>NC_136063.1:2026312100-2027610818 GCF_964261635.1 Lissotriton helveticus
ATTATTTCAGTTGTGAACTTTAATGAACCATCTCCTAAATAATGTAGCTACGTAATCTCACTGCTGCACCAACCAGAGTAGCCACCATGTGTGGGAAATCTAGGAGCCATGGCTGAGACTTTAACCATGTGAGGTACTCTCACATTTTCTGCCAGCCACACATTCGTTCTCTTTGACATGGAGACTTAAATGAAAGCTAACTAAGTACCACAGCTAAATCCTGTCAATGATGATGCCCATTAACTACTTCCACAGCAACATAGGCAGAAGGTCCACAGATCTTACATGTACATCTGCATTTCCAAAGGGAGATGGTCGTGAATACTCATTGATGTTGTGTGAAGCCTGTTCCTGGTGTCCCAGGGTAGTTAGAGGTTACTGATCAGTAAATGTTAGACTTTCTCTGTCACTGGTGCCTAGGGTACAATACTGCTGCACTGAAAAAGAATGACCAAGCTCACCCTTTTGGCACTTGCCTCTCTCAGGTTTTTAGTGTCAAGATTTCAAGGTCTATTCAAGCTGGTAATGTAGCATAACAAATTCAAAAACAGTCATGCATTGGATATCAAGTATTACATAGAACGCTCAGCAAGGTCTTTACTTTGGAAAAGAGAAGGCTTTTGTCACAGGTATGTTAAATACTTCATGCTAAACATGAGTACACACACCTGAAAACCAGTGCTGCCTATCAACTTCAGGACCTGAGAACCAACCACACAAGAGTTTAAAGTTTCTTCATGGTTGGTTCTAAAAATACACTTAACATTGTCCTGTGCTCAATAGGGACCCTTCAGAGGGATCCTGTTAATTCAGCCGGGTTATGGTTGCAATGTTAGTCAATAGACCAGATGTGCCTTACAGAAAGATGCACTGTTATTGAATTTATAACTGATATGTCAGACCTTTCAGGAATTAAAGGAATGGAAAGTAATTTCAAGCAAAAAAACTCACCACTCAAACAACCAAAGAAGATTCCATACTTGATGGTAAAGGCTCTTTGCCCAACTGGACTCTAAATTGAGGACAATGGCTGGCTTGTGTGCGGGTACATTCTAGGTGCCTGTTAGATAGTACTTTAGGGTGAGTGCCTGCATTTTGGGAACCTTCGGTCCTAGTTAAGTATTTGTGGCAAACACGTAGGCTACAATATTTGAATCGCCAAGTGCTCCCCCAATTCTTGGGAATTATTCAAATCCACAGTGTCCAAATTTCGTGGAGTCTTACTGGTGTTTGGGCAAAATATTGAGTCCAAAACATCATGTGGACAGAATATTGTGTCAAGAATATCGAGGACAAGAATATCATGAAGGTAAGTTTCTATTAAAAGCAAAGTTTTACCATACTCCACAAAAATGTACATTGATGAAATATATATCTTCAATGTACGTAGATGTAGAGTTAAGAATAGGAAATCTATACATACCTATCTGCACTTACCTTCTACATATTTTGAGCCTTGATATTTTTGTCACAATATTCTGCCTACACAATATTTTTGTCCTCGATATTCTGTCAGTGATCCCTCTAACTCTCGCCAGAGTCCTGCAACTGGCTCAGTCTGGAGTTGGTGATACATAATGGGTCTGTCTAGAAAGCCATTTCACAGGGAGATGATAACCATGAGCTGGAAAGAAGGAGAATGGGGTTCACTATGACAAGGGAAACCTAGCAGCTAAAGGGAACGGATGGTTATTTCTTTGAAGCCTCCAGCTATATCTTGTTTCAAGGTGAGGACAGAAAATGTGCAGTCTGACATGTCCAAGTGCACAACATCAGCCTATGCACAATAGGAACACACATTTACACAATTCCACTGGACTTCATCACCCACTGGTCCATTCACTCGATAAACCCACAGATGTACTCAACATTAGTCATCCTCATTAAAAAGGGGACCACTTCTCATGTCTAAAGGACAATTTAAAAAGGAGAACTCTCGATTGGCTCACATGGCGTTTGCGATCAGAGGGACGAGAATAACATGACTGTCCAGAAACATGCTGTAAACAGTGTCAGATGAGCAAGCCCATTTGAAAATGTTCACATCTTGGGTGACAAGGCACAACAAATGGGCACTACAAGTATGGAAAGTTAGTATGAGCAAAAAGCATGGCTACAGAAGGTCACTGTTACAGTAATGTTAAAATAAACCAATGCAATATTTAATATCACACTCTCTGCCTCTGGGGTTATTTTATAGCACTACCATAGATTTAAGCGAGAAAGGTCAATATCCATCAAATGAAACACTTCCTTGCCTTTGCATTCTTCTCTGCTTCCGAAGTAAAGCATGGCAGAATGCTGAAGCCCTCCTGACAGTTTCTCAAGCTATTCTTCGGCATCCAGTTCATTTTTTGCTTTTATGATTAATCCACTCAGGCATGATAAACAGTGTTGCTCAGCTGGCCTAAAAGCATGATCACTTTTGCCATATTCTTTTCCTACGTTATTGGCAATGTGTACTGTCGCCAGAATGTTGGTCATACCCCGTGTATAGAATTTCTTCCAAGAACACCTGCTTCTTGAGTACTTAGTTCATCAAGGATGTTGTAATAGAGAGAGGAGCTTGGCGGGCATCCGTGATGGCCGCGTGAGCACAGCGCTCTCCGGACCCCCGCCACTCCCGGCATAATATCCTGAACATATCCTGATTTTTCCCGAGGATTTGTGTAGAGGACACTGGGCTGATCTTCCTGTGGTTTTTGAATTTTGATTTGGACCAGGGACACCGAAGATACGACGACTCGAACTTTCGGGGTCCGCCCTGGAGGTGCGCCCGGGTCTGGGTGAGGCACAGTGGCCGTGTCTGAGTTGAACAACAACGGCAGGGGGATTCGACTGGTGGGTCCCCCTCTTAAGTTTCGGTTTCGATTCTGCCTCAGACTGTGCATCTGGCAAAGGAGTCTGGCCCTTGCTGGGTCCGGCGGCACGAGACTGCTGTTGTGCCTTTGGCTAGCTTATTGTCCTTCCAGGCTGGCTCACACCTAGAGGTACCCTCGCCGCTGCCTTTCGGCTGCAACGCCCTGCTCTCCTGTGGCCGTTTTCACCGGGTCGAGTGAGTCCCCTGGGACGCGGTCTCCAACATGGCGGGCAGAGGGGACCGAGAGACACGGAAGACCAAAACGCCCCTTCGCGGGGGCCCGGTCCAGTCTAATGTCATGGACCGGTACACCCATTCGAAGGGGTCCCCTGGAGCCGCCTTGCCCGGCCCGAGTGCAGTTGGCCACACTGTGGAAGAGTCGACGGAGCCTTCCTTGCAGGACATCATGGGCGCCATTTCTGGCATGAAGGAAACATTAGGCCTACAGTATGAAGCTTTGGCCCACAAAATCGACACCGTGGCCATTGACGTGAACTTGATTCGGGCCGACCTATCTAAAACCAACGAGAAGGTGAAGTCATTGGATCTCAAGTCATCCAGCCTTACGGCCGACGTCTCGGAGATACAGACGGAGATTGGCAACCTCCGAAGGGTGAACGATTTCATGACCCGGCGCTTGGAGGACTTTGAAAACAGAGCACGTCGTTGTAACGTGCGTGTGGTTGGCGTTCCGGAAAATCCGGACCCGCATTCTGTTGATCTCCTGGTCGAGGACCTGATACAGAACTACCTCTCTCCGTCTGGGTTGAGTAAATTCTTCGCAGTGGAACGTGCCCATCGTGTTCCGGGAGGCCAGGGCAAGCCTGGCGCCCCGCCGAGGCCTATTGTTGCAAAACTCTTTCATTATAGGGACCGGGACGCTATCCTGCAGGCATCGCGAGTGAAGGGCCCGGTGGCCTTTGAGAATGCCACGGTGAACTTCTACCCGGACTTTTCTCAATTGGTGCAGAAACAGCGTATGGGCTTCCGTGGAGTCAAGAAGCGTCTCCGGGACTTGGGACTGCGCTACGCTATGCTTTTTCCAACCAGGCTGCGAGTTGAATACAATGACCGGACCTTTTTCTTTGATCGGCCTGATTCCGTGAATGACTGGCTGGACTCTCTGCCGGACCGACCTCCTGGGACTGAGCCCGCCGAACACCTGGGTGGTGCCGAGGGTGGTGTAGAGAGCTGAACTTGTGGTCTATGACTCGGTCACCGTGCCACGTCACTTCTTCTGTGATTCTATGCCTAAGTGCCTCTATTTTCTGTGTGTTCTCCTCTTTCTTTATTTTGTTCGGGGTGGCGGGTGGGACAGGGCCTTTCCTCCTCCGGGGTCTTTTTGTAGAATGGGGGTTTCTGGGCGACAGGCACACTGCATGTTGGGGTGGCTTTTTAGCTTCTTGCCGGGGTGCAGGGTGGGGGGTGTTTTCTTGGTCGTTGGGGGGTGGGTTGATGGGAAGTTTGATATTTGTGTTTTGTTTTTTCAAGGCGATTCTATTTTGCTAATGGTATTTTCGATGTCATGCTCACTGAGGGAGGGGTCCGGCATCACTGTGTGGGATGGGGGGTAGCGGGTTGAGGTTTATTTTGTGGAATGTCAATGGTCTGGGGGATCGTATAAAGCGGGGTGTGGTGTTGCAATGTCTACGACGTTTGTCTCCTGATATTGTCTTTCTGCAGGAGACTCATCTAGTGGGCAATACTTGTCGTGCAATGAACAGGTGGGGCTATCGCCTCGTCGCACATTCGGGGTTTACCACGGGTTCCAGGGGGGTGGGCATCCTTGTCCGGGCGTCCCTCCCCCTGGCGATTGATGATGTGATCCGTGATGATCGGGGGCGTTACGCCGTCCTCGTGGGGCGCTACGAGGGTCGGACCCTTTCCCTGTTTGCCGTTTATGTGCCCCCCGGTCTACAGACCTCTACCTTTTCCGATTTGGGCCGAGTGTTGTTGAGCCTCCCAGATAGTACTCTTTTCATGGCGGGTGACTTTAACTCTGTGTTCTCCGGTCTACATGATCGTCACCCCCCTAGGGACACTCCTTCGGCCCAACAATGGCTGGGTGGGTTTCTGGATACTTTTGGGTTGGTGGATTGTTGGAGACTCATGCACCCTACTCAGCTTCAATACACTTTCCATTCCGGGGCCCATGGGAGTCTGTCTAGACTGGATTATTTCCTGATGCCTGCGGCGCAGTCGTCGGCTGTTCGGGAGATTAGACACCTCCCCCGGGCTATCTCTCACCATTCTCCGCTTTGGCTTTGTTTTGAGATGGGGGTGGCGGCGGCGGGCCGGGTGGCTCCTATCAATCCATGGTATCTAACCTCCCCCGATTGATTAAGTCGTTGGACAATTATTTTCTAGACAACGAGGGGTCCGTCTCCTCTGCGGTGTCCCTATGGGAGGCCTTTAAGACAGTGATCCGCGGGCAGGCCCTTTCCCTTATTGCTGAATCCAAAAAGGCGAGGAATCGGGAGGTGGTGGAACTCGAGAGGGAGATTGTTGGGATAGAGGCTGACTTGGAATTGACTGTTACTCCTGATAAACTTCACGCCCTGGGTCTGAAACAATTTGCTTATAGGTCTTTGGTTACGGACGCGGCTAAAATGATGTTTCGGGAACAACAGGGTCGTTTGTATGATGTGGGGGACAAAGCGGGTAAATTGCTGGCGTGGTTGGACAAGAAGGAGATGGCGAATCGTGTGGTACCGGTGATTCAGACTTTGAATGGTGTGAGAGTGACTGACCCGGTTGAAATAGTGGAATGTTTTGCAGACTATTTTCGTGTGGTTTATTCCCCTGTGTCTGAACGGGATGTGGATGACTCTCGCCTCTTGTTGCGTGATATAGCTCTGCCCTGTGTCTCCGATTTAGACCGAGTCTCTTTGGAGTCTCCTTTCTCCACGGACGAGATAGCGACTGCCATTCGCTCACTCCGTTCGGGCAAGGCTTTGGGCCCGAATGGATTGCCAATTGAGTTGTACAAGCTACGTCCTGATAGGGTGGCGCCCTATCTTTGTACCATGTTTTTGGAGTCCCGGGAACGGGGTATTCTCCCATATGATCAGCGGCTGGCTACGATCGCTGTTGTTCCTAAGGAAGGTAAACCCCGGGACCTTTGTTCGTCTTATAGGCCCATTTCCCTGCTGAATGTTGAGCCCAAGGTTCTGGCTAAGCTCCTGGCTACCCGCCTCCTGACGGTTATTAGCGGTTTGATTCATCCGGACCAGTCCGGTTTTATCCCGCATCGTAACACGGCTCTTAATTTGCGTCGTCTCCATGGAGCCATTGCGAGGGCGGGGCTTCTGACGGAGCTGGCCATTTTGGCTTCGCTTGATGCCTCGATGGCCTTTGATACGATAGAGTGGCCCTATCTTTGGGCAGCTCTTGAGAAATTTGGTTTCGGCCCTGGATTTATTGGTTGGGTGAAGTTACTATACGCCGAACCCCTGGCGCAGGTTGTGGTCAACGGTCGAGTTTCTGTTCCCTTTTGCCTTGGTAGGGGGACCAGACAGGGGTGCCCCTTGTCTCCGCTACTTTTTGCTCTTGCTTTGGAGCCACTAGCTGCGTGGCTTTGATGGGAACCTTCACTCAAAGGGATCCGTTGGTCACCAGATTTTGAGGACCGCGTCTCGCTTTACGCGGATGACATTCTTCTTTACCTTACTTCCCCGCGCAAATCTTTAAATGTTCTATTTGACGTTCTTACTTCGTTTGGCGCTAACTCTGGTCTGGTTATTAATTGGGCTAAGTCCTGTGTGTATGTTCTTTCGGGTGTTCTGCCCCCGTTGCCGGATAGATTCCCTATCCAGGTTGTCCAGTCTGGCTTCAAATATCTGGGGATCTTTATTACGCTGGACTCCTCACTCCGGTTTGAACGTAATCTCCTCCCCCCGCTTCTTAGACTGCGACTGGATGTGGCTCGCTGGCGTAAGTTGCCCTTGTCCCCTCTGGGCAGGGCTGCCCTTTTCAAAATGATGTCTTTGCCACGATTCCTGTACGCACTTCAGAATTCCTATGATGACGTTCCCACTACCTATTTCCGAGAGATTGAGAGTCTCCAAAGGCAGCTGATTTGGGACGGGCGTCCACGTATCGCCCTTGCGAAACTTACCATCCCTTGGTTTGACGGGGGCATGGCGCTCCCTGATATCAAGAGATATTACTGGGCTACCCAGCTGTCGGCCATTAACCATGCAATGTATTCCCCGGGTCGGGATCCGGCCTTTGAGATGGACAGACTCCAGCTGCCGGGAGGGGATTTTAATAGAGCGCTTTATTCCAGGTCGGCTGGGCGCCATCTTATGGGCCCGTCCAAGATTGCAGTCAGTGTGTGGCGCGCCGCGAATGTGAGTCTGGGATGGGAGAATCGTCTGACACTGGCGACGCCGCTTTATGCTTCCGAGCATTTGGGATATCTCTGGTCTACTAAGGGCTTTGACCGCTGGGATATGATTGGGATATGTAGAGTGGGTGATGTCTGTGTGAATGGTAGAATGAAGTCCTTTGAGGCCCTTCGGGCCGAATATGACTTGATTGATAGGGAATTTTTTCGTTATCTGCAGGTCCGACATGCCCTGGCCTCTGTTTTGACTCCTGATGTGGCCCTCCCCGAGTCCTCTCCCCTCGAGGATCGCATTCTGGATGGCCACCTTCCCGATAGCACTATCTCCCTGATTTACAAGAAGCTGATCAATAATCGCACTGACTTACTTGTCCGACTTAGGGAGGTTTGGGTCGGCGACGGGCTGGACTTAGATGACGAAGATTGGCAATCGGCACTCTCTTCTCCGAAAGAGGTCGCCATCCCTGCCCGTCTCCGTTTGGTTCAGCTTAAGATCCTCCACCGGGTGTATGTTACTGGTCCGCGTCTGGTTGTGATGGGTTTTTCCCCGGATGGTCTATGAAAACGTGGATGTGGAATGAGTGCGTCGTTTCTACATATTATTTGGGAGTGCCCGGGGGTGGCGGCCTACTGGACTGAAGTACTTGCGGTGATGACAGTTGTGACTGGGATTGCCTTACGGCCTGAGGCCCGACGATGCCTGTTGAATGTGTGGGAACCCACCGACTATTCTGTGGCCCAGACCAGATGGGCGACCTTGGGATACATGGTTGCAAAGCGAGACATTGCGCAACTCTGGGGCGCATCTAGACCTTCCGACGTCTCGGTGTGGGAGGACAACATGGACTGGTCCATGTTCCGCGAGAAGACCGTCTATGTAGCTAGGGGCAGACCCAGGGCGTGGACGAAGATTTGGGGTCAGTGGAACGAATATCGTGGAAATATTTGTACTCCTCCCTTGGTTGACGCACCCGATGTCACCCTGTCTCCTTAGGCTGGTATTCCCGAGATTTCTTATGCTGTTTTATGATTTGCCTTTCCTCCCCGCTGTCCCCCCCCCCCCGCCTTGCTGAGTCCTATCGATTGTGATTCCGTCTTCCTGATTAGTGACTTTCCCCTCCGCCTTCTGGGCTGACTTTGATTAGTATGCATTCGCCTTTTTGTGGTTTGTTGTTTTTTGTATGTATATAACAGAAAATTGTTGTGTCCTGTTCTATACTTTGAGTAACATTTGGTATCTGATCTGTGCCTGACCACGGGAGTGATCGTATGATCTTTACATTGTGCCTTGATTTTAGCGGCCAGCCCGTGTGGTTGTTGGCCCATCCTTGTAACCTTTATTTGATTGCTCAATAAAAGTTTTTACCCAAAAAAAAAAAAAAAAAAGGATGTTGTAATACATTTGTCAATGAGTTATGAGCTCAGACGTGTCTCATTTGTCAACCATCAAAAACAGCCGTGGTAGAAACATTTAGATTGGTTCACTCTCCCCTGTGTGCATTGTAATATGTTTAGATGCTTAGCTCTTTGTCTCTCTACAAGTAGACCTTTCCCAAAATATATTGGCCCGACTACTTTCCTGGGCAAATGTGTCAATAAATGTGTTCATAACATTTTCAAGAAAACTAGTATATGTTAAGCCCGTTCCTCACCTTTTTTGCCCATTTCAGCAGATTTGTTTTGCTGGACTATAAACAGCAGCTATAAAGAATGGGTTTCAATATGTAACTAAGACTAAAATCGAGAAAGGTCTTGCAAATTTGCAGTATGGCCAGTCAGGAATTTATGCTCCCATTGTCTCCCCAAGATGGCCACCGCACATACTCAAGTTGTTTCAGGAGATAATGGCCAAAGATCATGTTTTCTGATGGCTGTGTGAGAAATAGATAAGATTCACAAGACTTTCACCTGAATAGTGGTAAGTAGTCTCAGGTGTCTGCCTAACCAAGATGGTCACCAGAGGTCTTTAACCAAGCCCAGAAAGACTTATAGCAAGAAGGTCATCACACTTTTCAGGGGATCAGTCTTTCTCAAAATTGCACTCTCACAAGAACAAAACACATTGGGCCAGATGTATGAAGGCCCTGTTTTGCGATTTCCTAATTGCGAACCTGTGCAATTCGCAATTAGGAAATCACAAAGAATGCATGAAAGTGTGTTTAACACTTTTAGAGATTCCTAGGGGATCATGAATATTAATGAGGTAGGTTGCAATTTGCGACCCCCTAGGAATCGCAAAAATCACAGGTATGGTGGCTTGCTGGGCTCAGCAGACCACCATGTCTGTGATTGCTTTTAACCCCTTCAGTGCTGATGACAAAGCCAGCTCGTCATGGGCGTTACCTGCGCTACGCGGATGACGAGCTGGCTTTGTCATAAACAAGCCATTTTTTTTTTCAGCGCACAGCACAGGGGTTAAATAAAGCAACACTTTTTTTTAAATGCAGCCCGTTTTCCTTAAAGGAATACGGGATGTATTAAAAGTTTTCTTTTAATTTTTTAAGAGCAGGCAGTGGTCCATCGGACCACTGCCTGCTCTTAAAAAATTATTTAACTAACATTCACAAAGGGGAAGGGGTCCCTTGGGTACCCCTTCCGATTTGCGAATGGGTTACCACCTACTTGAAGTAGGTGGTAAAATTCAAATGTTTTACGACCGCATTCATGGTCACAAAACATTAATGCAAACTGTTAGGATTCGCTATTTGGAAAGGACGGCCTAAACACGCCCCGCATGTTTGTGAGGCGCAAAATGCATGATGCATCTGGCCCATTATCTTCTGTTCAGCTTTCATCAGGGCACCAAATAACAAAGCAAAAAGCTAGAAAGAGACAGTCTTGCTGTGCCAAAGAGGAATGGTGGATTGATCTAGGAACCATTGAAAGAGCACAAACGTATAAAGAAAGGGGTGTGATAAATGCTTCTTGTATGTAAAGGGGTCCGAAGCCCTTGATTGATTTGTGTGCAGCTGGTTTGCTCCATAAATAAGTAAACTGCTATGCATGCAATGAGGAAATCAATTGCTCGTGGCTGATGTTGTGGTGGATTCCAACAACAGATTACACTAGCCACAGTGGCAGAAGAGTTCATTTTTATTCTTCTGGTACAATCATGTTACAGATTCATGTACTGTCCCAGGAGTTTGTCTGTACTATGCTGGTGCATTACCTCCTCGTCAGCCCTCCCCGTCCCAGTCCTAACTACATGAGCATAGCTCCTCCCACCAGAAACTCCCAAGCAACTTGAAACCCATCCCTTCCCTCCAGGCCACACCCATACCCTGAGGCATATAACCCTGTGACCTGCCAATCAACAACCTGTTTGTTTTTTCTGCGGAATCACTTCCGAGCAGTCTTCGTCGAGGGGGGCACTGGAATTGGCCTCCTATCTAAGGTGAGTGTGGAACGGGATGCTAAGTGCCCGTTTTTAACCCCTATTGTGCCTGTTTTTCTTTTACATTGTAGGCATTTGCTTTGAGTCCCTGCTGTAGCGGGACCGTGGGGTTGGGGGTCCTGACTGCCTGCTGTGGGGTGGTGACTCCCTGCTGCAGCCTCCCCTCTTCCGGGTTCGTTCCCTGCTCTAGCCGGTACACCCGGGGAGGGAGGGGGGGTGTGTGGCTGGCTTTTTCAGCGCGCCGAGGGCGTGCCGGATTGGCTTCTCTGTCTGTAACTCTCGGGGCTCGTTTCTTCGAGCCCGTGTTTTTCCCCTTTTTCTTTATGCTTCCTGCAATCCTTGGTGGAGTCTGGGGTTGCGGGGAGGGGCGGGGACTGCCTTTGTTTGGTCCGTGGGGGCCCGATATTTAGGTTCAGTCCGACTTTGTTGTTTGTTTCCTGGGTTAGTGTTCTCTTCCCCGCGTTTCTGTTGTTGGAGCTCCCTCTGCTGGCGGTCCAATTTTGCTTTATTGCCGTTTTTTACTGGAGGGATTTGCATGGGGCTTGATTTCGTGTCTTGGCCTCTTGCTGCTCTGCTGTGGAGTTCTGCTGGGGAGTTGGGGAGTTCTTACCTCTGGGTTCACTGGTTCCTGGGACGGGGTCTTCTGGGTTTCTTTGTATCCTTACAGTTGGGCCCTGTTCAGTCTTTTCCTTTTGTAGTTTGGTAGTCTTCTCTGATAGGGCGGTTTGATGGCCGGCCTTCGGTCCTGTGTAGGGATTGGCTCCAGGTCTAGGTGGCTTTCCCTGGTTGGCCCTTGGGGATTTTTGCTTTGATTGGTCTGGGTATATCTTGGGGTCTGGATTTCTGTTCTCCTGTTTACAACATGGAGGGTAGAGGTGCAGACGTGCGTGAACTCGGCTGTGAGGATGGGGAGGTGGTCGCTGGTTCTTCCACTGCTCCTTCCATGGCGAATATTCAAAAAATGATTGAGGCTGCTGTGGCGGCGGCCTTTGTGGCTCATGATCCCAAGGGGCCTAAGAGACAGAAATTGGATGCCTCGGCTGAGGTTGATCCGGACGTTGACTCTGATGAGGAAGTGAAGGGTCGTTTTGTCCAAGGGGCTGACCTTCGCTGTGTTATGCAGCATGTTCGAGACAATCTGGGATTCCCTGATCCTGTGGAGGGTGGAGAGTCTGAAGACTTCTTCGCCAATTACCTGAAGAAACATCCGGAAAGCCTCCCCATTCATACGTCTGTGAGGAAGGTGCTGGAGGGGGAGTGGAAGGATGTTGACAGGCATGCCTTTCCCCGGTTTCTGGCTAAGAGGTATCCCTTGCTGGGCTTCGCGGAGGAGTTTCCGGCTGTGGTGAAAGTGGATTCTCTGCTGGCTGGTATGGCGTCTCAGAGCCTGGTGGTGTCTGAAGATGCGGTGCCTTCTGATCCTGGGGACAAGCGTGTCGAGGGGGCCTTGAAGCGGTCCTTTGCAGCATCCAATCTGGCTGTTCGGTCTGCTGCTTACACCAGCTATCTTGTTCAGTCGCTTCTTAAGGACTGTCAGGGTATTTCTGCGCAGCTCATGCAGGAAGAGGATCCCTCTGAGTCTTTGTCCATGTTGGAGCAGCAGTTGCGTTTCATGGCTGACTTGTCCTTCGACTCCCTTAGTGCTGCGGCGGCGGCTGCTGGGGCCTCGGTTGCTGCTAGGAGGCAGTTGTGGCTTAAGTCTTGGAAGGCGGAAGCTGCTCAGAAGGCGGCCGTGATGAAGATTCCCTTCACGGGCTCTAAGCTGTTTGGGGAGCCGTTGGAGGCTTTGATTAAAAAGACAGCTGAGGACAAAAAATTGTTGGCTCCGGTCCGCTCTTCTCAGAGAGGGAAGTTTGCGGGTTATAAGCGGGCTTTTGGGCAGGCGTTTCAATCTAAGATGGCTGCTCAGCCCTTTCGTGGTAGGGGACGTGGCCGGGGTGTCCCTTCCTTCCACAAGTCCCGGGGTCAACAAGGTGCTTCCTCTTCTGCAGGTCCCTCCAAGTCGTGACTATGTGATGGATTCCTTGGAGGTGCCGGTTGGGGGTCGCCTCACCTCTTTTTTACCTGTCTGGGAGGAGTTCGTTCGGGATCTGTGGGTTCTACAGGTGGTTCGGCTGGGCTACAGAATAGAATTTGGGACTCCTCCGGTGGATGTGTTCAAAGCTACCCCTGTTCCCAGATCTCTGACAAGATGTCGTGCTCTATTGGCCGGAGTTCGGGACTTGGTGTCAAAGGGTGCTGTGGTGAGGGTGCCTGTGAGACAACAGGGTCGGGGGGTTTACTCAATCCTGTTTTTGATCCAAAAGCCAAATGGGGACTTCCGTCCGGTCCTGGATCTGAAGGCGGTGAACTTGTGTATCCCTCATCGGTCCTTCAAAATGGTGACTCTGCAGTTGATTCTTCCCTTCCTGTCGGTGGGAGATTTCCTAGCTTCTCTCGATCTACGGGACGCCTATTTTCATGTGCCAGTGCACGCAGATTCCCAGAGGTTCCTGCGTTTCTGTGTAGGGGTGGATCACTACCAGTTCCAGGTATTGCCCTTTGGCCTGTCTGCCTCTCCGAGGGTGTTTACTAAAGTGTTGGCGCCCTTGGTGGGTTTGTTGCATGCTAAGGGTATACAGGTTTTCCCTTACTTGGACGATTGGCTGATTTCTTCCTCTTCTTTCCTTCAGGCTCAGTCACACTCCCGGGAGGTTTGCAGTCTCCTTCAACGGTTCGGGTGGATTCTGAACTTGGAGAAATCCCATCTTCACCCCACTCAGGAACTGTTGTTCATTGGGGGGGTGTTCAACACCAGGTTGGGGAAGGTCTTCCTGTCGGAGCCCCGCAGACTGACTCTTGTGCACGAACTGAAGAAGGTGTTGGGGGCAAAGTCTTCCACGGCTCGCCAGTGGTTGCGTGTTCAGGGGCTGATGTCAGCGACTGTGATGATTGTTCCTTGGGCCCGTTTACACTTATACCCCCTTGTGAATCATCTTCTGGAGCATTGGGATCCGGCCTCTCTGGATTACGAGCTGTTGGTTCCGGGGGGTGTGTCCATCGCCCGGGAGTTGTCCTGGTGGCTGGTGGATTTGAACCTCTTGCAGGGCTCGCCCTTTGTGTCCCAGGTGAGGTTGGTCCTGACGACGGACGCCAGCGTACTGGGTTGGGGTGCGGTCTTGGGTCAGGAGTCTGTGCAGGGTCTTTGGTCTGTGCCGGAGGCGGAAATGTCCTCGAATTGGCGAGAATTGAAGGCGGTTCAGTTGGCGTTGTCTCATTTTCTGCCTTGGGTCCTCCAGAGGGATGTGATGGTGCGGTCCGACAACACGGTGGTGGTGTGTTATATCAACCGCCAGGGGAGCGCGAGGGTGGCTTCCCTCAATTTGTTGGCTCAAAGTATAGGCCTGTGGGCGGAGTCTCACTTGTTGTCTCTGAGGGCTTTACATCTGCCTGGGATTTTGAACTCGGAGGCGGATCGCCTGAGCAGGGTGTTTCCTTCCCTGTCGGACATGTGCCTGTCTCAGGATGTGTTTCGCTGCCTGATGGCCCGGTTCGGGGTCCCTGTGGTGGACCTGTTTGCGGCCCCAGGGAACGCCTTGAGGGAGACGTTTTGTTCTCTGGTTCGCTCTGCCGAGGTTTGGAGGGTGGATGCCCTGTCCTTCCGGTGGGAGGGGGGCCTGATGTATGCCTTTCCCCCTATTGCCCTGCTGCCGCGTGTTCTGCTGAAGGTCAAGTTGGATCGGGCTTCGGTGATCCTGGTGGCTCCGGATTGGTCCAGGCGGCCTTGGTTCCCTCTGTTATTGAAGTTGGCAGTGGGGCCTTGCTGGAGGTTGCCAGTGGTCCATTGTCCCTTGTCGTTTCCCCCTCTGTCTCTGGAGTGTCTGGTCCGCCTGAGGCTGGCGGGTTGGCTGTTGAGAGGATGAACCTTGTGGCGTTGGGGTGTTCTCCTTCTGTGGCGGAATTTATTCAGAGGTCCAGGCGCCCTTCGACTCTCGAATCCTATGCCCGGCATTGGGTTTCTTTTCAGTCTTGGTGTACGGCGCGTGGGTGGTCTGCGTTGGCAGTGGATCCGGTATTGGTCTTGGACTTTTTGAAGGACGGCTTTGACTTGGGTCTGGCTGTGTCCTCCCTGAGGGCTCAGTGGGCTGCTGTTCGGGCCTTTCGGGGTTCGGTCTGTGACCCGGAGGTTCCCCTGGTGTCCCGTTTGTTGCGGAGTTGCTTCCTTCAGAAGCCTGTCATTCGGTCCTTTGCTCCTAGTTGGGATCTGCCTCTGGTTTTGGGGGCTTTGCAGGGGGCTCCCTTTGAACCTCTGCTGGAGGTGTCTTTGAGGTTTCTGACGATCAAGGTGCTGTTTCCTGGTGGCTATTACGTCGGCTAGGCGGATTGGGGAGTTGGGCTCCTTGCTTTGTTCGGCCCCTTTTTTACGTTTCTTTCCTGATCGGGTGGTACTGCGGCCTGATCCTTCCTTTGTTCCCAAGGTCCCTTCCTCTTTTCACTGCTCTGCGGATCTGGTTTTGCCTGTTTTATGTCCTGATCCTCTTTCAGAGGTTGAGGTGCGGCTGCACTGTTTGGATGTTCGGAGGGCTCTTGAGATCTATTTGTTGCGTACTGGGCCGTTTCGTAAGGTGGAATCCCTTTTTGTGACCTTTGGCCTGGCTGGTCAGGGTCTTAAGCCTTCTGGGGCTACCCTCAGTCGTTGGCTACGATGGGCTGTGGGTGCTGCGTATGAGGCCTGTGGTGTGTTGGCTCCAGGGTCTGTTCAGGGAAGGTCGACTCGGGGGGTGGCGGCTTCCTGGGCTTGTTTTCAGGGGGCTTCCATGGCTGAAATCTGCAGGGCTGCTACCTGGAGTTCTCCGCACACCTTTATGTCCCATTATCGTTTGGTGGTTGGGGGGACTGATTCTGCTGGGTTTGGGGACGCTGTGTTGCGTTCTACTCCGGTGGTGTGACTTTCTGTGCTTTAATAAAGTCTGTTTTTTGCTACTGAGTGAAGCCGATTATTGCTTTGGTATCTGCTCATGTAGTTAGGACTGGGACGGGGAGGGCTGACGAGGAGGTAATGACCGGTTACTCACCGGTAATATTCATTACTCCGAGTCGTAGCCCTCCCCGTCCCAGTCCAGGTTCCCATCCCTCCCTCCCTGTTTCGGCTTCTTGTGCTTGTTGGGTACAGGTTGTTGATTGGCAGGTCACAGGGTTATATGCCTCAGGGTATGGGTGTGGCCTGGAGGGAAAGGATGGGTTTCAAGTTGCTTGGGAGTTTCTGGTGGGAGGAGCTATGCTCATGTAGTTAGGACTGGGACGGGGAGGGCTACGACTCGGAGTAATGAATATTACCGGTGAGTAACCGGTCATTATCCCTAAACACCTCTAGATTAACTGACCGGGAGTAAAGATGTAGGACATGATGTGTGTGTGCATTGTGCATGTGAGTGCGTGAGTACACACGTGAGCAAGGGTGTTTGTTTTTGGAGGACCAAATTAATGCACCTGTTTTATAGATGTGCCCTCACATTCAGATGCTGACATATCCCTGAGCACTACAATATTTCACTATACCTTTATACAGTTATCCGTTGTAGTACTCACGTTTTTTAACGACTGTGATGCAGTGATCATTCTCATTCTTTTCAGTTTGATTAGTACATATTAATGTTGGTCTTTTTATTTGGCTGTGTAGCTGTAGCTAACGTTTTATGACATTTGTGCTGTTCAGTTCTATTACAAATTTTCCTCACACGCATTTTTCTTTTTTTATGATTGTGTTTCCTTTCTCACAGTTTTGTAGCTTTTGACAGCTTTTCTTGATGGAGGTCTTTAAGATCATCTAAAGTGATTGGGAATGTGCAATCCTGAGAGGTAGGCTTATGTTGCAAAACATATCAAATTAATTATGGCATTTCATACAATAAACAAGGCTTTTCTAGGATCAAGACAAGTCTGTGTGTGTGTTTGTGATGTCTTTAAAAGGGTTTTAAAAAAGTCTGCCTAAAGCCCTTGTACTTTGGTGGATCTTATACTAAATGTGTCTTGCTTCTATTTAATAATGATGTACCATTTAAAATATTAGGAGTATTTTGGTATTTCTACAAACTATTATATAATATGCACTATGTTTATATAGATAATATATATACGTGTGTGTGTGTGTGTGTGTGTGTGTATAGGTATGTATGTAAAACATAAAACACCAATTATGTCAATAGCACAATAACAGATGCTGACTCCGTGGAAGTTTGACACAGGAATTTAAATCCAAACGAAAGCATTGACACATTTCGACAGCAACACGCCTTGCTCACAATATATATATATATATATATATATATATATATATATATATATATATATATATATATATATATATATATATATATATATATATATATATATATATATATATATTGTTAGAGCTGGCTCCCTTAGCATGGCGTTGCCCTAACTTTTTGCCTTCAGACCTCCTGTTTTTGCTAACTTCAATTTTGCTGGCCTTAGGACTCTGCACACTTTACCACTTCTAACCAGTGCTAATGTGCTTGTGCACGCTGCTCAAAACATGGTAACATTGGCTTCTACCCCAAAGCATGTTTATTTACTATTAAGTCACTAATGACGGGCACTACATGTGCCCAGGGCCTGTAAATTAAATGCTTTTAGTGGGCCTGCAGCACTAGTTGTGCCACCCACTCAGGTAGTCCTTTAAACATGTCTCAGGCCTGGCATTTCAGAACCCGTGTATGTAGTTTAACCTGCCATATAGACCTGGCAATATAAACATTTTAACAGGCCCAAATCTTTCTTTTTAATACTTATTAAGCACCTCTAAGGTAGTTCCTGGGCATCCCCAAGGTCAGGGTGCAGTGGATGCAAAAAAGCTGGACATGTACTTTTATGTTTTACATGCCCTTGTAGTGAAAAATTCTTAAATTCATTTTTCACTACTTCAGAGCCTATCTCTCCCATGGAATAACATTGGAGTTGCCTTATTACATTTTATAACTGTAATTTCCAATTGGAAAGAGATGACTGGTTCATGTTTGGTTTCTCTGAAATCCTAATTTAAAATCCTAATTGATAGTAAAGTCGGATTTTCAACCACAATTGTAAAAATGACGCTTCTAGAAAGTGGCATTTTCTTGCCTAAACCATTTGGTGCATGCTGCCTATCTCTGGTTCACATTAGTGGGTGTGGGTGACAGTTAAGGTTGTATATTGCTCCTAGAAAGCCACACACAATGGGCGCTTAGGTGTGACTGGATGAGCTATCATTGGCAGCATAGGTGGAGGAGCTGGACCTAGCCTCACTTACACCTGAATAGACTGTGTCTTGTCTCAACACAAAGGGCCGCAAACCCCCTGTAGTTAGTCTGTAGCCAGGCTTTGGAAGGCTGGGCATCTGTGTACTTCAAAGGCATGCCTCTAGAAGTTTCTCCCAACTTCAAAGACGCAACTGTGTATAAAAGAAGGACTGCATACACCACCACTTCAGTACACTCCTGGACAGGTGGATACTCTCCCAGGAATATTTGCTGTGCTGCTACAAGGACTGTCACTCTGCTGGACTGCTGCTCGAAAGGAACTGCTGCCCTGCTGTGCTGATCTGCTGTCTGCTGCCCTTTTGCCTGTGGAAGAAGAGCTGGGCCTGCAGCTTTATCTTGAATCCAGAACCCCAGAGTGACTCCAAGGTCCAGTCTGCTGACCTTCCGATCTGAGCCTTAGGGACATAAAAGGATCCCCATCAGCTCCTGGACTCATCTTCAGTGAATTAGTGACCAACAAGTAATGCCTCTCAGGTCCTGGACCCTTGGTGTGGCTGTCGAGATCTTGAAATCAAGCTTTTGGGATCTTCGAGACCACAAACAGGAAAGTTCGGACCAAAACCACATCACCCACTCCGAAAATCAGTGCAAGTTGCCATCCGCCCGTCACTTTGCACAGCAAGCATCGATCACCCATGGAGGACTACCACCATGAAGCTCCAGCCTGCCTGTCAGTGAAGCCCAGCCTGCTCTATGTGCCATACCAACCGCTGCCCTTGATGCTCTCCGTGCTCCCTGCGACCACCTCCAATGCGATGGGATTCTTGGCACAAAACTTAAGAAGGTAAAACTTCAGCGGGACTAATCTGGTAATTTATCCGTCCCACGCTCCATTGTAGTTGGACTGAAACTTGGACTTTGACCCAGTCAAACGTGACCAGATTGTGCAGTAAGAGCTTTATGTTTTTTGGAAATATATTTCAGTTTAATCTTTAAAAAGGAATAACTCTGTTTCTATTGATTGGATTTTTCTCCTTTTGGTCCTGTTTTATTTATTAAATTAAGTTCTATTTTACTAACCTGGTGTGGGATCTCTTTGTGTGGTATTTTCACTGTTTTATTGTTTCAAGTAGTGCACAAATACTTCACATATTGTCTCTAAGTTAAGCCTGACTGCTCTGTGCCACGCTACCAGGGGGTGAGCACAGGTTAATTTGGGGTTGCTGGTGCCTTACCCTGACTAGGATTGTGGTTGTTACTTGATCCGGGTTCATACCCCAGTCAACCAGTAACCCAGTTCCATATATATATATTCCTAAATTACGTCGTGGAGGAGATTGTGAAAAAGCCCTAAGACAGTTGGAGTCTAAAATGATTTTAGAGCTAGACATCATGTTTCCATATGGCTTGAACAACACGGAAGACCTGCATAATTGTTTATAAATATTTGATTAGGAATAATTGAAATCATCTTTTATGAGGGGGCCCCCTTGTACCTATTATGAAATTTTGTACATAAATATTATTTCCAGTTGTAAATAGGAATTTATATGAGCAGCGGCTCAGGATATCTGGGTGCAGTCAAGATTGGCTTTTTTCAGTTTTGTTTGCACTCTATTCCTAGTGGCCTATACTTTTTAGAACGTTTTATGAACATTTAGGAATTATTACAGTTAGAACACTTATGGTATTTTCACTTTCAATATTCACTTTATACATTGGTGGCACAGTCTGATGGAGAGTACTGTTTTGTTCTTTAACTATAGATATGAGAGATGCAGTATGTTCCATAAATGGTGGGGAATGACAGTGCATTTAAGCAGGAATTATAAGGTGTTGTAGGAGATCAATAAAAGTGTCATTTGAGATGTCATGAGTGATGTCACTGACCATGTCATGAATGATGTAATATGTGATATCATCAGCAGTGCATTGCCTGGCGAGTTATAGTTAGCAGAACTGAGGAATTTGTATGGTTATGTATGAGTGAAATGTCCAGCTAACTATAACACCCCTGAAACCTATGTTTTTTTCTGTGAATTTCTAAGGTTTTTTAAGTGCTAATTTCTAACTATAACGTCTCTGAAACCTATGTTTTTTTAGGTGAATTTCAAAGCTTTTTTAAATACTAATATCTAACTATAACGTCTCTGAAACCTATGGTTTTTGTAGTGAATTTCAAAGATTTTTTAAATGCTAATTTTTAAGTGTAATAGTAGTTATACCTATTTTTTTGTGCTGATTTTCTACAATTTGTTAACTGTTTATTTATAAATATTTTATTCATTAAGTAACATTATATATTTTTCTGAAAATTGCAAAAAAAATATTTAAAAAAATCAAACTGAAATATTGTTTAATTTTGGTATTTTAATATATTTATATTATTTTCTTTTTCAAATGTTTTTTTCCAATTTTTTTTGGAGTCGCGCACCCAAAGCGTACACATCACGGTGAGTGTGCAGATTCTAGCTGCCGTTTTAGAAAAGTCATGAAGGATCCGCGTACGCTGTGCGACGGCTGTGTGTTGTTCAGTTACATCATATACATTTAATATTACGTGATGTATGCGACCAGTCTGCGACCCCTGCACCCGTGCATCCATGACACATACGCATTACAGTATGCGATGCTTGCGGGGTGGCGGGTCCTGCGTGATGTCATAAACGTGCTGGAATGCGCTGGGTGCGTGACTCCGGCAAAACATTTTTGGTTCTAAAATGATATATATGTGTCTTTAATATACATGTTAGGGCAAGAGATTAACTAAGATATTCATAACAATAATATATTTGTACTTATAATAAACTTATATTATTTTTAAATATATTTTCGTGAAGTCGCATCGGGTGCGTGCTTTGTGAGCACAGAGTGCGCGGATCCCATGTGACCTCCAAAAAAAAGATTTCATTGGTTCATAACATTTCCCACTATAACTATTGAAGGACACCACTCATTTTAATCATTCTTGTTGGAGCATCTTTAGAGAGATATCTCTTTTCCTACGAGAAACCTTTTAGCTTGGTTTTTTTGGTGTTTTTAAAAACATATCAAACAAAATGGCATCTGGACAGCAGCAGCAGCAGGAGGAAGTATCTTCTGAAGAAGAATTCTTGCAGGGGGCACCACGTCCACAGAGGCCGGAATTTGTTGTGTGCAAATTCTTCACCTTTCCACCTGGAGAGAAGAAAGTAAATACGAGATAGGTGACGTGCAAAATTTGTGACCGAATCCTGTCAAGAGGCAGTGAAAAAAATACTCTTGTGGCACTGCTTCTATGTACAAGCATCTCCGGACCACACATCCTCTCAATCTTTCTCGGGAGGAAATGAGATGAGCTGCTTTGCACCCTTCACCTGCTGTGGCAAGTACGTCTGGAGCGTTCTCAGGAACACCTGCAATGGACATTAGGCCAGAATTCGCCTTTCTCCAGTAACACTGCGTAAACTGTAAGAAACTTATTTGCTTCAGTGAGCAGTCGGTGGATACAGTTTGTGCTGCGCAACGCAACCATCGTTGTTACGTTTTTTTTGTTTTGGTTTAGGAATGATAAGTCATTCCAAAAGTTTCCTGGTTTATTCGTTCTTTTTTTGTACATTTTTTGAAAAAACACCCAAAAAAATACAAAACTGTTAAAAAAAACAAAGAAAAAAGAAAAAAAAGTTCTTATCAGAACTACCTTATCTGGTTCAAGAAAGAACTATAATTGCAAGGTAATGTGTGAAAGTTTGGTTGAATGTATGTATACAGCATGATTGACTGAAAGAATGCATTAGTAGTGTATGGTGAATTTATAGGTGAAGATGTATGAGGAAGTACTGCAGCATGAAACTGCAAGCTCTTTAGCTGCACTGCACTGTGGCACTTCCGAAGCACAGGGGTGTGACATATGTACATGAATATGTTGCAACTCTGTGCTTCCCTCTGCACTGCTGCACATACTGCAGCCATGCAGTGACACAGGCACCCTTGCACCATGGTGCAAGGATGTCTGTTGGATGTATGACGGTACAACGCGTACCGTTACAACGCATCCCTTTACGATGCAGTTTTAACAACGCAAGTCGTTACAACGACTTGCGTTGGGGGGGCGCTGATAGTGAATAGTTTAATTTACTATTCCAACACCAGTCCCCGTGGATAGTAGGGAAGGTGTTGAATAGTAAATTAAACTATCCCCTATCCTAGAGCGCCCTCCAGCGAAAGTCGTTGTAACGACTTTCGTTGTTAAAACTGCGTCGTAACGGTACCGCGTTGTAGCGGTTCCGTTGTAAAGGATGTTTCCCATGTCTGTCGTGCGGAGATTGTTTTTGTGCAGGAAGGGACACCTTCCTGCACAAAAACAATCAGTAAAGGCATTTTCCTCTTTCATTCAATGTATGCTGTGGAATGCAGAATACATTGAAAGAGGAAAAAATGAGGAAAATTAAAACAATTTTCCTTGTTGTGCCTTGCTACACCAACTCTAGGATGGAGCAGCATTCATACACATCTCCAGATTTACGATTTCTCCTAAATCTGGAGATGTGTCTTGTTCTATGGGTGTTGCGTGGGAACACCCACAGCAACACCTATGGAACGCCCCTTCAACGCAAAGTTCTGTGTATGAAGGGGTCGTATTTACAGGGAGAGGAAAAATCACGCATGGTGGCTTTTCCTCTCCTTGTAAATATGAAGGAGTGCCTGGCGCCATCACTATGTTACAAAATGTGATGTACTGGTGGCGCAGGGTGTTTGTAAATGTGCCCCATAAGTGCTTAGTTATTGGCAAACTGACACAATAGGAACATAGTGTCCGAATTTTTTAATGAAATAGAAGAGGATTTGAGAAGTCACTCAAAATGTGCCCTAATTTTTCTTACTGCAGCACTAATCATAATTTCTATGGCAAAAAGAACCCCCTCATTTTGTTCCTTTACAAATTAAATGTTTTAAGAGTTACCACTTTATTCTAATCAAGATGGCTTCAGGTGTGCAATACGTTTGTCATAAGTAGGACTGTTAGCGCTCTAGCTGTTCTTTAGAACACTCTGGGAAGCTGCAGTAGAACATGAAATAATCAACTGACAGTCTCTGCCCTTTTTGAATGTACATGTTTTACTGAGAATGTCAGACTTCATTCTCACATGACTGAGAAAGATAATGTGAATTTACAGAACATATGCTCTCAGTTTAGCTAATAGATCACCTTCCAAACGTCTGTGGGAAAAGCATGAGAAAATAGTTTTCTCTCAATCATGAACCATGGTATCCCAGCAGAAGGCTTTTTCACATGGTAAAATCACCTTAGAACACACCACAATTCCTAAAATGAGTATGGCACCATCAACAAATGATTTATAATGTAACTAAAGTCTTAAAACCTTTGATGAACTGCAATACTTTTTAATGAGGTGCTATCATGTGTATTGGTCCCAAGATGGCTGCCAACACGTCTTTGATGAAGTGCTGACAGCCAATCAGATCTCACGTGAGATGTGTGGTTAGGCTCCGCCGAGATATATATATTTATTTTTCCATTCATATTTTAAAAACTACTGAACGGATTTACACCATTTAAAAAAAAGGCGCTTTCTGAATCAAGCACTACCTTTTTCCCAAATTTGGTGTCATTCTGTTCAGCAGTTCAGGCTGTAGCCTTGGCTAAAGTTTCCTATGGGAAATTGATTTTTTGACTTTTATTTCTTGAATTTCTCAACAACCACTGAACAGATTTAAACAATTTTTTTTAAAAAAAAGTCGCTTTCTGAATCAAACTCTACCTTTTTGCCAAATTTGGTGTAATTCTGTTCAGCAGTTCAGGCTGTAGCCGTGTCTAAAGTTTCCTATAAAAAAAATAACATGGAGAAAACATGTCTTGCAACTCGCCTTTTTTTCTCTGCCCCCGCTTGCCGAACCACCCCGAAACTTTCAGGATAGGAGCGGACCGGAGCGCCCCACGAGTTTCGCGAAGATTCGTCATCTGGCGCCAAAGTTATTGGGAATAGAATGTTGCGATTTTCCTATGGTAATTAGGTCCTAACTATAACTACCTACCGACCGCCAGTAGCTAATATATATATATATATATATTGGGAAAATATTTTTCATATGTAGTTGTGGGTCTGTGTGAGCATGTTTACCTATCCCATTCTTGCAGACGTGCTTATATTGTACGGAACTGAATGATGAAGTGTAGAACTAGAAGCATAGATACCCAGTTGCTTATCCTGGTAAGTCATAGACTTTAACTTCTAAATAGCCATAATTTGCCATTTGTTCTACTGAGGTTATAAAGCCAGTACCATTGAGGATATGTAAAATATCCTGAGAGATAGGTGGTGAGCAGTAGCGGCTGGCATGACTCACGGATGGGGTGCCGTAATTTAAAAGAAATAATTTAAACGTACCTTTTTACCGCGCCGAGTCCCGCAACTTCAATGCTCCTGCTCTTCTGCCTCTGACAGGAACAGGAAGTAGGCAGCTTCCCTCCCCTAAGCCAATCACAACACTCCAGTGGAGCACTATGATTGGTCGTGACACCGCTCAGCTGGGGCTGTTGGAGATGGCATGTTCTCCATGCAGGCTGCAATGCAGCCTGCATGGAGAAGCGCAGAGTGTGCATGACTGGTTTGGGCGGCCCGAGAGGGCCGACCAAACAGTCTTTGTGCACACATGAGTCGGCAAATCACTCCTGCCCAGGCAGCTGCCTGCCCTCACCTGCCTGCAGGCAATGCGCAAAGAAACATAAAATGGTAATAACCAAAAGTTATTACCATTTTATATTTTGGCTTTCTCCTACTGCGAGAAAGCAGTGGGGGGATGCTCCGCCGCCCTAATGGAGGAGCCGCCCCTGGTGGTGAGTTGCATCATATAAATTATTATTCATATTCATGATATTATTCTTACTCCTATTATCATTATCATGTATGTATATACATACATACATGCATTCAAACATTCTTACTCCTATCAGCATTATCATGTATGACTCAGGGCCCCTCATCACATTCTGCAGGGGTTTCCCATCATTGTTTTACACCACTGATCGAGGCAGTAATGATGTGTGGTAAAAGTATAAAAATAACAATTACATGTGTGAAACTGGATTAAACAGATAAATCAGAAGAAAAGTGGTGAAGACATTTTCTGTGCAACTCCAAACGAATGAGTAAAGTCTCAAATCTACAACATATTATCAAGTATTGGGGAAGTTCCTCCATATAAAAAGTGTATTAAAAACAAACTCGAGAATCTTTACTATTTCCAGACCTCAGCTGAGTCACACACCTGCTTCACAGGTTGCACCCTGTTACCCTAAAGGCCAACATAGCATTGCTTCTTTCAAATTTTTACTTGGGAGTGTGGTCTTGTGGGAAATCACTGAAGCCATGCAACAACTTCTCTGTCTAGCATTGCATGCTGACTGTTATCTTGCACCAGCAATACCTGATCTAAGAGCATATTCCGCTATCACTGCAGTAAAACGCTGAAATATTTAGATCCAAACTCATCAAGGCTTTTGTATATTTCTCCAAAGACAAACGCAGCCATCGAGAATGACAAATGCATTTCCCATGCATATGCAAATATTTCTTAATTGTTTTGCATATGTATTTATTTAGTTGTATGCAATGGAAACATTTAAATCAGAGATTTCGAATATAGCATCAAATATGGTATATAAGTAATGTGTGTCTTCGGTTGTGTATATAATGGGTGGAGGTAGCAGTGAATACTTGTTAGACCATGATAGAGTCTGGTGAAGACAAACATGGCAAGTCATACAGCCCTAGTTAAAAACAGAAAAAGCCATTTGCAGGACATACTATGTACATATACGTGCATATTCACAGCTGGGTGATAATAACCGTTTAGAGCCTGATTACAGTCTGGCGGTTTGTTTGACGGCAGACTTTTGATGGCACAGCGGCAGAGGTCCCGCTGCACCGGCAGTCTGACTTCCCGATTACAACTTGTGCAGTTGGACTGCCCCGGGACCGCAGATGCCGCAAGGGAGCTGCCATTCCCTGGAGGCGATTCATAAAGGGGGTGGTGATGGACAGAGTATCTGAATTAAGCAGAACACTCCTACCCAGTCAAAAGATCAGGGCTTGATCCATCACCGTTTTTTAGCTCACTGCACCATCCCAGCTCAGAACCTGGCTACATGCAAATTAGTCTGACCCTGGCCCAGTGCATCATGGGAACAGGGCCGACCAAACTACCAAGCCAATTCTTTACTGGAAAGGAAACAAGCTTCCGGGGACCGGTTTCTGGCATTACAGCCGTCTTCGGCCCGGCTTGCTTGAATCCTGATGGTGCAGTGAGCAAGGGACTCACATCTGAGCATACCCTTCCACACTTGTGGTGGCCAAAACGATTCATAAAGGGGGTGGTGATGGA
This sequence comes from Lissotriton helveticus, assembly GCF_964261635.1. NCBI lineage: Eukaryota > Metazoa > Chordata > Amphibia > Caudata > Salamandridae > Lissotriton > Lissotriton helveticus. The sequence continues at coordinate 2,026,338,326 of NC_136063.1, forward strand.
CAGAGTATCTGAATTAAGCAGAACACTCCTAAAATAATTTTGTCCACCCTAAACTCAGAGACTCTGTCCCTCACCACCCCTTGTTGTAAATAATTTTGTCCACCCTAAGCGTGGAAGGGTATACTCAGACATGAGTCCCTTGCTCATTGCACCATCAGGATTCAAGCAAGCCGGGCCGAAGACGGCTGTAATGCCAGAAACCGGTCCCCGGAAGCTTGTTTCCTTCCCAGTGTAAGAATTGGCTTTTGTAGTTTGGTTTGCCCTGTTCCCATCATGCACTGGGACAGGAACAGACTAATTTGCATACAGCCAGGTTCTGAAACTGGGATGGTGCAATGAGCTAAAAAACGGTGTTGGATCTAGCCCTGATCTCTTGACTGGGTGAGAGTATTCTGCTTAATTCAGAGACTCTGTCCCTCACCACCCCTTGTTGTAAATAATTCCCTGGAGGCGGCGTGGCGGTCCTGAGGCCGCAATGTGCTTGGCGGGACGCTGTGGTCCCATCAAGCATATTAAGATTTTACTCTCCACCAGGATTGACATGGCTGTTCCACTTCCATGAAAACCCTGGTGGAGAGGAAACAAAGGGGGCTTGTGCCTCCACCGCATGTGGATGCACACTGGAGTATAACATTTGCCCCCTGTGTGCATGCAGATGGGTTGCTGCACGGCATGGACATTTGAGACCATGGGACCACCACACTGCCTGCTAGACTACTTAAAGTCGTAATGTGGCAGCTGGGCGGCGGCGACTTTCGGCAGAGCAGTGGTGCAGTGGTTTGCACCGCCGTGCCACCGATCCACCAAAAGTTATAATTAGTTGCTTCGTGTTCCTTTCTGCAGAATATGTCTTTTCAGTGTAGTTTTTAACTCTTCGTTTGAGTCAGTGCCACAGTTGTCAGGTCAAAGGCTTGTGACTTGGAGATGACACAGCGGTTTAGATGTTGTCATGAAGATGTTTATTTAGAGATCTGAGATTACGATGTGTACCTGTATAACATGTCAGACAAGTAGATAGTGGCTAGGTAGTGTATTGATTTGAATACAAATATTAGCAGTTGGAAGAGGGCCCCATTCTCCGTATTCAGTATGCTGGGGGCATGGTATTGCGCCTATGTAGTTTGACTAGAGTCAAGATGGAACAACTGAGAACCTAGTCAAAAGGTGCATTGAAGTAATATCGACAGCTAACCAACAGACTGTTTTAGTAATCACGTCTGCGGAAAACCTGGAAATGAACCAGTGTTCAATGTTAAGAGTGAGGGGCTTTTGTACGAATGAGAAGCTGGATGTGTGCTGCTGTGGCTGTGATGGGGATGAAGGCTTCAATCCTCACGGATGCCCTGAGGAGGTCAACTCGAGGAGGACAGTTTCCCAGATGGTGTGAAACTCAATTAATCATGGATGAGTGTCATAAAATAGGTGATGAGGTGTAAACGTTGGGTAGGAAAAGAATATGTGGGTGTTGTCTGAAGTGGTATGAGAAGCAGAAAGAGAATATGTTACAGAGACAGAAGGTGTAAAGGAAGAAAAGAAACTGTGACTGATCCTCATGGGAGACCTTGTGGTGGTGGGGTTGGAGTTTATCTTTGTTTTCAATGCACAGTTTAGTCAAGCTTTTGTACTATATTTGTGTATGTTATGTCCACTTCCAATTGATCTAATTGGGTGATAATCAGATATTGCATGAGCACTTTCCAAAAGATTTTACCAGTTTTTCTGGCACTCATTCTCCCATTGTTTAAACAACGAATCACTAATTTATAAGACATACTTGACCCAATGCAAAACGTGGTGAATCTGCACATGCCGTTAAACCTCCTGTGGGGCAAAGCCATGCTGGTTATGTTAGATCTGTCGGCGGCCTTTGACACCGTCCCCCATGAGGGCCTTCTCGCAAGACTCTATGAGATTGGCCTACGGGGGACGGTGTTCAGCTGGTTTTCATCTTTCCTAGCTGGCCGCCGACAAACGGTCTGGGCCTCCCCAGACGCTGCCGTGATGCCGCCATTGGGAGTCGGGATTCCACAGGGCTCTGTATTGAGCCCGACTCTTTTTAACATCTTTATGGCCCCTCTGGCGGCGTTGGCGGAGTCGTTCGGGGCCCAGATCGTATCCTACGCCGACGACACCCAGCTCCTCTTTTCTTGCAAGAAGGGAGGAGACTTTGATGGAGAGAGTATCCGGGATTGCCTTGGGGCTGTTTTTAAATGGTTCCAGCTGAACAGCCTCAAGTGCAACTCAGAAAAGTCTGAGGTACTCTTCTTCGGGTGTGCGTCGGATCCGGACTGGCAGGCTTGGTGGCCCATTAACATGTTCCCTCCGTCTTGTTCATCCCATGTAGTTAAGAACTTGGGGGTCAAGATGGATAAGGGTCTGACGCTAAGGTCCCAGATCCTAGGTGTGACGGGTACATGTTTCGGCCTCCTCAAGATGCTCCGGAGGTTTCTGCCTCTTCTGTCTGAGGAACATAGGAAGTTGACCGTGCAGGCTCTGATCGGCTCAAGATTGGATTATTCCAACGTCCTCTACTTGGGCCTGCCAGAGTATCTGCTGCAGCGGCTTCAAGTTGTGCAGAATGCGGCCGCAAGGGCCATCTATGGCCTAAACAGGCGAGCCAGCGCTGCTGGCCTTTTGCAGACCCTACACTGGCTGCCTATCCGAAAACGGATTGCCTTCAAGGCGTTAACTCTGGCCTATAAAGCTCTTCATGCTGTGGGAGCTAAGTACCTCCAAAGGAGACTTGATTTTTACCACCCGGCCCGCTCTCTCAGATCAGAATCTCTGTTTCTGGCGGCTGTGCCGCGTGTAAAGAGAGCCCGCATTGGAGGCCGCTCCTTTGGATTGCTGGCGCCACAGTTGTGGAATACTCTGCCGTTGACACTTCGCGGAGCTACTAATTTACTTGCTTTTAGGAAGGGCCTTAAAACTTGGCTGTTTTCCCTCTAGGCTGTTTTCTTTTTCTGCTCTCTACTAAGTTGTTTTATTAATGTGTTGTGTTATTTTGCTGTAGGTCTCATTATCAAAAGCGCCGGGACACTCTTTTTGAGTAGCCGCGCGCTATATAAGAATAAATATAACATAACATAACATAACATATACAACTTTTTGCAAGTCACAACATTTTCTTCAAATACGCATGAAAAGTAACAAAAGACATGGGTTTCCAGGCGTACTGCGCGCAAACGATTGTTTATTGCTTTTTATGCCCTTCTTTTGGCATTTCCATACATGTATTCGCATGTGTTGCACTATTATGCTATTGTGCCTGCTCAGATACCACCACTTTTGCGCAATGACTTATCCTTTATGTATTATTTCTACAAAGGGATAAAACATTTTCTCAAGGTAAGGCGCCTTCCATGACGCCCCCATCCATTTTGATGTGATTACCATTTCCTTCCCATCCTGAACTCTTAAGTATGTTGGTGTACCCAGACTTTTTAGGGAAGCTCCTCCCTGGAATGACCATTGGACAGCCCTTCAGTAGGATTTACTGACTCAAAATATGACTCCATTTTGTGGTGATATTGCACAGGAGTAAAATGATTTATAAGAGCAAGAGATCCTTTTGTGAACAGCTTATACTCTGTAGTTCAGGCATTTTCATATGTAAATGTTATTTACACATTCAAACGACTGTCTAAATCAGACCCTTTGCCTCCAAGTTTTACTTGAGCGTGAGAAGGTGGGGGGTGTTCAAATATGAAATGGTTTATAATTCTGCCCATCTTATTATACTTTATCAACTTATAACTTTGGATTTAGATACTTTCATCACAAAATTCAATTAGGGTGAAGGCAAAATGGAGTTTTAGGTGGTTTGACATTCTTCATAGTGGGAGGATATGTTCACTTTCTGTAACCTGTTCATTTATGACATAATATATGCTTTAAAGAGGAATCGGAGGGCTGGTTTGTTATGTTCTACTACTATTTCCTTTCAGGATAGTTGTCAATTGGATGCAAATTTGGGAATAGCATGCACCAACAACAACCAGTATTTTATGCACAAACAACCAGTATTTTGTTAATTAATTGATAATTCTTTAATTTACACAACAGAATATTTGGATCACTTATGTCAAAAGACGACGAAAAATCTAGAAATAATGCATGAATTGGTGAGTCATTTCATTTTGCGTATTTAACATGAAGGTGCATGGATGCCAAAATGTAGTCAATTGTCAATTGTCTATTGTAGCTCACAACAGGAGGTCAGTTACCTGACACTTGGAGTCACGTCAGCCTCAGATGAACCCTTTGTGAGTGTGTTCAGGCAGAGGCTTTGTGATGCACGTGTGGTAGGAGACAGCTCCACCCCCTATCAAGTAAGGGATGGCCCATCCTGCCAACACTTATTCCCCCTTTGTCTCACTGTCTGAGAGTAATACACAAAGACCAACTGCCAGCTACAGATAGTCATTTGAACCAGTATGCAGACTGCATGCACCAAATGATTGGAAGAAGAAAATGATAGCTTTCTAAAAGTGGCATTTTCAGAATTGTGAGTTAAAATCCAATGTTACCATTAAAGAGAGTTTTAAATTACAATTCTTTAGCCACCAAACTTGACACTCCTATCTGCTCTCATTTGAAAATTACCACTTATTAAATGTAATAAGGGAATTCAATATTATCCTAAGGGAGAGGTAGCCCACTAGTGAAAAACAAATGCAGGAGTTTTTCACTACTAGGACATGTAAAACTTAAAGTACATGTCCAACATTTTAAATGCACGGCACCCTGCCCTCTGGGATGTGTAAAGCCTTCCCTAGGGGTGACATATATCTATTAAAAAGGAAGGTTGAATCCTAACAAAATGTTTAATTTACCAGGTCACAATGGATGTTTAAAACTACACACACCGGCTGCAATGGCAGGTCCGAGGCATGTTTAAAGGGCTACTTCAGTGGGTGGCACAATAAGTGCTGCAGTCCCACTAATAGCATTTCAGTGACAGGCAACAACCTTTTACTAGAAATGTATAAGTAAACCAAATGTGCCAATTAGGTGTATGCCAAAGAAGAGAGCACAAGCACTTTAGCAACAATAGCTGGTTCAGAAAACAGAAGGGTGAAGGGAAACAATTTGGGGATAACCCTTCAGAAAACGCCAAGTACAACCCTACTGTTAGAAATTGGGTTTCTGGTTGGCAGAGGTATGCACCCTGTCCAAGCAGGAACCACGATCCTAGTCAGGGTAAGTGTAGTACACACTAAAAGTAGTTTACCTGTGCTCACCCTCTGTTAGCTTGGCACAGCACAGTCATGCTAAACTAGAGAAGCAATGTGTAAAGTATGTGTGCACACACACAGTAACACAGTGAAAACACCACAAGAGTACTCCACAACAGTTTAGGAAAAAAGCCAATATTTATCTGAGTAAAAAAAAGGCCAAAATGACAAAAACCCAACGTAAACAAGATGTGAATTTTGCAAGATTAAATCAAGAATCAGTGCTTAGAAGTCAATAGCTACAACTGGGGCTATTCGGTCGCGCTTGACCAAGGCAAATCCAAAACTTCAGTCCAACCGCAATGTAGTATGTGCCGGATACAGGAGTCATACAGACCCACTAACAGTGCCTTGAATGAGTCAATGCTTGGGAACGATGCGTTGAAATATGGAAGTGATGCGTCGCAGGCAATGAATCAGTTCCGAAGTAAGGCAAAGTCATTGATGCAGTGATGTCAAGAGCGTTGTACGTCGGTTCCAAGGCACCGATGTCGAACTACTGAACTGAAGGCGAATGATCGGTTACAAGCCACGCCGGGACAGGGATTCATCGGAGTTAAGGAGGTGGCGTCACAGACGTCAGCGATGCATTGTCAGAGACTCAGAAAGCAGCGGTGATTCGGAGCCGCTGAGTTGGTAAAGTCGGGGCTGCATTGTGAGTCAAGGTCTTTGTGTCACGCACTCAGCAAGCGCTGTCCACAGCTTGGGTGCAGTCTGCGGTAATGCAGCAATTTCGCTGGGAATGAGCCAGTTCTGAACCATGCTTCACTGTCGATGCATTGTTTTCTTGGATTGCAGCACCAACACTCACTTCCAAGGGACCAGGACTGGATTTGGCACCACTTGGCAGAGCAGGACTCACAGCAGAGGAGCCCAGGTGCTGGTAGCAAGATAAGTTTGTGAAAGGCCTGATACTTCAGTAACATGAGGCAAGCCCAAACAAGTCCTTGGAGAGCCTTTGGAGATGAAGGATGTAGAGAGTAAAGTCGAGTCCACTCACCTTCAAGCAATAAGCAGCAGGCCAACATAGCAAAGTAAGCAGCAAAGTGGCAGTCCTTCCTGTCAACCCAATAGCTCTTCTTCCTGGCAGAATGTCCTCAGTCTAGAAGTGTTTTGAGTATATAGTGTCAGAGGTCCAGTACTCATACCCGTTTTAGCTTTTGAAGGAGGGAGTCTTCAAAGAAAGGTCTTTGTATTGCACAAAACCCTGTCTTTCCTGGCCCTGGCTCCAGACACACTACAGGGAGTATGCAGATATTTTCATGAGGACAGGCACAGTTCTATTCAAGAGCAAGTCACTTTAGCTCAGGAAGACCCATCAGCCTGGTGATGGGCCATCAGGCTATGCAGGGCACACCTCAGCTCCCTTTGTGTGCAACTTTCTAGAGGGAATGCGTAAAGCCCCGTCGTTGTCCTACCTAGACATGTATACTAGAGAGCTAGGCCTTGCTGTAGTGAAAAACAAATGTAGCTGTTTTTCACTAGCAAGACATATCAAACCCCCAAGTACGTGTCCTACCTTTTAAATACACTGCACCCTGCACATGGGCTACCTAGGGCCTACCTTAGGGGTGACTAATATGTAATAAAAGGGAAGGGTTGTGCCTGGCAACTAGATGATCTACCAGGTCGGCATGGCAGTTTAAGGCTGCACAAACAGGCTCTGCAGTGCCAGGCCTGAGACAGGTTAGAAAGGCCAATCGTGTGAGTGGTACAATCAGTGCTGCAGGCCCAAAAGTAGCATTGGATTTACAGGCCCTGGACACCAGTAGTGCACTGCACTAGGGAGTTATTAGTAAATCAAATATGCCAATAATGGAGAAACCAAAGACAATTACATATTTGCCACACAAAAAAGATGGAGGGAAACAGAGGCTCCTCAATAGGTTTGACACTGACCTCAAAAATATTTTACAGGACAAAACCCTCCAGTCCTGTTGAAAATTATAACAAACAAAGACTGGGGTTTGAGGTCTTTAAATTAGAAGAATAATGCTCTATAGTCAGATGTAGAAGGATTTAACCACAAAGGTTTTATATTCTTTGTTCGAGTGTGGAAAAGTAAATTTTGCCATGTTCTGTGTCCCTACGCCTCATCCATCATATGTTATGTGTGCATGACCAATATGCATATGTTATTCCCCATGTCCGATTAATGACGCAATTACAGTTGTGTCCACCTCTAGTATGCCAGTTTTCCAGTCCTCGTGAATACTACGAATATCAGGCCTAGGTAAAGCTATGTTGCCACGTTTCTTAGTGTGCACGTTATTCCATTATAAAGTCCCCGTTTCCAGGCCTCAAAAGGGCCCGGACATCAGATTCAGCTCCTGTCTCCTGAAAGCCTCGCTGAGGAGCGATACAGCCCCCACCTGTATCCTCGACCCTTCACTTACTTCCTGCTTCGCAGAGCCCGGTGCAGCTTGGCTCTGCCTCTGAGTCTGCCAAAAGTATGTTATAGTTCCAGCTATCAGTTCAGTCCTCCTTCTCTACATTCCTAAGCTACTGAACTGCATCAATAGTTTCCGTCATTGTCTAGCCTTCTCGTCTCCATGTTAGAGAAATACTGCATTTACTGGTCATTTAGTATTCCTCATCACGCATTTCATGTAGAATAATGTATGGTCCAGTCTTAGAATCAAGTTAGCTTTTCCCCTCATGACTCCTAGTTTATATCAACATGTTCTCTAAACATTAGATACCAGATAGGGTTTAGGTACATGTCGCTCCGACCCTCCAGACTCTAGTCTCTGCTCCTAGCACAGAGTTCATAGCCCCCAGCTTCTCCTAGTAACACGTCATTGCCAGTTTTCGCGCACCACCAGGTTAGAGGTCCCGGCTCCTTAGGTAGCCCCCTCCTATGTTTCCGCCCATTTCATGACATATTCTGTTACGTTTGCATCACATGTCTATGTATACTCCCAGTTACACCTCTTTTTACTGTTATCTTTCGCGACTGCTACGCGTCACGCCTTCTGCTCCACCCACTGTTACGCCTACTGCAATGTAATGCTATGTGTTTGCGCTATGTATATAAGTTGATGTATTGTTATTAAAAGTTAGCGCGCTCATCCCAGATCAAGCCCCGGCAGCTGCTGGGCCCCAGTTGTCCTGCTGGGCCCTGTCACCCCTGTTCCTATGCAGGTTGTCCTGATCCTGTCCTTATGCTGTAATAAACCTGCAGAAACTCCTACTACCTCGAATCTTGACTCTTATTTTATTGAGCTATCTGTTATTCATTCATTCATTCAAAAATAGATCCGGTATTATTTATTTATATACCACATAATGGCGCCCGAATAGGGACTTGCCCTTTCCCCACGCGTCGGTGAAGCCACGCCGACCCCCTGACCCTCTGCAGTCGTGACGGAACTCTTCTGCGCAGTGGCAGATATTTCTGCTCAAGTATCCCTCAGGCCCACGGAGGAGACGGAGGAGGCGGTCCAGCATCCAAACGAGACGGTGGAGGAACGCGGCGAGTCCCGACCAGAGCCCAAGCCGAGAGTCCAAGGTCCGAGGTATCCGGAGGCCCACCCGTAACTGAAGTCCGAAGTCCGAAGTTCGTCGTCGTAGCAGTCCAGTCCCGTCCGAGGCCTTCCGTTCTTGCTGCCCGGTGAGTACCATTGCTGGGGTAGTATCTAGACAGGACCAATCTAAATTGACTCCTGGTCCGTGGGTTGGTGGTGCCCAGACTCACAAACGAAGTGTTCACCTAGGTGGATACGGGTCTTGATGCGTCCCTTTATGGGACCGGTATGTTCCGTACTGTTATAGCAGTGCATCCAGTAACTCTAGTCTGTTCCGTTCTCGAGAAAATTCTTGTATTTCTGTTCTCAGTATTTCAGGTAATATTCTGTTCGAACTGTTATTTATAATGTTCTTCATGTATTTTAATGTTGTGGTATGAGTGTGACGTGATTTCGTGTTTTCATTGTATATTGTATTGTGTCCAGATTACAGTTCAGTCATGCCTATATTTTCCAAGTTACGTCAGTTAAAAACTAGAAAGGGTTTATTAGAAGAAGCAGTTCCTGTTCCGCCAAGGGACAGTCCAGGTCATTTTATGTATCAGAAACATGGCATCAGCGCCATATTGTATCTAGATTTATGGGTAGAGTATACCAAACAGTTAGAAGAAAAGTATAGATGGCCCGTATCGGGTACATGGGATGCCGAATGTATCATGCGAGTAGAAGAAGCATTATGGAAAAAGAAAGCCAGACAGTCACAGAAAGATGCCATCGAGTTATGGCGTAAGGAAGCTCATAAAAGAACGGAAAAGGAAGTCAGAAAGTCAGAGTTAAGTAGAGAATCCCAAGAACGAGTCCAAGAAAGAGAATTAATCGAGATAGGTGAACGAGTCAAAGCCGAACAGTCAGACAGACAGAGGCATGCCCTTATTAAGGGTATGTATCCTCTGCTTGCCGAAGGCTTGCCAAAAGCGACCCCAGAGGCATCTAGTAATTTCCCGCCACCATTAGTTCCGACCAAGCTACGTCACAAACCGACCGCAGCTGATATTTTTATTTCGTCCTATCTGGACGACACAGTCCCCGAATATGCAAATCCTGTTCGCGCTCCGCCAGTCCCTGTAAATCAGGTAATTCATGCTCCTCCAGACACCGGGGTGCCCTTAACAGTCCCCCCGGGTCAGCCCGCCATACAAGTCCAGCCCACGTTACAATTACCGACCCTGCCAGCACGAAAGGCATCAGTCGACGATTCTAGTCTAGGGGCCGCAGGAGGAGGTCTTCCTCAAACCCCGCCGCCACACAAGCGTTTAACATTACTCGAATTACATGCTCAAGCGTTACAGCGCACGCCTAAACATCAGTCTGTTACAGAAATCAGGCAAACCCTTACCGAATGTGTCTATGATCCAGTTCCAGGCGAGTATAATATGGTTTTATATTCCTTACGTGTAAGGAGAGTGACCGAGTATCTAGTCACCTTACCGAATATGAAAGAAGATCTAGACAGAATATATCGTTTCATCCGTACAGGGGATGATCCAGAAAGTATTGGCGAGATTATGTCTCAAAGGAAAGCCGAGATCCAGCTCATGATATTAAAGTTCCTGATCAATTGTCTAATAAGAGAACAAGATTACCCGTCTAAAGATTCCGCCGAAATGAGAATCCTGACAAGGTGGAGTGATAATATAGCCGAGGGTAAGCACAAGACCATTAGTGCTATGGAGAGTATGTACAAGAAAATCCGTAAAGAAATAATAAAGATACACGAACAGCGTAAAGCAGCACAAGTAAGCGAGAAAGAAAGTATCTCTGATCCTGAAGAGGAAGAGAACGAGAATCCCGCCAGAATAGCGTATGTAGGAAAATCCAGATTTCCAGATCGCCATTTACGCCTAGAACACAAGTCTATTTTTCATCATTCAGCACCAGAACAAGGTTCTCTAGAACAAGTATTTCAAGCTACCGATCACATTCTGAAATCACGAATCGGTTACAGTGAGTTAAGTACCCTGCATGAACAAGAACTAGCCCGATCAGCAGTCCGATGGATTACTGATTCTACCACTTTTCCAGACGAAATAGTGGCACAAATGTTTCTGAAACTGCCCCCAGCCGAGCAACGACTGGTGGGTATGTATATGATCCAACACCTTATTACTCTGTATGAGGGTCAACATTCTGATCCAGGCCCGTTACACGATGTCCTGAACGAGTTACTCCAGTATAGATGGAGAGGTCTAGGTACCGATTTAATTAGTGTCATTCTAGAACAGCGCCACAAATATAGAACGTTCCTGAACCCGCATTTTGTTCATGTCTCACCCCCAGAAAGTAAATCATTCTACATAGACAGACAGAATCCGTTACGAGAAGTCCACCCAGTCAGAGGGACGGGTGGCGAAATGCAACGAGTGTTTGTATACACTCCAATATCAAAGATGGAACTTCTTGAAATGAAGAAATTAATTCCCTGTCATGACAAAGATCCAGCGGGGTTCCATAGAGAATTAAAAGACATGCTCCGTATGGGAGAATATACTTACCCAGATATCATTAAAATGTTAAAGGTTCTGTTACCCGCAGGGGTGTATGAAAAGTTAAAGGAAAAGGAATGGGAGGTGGGAGAGAAAAAGATCGATTGGGCAGCTCTAGAAGCTGAAGACAAGGCACGAGTACCAGGTACCGGTCTTGGAGATAAATGTAAAGAATTACCAGAATTATTGATTCAAGTTTTACCCAGATTATTGACAACGAGAAAGGAAGACTGGGATGCAATCTCAGCCTGTAAACAGAAACAAGATGAAGATATTAGTGATTTTTATTCTAGATTTGAAAAATGTTTCAGTATCAACAGTGGTCTCAAGACAAGTAGTGAGTCATACCCTCACCTTTTTGTTACCAAATTAGTCGAGAATTCAAGTCCACAAATTAAAAATCGAGTTTTAAAGGTCGAAAGCACCTGGCAAGCAAATACTCCGTCCCAGATGCTCCAGATGCTCCAGTACCACCAGAATAGAATCAGGGAAGAGCAAGAACACGAAAGAAAACGTATGAAAGACACGAAAATGAAAGTACTAGTTGCACAATCTGTTCCTCAAGACAGTCAGAAGAGGGGTCCGAATCAAACCAGTCATCCTGCAGCTCCCGTTAAAGGGAATTGCAATTATTGTAAACAACCAGGTCATTTTATAAACGAGTGTGCAGTTCTGAAACATAACATAGCTACTGGTAAGACTAAAGAAAGACCACGTCCGCCTAGACAAGAACAAGTTTCACAGACTCCTCAGTCACAGAATGCACAACAGACAGTTACAGCACCGCAGCCTATTGCTGCAACACAGCACGTTACATCGCAGATGTACCAGTATGCTCAGACCGAGTATCCAGAGTATCAGCCATATTCATGAAACAGCCTAGAGAGGGAGGTAGGCTTGCCTCTCATCGAGATACCTGTAGATCAAGAAGGTCCCTATGTTCACAGTCAAGTATTAGGGAAAGACAGAAAGTTTTTGATCGATACAGGGGCAAGTAGGACCACAATTAGTCATGCCGAAGTTCCAGGGGCTCCGCTCTCAGGCTCAAGAAATGTTTCCCTTGGATTTTCAGGAAAGCCAATAGTTAACGAGATTTCCAAGCCAGTTACTCTAGAAGTAGGTCCATTGTCCCGTACTACTGATCTGTTACTTACTAAGTCATGTCCAGAAAATCTGTTAGGCATCAAGACACTGAAAGAATTAGGTGCAGTTATTTGCTGTTCCCCAGAGGGAATACGTCTGTTCCTACGTGACTTTAAGGGTCACTATGTATTACGAGATTTTGATTCCAGATTGTCTAATGTTCCGCAGCATTTATGGGCGCAAGGTCCAACTGATGTAGGTTACATGCAAATCACACCCCATCGTGTGACTCTCAAACCAGGTGTAGTGTTACCACGAATCAGACAGTACAGATTGCCACCTGAGGCTGTAGCAGCCTTATCCAAAATTATTGACGAGCTCATGGCTCAAGGAGTAGTTGTAGAAACTGACTCCAATGTATGTAATTCTCCGATCATTCCAGTCATGAAACGTACTGATCCAAGAACACCCCCAGTATATCGATTAGTGATTGATTTACGAGAGCTTAATAAATGTATTATTCCTCAGTACCCAGTAGTCCCAGATATCTCTTCCCTATTAACAGCCATTGATTCTGAAGCCACGTTCTTCACTGTCATAGACCTCAAGAATGCATTTTTTAGTGTTCCAATTCATCCAGACAGCCAGTTTCTTTTCGGATTTTGTTTAAATGGAAGGAGCTATATGTTTACACGCGCTCCTCAAGGTTTCACAGAAAGCCCTAGTATTTACAGTCAAGCACTCAAGCGACAACTAGACAACATTCACATGCCAACTGACACTGCCCTGCTCCAGTATGTCGATGATCTACTGATCACAGCCCGTTCTGAACGTGACTGCGAGCGAGCGTCACTGACAGTTTTGTATTTCCTTGCCGAGATGGGGCACAAGGTGTCACCTTCGAAGCTTCAATTCTGTGTCCAGCAAGTGGTATACTTAGGACACTTGCTGTCCAAGAGGGGTAGGCAGTTGACACCCGACCGTATCCAGTTAATAGCGAGTCTTCCCCAGCCCAGAACCCAGAAGGAGGTACGTGCCTTTATCGGCCTTACTTCTTATTGTAGACAATGGATTCCTCAGTATGCATTTCTAGCCAAGCCACTGATACAGTTAACGACACAGGAGGCAGCCGTATCGACTGTCCTCCCTTGGACATCTGACCATACACTTAGTTTCAACGAGTTAAAGAAAGCCCTATGTCAAGCTCCAGTTCTAGCTACACCGAACTACAGTAAGCCTTTTACACTTTTCGTTATTGAACGCGAAGGTACAGCATTATCTGTTCTCACACAAGATCAAGCAGGACAATACAAGCCCTGTGCTTATTTTTCGAGCACATTAGATCCAGTCGCCCAGGCGTTGCCTGCGTGCCTCAAGTCAGTTGCAGCCACAGCACTAGCTATCAGACAAAGCGATTCCATAGTTTTAGGACACTCCCTGACAGTACAAGTTCCACACTCCGTAGAAGTTCTTTTAAACAGAACACAAACACAGCACTTGACAATTGCACGTTTAACAGGTTATGAATTGACACTGTTCCAGCCACACATAGAAATTAGACGCTGCAACGTCCTGAATCCTGCTACACTGTTACCATCAGTTAATTCAAATCCTGACCCACATGACTGTGTGGAAGTAGTTAACATTACGACAAAGCCAAGACAAGACCTGACAGACATTCCGTTACCAGATCCTGACCTGACACTTTATGTGGATGGTTCATGTATGAGAACTAGTACAGGAGAACTAGTCGCCGCGTATGCAGTGACTACTGACACTGAAGTTATTGAAACACACCGTATTGATACCCTGTCTGCTCAAGCAGCAGAGCTAGTTGCTCTGACACAAGCTTATATATACGCCAAGAACCTGAAAGTTAATGTTTACACAGACTCACGTTACGCATTTGGAGTTGTACACGACTTCGGAGTGCTCTGGCAGGAGAGAGGTTTCATGACTTCTCATGGAACCAAGATTCAGCATGGTCTCCTTATTCAAGCTCTGTTAGATGCCATACATTTACCGACATCCATTGCTATCATGAAATGTAAAGCACATACGAAAGTTACTGACATTATTTCCCAGGGTAATGATCTAGCCGATCGCACAGCCAAGCTTACAGCACAGACTCTAGACATTCCAGTCAATCAGACACATACTCCAGATCTGACTACATGCATGACAGTTAAGGACCCTACACAAGACGTCATAGATATCCAGTTACATGCTACTCCCGATGAAATCAAGAAATGGTCTGAACAAGGAGGGGTCCAGACAGATCAAGGATGGTTAACAAAGGGTAGAGCCACATGGTTTCTCCCCGACTCTATGGTTCAAGTCATTATCAATACCGCACATAGTCCAGCACATTTAGGAGAAAAAGCTATGTTAGACAGTATCCAGAACATATGGTTCAACAAGCATTTACGAGCTGCAGCCAAGCAGAAAGTCCGTACCTGTATGATATGTTGTCAGTTTAATCCAGGTAAAAGTGTCCCGGTGGAACAAGGTGGTTTCCAGCCTCCTGACCACCCTTTTGAGGTCCTCCAGATGGATTATATTCAGATGGAGCGATGTCGAGGTTTCAAGTATGTCCTTGTAGTTGTATGCGCTTTGTCCAGATGGACAGAAGCATATCCAGTCCCAGATTACACAGCCGCGACCACTGCCAAGCAGTTGGTTCGTGAATTTTTCCCTAGGTATGGACTCCCTAGAGTCGTATATTCTGATAACGGCCAGCCATTCTCATCTGAACTCATGAAGCACGTTTCCCTGTTGTTAGGGTACCAGTGGAAGTTCCATTGTGTACGCCATCCTGAAGCAGCCGGTCTGGTCGAGAGACATAATCAGACTCTGAAAATCCGCATTGCAAAAGTCTGTAAAGAAAAAGGTGTGGACTGGCTAGTAGCTCTGCCAGTCGCTTTGTTTTATATGCGCATGGTCGCACATTCCAGATCAGGTCTGTCCCCGTATGAGGTCGTATTCGGCCGCCCCCCTAACATGTGGGGTACTCCTAGACCCCGAAGTATTACCGATGTTTCATGTAATATGTTGACAGATTACCTAGCTTCCTTGATGTCTGCCCTCAACTCATGTCGTTCACAGGTTGCCGCCGCATTTCCAGACAATACCGAGGTGGCACCGCACGAGATCGTTCCAGGCTCCTTGGTGATGATCAGAAATTTTGACAGATCAAGTCCGCTGGAACCACGTTGGAAGGAGCCACGTCAGGTCCTCTTGACCACCCGTACTGCCGTGAAGTTGGAAGGCAGAAAGGGATGGATCCACCTGTCTCATGTTAAACTTTTTAAAGGACTGAAATCAGTTTCTAAAAACATTTCCCAGGATTCGAAGGACTGCCAAAATGTTGCTCTTAAGGACTGTCCCGCAAAAGACATTATTACAACCCCTCCCTTGTTAGAGAAAACTCCGCAGCAGGAGTATAAGTTAAAGCTCAGGTCTAGTAAAATAAGTCAGTCAGTTTGATTGTATAAGTCCTCCCCTAGGTGAAACGGTTAGATTGTTTCTGACATGAATAAAATAGACCCCCATAGTGAGAGAGTCAGTAATAACTCAATTCAATGTATCGTTTTTCTGAGTTTCATATTATTCATCAGCATTTTGATTTCCTGCACCAGCTATGCGTTCTATCTGTATTTTCCAGTTCCTCATGTAAATATGTCTGCTAATGCTACAGTAGAGCACACGTTTAGTGATCTGCCTCCTCACGAATATTCTTACCGCCTCGCTATGCGTAACAACACATTTATCCGTATGTTACATTATTCACACCAGACCAGCAATGCCACTAATTGTTGGGTGTGTGGTCGACATCCTCCCTTTCCAGACACCGAAGGGAGTTCTGCCACTCTTTCCTTATCCATTCTCACATAATGGGTCGTGTGGAGCATGGTCCACGTTAACGTCATCCTCAACAGATATGTCTTTTCTTAACAGTACATGTTTCCCAGACAAGCAAGGTCTCCCCCACAGAACAGGTTTAGATCTAGAAAATGAAGTATATAATTTAGGTAATTATTCGTCGAATTTCATGGTCCTGAATGTTCAGTCTGATACTACTCCAGACTTACCTGCTATTTCAGTACTACCTGTCAAAGGCGAATTATGTGTCCGTAGTTATGGTTCCATACATGTAGGTCATAGTGAATGTACTACTGTTATCAAGTATAGTGACAGTAGGAAATCTATTTTCAAAACTTCACGTCATTCCTATTTTGTTTGTGGTCAAACTGCATATGTCCGTCTGCCCCTCGATTGGGAGGGAACCTGTTACATTGCCTTCCTACTGCCACCTGTTTTTCTAGCCCCATCTGATTATCACAGAAACACACATCTAGTACACATTAGACATAGAAGGGAGTCCCCAATTGTCGATTATACTGAAACTACTCTAGAACAGTATACAGATTTCAATAAAGGTTTCTTCTTCTTCGTAGGACCTGTCCAGAATAGTAAACTAATTCGTAGGTTAACAAGAACCCTTGAAGCTGTAGTAAATGAGACTGCCTCTGCTCTAGGTAACTTAACCGAAGAACAATCTGCTATGAGATTTGTCGTTTTGCAAAATCGTCTCGTCCTTGACGTCATACTGGCCGATAGGGGCGGGGCCTGTAGAGTCATCGGATCTAGTTGCTGCATTTTCATTCCAAATAACGCGCCGTCTGTTTATTCAGCTATAACCAGACTCCATAAAATTGCCCATCTGTTACACCAAGATCCAGGCACCTGGACATGGTCCGGTTGGTTCTGGAATATAATTTCCGCCTGGGGATGGAAAGTCCTGTCCTTTCTAGGTATTGCAGTAGCGATCATATTTAGCTGCTGCCTCTGTATACGATGTGGCCCTGCGATTTGCGGCATTTGTGCTACCTCTTGTATTCCTAGTCCCAAGCCCCGTTCTAAATCCCGTTCCAAGACAATTCGAGACGAGCAAATGATACTGTATGAAATGATAGATGGTATCATGAAAATTGATGTTTCCTGATGGAAACGTAGTGACAAGGAGGGAATGTGGAAAAGTAAATTTTGCCATGTTCTGTGTCCCTACGCCTCATCCATCATATGTTATGTGTGCATGACCAATATGCATATGTTATTCCCCATGTCCGATTAATGACGCAATTACAGTTGTGTCCACCTCTAGTATGCCAGTTTTCCAGTCCTCGTGAATACTACGAATATCAGGCCTAGGTAAAGCTATGTTGCCACGTTTGTTAGTGTGCACGTTATTCCATTATAAAGTCCCCGTTTCCAGGCCTCAAAAGGGCCCGGACATCAGATTCAGCTCCTGTCTCCTGAAAGCCTCGCTGAGGAGCGATACAGCCCCCACCTGTATCCTCGACCCTTCACTTACTTCCTGCTTCGCAGAGCCCGGTGCAGCTTGGCTCTGCCTCTGAGTCTGCCAAAAGTATGTTATAGTTCCAGCTATCAGTTCAGTCCTCCTTCTCTACATTCCTAAGCTACTGAACTGCATCAATAGTTTCCGTCATTGTCTAGCCTTCTCGTCTCCATGTTAGAGAAATACTGCATTTACTGGTCATTTAGTATTCCTCATCACGCATTTCATGTAGAATAATGTATGGTCCAGTCTTAGAATCAAGTTAGCTTTTCCCCTCATGACTCCTAGTTTATATCAACATGTTCTCTAAACATTAGATACCAGATAGGGTTTAGGTACATGTCGCTCCGACCCTCCAGACTCTAGTCTCTGCTCCTAGCACAGAGTTCATAGCCCCCAGCTTCTCCTAGTAACACGTCATTGCCAGTTTTCGCGCACCACCAGGTTAGAGGTCCCGGCTCCTTAGGTAGCCCCCTCCTATGTTTCCGCCCATTTCATGACATATTCTGTTACGTTTGCATCACATGTCTATGTATACTCCCAGTTACACCTCTTTTTACTGTTATCTTTCGCGACTGCTACGCGTCACGCCTTCTGCTCCACCCACTGTTACGCCTACTGCAATGTAATGCTATGTGTTTGCGCTATGTATATAAGTTGATGTATTGTTATTAAAAGTTAGCGCGCTCATCCCAGATCAAGCCCCGGCAGCTGCTGGGCCCCAGTTGTCCTGCTGGGCCCTGTCACCCCTGTTCCTATGCAGGTTGTCCTGATCCTGTCCTTATGCTGTAATAAACCTGCAGAAACTCCTACTACCTCGAATCTTGACTCTTATTTTATTGAGCTATCTGTTATTCATTCATTCATTCAAAAATAGATCCGGTATTATTTATTTATATACCACACGAGAATCAAGTGAACATCAAAGTAGATATATTAGGCCATTATAATTTAGATACAGAGCATGTGCACTTTCACACTGGTTTTTCCAAGAGGAAGTTTTAGGTTTTCATTCTTTCATTCTTACACTCTGCCCTTCACCCACACCTCGGCACACGTAGGGTTACCATTGTCAGGACCTCCTCCAGTGCTGAGGAGTTGTAGCCCACACCATAAGATCTGGTTTATGGTGTGAGGAGGAACCATTTTATAAAGTATGCCACCTAAGGGTCTGTGAGGGTCCTCGTCCTTACACGTATTTCTATTTCAGGTCTGTGAGACAGATCATCCTCGCTCTGCCCCGCCCATTTATCAGAGTTGCTACTAGTTGATATCTGGATCCCATAAGACCAGGAGTACTTTTTGGGTGATTATCATTGGTCTAAAAGGGAATCAGTACATATGGGTCTCTAATACTCCCTAGGCCCCTTTTTGTGTTTTGAGATTATTAGGGTCACCTGTACAGATTTTAGCAATTTATGTTTAGGTCAACGCAATATCCAGACAGATTGATGCTACCTATATCAATTTGTTCTAAAATTCCACTGAAAAACCATTATTTCTCGAAAACCATCATTATGAAATTTGTGCCCCACAAGTATCTATTTTTTTGATATACAAACATGAATGTGCCTTTGTGGACACTACAAGGCCATGGGACCTCGAGACCTGGGTTCAAATCCTCGTTTTGTAACTTGACCAAAGGTCCTGTTATTCTGGACTAATAATTTCTTTGTTATTCAAAATGTGCAAAACAAAAACGTACTAACACACTTGACCTTTGATGTCTTAAATTGTTTTCCAAACCCTCTGTTGATATACAGTGTTTTTTGCTTCAAAGCTAGGTCTGGTCTGCATACGACATCAATATATAGCCTTATAATTAGCAAATGCTGGGGAGATCCGTTTGAAAAGTATTTCCTTCAATGTTCTGAATGATTCAAGGAGCAAAACTGTTTTATGTTAAATAACAAAAACATTGCTTCTTCTAAAGTGTTGAAGCCATAAAAAATGCACTACAGATTTTCCAAACATCCTACCACAAAATGCATGCCTTTCTGAGCAAAAACCTTTCCAAGACTTGATTGCTTGCATTTGGCTTATTACTGTCATGATACTAGTTTTGAAACAGACATTGACTTTGGGACACAACACGTTAAAAATATTGCAATAACATAAAAACGATTCCCTAGATGTTAGACATGATAGCATGATATGTTGATACACCACTGGTATGTTTTTTAATCACTATTACCTAGCAGTGTGTTATCAAAACATGTTGTTTTAGATCATCCTGCTGATGCTTTTTACATATCTATACTGATTCCCACATAATTGTGCCCCCTTTTGTTCCCCAGTCCAAATTCCTTTCAAGAGCTGGATGTATGCCCCAATATCTTGACATTAATCTTAATGAAATGTTTTAACTGAACACTTATTTCAACCTAGATGCTCCGTGTAAGATTGCATTGAGCTAACCGCATGTGGTTGTGAAGTAGCTCCTAGCTAAACATGTAACTTGAATTTGTCTAGTCATGAACCAAACATCTGGCATGGAGATACTGTTTTGTAGCAATCCCCAATGATATGCTTCCAGTTAACGGTCATATATTTCTGGTTCTGAAAGTCCCATTCCTACTCATTAATGCCTTTGTCTTTATGCTCCTAGATTAACTGTACGTAAAATATGGCACCTGCGTATGGACTCCACTGTGTGATTTTAGCAAACAGAAGATTTTGTAAGCAAGGATCCTAGAGGCAGAAATGGATGTTTTCAGCCAATAAATTGACAGAATTAGTAGGATTAGCCTTGATGGCAGGGTGACCCAGAATGCTTGATATTGGAGCAACACATTGTTGTGTGGGTCTTCAGATCATTATTAATTAATTAATTCATTTATGTATTAATTTGTGATACTTTTGCGTATTTATACAGTGCAAATATGGCCCGAGTGCATTGGTGGGTATACTAGTTGAGGTACAAAGTTTCTTGAGTAAATTATTGAGGTACTGATAGATATATCAAATACTAGACTGCTTCCATGAGGAGCTGGGTCAGGAGTGATTTGCATAAGTAAACCTCTGTTTGCAGAGTGTTTGATTTGCATAAGCGAGTGGCACATTTGATCAGAGCCGCTGCCAATGTTTTTTTTTCTATTTCCAAGTATGCCTCTCATCGTCTTTTCCGTATATGATGTATCTCCCTAAATGGCCAAGGGTACCCCCAGACATGGGTCTTTTGATTGTTGTGCCACCGGAGCCAGGCTATACTTTATCGATGAGGAATAACAAGATAGAAGTCAGTCTTGAGTTGCTAGACTTGCCTTCCGGAGAGGGCTCAGCCTAGCAGTTCAGGATGATCTATTCCCATGCGGCTGAGGGTCAGTACTGATATACATGGTTGTACCGCCGTGTAGAGACACAGTGGGCACATTGATGGGCTGGAATGCCACAGATAGTGACTGTCATTGCTTTAGACTGTTTTCAAGCATTCCTCCTTTCACCTTTTCTGTGAACTGATAGATATATCTATTGGGGTAAGTTCTTATTTAAGAAAAACAAAGTACAAGTGAATACAGGTACCAGCCATTGCCCTAAAGCCTGGAGGACATAATCCAAGTGTGTAAGACAGAAAGGAACAAGTTGGAAAATTATAGAAGACAATGAAGAGACAAAGTAATGTTTTTATGAGAGAAGGGCTAGATCAAAATACAGAAGAAGATAAGAAAGAAATGTAGGATGGAAAAATAGAGAAGGGCTAGGGTTAAGGAAATGAGAAGGAAAGCAACTGGTCCAAGAAAAAAGTAAAGAAGATAAGGCAGGAATCAGAAAAATAGATTAGATCAAATCTGATTCATAATGTCTTTAGAAAGAATGAGATTAAGATCCTTCTATAAGATTGTAATAGAAGTGGCAGTTCTTAGAGTTTTAGTGAGTGAGTACCTAATTCTGGATATAATGTCTGAAAAACATTAAGCCAAATTCTTTCCTTTTTGGGTGCTGAGGGCTCTAGGAAAAGAGAGGCACACTGCAAAGGGACTGGTTGCCTTTATGGAATTTCAGCATATAGGTCATGTAAAAAGGAGTGTCCATGTGCAACAGTATGAGGCAAATATACCGTCAGGTAAAATGGTGTTGCTTCAAAGGGAAGAACGTAGAGCCTTTGTAAATCAGGGTAATGTAACTGAATTTTTTTCCATCGGTAACAAAGTGGATCAAGTCTTACAAAACTGCCCTCAGTCCTTGAACATGCTGTGAATAAGATAGAGTCAATGACAAGACAAGGAGCAAATGTGGAACATGTTTATTCTCAAATTTCATAACCAAATATCCAGTGCAGTGTCTTATTTCTGTATCTTCGTCTCCTTGGTCCCTTCAGCGAAGTAAGGCAACATGATGGGGCTCTGTAGAATGTCAAGAGGGGCGTTTGCCACGCTTCACAGATATTCATTGGCCTTGGGCTTTGGGCTGCAAGGGGCTCCTTTGAAGGGTTGAACGGTCCCCTGGACGGTTTCCTCTCCCCAGGTCCAGGGGCTCCAAGTGCCTGCATTGCACCCCTAGGTCCCTTCATTGTAGCTGTCAACACCCAGCCTTTATGTCCCAAATGTCACTTTAGTTTTAGACTAACATAGGTGTCTCTCTATTGATGAATCTACTCTGTTATAAAAGTAGGTCATTATAGATTCACTTCACTCGAGCTCTCCAGAATTGAGCATGGGTTGTAACCTGGTATCTGAAATGGAGACTGGGTGTAGTGTGGAATTCCTGACTTCCTGTTCATGCCCACTTCCCCCATTAATTCTTTTCCACCTCCTGTCAAAGTATCTAATCCATTCACTTACCTGAAATGGAGAATGGGTGCAGTTGGTACAAATCCTGGTGTCTTGCTTATGCTCACTACAACAAAGGTTAGGATTTCTTTTATAGGAATAAGATGTTCCAACCCTCTTGTTTTCCCAAAAAGAAATCCCTCAAGATACTGATTTGCTGGCCACTTGCTGTCCCCCACACCAACTCTGCTTCACTTTTCTGATTGGTTCGGGGGTCTCAGGCTCTGCCCCCTACAAATGGGCTGAATTCTCCCCTCTTTATATCTTTTCGGCACGAACAGAATTGCAAAATGTCCTCGTGGTCTTGGCATCCTGCTGTTCATATTTTGTATGCGTATTCTGCCCAGGTGATTAAGTTATGGCTGTGTGAATAGGTGGTTGCGACTGGCAGCTTTCTGAGTTTTGCTGGGTTATATATACATCAATATATTGATATTGTCTAACCAGTCCATACTTAGATCTCTGGTAGCATCTATAACTCAAGAGTAGGCTACCATTTCAACACCGTAGGTTACCCATATGGTGGTATTTCTAACCAGCATACTTTGGAGGGTTTATTCTTATGTGCATGCCTCTGGCAACTTTGTTAAAGTGTTTAAACTGACTATGTTACAGGTGCAAGTTAAGAAAGCATTGTCATAATGTAAGCTTGATGAACAAGTGATCACATTAGGCAATTTTCGTGTATTTACTGTCGGATACCCCATAATAATCTTAATTGGAAACTTACTATTTGTTATAAGATTAATTGTGAAGTCAAGATTGAAACCAAATGATTTTAAACTGTCTATGATGAAGGAAGAATTATAGAACAAATATCACAAGAGCTGGTCCATGATTTCCCAACTTGGGGGCCGATTATGATGGCGGACGGACCTGAGTCCGTCCGCCACCATAGAGTAGGAGGGACCGTCCGCAGGGGCAGCGGCGGTCCCTCCGTGCAAATTAGGATGTGACCGCCACCCTTGAAGCAGCACCCGCCGCAATGTTAAAAATTAAAGTTGTGCACCGCGTGGTGCCTGCTGCTTTGTTCACGCAAATATAGGGGGGTACCATAGGTACCCCCCATGTGCATCCCCCACCCCCCCTTCACCCAGGGGGCCCGCAACGGGCCCCCGAAGTGAAGGTCCGTATGCTTTTCCACGGCAGAAAAGCCGCCGCGGAAAAGCATACATCTTACGCCATCCTAATATGGCTGGCGGTGTCTGATAGACACCGCCAGCCATGTTAAAGCTTTTCCGCCGCAGTCGGAAGGCGACCGCGGTGGAAAAGCTGCGGACAGATTTCAAGACCCACCGCCATCCTAATATGGCGGTGGGTCTTTTGAGGCTCCGCAGGGGATTATCCGTATCCTCCGGGCCGGCGGTGGCTTCCGCCGGCCCGGAGGATGCGGATAATCCTCCATCATAATCTGCCCCTAAGTTGGAATACATAGGCAGAAAAGATGAGAAACTCTTTTTAAATGGCTTGAGTTACAATTGATGGATTGATATCTACTATTTAATGGTCTGAAGTTTTTGTGCCAGGTGTGAAATATGAGGGTCAAGGTAGAGGTCTAGAAGGGTTGAGCCAGAATGGATCCTTGTGTCACTCCTTGCTGCAAGTTAACAGAATTTGAGAAAGACTTGCTCATTGTAATCAGCAGAAAGTGAAGAAATGTGATACAAATTAGTTAACTTCACCAATGATCATCTGTTCCTTGAAGAAGATGATAATGGTAATATGAGGGAATTAAGCCAGTAGAAAACTCAGGGAGAACAAGAAAGTAGGGATTTCAATGTTAATAATGAGGAATACATCATCAATATAATGAAGCTAAATGTCTCAGTGCTTCGTTCTTTGACGCCTAATCAAAAATCATCTAAAAGTATCCATTATCTTTTAATAAATGTCAATTTTATTGATTTGCCTGGAACTGCGAACAAGGATTTTGTTTTTGTTTTGTTTTGTTTTGATTTGTTAAAAAGTAATAGTGTAAATTTAGTAGACACTTGGATAAACCAGCACAGGGAAGTTAAACTAAAAAGAGGTGTTTACTAAAATCGCTAACAAACAAAATCATGAAGGAAATCAGGGCCCCCTATTTAGGAACGGGTGCACTATCTAGATCAGCGCCAGTTACATCTATCAAAATGTTTGCCTGGCACAGACCAGGACAGTACTCCCAATTATCATTATTGTGCTGCCTCCCAGAGCAATTTTGTTGTTGCTCTGGGGAAGCACAATCAGTGAAAGACAAAGCTACTCTTTACAAGACTCTCCATGTTTCACAGTGCAGGCAGCAGCCATCATCACTTTGAAGAGGGGATAAAGATTCTCTTACAGGAGGGTGCAGTGAGATGTCTGATTTGCCAACGATACCTCTCTAGCCCCTTCAGAGAGCTGCCCTCAAAGGGACCCGATAACAATGTGCCACTTTTTGTGGCACTCGGTCAATGCACCTCCTACAGGCCGGTTTATCTCTGCACCCATGTCCATAATAGGACGCAGAATAAAAGTGATTCCCTCATTTGCATGGGGCAATGCCCACTTGCACATGAGAGAATATCCTCTTACAATAGCGCTGGAAATTCATCTGTGCCTCCTTCTGTAATCACATAGTGCCCCACGGATGCACAAGTGGGATCACACACTTGCATCTCCGGGGCACTGTTTGTAATGTAGCCCGCGGAGTAAAATTAATGCACTGACTTTTACTACACTACACAGAGCCAACTATCAATGCTGTAATTTTTAGAACTCCTAATATACTGAATACCCATTTTCTTAATGATATAAAACCTAAATGTTGTGTGCAGTGTTTTGAGATATTCCCTTGGAGAATCAGGTACTTGACTCCACATAGTTTGGTCTTAGCAATCACTGACAGAATTGTGGGAAGACATTTTCTGATTTTGTGAGCAGATTTTCAAACTATCAATCCCCAGAGATCTACAGATAACTTTACTAATGTATTGACAAATGATCATAGGTGTCTCCAAATAGGAGATTAAAACATTATCCTAATATCTATAGCAAAGTCGGTATTTTTACAAAAATGGAGGATGCGGCAAATCTCAAGTTTTTTAGAATGTCTAGTGAAAATAATAGGGATTGAGAGACTATTTGCCACTTTTTCTTAAGGTTTGGGAAAACAATTTGTAATACTCTTCTCCTTTCATGTAATATTGATGATATATTTTTGCTATTGTATAATATTTAAAGGAAAAGTTATGTTTTTGTTTCCATTGATAATATTTAAGAAATTGAACATGCCATGTTCGTGAATTACTTTTTTTGTCTTTTTTTCTATATTTATAATTCCCTGTCTAATAAATAAATATTAACAAACGGAAAATCTTCTACAAGTTATTATCATGCATATGTTCATTAGTTTAACAAGACACATAAGTTTCAAGGTGTAAAGAGAAGCCCTGATAAAGGATAGCGGTTACTGAGATAACCAAAGTGAGAAGAGGGTTTCTTCAGTAGGGGATAGACTTGGCTGGTTTAAAGCAACCTCAAAACATTTTTTCCACAAGAAACCTTTTGCTACAATGGTCCAATAATGTAACAAGTTACAAGCTAATAGGTCAGATCTTTAGCATTATTTTCTAGAATAGATTCAGAGAAAACATTCGAAGATTTCTATCCGAGAAGCTTTAACAAATCACTCTTCACAAATTCTTTGCATTTGATGCTAGGATCATCAACTGTGAAAGACGGGAAAGGATTAGGGGCCAATTGTATAGCTTCAAAAGATTGTCTTGGACTATTGTTGGCAGTGTTTACAAATAGTCTCTTAAAAAGTCTTCTGGGTGGAATAAGCTCATTAGGTGAGATAAGAGTGAAAGTTACTCCATTTATTCACCATAGCTCTTAGTTATCTCCTTTGAGATTTAATTTGTCAAAGGTTTCCCAGAGAGCCATAGGCCATAGCATTTAGTTGTTTTGTTTTTAAAAGGTACACATTTGTAATGAATGTCATTCATGCATTTATTGTATTTAGTATTAAAGGCATCATAATTATTATTGGTGCAAATTGGAAGAGAATTGTATTTTTATTTCTTAATTATTTTTATTAAGTGTGAACTAGATCTATATGGTTTCATAGCACTGAACAAATAGGTATTGACATGTTACATTTTTATTACAAATAAAATAAATAGCATATTACAGACTAATGACTGGAGGGTAAGCAGAGGTGCATTATTGGGAAACTTATGGGTTGATTACGAATGTCGGTGGGTCCGACGCCGACAGCCCGTCAGTGTCTGACCCACTGGCATCTAACATTGTGGTCTGCCCACTGTATTATGATGCGGCGGACAAAGGCATCAGGTGTAGAGACCATTTGCAGCGATTCCAACAGGCTCATGGAGCCTGTCGGTGTGTTGGAAAACACCATAATCCCTTGAATGATGGTAGAGCCAGGCACAGCTCAGCTGTCAAGATTATGATGGCACTTTCCGACAGCATTTTCATGTTGGGCTTTCCGACATGCAAAGGCTGTCAGAAAGTGTTTAGCAGGGCCCGCTTTGCCACTGGCACTCCGCTGTGGGGCCTGGTGGCACCTATGGTGCCCCCTTAAAAATCCCTGCCCCGTGTGGGAGGCACCATGATGTGCCTGCCACACAGCGCAGGGATGTTTACAAACATGTATTTGTCAATGGAAGTTTGTGCTGCGGGACTCTGCCGCCAGCAGCACAAGCTTACATTGACAAATGGATGTTTGCGACCGCCCTATGGGCAGTCGCATTGTAATATTGCGGTCGGTGTTGGGCGGGCGTAAGTCCGTCGGACATCATAATTATGCTGTGAGTATTTTAAAAACAATAGTATTCTCAGCTCCTTCTTGAATAGGTGAAAGTTTGGAAGAGTTCTGACGGATGAGGTACTGGAGTTCCAAATCCTATAACGTTTTCTCAAGAAGCAAGAAGGGCGGTTTTCTAGTCTTTTCTTTTTTCAAGTCCTAAATTTCTCACGTGAAGGTATTTGACCTTCTTAGAGTACATTGTCTGCTTGAGATAATCAGTTTTTAGTTCAGGTAGTTAAAGAGCATGGACGTCATTAAGGTGTCACCAGGGGTTGCAGCTGCAACCCCTGGCTTGCCGCCTGTGATCCCTGGCACTGTCCCTGTGACCGCTGGCCTCAGAGGTGGTAAGGGCAGTGTCAGAAACAGAAGTTAAACAAGGCTCTAATGATCCTTGTTTACTTTTCACGTCTCTCAGCTACATGGTGCATCTTGATGTGTCCTGCAACCCCTGAGAATGTAAAAGGAGCACAAAATACAGGAGAATGAGAGAGAGGGGGTGGCAGAGGAGAAAGGCTAGGAGGGGAAATAACAAAAGGAAGAGCAGGAAGACAAAGACGTGTGTGTGAGAGAGGGAGAGAAAAAGACAGAGATAGGGATGAAAGATACACCAGAGAGAGGTGAAAGGTGTTAGAGATATCAGCAGGTGAGAGGTGTGACACAGACAAAGAAAAAGATAGAGAAGATAGACAGAAAGAGAAGGAGAGACAAGTGAGGCAAAAATTATAAAGAGACAGCTGGCAATAGACAACTGAGAGGCAAGGGAAGCAGAGGGAAAGTGGTCATAAGATAGAGAGGATAAACAAAACTAAATCCAGGGAGATATGGAAGTGATATTGAGACAAAGACAGATGAAAAAGACGTTGGCAAGAGAGTGAAAGGTAGGAGACAAGTGAAAGAGAAGTGAAAAATAGACAGAATAGGTGAACAAGTCAGGTGAGTAAAGGGAAGACATGAGATATAGGGAGAGCAAAGAGAAATACAATTTAGATAAAGGAGTAAAAAGAAGGGATGACACAGAGACAACAATTTGTAAGAGCTAATAAAAACTTACATATGAAAAACAGACAGTTATGTGTACATAGAGTATTGGTCGAAGGTTATTTGATATCACTTCCTGTGATGTCATTGGAGTCAAATGTTATCACTTCCACTACCCCTGGAAGTTTGGTGAATTGATGTCAATGGTTAGGAGTTTCTCCATTAATTGCTCTATATGTGATACAGGTAAGCCAATCGAGTGAGATCAATAGTCCAGTGTGTGGTTGTATTGATGTGAGACAGTGATGATCCTGACTTCTGCAGTGACAGAGGGACTATGTGGAATATGGGAATACCACAAAACATTTTATTACAGTGGTGAAGTCTAGAAAGCACTAGCACATGAGTTACAAGTTTGAGGTCCGTTTCTGGGATAAGGTGTTTGATTTAGAGGTGTGCTCCCTTTGTATGAGAGTCTATGTGAGTCTGTAGGTTTTGGTTTCTGTCTAATACAAAGCCATGTAATTTGCACAGTAGACAATCTTTGGGTTGTAAGTTAAAGAGTCCAAATTGTTCATCCATTTTTGTGTGTGGGTGGAGAGCAATCAGGGGGCACGATGAGCAGGAATCTATTATGAGAAATTTGAGGTCATGTTATGCAATACATGTTTGAATTTGTTTTAGACTTGAGGCTATTATTGCTATGTTAGATGGAGAAGCGATTCCCAGGTGGAGCTGCATATTACCAGCATAAAGGGGGATTGAGATATTAGTGGTCTTCAGGACGTCAGCTAGATGTCAATTTACAGGTGGGAAAGCTAGATGAAAGAAGTAAGCCTTGTGGGACTGCTTGGACTTCTCTACAGGTGTTGTAGAGCGCAATCAGAATTTTTATTCTTTGACGTGGGTTATCCAGATAGGTACTTAACCAATTGAGACTGAGGGTTGGAGTCACTTAGGGTCCTTACAAACGTTTGATGATTAACAGTGTGACATGCCTTGAAAAGGTCTAGTAGAGTGAGGAGACAGGAGTCTCCCGCATTTAGAACCCTCAGGACATCATCAATTATATTTAGAATGGCAGATTCTGTGCTGCACTCTCTCCTGAAGTCAGATTAAAATTCATCAAGAAGGTTATTGTCACTGATATATTGGTTGTGTTGTATAACATAGTTTTCCAAAGCTTTAGCAAGTAACAGTAGGTTGGAAACAGGACAGAAGGTATTTAGATCCCAGTATCTGATTTTACTTTCTTAAGTAAAGGGTGACTTGGTTGATTTGGGACAGTTGTTGACATTCCCATGAGACAGCAACATAATAATTGAGCTACTCCAAAATTGGAGTGACCAATTTCCTGTAAGTATGATGATTTAATGGGTTCAAAAAAGTGGGAAGAAGGTCTAGTTTTCATGATGGGTTAATGAGCTCCTTCTGTGAGACTTTTTTTTAAATAAGTCAAAGTGCCATTCTGGAATGGGTGAGGGGGAGAGTTTGCTCTTCATGACCTTTTCTTTGAAGAAACTTGCAAATTCCTTGCATTTCAACTTGGGTGCTTGAACTGAAAGTGTTTTGGTGGGGCAATATATTTTTCACCACCTCAAACATCTACATACGGTGATTTTTAAGCTTTGTTGATTTCATTTCTGACAGCGACCGATTTGGCCTTCTAGATACATTTTTTGTATTGTTTTACTCTCAATCTCAAATTTACAAGATTGTTGGTCTTGGGCTTTGGCTCCATAATAGCTATGAGGTGGTACTGTCAATAATGTCAAACAAGGTGACAATATATTGTGTCGTGATCCCTTTGATGTCGTGATCTACAAAGATTTTTAAACGGAGGAGCGAGTGAGATTTCGAAGTCAAGATTGATATTATTACATCCCTAAACCACTATTTAGGTCTTCTAGGTTGCCCTCTCAGGTTGCCGAATCTTAGATGAAGGAAGAGTTAATGTTAATGATCAGACCAATCCACCAGGATAAGGGACACTGGTTTAATCAGACCAACAGGATCGTTATTATTAAATGTTCATTTACTCAAGTACTTCAATGCCAGTGGGTTCTTATACCACTTTTGCAAGACACAACCAAATGATACAGCCCACTCTATTGGGGTCTTCAGAAATAGGTAAATACATTGTTTTCATGATTGAAACAAGTGTGGAGATTAGGACATGCATCTAAGAGCTTTCTAAAAACGATGCAAGATTGGAACTTGAAGTTAAGCTTTGGAAACATTGACCAATAAACATTGATACATGCATAAGCAGAAAACACTTTTGAAGATCTTTCTGGCATTCCAATGCTGCCAGCACTCTACCCAGCTTGTACAGGGTGAATTATTCTATTTATGTAACTGCTATGTTAATCAGTTCCTTGAGTTTTAGCGGAGTCTGCAGTTAAAAGTTGCTAGTTTGAAAATAATAAGCTCTCCGGAATGACCCACTATCAAAGGTAGAAGTTTATGTAGAAATATTAATGAGGCCTACTTTATCATCGGATAAAGACAGCAATGATCTCCAAAGTAGGTCCAGATTGGATGAATCCATTCCAGATTTTTGGGATTACCACTAACTATGTGAAAGTGTCCCATTTGGAGCACTGACTGACCCTTCCAAAATCATTCTAATCCTAGAAACAGTTGATGATTCATGGGAAGCAAACCATCACAAAAAAGGTAGGGTTTGATTTTTGCAATTGGAGGATTTTTCCTACAGAAAATAAATGTAATTGGGCATATGGAAAGGGGGGTTGGTATAAAATATTAGCACTATGGGTGATTATGAAGGCTAAACTCCTTTTTATGTACATAATTTGGAATTTATCAACGCTATCCAAGATTAACCCAGTAAACAAGTGATTGTCACAAGTCTCCAGGAGCACATGTGTAAAGCATTGTGAATTCAAACTTCAAAAACGTGGTGAATCTGCACCCATGCAAAGGAGTCAACCTTTTGGTGCACATTTATAAAATACTTTGAGATTTTGGAACCCAGTATTTAATTTCAACAATACAGAATGTTTCAAAACAAGCTAACAAAATATGGACAGTCTTTTCCCTCATTGTATACATCTTTATTCAGATAGTCTTTGTTAATTCTAGAGGCAAAACGTTTCCCTCATACATCTCGTTTCCCTCCCCTCTCACATCTCTTAGCAGCTTTTCTGTGTCCCGATGCCAGGGTATGTGCACTCTCATGCAACTTTTCTCCACGAGACCTGCTTTGCATGTTTATACAGCTAATTGTGCATGTATCTTTACTGCATTCATAGAAGCAATTAAGTCGTGTAGTGTGCAAATGTATACATTCTAATTGGACAGGAGTGGCTAGGTGAATTTGTGATTTGAGCTGAGGAGCGTTCCTTTCCCCAGAGACTTTCCATGAAGGTGGTAACTTGTCATGTTTGCACTAACATTGGAAATCTGGGTCCAACAGAGTTGAGTTTAATTTCCACACTTTCCTGAAGCCACTATGAACCGTGCAGAGGATATTAAGTTGGGTACGCATGGACCCAGGAAATGGGGAATGGGACGTGAGAGAAGAACTGACAAACAGAGGACACTGTATATCCTCACATACTGGTTATCTAAACTCCCTACATATCTTCACTTCCCCTTTCCTTACAGCTGGGGGGCTCAACCTGTATTGCAGAGTGTCAGCATATAAAACAAGAAATATTTCTATCAGTGTTTTGTAACTTTAATTCCTAATCACTATTGCTAATTTGATATTTGACATACCTTGTGACAGTCTCTGTAATTCTAACTCTGTACAACTGGATGAAACTCTGTGACCAAGAGCTGAAATGGAAATGAAACGTATCCGACATGTGCAAGAAATGATTTGATCTATAAGTGCTATAAAAACACATGGCTTTATAGATAACTATGTACTTTGCAACCTAAATCTGTGATGCAAATGATTCTCAATGTAACAAGTTTGTCAGCTGCCACATAATGAATACTTATGAGTATGGATATTTACCTCCTGACAGTAAACAATGATTTCCTCACCAACGTCAGTACCTTAATACCCTACATTTTTTTAAAGATTTTTTTTTAACACAAACTTTATTGTGTATTTCTGGTGTATATTACATATTTAAGCAGTACTTCATACATGTTACTTTTGTAAAGAAATTATCTGTAATTTATATACATAATATTTGACATCCACATGTCACAAGTTGTTAATATGCTCCTGTGCATAACCATTTTACTTAAACCAAGGAGAAATTCACGCATATTGACATTATAATATTACAACATATACTTCGTGCTTGAGGTATATTATAACTAGAACCCAATGCCTCCCGCCTACCCTAACCCTCCCCTGATAACTAAACCCGCAACAAGAAAACAATTGCCGCTGTGAAATTATTACTACGTATCCTGGTAGAAAGTACCAGGTGATAAGGACAAGGCATAGTGTTAGGGAGGACAAGGGAGGGGATGCAAGAACAATACAAGGGGCCAGGGAGAGGAGAGAGGGAGCGGAATGATAATCCACTCAGAGGTCATCCGATGCGTGAGGGGGGATCGAATAGCCACACCACCAGTAGTTTGTGGAGTTTGAGAGTCTCCTGAAACCTCCTCCGTGCTCGTTCTAAAAAGCTCTACCAATTGCTCCCATTCTAAGAATATTGGACGTTTTTATAGTCCCCTGTATTACTCCTGCAGCAGCGCCTCCCTCTCTGCAGTGGCCCAACAGAGTACTTCCTCCTTCTATTTACCCCCACGCGGTGATGTGCGAGATTTCCAGTGCATTGTAATCAATCTTTTTGCAATCATCAGGGCTAAGCCTGGAGAGCGGGGTAGCAACTTCAATTTCTTGGAAAGTGGGAAAAGGCCTAAAGGGCAGGCTTCTACAGTATCCCAAGGCGTGCGTTCTGTTAACACGGACAAGTTCTGAATAATTCCCATCCAAAACCCATGCAACGCCGAGCAGGACCTCAGCATATGGACAAAATCAGCGTCTTGGGCGGTGCATCTGGGGTAGTTCGGGGGGGCAGTAGTGTACATGTTGTGCAGTGTTTTCGGGGTGAGGTAAGCCCTACGCAAAATAAATAATTGTATTACTTTCAATCGGCAGTTACGAGATACCTTTCTAGGATGCTCCAACATTAGTGTCCATTCCCTATCCAAATCTCGTGATAATACTGTTTCCCATTCACGTCTCAGAGGCCCTAAAGGGATATTCAGATGTTCCTGCAACCCTCAGTACAACCACCGGACAAGATGACAGCCATGCCCTATTATGTCAATGGACTTCAACAATGAAAGGTGGGAGGTTCTCTCTGGTCCACCAGCCAATATTTTTGAATTAAGTGTGTAATCGTGGCATGGATGAGGAAACGGGTGTCAGGTACCGCATTGGTGCGTACAAATTCATCGTGTGGCATCAGGCTGCCATCATGAAAGAAATCTCCAACTGTCTCAATCCCTAGCTGTGTCCAAACTCGAATTTGTACCCTTTTTATTATTCCACGTGTTGTGGGTAAGCAACAAAGGGGGATATTCAGGGCATATGGGAAATGTATTTTCGTATATTCATGAGCTTGTCTCCAATAGTAAAGTGCTATGCGTTGAAGAAAGGGAGGGTTCTGCACTTTGTCTGCCCCGGGCACAGCAACGCTTGTAAGGTAACACGTCCAAGGCTGTCCGAGAATACACTAGCTCAAATAAATTATGGCCTGCCAGCCAATATTTAGAATACAAAGGTTCCCAATTTATCAGAAGGATAAACTAGTAAATGTAGCACATAAACATACTCTAGAGCTCTCTAGATAACATATCAAGAGCTCTCTTATTACAAAATTGTAATACCAATGATACTAAAAAAGAACAAAGAATATGACGCAAGAATTAAACCAATGGTAATCAACAAGACTGTCACAAACTATTGTAAAAAATCTCATACATATTTATTCCATACATTTATACATTTATCATAAAAACAATTTGTCATGTGCATGAGACGCAAAGTTAACACAAAGAATAAACACCAGTATCAAAGTACTGTATGAAGAGCTAAAACAAGAAGCAGTTGTCAGAGCTCTAGAGTATGTTTTGTCTAGCCTAGACGCCAGAAGTTTATTGAGTATTTTATATTCCGTATTAAGGCTGGAGAGGGGTCTGTAGGATGTTAGCTCGAGAGGATCATTGTCAGGCTTCAGCAAGGAAGTGACTATTGCTTCTCTAGTTGTGGGGGGTAGTGTACCCTCAGCAAGCGAGGTAGTGTGAAGCTGCAGCAGTTTAGGCACCAGCGCTGTCGCAAAGGTTGAGTAAAATTCAATAGGGAGCCCATCAGAGCCCGGTGTTTTATTACGAGCTAACGCCTTAATCGCCATATTAATTTCTGCTGGTGTAATCGGCGCTTCTAGGTCTTGGACGTCGGCGTCAGAAATAACTGGGAGGTCTACCTCCGCAAGGAAGCGAGTAGTAGTGTCTATCATGTCTAACTGAGGAGCAGCATATAGAGTGGTATAGTGGGTTTGCAATGCAGAATTTATCTTAGCCTATGTGGTGACCTGCTTTTGCTGAACATTATCAATTGCCAATATGGGAGAGGGGTTGATGGAGGCGCAATGAGCCTCGCCAATAAGGTGCCGGAATGGTCTGCCTCAGAGTGCATGCGAAGTGTGAATGTGTTAAAGTCAATCAATCTTAAGCATTCAAGCAATTCTGCATATTTGACTTTAGCTCATTGTAAGTGTTCCACCACATCCCCATCCATTTGGGCCTCTACTTCCTGTGCTTGCAGTTTGCCCTCCAGCTCTGTGAGGTCTCTAATCGCTTCCCTTCTAAATCCTACCAAGGAGCTCAAGGAGACGCCCCGAATTGACACCTTAAATGCCTCCCAATCCAGGGATCGGGTCATGGCTGTACCTACATTAATTGTAAAATGTGTAGTTATGGCAGTGGCTAATGTGGCCCTATACACCTGGTGTTCCAATTGTATGGGTTGCATATGCCAGGTCGGGATAGGCGTGGGAAAGCATCCCCACTTTAGGTTCAGTTCGATGGTATTGTGGTCTGAGATTGTCTTGCATAAGTAAGTACAGTGCGAAATGGTCGATGAGAGCTCAGGTGAGCACAGGAAATAGTCCAGGTGGGTATTTGCAACATGTGGGGGTGAGAATAGAAGGAATATTCCTGCATGTTTACGTGCTGGGACCTCCAAACATCTATTAAATTCCATCCTTGTTCCCAGTGCGACAGCGTTGTAGCCTGGGAGCGCGCTGTGGTGTTTAGCAAAGGAGGGTGAGAGCGGTCTAGGAATACATCAAACACTGCATTCAGGTCCCCCCTAGTAACCATGAATAACAGGACCAGTCTGAGAGGGCTACTGAGATCCTGGACAGAAAGGCATCCTGGTCTGCATTTGGCCCATAAAGGGACCCCAACATCACTTGTGTACCATAAAAGGTCCCCCTTAAGAACACATATCGCCCTTGTTCATCTATCCTACTCTCACTAAGTGAAAAGGGAATCCCCGCCCGTATCCATATTGCAGTCCCTCTAGAAAAGGAAGAATATGCTGTGGCATAAATTTGACCCCTCCAGCGGTGCTGCAGTTTTGCGGTTTCAGTGGGCATTAGGTGTGTCTCTTGCAAATACACTATTTGGGCCTTACGGCGTTGTAACAGTGCTGCTATACGATGTCGCTTAGAAATCGCTCCCATTCCCCTGATAGTCCTGGATATGATAGCGTAAGATTTGGGAGTAGTTATCATCAAGGCACCCTGGTGAAACCTTAATACCCTACATGACACAAAAAATATATAAACAAGGAACAAGGCCTTTACAATTTAAGGATTGTTCGTGTTCCATTGGTGAAAAAATTAATGCAGGGTTAGAGTTCATAATCTGTAGAAGGATGACTACAATAAAACAGAAAAATATCAAAGCCTAAATCCTTGATCTTAAGTATTATTCCAGAATACTAATCAGTATCCTTTAAGCCTTATTAGCTCCAAATGATAGTATTTCCAGTTCCATTCTCTGGAATGTCCAGCTTCAGCAACTATGTATCTCAATTTCCTAGCAAAATGGCTGCCACCCAGTGGAGCTGGAACTATTTTCAGAGAGTGGGTGCAGCCATCAATGTTACATCACTGAAGTCATAGGGATTGTCAAAATCTAAAAGTCACGCAAAGGACAAATATAGCAAATGAGTCACATCAGTTCGGCAGGAGAGTGGTAAGAGTATGGTATGTATCTGATGGTGCATTTTGAAGCACACTGTTACATTACAAAATTCACACTGACCTGCAGTCTTAATGAAAAAAGTACATAGTGCACAAACCATAATGGTTGGAAATGGTATTTCCCATTTGCTCTACACCAACTAAATTGCCTTGATTAGTTTTGAGCTCATTTAAATCTTTCTTTCCATCACACTTCAGAATTACAACACAAAATTGTGCTTCATTTGTGCTTTCCTAACTGCAGATATATTTTGAAATATTTGTACAGATCATTTACAGGTATTTAAATGTTGTTGTGTGTTGGAAAAAAAACTGACACCTTACAGACTTTCCTTCACGCTCCCTTTAGCCCAGCAAGATTGTTAAATAGATCGCTTCAAAAACATCATCTATCTTTGCAGTCAGAGAAAGAAAAGTGAACAGAATGCTCCATGCTAAAAGAATAAGTAGCAGATTATCAGAAGGCATAGCCTAACATTTGACCCCTGTTTTAGAAAGCACAGTACATGTGACAACATAAAATCAAAAAGTTAAAGGCCTCCTTATTGCTCAGTCAACTTCTGAACTCCACCATAGTAACTCTGGGTGTGCAGTGGCACCCATCGCACCCCAACTTCCAGTGCCAATGCTGTCACAAATGACCTCTGCATCAAAGAGGTTCAGCGGAGTGCATCTCCATGCCTGCCCAGTGTCAACTGCGTTGCCAGCCTGTAACTCAGCTGCGATTAAAATTATTGAGTTTCTCAGTCAGTGCCTGCTCCACCGCTATTTTATATTAATAACTTGCATTGCAGCCCTGCCTCTTTATTAAAGTTTCTACTTGCTTTTGCTCATCTTGGAAATTCAGAGAAATACATTATGGAAGTAATTTCCAAAATTCCAGAATTCTTCTGAAAAATTGCAAAATATCTAAAATCTCTAAGAACTGGGAAGTCTGCTTTATCCACAGAAATATCTGTGCTGCAGGTTTGAACTGTTCATGTCAATCACCTAGATGGGCAAGCTGCAAGATTGATTGTGCAAGGGTTAATAGTGAGTGGAGAAAAATCTTGCAAAACAATCCCTTTTTGCACCCTGGGTGTCAAACAAATATCCTTACCCATTGTATTATTGGATGCAGATATTGAACTATATAGACCGGTGTGGTCGTCTCCCTCACCGGTGTTGACAGGGTCCTCCTGACTTGTTTCATGGAGAATCATGATCATCAGATATAATGCTTTAAAGGCAGATGGCTCTGTAATATAATCTTAATGTTATGTCAATTGAATTTATAGAGGGACAACGAATCAACCCTAGAGAGTCTCTCTGCGCTAGGGCACGTTAACAAGTAAAGGGATCAAGAGTAGTAAAAAAAGGCAGGTTTAAAAAAGTTTTTTGAATATGGCTATGTAGGGGCAGGACCGGATGTGTAAGGGTAGTCTTCGCCAGTGACTGGGAGCCAGGTATGCGAATGATCCTCCTCTGTATCTGCCGGTTCTTATTCGGTGAGGGTTTAGCAGAGCTTATCCACTGGACCTGAGGTTGCGTGTTGGCAGGTAGAGCTGCAGCTTGCTTTGCAGGTAAAGGGGCCGTTACCAAATCGAGAGATGTGGACTAGGCAGAGGTGTTTGAAGAGGGAATGCTTTTTTTGGAAGCCAGTTCAGAGATGGAGTGTGTGGTGGAATGTTACAAACAAGGCTGACCGCAGTATTTTGTACTACCTGAAGTTTATCTAGAAGGGTTTCATTTGCCGCTAGTCCAAGTGCCTCACATTGAGTACTCGAGTGAAGAATTTTCAGCTCTGAAGGGTCAGCCACTGTATGGTCTTCTTAAATAGGCGCACTTGCTTAATCTTCCCGACGGCCCCCAGCGCCAGGACACCTGTCGGAGGTAGCTGTGCGCTTTACAAATGCTGGCATTTACATTTTATAATTCCTAAGCAGGTGCTATAGCTGGAATTTACCTGCTCTTTCAAAGAAAGGTTCTCATCTATCAAGATGCCCAAATTTCTTACTACCTTTTAAGGGTGGGTTGCCAGTCTCAGTTCTTTTGCCGAAAAACAGGATCTCTGTCTTACCACTGTTCAATTGGACGACATAAAGAGATCCCCCTAATCGACAGAGGGGACGTGATCGGTCTTCTTTGCTGGCTGACCACGTTTCTTTCTCACTCACACATATGTAAGATGTAGTCATTTACTGCTCGTTCTCTAATATAATTCCAAATGTCAATTTTTAGACACTAGGCAGGTGAGTTTATCGGCTCTTATATTTTGCAGTTTGTTGATTGAAATAGGGGCTGATTTAAAATTTGGCATGGATTGTACTCCATCACAACTGCAATGGAGTACCCTCTCCAACAAAGTGTTGGTTTGTTCGCCTTAGTTAGAGGTAGGCGGACCGCAAGTATGTCAATGACCGAGCCTCCTCCGACTCTATCACCATCATATTCCTCCAATGGCCTGAAGAAGTATGGGATGTCGGAGATTAGGCATACGACTGCCTGGTCTTTGTCACCGGCAGGTAAAACTCCCATGGTTTCCAGGTCCTTAATTATGCTTTTTGAAATAACAAACTCCAGCTTTGGGAGTATGTTTAAGAAAAAAACTACATTTTGTAAAAGTTTGAAGGGTAGCTATCATGCTTGACAGAGCCAGCCTTCAAACGTTTACAAAATTGACAGTAACCAACAAGATGGGGATTTCTTTCTATGTTAAGAGCTGTCCATGGGGCTGGCAGATAACTCTAGATTTGGTAGATGGTGGTCCCTCGGGATGACGGGGGCAATGTCCTCCACTATCCAGACGGAGTAACATCTGTCTGCCAAAGTCAAGGTCAGCCTCATATTTTGCTGGCAGAGCAGCTACTCACGGAGGGTGCCATTCATATTCCAGAACAATGGTGATATCTTATGTTGCTGTCAATGCTCGATTTTATTAAATGCTTCTGAAACAGTATGGTCTACCAAAAGTATTCTGCCTATATATGATTGTATAACATCAAATAGAAGTAGTGAGTAGCTCAATAGACAGCAATTGACAATCTCACTAATTGGAAAAATAATTTAACAAAGGAGAGATATCTGTCCCCCTTGAAATTGATTTTGTACCTGTCCAGTAAACACAAGGCATTGTCCTTCCTTTGTTCTGATTCACCAAGACTTGCTAAAGAAATGCGAAGGGGCCTATTTACAATTGCATTTTGGAGTATGTAAAGTATTACTTTGAAAGTACTCTTTTCTGTATTGCTCCATGCCTTTGTGAGTTGGCATCAGCACTTCGATAATGGGAATAAAAAGCAGAAAAGTTCAGGGAATAGTCATCTATAATTAGTATAGCTAAGATTGCGCCCTCTGTAACATTTTTACTTCTACGGGGGGTTGAACATGTCGGGCTGGTTCATAAAGGCATGTAAGATTACATAAAATGATACCCCTGCAGTACTGTTTCCCGTACTCATATATGTTTTTGTGATTCAGCCCCAATGTCTTTTGCTGTGGATTTACTCTTACATTTGGAAAAAGATGTCTGATTTGTGAGTATTTAGGCACATCTCAGAGTCTTTTGGATAGTAAAGATTATTGTAGAGATCAAGGACTACTTTTGAATTATAGGAATCATGGGTCTCCCATGCAGTACTACCGCAAACGAACCCGACACCAGGCAGTGCAGTAACGGGTGCTGTGTGCTATCATTATACTATTCAGAGTTTAAATTACATCTCACTGACCCCACCAGCCTCCACCCAGAGTCAAGCAATTGCCTTGCTCTTGCAACGATGGGTGATGTTCCTCTCTAAACCCTTACCACTCCCACCTAAACCCTTCTCACTCCTCATTCCACTATGGAGGGAGCAACAAGAGTGAGAATAGGTGTTACTGTACTGGCTTTGCATGTTTTTCATGCATGCTGGGCTGTTTTTCTTGTACACATTTCACCATGTTTTTCCTGGCAGAACATGCACACAAAACAATCAGGAATGGGATTCCTTATTTGTAACTCCTATGTCGACCACTGACTCCTATCACTCACCAAACTGGGATTATCTCCAGGGCACGGAATGAAAACCTCACTACACAATTTTTACTTGTGTGAATTTTCTACTAAATGCAACTGCACATTTGAACATTTATAACATTTGGCCTTCTTAATTTTCTCCAAGGGAAAAGCATCTTTCATACCCTTTTTGAAATTTAAGGGATGCTTCCCCATAGAAATAAAATAGTTGACCAAGTTTGTACCAGTAATTTAAACGAACGTATAGCAACTTTTTAGTTTCACAAACATGGTTTACATTCATAAAATGATTTCATAACACATACCTTTATATGAAAGTTACTCTTCTCCTAAGGTAGCACGGAGTGACTGTTCTAGGGACAGAATACCCTGAAAACAAAATGTACTTTTGTCTACCCTATTCTTACCCACCCCTGTAATGTCTGGAGAATTCTGCTTGTCAAGTGAAGGTGTAAATCATTTCCACGTTGATTATTGGAATAAACCTTTCCCATAATTTGTGGGGGTGCGGAGGAAAAAGTTGCTAAATTAATTTGCACTCATGAAAGACATATTTCAGCGCTTAAATGTACAGTGCACAATAACACAGGCAGAAATGCCTTTATATCATTGTAAATGTAAATTCCCAAAGATTTCCAAGAGTCCTCCATGGAGTCTGGGAATGTTGTACCATCTCAGACATTGTCCAGGAAACTTTTGGAAATTCTAAAAACATTGAAGGCCTGATTCAAAAAGGTAGGTACACTTTGAGAAAGTTTACAGTATTCACAAACTACAAGTGTAAACTTACTACAAAAGTGTAAATTACATCTCCCCCAACCCCCCCAAGATTAGAGCAGGTGACTTACTCTTGCAAGGGTGCCTGATGTCCCTCTCTAAACCCTTACCAATCCCCCAAACCCTTCTTACTCCTCCTTAATCTAATCCCCTTTATTCGCAAATCTGCCCCTTTTCCCGCCACTCCTCGTTGCCCCTCCTCACATTTACAACTAAAATCTGTACTTACATGTGTGGAGACCCGTCAGTCGGGGCGGAGAACTCCTCACACTTAAGCATGAGAAAAAAAGTATACTTTATATTACATTTTGTAGTGCTACAAAATGTACTACAAAGTGCAGTTTGTGAATCAGGCCTTGAAAGGTTGCAAAGAACGTACAAACAAATCAGTGGCGGCTGACAAGTATATAGAGTTGTAGGGCAGTTTTAACTACAATAAAAAATACACAAATAATGACACTTACATCCCTGGCTTGCCGCACAACATTCTCCTCGTCTGTCCTCAAAGCTCCGCGACCAAGTAAACGGCCCTACGCAATCCTGATGTTGCTCTCAAGCATGAGAGAAGTATCAGATTCAGGGATGGAGGAAGTGGTCTCTCTCAGTGCTCTTAAGAGCGATGGAAGCCTGTGCTTTATCTAACCCAGCTAGGTTACAGAAGTTTGAATTGTGCATGGCTGGCAGTCAAAGGGACATGCTCATTTTAAATACTTGTGCACAGCTCCCTGCTTCCACTCAGCATAAATTGCCCAGCCTGTCCTGCAGGAGCGGCCGGCATGGCTCGCAGGTGCGTGGTGGGCGCGGGGGCGGGGGTGGGCTTCTTTAAAAAAACAAAGAAAACATGCCTTGCCGCCACCGGGTCCCCCGTCTTCCCTTCTGCTCACCTGTGTCCAACTTCAGGTAGGAACAGGAAGCAGGAAGCCAGTCTCCCTCCCCTAAGCCAATCGCAACGCTGCAATGCAGTGCTGTGATTGGTCTGAGCACGGTGACCCCGTGCTTAGCCAAGGGCTGGAGGGGTGGCTTGTTCTCCATGCAGGCTGTAATGCAGCTTCCCTGGAGAACAGGGGAGTGCTCATGACTGTTTTGGGCAGCCTGAGAGGGCCGACCAAACAGTCATTATTATTATTATTTATTATTTTAAATATTTATAAAGCGCAGCTGATACCTTGCAGGCTTCCTGGCGCTGGTGAATGTACTGCTGAGGATAGACCGGAGTAGCTAGCAGACGGGTGGGGGATTAGGGGAAGAGCCAGGTCTTGATGCGTTTCCTGAATGGAAGAAGTTGTGAGATCTGGCGTGCACAGGAGTGTTCTACCACTCCTCCCCTTCAACTCTGACCCGCCCCCTCATGCACTGCCACAGCAGGAGGAAAAAATAAAATGATAACATTACGTTATTA
Source organism: Lissotriton helveticus (assembly GCF_964261635.1). Taxonomy (NCBI): domain Eukaryota; kingdom Metazoa; phylum Chordata; class Amphibia; order Caudata; family Salamandridae; genus Lissotriton; species Lissotriton helveticus. The sequence goes on from NC_136063.1 coordinate 2,026,380,943, forward strand.
TCATTTTATTTTTTCCTTCCTTCCTTCCTCCCAGCAGTGGGGCGATGCTCCTTCGCCTTAGCGGAGAAGCCGACACTGCCGTCCTGACAATCGGTTCAGGACATGTTCCTGAAAAATTAAATAGTAATAAATAAACTTTATTACCTTTATTACCATTTTATTTGTCAGCTTTGGTGGCATTTTTTAGCGGGTCATCACTCCTCCTCTCTCTTGGAAGAGACGCTCCTAGAAGACATTTACAACAGTAAATCTTTTTCTTCCGTGTTGTGCAAACCGAGGCTATGTGTGTAGTGATTCCGAATGAGTAAGGCAGTTATCTGCAAAGAACAATATTGCTAAAGAGTTTGTAGTGGATGCAGGAGAGTCCATATCTTAACTCAAGCTGTGCTGAAACATTTTCTATTCATTATTTTACAGCAGGTTATATAGATAGCGTGACAGCATTTTTAGCATAACAAAGGCAGCATCGGAGATGTAGAAGAGCATCGAGTGTTGAAGCAAGAAGGGAAATTAGTTGTGACATTGGCCTGATGATTTTTTTATATGCCATAGATATCTATTCAACTATTCATCAAAATATAAAGAACTGGTCTTGTCAAGTAGTACATAAATAAACCCTTTTCGACACAACCTAGTTCCGCCCATTAGCTTCTGTCTGTACTGTTTATATCTTGTACTTCATTTCCCACAAGCAGCTGCTGTCTACACGACTTCATATTTAATACTCATCTGCTGCGTGCCCTACTTTGCACTACTTCTGTGATACTTCGCCTTCCCTTCCTTTCCTCTTTTTCCATATTAAGCAGAGCATACACTATTAAGAAAGAAGTGAGGCATCAATGTATATTAAAATGTCTCTGAAATGTAGCTGGCAGTCAGAGAATACAATTTTTAAACTTAACTGATAGTATTGACTTCAGAGAAGCAAGACTTTTATTGCCACACCCAAGAGTAAGACATCTTACCAGTTGGGGACCGCCCTACTGATCTCGGCTGTCAGACCTGCTGTGCTAAGTCCAGCTGTTTTACAGAAGTCACTTTTCATGCTGGAGTATGTGGTGTAGGCTGGGGACAGGTATATATATATATATATACCCTCTGCATAGGCACTGAATAGGAGTGGACTAGAGCGGATGAAGTTTCTATGCCGCAGGGTTTGATATTTACCTGGTGCCCAACTGAGGCATGCAAAATTTACCAGTAGTATAAACACTCCAACACCTCATGAAAGTGAGGAATTACATACAGTATTTGAAGCTTTTTGCCCTTGATTCCCCATGTGTAGGGATATACCACATATTTTCATAGGAAAATCTCACAGGTTTGACCTACAGAAATTGACCAGGGGAAAAATGCAGGGATCTGATGTTTATGGCACAATTTATGTTTCAGCTCCCTGTGCAAACAAGGGCGTTTGCAGGGACTGTAATTTAACAGCTTACTCGAAATCAGAGCAAAAGTCATGGCATGTGTGGGAAATGCACCAGCCGCAGGAACAGTGTGAGAATCTACAGTACTCTCTGCCGAATAGACCCAATTTTCAGGCCTTTTTAAATAATTAAGTGCCACCTCTACGTGATGCCCTAGGACTGCAGCTTTGCATTGTTCTATTGAAGCACCGGATCTGAATGGATGCATTGTTCTGTGTTCCCCACCAAACGTGTTCATTTCTTTTAATAAATCTTTGATTTGACCATGCTCTATTAGTTCCACAAACGTATGTATGTGAGCAGGCTCTGTGCGGATTGAAAGCATGCGTAAGTATACAATCAACTGTCTTTACTGCACCTGCAGCAAATATGTCACTACCCGTGCCCAATCAGCAAGTTACAGCTGCCAGGCTCTCCAAACAAAATGTTAAGAAAAACCACAAAGGGGAGGGACAGAGCGGCAACATAGGGAGGGTGGAGGGGTAACACTGGACTATCAAAGGGGAGGGAGCCATGGGGAGCGGAGACCTTTAAAATGTTTAAATAAAGCCAGACAGGCATCGGTGTTGAAGGAATCGAATAGCGTTGGGGAAAGAGGGAGCAATGCAAATGGTGGAGTTTTGGGGAGTGAAGCATCACATGCAGGAAGAGCAAGTAACCAGATGCAATCCTTTGAAGTGCTAAAAAAAGAAAAACGCAGTTACATCAATGCAAATAGTGAAAGAATCCAAGTCATCAAGTCAGAAAAGAAGAAATGCTCCAGAGGCAGGACAAAAAATAATGAAGAAAGCCATCATCTAAAAAGCAGAGAAATGAGCTAGACAAGAAATCCACCCAACCAAGAACAAGTGACTGACCCGAATACCACTATATGTATCTATTCCAATGCATTAGAGAAAATAGGTGTTCACTTACAGACAACTGTCTGTAGGCGAGACCTACAAATCAGACTATATATAGCATTGGTTTTCACCTATAATTTCTGAAGTGTTATACATTTTAAAGGCTTCACTAAAACTATAAGAAGTAGGGACTGAAACCTATGCAAATTGTGAATTTCCATGCATAGTGTCCCTTCTTACTTGCTCAGATATACTACAGAATTTGGGGTGGGTAATCTACAGAATTACCTTTGTGGATATATTTGCATAAACATATGTGACTTTTTTTTTTACTGCACCTTGAAATGCTTATTCTGTATGCAGACAATCAGTTTATCCACACCCCTTTAATAGTTGGGAGATATTCCATACCCTATGACATTCTGGGCTCACCCATAGTGCTATCTATGTCTGGGTGACCCATACATTTTACATATCAACATCTTCACACCCAGATTCCTCAACTTGCCTTTCCTTTTCCTGCCACCCACCTCGCCTCAACCTGTGACTGAGAAAATTCCTCCATATTTGCACATTTTCTTTAGTGTAATTAATGATCAAAAAATTCCATAAATATTTGGATTGTTGGATAGTCTACATGATTCAACAATCTACAATGCCTCAAACTCTCCAGCGAAGTTCCGGAAATAAACATCCACACCTTATAAACATCCTTGCTACAGAGAATGTATCTATACCACTGTATTGCAACTATTTAAAAGGATATGTGCCAGGATAGTCAATAGAAGCTTTGGCGTTTCTCACAGAATCTTTGGAAGAGACATTGGATTTAAGCCACAACCTACTTTTAAACGAAGCTCTGCAACACACTTCAGGTGCATTGAGTCTTTACCTTGTTTAATATGAAGTCATATTTGCGCCTCTTATTTAATTGAGTTGTAAATAGTGCACCACATAACTTTCAACATTCGCAGTGACACTTGTTTTCAGGGCTTATGCTACTTCATGCTATGGACGCACACATGTACACTCAGTAACTCTATGCTGTAGATGATTACAGTGTTATCAGTGATATCACCCATGATATCATCAATGGTGTCATTTGAGATGTCATCAATGATGGAATTTAACATGTCATGAGTGATGTAATATGTGAGGTCATAAGCAGGGCATGGCGGGGGAACAAGTTACTGTTAACTTAAGCGTTTTTTTTGTTTTTAAATGTTTTTTTTCTTTATTCAACACCTAACTGTAATGTGACTTTAACCTTTGTTTTTTTGGTGAATTTCTATGGATTTTGTTTTGCTGTAAGCCAAGATCTTATTACAGATAACATCATCTTAATTTTAGTTTTTTCAGTGAATTTATGGGTTTCTTTTAACATAAGGGAAGATCGTATTACCATAGCAAAAATCTGCCTTGGTCTCTGTTTTGGATGACCTTTGTTTGGCGGTGAACAAGCGGGCCCTGTTAGATCTTTCAGCCGCTTTTAATGTGCTCACCTACAATATTTTGATCTCTAGGTTGGGTAGATTGGAGTGAGGAAGTCTGCATTGCATCGCTGCACATCCTACTTTGCCAAAAAGCAGGCCTTCTCTCCCTATATCAACATGTCTGAGAATGATTGGGAAAGGTCTCCTACAGGGCTCTTTGTTGAGCCCAACCTTATTTAATATATGTTTCCGACCACTTACTCAACTGATCTGTAAGATATATGTTCATGAACTGCGCAGATTACACTCATTTATTAATTTCTGTAAACCTTGCAGCTCCTGCACCTTTCAAGAATTTTCACCTCTTTATGAATGATATTACTGCGTGGCTTACAACTAATGTGCTTATGTTCAAAAGCAATAAAACTGAAATCCTCTGCTGATCTAACAGAAGGATACCATGTTCCTTTCCTCAAAATATTGGGCCTAGATCTGAGAAGATAGAAGATACTTCTCACTTCTTTGTCGACAAAAAAAAGGTAGGGATTTCAATTCAATAGCGACATTTCATTGACCAATCAAGTGAACAAGTTGTCTTCTATCTGCTTCAGTCTACTAAAAAGATTGGGGACAATTTTACCACTTGTTCCTACTTATCTGCAGGCTTTGGTGGTATAGGCAGCTATTTTGAGCAGGTTAGATTGTGGTAATCCTAAATGTTATTGGTATCTCCTGATTACCTGCTCAAACAAATTTCCTGGATTCAGAATTCCGCAGCAAAGTTAGCATTGGCTAAACATCTTTGGCATTAATTACATTGCACAGGCTCCCTGTGCCAAAAAGGGTAATTTTCAAGTAATTCTGTATCATGCACAGAGCTATTCATAAGAAAGGACCAGTGTTTCTCCAAAACAAATTCTAGTTTTCCCTAAATTTAAACAGGTACAATTGGAAGGCATTTTCTTCTCAGTTCAGGCAGCCACCTCTGGAATTGTCTCAAAACAAGGGGGTGCCCTATGCAGGTCAAAACCAAACTCAGGCAAGCTTAGACTGCTTCATAAATTTTGCAAAACAAGCATCAGAACTTTGGGTAGTTTGTTTAGTTTCCATAATTATATGGAGAGCTGCTCTCAACATAAATTTAGTAACCGACCAGGGTTTCGAGCCTTGTTTTGCTTTATATATATATATATATATATATATATATATATATCAACCACAAAAGTTTTGCTCTTTAGGAGACGCCTCACACGGAAAAGTTTAGACACCTTTAATGACGGACAGCAAAGTGGCAGCATCTGAAACTCCATCCATCAAATTAAAACGCCCAACGCGTTTCGAGCACGGCTGTGCTCTTGTTCACGGGCTGGAAGGATGAAAGGCAAACCGGCAAATTACAAAGGCACCTATTTACTGATAGAAAGTCCAGCCCCAATGGGCGTGTGCCCAGAGGCATGTTGGTATTTGTGGTCCTTTGAATATTACTCCCCAGTGGGTGCCGATGTGCCTCGAGTGTCCTGCTGTGTTCCCCAAGTGGATTAGGAATGGTAAAGGCACCACCGCCTTTGTTTTCATCACGTCCTGTTAAACGGCCTTCTCCGCTCCCATTGTGATCGGGGATTACCAACCACAGGATCCGCACACATGCAATGGGGCGTCTCCGCGACTGAGCGAGCCGCCAAACATCAACCACAAAAGTTTTGCTCTATATATATAAAGTCGCTGAAAAAAATAAAGGTTATTGGGACGTTATAGTTAGGCTCACATTTCGCCTGTACAAAACCATAGAAAATCAGCAGTTATAGTTATGTTAGCTAACTATAACTTACCCCCCCCTGCCAGCACTGACCTCACATATTACATCACTCATGTCATGGTCAGTGACATCACTTGATTACATCTCAAATGACATCACTGATGACATCATCCAGTGAGTGTTTGTGTTATGTAAAAGTTTATTAGTGTTAAACATATATACCAAGGTACCAAAAATGTTAAATTAGTATTCTTTGTGTCCTACTAATGTGTGATACTATTTCTAATATATATTATGTGAGTGGGTTTATGACTGTGTATTTGTGTGTGAGAGGTGTTTGAGTGGATGTATGGGTGTGTACGTGGCTGTATTGGTGAGTGAGTGGCTTTGCCCATGGCTCCTCTCCCACCACACCGCCAAGTCCTGGTACACCCTCCCCTACACTCCACCTCCAAACAGGATGCTCACATACTTCAGAAAGAGATGCAAGACCTAGCGCTTCAACTGAAACCTGTAGCCCAGCACCTGGATACCCTCACTGCTGATTAGCTGTGCTATATAAATTGTTTGATTGATTGATTAAGTGGCTGTATCAGTGAGTGACTGACTGTGTGAGTGGCTCTATGGGTGGGAAATTGGGTGTGTGAGTGACTATATGGGTGAGTGAGTGGGTGTGTGAATAGCTGTAAGAGTGTATGAGTGAAGGACTGGGTGTGTAAGCAGCTGTATCGGCGAGTGAGTAGTTGTTTAAGTGGGGGTTTGTTTAAGTGAGTTGGTGTATGAGTGGCTGTATTGGAGAGAGTGTCTGTGTGAATAGCTGTTGGGTGAGTGAGCGGATGTGTGAGTGCTTGCATGGATGTGTGAATCAGTATGTAAGTGGGTGAGTGTGTGAGTGGTTGTATGAGTGAGTGAGTGGCTGTGTTGTGAGGCTGTATGAGTGAGTGAGTGGGTTTGGAATGGCTGTATAGGTGAGTAAGCAGGTGTGTGAGTAGCTGTATGAGTGAGTGTATGGGTCTGTGAGTATGTATATAGGTGAATAAGTGGGTGTGTGAATAGCTATATGGTGAATATGTGGCTGTATGGGTGAGTGAGTAGCTGTATGAGTAGCTGTATGTGATAGTGAGTGGTTGTGGGTGTGTCTTTATGAGTGGCTCTATGGATGAGTGGGTGGTTGTGTGAGTAGTTGTATGAGTCTGTAAATTGGTATTTGAATGGTGGTGTGGGTGTATGAATGGGTGTATGAGAGGCTGTATGGGGATGTATGGGGATGTGTGTGGGTACGGGAGTGATTATGTGGATGGTGTTATCAGTGATGTTACAGATCATGTCATGAGATATCTGATATGTGAGGTCATAAGCAGTGCATTGCGGGGCGTAAGTTATATTTAGATCAGGTAACTATAACAGCTAAATTCTATGGTTTTGTAAGAATGAAATGTGAGCCTAACTACCACGTCCCTGTAACCTTTGTATTTTTGTGTGAATTTCTGTTTTTAAAAATGTATTTCCTTACTATAATTTCCCTGTTACCTATGTTTTTTTCAGAGAATTTCAAAGTTTTCTTTAATTTTATTTCCTAACTGTAACTTGTAATCTTTCATAGTGGGTGTGTGAGTGGCTGTATAGGTTGGTGAGTGGGTGTGTGACTGGCTGTATAGGTCAGGGAGTGGGTGTGTTAGTGGCTGTTTGGGTCCATGACTAGGTATGTGAGTGGTTATGTGGGTGTGTGAGTGGGAGTGTGAGTAGCTGTGTGGGTGTGTGAATGGGTTTGTGAGGGGATGTATGAGTTAATGACTGGGTGTGTGAATGGCTGTATGGGTCTGTGAGTAAGTATGTGACTAGTTGTGTGGGTGCGTAAGTGGGTTTATGAGTGACTGTATGGGTCTGTGAGTGGCTGTGTTATTGGCTGTATGGTTCTGTGCAGTGGGTAGAGAAAAGGGTTCACTGTGTGGGTCTTACTAGTTGTAACAGGAGGGTTTCTTGGCCCCCTCAGATTCCAAGGGGACTTCATCCCCTAACGTGTAGTGTGCCATAAGGCACATTTGCAGAGTGCTTGGGGTGGGGCTTAGTACACGCTCTGAGCAATCCAGCTGTGTAGGACTTACTGGTGGTAACAGGAGGGCTCCCACATACAACCCTCAGAATACACGGGGATGTCATCCCCCAATGAGTAGTGTGACAAGAGGTGCATTTTCAGAGTGGTGGACAAATGGGGCAGGGTCTCTGATGAGCTCTCAGCAATCCCACTGTGTGGGACTTACTGGTGGTAACAGGAGAGGTTCTTGGCCCAAAAAGATCCTCGGCACTCAAGAGACTTCATTCCCAACTGGTAGTGCACCAGGTGGCGCATTTGGAGGAAGGTGGACATGGTGGGCGGGACCTCTGACAAGCTCTCAGAAATGCCACTGTGTGGGACTTACTGGTGGTAACAGGAGGGCTCTTGGCCCCAAAGGACCCCTAGCATCCAAGGGAACTTCATCCCCCAATGAGCCGCAGGAGGGGCCTGTGCTACCCCCTCCAATATATTAATGATGCCGCAGGAGGTGATGGTCTGTGGGACTCAAAAGAGCTACCGGAGGGGGGCTGCATGTGCCCCCTCCCTATTTTAAAACATGTACCTGTGACTTGGGCCATGCAGGGTCTTACATAAAAACAAGTGGGAAGACCGCACTTATTTTTTTAAATATTTTTGCTGCAAATGCGTGAGTATTTAGGATTTCACTGCAAAATATTTTTTTTAAATACATTTTTCCCCTAGCAGGATTCCTGGAGGACCCCAGCACCAAGGCTATGGGGTCAGGGTATTTCTACTATGTCCACTTTTCTTTATTTTTATGGTTCTTTTTGGGACTCCTGGTTGAAGTGTTGGCAGTCAATCAGATCTCTGAACGAGATCAGGAGTATTTGCAAATTAGTTATGACCCTAGATATACAAATTTGAATTTCCTTTAATATCTCAAAACTACTGAACGGATTAACACCAAATAACAAAAAGAGTGTTTTCTGGACCAAGAGCTACCTTTCTGCCAAGGGCTGTAGTCAATTTCAAAATCCCTATGGGAATTAACATGGGAAATGCACTTTTTTCACCCCCCCCCCCTTTATCTCCGTCCTCCCTTCATGGATCTCCCAAAGACTTCCCCTGTACAACAAGACACTAGGAAACACTTTTTTCGGAAAATGTCATGAAGATTTGGCAAACGGTGCCAAAGATACACCCAAGTCAAAAAAATGCTTTTTCTATGGAAACTATGTCCTACCTATAACTTCCCACTGGTGATCCCGCCAGTAGGTATATATATATATATATATATATATATATATATATATATATATATATATACACAGCAACACACACATACAGACATTTATATACAGAAAAAAGGGAGATTTATGTGCGTGTGTGCGTGTGTGTGATTTTTTTCTCTGGCAGGATAAACCCAACCATCCTTTTTTAAAGAAAAAAATCAGCCTTCAACCTTTAGCAATTCGGGGATAAACATATAAACCCTCTCAATTCCTTTTGTTAATTATATTAATTCATTATATTGTTTTTAATTATTTCTATTTTCCTCTTTGAGGTGTAAACATCTATTTATCATATAAATATATACATATACACACACACATACACACACACATATATATATATATATATATATATATATATATACACATATATGTATTCCAAGGATATCCGATATCTTGTGCAGAGTTTCAAGGCTGCAGAAACGGATACGGGCCCAGAGTAGGTGCAAAAGTAAATTTTTATTGTTGGTGCTTCAAATCGCCATGACGCGTTTCGCGCTTCCCAGAGCGCTTGATCACATGACATATATATATGTTATAGTATAAATTTATACTGCGCATGAATACCAACGGTGTCTTGGCGCTAGCAAACTGAGAAGCAAGCAGAAGCATTAATCAAAGAACAGCCATGTCTTGATGGCTTTCCAGAACAAGGTCAGGGAGGGAAGATTTCAGATGTTAAACCGGAGGGAGTTCTAGAGCCTTGTGGCTCCCACCGCAAATCTTCTGCCACCCCAGATTGTTTTGAAAAAACTCTGAGAAAGTATTAGTTTTGCCTCTTGTGATCTCAGGCATCTTTTTGGAGAGTACCAATGCAGTGAACATTTCAGGAACTGAGGGCCGGTCCCATGTAGTACCTTGTATGTAATACACAGGGTGTTAAACACTTGATCCGACTTTTAAAAAAAATACACACATATATATATATATACATATATATATATATATATATATATATATATATATATATATATATATATATATATATATATATATATATATATATATATATATATATATATACATATTATATAGTTAGGATTTTTTCTCTATGGGATTTTTGAAAATTCTATGTCTAATAACTTTGGCGTTTGTGGACGGAATTGGCTGAAATTTTCAGGAAAATTGTACATCTTGTTTCTGAGCAGCCCTTGAAAATTTGGGGGGGGTTCGTCAAGGGGGGGCCGAGAAAAAAGGGGGGTCCCAAAACGTGTTTTTAACATTGAGTTTTCCATAGGGCGGTTGGCCTCACTTTTAGCCCGAACGGCTGAATGGATTTGCACGAAACTTGGTAAAATTGTAGGGACTGGTAGCCCGATGTGCCTTTGCTAGGTCTCAATATATGTGCTCCAGTGGATTTTGAGAAATTAACGTTCAAAAAAAGATATATATCTGTAACAGCGGACCGGGCAGCGCTCCGGTTCGCGGACTTTTCGCGGTACGGAGCTTTGTGAAGCGAAGCTGATTGGTTCTCCGGCGTCTGTGAACATTCCAAACAGTCCGTAGCGGCCGCCATCTTGTCTCTCGGTAGGATCGAGAGACAAGAGGAGGCCAAAGCGAAGGGGCAAATGACCATAAGGGGGCATAGTAGATCCTCGCTGACCCCCTAGGTTTGATGTGGAGGTTTTAAAAGGGTCCCGCGGGGCAAAAAAAAAAATAATAATAATAATCGAACGGCTGAATGGATTTGCACGAAACTTGGTAAAATATTAGGGACTGGTAGCCCGATGTGCCTTTGCTAGGTCTCAATATATGTGCTCCAGTGGATTTTGAGAAATTAAAGTTCAAAAAAAGATATGTATCTGTAACAGCGCTCCGCTTCGCGTAACGGAGGTTTGCGAAGCTGATTGGTTCTCCGGCGTCTGTAAACATTGCAAACAGTCCGTAGCGGCCGCCATCTTGTCTCTCAGTAGGATCGAGAGACAAGAGGAGGCCAAAGCGAAGGGGCAAATGACCATAAGGGGGCATAGTAGATCCTCCTTGACCTCTTAGGTTTGATGTGGAGGTTTTAAAAGGGCCCCGCGGGGCAAAAAAAAAATAATAATAATAATCGAACGGCTGAATGGATTTGCACGAAACTTGGCAAAATTGTAGGGACTGGTAGCTCGATGTGCCTTTGCTAGGTCTCAATATATGTGCTTCAGTGGATTTTGAGAAATTAACGTTCAAAAACAAGATATATATCTGTAACAGCGCTCCGCTTCGCGGAGATAAAATTATATCTGTATTACCTAGCTGTTGCTAACACCAGTTAGCGACGGCTAGTAGGAGATAGCGACCATCTTGGGCCCCACTTTGCATGTGAGTGATATTTATCACTAATGACATGCAAAGTGGGCATGCCAAGATGTTAGCGACTGGAAACAGTCGCTAACATCGCTATCTCCTATTATCAACTTTTGGAAATATTCGCGATAAGCGCGAATATCTCCAAAAGCTAGCACCTGCCCTGAGCAGTTCTTAGCCATGTTAGCCAATGGGAGGTGGATAACATGGCTAAGAGCATTAGCTCGGTAATGCATGAATATCGCTGAGTTTTCAGCGATATTAATGCATTGCGGTCGTTTTTTATCGTATTTGCGATAAACCTTGATAATAGCAAGGTTTATCTGCGATAATTTCTGACGATGCTTAGCGGTAAAAAAATCGTTGCTAAGCATCGTTAGGGATAAATATCGCTTAACTTTGGTAATATGCCCCAACGTCTGTTAACGTTCAATTCGAAGGAAATCAGGAAGTGTTGAAAAACATTGTCTGCGCCATCTTGTCTTTTTTCAAATGCCACACTTTTGTCGTGCACGGCAGCCATTTTAGATGCCTTGACCAGACCCACTCTGTGCACGCTGTCGATCCTTAGCATGGCTCCCCACCCTCACAAGCATCTCCCACAGGCAGTGGTCACCCCCGCTCTCTGTCTTATGCATGGGTAATAAACCTCCCCCCATCTGCGCTGCTCTTCCCTGAGAATCACACCCTGTGCCCGCCCGACACCTCCCTTTCGCCCTATTCACTACGGCACCCTCTGACACTCCTTTTCCTCTGTGTCCGATTGTCCAGGCCGGTCCTAGGGTATCAGCTAGCCCTGCAGATGTAGTTTATGGCCCCAGCTGTACAGAATCACCCCTCTTCAAAGGAGTTATAGTAGATCAAGGCCCACACTCGATGAGATCCGTCACAGCAGACGCGTTCCTATTATCTGAAAACCATCCTGTATTGTGATTGGGGAGGGGACCGAGCCTGAAGCGGAAGATTCCAGGGATGACTCTTTGTACATCAAAGTTTTTACAATTATGTGTCACATTAAAAATATATAGCACTCCGACAAAGTAGTAAGATTATAAAACTTTAATAACTTATAAATATATACAAGAAAACAAAAACAGTAATAACATATAAACATTTTTAGGGAAAAACAACGAAGTAGCGGTCGGCTGTGCGAATAGTCCCAATGCAGCACAACGTCCAGATTTCCGGCGTGGGGCGTCGCGGGGGGTGGGTCATCAGTAGCAAACTGTTGTGCGAATAGTTCCAAGGCAGCAGAACGATGGCACCAAGGTGATGTCCAGTAAGTTGCCGCACTGGTTTTGGTATCCTACAATGCTGCTCCGAATAACGGCGTGGGGCGCCCCGGGGGAGGCGGCGTGAACGGGCCTCTCCAGGTGGAGTGTCATCTGTTGTAGTGGGGCGCCCCTTTACTGTTTCAGTTGCCATTCCGTCCGTTTTTGGTCCACTGTGTCAAAAGCCGCAATTCAGCTGAGTTGCGCCCACTCTTGCGGTGCAGCGATAGGCGGCTGTCACAGGACTCTCAAAATGGCGGCAGGCTGTTTCCTTTTTGGGCCTGGTCCACTGAAATGGCCCTGGGACACCTTGGAAATCGGACGCTTGTCTGCTAGGTCTTGGACCCCATTCTTGAAAGCGTCCCCTCCGCCTTGAGGATTCATCAAAAGTTTTGGGGGCCCCCGACTCCTGTAGGCTTCTGGTGGGGAGCGGTTGCCATGATTGCTCGCGGAATGACCACGACGGAGCTACGTGATGGTGGTGCTCTCATGCTGACGCCAGCTTCAGTCTGAAACATCCAGAAACAAGGTGGGGCTTTCATCGTTTGGGAAAAAAAAAAAGTTTTCATCCAATGAAAAGTGTTGTTTTTAGGTCATATGATCAAGCCTTCCATCATTAGGAAACCAAAAGTAAAATGAACCAATGAAAAGTTTTATAAACAAGTCACATGACCTGTTATGCGGCATAGGGTATAAAATGCGGAGAAAATACGTTGGCACGTGAGGCGGCGTCAGTAGCGGACCGATGTGCGAATAGGCCGAAGGCAATACAACGCGCCAAGATCCGGATGGCACCGAGGTGGTGTCCAGCAAGTTGCAGCACTGGTGTGGCCATCCTACAATGCTGAAAGTCGGCGTGGGGCGCCCCGTTGGCCTGTGAGTTTGCGTCAGTAGCGGACCGATGTGCGAATAGGGCGAAGGCAGCACAACGCGCCAAGATCCGGATGGCACCGAGGTGGTGTCTAGTAAGTTGCCGCACTGGTGTGGCCATCCTACAATGTTGAAAGTCGGCGTGGGGCGCCCCGTTGGCCTGTGAGATGGCGGCAGTAGCGGACCGATGTGCGAATGGGGCCAAAGGCAGCGCAACAATATTTTCGGAATAGAAGACACCACAAGGCGCTGTGATGCCAAGATCCGGATGGCACCGAGGTGGTGTCTAGCAAGTTGTGGCACTGGTGTGGCCATCCTACAATGGTAAAAGTCGGCGTGGGGCGCCCTGTTGGCCTGTGAGATGGTGTCAGTAGCGGACTGATGTGCGAATGGGGCCAAAGGCAGCGCAACAATATTTTCTGACTGACACCACAAGGCGCTGAGATGCCAAGATCCGGATGGCACCGAGGTGATGTCTAGCAAGTTGCTGTACTGGTGTGGCCATCCTACAATGGTAAAAGTCGGCGTGGGGCGCCCTGTTGGCCTGTGAGATGGTGTCAGTTGCGGACCGATGTGCGAATGGGGCCAAAGGCAGCGCAACAATATTTTCTGTATGGAAGATACCACTAGGCGTTGAGATGCCAAGATCCGGATGGCACCGAGGTGATGTCTAGCAAGTTGCTGTACTGGTGTGGTCATCCTACAATGCTGAAACTCGGCGTGGGGCGCCCCATTAGCCTGTGAGATGGCGTCAGTAGCGGACCGATGTGTGAATAGGCCGGAACCAGCACAAGGCGCCAAGATCCGGATGTCACCGTGGTGGTTTCATAGTTGAGAGGCACTTCATCTGCAGTGGGGCGCCGAGTTCCGGATGGCACCGAGGTGATGTCTAGCAAGTTGCTGTACTGGTGTGGTCATCCTACAATGCTGAAACTCGGCGTGGGGCGCCCTATTAGCCTGTGAGATGGCGTCAGTAGCGGACCGATGTGTGAATGGGGCAAAGGTAGCGCAAGAATATTTTCTGAATAGAAGACACCGCAAGGCGCTGAGATGCCAAGATCCGGATGGCACCGAGGTGGTGTCTAGTAAGGTGCACTGGTGTGGTCATCCTACAATGCTGAAACTCGGCGTGGGGCGCCCCATTAGTCTGTGAGATGGCGTCAGTAGCGGACCGATGTGCGAATAGGCCGAAGGCAGCACAACGCGCCAAGATCCGGATGTCACCGTGGTGGTTTCATAGTTGAGAGGCACTTCATCTGCAGTGGGGCGCCGAGATCCGGATGGCACCGAGGTGATGTCTAGCAAGTTGCTGTACTGGTGTGGTCATCCTACAATGCTGAAACTCGGCGTGGGGTGCCCCATTAGCCTGTGAGATGGCGTCAGTAGCGGACCGATGTGCGAATAGGCCGAAGGCAGCACAACGCGCCAAGATCCGGATGTCACCGTGGTGGTTTCATAGTTGAGAGGCACTTCATCTGCAGTGGGGCGCCGAGATCCGGATGGCACCGAGGTGATGTCTAGCAAGTTGCTGTACTGGTGTGGTCATCCTACAATGCTGAAACTCGGCGTGGGGCGCCCCATTAGCCTGTGAGATGGCGTCAGTAGCGGACCGATGTGCGAATGGGGCCAAAGGCAGCGCAACAATATTTTCTGAAGAGAAGACACCAAAAGGCGCTGAGATTCCAAGATCCGGATGGCACCGAGGTGGTGTCTAGCAAGCTATGCAGCTGAGTTGCGTGCGCACTTGCGGCGAATAGGTCGAAGGCAGCATAACAATGTTTTCTGAATAGAAGACACCACAAGGCGTTGAGATTCGGTTACCACCGAGGTGATGTCTAGCAAGTTGCCGCACTGGTGTGGCCATCCTACGATACTGCTCCGAATAACGGCGTGGGGTGCCCGAAGGGGGGGGGGAGGCGGCGTGAACGGGCCTTCCTAGGTGGAGGCTCGTCTGCTGTAGTGGGGCGCCCCTTTACCGTTTCAGTTGCCATTCAGCTGAGTTTCGGCTGCTCTTGATGCTACAGCGACAGGCGGCTGCAACAGGACTCTCAAAATGGCGGCCTGTTCTTTGGATTTGGGCCTGGTCCACTAAAATGGCCCTGGGACACCTTAGAACTCGGACGCTCGATTTTGTTTTCCTTTCCTGTACATGCAAAAAAAGGTAAATGCCCGGTACGTTACACGCTTCATCTGCCACGATGAACTCTCCAGAGGAACCGAAAAAAAATATAGTTATGGTAACTATACCATGCATCGTCATATGGAGAGGTGGCACCAATTAATTATAGTGCTGCATAAAAGAGAGATTTGGAGGAGAACCCCTGACCTGCTAGTACATTCATCAAAGAAGTGGCACTGACAGCATCAGAGGCAAGGGAAACGGTCCCAAATATTTAGAAGAACTTTGGAAAGATTAAAATGACATGTTTAGATTGTGGCAAATTAATTTCATGTGGACAGATGAGTGTTACTCTAATAAATACAGCATATGAACATCATCATAGTCGATGGTTGGTAGAGACATTTTGACTATATCCTGGACCTGCCCGTCCTCGCCCAAAATGGCGCCGGAATAAATGGGACTCGTAACTCCTTGTTGTGTACTGGTTGCAGAACCTTGAAATCACGAGATACGTATGCAGTTTTGAAGCACATGGCGGGCGGGGACGAGAATTGATTGAATATTTCGACATCCCTATTGATATTAAGTTCTGATGTGTTATTGATTACTGTACTATTGAAAGTTCGAATTAACGTCACCCATGGTACTTGCCCGCAAATGTATATCTAGATAATTTTATTGTAACTGGCCCTGTCGTATTTTAATTATAAAATGTACGTCCACCGATTCCGTAACTGTTAGACACCTTAGTTCTTGCAAACTAATGGCCCGCCCGTTACGTTCCTCTACAGTGTAAATGTCTACTCATCATATACGATTACAGTTTGCTCCGTGGCCGGCCCACGTGGTTATAGGCTCGTATTTGTATAATGAAATTTTCACAATAAAGGTTTTTAAAAGAAAACATGGTAGTAGTATATACATTGGTAAAGTTTTTAATAATAGTCACTGTTTTAGAATCATTAAAAGGCAAGTGAAATAAAGCAGACCAATTACATGAAGGGTAAAAGGTATAATACGAAGGAACGCAGTAAAGATAAATGGTCAAGGGCTGTTGTGTTTTCTATTCCTGCAACATAAAGTGATCGATAAGAATCTCATATTCAGGCGTATCGGCGACTAAGACAGCAGGTCGACCCTCTTTTGCTCAACGGCTCCGTCATGGGACGAAGAAACGCTCTTTTTCTCGAAAAAAGAATATATTTTACTTGCAGGACAGTTGTAAATTTTCCGGGAAAGTACATTAGCCTGGAACATTATAACATATATTTAAGAAAAAATAATGTTCGGAAGTAATAAAAAGCGTAATTTTTAGGTCATATGACCAAGCCTTTCATCATTAGAATAAGAAAAGTAAAATGAACCAATGAAAAGTTTTATTAACAAGTCACATGACTTGTTATGCTTACGTTACGCGCTGCGCGCCCCGGATGACTTCCGGATGCGCTAACGCGGCGCATCATATGACGCATTACGCGACAACGCAGGTCCAGAATATAGTCAAAATGTCTCCACCAACCAGCGGTCGGAACACAACCCCTTTCAGCAGGCTAAATAGTTCTGTTAAATGACAACAGAAGGGACAGGCAACAAGAACCATCAGTCAAAGAGGGGAGGGCTAGTTCTTCTCTACCGGGTTACATTGGGGCGCTACCGGAACTGATCGAATTGGTAGTCTACAGTGTTTCTGGATGTTTCAGACTGAAGCTGGGGTTAGCATGAGAGCAGTACCATTTCGTAGCTCCGTCGTGGCCATTCCGCAACCAATCATGGCAGCCGCTCTTTATCGTTATTTTGGGCGGGGTGGGTGGCGGAGCCGAGCTGTTTTGCAGCCATCATTGTGTGGAGTTCAGTTCATTTCACTAGTTTTGTATTTGTCATGAGGGGTTGTTCCTAATGTTTCTATTTTAGCGAGGTCAAAAAGAGATCCCATTAGTGGCCTACTGATTTTGCTCGATTCCTTTTCTTTTTTTTTTTACACGATTTTTCGTTATCTGCAAAGACTAAACAGAGTATTGCGACTCTGTGTTTGTTTGTAAATAGAGAATGAACCAAAGAGAACCAATTCTAAAACAGTAAATACTTGGATAACAATCAATCAAATGGAGAGAGAAGCAGGCACGACGTATTACAACGGGGGCAAAGGCCTGCGTTAACTACCCTTCACTATGTGCAAAGAGAGAGTACTCCTAATAGAAATGAGGGGGGGGGGCACCATTCAAAGCAGATCAGTGTGCATAAACACGAAAATGTTTTCACTTACCACGTACTTGACATTCGACAGCTTATGATATTTGCTATGAAAAAACCATTGAAATTCACTGAAAAAACCATAGGTTATAGACCATATATAGTTAGGAATTAGCATTTACAAAACCTTGAAAATTCACTGAAAAAACCATAGGTTATAGACCATATATAGTTAGGAATTAGCATTTAAAAAACCTTATTTTACTCACACAAAACCATTGAAATTCCATATATAGTTAGTTGCACTAACTATATATCGCGCACCCGCAATCCACTGCTGATGATGTCACATATTACATCATTCATGACATGGTCAGTGACATCACTGATGACATCACTGATGACATCTCAAATGACATCACTGATGACATCACTGATGACATCTCATTTGACATCAATGACCACATCACTGATGATATCATTCATGTGACAATACAATGCATCTCCTCACATTTTAATATAACCTCTGTTTCACCCAGTGTTAAATACAGAGTATAATTTTTGAAACCATTGACACACCAATACTAGTTACTACATATGTACTCACTGATTCCTACGTCTACACATACATTCACTCATTCACCCATACAATCATTCATACATACAATCACTCATCTTTACAACACTATCATATGCACTCATACACCTATACAGACACTCACACTCTGCCACTCATCCATGGAGTTACTCACACACCTAGTCAGTCCTGTAAAGAATCAATCACACTTCCATTTTCTTGTCTATACAGTTAAACATAGAGCACCTTACATTTTCAAACATATACTAAAACATACTTACCTTGTTATACAATCATTGATATAAGTACACATTGATCTGCACAGAGTCACACACCTCCCAGCCAGCCACACACACACTCAGTCTCCCATACAAATACTTGGACAATCAATCAATAACCCATATAGTTACTCATATAGCTACTGATCAACACATGCAGCAGTTTACAGAACAACAGACATAATGATGCACAAATTAAGACAGTGTAGTCACTAACCCATGCACTCAGTGAGACACATTTAATCACTCACTCATACAGTCAGTCATGCACCTACTAAATCCTTCGTCCAGACACTTATACATCCACTCATTCTTCAATATGTAAGACATATTTAAACTTTACAGAAACATAAAATCACTGGATGTTGTTATCAGTGATGTCATTTGAGATGTCATCAGTGATGTCATCAGTGATGTCACTGACCATGTCATGAATGATGTAATATGTGACATCATCAGCAGTGGATTGCGGGTGCGCGATATATAGTTAGTGCAACTAACTATATATGGAATTTCAATGGTTTTGTGTGAGTAAAATAAGGTTTTTTAAATGCTAATTCCTAACTATATATGGTCTATAACCTATGGTTTTTTCAGTGAATTTTCAAGGTTTTGTAAATGCTAATTCCTAACTATATATGGTCTATAACCTATGGTTTTTTCAGTGAATATATATATACATATATATATATATATATATATATACTTACTTGCAATGATGCAAAGTAAAATACTCCCAATGTAAAAATGCTCCAAATGTAAAGACACCCGGTGTATAATCGCGTTGTAATCAAGGTAATCACTCCCTATGTAATTGGCTCTGAAGTAACAACTGGCATTGTATTTAGACAGTAGCGTTTCTACTATGCAAAAATGATGTGTCCATATTCTTTATAATAAGCTGACTTTTTCCACATTTATTGGTTGGATGTTTTAATTTTGTACATTACAATACAATATCTATGTCGAGTCCTTTATTTGTTAGCGCTTCTGGCTTTTTCGGCTAATTGTGTCAGAAAAGCAGCATGGAGCCATCACGGAAGCCCTGCCGTTTTCAAAAGTGCAGGAATCCAGTGTGAAGTACCTGTGAAAAAGGTAGAATTCAAGGACTATTTTATGTCAGAATTGTCTCGCTGCAACGACTATTAGCAATGAAAGGCCGCGTTCTCGCAATAGAAGCTATTCTAGTTGGTGACTATAAACAATTCATGTGCATGGCAAGGTGTGTGCACGCTGGGAGTCAACAGGAGAGGTGACACAATGCTGCCTCCTTATGAGCCTTTATAGGGAGCATGTTACAGTATGAGCCGAAGGGATAACATGGCTTTTTACGTGATACAAAGAAGGCACAGAGCAGCCTAAATAAAGAAATCACTGCAGAAGCAAAGGCATTGTACAGAAGCTAAATTGGAGTATATATTCATAGCCACTTATTTTCTTTGGTATCAGTGTGAGGATTTCGTAAAAGAGAGCTGTCAGACCCGATTCAGGGAGTGGTAGGGGCTCGGGGCTAGCAAGGTGTACAGGGCCTCAATTGTGGGAATTAAGGCCGTTATCCTCTGATGTTCTGGCACATTCCTATCCTGGCTCTTCAAACTAGGCCCAGTACAGCCCCTACAGTTCTTGACTCTCAGTGGTAGTGATAGCAAACAGTCATAGGTTTCTTAGGGAGAGTACACAAGCTTACGACCCATAATCCACACGTGTCCAACCCAATGCTTCTCTTTTAAGAACAAGAGTACTTTAACACACATTAGAACTAAAAACTGCACACACTATTCTGGCAGGATTCAATTTAGTCTCCTGGACGCTGGGTCTGACTGTGCCTGTGCCGCCTACATTCTCTGCCCAGATTCTCTCCTTCTTGTCAGGTTGTTTCCCTCAGGAAAAAAATAGATAGCGTGATTCAGGCTCAGGTGCAGATTACCCCTTTTGTGGGCATGCAGTCTGTCACAGTTCAAAATATGGTGCTTTTGGCACTCAGATGGCTGACTAACTTTGTAAATGTGCAGTCCTTCTCCTGCTTCCGGAATTATGTGCGCCAGTCTTGTGTTCAACAAACTTGTGGCTGGCAGGCAGTGGTTTCACAAACAGACAATTATCATGGCAGCTGTGGGAGATATCCGGGAGCAGGTGTTCATTTATTCTTTTGATGCAGCTGTCCCTGGCGTGCTGATTTTGTTGTAACCAAGCACAGGTCAAGTTCAGACACAACAAGGCCTCTCACAGGACCAGGGCTATGCAGGCCGACCCACACTCTTCTCGGGCACAGCAGCACAAGAACAGGCTGTGATCTTCGTTTTGGGTCACAGCAGCATCTGTCAAGCTGCATTTGTCTTCTTGTACACAGTGGCACAGGTGAAGCCACATCATCTTCTTGGTCATAGCACCACAGTCAGCCATAATTACCTTCTGGTGTCCATGGTGCAGCTCAAGGCAGTGGCACCCTCCTTGTACTGTGAATTGGAGAGACCAACACCTGGATCTCATAGATCACTCTCCTCTATACTCCTCCTCTTGTAGACAGCCATCTGCAATGGGGCTGTGCTGCACCTCGCTCTTCCTGGACAGATGCTCATCCTGGCCAACACCGTCAGATCGCACTGACTCAAAGTCTAATCCTACTCCAACAACACCCAGCTCATCCGATCGCTATCAGACGAAACCTCCAGCACCAGAGCCAACTTCCACAGATGTATGAAAAACGGCACTGACTGGATGAAGGACAACTGTTTCAAGTTCAACATGGACAAGATAGAAGTCCTCATCTTTGGGAACAACACATCGCCATGGAATGCATCATGGTGGCCTGCTGAACTCAGCTCACCCCCCACCCCAACAGACAATGCCTGCAACCTCAGCATCATGTTGGACAGCAAGCTATCTATGAAGAAATAGGTAAATGCAGTCTCATCCGACTGCTTCCACACCCTATACATGCTCTGCAAGATCTTCAGGTGGCTCCTAGTCAACACCAGAAGGCCCTCGTCACCAGCAGGCTGGACTCTGGGAACGTGCTCTCTGTAGGAATCGCTGCACACCTCCTGAAAAGACTACAGACAATACAAAATTGCAAGACTCATCCTCGACCTCCCCAGATGGAACCATATCACCCCCCACTCCAAGAAGCTACACTGGCTTCCGATACAAAAAAGACGACAGTTCAAGATGTTGGCCCTTGCATACAAAGCCCTGCACAACGAAGGACCAGTATACATCAACAAAAGCATGATCTTCCACCAACCGACTAGACACCTACAATCCACCTCCCTCTTCCTCACAGACACTCCCCAGATCCGCAGAGGCTGCTACTTCTCACACCTGGCCGCCACAGCTAGGAACAACCTTCCCCTACACCTGAGGACTGCTTCATGACTCAGGCATTTCAGGAAAGGACTCAATACCTGGCTGTTCGAAGTCAGCAACTCCAGCACCGTGAGACCCTCAAGGGTGATTTGCAGCGCTTTATAAATCTCTAATTGATTGACTGATTGATTGATCCTGCAAAATCTGGTGGGCTCATTAACTCTCTGAACAGGCAGTCTGGCTTCCAGGCACATCAGGCCAGATGTACAGCTTCTTCCAACAAGAGATAGTGTTGCAAATGAGCTCCACCAATTTAGAACGCACACATTTTTGGCTTATTCATAATTCGGATTTTCATTGTGGGTGGGACTCACTACTTGTGTCTCATCCATGGTAATCGCATGTTAAATGGACTGTGCATGTTTACCGCATGCGTCCACCATTTAAGATAAGGCTGCTGCAGTACAGCTATGGTAAAGACACTTGGCTGGTTACACATGAACAGATGTGTGGACATGTGTGCGGGCTGCATGTGTGAGACTACTGTTGTGAGCAGGTGACTCTTCAAAGTTAGATGTTGACCTGGGAGAGGCCTTACAATATTAGTAGTCACTCATTAGTAAGGTCAGTAGGGTTTTCTGGTTTATCTGCAGTGTCACTGTATTATACACATATTGGGAAATTAGCCTTAATGTGCTGCTTTGCTTCCCTTAGGCCTACAAAGTCCAGTATGACATTAGACTGTGGTGAAACAGGTGCCAAGTTTCAATATGCTGGTCCCAAGAACCTACATTTCGACCTTAAACGTCATCCAGAATTGTCATATTTCTCTGGCTCACCCCAGGATCCGATTCTAGGCCTTTTTTTACACTGCTGGGCAATGTTAATTACTCTGCTCCCCAGCAGATGGAACAAATGCCTCCCCACACAAAAGCAGCAATAAGCAGTGCTTCTCTCAGCGCCTGAGGAGCAAGGAGTGGGGAAGAAAATAGGCATCTGTTAATTAGCTGTTACACAGTCCCAGGGTTGCGACAGGCCACACCCATTGAACAAAGGAGGGAGTTCAGACATCTGGACCCAACACAGAAGGGGACTCACCTTTGCAGTTTTGTTGGGAAATTCCCTGGCAGTGATGTCAGCTAGGGGCAGAGTTGAGGCCCCCAGAGAAGATATGAGTAGAGAATACTTGATGTGCCATATTGAATATTCTCAGCACGCTCAGGGATGGGACAGAGAGTAAAGGGGTGTCTGTTGCACCCCAGGAATGGCCAGTGGAACTCTTAAACAAGGGAGAGAAAGAGAGTTGGACACCGGAGTGGACAGCAATAACACCATGGAGAGCTGGAAGGACAAGCCCTTGATGCCCAAATGGACCAAGGATTCTCCATACAGATGACCCCAGGACCAGTGAGGTTGTTTCTCTTACATCCCCTAAGGACCGGTTGGAGAAGGATCTGGTCTTCGGTGCCCCAGCAGGATAAGAGGAGCACCAGGGACAAAGGAACATGGAACACCAGCAGAGGGAGCCAGCAGAACCAGCTCCACGCAAAGTGTGCCACTTTAGAGGCCAGGAGGCCTGCTGAAGTTGCTCCTGGTGGTTGGAGTTCACCACCAGGAGTACAATAAGCCCAAGATTGTTCAAATCGGCCAATCAGGGTCTAAGATATCCACATTTAAAAGATATGACCTTGTACCCCTCCTTTCAGAGAAAATGGGCATGTAGCGGAGGCAAGCTTCATAAATAGCCAGGTTCCTGTCGGTTGCAGTGGATTAGGGGATAATGATTGACTGACCTTGACTCCGACTAGAGGAATCCCTGGAAGTAGTCACCAGGCTGGGCTGGGATCCAGTGAACAATAGCCTCTGGGAAGTATAAAACCAAACATAGTAGCAGCAAATCCAAAAGATCATGAGGACCCCTGATAAGCATTTAAGATCCTGTCTTATGGGGGCAGCCACTTCCTTGCATAGTTAGACAGTGAGAGCTGAACATGCAAATAGGCCACTAAGCATTCTGCCATGGAATGTGGCAGGTATGGACCCTAAGCAGGGAGATGTATATTAGGAGCTGTTCATAGATAATTATGATATATGCTTTTTCCAGGAGATGTAGAGCACCTCCCCTATTATTCGCTATACTGCATTTTTTGTTCATGTAGCTCAATCATCTAGAGGCAGGCCTTCGGGTGCCCTGGAAACATGGGTTTGAGCAGAGTTGCAATGCTCAATTAGGCACTTACCTGTTAACTCTCAGTATGTGTTGGCTGTAAGGGTGGAGTTTATCTGTGGCAACTCCTTGGTACTGATAAATACGTATAATAGAGTTGATGGGAAGAGAGAGGGAACGCAGACAATATGCAGCATAGAGAACTTCTTAACAAACTACAAGGGCATAGGGGAGCTCATTGTTGAAGGTGACTTGAAATCCACCTTTGAACCACTCATATCATTCGATCCAGATCTAACGGCAGAGCAGGATGCAAAATGGAAAATCCCTATTATGGATTTACCTGATCTTAAATGGGCCCGAGGGCTGCACCGTTACTTACTCTAACACTAAACTTTAACCTTAGAGGAGCTAATGGTCAAACTACATCTGACATTAATGGTAGATATGCCTTCAATAGGCCAGGAATCACTAGTTGCATTGACTACTGCCTGGTGAGTCTGAAGAGCTCGAAGAATGTCCAGTATCTGGTGGTCCTAGAGAGGTCAGTCAGGCAGTGACCACAATGCCCTTAGTCTATCACAAACGGAGCTTTTAATTAACATCACGCCATCTCATGACCGTATGGAAATTGGGACTATTGTACTCTCCAATAATGGGAACTCCATTAAATGGAGATGGGTCCAGAAGCAGAACTGCACACACCGGGTTACGTGCACTTATACTTATGAGTAAGTTAGACGTTGTGTTTAGATAAATCAATTTCTACCAAATAGCGTTAAGTGTAAAGTGTTTTTATTTATATTTTATAGATCTCTTTTTTTTAAAACTTTTTTTTGACTCTTATTTCATTTCTATTTTTTTAAATACACATTTTGATTATTTCTGTACACAGATTTTTACATATAATACATGACAATAATTACACACTGTCTAATTCTTAAAATGTCTACACAATTTGAAACTTCAAATCTTTGACACAGAATATATTCCTTTCGACGCGTTTCGGCCATTCGCCTTCTTCAGGAATTCTGTGTTTTCCTTGCGGAAAGGACAGGAATCGCCAGCACCTCACCACCTTCTTACATGTGGCAGCGGGTGACAAACTTTGAGGCCACCATGGGCGGCAAAAGGTCTTGCTACGCCACTGTTTTTAGCAATTAAATATAACTACATGTGTGGGGTTCTGAAAGGCCGCCAGCGATAGAGGGGTGGAAAGAAAGTATGGATTGGTGTATGTTCAGTGAAAAAACTGTTTACCTGGCAAGGGGCCGTCCTTGGAACAATATTTGGGGCCCTTGGAATGATTACAGAGGCAATATTTGTGTACCACCTGCAAGTGTAGTCTCTGATGTCCCGATTTCCCCATAATCCGTCTGTATAATTATTTATGATATCGATGTATAGCTGCCCCCCTCTCCCTCCCTAACCAAGAATTTTTGTATTGAATGTTGACGCTGATTGACCCCCTTCTGT
The DNA here is from genome assembly GCF_964261635.1 of Lissotriton helveticus. NCBI lineage: Eukaryota > Metazoa > Chordata > Amphibia > Caudata > Salamandridae > Lissotriton > Lissotriton helveticus. The sequence continues at coordinate 2,026,406,256 of NC_136063.1, forward strand.
ACTATGCACCGCTGAGTTTATTGATGCCTTGTTTTAATAAAAAGAAATATATATGAAAAAAAAGCGGCATACAAATTGCATGGTACCGGTTTGGAAGTTATGTTTTTCCCCAATCTTTCTTTATACTAATGTTGCTAAAAAAAAAAAGGTTGGGTAGAAATACATTGTTATTAACCCCTTCCATGCGTCGGACGGCCGGCGGCCGTCTGACGTCACGGTGGGCGTGTGCGGAGGACGGCCTGGGGCCGTCCGAACCACGCCCACGCCGTAAATCACCCGCACCGCGGCGGAATTTTCGCCGCAGTCGAGGGGTTAATAAAGCCAACCACAAACACTGTGTTACAAAAATAAATAAAATAAAATAAAAATATATAACTACATAGCATCACTCATATTTACACTTTTTAATGTGTTACAATGTATTACCCAGAATCGAATACTGAACCAAGAAGAGGAAGTCTGGTCTCCAACATCCCAAGCCAGTAGACCAAATGAATGACAAATGCCTCCATTTTGATTTCCTTAGAAAGAGGTCAAGGTTGCTGCTTCTGAAATTCACCAGAGACACTGTCATATGATGCAGTAGTCTTGGAGGACTCTGTCCCTTGTGGTCTGTTGTAAGTGTGCATTCTCACAAGGTGAATTAGTCAGTGCAGAACTGGCCGGGAGGGGTTGTGAAAGTTGAATATATTCATGAATGTAGTGAAAGACTACTAAGTTTTGGAGTGATAGTGCATCCTTAGTGTGAGTGCTTGCAGGGAATGAGAATGTCAGGCTGTGTGTGAAAGAGGCCACAGTCTTGATGTGAGCAGTCACTGCATTACCACCAAGCCGAAACAATGTAACATGCAAGGCACTTTGGTTTCTGTAAAGAGTCCCTTCTTCACCATTGGTAGGATGTACGTTGTTACAACGCATGCTTTTAGCACGCATGCTGTAACAACGCGGTTTTTATAACGCATTCTTTTACAACGCATAACAGAAAGGGGTGTTGGATAGTGAATATTTTAATTTACTATTCCAACACCAGTCCCCGTTGACACTAGGGAAGGTGTTGGATAGTAAATTAAAAGTATTCCCTATCCTTGAGCGCCCCCCAGAGTCATGCGTTGTAATAGAATGCGATTTAAAAACCGCGTTGTAATAGCACTGGGTGCTAAAAGTTGCGTCGTAAACGACGTTCCCCCCTCGAAAAAATGCACAGGGAAAGGAAAGAAACATTAAAGAAATAAAGAACTCAAAACTTTCAAACCAAGTTAGTTACAAATACTAACTGTATGTTGTAGCATCAATCTTCCTGCCAAAAAGCTACCCACAGGGAAAAATCCAGAGAAGGAACCGAGCTTGTGCTTTTTTTTAAAAGGCTTGTCTGATTTTGCCTTCTCCTTTAGTGGAGGGTTTCTAAGGAATTCAGGGGCAGATGTATCAAGGTATTTTTTTGTCGCAAACGCTGCGATTCGCAAAATAGCAGTGTTTGCGACAAAAAAAACAGGAATTGGAATGTATCATGGAAAAAGCCTCGCAATATTAAGGAATCGCAAATTTTGCAATTCCTTAATATTGCGTAAGCATTTAAGAAATCGCAAATTGCGATTTCTTAAATGCTATGTATTAAGCATTTCAGAATTGCGAATTTAGGCTAAGAAATTGCAAATTACCACCAACTTGTAGTTGGTGGTAATTTGCGAATTCTTTTACAAATGCACATTTTGCAATTTGTAAAGGTGCCATGTGATGCTCATACATGCCCTTAGGGCATGTATGTGCGCCATATGTGCACACATGTCAATTTCAGGGGTGCAGCAGGGTGTCCTTGAGACACCCCTACACCCTTGAAATTATTCTCAATTTGCGATTAGCAAATTGCGATTCGCAAATTGAGAATCACTTCACAAATAATTCCTGTGGGCCTCCTGTCCCAAAGAAATGAATGGGAAATTATTCCTTAATTGCGATTAGCAATTTGCTAATCGCAATTAAGGAATTTTAAGAAATCGCTAAAAAATAGCGAATTTCTACATACATACCATTTTGCAATTCTCAAATAGCGATTCCTTAAAAATCGCTTTTTGAGAATCGCAAAAGGATATCTTGATACATCTACCCCTCAATTTTTTTTAAACTTCTGGTAAAAGTGCTACCTTGGGAAAAAGCCCTTAAATCTTGCAGAAGTGCTATACGGACTAAAACCTACTATTTTCATGGGGTCTTCACAACTCTTCTATCCACAAGAAATGCCTACTGAATGTCTTGACCTCGGGCTACAGTTCCCTCTGTTTCCAACCAGTCTGCACATCCTAACCTTAGGAGTGAGGTTCCACATAGACACACACGTTTCACTTGCAGGACCATGCCCCCCTTTAGGCCAGTAGGTAATCAGGAGAAAGGGTTGCGTATTCTGGGTCAAATAAGCATGAAAGTAGAATTTGCAGCCGAGTCAGATATACTGCTCAACAACTGCAGGAAAGATTTCATCAGTGCTGCAGGCAACATCTCTCGTCCCTTCAAATTCAGTTAGTGTCTTTATCAAGTGGGTCAAGCATGGCAGTTTTAAAGGGTAAACCATTCTGTAATTGGAGATGACACCTTGCCCATCCTAAAAAAACATCCTGGCCTTCCAGATCAGAGTTTGCAATAAAGTGATGACTCTTTGTGACATTAAAATTATAAGAGAGTTCCGCCATACGTGAATAAAAAGCCCTACTAGCTTCTATTGCTACAGATGACAAAGATTCATATATATATATATATATATATATATATATATATATATAAAACAGGTGTCTTTTATGAGGTTGTGTGTACATTGGAGATAGTCATGGGCTGAGAATTAGCAGCGGTCTTTGACAATCACAGAGGAATCTGAATGAAATCTGCAGGAAAGCCAGCCAGAAGGGAATTTTGAACCAGAAATGGAGTAATGCCATTGTGTTCGACAGGTCCATGCATGATGTGGCCAACAGTTCTTGTAGTGAATTTGTCCACTATCTAAGCATATGCAGATGCATGGCTGTAAGCCCAGTTTCAGGCTTTGAGATAATGCTACTTTAAATTCATTGTAAGTTCCACAAAATCTAGAAAGTATGCTGACATCTAGAGAGTGCACTACATTGAATCATTTAAAGTTTGTGAAAGTTGTCACCAATGGCTATTGTAGTGTCCTCACTGAGAGGAATATGACAAATGCATAGGAAACATAGCATTTTAGGGACAGTAGGACATACAATAAACTCACACATCACAATCATGCAAAGGCCTAGCTCGGTGGGTACATATTTACGTTTATGTTTAAGAATCAGACTGTTTGTTCTCCCCTCTTTCACAAACCAGTGGGCAAATAGTAAAGCCCCAGAACAAATACCCATCATACATGTTTTAGCTTCGGTGGACTTGATACACCAGTTCAGTTGCTCAAAAACGAATTTCACCTCTCATCCTTTTTCTGCAAAATTTGAAACGTAGCACTTAATGTAAACCAAACGATAGTACTAAATATTCTAGAACATTAAACCTGGGTTAGAGTAGTGAAAATAGAAGGCAATGGAAGGAATCACATGATGTCTCATGATTTTGAAGGTCTTTTCTGCTCTAGGTATCCCAAATAATAAGAATCACAGGACAACGAGTAGTGTCTCTTGATTCTTTATGTAAAAAGTATAGAACATCTACTGCTTCTCTACAATAATGATAATGTGTAGCATGTAAAGTAGAAAACACAAATATCCTGTATTCGTGATATGATTTAAAAAGAAACCCTTACGGTTTACACACTCAATATTTTATTCTTTAGTGCAAGCCTCATTATTTCCTTAAAGAGACTGGATATACTGAATATGAGGCGCATGTAATGTTATTCTATGTCATGTCATGTTCTGTAATGTTAGGAAATTGGGTTACGGTTGGGGGCTGAAACTCTACTCAAACAGCAACTACAATCTCTATCAGGGTGAAACACAAGCAAACCTCAAATTAATCTGAGTTTAAAGTTCATACAACTTGGCACAAAAGCAGTCAGGCTTAACTTAGAGGCAAGACGTAAAGTATTTTTGCAGCCCTTCAAACAGTAATAAAGTGAAAACAAAGCACAAGCAAAACCCATACCAAGTTTGTAAAGTGTAATAAACTATTTGAGACTAAAATGACGAAAATCCAATTAGTAGAACCGAAGATATGCAATGTTAAAGATTTTGCAAAAGTAAAGCACTAAGAAGCAAAATGCACCAACCACTTTTATCTGTTTGCAGTAGACCGGGTCCAAGTTACAAGTTCACTCCAACCTCGATATAGTTGGAAACAGTACCTTGTGGGCATTGGGGTTGAGATGCAAAGTCCTTGCATTGCGCTGCACAGGCAGGCATTGAAGGTCCGCAGATGGGGAGCTATGATGCAAGGTTCGGCTTTGAGATACATTGCACACCAGTGGGTTGATGAGCCCTCATTGAGGGGTGCATCGCACAGCAACGGGTTGAAGAGCCGTCAATGAGGAGATGTGATGCAATGTCCAGAGCTGGCATCAAGAAAACTACTGGGGCTTGTGAAGACTTGTGATGAGATGCATTGGCGTTGGGGGCGAGCGGCATCGAGCTGGATCAGAGTCGATAGTGCGCTGCGTCAATTTGGGGAGATATGTGTCGATATCAAAGAAGCCGGTTATGTCCCTGTGGCTTAGAACAAATGGTTAGCCAAATGACTCTTGGAAATGCACTGGAGTTCTGGGTCCAAACGGGCAGGCTAGATTCAGCGGGCTGGTTCACAGCAGAAGAGTTGTGGTGCAAGAACATCAGGCCTTGAACAGCAAAGCAGTCATAGATCAGCAAGCAGGTCAGCAAGGCATACTTCACAGCTCGACAGTCCTTCTTCCTACCAGAGTCCACAAGAGTTGCACCTGAGGGTCTAACATTTATACCTGGTGCCTGCTTTAAAATTTCCACCCAGAGGTGCTTGGAATTTCCTGCCTCCCTGCCCCGGTCCCAGCATGTCTAGGGGCACAAAGACTAGTGTAGAACACTTTTTGAGTGCAGTATGTTATATTATTTCGATTTGTATATTGCCCTCAAACAAGGAGAAGGGCTCTTTGAACCAAAAGGAATAGAGCACCAAATACAGTTTAGTAAAATAAAAAGGTTTCCTTTTGGTGTTGTCTAACCTGAAGACCAATCATGCCACACCTGTTCCCTCAAATTAAACACGCTACTTGAACCAGCAACAAATTCTAAAGCACTTACAAGGAAAAGTTATAATCAAAAAATCATATCACAAATATTTATTTATCATTTAAAAACATAGCCCCTAATATACAAATACATTAAAATTAATAACATGAGAAAATTTCATTAAAAACAACACTGCATATCTGACAAACGCTAACAGGAGAAAAGCAGACAATTAACTTTGTCTTGCTGATGTTAATTCAGATTAACTTGGTACAACAGAGTGCATGAGTTTTTCATTCCCTGTCACCACAACACTGTTGACCCTTCCAAATTTAACAGAAATAGAGCGTTAACGCGTTTCAGTAGTGTTAGATCGATAAAACCACCTTCATCAGGACAGATTAAGTATATTCTCCTTAATACTGATGTTACGCGTGCAATCGCACATGTGTGAGAGTCTTCCTTGGTATTATTAAAAGGGATATTTCAATATTTCAATATCACAGTTAAAAAATCCTTAGTAAGAGTTGATGTGACATCAGGATGAGTCTGGTGGCAGTGTTTTGGATGGTCTGAAGTCTTTGCATGAGCTGGTTGGAGATGTCGAAGTACAGTGTGTTGCCGTAGTTGAATCTACTGGTTATGAGGGCCTGGGTGACCATGCATCTTTTATGTGTGGGGAGCCATTTGAAAATCTTGTAAAGCATTCTGAGGATAAGGCAGTAGGATACAATTTACAACATTGAACTGTTTGTTCATCATTAGTTTGTCATCGAGGATGATGCAGAGGTTTTGGGCGTGTTCTGTGGGAGTGAGCTCGGGACCTAATTTGGGTTGCCACCAGTAGGAGTCCCAAGGGGAGCTCTTGTTCCCGAAACTCACGATCTCTGTTTTGTCCATGTCGAGTTTAAGACAGTTCTCTTGCATCTAATTGGTTGCATTGGACATGCAAGAGGTGAAATTGGTCATGGTAGTGCTTGTTCGTGTCAGTGAGGGAGATGATTAGCTGAGTGTCAGCGTAGGAGATAGTGTTGATACTGTAGGCTCATATGATACAGGCATAGGATGCCATGTACACGTTGAACAGGATTGGGCTGAGGGAGGAGCCCTGGGTGACTCCGCAAATAAGCTTGTGTTCAGAGGTGTAAGTAGGGAGTCTGACTGGTTCAGTCCTATTGGGGAAGAAGAAGGCAGTCCAACTTAGGACAGGCCTTTAAATTCCTGAGTCCTGGAGTATAGCGATGAGGGTGCTATGGGAAACAGTGTTAAAGACTGCTGAGATGTCGAGCAGAATGAGAGTGGCAGTTTCCCCTCTGTCCTTAATGGACGGTTGACATCTGTTGCTTCCAAAAGATTGGGCTGTTTCTTTGCTTTGGTTGCTGCAGAACCCTGATTGGGTGTAGTCTAGGAGGTGGTGCAGTTGTAGATAGGTGGATAGTTCCCTGTTGATCTCTTTCTCCAGGACTTTGGCTGGGAAAGGAAGGAGTAAGCTGGGTCTATAGTTGCTGAGTTCTTTCGGGGTAGCCGAGGGTTTCTACAGGAGGGCATATTATCAGCTATGCGGGAAGGTTCTGCTAAGGATGGAGGAATTGATGGTGGTGAAGGTAATGCTGATCAGTATTCTTCCCAGGTTGCACATATGATGAGGGCAGGGATCTATGGGGGACCCTGAAGGGATGGTCTGCATAACTCGGGCGGTGTGTTCGGTGGTGCGAGGGTTCCAGATCATTAGAAGGTGGGTGCTCCTGGTGGTGGTGGGAGGTTGCATGATGATGTCTTCTAGGGTGGGTTGGGGTGCAAAGTTGGTGTAGATCTTGAGTATTTTGTTGTGGCAAAAGTAGGAAAGGATGTTGCAGAGGTCCTGTGGGGGGTGATGGTGCTTGTGTCTGCTGTTGGAACAGGATTCTAGTCTGAGAACAAGAGCAGCTTTCCTAGCTTCTGTGATCTAGGCCTTATGCCTTCTGAGTGCTGATTTGCACGCATCTCTTGAGGTGTTGTCTCGGCTGGTTCTCTGTTTTCTTTCTAGTTTTTTGCAATAGTGCTTGGAGTCTCTTAGGTGCTACATGTACCAGCATACTTTAGCATGAGTTCTTGTATGCCAAGGTGTTGGCACAGTCTGAGATCAAGTTGTAGAAAGAGGATATAATGTTCTGTACATTGTCTGTGAGGATAGGCTGGTTGGATCTGAGGGTGTGGGTCCAGTTTACTTCTGTTGTGTCATTCCAGTTGCAGCTGATGTGGATGGGTGGCTTTGATTTGCTAGAGTGGGGTGCATTGATGTAGAAGGGTACGATGGAGTGGTCCGATCATGTGAGCGGGGTAAAGGGGCTGAAGGTAATCTTGTTGCTGGCAGTGATGATTAGGTTGAATGTGTGTCCAGCGATGTGAGTCAGACTTTGTACAAGTGTGCTCAGGCAGAAGCTTTGTGATGTGCAAGTATGGTAGGTGACAGCCCCTCCCCCATCAAGTCAGAGATGGTCCATCCTGTCAATACCATTTGTCTTTGTCTCACTGTCTAGGCACAATACTCAAACACCAACTGCCTGCTACGCGTAGTCATGTGTACCAGGACCCAGGCTGCAGGTACCAAATGGTTAGGAAACTGTCAACTTTCTAAAAGTGTCATTTTCACAATTGTGACTTAAAATCCTACTTTACCATCAAAGAGGGTTTTTAAATTACAATTAGTTAGAAACCAACTCGACATTTCAACTTGCTCCCAATTGAAAGTTAGCACTTATGAAATCTAATAAGGTAACCCAATTTTGTCTTATGGGAGAGGCAGGCCTTGTAATAGTGAAAAACACATTTAATATTTGTTCACAACCAGGACATGAAAAACTTAAAAGTGCATGTCCAACCTTTTAAATACCCTGTACCCTGCCCTCTGGACGGTTTAGGGCCTAACCTAGGAGTGACTTATATGTATTAAAAAGGAAGGGTTAGGCCTGGTGAAAGGTTTATTTTACCAGGTCGAAATGGCAGTTTAAAACTACACACGTAGGCTGCAATGGCAGCCTGAGACATGTTTAAAAGGCTATTTGAGAGGGTGGCACAATTTGTGCTGCAGGCCCGCTAGTAGAATTTATATACCAGGTCCTGGGTACATGTAGTACCACTTTACTAGGGACTTACAGGAAAATTAAATGGGCAAATCGGATGTATGTCAATTTTACAAGGTTTACAGGAGAAAGAACAAGTTCTTTAGCACTGATTAGCAGTGAGTAGCAGTGGTGAAGTGCAGAGAGTCCTAAAGCCAACAAAAATAAAGTCAGAAAATACAGGAGGATAGAAGGCAAAAAGTTGGGGGAAAGCCACGCCAAAGATGTCAGGTTCAATGGTTATTTCATGTGTAGTTGTAGAATACGCGATCACCTGGGAGGGTGGAATATAAGTGGAACCTGTTCCATGTGTCCTAGGCACAGTTTTTTTTGAGCGTATTGTTATGGATAACAGTCTTAATTGATCTTATAGCAGAATGCAATATTACTATTACTATTATTGTTATTATTATTATTATTATTATTATTATTATTATTATTATTATTATTGTTGTTGTTGTTGTTGTTTTTATTATTATTGTTATTATTACTATTATTGTTATTATTATTATTACTATTACACACAGCAGAAATATTAATGGTATTGTTGATGTTATTACTGCTGCTCTTGCTGGTTTTAAAGAGTCAGTAATGGCTCGGGATGGCACTCTTTGTTAGGGACTGCAAATTGTTATTAATCATCAACTTGTTTTTTTTTATAGTTTAAGTTCATTTAGAACATTTAATAACAGTTGCATAAAGACAAAAGAAATAATGAAATAGAACTAACAATTTGAAAATATTAAAATATAAATTTACAGTGAATAGTTTGAAACTACCTAAAATGCTGATAATATTGAAAGTAACACACACCATCTGCTGTGAAACAAATGAAATGAAAAATATCAGTACGGGGTAATATATAGAGGGAGGAAAGAGAGGAGGGAGGGGAAATTAATGAAAATATCCAGACAAACATGTACAAAGGATAATAATAAACTGTGGACATATTACAAAACTAAAAAACATTATATAATACATTAATAAAAATCTATCGATAAAAGCAGAGAGGTAATATGCATATTAATTTTAAGGTGATTTCTGTACCTCAGCTAGAGTTAAGATATTCGTACTAGCAAGTAAACTAGATTTGGATTACAAAAATTTTATTTGGAAGCCATATTTATAGCTAAGGAAATGGAGAGACATAATTAGTATCAAGTCTGCGGTTAAAACACATATCATACAACAAAAATTGGAAAGTAACATTATTTGCATGCTTCCAATTAGATGTTACAGCTAATAGTAAGTCACCAATTTATGACCTTGAGCAAATACAGACCAGGCTGGGGCGATACTACCTAAGAAAATATTTGAAAATGAAACAGGGATATTGACTTTAAACATCTTGTTAATTTGGCATCATACCAATTTCCATAATCAGTAAACAGCAGAGCATTTGAATAACAAATGCTTGAAATCAGCATTTGAACAATTACAGGACCAAAAGGAGGTCAATAGTAAATGGTGATAGATGTAATAAAGAGTCTAGGACACTCCTGAGACCTTGGGGAGGCACGCGACACGCAGAAGACCAGTTGCGTCAAATCAGGTCTGTATGAGGAGTGATGTGTTGATTCTTCATGACGGCAGGTGATGTGTTGGAAGAACTTGTGGTACAGGTACGATGAGGGATGCGTCGGCGATTGATGCGCCAGCGTCGAGCGGTGCTGCGTCAGTTCTCTTCAACCGCGATCCCTCAATGCATTGATTCTTGCAGCGGTGACAGGAGCTGTGGCAGTTTCCGCAGCGGCGTTGCGATGTGTGGAAATTCTTCTTGTGCGGAGATGTGTAGGGAAAACAGCCACAAGAAGATAGATTCATCGATTTCTGTAGTTCTTTGAGTTTCGTCTTGCTTCTAGCTCCTAAACAGCAGCAACAACCTCCAGAGGCCCAAAACTGGCACAGGCACCTCTTGGCAGGCAGAGTTCAGGGGAGCTGCGGATGAAGTCTTTGTGTCCGTGAGACTTCAGAACAGGAGGCCAGTACACTTCAGGCCCTTGGAGATCTCCTTAAAGCAGGGGACACAGCACACAGCAAAGTCCTTCTCCTTTCCTTGGCAGAAACAGCAACTGCAGGCCAACCCCAGACACAGCAAGGGCAGTACTTCTCCTCAGACTCTCCTTCTCTTCCCCTTGGCAAAGGTTCCTCTTGAATTCCACGAATGATCTAAAGTCTGGGGTTGTGGGTCTGATAATTATACCTCAAAATGTCTTTGCTCTCTTTGAGCAAGGGGCTCTGAGCCCAGTTCAAACCAGTTCTGGGGGGCACTCTGCAAGTGCACAGCAACATCCACTGTCAGTGTGAGACACACCACAGGGGGGCGGAGCCATCATTGTGGAAGGCAGGCACAGCCGTATTCAGGTACAGGTGCTACTCCTCACACCACTCCAAAGGCAGATCAGGCTTATTCACCCTAGTGCTGACTTGTCCAGACTCCTGGAGCCACTGCACATCCCCAATCCCTGTCACTCCAAAGCCAGACAGTCAATCCACAAACAGGCAGAGGCACACAGGATGGTTGAACAACAAAATAGCCACTTTCTAAAAGTGGTATTTTCAAACACACAATTTAAAAACCATATTTACTAAAAGATGTGTTATTAAATCCTGAGTTCAGGGATCCCAAACTCCATTTTTCGATTTTATCCCTATGGGAAGACATGCTTGTAAAATGTTGCAAAGTATTCCCCATTCTGTCCTATGGGGCAAGATAGCCTTTCAATAGTGAAAAACTTAATTGGCAGTATTTCACTATCAGGACATGTTACACACTCCAGTACATGTCCTACCTTTCACAAACACTGCACCCTGCCGGGGGGGGGGGGTACCTTGGGCCTACCATAGGGGTGCCCTATTTGGAAGAAAAAGGAAGGTTATGGTCTGGCAAGTGGGTGCACTTACCAAGTCCACATGGCAATTAACAAAATGTGTACAGGCACTGTGGCGGCAGGCCTGAGACATCTTTGCAGGGCTACTCATGTAGGTAGCACAATCAGTGCTGCAGGCCGACTAGTGCGGTAACTGCAAACACAACAATGATGGACAGAATGTGGATCAATGTCACATATTCACCCCAGTCCAAAGATCTGGGCCCAAATCCATCGTTTTTCCACTCCACACCACCCTGGGTTAGACAATGGCAATATGCAAATCAGCGCTGACCCTGTGCCCCATGGGAACAGTCCAGTCCGAACTACAAAAACCATGTCCTTCCCAGAACGGAAACAAGCATCCGAGGACCGGCCCGGTTTCGAGGTAACACCTCTCATCAGCCCGGCTAGCTTGATTCCAGTGGTGTGGAGTGCCTGGGGCTCACGTCTGAGCATCCCCAGTACACTTAGAGCGGTAACTGCAAACACAACAATGATGGACAGAATGTGGATCAATGTCACACATTCACCCCAGTCCAAAGATCTGGGCCCAAATCCATCGTTTTTCCACTCCACACCACCCTGGGTTAGACAATGGCAATATGCAAATCAGCGCTGACCCTGTGCCCCATGGGAACAGTCAGACAATGGCAATATGCAAATCAGCGCTGACCCTGTGCCCCATGGGAACAGTCCAGTCCGACTGTTCCCATGGGGCACAGGGTCAGCGCTGATTTGCATATCGCCATTGTCTAACCCAGGGTGGTGTGGAGTGGAAAAACGATGGATTTGGGCCCAGATCTTTGGACTGGGGTGAATGTGTGACATTGATCCACATTCTGTCCATCACTGTTGTGTTTGCAATTACCGCTCTAAGTGTACTGGGGATGCTCAGACGTGAGTCCCAGGCACTCCACACCACTGGAATCAAGCTAGCCGGGCTGATGAGAGGTGTTACCTCGAAACCGGGCCGGTCCTCGGATGCTTGTTTCCGTTCTGGGAAGGACATGGCTTTTGTAGTTTGGACTGGACTGTTCCCATGGGGCACAGGGTCAGCGCTGATTTGCATATCGCCATTGTCTAACCCAGGGTGGTGTGGAGTGGAAAAACGATGGATTTGGGCCCAGATCTTTGGACTGGGGTGAATGTGTGACATTGATCCACATTCTGTCCATCACTGTTGTGTTTGCAATTACCGCTCTAAGTGTACTGGGGATGCTCAGACGTGAGTCCCAGGCACTCCACACCACTGGAATCAAGCTAGCCGGGCTGATGAGAGGTGTTACCTCGAAACCGGGCCGGTCCTCAGATGCTTGTTTCCGTTCTGGGAAGGACATGGCTTTTGTAGTTCGGACTGGACTGTTCCCATGGGGCACAGGGTCAGCGCTGATTTGCATATCGCCATTGTTTAAGCCAGGGTGGTGTGGAGTGGAAAAACGATGGATTTGGGCCCAGATCTTTGGACTGGGGTGAATGTGTGACATTGATCCACATTCTGTCCATCACTGTTGTGTTTGCAATTACCGCTCTAAGTGTACTGGGGATGCTCAGACGTGAGTCCCAGGCACTCCACACCACTGGAATCAAGCTAGCCGGGCTGATGAGAGGTGTTACCTCGAAACCGGACCGGTCCTCGGATGCTTGTTTCCGTTCTGAGAAGGACATGGCTTTTGTAGTTCGGACTGGACTGTTCCCATGGGGCACAGGGTCAGCGCTGATTTGCATATCGCCATTGTCTAACCCAGGGTGGTGTGGAGTGGAAAAACGATGGATTTGGGCCCAGATCTTTGGACTGGGGTGAATGTGTGACATTGATCCACATTCTGTCCATCACTGTTGTGTTTGCAATTACCGCTCTAAGTGTACTGGGGATGCTCAGACGTGAGTCCCAGGCACTCCACACCACTGGAATCAAGCTAGCCGGGCTGATGAGAGGTGTTACCTCGAAACCGGGCCGGTCCTCGGATGCTTATTTCCGTTCTGGGAAGGACATGGCTTTTGTAGTTCGGACTGGACTGTTCCCATGGGGCACAGGGTCAGCGCTGATTTGCATATCGCCATTGTCTAACCCAGGGTGGTGTGGAGTGGAAAAACGATGGATTTGGGCCCAGATCTTTGGACTGGGGTGAATGTGTGACATTGATCCACATTCTGTCCATCACTGTTGTGTTTGCAATTACCGCTCTAAGTGTACTGGGGATGCTCAGACGTGAGTCCCAGGCACTCCACACCACTGGAATCAAGCTAGCCGGGCTGATGAGAGGTGTTACCTCGAAACCGGGCCGGTCCTCGGATGCTTGTTTCCGTTCTGGGAAGGACATGGCTTTTGTAGTTCGGACTGGACTGTTCCCATGGGGCACAGGGTCAGCGCTGATTTGCATATCGCCATTGTCTAACCCAGGGTGGTGTGGAGTGGAAAAACGATGGATTTGGGCCCAGATCTTTGGACTGGGGTGAATGTGTGACATTGATCCACATTCTGTCCATCACTGTTGTGTTTGCAATTACCGCTCTAAGTGTACTGGGGATGCTCAGACGTGAGTCCCAGGCACTCCACACCACTGGAATCAAGCTAGCCGGGCTGATGAGAGGTGTTACCTCGAAACCGGGCCGGTCCTCGGATGCTTGTTTCCGTTCTGGGAAGGACATGGCTTTTGTAGTTCGGACTGGACTGTTCCCATGGGGCACAGGGTCAGCGCTGATTTGCATATCGCCATTGTCTAACCCAGGGTGGTGTGGAGTGGAAAAACGATGGATTTGGGCCCAGATCTTTGGACTGGGGTGAATGTGTGACATTGATCCACATTCTGTCCATCACTGTTGTGTTTGCAATTACCGCTCTAAGTGTACTGGGGATGCTCAGACGTGAGTCCCAGGCACTCCACACCACTGGAATCAAGCTAGCCGGGCTGATGAGAGGTGTTACCTCGAAACCGGGCCGGTCCTCGGATGCTTGTTTCCGTTCTGGGAAGGACATGGCTTTTGTAGTTCGGACTGGACTGTTCCCATGGGGCACAGGGTCAGCGCTGATTTGCATATCGCCATTGTCTAACCCAGGGTGGTGTGGAGTGGAAAAACGATGGATTTGGGCCCAGATCTTTGGACTGGGGTGAATGTGTGACATTGATCCACATTCTGTCCATCACTGTTGTGTTTGCAATTACCGCTCTAAGTGTACTGGGGATGCTCAGACGTGAGTCCCAGGCACTCCACACCACTGGAATCAAGCTAGCCCGGCTGATGAGAGGTGTTACCTCGAAACCGGGCCGGTCCTCGGATGCTTGTTTCCGTTCTGGGAAGGACATGGCTTTTGTAGTTCGGACTGGACTGTTCCCATGGGGCACAGGGTCAGCGCTGATTTGCATATCGCCATTGTCTAACCCAGGGTGGTGTGGAGTGGAAAAACGATGGATTTGGGCCCAGATCTTTGGACTGGGGTGAATGTGTGACATTGATCCACATTCTGTCCATCACTGTTGTGTTTGCAATTACCGCTCTAAGTGTACTGGGGATGCTCAGACGTGAGTCCCAGGCACTCCACACCACTGGAATCAAGCTAGCCGGGCTGATGAGAGGTGTTACCTCGAAACCGGGCCGGTCCTCGGATGCTTGTTTCCGTTCTGGGAAGGACATGGCTTTTGTAGTTCGGACTGGACTGTTCCCATGGGGCACAGGGTCAGCGCTGATTTGCATATCGCCATTGTCTAACCCAGGGTGGTGTGGAGTGGAAAAACGATGGATTTGGGCCCAGATCTTTGGACTGGGGTGAATGTGTGACATTGATCCACATTCTGTCCATCACTGTTGTGTTTGCAATTACCGCTCTAAGTGTACTGGGGATGCTCAGACGTGAGTCCCAGGCACTCCACACCACTGGAATCAAGCTAGCCGGGCTGATGAGAGGTGTTACCTCGAAACCGGGCCGGTCCTCGGATGCTTGTTTCCGTTCTGGGAAGGACATGGCTTTTGTAGTTCGGACTGGACCCATGGGGCACAGGGTCAGCGCTGATTTGCATATCGCCATTGTCTAACCCAGGGTGGTGTGGAGTGGAAAAACGATGGATTTGGGCCCAGATCTTTGGACTGGGGTGAATGTGTGACATTGATCCACATTCTGTCCATCACTGTTGTGTTTGCAATTACCGCTCCAAGTGTACTGGGGATGCTCAGACGTGATCCCCAGGCACTCCACACCACTGGAATCAAGCTAGCCGGGCTGATGAGAGGTGTTACCTCGAAACCGGGACGGTCCTCGGATGCTTGTTTCCGTTCTGGGAAGGACATGGCTTTTGTAGTTCGGACTGGACTGTTCCCATGGGGCACAGGGTCAGCGCTGATTTGCATATCGCCATTGTCTAACCCAGGGTGGTGTGGAGTGGAAAAACAATGGATTTGGGCCCAGATCTTTGGACTGGGGTGAATGTGTGACATTGATCCACATTCTGTCCATCACTGTTGTGTTTGCAATTACCGCAGGCCGACTAGTAGCATTTGATTTACCAGCTCGGGCACACTCAGTGCACTTTATTAGGGACCTACTGGTAAAACAAATATGCCAATCAGGGAGAACCAATCACAATATCAATTTACCCGGGGAGCACTTTCACTTTGAAACTGATCAACAGTGACAAAGTGCCCAAAGCATATAAGCCAACAAAACAAAATCCAACACAGCATCAAAGACACAGGCGGTAGAGGCAAAAAGTCAGGGAAAACCACGTCAAGGTTGCCAGGTCTAACACATGTATAACATTTAACGAATTCATTTACAATAGCTTTATTTTCAAGAAGGACATCACCATTGCTGTTAATCAAAGATTCAATTTTCATGCAATCTTTCTTGACTTTTAAATAATTGGCAAGCAATTTTCCTATCTTATTTTGGCCTCGATAATATCTTGCATTGCTTTTTAACAAATATGTAGAAGCAACATTAATAGTAAAGCGATTAAATTTACAGTCTATTAGTTCTTGTAAAGAAACCACCATCTTTGAGTTGTAATATGTATACTCAAGTGTTTTAATTTAGCTATAAAGTGGCTTGATTGGGCTTCCAAAAGTTTTTTTTTATGTGAAAAGAAGAGTCATTTGTGTTATTAGGAACAAACAATTCTTGAGAAGATTCTTCAAATTGAGAGACGAATTTAGTGTCTAATGATGAGGAATCATTAAAAAAGCCATCTACCTAAGTGTGGTGAAAACGGTATAATATCTAAGTCTGTGTATAATGGGGCATGATCCGAGATTAAGATAGATCCTATTTCAGAATGGGAAGTGTGTTGAAATAATTTTTTACTAAAAAAAAGATAATCTATACAAGACTGATAGTCATGAGTTGATAAATAAAAGGTGTATTCACAAAAATCCGGGTGACATAATCTCCAAACTTCTACTAGAGAATCACTTGCTAGAGCAGATTTGAAATGTGTGTGCATTTTTGTGTGGACTCATTTAACTTTAGAGCCTCTTTCTTATATGGGATCCATAACCTGATTACAGCCACCCCCAAAAATAATGTAATCATCATCATAGTGATGTAAGTTGCTAGTAATAGTTGTCCAAAATATGTTAGCAACAGAAACTGGTCCATAAACATTGAAAATTGTAACTGGAATATTAATAATAAGCAACGTAACTATAACCCATCTGCCTTCTGAGTCACGTTTTTGGCATGTGACTGAGATTTGTAGCTTCTCATGACAAAGGATCAGTACACCATTCTTTTTTCCCATAGCAGGTGAAACCCAAGCATAGCCAACCCAATATTTTGTCAATTTATTAGCTTCTAATTCTGAAAGATGTAACTCTTGAAGTAGTGCAACATCTGTTTCGAGCTTAGTTAAGTGCGAAAAGACCCTCTGTCACTTAATAGGGTTACTTAAACCCTTAATATTCCATAAATAGGAATGTAAAACTAAAGTGAAAGTATGAACAATCTGTATGTCTTCAATAACAAACAATAACACTGAAGAACTTAAATATATGAATAAGTGATGAATAAAGTAGTGAAACTGATAGGAATTGGACTGATGAAGGAAGAGAAAGAGAATCAGATGGGGACATGAAAAAGGTAAAGGGAAAAAAGGAAAGTAGGGGAATGAGTCAAAATAGATCATAAAGAAGAAAGTCACAAAAAAGAGAAATTCTTGGACCAAGTCTGAGTGCCCATTGAAAGTTAAAATGAATAGAGGAAGGCATGGCTAGAAGTTTTGGAAGAAAGGATTAAAAGTATGCAATTGGATCATAGAATTGAGTACCTTCTGTGAGGCTGTAAATCCGGAGATAGTTCTTTTGGTTGTGACTCACATGGTCCAAGGTATATCTTTTAAGTGTTGACATCTCTGGTTGAAGATGTGCAATACATGAATGTGTATCCTATGGCCAGCAGTTCTTTGCTCTACCATTAAAACTCATGTGTCCAGAGAGGACCATGTATCATCTAGATGTTGTAGAGTGTTATTAGTTTGTTTGTTCCATAAAGGGGTTTAAACCACAAATTTCTTCAAGTATCACTTCCATAGATATAGGAGTTGATTTAACTGGAAAGGGGAAATCTGTTTTTGGGCTTTTATTAGATTTTAGTGGTGTTTTACCAAGTGCAAAGGTCTTTGAAATCCTTACAGGTGTGGTATCTGATTTCTGAGTGATATTATCATTCACATCTTGTAGAGCACCATCTCAATCTAAGAGCAAAAATGTAGCTTGTGGACCAATAAACTTAAGTGTTCTTATTTTTCCCATATACGATATAACACTGTCTGTTGAAGGAGTATTAAAATGAGAGACACACGTAAAAAAAAGCCTCACAGAAAGACAAGCACGGTTTCTCATATTCAAGAAATAAGTCCCCGGGGTCAGCCAAAGAGACCAAGAAGACGAGGGGACAAATTCAATATTTTCCATGTTGTAGACCCTCTTTTTTAATAGGGCCACACACAAAATGGCAGGTACCTCCTTCAATGGTGAAGTGATAAATCCCCGGGGCTTGCCACAGACGAAAACATGAAGAGGCGGTGGGGAGGAGGCAGTCCAAGTGGTTCACCAGCGTCTCTAAAGGAGCAGCTTGCTGGTTTCCACCTATGGTGTCCATATCATGCGTGTCAATCTTCGAGGAAACTTCTCGCTCATCCCAGAGCTCAACATGACACCGCCATCTTGTACGGCACCAAACCATGACCCTCATCATCAATTTGTTTTTAATCATCAGACTTTAACCAAGAAAAGGGAGAAAAAGGCAGTAAAGGGGAAAGAAAGAAGTTGACAGAGAGAAAGAGGTAGATGTGGAAGGGAGAAAGCAGGGATGATAAACTACTTGCAAGGATAAGATAAAGGGGCAGGGTACGTATATTGGAGGATAATAGAGGCTGGAGGTGGTATTAAGACTAAAAAGCCTAAGTATTCTGCAATGCTGACATTCAGAAGTGGTGTCGGAGGACTTCTATGAAAGATTTGTGCATGGCACTTATATTTTTAACAGAATATGGACTATGTGTGGAGACTGTTTAGAAAATAGTGGGATTAGAAATGTTAGATGTTGGAAACGGATGTAGGCAATGATGATGCAAAGTGAAATCAAACACACTAGGAGGCAAATAGGCAAAACATATTCCAGAGGAAGTTTTGCAATATGTGATTCGTTGAAACAATGCCTAATAGGATTTTGGATCTAAATATATGTGGATTAAAGATTTTCAACACGACATAGAAGCAGATATGCACAAGTTCATAAGGTGCAGCTTTGTTATTGTAATTGCACCTAAATATGTGTGGTCAAGCTTGATGACTTCAAAGATGCACACTAAATTGGACAGTGCCCCGCCTTTTATTGTAAACACTTGGCATCTACTAGAGTAGGCATTGTTGCTGATGTTTGGCATTATTCCAATTCCAATTTACTCTTGCTGTGCCAGGTATTTTGACTCTGCAAAATAGACAGACCAACCTATGACTATTCCCCTGGTCCCACTGCGAATACATTGTACAGATGAATACAAATTGACTAAGAATATTATTTGATGTTTAACACTTTTTTGAAGACTTTTTTGGGGATTCCTCTGCTCCTCCTCTTGGTCCTGCAGCTTGATTGATGTTTTCCCTGTATCCATTTGGGGAAATAGTAACTACATCACCTAAAAGTTGGGGTACAGATAATGCACACCCAAGGGCGTACAGAATGTTTCATGGACTCTACGGGAGGGGTTGAGGTGGCGGGAGGGGGATTTAGTCACAGACTGTACCCCTGTGATAGAGTTCTTTGGTACTATCCAAAGGTAGGCCAAATGTGTGCCCACGCAGTGAAACTGACACAGTATTGAGGGCCATGATTTTGATGCCCAACATGTGCATCCTTCTTATGCAGAGATATCGGCAGTGTGGATCGTGCCACAGCGTCAGAGTCTCTGCAAGGACTGGGGCACATTCTGCACCCCGCTCTCTGAAGTGCAGGTGCACCCACTACCCATAGGTTTTCAGGGCCACCTTCAAGATTTCGAGCAACTTGACAGTGCACATGAGGGGGCTGTTTGTTTTCCTCAACCTTTACCTGCAGAACGCCCATTAACATTAGTTACCAGATGCCCTGGGCACATCTTTGCAATTCAGTTGCATCCAATGCAGGTGCACCCAGGTGCAAACCAGTACTGTGCACCTATTTGCCATTCCTCACCCGGGTCTTTACAGTTTTGAGATAAGACTTTAAGAACATATTTGTCTTTGGTCGACACGCTCTAAAGAATGTATTCAATAATAATGATAACGTTTTGGTTATATTGTAATGCATGTGCACAGTTTTATTTCTATTAGTACAATGTGGTAGTTAATGTTGTTTGTATTATTATTATTATTATTATTGTTATCATTATTATTATTTGAATTAAGTATCAGATTGTGTCGGGAAATTAGGGAACACACTCCAGTAAAATACCCTGGTTTGTTATTGTTCTATATGTTAATTCTGCTTGTGTTGTGATACTATTAATTGAAGTATTATTTTCATTGTTGTTTTCATAGCAGCAGTGTTACACTAAGACATTTGTCGGGCTCTAATTCCGAGTTTTATTCATACATATATTAGTACAGCTAATTATAGTAGCAGTAGTATTGGTGTTATTGTTCTTGTCATGATTAGTCTTAAAGTTCCAGGAACAACAAGTGCAGCTAGATGCTAATGCTAGCTGTGAACATCTGCTCCACTAATCATAGAAAGAGCGCACACAGGGTTATGATGACGGGCTTAGCACAGACTTCCCTCTTGGCGCTTTACAAAGAAAGGGGCAGCCTAAAAGACAGGACCGCTGGACAGCTTGTCCTGTGGAGAGCCCTGCCAGGCTTCGGCCTCATGTGTGTACAACAGATCTCTGAATGTACTGCAGTATGTATAAGCACATCATGCATAGAATGTAACATATGCTGGATTTATTACAGTGCTCAGTAAAGAACTTTATGTATGCCTTAAATCTAAGCCTTGTCTTTCCGTGTTTTAAGACTAAAATATATATTTCTTTTCTGTTGCCATTTCAGTTCTCTGTGTTTTGCAAACGAGCTGATGGATGAAGATGACAGGGACAAGGCAAAGAGGTATGTTACTGCCTACGTGTACCAACCAAGTCAATGTGCAAAACTAAGGGCCTGATTACGATATTGGGCGGTCGACCGCCATTTACTGTTGTGGCGGTCAGGAGACCACCTAACAAGCAGTCGGTGGTCTGACCACCCAATTACGATATGACCACTGTGATGGGGGTCAGGGAGTGCTCATTTATACTGTGGCTTGTGCTGTGGCCCAGGAAAAGGGCTGCAGCACAAGCCACACTATAAATGAACACTTTGTGTGCACATCTGTGCCTTGATGTGCATGGGGGCACTACATGTGCTTTGCAGTGGCCCACAAGGGATGGGGGTCCTGTTTGCTTTCCCCCAAAGTCCCTTTCCAACAGCCTTGTCATGGCGGTCGGACCGCCATGGCAAGGCTGTTGGAAAGGGGCAATGTAATCCCGACAGCGGTGTCTGCCTCAGCACCGTCTCTTGTAGGGAGTACGATTCCGACCCCCTCCCCATCGGGATCAGATGATCTTGTCGGAGGCAGCGGTCTTGCCCCCCAACCGCTGCAGTCCGACCACCTGCATTGTAATGTGGTGGCCTGACTGATGGCCTGTCTGTAGGTGGTGGCCCTCCGGACATCATAATCAGGCCATATATGTTTATATTTTACAAATTCACATTGTTAGGAACATGTTTCTCATGATGAGACAATGATGAGAAATACAGTCAAAGAACCAAAGAGGAAAGGAGAACGAGGGATGATTAGAGACAAAGGGTCAGATTTACAAGCCCCTTGTGCCACTTTTGCATCACTTTTCCCATGTTAAAAGTGACGCAAAAGTGACGCAAGGAGCTTGTAAATCTGCCCCAAAGAGTGTTAAGAAGGAAAGAAGTGGATTTAGGCAGTAAGCATAATCCATGGGTGTTGATGCTGGTGCAAGAGGACTTGATCCCTTCTAGGTAATCAGGCTATTCTATATAAGCCACAATTACATAGAATGAATCTGAATGGAGCGCATTAATATTTCTAGGTTTCATGCTAACATCTGGAATTGACCAGACCTTGTCCAAGATAAGTCCCGACTTTCCATGACCTGTGTTAGACACCCCTGCCCTCTTCCTGTGCATGTAGGATTGGGCAAAGTGGCATATGTCAAAATACATTCATAAACTGTAGTTGTCCATGGTCTGCACCAAGGGTTTACGTATATTATGGAAAAGACAGAACTTTACAAAAACCGTTGCGTGGTTGGGTTTCTCTGACCAAGCACAGTGAGCCACAAAGGCAAACACTTGAGCTTGTGTTGATGTGAGTAGTCACAATATGTTTGCACAATACGTATGGCACATGAAAATGGAGCATGTTTTGGGTCACCTTTATATATCTAAGAGATAATCCAATATTTGTAGCTAGTGAACAAGATCATTCAGCTTGACTTGTATAGTGTGCTGCTCTTCAGTTTCATACAGGTTCCCCCTTGTGTATGGACCAAGCTCAAATATGCCGTCAAATAATATGCAAACAATTGATAAGTCTTCTTTCAACTATAAATCATACCTTCTAATGGAAAAAAGTAATATTATAAGAATGTGCACATCCACATGTTTAATTTATTCACATATTTATTTATTGGTTTAATATCACACTGAACACAGCAGCATTTTGGGTTTATTTTGGTGCTTTTGTACTTCCAGCCTGTCCACAAAAGCCCTATTCAAGGGTCTTCTTACAGAGACAAGCAGCTCGGCCACTATCCTATCTGGGCACCTACTGTAGCCCAGGCAGCACCACAATAGTATTCAAATCCCAACCAAGCCACACAGGGCAGGGCACAGGTTCGTCATATGGTCGGTAGCGTGTCTTCTGCCATTCCATCCTCTGATAGGATGTCACAGCCACGAGTAGTGCAGTCAGTGTAGTGGCACTGGGACCAAGCGAGTATGGAGGGTCCAGCATGCCCTGCACCAGCTGCAGTCTACTTAAAAGGCTACAGATTTTTTTTGCATAGTCCTTGCTTGTGGCCTGTCTCTGGATTCAAATTATGGGGGAAAGGGGGTCGGGAGTGAAGAGGGTACCCAGCAGTACTTAATTTGAGCCAATGGATTCCAATGCTCAGCACCAGCACTTCATTGTCATCACCACACTTATGAAACTCTGCCACATGGTGATACTGCCCATCTAATTTAGAGATGAGCAAAACAGCGGTTGTTTATGAATACAATATACATTAAAAAATACCAATACCTACCTTCCCAGTCCCTCCTTTAGCTTTGGGGAGCTGGAAAAATCTGAACTGTCACACTTGCAGGGGAGATGGTTAGTAGTTGTTTTGGTACCGTCATAGGCAGCGATGACAGAGCAATGTGTGTTGCAAGCTGCAATTGCTTCCTGGTCAGGGCCCTGGCACTTATTATTTTACAAATTAAGCACTGCTACCTAGCCCCAGTGGTAAGGAAAGAGAGAATGGAAAACTACATGGGAAAAATGGTAAAGGGCAGAGGAAAACGGTAATTGAGAGAATGGGAAGATACAGGTGGAGTAGAAGGTAATGGAAAGGTAGAAATATGTTCGGAAGGAGGGAACATACAAAGAAGGGTGAAGGGCTGTAGGTGTGAATAGAATGATAAAGGGAAGAATAGGACAGGAAAATGGAGAGATGCAAGGGAGAGTCGAGAGAGGATGAAATTGGTGGAGAGATAGAAGAAAAGTCCGAGAAGAGAGGCCATAGAGATGGATGGGAGAAGAGAAGTGCAGGAGAGAGCAAATGAAAATATGCGGGTAGTAAGTAAGAAAAAGAGGATGGTAGAGAGATACAGAGGAGAAAGCAATTGGACAGAAAAGGAAGAGATAGAGAACAGATTGGTAAAAGGAAGGAGAAGATCACGGTGAGCAGGAATATGGCGAAAAAGGAAAGTTTCAAGGAAGAATGCATAGTGAAAATTGGAGATGCAGGAGAGCGTGGGGAGAATAAAAGGTGTAAAGTAACAAATACAGGGGAAAATTAGGGAAAGTAGGTTAGATCAAAACAATGGGAGAAAAGGTAGAGGGAATTAAAGAGAGCAGAGTGATGCATGAGAAAAATGGGAGGGAGAGGTAGATCCAGTGCAGTATGGAACCATCTGTGGATAATGGAGAGGAGGGGGTACTACAGAAATACAGGTGGGAATAGGGAGGGCAGGTGAAAGATGGAAAGTAGCAAGATTTTTATTTAATGCGATTTTATTTAGCACGAACATTACCCAAAGGTGTCAGAGTGCTTTA
Source organism: Lissotriton helveticus (assembly GCF_964261635.1). Classification (NCBI taxonomy): domain Eukaryota; kingdom Metazoa; phylum Chordata; class Amphibia; order Caudata; family Salamandridae; genus Lissotriton; species Lissotriton helveticus. The sequence continues at coordinate 2,026,430,185 of NC_136063.1, forward strand.
CAAAAGAACCAGTTGAGTTTCATAGGGACTTTGGATTACAGGAGTTACATATGAGATACAAACAGAAAAATTTTGCAAATGTACAAGTTGTTAAGTCACTCAAGGAGGAGATATAACCAGAGAAAAATTGCAAATTTACAAGTTGTAAAGTCACTCAAGGAAGAGATACGAATGGAAAAAAGTCTAAAATCACATAGGAATGGTAGTAAGTACAACGGTCTACTACATATACTAGTGGTTAGAGTTCTTTATATACAAATAGTAAGTTAACTCAGGATTACATTTTAACAGCGATTAGGCTTGGACAATTCTATATTACATATTTACATATATATATATTTATGAGTTACGGAAGCATGGCTCAGGCATAGGGAAAAAAGCAGGCATGGGGAGGGAGGAAAGGAATAGGGGAGGTAAAAGTGAGGGAGGAAAAAGGTAGGGAAGGGGGTGATGAGTGATGGGATCTACTCTTTCCACGCCAGACCCTCGGTCCCCCCCGCCCTGACCCACCGCAGTGCAAGGCCCGCTCCTCGAGCCAACTCAGGCCAGGCCCTTAAAGCCACCATCTTGAGTGCCACAGGCTGCGGTGAAGATCGTTCCAGGGAGCACACCTCGCTGAGATAAGGTCCCAGAAGCGTCGCTTTATGATTGGAATACGTTGCGCCGCATGAGAAATTTTTTATGTGGCTTCAGGAGTCATCTGGTCCAGCCGACATGATGGAGGCTCAACAGAGCTTAAAGATACCCAGCCATCCTCTTCATCGTGTCAAGCCAAGCCACATACAACAAGGGCCCATATACCACCGCGATCCTTAGGGCCTGCTACTCGCTGTGGCTTGGCAATCCTCCCTCCGGCACTCCACACTCACCGCCTCCTGCTGCATGTGTCCTGTGAGGTGAGCGCAGGGGGCACTACAGCATGTTACTGGCCCATCTGGCCCGCATCACCCGGTCAGCGGTCTCTGCCCCAACACCGTAGTCAGTTCTGTGCTCTCTACTCAGGAAGGGTGTTACTGCAGAATCCACCCGTCTGGGCCCCCGGGCTTTTCTCTGTAGTTCCGTACTGGGCAACAGCTCCTTGTCCTCCCTCACTTCTGCACAGATGGCCGCACGCTCACCTCTTCGACGTCCGTCTGCATATCGTTATGTGGGGAGATCAAGACTTCCTTCTGTCTCTGGCGGACCTGGCGCTTCTGCCCCACGGACCCTCATGTCTCCGCGTCACCGTCTGCTGGAAAAACGAAGGTTTGCGGCATCGCAGCGCACCTCCCTCGGCCACCAGGTGCTGACTCGTAGCTCCCCAGGCGCCATATTGGCAGACTAACTGGCAGGGACTTTGCGGCTCAAATCTCCGCGATGCAAGATCGGAGATGGGCAACTTTGGGCTTCAGGTAATCCGCCTGCATTCAGGTTGCGGAATCACTGTTCTGGATGGGACAACAGCGCAGTAGAACGCTGCCCAGGAAGCCGGTGAGAGGGTTCACTACGGAGCATCAGCTCCGAGCGGCCATCATGGCGAGGATCCTCCCCACCATCCTCAGATGCAGAGGAAGCGAGAGTAGAGAGAATCCAAGGAACACAAGGAATAATGTAGAGACACAGGAGGAATAGGGAAGAATATGGAAAAGTGAATAGATAAAAAGGACATATGAGGGAGGGTACACAGTCTAAATATCAAGTTTTTAATATCGACCTACAGAAATATTGAGTTGGAAATATCGAAAGTACAGAATATTGAGGTCAAGAATATCGTTGAACAGAATATCGACCATAAGGTAAGTAATATCAAATTTTTTTATATCGATGTAAGTAATATCGAAGTCAGTAACATCGATATCAAATATATCGATGTTACTAATTTCGATGTAACTAATATCAATATTTGTATTATTGTTATGTATTTTATTATGTATTTAATATGTATGTGTTATACGTTTCTTGTTAAGTATTTTACTTCTTTTAAATTATATGTGGACTATTTTTAAATAATTTATAATGTTATTTTGAAGACAATTTTATGTGTTAGTACCGGAGCGGGTTGTGGGTTTATAGGGGAATAGGGTGGGAAGTAATTTAATTATATTAAATTAATTATTAATTTTTAGGAATTACAAATTAATTGTAATTATTTTTTGAGTTTAAGTTTTGATGCGGGTAGTGGGTTTATAGGGGAATTGAGTGGGAAGTATTTTAATTGTAATTAAGTAATGATTTATTTTTATTTGTTGGTATTGATAATTAATTTATTTTTAATTAATTATTAATTGAGTATTAGTTATTTTAACTGTTAATTAATTTTTTAATTGGTAATTAATGTTTGTAATTGGTAATTAATGTTTGTAATTGGTAATTAATTTTTTTGATTGGTTAGTAATTTTTTTAATTGGAAATTATTTTTTAGTAATTGGTAATTAATGTTTTATAAAAAGTATTTTCTGGTATAACAAATAATTTTATTGTTTAAAGTTTTTTAATTGCTAATCAATTTTTAATAATTAATGTTTTTTTTTGTTTTGAAAAAGATTTTATTGTTCAATATTTAGTATTTGGTAACTAATAATAATTAATTATTACCCCTATGCTATCCAACGTTTTCTCTACTGTTGCACTCTCTGGCGTGGGAATAGTAATTTTTACCCCTACGCTATTCAACGCTTTCCCTATTGTTGCATTTTCTGGAGTGGGAATAGTAATTTTACGTTCTACCCTATCCAATGTTTTCATTACTGTCGTTTTTTTGGGACTTTAAATAGTAGTTTTATTTATTTATCTATTTAATATTTTTTGTATTATTTTAGATAATGTAGTATTTAATTAATTGAAAAAATACTGAAAGTATATATATATTTTTTAATTTATTAAACATAATTATTTACTTTTTATTTATGTTATTATTTTATGTGTATAAATGTATCTGTAATTTATTGTATTTATAAATAATTTATAAGTAATTAAAATAATTATTAAAAGTTATTATTAGTAAGTATATATTATATATTTTATGTATATGTTTAATTAAGGCTTTATTATTATATATGTATTATTTATTAATTATAAACAATATTAAATATTTTTAACTATGTTTATTTAATTTATTAGTTGTATTTACTTTATTTTACACATTTATTTTTAACAGAAAAAACCCGATATTTTCAACATCGATATTTTTGTTTCGATATTTTTGTACTTACCTTGTTGTAGATAGGATGTCGATATACTTGCCTTCGATATTCCAGCGTTGATGTTTCTGTAGGTCGATATTCTGTCAGTGATTCATGAGGGAGTGTGAAAGGGACAAGAGATGCGGGAGTAAAGGAGAGAAGGGGTTCCGTGGAGAATGGAAACCTCTGTGGAGAATGGAGAGGGGGCGAACTATAGAAATACAGTGGGAATAGTGAGGGCAGATGAAAGATGGAAAGTAGCGAGATGCAGAGGACGCGAGAGTAGAGAGAATCTGAGTAAAATTAGGATGAATGTAGAGACACAGGAGGAATAGGGAAGAGTAGGGGAAAGTGAACAAATAAGGAGTGAGTGTGAAAGAGACAAGAGATGCAGGAGGAAAGGAGAGAGGGGAAGTTGGAGATACCGTGGAGAATGGAAACATCAGTGGATAATGGAGGTGAGGCTGATTAAAAGTTAACATTGTTGCAGCCAGATTCTTATCTAGATTTTCCTCTTACCAATCTTATGAATCCTTGGTTGACTGGACCATCTGGTCTGCTAAGAAGTGTGAAGAGAAGAACAACAGGTTCATAATAACTTTAGAAACGACCAAATTGATCCAACTCAAGAACCACTGACTACAGGATAACATTTTAGGGGTTTATTACAAAGCCAAAAATAACTGAACATACAGCCACCTAGCAAGAGGTGGACAAAATAAACGGGCACTAATACAAACATTATCCTACGCATGAGTCTCAGACGACTTAAGATAATGACTAATGTTATCTCTAAAAGCATCAGGCAAATGATGACAGTCCCTACTTGAAGCTTTGACTGCATTCGTTCAAAGGAAAGAAAAGAAAGTTAGTCTATCCCTACACTAACACTAAAGTGGCATCCCTATTTAGCATCCCTCCCAGGCAAGAGAAAAAGGTGTCAGCAGTGAAGACTTCCTTAGAAGTACACTCACTTTCCTTAGGGAGGTAGCCTAAGCTACTGAGCTCGTTCTAAGATTATCCTTCTAGTCTTCTGCCCTTCTCCCACTAAATTTGCAAGACTGACTTCCTCCCTTGGGGCACTGTCCCTAATACAAAATCCCAAAAATATTAAACACGCCCTAAACACACCTTTTCGGCAGGTCTTCATGCTTGTAATTTTCCAACGAAATTTCAACTTCATCCAAAAACCGTTGGTGTGACCTTGGGTCCCAGGCACCTTCTCCGCCAAAAGTATCTTCTGCACATTCCAATACCCTCCTTCATCGCTTGCCTCTTCCATCCTAGCTCCTAAAACAAAGAGGTATTCTGCCTAACTAAACGTGTGTCCTTGCACCTGCAACAGAAAGACAGTGAACAAATTGGCCTTGTACACACACAGATCTGCAATGCAAAATTCGACTAGGAAAAGAAGCCTTCCCAAGGACAAATACATTTTCAGGCCTACAGTCTCACATCAATCTAAGAAACCACTGTTAGGCCTCTTATCAATGCTTTCATACAATCAGGCCTTTACACATTTTAAACACATTTCTAAACTACTTAATAAACGTTAGATCCAAAATCATGTTAATTCATTACAATTCACTAGTGAATAAGCAAACCTACACGTGCAACTTTTAACATGGTGCACGTTTAAACCTAATGCAACATCTTATACGTGAAGCAATAATTTCTACATTACTTAAGGCACTTTCTTGTGTTAACACTACATTAGTTTCCAAATGATATGAATACTCCTAAACATTCTAACTTAGGGGCCGATTAGGATGGCGGTTAATCCGCATTCCCCGGGCCGGCGGAAGCCACCGCCGGCCCGGAGGATGCAGATTAACCGCCGCGGCCACAGACAACACCCACCGCCAGATTAGGATGGCGGTGGGATTGCGGTGGGACCAGCGGCGGACGGCTGGTCGTCCGCCGCTGATCTGCGGGGTGGGGAGGGCTATTTGGTGACGGTGTCTCAGCCAAATTAGGATGTGCACGGACACATGCTTTTCCGCGGCGGCTTTTCCGCCGTGGAAAAGCATGTGGACTTTGGCGGTGTCGGGGGGTGGGGGGTGCACATGAGGGGTACCTATGGTACCCCCCAATATTTACATGCACAAAGCTTTAGGCACCGCGCGGTGCCTGCCGCTTTGCGCATGTAAATGTAAAACATGCAGTTTTAACATTGCGGCGGGTGCTGCTTCAAGCAGCACCCGCCGCAATGTTAAACATACAGGATGTGACCGCCAGGGTGGCGGTCACATCCTAATTTGCACGGAGGGACTGCCGCTGCCCCTGCGGACGGTCCCTCCACCTCTGGGGTGGCGGACGGACGCCACCCCAGATAATTTGATAATTTGATCAATTTTCTACATAATTTGATCAATTTTCTACATTTCGAATGATCACACATTAGTACAGTCCTCTAAATATGCGGGTGCTGACTACCCATGATTATGACGCACCCCCGCAATTTTCAGAATAACATGGCGCTCTATCAGTTCCCCCCTTTGATGACCTGTGTCATCACCAATCTACACCATCCTTGAGGAAAGAACTGACTCAAACAGAACTTGTTGCCATTCTTCCTCGCTTAAACATCTCCATGTTTCTAAGATTTCGATATTGACTGTCCTTCAGTCTTTCCATTCGCCTCTATTGCTCTCTCAATGACCTCTCCATCCTGTTGGCTTATACCACTTGCAAGCACTTATCAAACTCCACCATCCAATCACACAAGCCACAGCTATAAAAAGAGGTTTCAACACATAGCCAAGGAATCCTTTTCCCAAGCTTGCAAACCAACCTCCCACCTTACCAAATCCTTTACCAACTTTCTCCCAAACACCTCCCTCAGTCAGAATCTCAATCTCATGATGAATTGTAGTGATGCTACTTATGTATTTCTCCAGATCCTTGCTGTTATCTGGTATATAAGTGCAGCACTCTTGAACCTTCAAAAGTTTACAGACTCCACCCTCTTTTGCCAAAAGGACATCAAAAGCAAGGCGATTTTGCAAAACCATAGTCCTTATCGACAACATCTCTCCATCGACCAATACCAGCGACTTAGCTGTATTCATTGACAATTCATCAACAACAGTCGCCAGCCTTCTGATCTTCACATCATTCAAAATCACTCCCAAACCTGGTATCACTGCTCCAAAAACATCTCCAATTATTGCTGCTGCACTTTCACCCCTTTTTACTCCCACATGCTGTCCCCCTTCCAAAAGCTTCAGATCTTTTGCATGATAAGTCTTAGGATAAACGATCGCCAAATAACACGTGCCATACCATTTCGCAGGCAATCTCACATAGGCATTCCTTCCACAGACATAATACACAGTTGGTATCACTTGCACCAAACTCTGCAAAAAGTCCTCAGCTGAATCTTCTATAGTGAAAACATGATCACATGTGGTCTGTCCCACATTAACATTCTCATAATATGTCTGAGGACGCCTTATGCATAACTTTCCTTTCTGTTTTTCATCCAGTGCTATTGGGCCATAACTCCCTTTTGATTTGTGCAACTTTTCTTCATCCGTCCAATCCACTCTACCTTCACGTGAAACTCGTAACTGTGTCTGTTTTCTCTATCTTATACTTGATCTATGAACCTTTTCTCTACATCTGACACGTCAGATTATGTCAGATTATGTCGATGTGCATAAGCTGTGTCTCACTCTGAAGAAGGTATGAAATATATTAAGTCTATCTTCCATTTTGTAGTAATCATACTTATTCAAATACTTGTAAGCTGGCACCTCTGGAAGAACTGCATCATAATTAGGAAAGAAATACTCAAAATGAGTTTGTCCATAAAAAATGCTAAGCAACAAACTACACGTAATACCATACGTCAGTGAAAGGTGGTGAAATATAATACCCTCATCCACTGAGGCAGGCAACTGCATGCACACATAACAATCCTCTCGCATCCATCGCATCAATATATTCATACAACAACTTGGCATACGCATTAAGCTTAAAGTCACTCCTAGACAGATCTATATGAAACCTACGACTCTCTTCTAGTAGCAAAGCTCTTTCGTCTCCTATTTTGACCTCTTTCTTGCTAGGAGTGGTGGGTGTAGGTATTCCCTGTACCTCCACTGCCTGCTCGTGTAGGGCTAAATAGGTAACTACAGCTACTAGAATTATGAAAAGTATCTCTCCTCCTACAAGTGCACCTACTACACACCTAGATCTACGATTTGGATTTCCAGCCTCCATGGTCTCAGAAGGTCTTCGATATTCTTTATTCAGCAACACTGTTCAAAAGTCTCTTTTCTCCTCCTTCAGTTGCTTGCGAACCAACTTGAACCACACCTCGGAAAGCTGGAAGTCCCCTTATTTGATTTCAGTTCCTTATTTACATCAACCAAAGGCTTCCTTAACCCTTCTCCAAAATCTATAGAAAGCCCCTAAATTTCTTCTTCTTCCACTCGGACCTAGATTATCAAATGCAACTTATTTACAACAAAGTCTCTTTAGTCCAAAATAAGATTTGCTCCAATCGCTTCTAGAACATGCTGCAAAAGTTCTAGACGAAGAACAATAGTTTCATGTGACGGAAGTTCAGCTCCAAATGTAGGAAGTATCAGTCTATTCAATATCAAATTATGAATTCTGCTCAGTATCGGGGGATTTGGAACTGTGATGCTCAGTACTCCCTCAATTTCAAGTCCTGGCACCAAAAACAGCACATCCAATTTCACGTTAGGGCTGTTACTGACCACTGTCACTGCCCTCAGCCTTCCGGATATCAGCACTCCTGGCATCAGTCACAACATATGACCACTCAGGAGTTGCGTATCTCTGACAAGGAACTCTCGTCCATCCTGATCTCCTCAGACCTCCACGAGCTTGCCCTTCTTCGGCTTCGTCTGACTCAGAATCTTCAGGCACTGGAGCAAGATCCCTCTCAGATACCAGCCGCAGATTCAACCGCCTTTGTCTCTCAGGCCACTGTTCCTCTGCTCTGCTAGTTCTCCTGTTCGCTTTCTGCTCACTCTGCTCACAACTTCGATCTGCTGAGTCTACCTCCAGATCACCTTCACTGCAGATTCCCCTTTCTGATGCAGTCTCAGTGTCGCTGTTATCGTGACCCTCCTCAGTCGGATCTGGTGAGCAACCAACTTCGTCAGTCACCCTCACAGCTTGGCGTGTCCCCTTCTGTGGCTCTGTTACCACAGCTGGATTTTCATTCGGGAGAGGAGCTGTTTCTTCCAAGGGTGCTGAAACTCGATGGGTATGAGAAGCATGCAGTTTGGCAGTCCTCCACACTTTACTGCAGTATTCATCACCAGTATAATTTGGTAAGGGCCCCTCTAGTGAACATCCAGGCAGCTTTTTCTCACATGCTTCAGACCAGCACCCAATCCCCTGGGCTCAGGTCATGACAGAGATCACTTGAAGCTGGAACCACAGCAGCCTGCACCTGATGAGACACAGAACGGACCACATTAGCGAGTCCCTTGCAATTATCAAGGATCAGATCATATGTGATGTTTATCCAAGCTGTGGATGGCACTGCTGGTAATCTCATAGCCCTCCCCATCAACACTTCATGAGGTGAAGGAACTGTTTTCCTACCTGGAGTACTGAGGATACTCATCAATACCAGAGGCAGAGCATCAGGCCACTTCAGGTATGTGGACGAACACACCTTTGCCATTTGAGCTTTCCAAGTCCCATTAACCTGCTCTACTATCCCAGAAGCCTCTGGACGGTAGCTACAATGGAGTCTCTGGTCAACATTCAGTGCTGTGCAGGTCATGTTCATGATTTCACTGTGGAAATGCGTTCCTCTATCCGATTCCAAAGAGGTCGGAATTCCAAACCTAGGTATGAGTTCCCTCAACAGCAACTTTGCTACAGTGAGTGTGTTGCACCTACGTGTTGGATAAGCCTCCCCATCTCGAGAACACACATACCGCAACCAAGATGTACCTCAATCTGTTGCACCTAGCCATCTCGATGAAATCTAACTGCATCCTATTGAAAGGTCCTCCTGACCTCCCAATGTGACTCAATGTAACCACAGTCTTTTTCCCAGCATTCATCTGTTGACACCTAACACACCTCTGACACACAGCCTCAGCTACTTCACGAAATCGCGGGTTTGTCGGAACACCCACACAATCGCATCTCTTCACAAATGCATTGCACCATTAATATGTCTTGCCATTGAGTTCAACAAGTCATCTGGCAACACCGCTCTCCCATCACGTGAAACCCAAATGTCAACATCACCTTTCACACATCCTGACTTGATCCACACACGTTTCTTCTGTTCTGAAACCTGTTCCTGCAGGCACTTGAGTTCATCCCAAGTATCTGCCATGGCCAACATGATATTGACCTTGGTTTTTTCTTGGCTCTCTCTTGTGTGTCTCTCTGTAAAGGTGCAACCTTGCTCGGCACAGAAACATGCAACTTCGTCAGCGTATCGGTTTCCGAGCGAGACAAAATCTGTCCCCTTTTCATGATCTGTGCACTTGACAACAGCAATTTCTTTTGGGTGCTGTAAGGCTTCTAAGAGTAGCCTCACAAACTCCCCATTCATATTGGGAGATCCTGACAATGTCATGTAACCTCTCTGGGACCATAGCTGTCTGAAGTCATGAACCACACCAAATCCCTATTGGCTGTCAGTGTAAATGGTGATTCAAATTTGGTCAGCTGCCAAACAGGCATGAGTCAAAGCAATGATTTCAGCTACCGGAGCGGAGTATACTTCTTACAGGCAAGCAGCTTGAACCACTCCTGTGATGGTGTATACAGCAAACGCTGCTCTCAACTGACCGACACTGTTCCGTATACATGAACCATCAACAAAGAAAATTTCATTAGGGTCAGACAGTGGTTCATCAACAATGTCAGGTCTCGGCTTGGTGCAAAGTTCAGTCACATCAAGACAGTCATGGTCTGCACAATCTTCATCAAGGGTGTTTGGTAACGGCATCAAAGTAGCAGGATTCAAAACAGAACACCTCCTAAGAGTCATATTCTCCACAGCAAGACTGATTTGCTCGTAGCGTGTGAGTCTATTATTGGTCAGGTGCCTTGTCTTGGTCCTTGTCATCAACAATTCAACAGAATGTGGTACATAAACAATCAATGCATGATCCATGACAATGCTTTCACATCCTTCAATGTTGACACCCATTGACTTCCCTCTGTCAGGTGGCACCTTCCTGTTGCTTTTTCTATTCGATGACCCAAGTATTGCACCTCATTCAAACAGTACTTTAACTTATTTGGTGACACCTTGTGTCCATTTTCTGCCAAATGATTCAATAAGGTGATGGTTTCAATCCTGCACGGATCCTCAGTTTTTGACGCAACAAGGAGGTCGTCTTTGTACTGCACAAGGATGGAGTTCTGTGACAATACAAGACTCTCCAAATTATTTTTCAAGATCTGATTAAAGATCGATGGACTCTCTGTATACCCTTGAGCAATACGACACCATGTTAACACATGGTTTTCCAGCTTGAAAGTAAAAAGATACTGGCTTTCCTCATGTAACGGTATCGAAAAGATCAATCACGATGAACCACTCTGCTTCACATGTGATCTGAAACAAAATAACAGCTGGATTCGGTACCACCGGACAACATGGAACAACTATGTTGTTGACCTTTCTCAGGTCCTGCACAATCCTGAATTTCCCACTCGGTTTCTGCAATCCCATAATAGGCGAGTTACATGGACTGCCCATTATCTCCTCAGGATCCCCTGCTTAATCATGGAATCGATCACAGGTTTTATTCCTGCAACCGTTTCTGGTGTCAGATTATACTGGGGCGTTCTTGGAAACTCAACATTCTGCTTAACCTCAATTTTGACTGGCTCAACTCCTTTGTATAATTCTATACTTTCCCCTGTGAAGTCCCACACCTTTTGCGAGACTGAAATTCCCAAATCAAGTGGAAGCTCTTCCACTGTCACTACAGGGTACATCTCTACGCATAGGTGCTGATTTGCAACTTTAAAGGTGGCATCGTCGTCATTTGTTTGCAATTCCACTCCCTGAGGGGTGCAATAGATTGTGCAGTTGAGCTTGCACAGTAGATCCCTTCCTAATAGACAGACAGGAATTGAGTCGCACATCACAAATTGATGCCTGTCGCGGAAAGTTCCTATTCTCACAGGAATCGGTACAGTCAGTGGATTGGTCATTTTCTTATTTGCAATGCCTAAAACTTGGATTGATTGTCCCGAGAGGGGTAGGTTGGGAACTACTGCAGATCTTACAGTAGAGGGGGTAGCACCAGTATCAACCAAAAAGGTGGTAGGGTGACCATCGACATCAACTTCTACAAATGGTTCCCACTGGTCTACCTCCAAGACTGCTCCAAGAGTGCCATCTTCCTCCCCCCTCAGGCACCGTCATAACAACGGGTCTGAGGAGTACTCATCATTTCCATCAAAAAGAGTCATCTGCTGGTACGTCCGAGTCCCTTGCGGGATCCTTGGTGGCTGGGGAACTTGTACTTGTGGGGCCAGCGTCCCCCCTTTCATCGATCTTGGCTTCATTACAGTGTTTGTCACTTCAGGCACCTGTACTACTTCTCCTTCCTGCCGCAGCTGGTTTAACGGATTCAAGGGACACTCGCCTCTCCAATGTCCAACCTTTGTTCTGACCATTCTGTTTCCTCCCTAGCGTTCCTCCACCTGACTAAGTCTGAGCTCCCCTGTCTGCCACTTGCATCTGTACTAGCATCAGTTTGTCCTTAAGCTTCCTATGCTTTGAATCCACTTCATCACTGCAATATCTAGCATACCGCAGTATTTCGTCTATCGGTTTGTTCTGCCAACAGATCAAATGTTGTTGGATCATGAGGCAAATCTCAGGTCTTAAACCCAGAAGAAACTTGGAAACAAACTGTCCCATATCCTTGGGGTTCATCGTATCCAACCCACTATGGGCTAGATGTAGGTAATAGCAAATTACCGAATGGTAAATACCGAATTTTACCGATTCGGTATTTACTAAGCGGTAATTGCTATGTAGGTAAGATTTGGTAATTACCAATTCGGTAATTACCGAATCAGTATTTGCCATTGATTCCTATGGGAATTGAAGCCCATAGGATTCAATAGCAAATATGGATTCGGTAATTTCCGAATCGGTAAAATTACCGATTTTACAAGGGGGACAGGGTGTCACTTTGACACCCTGCTGCACCCCTGTTTCTGGCTTGTGTGCCATGTGACACACAGACATGCTCTTAGGGCATGTCTGTGTGCCACATGGCACAGGTGTACATGCACAGATGTGCATGTACACTGGAATTCGTTATTTACCATGTAACAGTATTACATGGTAAATAACGACTCGGTAATGGCCTGTGGCACTGTTTTCAGTGCCACCTACATCTGTATTTACCGATTTGGTAAATTTACCGATTCGGTATTTTACAGAATTGGTAAATTTACTGAATCAGTAAATATACTGATTCTGTAAATTAAGCCTACCTACATGTCAAATCACAAATACCGGTCGGTAACGGCCGAAATCGGCCGTTACCGACCGGTAATTGGCGACCTACATCGGGCCCCAAATTGCTTAAAGACTTGCAAAAGCCTCTCATAATATTCATGCACTATTTTCTTTGGCTCCCGAACCATCCGATCAATATTTACCAAGTCTATATCCTGTGGAGACACCTTAGATTTCAACCATGTAATCGCTTGCTCTTATTTTTTCAAAACAATTGACGATGGGCCATTCGTGATAGCATCCCTGACGGGCTCTGAAGTAGGCCACTCAATCGCAATTTTACATGCTGCCCACAGATCACTTGGAACTACAATGTCAAACGGTGTATTCAAATCGATCCACAACACTTTCGAAATTTTGACAAACCTCTCAACCTGCTTGTACCACTCGACTGGACTCTCCCTCAGCTTAGGGAAATAATTTGTGAATGCTGCCAAATCACCTATATTCCAAGGCACACACCCTCTGCTAGCTACTTCTCATAAAGGGTAGTTCCCTATTTGTGATGTTCCCCCTCCCGAAGTCACACTCTTCCTGGTACTCTTTTTCTTGGACCATCTTTCTTCCCGCTTGTCAAGTCTGTTCCATGCTCATATCTCTATGACCAGTTCTCTAATGTGTCTTTAGCCCAATGACCCTATTTTCGTCCAAGTCATCTTCATTTTAGACAGATCCACCTCATATCTGTTTGCTAATTCAGTTAGTTCTCAAGTGCCGACCTTGCTTTGCGAGTCACATCCTTTGCCACAAACAGCAATTCATCTGGGTTGTAAAGTTCCACTCTCTCCAGTGGGAAATTTCACTCAACGATCTCAATCACCTCTGCTTTTAACCGCATCACATCTAACCTCTTTGCCTTTATTGCTGCTTTCAGTGTACCTCGACTGGATGTGCCACTAGACTCTCTACAGTCGCTATCCTGTTCCCGGCACCTATTCACTTCAGGTGTATCTCTAAAACTCATCCTGTTCTCTGCATTCCCATGGTCCCAATCTTCCCTTGCCCTGATACTCTGATTCCCTTCGGATGAATCCCACATCCTCAGGTCTGACCTTAACTCAGCAAAGGATTTCAGCCAGATCCATTGGTCCCCTCGACGAGTCTGCCGTAGCTGGCAACTCGATTCCATCTGTCTCGGTATATGAGCCAATCCACTCACCACACCGTTCCTTCCCATGCTAGATCTCCCTTCGGCTCATATCTGGGATATATTTCCACTCCTCACCTGATCTGGATCATACATCGACACTATGGGACCAATAGTAACCGGCACCGTAAGTTCATCTAGTAACCTCCTAGTATCTGTGTTCTCTGGATTTGGCATTTCAATCCCTCCTGTTGAGAGTTTCCACACTACTCCCATACTAGGCTTGTCTGCGATTCTCTGGCTTCCTCCAGCGGGGCTGATTTTCCCCCCTCTGACTCTGGCTTATATGGGGTGGTCTCTCAAGCTATCATCTGTATCACTGTCATCTTCCTCTTCAACCTCCTTCTGGGCATTCCCTTCCTTGACTATCAGTGGGAACAACTTATCCCCCTCGATTGTCTGTACTCTCCATCTTTTCTCCGAGGTATCACACCTTAGATCTCGAAAATGCCTTGACCGACCTTTTCACTCTTTCTTGTCTCCTGTCCCTGTTTCTTTCGTGTGCCACCCTAATCCTTGCATGTAGTGCTTCAAACTGTGTGGGTCTAGGTAAAGTCGCAAAGAAGCCATAATCGTTTTCAACAGTTATAACACTTCCAATCTAAAGGTTCCATACCGTGAACAGGTCAACTCCTCATTTCCCTCTGTCATTTTATACCAATTTTCAAGCCAAAGTATAGTATGTAAAACCACATTTGTGGTCATTTAATGAGCTGGGGTGTCCTCGGACGGAGCCTCTTCTCCTCCCCGAGTAGCCACCTTCTTTTCTCTTCCTCACAGATCACGCAAAAATTTTAAACATTTCATGATGAAACCAGCGTTTCTCCTTCCGCAGCGCTCTTTTCACTCCCTGATGACAATTCACCAATCCCAGCGCGGCTTCACACCAACTGCCCTATTGCAGTGCGGCACCTTTTGACGTCACTTTCCTCCGCTCGCAGCACTTCCCCCTCTTTACAATTCATCTCTCACCCACTCACGTGTTCCATTCATACGCTGAAATAACTGTCTGTCCACAAAACGACCGGACAAGTTACTTCTCTGACTGTACGTCCACAGTCTCGTGTAATTGTCTACCTCAACTGGCAACTGTCTGTCCATGAAAGGACCGGACAATCACCTTAACTGATAAGTTACAATCGCTCAATGTTCCACATACATCAACCCACGACCAGCGTCAGTTACTCACGCATTCACACATTCGCTCCCCCTATCTCGGACCAGACAGTCGATGGTACCTCACGACTCCCTTCACAATGGTTGACAATTACTCTGGGTGTCTGCTACACCACAACCACTTAAGCTACTCGTTGAGCCTAAGATTTTCCCGGGCTGCGCACGCTCACAGCATGATCTCACAATCACACAACTGTCACTCCAACTCCACAAGACATCCCAACATTAAACACCGCAATCTAACAACATATAACCCTTTCATACTCACTCTCCCACAAACTGCTGCCTTCACCGCACCCTCACTCTCCGTCGGTTTCCATGAAATACCTTCTTCCGCTGACTATCCGCTGGACAATCATCACCTGAATTCTATGGGGCACGGGAAACTCTTATCCTAATCGAGGACTAACCTGATAGATCTCCCCTTACTCTAGAGACTAACCATCCCCTGCAGCTACTAATTGTTGCAACCAGATACTTATCTAGATTTTTCTCTTACCAATCTCAAGAATCCTTGGTCGACTGGACCCTCTGGTCTGCTAAGAAGTGTGAAGGGAAGAACAACAGGTTCATAATAACTTTAGAAATGACCAAATTATTCCAACTCAAGAAGCACTGACTACAGAATAAAATTTTAGGGATTTATTACAAGACCAAAAATAACTGGACATACAGGCACCTCAGCAAGAGGTTGAGAAAATAAACGGGCACTAATACAAACATTATCCTATGCATGAGTCTCAGACAACTTAAGATAATGACTAAAGTTATCTCTTAAAGCATTAGGCAAATGGTGACAGTCCCTGCTTGAAGCTTTGACTGCATTCATTCAAAGGAAAGAAAAGAAAGTTAGCCTGTCCCTACACTAACATTAAAGTGACATCCCTATTTAGCATCCATCCCAGGCAAGAGAAAAAGGTGTCAGCAGTGAAGACTTCCTGAGAAGTACACTCACTTTCCTTAGGTAGCCTAAGCTACTGAGCTTGTTCCAAGATGCTCCTTCTATTCTCTTGCCCTTCTCCTGCTCTGCTCCCGCTAAATCTGCAAGACTGACTTCCTCCCTCGGGGCACTGTCCCTAATACAAAATCCCAAAAACGTTAAACACGCCCTAAACACACCTCTTCGGCAGGTCTTCAGGCTTGTAATTTTCCAATTAAACTTCAACTTCATCCAGAAATCGTTGGTGTGTCCTTGGGTCCCAGGCACCTTTTCCGCCAAAAGTATCTTCTGCACATTCCAATACCCTCCTTCATTGCTCGCCTCTACCATCCTAGCTCCTAAAACAAAGAGTTATTCTGCCTAACTAAACATGTGTCCTTGCACCTGCAACAGAAAGCCTGTGAACGAATTGGCCTTGTACACACACAGATCTGCAATGCAAAATGTAACTAGGAAAAGAAGCCTTCCCAAGGAAAAATACATTTTCAGGCCTACAGTCTCATGACAAGCTAAGAAACAACCATTAGGCCTCTTATTAATGCTTTCATACAATCAGGCCTTTACACATTTTAAACACATTGCTAAACTACATTATAAACGTTAGATCCAAAATCATGTTAATGCATTACAATTCACTCGTGATTAAACAAACCTCCATGTGCAACTTTTAACATGGTGCACGTTTAAACCTAATGCAACATCTTATACGTGAAGCAATAATTTCTACATTACTTAAGGCACTTTCTCGTGTTAACACTACATTAGTTTCCAAATGATATGAATACTCCTAAACATTCTAACATAATTTGATCAATTACTACATTTCTAATGATCACACATTAGTACAGTCCTCTAAATATACGGGTGCTAACTACCCCTGATTATGACGCACCCCTACAATTTTCAGAATAACATGGCGCTCTATCACATGATATAGAGAAAAGGAAGAGATGCAGGGGTTGGAGATGTTCAAGTATACGTGGGAGTGAAGGATTCAGTGGAGCGGGCCATAGCTTCTTACAGCTGTGCCACCGGAGCACCCCAGTTATAGCTGTTTGCTATTATCTAAACAGTGAGTTGAGAGGCTAGTTTGCCATACCTGCATTGGGGTCGATGGCACCCTTGCTTCTCCACTGCTCGCCACGCCTTTGATCATGGGCTGTCGACTGTTTCAATCAGAAACATTATTCACAAAGCATGAAGCATGCATAATGCATATAAGTAAGTGGGATTTATGTTTGGCTAAGGTTCGCAACGTATACCACATGGGGTTTTTATTCAAAATATATTAGTCTGTATTCCTACGGATGTGTCTAAGAGGTGATTAGAGAAACACAGTGCATTACCTTGTGGTTACACACAGTCAATTTGTGGTGCCTTCCTCACACCTATTTGCACATTAAAGGATTTTGTCTCAGATGATGAGTCATTGTGAAATATCACTGTAGAAATGTTGGTTAATATTAGGAGAAACTAATCATAAGTGATTGCGGCTCGGAACTGCCTGAGAACTTAGTAAATCTGCCACTAAGTGTTAAAAAAGATGAAGAAACACATTTGCAAGTACTGGGGGATTGTTAGGAAACACCTAGG
Organism: Lissotriton helveticus; assembly: GCF_964261635.1. NCBI lineage: Eukaryota > Metazoa > Chordata > Amphibia > Caudata > Salamandridae > Lissotriton > Lissotriton helveticus. The sequence goes on from NC_136063.1 coordinate 2,026,447,707, forward strand.
TGCCTATAAAGAAACATTTCCACAAAGATGCTTTCTGACAGTAAATTCCCAGGATTGATTCACAGAATCACGATATGTGGAGTTTTACATTTGGAAACTTACAAGTGTGGCATTTTCACCAGTATGGGAAGGGGCAATGTGTCATTACCGAAGGGCGCACACTGCAGAAGTCGGTGATTATCCACAAACTTCTTAATATGCAGACATTCACAGGCCTTATGCAGGCATTATGCAGGTATTCCCGTTTCTGTCACAAGTGGTTTAACGCCGTGGGAGCATCTTCACATACGTTTCTGTCAAATCCAGAAGCAAGTATGCTTCCATCGTGGCAATGAGAGTAGATCTATTTAACCTTATAGCTACTGGAGTGTAAAGCAAGGAAGTTCCTCCTGTGGCAAAAAAAGTTCAACAGGAGAAAGATGTACGTGTCACGTTAACGCTTGCAGAACGTGGGTAATATTGGAAGTTCCGTATTTGCAAATGTTATCCTTTGAGACAGTCCACAAAATGTATCGCTGTACTAGGTTTCCTGCAGTTCTCGGGGAATATTGTTTGGATTTCTAAAAAGTCAGACATCTGTTTCAAATGTGGGAGTAATCTTACCGGACAGATTTGTTACTTTGAAAAGATTTTCATAAGCAATGCGTTTTATTAACATGATTACATGTGGTGTTGAAGGAGCTCCGACTAAAGAGTACTGTGTCTATCAGGTTAAACGTCCTGGATGTTATCCACTGTAATACAATTGGATTGACAAGAGGAACTACTGTAACTTTATCTGCGGGGGATGTACCCTGTTAATCTTTATGTTTTGTGTTTGCCAGGGCTTCAAGAAACAAATCAGAGAAGAAAAGAAGAGACCAATTCAATGTCCTCATTAAAGAGCTTTGCACAATGCTTCAGGGGCATGGACACCCCCTCAAGATGGACAAGTCCACAATACTGCAGCGAACAATTGACTTTCTACAGAAACAGAAAGGTGGCGTATCTGCTGACCTCATGCGCGTGCCCATTGTCCTCGCCGCGTCTTTTGAAAGCTTCTGTAGGCTGCTGTTGTTCGAATTGTCTGTCGATTCAATCCTGTTTATTCTCCCTTTTATCCTGGATCCTTTCCACTTCTGCTGCTAGACATTATTTGTAGTCTTCATTATTTGTAGTCAGTAACAATGAGAGGCCATTGTAGGGAAGAATCCCCCCCCGCCACTGAATGCCCTCCTGTCGCTGCCAGGCGTTTGCTTTGGTCTGGCGCAGTTCTTTTGAAAATGTGTCTGTTATTTTCCAATGCAGCCGCAAGTAGTGTTTGCTTGCTGATCATCTTTTCATCTTCCAGGGTTGGCACTGTGTCTGGTCGGGTGTGTCCTACAATAAAGAACAGGAAGATTACTAAGGGCCAATTACCAGGGCATAAGAGTTCTCACTATGGGAAACCATCGCCAACTAACAACAAATTTAATTTGCCTGAACTTGTGAAGAGAGAAAACAGTAATAACGTGCTTGTACTTACACAGAGCAATCTGATTTATAATGCAGCAAAGCGTTTAAAATATTTTTATATTGGAGTTCATTTTAGCCTCATGAGAGTTTAATTTCCTATCCTACCATGCCGTAAATGAAGTAAATATGTAAGAGGTGGCAGTAGAAAATGGATCCAGAGGCACGCTTGAATTTGAAAAAGTTGCAAAATCATCTGCACCCACAGGCAGATTCCAACAAGGAATTGTTGAATAAACAAACATTAGCAAAGGGCATTGGGTCTGACTTTAAAGGAATGTTGTATGGTAATGTGAAGTATAGGATAGGAAGATAGAATGGGAATGGATATGCATTTGTTTCAAAGTAAGAAACCGAAGCATAATATTTATGTAGGCTAAAAAGTCAGGTGACAGTAGCACTGTGAAGCCAAACCTAAAACTCCATGTGGGTTAATGGCTGTCTTCCTCCCATCTGTGCTGCAGCCAGACAGAAACTAAAGTATCTAAGCCACTTTAATAACAATACAATGTAATGCTTATGCCCCTGAAAGTTCAAGCTGAGACAGCTGGACAAATAAACAAAATGTTCAAGGAATGCTTGTTAATACTCCGGTCTAGAGCGATTTCTTTAAAACTAAGTCAATTTATGCTTGTTTTATCTTCCAGAAATGTCAGCACAATCCGAAGCCTGTGAAATTCGCCAGGACTGGAAGCCTTCATTTCTTAGCAATGAGGAGTTCACTCAGCTGATGCTGGAGGTAAGAAGCATTGAAGAAGCACAATGTATGCACAAATAGTCAGCGAAATATCCTTTGTACCATTACTTAGTTGGGAAAACCTTTTTATCTAGTTATTCATTTATGTATTTTTCTATCCATTTTTCCTTATATCTGGCCACAAATTTGGATAAGATTTATTTTTCACTCTTATATTTTGATGTGGTTTAGGTTCCTATCATAGTGTTCTCCCGATAATTTATCGTTTATGGCAACTTTTTATGTACAAAAAGAGTGCCGCTCTTCTTTCAGTGGTGACCATTGAGGATGTAGAAATAGGCCTGGATCTTCTTAGACACTTGGAGCTAGAAGCTAACAAACATTAAACATCTGTAAAACAATCGTTTTCTGCATCTAAAATAGAACTCCTATTCGGACATCAACATACTAATGTGGGAAAGTAAGCTTACCTAGTCAGAATTTTCTTCAAGACTAAGTCCGTAGGAGTAGTCAGAAGAGTTAGCCATACAAAATCTTATGCACGGAAAGTGATACTACTGGGGGGGCAGTCAGAGAATGTGGGTAAAATTACACCATATAGGTGCCAAAACAATATTAGAGTGTCATTTTGAGTTTGACACATTTTGGGAGTCTTTATCTAAGTTGGAGGGAGGGGGCATCCGCCATACTCTGTTTAACCTTCTTTAGCCCCATCTGTGCATTTACTTTTTAAGAGGCTCTGACTGTTCATTGTAAAACAGGATTTATTTTAATGCATCAAGAAAAGTTGTACTTAGCATGTCTACAATGTGGCACTTTGTTCAAATGCAGAACACGCACTTACCATTTGCTTCTCTTCATTAGGCACTTGACGGTTTCCTTATTGCACTTACCACTGACGGAATTATTATTTATGTATCGGATAGCATCTCTTCTCTTCTTGGGCATTTACCGGTAAGTCATACCAGCATTTTCCTAGAAAAATAAAGCGTCAGAAGTTGCATACCAAGAAACTTATTTTGTAGGCAAAACTTGTGCGCTCGTAATTTGGAAAAAACATATACCCCCACATGCAGCAAAGGGAAAATCGGTCGCAAACGGGTAGATTCTCAGAGTCTGCCCCATTGCGATCTGTATTTTTGCATTTGGGATGCATCATCCCAAATGCAAAAATCGCTACTTAAGGAATCGTAAAAATGTGATTACTTTTATTGCAATTGCATTTAAGGAATCGCAATTTGCAATTCCTTAAATGCAATGCATTAACGTTAAAAAAATTGCGATTTCGCAATTAAGAATCACAAATCACCGTCAATTAAAAGGTGATGGTAACACTTCAATTTCAGGGATGCAACAGAGTATCCTTTTGGCACCCTTGAAAATGCATGCGCAATTTGCGGGGATCTAATGGGTACTCGCAAATTGCGCATGCAATTCCCATTCATTCCTATGGGCCTGTAGGCCCTTAGAAATATATGGGAAGCCATTCCTTATTTGTGACTCGCAATTTGTGAGTCTCAATTAAGAAATGTGTAGGAGTCGCTATTTTTTTAGCAATTCCTACATTCATAGGCTTTTGCGATTCCTTAGTTGCGATTCCTTAATAATCTCAATAAGGAATCGCAAAAGCCAACATTGATGCATGTGGAAGATAATGTGCTAGAATTTGTGAAGAAAAATAGTGCCCTCCTACGTTGTAATTTTCAGGATAACCTTTCTAAGCAAGCAAAAAAATGCTAGTGTTACATTGTTAATTCACGTTGGATATAAGCAAAGAAATTCAAAAGTGTAATAGAATGTTTCAAATTACTAATGGTTAAAATGACTTTAGTTTTTTTTTTTTATAGAAATACATGTTCATTTTGGAAATATATGACAATAACTTTTCTAGAATGAGATATGTTACAGTGTGATGCCTAAAATCTACTCTTCTGGTGGGATGACCCTGCCATCCAATGTTGGTAGCTTTCACAGAGATACAGGCATTTACAAAGTTTATTTTCGAGCATGTGTAGGATATTTTGTTGAAGAGTTATTTTAGGATATTTTGTTGAAGAGTTATTTAATAGGATAAGGCAGAACTGAAAGCAGAAAATATAGCATCGATACTAAATGGGAAAAGGGGAAAAGAAATGTTTTCAGATGCTTATCTAAGACACTATGAAATATATTACATAATATTTCACTCATTAGTAGGCAATCTATAAACGTACCCAGACGTCATGTGATGGCGGAGTAATAAGCAGTGAAGGATATCCTTCCTCTAGTGAGGCAGTACCATGAGTAACATACTCTTGCTGGCACATACCTAGAGTGCCGGCTGGAATCACAGCACCTAGTTTATAAGAGTCCTTCCTTCTGTGAAGATGGCATTACAAGCACACACCCCTTGTCCCCTACTAAGGGCCTCATTACGACTGTCCGACACCGTCTCATTGTTTCCTATTGGAGCCTGTGCTCCGACCAACAACCAGCCGTAACACGAGCTTCTATGGGGAAATACGCTGTGTGCAGAAAACCCTGCATACTGTCCTGGGCACCTCATTGTGCCTGCCACACAGTGCAGGGTTTATCAGGGCGGTCTCTTAGGTACCCCCTGGTACCCCAACCGGAAGCCACAGGATGAAGGAGGCACTGCTAGGGGCCCCCAAAGTCACTTTCCGACAGCCTTTTCGTGTCGGAAAATCTGACTCGGAAAGGCTGTTGGACATCGCATCGTAATCGGTCAGTCAGAAACGCTGTCCATAGAGGTGCGTGATGCAGTTTCAACTGTCACAGATACTTTGAGAGCCAGTCAGGACCGATTCCGAATGACCACACGATTTATTTTCCAAACGCAAACAGCGTAATCGGCGGGCAAAATTTAAACTGACCGAGTCGGTCAGAAGGGTTCCAACGCGGTCTAGGAAATGTTGACTGTCGGGAGGAGGCTTTCCGCCCGACATCATAAGGAGGCTCTAAATCTCCCTGGTAATGGCACTCAAAAAAAGACAGCAAATTACCTATGATATCTCACCAGACTAGGGGCCATATGTATCATCAAACTATTTTGCATTTCCTAAATAGCAAATTTTAAGGAATCGCTATTTAGGAAATGCAAAATGGTATGTATGAAAAAAATCGCTTTTTATTTGCGATTCCTTAAGCTTCCTTATTTGCGAATTCGCATTTTGCGAATTCGCAATTAAGGAATAATTTCCAATGCATTCCTACGGGCCAGGAGGCCCATAGGAATGAATGTAAAATAATTCTCAAATTGCAAATTCGCAATTTGCTAATCGCAATTTGAGAATTATTGCAAGGGTGCAGGGGTGTCTCAAAGACACCCTGCTGCACCCCTGAAAAGAACATGTGTGTGCATATGGTGCACATACATGCCCTATGGGCATGTGTGTGCATCACATGCCACCTTTAAAAATGCCAAAATATGCATTTTTTGAACAATTCGCAAGTTACCATCAACTAAAAGTTGGTGGTAATTAGCGAATCCTTAACCATATTTCGATGGCCAAAAATGCTACATACATAGCATTTAATGAATCGCACAATTGCGATTCCCTAAATGCTATGGCAAAATAAGGAATCGCACAACTTTGCAATTCCTTATTTTGGGAATGTTTCATACATTCCAAAACATGCAAAACGGCCGTTTGCGAGTCGCAAAGGCCGAATTTCTGCGAATTTCGGCCTTTGCGATTCAAAAACGGCTTGATACATATGGCCCTAGATGAAAGCAAGGAGGCTGCGCCATTTTTAGGGCACAATCCTAGATGGAAATTCATAGAGGGCTCAGAGGGCTCTTCGGTCATGTGCTACACACACCAAGGCAGAGCACAGACGGAACACTGAACACTGTTCCCCATGTTTTGTGTGTAATCGTGCTACAGACTGAAGCAGTACATCTTCATCAGCAAGGCACAACCAACCTTTTAGTAATGTGCATGTATGTGATGGATTTTCACTCTACTTGCAAATATGTTGTGCATTAAGATAAAAGTTGGGAGTCTAGTTCGTCCTGCAAATATAATGTTAATGTTTAGCTTAGCAGAGATGATTAAGGAACTTTTAAAACATATTAACAAAGCATGTAATACATTCTAAATTTAATTTTTAGTACCTCAATCCAAGCAGGTTGCATTCTTCCCCCAAAAAACTAAAATGGTGAACTTAGAATTTGGAAAAAAACAAAGACTAGTTAGTCACCACTATGACGATTGCTGCACATTTTGTTGTTGTTTATAGCAATCTACATATATATTCTAGAAATCTTAGAAAACGATTTCAAGGTTAATTTAAACCAATAACCAAAACATTGTCTCTTCGGGAGTTACAGTGTTTGAGTGTGAAAGTAGCATATTCTGGTTTCTATATCATATTCGTTAGGCAGGCCAGACTATCACCTCCTAGATCACTGTGTCAATTGGTACCCGAGTAATAACACTAGACATTTCTACCTGGGAACTAGGGATTTGAAGTGAATCTTGCTGGAAGAATGAGGGTTAGGTCCACAAAAATTCTGAACTACCAAGCCAGCTCCTTCCTCAACCGGAACACAAGCAACCGAGGACTCGTTGTGCCTGCTCATCAGCCAGGTACAGCTTGTCCCCAGTGACAAAGTGTGCATGGAACCCACGTCCGGGCATACCTAAACCACTCAGGGTGACACAGTAAAGTATGTAAAATACTGATGGATGGAATGCTTGAATTAATCTCTGCCACTGGTAATTAATCGGGCCACATCGCAGCCCTTCCTTATTTTGCACATCATGCCACTTCAGTTTCAACTCGGCTATATGCAAATCAGTGATGTCCCTGCTCCAATGGGAACACTTCAGCCAGAGAACCCCCGTCTACTTAACTACTATCCTTTGCATGGCTTTGTCTTTCTTGATTCTTCACCAAGCTAAATATCTTTATAGCGCATCATTATAGGTAAGCCCCTGACGAAGGGCTCTCGCCCAAAATGCATTGGGCACATGTGAAACGTAACATGTTATAAAATGGATGGAATTAAAGTTATGAATGAATAACAAATGATACCACTACAGAAAAATCGTTGAACTCAAAGTTTATTGAAAAAAGCTCAACAAGAAGTGATTAACTTTATTACCATTGAGTTATTGAGTGATAGTTCGGGACGCCCCTCACATCGTAAGGACAGCGCTTTTTGGTTTAACACTTGAGCCAGAGCCAGCACAAATTTGTTCGTTTTCAGAGATGTCACCAAAGAGTCTAAATGCCATTCAGCTTAAGAGAGTTCAACAACGTACACTAGCTTAAGATACATTGATCGATCACTCCATATACTTTGATATCCATAACCAGGCCTTCCTCGAAAACTGTTAATAATACTTGAGAAGGTGTTGCCTTACATCTCTATTTTGTTAGAAATCATTCTTAGTTATTTTCCTAAAAGCTGCTCATTTGAGGAGTTGGCATAGGTTACAACTGTGTTACTTTAAAGTTTGAAACAGTAACGATGAAATTAATGGCAATATTAAGGATTTTGTGTATATGGCCCTGACAATAGCATTGAAAAAACAAAAAAAATCTCCAAAAATATGTTAAAACATAAAGGTGTGATAAAAAAGAAAATATTGTTAAATCGAAAGAAAATTAAACAAGGTTAATCGAAAATGGGGTGTGGGATTCAAGACAGGGAAGAGGTAAGACATGGAAAAAGGTTTCACGACATTTGCGAAAAGTACATGTCAAATAACAAGATAGACCTCAAGATCTAGTTCATGCACAGAGATGCTTCAGTGACTGCACAAAAAAAGAAATGGAGCAGGCTGTCAGATGGCTTTTGTATTGCCACCCTTTAAAGCATCATGCCGCTCAAAGTCAGTAGCCTCTAAATTGCCTTTAACCCCTTGTCTGCTGGGGTATTCCCCTGCTGTGCTGGAGGGAGGGGGGGCGCGCACAGCGCCCCTATGCTCATGACGAGCTGAGCTCGTCATGAGCCACGGTGCTCCGGTGCTCATGACGAGCTGAGCTCGTTACGACCACGTCCGTTTCGTTTAATGGAACGCTCAGCTCAGCAGGGGAATTAGCCCAGTGTGCGAGCGTTCCACAGGCCATGCAAGCTCAGGTCGTCATGAGCACCGGAGCACCGTGGCTCATGACGAGCTGAGCTCGTCATGGGCATGGGAGGGGTTAAAAACAGAACCCAATTGTTTGCAGAGCCCTCTCTACCTGTAGAGATAGTGATTTGCTGATATCATTCCTCTTGAGTTCATCCCAAATTGAGAGTCACGACTACAGTGAAGGGAAAAGCACAACAAAACCTAGGGCTTGTACTACTTCAACAAATTCCCCATAATTAACCTCTGGGAAAGTTAGATTTAAGGCTCAGTTCCTTTTATGAGGAAGGGATATATTATAATGCAAAACCGGAAGTCCATTCTATAAAATGCTCCTCTATTCATGCAACTCCAGCTGCAGATAAGTGGCAAATTTGGCGGCGAATAAATGGACCAAGAAACATTTACTGTAGATTCGGACTTGTACTGTCCCTGATAGACACAAGCAAAGCGAAAGTATCGTAACTCTGGTTCTTTTTATAAGTCGCTCAGGTAATATTTAAATTCCTTTCTGCACCCATGGGTTTGTTTTCCACTCCCATGGTTATATCAAGTATTGACAGGATAGTGAAACAGAAGAGTAAAGTGCAAACAAACTCTCCTGTTTAGTTTAAAGATATTATTGTGGTTCATGCACTACTTGCAGAAGTACAGCCCTGGTGCTTAGCAAAAGGTGGTTTCCCCGCTAGCCATTCGTACGTGTACACTAGCTACTATTGGCCCGTATGCTCATTCCGTGCACGAGTAAAAAGGAATGGATGCTGAATACTTTGCCTTCCCGCAGGGCCTCTACATGGTGGATGTTTTGAGGTTGGGGCTGCAGCACAGTACATGTGTCACTGTGGTAAGTGAACAAGCCCGCAGGCATTGCGCAAGTGGAAAAAGACCCAGGACTCCACACTTCATTGTGTTGGGGCTCAAAGTGTATCTGAACTTATCTAGCCTCCGAGATTGAGAATCAGCACTGACCAGATCTTAAACTGCAACCTTAATACTATTCTGGGATGACGAGGGTTTTTTCCAGAGTTGTTCTGAGCCTTACTCTTGTCTTAATTATTTATTTTTGGGGGGTTTGTTCATTTAAAACGGTGCATCAAACCACCATAAAGCAGTTTATGACCAAATCACATACTTCTCACACACATATTAATTTTGTTATTATCAAATCATTCACTGTGCTGCTTAATTGTCAACATTAGAGTGAGCCCATCTATCACCTCTCTTTTAGTCTCTAGGTTCGACCACCTTTCACCTTGTTGATTGGTATTTTAAATTTGGATATTTCCTTCTTCATCAATAGACTCACATATATGTGTTTTTCAATTATAAACTGATCAAAGACAAGTGTGCCTGATTCAAACAGAAAAGCTAGAAAGCGGGAGAACATATTAGGTTGTAATGTTAAATGTGTGTGTATGTCTGCAATTCTAGACCTTTTGGGTATTCACAATAAAGCCTACTACTATGCATGGAAACCTAGGTAAATCGAATACTGGGAATGTGTTTCTTCAGTCTTACCGTATGGGTTCCAACCCCTCCCTCTTAACTTAGAAGAATACTGTATGTTCCATCTGCAGCCCCAAATGATGTCAGCCGTGGTTCTGTGAATGGGGACCTGTGAATTTGCCTTTTGTGCACCTAAACTGAACTTAATGATTCAAAACATTTGAGACCAAGATCATTTGCAAAATGTTTGCTTAAATGTTGTAGTGAAAAGTTCTCTAAACTAACAACTTGATATTTAATCAGAATTTGAACATGTCAGCTCATTTTGTGGTGATCGTTCTGTATGAAAGGCACTTTGATTTTTCAGTAGATTAAACTGTTATTAGTTATGTTGTAATGCACGTTTGTATGTCACTGAACATGACAAGCAATCTTTTGTACCAGTCAGATTTGGTGGACCAAAATATTTTAAACTTTCTGCCTGAGCGGGAGCAGGGTGAAGTATACAAGCTGCTGGCCCCACATATGTTTGGTACAGACCCCGCTACGACGGACTTCCTCAACAGTAAGTACTCTAACTCTTGTGCTTGCGTGTGGATGGCTGTTAGGGGTGAGAATGATAATCGAGTTATTAAGTTCATCTTCCTGGGAATTTCCAATAGATCATAGTCCAAGATTATAAATGTGGAAATTAACCAGTAACAAATGCAAACGAGAACCCTTGAAATGGAAAGTTTTGATGCAAGGAAAAACTAAAAGGTTGTTGGACAGACTACAGACTCTTCTTCCCATTAACATAACATATGTATTTGTAAGTCAACGTTCACCCAGGGGTATCCTGGTGCTGAATAGCAGATGTTTTTGTTACCCGACTCAATAGTACTCACTTTATTGACCTCAGAAGGATGAAAGGCTGAGTGGACCCCCCAGGATTTGAACCTGTGACCATGAGGTCGAAAACAAGCACCTACAATGGCTGCATTAGTCCACTAAGCTACCAGACCCAACTATTGAAAAGTTAGTCTCCACTGGTGGCAAAAACCCATCCCACTGCTACAAGTAATTCTTCCCCCCGCGTAGAACTACAAATGGACTGAAGGATAAAACTACCCACTATCTCCACTGCTTGATCATTTCATACTTTCCCATCCCTCCTAGGAAAGAGTGATGCGAGGAATGACTGCTGTTGAGCTGGGAGGGAGGGCTGACAAGAAAAACCCTGCCCCCCAAAACGTTTACCATGTAAAGTGAAAGAGACTGCCTTGTCATATGAGACAGGGAGCGGGACGGTCCATGAGAAAGGAGGAGGCGGAGCACCATACATCAACCTCCCTTGATACACAATGACAGTCATTCTCCTGAATAACTGGCAGATAAGTGGTCTGTGACAAAGGTGGAAGGAACCAGACTGTATGGTGATTGGAGAGGAGGTAGCAAGAGTTCAAAATAGAGAAGATTGGAGGAATGGAAGGTGGCCTTAAAATACATTACAATGCAGTAGCAGTCCACTTCCATTTGCGGTCAAATATTTGTTGACCGCGTCTTTGCCTTAGATCTTGTACAGTTCTCCACTGCCGTTTGGCTTGGTTCGCACGATGCAAATACCACATACATAGATACTCACATACACAATGGGATTCAGAATGGTAAATGTGACTATTAAGATGGGACTTGGCAGGTCACTAAAAGCACATACATTATTTGTCACGGTGAGATTTCCACTTATAATGGAAGTTAACAACAGCGTGACAATAAGGGTATGACCCTAATAGTGTATCGACCTGCTGTAACTGCATCTGTATATATCAATTATCTACTAACTTTATTTATATTATCAAAGTCATAACAAAAAAGTCAATATAGCATTAATCTGGGAAAAACTAATTAATTTAGGAAAAATATTTGTTGAAAGCAATTCTGGTGCCGGGTGTATCTTTTTGCAAGTGCAACTAAGGTTATTTTAAGCCTTCTGATGGCTTTGTTGGTGATAAGGATGATTAACGTATCGAGCATCAGCGGAGACAATTGTCAATGCAGCTACCTCTGGTATGAATAAAACTATAAGCAATTATTTTATCAGTTTATCGTCTTAACAACGTGACAGGTTCAGAAGACTAATAGGAGATGTGGTTCACAAAAGCGTTTGTTATGTTTTGTTAGTCCATTAAAAATTATTGCTTTTTAGACTTAACCAACATACAGTTTAGCCTGTATTTGAAACTTCCATTAGGCTCTAGTCACAGAAGTGAGCACTCTAAGGGGTTTCAAACATGACTTTGTTGGAGCAGTAAACAGATGTGTATTGGCAAACAAGCCTTGATCACTGTAAAGCATCTGTTTACTGCCAATCGGCACTTTACTAATAGTTTGTATACAATGTGAGCATCCACTGTCTAGAAAAAAAGTTGTTGGCATCATCAATTCGACAAATCCCCCACATTAATCCATCATACATGTAGTGTATATTGTATATGTAGTATACATTGTATATACCCCCTATGTGGGAAACGTGTCCTAATTTAAAGCAGAAATGTAGAACAAGTAGTTTTCCAAATTTTAACTAAACATTGATGAATTGATAAGCGCGAATATCTCCAAAAGCTAACACCTGCCCTGAGCAGTTCTTAGCCATGTTATCCAATGGGAGGTGGATAACATGGCTAAGAGCATTAGCTCGATAATGCATGAATATCGCTGACTTTTCAGCGATATTCATGCATTGCGGCGATTTTTATCGCATTTGCGATAAACCTTGGTAATACCAAGGGTTATTTGCGATAAAAATCGCCGCAGCTCAGCGGTAAATTTTTGTCTCTAACCAAGCAATAGCGATAATTATCACTATTGCTTGGTAATATGCCCCAGAATTCGCCTAAAAAACATTTTATTAGGCTTCTGCTAATCCTACAGAAAGGGTGTTTTGCAATGTCACAGATAAGTGCATCCCTTGCTTTGCAAAATGAAAGTCAGGTTCCAAAGCAGTCTGTGACTCAAATCAGACTGTTTCACACCCAACTTCTGATGTATCGGGTCAAAGGTCCTTAGACTGTGACAAGAGCTTAGGTTTCGATGCAGGAAGACTACGTAGATATTGACGCAGGAAGACTACGCTATCCACAGGATTCTGTAGCAAAACAGATCAATTTCATAACATTGATACAAGGTATCTGTCCTTTTTTTCAGCTGAAAAACAAATAGAGTTCTGTTGTCATTTAGCAAGAGGAAGCCTGGATCCCAACGACCCACCAACCTATGAATATGTCAAGTTCGTAGTGGATTTTAAGTTCTTTACACACGGTAAGCTTTGCATTATTTTATCTATATTAAAACTGTATCTGAAGTGCATGATACTGCAGAAATTAAAGTTTTTCGTACCCATCAGTGCAAAAATATCCTATACTCGGGCACACGAAATCCTGAGCTTGAAAATTTGTCATGATTGTCACAATAGCCACATGCTTGTTGTTGGCATTTGTGGCCATTTTAAATGCATTATTACCACCACCCTGTAGTGTGCACTGAGTATTACTAGGTATTACGCAGTGGGGGTTGTGCACGGAATCACCCGGTATCGAAATTTCAACTCCTCTTCTAATAGGCCATTACAGCGGTTTAAAATAACCAGAGAAATGTATTTATTACATTATAATTCGTATCCAGCATCATAGAAGAGGAGAGAAAACAATCAGACAGTTCACAAGAGGGGAACCCTACTGCGTTGGAGTCGCACCAGCATAGGAATACAGGCATACAGGCTTATAAGGACCTCGCCTGACCCGACCCTCAAAGGGAGTCGGTCTGTGGAAGCATGGGAGAAAATAATGAGCCCCCGGTGGGAAAGCGTAGGTGAACAAATTGAGAAAGGGATCCTGGAGTGTGCAGTGCGCAGTATAAATGGATGGACTTGCAGCACAAGCCTGTCCAATCTAGCATCTAAGTGACAAGATTGTTGAGGCCTTGAGAGCCCAGCAGGAAAGGCGTCAATCTTGAGTTCCTGCACGCTTTCTTATATTCCACTCACCTCAAGCCTTCTGCTCCGTTCCTATAAATTGATGTTTGCTGGTGTCTCTTGCCAAGTAAACAGAGCAGGGCACCCGGGGTCTGTAATTGAAAGAAACCCTGCTGACATTTGTTTAGCACACCTTAAAGTCATGGAACGTTTGTGTGGGCGAGGAATACAGTTTCTATACTGTGATCCTACCTTTAACTTTTCAAACACAGAAACCAATCAAAGCTTGTGACACCAATGATCATGACTTCTTGTGTTTTTCCTTTCTAGTGCCTACACCCTCATGTAATGGCTTCGAGTCTGCAATTGCAAGGGCTTTCAGGTCGGCCACTGAGGAGCAAATTTGCCTTGTAGCCACTGTTCGGCTTGTAACGCCACAGTTTCTAAAGGTGGGTAGAATCAAGCTGCGTGCATGCGAATGTCATTCAGAAAAAGATGCAATTGCTTGCTCGGGTTTGTTTTTGGCTTGGGGTGCACAGCTTTGAGCAGGAGATCGGATGTTCCTAGTCGGTTCAATGTGTCCACACACAATCTAATTTCTCTTGCGGGTCCATCTGCCAAGCAGACCTCAAGGGTTAAGTTACTTGGAAACTTGCAGACTTGCAACATCTACATTTACCAATCAATTACCTGAAGCAAAAATGTGTTAAAACTGACATATCTGCTCAGTATGATTTTATGGGGCTCGTGTGCCAGCAGCTAACATTGGAGGCGATGACAATGAAAAATCTTCCATTCATGATGGTTTCAGGAAAAAAAACTTCTCTTCTTTGTTACAAAATGTCTCTGAATTCCTACAACTTTCTATGTTACTGATGTCAAAACAACCTGCTGAGTGTGTCATTATCATTTATGTATTCAGTTCCTTCATTTTTCATTCTATGGGGTTTTGATATGGTGCAAAAGAACGAGGGGGATGCAAGACGATGTTGTATGCCTTCAGAGGGAGAAGGAATCTAGAAAGCAATGCAGAGTATGGAATTGGTAAGGGAATAATGCAGGATACTGAGACATATCTCAGGGTGGGAGACCAATAAAGCAATGCAGAGTCTGGAATTGGTTTCTTTCTGCTCCAACAGCTTAGTATTTGTGGTTGTCATGTAGTATTTCATAATGTATTATCTATGAGTGAATGGAGAAAAGTATGTGAGAGTGAAGGTGAAGGTGGACCCCTCAAACATGATGCTTTATACTATTTCAGTAAAAGGGTTGTCGTGTTTGTTGCTCACATACCTGGAAGTTCACTGTACGCAGGGATACAATATTAGAGACACGTTGCGGGGTGTGTTTTCCTTCAGGGTAGGTGTATTTTGAGTTCTAGCTATAGTGAGTAGGGCGGGCTTGCCACTTGCCCCCAGCTCACGAGGCAGATCGGCTGCCGCCCTTCAGTGGATGCATCTTTGACTAGTGCCTGGAAGTATGTGGTGTGATCTGGTGTCTGTGGAGAGCTTGATTATTGTCCTCCCGCTGTGTGTGGTGAAAGGTTGTTGATTTATTAGACTAGTGCTAAAAGTGATTCCATAGTCTTGTTTGCATTATATTTGTGGAACATGTCTTATAACTTATTTGTTTTGCATAATAGAAATGCCTGGCCCTTGATAGCCAGACTGTCCCATTGACTAAGGAAACGAATTAGCCTGCAGCTAAGGATTTACCTTGCTTAACAAAGTTAAATTGGCGCTTTTTTGAGGTTAATACCTGTAGCCAAAATGCAATTTTACTTCAGCAGAGAGTCTGTCACTCATTACAAATGCTGTCTTATTTGCATTTGATTTTCAGGAAGAGCCATGTGTGGGGAACTGGGCAGCCAAATAGGAGTAGGCAGAAAATAGAGTCTAAGCAGATATCAGCTACTGTCCCAAAACAGCACTGTCCAGCTGTTCAGAAACAGTGGCAGGTGAAAGGCCTTCTTGACATGCCTTTGCTCACAATTAGGCTCAAACATTTAACTCTGCTACAGGTGCTAGGATCTGTAGCTATCAGCAATAAAAATGCAAAAAAAAGGCATCATAGTTATAAAAATTGTAAAAATCTTCATATGCTCAAAGATGAAAATTAAAATTAAAAAGAGGTGACAGCAACACATATTTTACTGAGCATATACTTTATTGGAGTCCACATATAGCTGCATAAAGATAAACTCTACGGTGCATGTCACATGGTGTAGAGTGGGCAAGTAGCACCTAGAAACCTAATGTTGACTGCTTAGGGTAGGTTACCCACCAAGCCTAGGATGTGTTCTAAACAATTTCTACAGGATTTGGTTATGAAGGAAAGTTGGGTAATGTGGCTCCAGCCTTCAAGGTTGCCAGGGTGGTGGAAAGACATTATGAGCAGTGAGACCTGAAGCATTTAGCAAAGGTGACTTACAGCCGTCTATGATGAACCTTCTGCGGCTTTGAAACACTCATGCATTATATGAGTCTGCATTGTGCCTGGTTGGGCTGCATGAATTGATGTTGCTGTAGAGCATTCCCAGGGCTACTGAGGTGAAGGCCAAGCCGGAGCATGTTGCTTTAGACAGCTGCACTCTGGTGTTGACAAGGCACAAGCAGTTTACGTCCTCACTGAGACTAACGCCTTTGTCGGGAAGAAAAACATGCATTAATGTTATCTGGAAGGTGCAAAGGTGTGGACTATGCACTATCATCAGACGTTACTGGGCAGCATATACATCTCATGAGCACATTGTCACCATATAAGGCGCGCAGTTTACAGTATACATCAGCTGGAAATGCTTTTAAAAAAACTCATCTGAGTTGCTATTCTCAGCCAAAACACCTCTCTCATGGAGAGCAAAGCTGAAGGTACAAATTGAAACATATAGGTAGGCTAAGGAAAATGGTGTATGTTCCTCTGGTATAATAGACAAAAGAAAGAAGATTTCCTCTCTTTTTCCTGTTTTTACTTCTAAAGTTTCAAAACATACTCCTTCCTCAACATATGGCCTTATATAGTCACCTTCTATAGTTACCTAATGTTACTAAACACCTGATCCCCCCCTTTTACATTCCTACTGTAAGTGTGGCTATAGGTTTCAATAAACTAGCCCCAGTTAAGGAGAAGGTGTAACTTCAGTCGACTTTGACTAGAACACTGAGCAACAAAATCGGAGGGTCCCAGTGTCCACTGTCAAATTAAATGCTGGACAAAATATTTGCTGGGAAAAAAAAGTAGCTACAAGAAGGAACTGTAAATATCTCACACAGATGTTCATCGGAATGATATTATGTTGGCATAGATTTTATGGGCAGGCTTCATGAATTATTCAAAACAATCTGAAAAGTTGATTGCTTTCTGCTAGTAGGCAGTATATCCTTCCAAAGAATTCATGAGAGCCTGCCTTTACTTGCCAAAGTAGCATCCTGGAGAGAAGAGTGAAACTCACTGGCACCAAAAATCACTTAACACACACGAATTAAGTAATCCCTAAATACAATTACCTTTGTATACTATCTTGTAAAAAATATAAAAAGCCTCATTACTGTGCATCACCCCATTGACATCTCACATTACAGAATAGAGCCCAATCCAAATCACTATGATGCCATGTACAGAATTATTGTGCACTGGGAAAGGGGACTGGGCACGCTGGGATACGTAACAGATGTTGTGATTCCAGGGGTCAGTCCCGAGGGTACTCCAAAAGGGCGAATACCCATTATAGACCCTTACCTGAAAATCTGTCCTTTGTGAGAGTGCAGCTGCACACAGCTTCAGTGTGCAATGGTGCTCAGCAAGCCACACGTGGTTGCGTCTGCTAGTCTTCCCCGTGTGTGATCAATGTCCCATGTGAACGACAGAGTTGAGGACTACCTTCTACGGATGCCTCTGTTGAGGCATGGAGAGAGCCTCTGGTCATGGCAGCCGTTAGTAAAACAATAACCTGACGGTCTGTAGCTAGTACTGGCATCAAACTCGTTTCGACAATCTTTTTTCGGTCATACAAATGACCATAAAAGCCCAGAATAACTAACATACAGTCAACAGGCTTGAGAACATTTCCATAAAACACATTCAAAAGCACTGTGAGAGCTACACATGCAGAACTAAAGTCTCCATTACTTGTTGAATAGAAAGAGCCTTTGAGGCATTGTCAGTGCGGGCTGGTCTCCTTTGGAACACAACGTTTCTTTAACTATTCTTCGCTTGGCAAATGGAAGGCTGTAGACCAGCCCTCTGTGCATAATCAACTGATTTTAATATTTCTTGTAGAAATACATTATAAATTAATCCAGGGATACTTTTTTGGACATTTCACATTGACAAGCTTGATAGCGTCATGGTCCACCACACTGTTTAGACCTCTTTACAATTCAGATACTTCGTCAAACAGTCATCAGGACTTTCCATCTCACATGCCATTTAAATGCGGATGATAATGCCCTATTACTTACCGTTAATCTTCATTACTCCTGGTCCCGGTGTCCTCGTCTCATTCATTACTAATTGGAGATGACCATCTCCACAACAGAAAAAAAGAATAGGGGAATGCTGGTTCACCTAATCCCACCCCCTCCCACTGGAAGTACATGAGCAGTACCTACCCAGCATTCCACCTGAACTACCATGCCACTAACAGGAAGCCTGCCCGTCCGGAAGGGAGGGAGTGGCGTAAGGAATGGGACGAGGACAACAGGACAATGAAGGTTACTGGTAAGTGATAGGGCATTATCCCCCGGTCCCTACAGTCCTCGTCCCATTCATTACTATTTGGAGAATACCCAAGCCAGAAACCCGGCCTTCAGTTCAGAACTCCCAAGAACATTAAGGACACCACACCAAAAAACAACATCCCAAGTGAAGCAAATGAGAAAACCACAGGAGAAAACACAGCAGGAGCGCACACAACCCGTAATGCCCTCAACCAAACAATAGGGCTGAACACCGCAAAATAAGCAGGAGACGACCAAGAAGAACAAAACAAGGAGCCAAACCATGGAGCCACCACACAAAGGGCAGGCAACCCACACCGGGAACACCCTCGAACTAACAACAGAGGAGGAGAACCCGACAAGAAAGAACCAGAGACCATCCCCACCAGAAGGACAGCGGTGAAGCAAACCAGAGAAGAAGACCCAAGGGGACGAGACTCAGCAAGAAGCCAGGGTCACACCAACATGGACACAAGACACCCAGCCAAGGCTGAAATGAAGGCAAACCACAGAGACCCAAGCCCAGAGGAAACCCCACAGAGACCGAAGCAACCAGGCCCAGCAAAATAACCAGCACAAGGGGGCCCAGAAGATGAGGAAGGATTCCCAGGGCACAAAAAGCCCGGAAGGGCACCAGCTTCCGAGAAAGCCCCAAGGCCAGGAACATCACGCAGGGTCACTGAGCCAGCAGTAGAAACAACAGAGAGCTACCAACAGCTGACAAGGGAAGAATACCCAAAAATGCCCAAAAAACCCACAACGACCTCACCAGAAATCCAAGCGGAAGTAAGGAGAGACCCAACAGGCCCTGCCTAAAGCAGGAGACAAAGGTTTGACACAACCAACCACAGGACCAACGCCAACAGGCCCACAGAAGACCAGCCCAGATAAAATAGGACAGGGCCTGCCGAAATAGCCAACGCACCTACCCAGAGGACCAACCAAGGGGAGGTCCACACAGAGCAAACCAGGAAGGGAGGGTTACAGTTGATTGGTACTTATGTGGACAAACTCTGGAGGGCTAACTTCAGTCGCGCCGTGGACTGGTTCGAGTCCAAGACTCCCCTCTGGAGCCGGCTGTCCTTGTCGTTAGCCGGTCGAATAGCAATTGCCAGGATGGCTGTGCTCCCGAAATTTTTATATTTATTCATGAACGTACCTGTTCCCCTCACTGCCCACTTTTTTCGCAGGGTCCTCTTGTTGCTTATCTCTTTGGTCTGGGCTGGTAGGCAGCCCAGGATCGCGTATGACACTCTCACTCTTCCGATGTTGCGCGGTGGCCTTGACACTCCAGGCTTTAAGCTCTACGCTCTATGTGCTCAGGCCAGTTTTCTGCATTTTTGGCTTCATCCCACTCCTTTCCAGCCACACGTGGCGGTAGAGGCTGATCTTGCTGCCCCATGGCCGCTTACCACCTCCTTGTTTGCCCCAGCCACACTCTCACGCACTGAAATTGACACAGTCGAGACCCTATGCTGGGCCTGGGAGGGACTCCGCCGCTTCTCCGGTGCTACTATGCCTTCGGCGAATACGATGCCGATCGCTCACCATCAGGCTTTCCCTCCTCTCCAGTCCTCCGGAATGGTTAAACACGCCACTCGTCTGGAGTTGACTGCAGTAGCGGATCTCTACCTGGGGAACACATTCTTCTCTCTCGCTGAAGATTCTGGTCCTATAGTCACCTTACTTCATTTTCAACTCAGGGCGATCTGCAGGGAGCTCCATCCTGCATTCCCCCAGCCTCCCCCCTCGATGGCGGCTCTTGATTTCCTGTATCCGTCTTCCTCCCCTCGGAAATTAGTGACTAAACTTTACGCCTTTACGCTGGCAGCTACTTCTATCTCCACTGACTGTGCACGCGTGGCATGGGGTGAGGACCTTGGTGTGGAAATCTCCCAAGCTGACTGGCTTTACTGTTGCAACCAGATTAAGCGATTGTCCCCAAACTACCGCCTGCGCCTCATTCATTTTAAATATTTGCATAGGTTCTGTCATACTCCCGTTCAGCTGCTCAAGTTGGGACTCATCCGCCGTGATAGATGCATGCGCTGCTCTGCTCCTGCGGCGGACTTCTCCCACCTTGCCTGGCTGTGCCCTAAGGTCTCCGCTTACTGGTGTGAGGTCTGTGCTGCTATTTTGAGATCACTTCATTGCTGGTCCAGCCCAACATTCCGATCTGCCTCCTAGGCTTTGTTAAATTCTGCGAAGACGCCTCCCGCCGCTTGATTGCCATGCTGCTTGTCTTCGTGCGGCATAGGGTCTCCATGTGCTGGGGTCGCAAACCTATACCTAAGTTCGCTCATTGGCTCGAAGATGCATCGCGTTGCCAGACTCTACTGTCCGAATTTTGGGATCTTATGCCAGCTAGATCTCGCCCACTCGACATATGGGGCCCTCTTGTGTCTTATCTCCTGGGTCGGACCTCCCAGAGCCCAGCAGCCTCTCCCGCGCTCCCCGCCGGCGCTCCGCCTGCGACGGCCTCCGGTGTTGGTCAGTGATTGGCTCCCCCTGTCCCTACTCTCTTCAGCCTGGCCCATCCCCTCTCCCACAGCTTGGGTGATTCCCACCAATTTCTGTTCACTGTCCTGGTGCGCCTACGTTATATCTGTCGTGTTGTTGCTTTCTGACGATTTGTACTATTGGCCAACCTCGTCATATCCGATCTTATTCATGTATATGGTGCTCTGATTCAGTGCAAGTATGTAACCTGTCTATGTAATCTTGTCAGTAAAGGTTTTCAAAAAATTAAAACAAAAAAACAGTTGATTGGTTCTTGTACCCATCTAAATGAGTAATTTTCAGCCCAATACAAGCTGCAGTGCTGAGGGATGTCGGGTGACATCATGCACATTTGGGGAGACTATCCCCACATGAAGCCTTATTGTATATTATAGCTTAAATTAAATCAATTCCGAGATAGTCTATCTGAGCCACCCCAGACTTCGTCCTTTTAGGCTCACACACCTGAACTTAAATATCAAACAAACTCAAATCGGCTAATAATTTGGAGCTGTTTAGGAGCAGCAAAAGCTACCTTGATAGCAGCATGGATGATAAAAGGAAGCCTCCAGTGTCACTGCAGCTCCTCTTCTCTGCTTTCTAAGATGACCCTTGATGTGGGCCAGGGTACGGGAGTCAGCAAGTTTATTAACTTAGTTTGCTCTGAAGGGTGGTGTGTCAGGGGCCCTCTACCAGACTCATCCTTGGCCCTTGGGACCCCGTCCTCCGGGGCCTGGAGCCACCAGGATGCCTCAATCCTCCAGAGGCCTATGACAAAGCAGAAAGATGCAAGGTTGAGTGGGACCCGGGACCCCAGCCCCAGACCCCGATGCACCAAGAGAGTGCCAGGGTGCTCAGCACTACGATCCCTGCTCCCCGGGGAACAAAATAAGCCAAGCTGCTCCCCCTGTGGGAGAGGCTCCCGTACAGCACAGAGAAAAAGGGGCAACTACCAGGGAATTGGCAATTCCAAGTCTGATCCCAGTGGTAATTTTACATTTTTCTCTGGACTTTCTCACAACGATTACCATTTGTGTTAGCAATGGAACGAGTAACTTCAGTTACAGGCTTCTTCGCACTTAAGAGAGCACTCGTAGAGAGGGTCTAAGTGTATCCAATAGTAGGTTTTAGAACGGTTTTTCGATGAACATATTGCATGATACATTTGCTCAGGCCAGTACATGAATTTTAAATGGTGACGTCTTGCCATTTACCACAATCAGCAGTGCAACCATTTTGTTCTCCGATATAGAGCAACCATGATCCATATTTGTAGCAGCAATCTGGCACCTCTATGTTTGTGGCATCCTAGGCAGCTGTCTAAAAATGGCTTCTGGTAGCACATGCCCTGAGATAATTTGAATAGGCTTGTGTTAAAATATGTCATCATGTTGATGGATTTTTAAGCACGTTCTTAATTAGCATTTCCGAGAAAAATGACATGTTACCACACCCTATGCTGAAGACAGACAAAAGCTATGGTGCATTTACTGCAACCCAATAAACGGGCATTTCTCTTTGGGTTGATCATGTTGATTTGTGCTAATATCTCAAAAGCATATCTGTGCCAAGTGGATCAGATGTCAAGCCTTCTTCTTGTTCTGCAGGAGTTGTGCAATGTGGAGGAGCCCTGTGAAGAATTCACCTCAAGACACAGCCTGGAGTGGAAGTTCTTGTTCTTGGATCACAGGTAAACGGGCTGGATGAATGTGTTCCTTGAGCGCTGATCATCAGACGCTTATGAGATGAGTTGAAACAAAATGGTGGTTGACGACTTTGTTTACTGTCTCACTAAATGTTACATACTTTGTAATGCTATATATATAAGCTCTAAGAGATCCATCTGTCTTTATTTAGTGTGGTACCCGAGTTTCTCAGAGGTGACAGTCTCCACTCAAAAACACCTTAGCGTGCCAATTAGTAGATCCTCGACCAGCATCCACAATGACAACAATATTTCTTGCAAGAATTAAATAACTAAACCTTCTCACCCCAGCCTACATCTTCACCACATCTCAGACACTTGTGTTTGGCACTACTGGTTTTGAGGCTGTATGCAAAGCAGTACAGAACCAGGCCCATGCCCGCTATACATCCCAGTGCTTGGGGGAAGCCATGTGCATAGTTGACAATACTACTAGGCTCGGGTCTGTTGGCACTTGGGCCCTCACTACAGGTAGCTCATAAATTCTGATAGCCCATTAACAGGAGCTATGGGGAATTTTGACTGGTCAAGTCAGACGAAATCTCAGTGTGAAGCTCTCGGAAAAATGTGGAAGTTGACATGGAAACACCAATTCTTCGAGCTTACTCTCAAAAGCATGTAATCTCCATTATTTTCCCAACCGAGAATTACAAGGTGCCCAGGAAAATAATGGATTTAAGTGGTTACTCTTAAGGAGGCTCTTATTATTGCCATAGAAAACTAAAAAAATATTAAGGCATCTGACTCAACTTCCAGTGACACAGCAGAAAACAAACCCAGCCATCCATTGGAGTCCTCATTTGAGCATCTCTCACGCTAGTTCCAAAATATAACACCAAAGAGGTAACATAGTTTCTCAGAAAAGAACAAGCACAACAAGATCAATATAGACCTCCTGCTCACAATTTGACTATATCCTTAAATTCCCAAAATATGATGACCACACTCCCTGGGCCTATTATTTCAGCAACGGGGCCTAGTCAAGTTGAAAGTGAGCCTTGCATTCCTATTGAAGATGGGAGCCCTTTCTTCCATCTTCAACAGGATGTGGTGCAGTGGCCAGAGCTGTTGACTCGGGAGTCGGGCATCCGGGTCCGAGATTCGGCATTGGCACAACATCCTGTGATTCTGGGCAAATCACTTAATCTCCCCGTGCCCATGGACAACGCCTGCATACCCTCACAGGTGATAAGACACACTATATAAATCTACAAACTTTAACTACCGTCATTGCTATGACTCACAGTGATACTTTGTTCATAATAGTCCACGCTCACATATGATAACAGCCATTATACCTCCATCTCATGATAGCCACTCACCGAACTTGACCACCAGACACTCATACTGGAAAGCACAACAGGTGCGATGTACACACCTAACCAGGACTGAAATGTGGATACAGAAATGCTTGTTCAAAGTATTCACCAATGGATAGATGGATGTTACAGAGTGACAGTCTCCACTGTATGTTTATAGTTGGGTTAGAGTTTCCAAAGAAAAGGTGCGCTCTTTGTTTTGCTAATAACTTTGGTGCTGTTTGATTATTCAGAAATGAAAGATTCCAAAAAAACAAATTCATCAACTTTGGTGTCATCATTGAAAGTGGTCTGCTGATTCGTCAAGTTGTGGAAAAGTAAATTTTGCCATGTTCTGTGCCCCTACGTGTTCCCCATCTTATGTTATATGTGCATGATTAATATGCATGTGTATCCCCCATGTTCGATTAAAGACGCAATTACAGTTGTGTCCATCTCTAGTATGCCAGTTTCCAGTTCTCGTGAATACTACGAATATTAGGCCTATGTAAAGCTACGTTGCCACGTTTCTCAGTGTGCACGTTATTTCATTGTAAAGTCCCCGTTTCTAGGCCTCAAAAGGGCCCGGACACCAGATTCAGCTCCTGTCTCCTGAACCCTCGCTGAGGAGCGATACAGCCCCCACCTGTATCCTCGACCCTTCACTTACTTCCTGCCTCACAGTGCCCGGCTCGGCCTGGCTCTGCCTGCTAGTCTGCCAAGAATATGTTATGATTCTAGTTATCAGTTCAGCCCTCCTTCACTGCATTCCTAAACTACTGAATCGCATCAATAGTTTCCGTCATCGTCTAGCCTTTACGTCTCCATGTAAGAGAAATACTGTATTTATGGTCATTTAATATTCTTCATCACGCACTACATGTAGAATAATGCATGCACCAGTCTTAGAGTCTGTTAGCCTCTCCCCTCCTGACTTTTAGTTTATATCAACATGTCCTCTAAACATTAGATACTAGATAGGGTTTAGGTACATGTCGCCCTGACTCTCCAGACTTCAGTCTCTACTCCTAGCACAGAGTTCATAGCCCCCAGCTTCTCCTAGTAACACGTCATTGTCAGTTTGCGCGCACCATTAGGTCAGAGGTCCCGGCTCCTTAGGTAGCCCCCTCCATGTTTCCGCCCCATTTATGACATATTCTGTTACGTTTACATCACATGTCTATGTACACGCCTCTTGTTACACCCACTTTCACCCTTATCTTTCGCGACTGTTATTGACCACACCCACTGCTCCGCCTACTGTATTCATTGTAATGCAACTGTTTTAGTATATATGCTTGTGTACTGTTATTAAATGTTAGCGCGCTCATCCCAGATCCAGCCCCGGCAGCTGCCGGGCCCTGCCATCCCATTCCTGTGCAGGTTGTCCTGTTCCTGTCCTTTATGCTGTATTAAACCTGCAAACTCCTACTACCTCGAATCTTGACTCTTATTTATTGAGCTATCTGTTATTGCTATGTCCAGTAAAACCTAGATCCGGTATTATTTATTTATATACCACATAATGGCGCCCGAACAGGGACTTGCCCTTTCCCCACGCGCCGGTGAAGCCACGTATGCCCCCTGACCCTCTGCAGCCGTGACGGAACTCTTCTGCGCACCGGCAGATATTTCTGCTTCAAGTATCCCTCAGGCCCACGGAGGAGACGGAGGTTGCGGTCCAGCATCCAGACGAGGCGGTGGAGGAACGCGGCGAGTCCCGACCAGAGCCCAAGCCCAGAGTCCAAGGTCCGAGGTATCCGGAGGCCCACCCGTAACAGAAGTCCGAAGTTCGTCCGTCCGGCGTCGAAGCAGTCCAGTCCAGTCCGAGGCCTTCCGTTCTTGCTGCCCGGTGAGTACCGTTGCTGGGGTAGTATCTAGACAGGGTCAATCTAATCGTCTCTGGTCCGTGGGGTTTGGTGGTACACAGATCCCAAAACGAAGTGTCCACTTCGGTGGATGCGGGTCCTGACGTGTCTCTTTATGAGACCGGTGAGTTTCGTACTGTTTTAGCAGTGCATCTAGTTTCTGTTCTAGTCAGTTCTGTTCTCGAGAAAATTCATGTATTCTGTTCGAACTGTTATTTTTAAATGTTCTTCATGTATTTTAATGTCGTGGTATGAATGTGGAGTAATTATCGTGTTCATTGTGTATTGTAATTAAGTATTGTGTCTAGGTTACAGTTCAGTCATGCCCTTATTTTCTAAACTACGTCAGTTAAAAACCAGAAAAGGTCTGCTAGAAGCAGCAGTTCCTGTCCCGCCTAGGGACAGTCCAGGTCATTTTATGTATCAGAAGCATGGCATAAGTGCCATATTATATCTAGATTTATGGGTAGAGTATACCAAACAGTTAGAGGAAAAGTATAGATGGCCCGTATCAGGTACGTGGGATGCCGAGTGCATCATGCGAGTAGAAGAAGCATTATGGAAAAAGGAAGCCAGACAGTCACAGAAAGATGCCATCGAGTTATGGCGCAAAGAATCTCATAAACGAACCGAAAAAGAAATCAGAAAGTCAGAATTAAGTAAAG
The DNA here is from genome assembly GCF_964261635.1 of Lissotriton helveticus. NCBI lineage: Eukaryota > Metazoa > Chordata > Amphibia > Caudata > Salamandridae > Lissotriton > Lissotriton helveticus. The sequence continues at coordinate 2,026,474,123 of NC_136063.1, forward strand.
AATCCTTAGAACGAACCCAAGAAAGGGAATTAATCGAGATAGGTGAACGAGTCAAAACCGAACAGTCAGATAGACAGAGGCATGCCCTTATTAAGGGTATGTATCCTCTTCTTGCCGAGGGCTTGCCAAAAGCAACCCCGGAGGCATCCAGTAATTTTCCGCCACCATTAGTTCCGACCAAGCTACGTCACAAACCGACCGCAGCTGATATTTTTATTTCGTCCTATTTGGACGACACGGTTCCAGAATATGCAAATCCTGTTCCGCCAGTCCCTGTAAATCATGCCATTCCTGCTCCTCCAGACACCGGAGTACCTGCTACGGTACCCCCGGTCCAGCCTACATTACAACTTCCCGCCACTCTGTCAGCACGAAGAGTATCAGTCGACGATTCCAGTATAGGGGCCGCAGGAGGAGGTCCTCCTGGTACCCCGCCACCACACCAACGTTTAACGTTAGTCGAGTTACATGAATGTGCGTTACAGCGTACGCCCAAATATAAGTCCGTTGCAGATATCCGACGAGCTCTTACTGAATGCCGCTATGATCCAGTCGCAGGTGATGATAGTACAGTTATATATTCCATCCGTGTAAGACGGGTGACCGGGTATTTGGATACCCTACCGAATATGAAAGAAGATCTAGACAGAATATATCGTTTCATCCGTACAGGGGATGATCCAGAAAGTATTGGTGAAGCCATGTCTCAAAGGAAAGCTGAGATCCAGCTCATGCTATTAAAGTTTCTGATTAATTGTTTAATAAGGGAACAAGATTATCCGACCAAAGATCCGGCTGAAATGAGAATCCTGACAAGGTGGAGTGATAATATAGCCGAGGGTAAACACAGAACTATCAGTAGTATAGAGAGTATGTACAAGAGAATTCGTAAGGAAATAATAAAGTTACATGAACAACGTAAAGCAGCACAAGTAAGCGAGAAAGAAAATGACTCTTCTACAGAAGAGGTAGAGGACGAGAATCCCGCCAGAATAGCGTATGTAGGAAAATCGAGACTTTCCGACCGACATTCACGTCTAGACTACAAGAAAACTTTTCATTACCCAGCACCAGAACAAGGTTCTCTAGAACAAGTATTTCAAGCTACCGATCACATTCTGAAATCACGAATCGGTTATAGTGAGTTAAGTACTATGCATGAACAAGAACTAGCCCGATCAGCAGTCCGATGGATTACTGATTCTACCACTTTTCCAGATGAAATAGTGGCACAAATGTTTCTGAAACTGCCCCCAGCCGAGCAACGACTGGTGGGTATGTATATGATCCAGCACCTCATTACTCTGTATGAGGGTCAACATTCTGATCCAGGTCCGTTACACGATGTCCTGAACGAGTTACTCCAGTATAGATGGAAAGGTTTAGGTACCGATTTAATTAGTATCATTCTAGAACAGCGCCACAAATATAGAACGTTTCTGAACCCGCATTTTGTTCATGTCTCACCTCCAGAAAGTAAACCGTTTTACATAGATAGACAGAACCCGTTACGAGAAGTACACCCAGTCAGGACAACAGATGGTGAAATGCAACGAGTGTTTGTTTACACCCCGATTACAAAGATGGAACTCTTAGAGATGAAGAAATTAATTCCCTGTCACGACAAAGATCCAGCAGGGTTCCACCGAGAATTAAAAGACATGCTCCGTATGGGAGAATACACGTATCCAGATATTATTAAAATGTTAAAAGTCCTGTTGCCCGCAGGGGTATACGAGAAACTCAAGGAAAAAGATTGGGAGGTGGGAGAGAAAAAGATCGATTGGGCAGTTCTAGAAGCTGAAGATAAGATACGAGTACCAGGTACCGGTCTTGGAGAGAAATGTAAAGAATTACCAGAACTGTTAATACAAGTTTTGCCCAGATTATTAGCCACTAAAAAGGAAGACTGGGATGCAATCTCAGCCTGTAAACAGAAACAAGACGAAGACACTAGTGATTTTTATTCTAGATTTGAGAAATGTTTTATCATAAACAGTGGCCTCAAGACAAGTAGTGAGTCATACCCTCATCTTTTTGTTACTAAACTAGTCGAGAATTCTAGTCCACAAGTTAAGAATCGAGTTTTGAAAGTCGAAAGTACATGGCAAGCTAGTACCCCGTCCCAGATGTTACAGATGCTCCAGTACCACCAGAATAGAATCAGAGAAGAGCAAGATCATGAAAGAAAACGTATGAAAGACACGAAAATGAAAGTACTAGTTGCACAATCTGTTCCTCAAGACAGTCAGAAGAGGGGTACGAATCAAGCCAGTCATTCTGCAGCTCCCGTTAAAGGGACATGCAATTATTGTAAACAGCCAGGTCATTTTATAAACGAGTGTGCAGTTCTGAAACACAATATAGCTACTGGTAAGACTAAAGAAAGACCACGTCCGTCTAGACAAGAACAAGTTTCACAGATTTCTCAGTCACAGAATGCACAACAGACAGTTCCAGCACCGCAGCCTATTGCTGCAACACAGCATGTTACACAGCAGATGTACCAGTATGCACAGTCCGAGTATCCAGAGTATCAGCCATATTCATGAAACAGCCTAGAGAGGGAGGTAGGCTTGCCTCTCATCGAGATACCTGTAGATCAAGAAGGTCCCTATGTTCATAGTCAGGTACTAGGGAAAGACAGAAAGTTTCTGATTGATACAGGGGCAAGTAGGACGACCATCAGTCACGCCGAAGTTCCAGGGGCTCCGCTCTCAGGCTCTAGAAATGTTTCCCTTGGATTTTCAGGAAAGCCTATTGTAAACGAGATATCTAAGCCAGTTACTCTAGAAGTAGGTCCATTGTCCCGCACTACTGATCTGTTACTTACGAAGTCATGTCCAGAAAATCTGTTAGGCATTAAAACACTGAAAGAATTAGGTGCAGTTATTTGCTGCTCCCCAGAGGGAATACGATTGTTTTTACGTGACTTCAAGGGTCACTATGTATTACGAGATTTTGATCCGAGATTGTCTAATGTCCCGCAGCATCTATGGGCACAAGGTCCAACTGATGTGGGTTTCATGCAAATCACACCCCATCGTGTGACTCTCAAACCAGGTGTAGTGTTACCACGAATCAGACAGTACAGACTACCACCTGAGGCTGTAGCAGCCTTATCCAAAATTATTGACGAGCTCATGGCTCAAGGAGTAGTTGTAGAAACTGACTCCAATGTATGTAATTCTCCGATCATTCCAGTCATGAAACGTACTGATCCAAATGCACCCCCAGTATATCGATTAGTGATTGACCTTCGAGAACTCAATAAATGTATTATTCCCCAGTACCCAGTTGTCCCAGATATTTCTTCCCTACTGACAGCCATTGATTCCGAAGCGTCATTTTTCACAGTCATAGACCTCAAGAACGCATTTTTCAGTGTACCCATTCATCCAGACAGCCAGTTTCTTTTCGGATTTTGTTTAAATGGAAGGAGCTATATGTTCACACGAGCTCCTCAAGGTTTCACAGAAAGTCCTAGTATTTACAGTCAAGCGCTTAAGAGACAACTAGACAATATTCACATGCCAACTGACACTGCCCTGCTCCAGTATGTCGATGATCTACTGATCACAGCCCGTTCTGAACGTGCTTGCGAGCGAGCATCACTTACAGTCTTGTATTTCCTTGCCGAGATGGGGCACAAGGTGTCCCCTTCGAAGCTTCAATTCTGTGTCCAGCAAGTGATCTACTTAGGCCACTTACTGTCCAAGTGGGGTAGGCAGTTGACACCAGACCGTATCCAGTTAATAGCGAGTCTTCCTCAGCCCAAGACACAGAAGGAGGTACGTGCTTTTATCGGCCTTACTTCTTATTGTAGACAATGGATTCCTCAGTATGCATTTCTAGCTAAACCACTGATACAGTTAACGACACAGGAGGCAGCCCTATCGACTGTCCTCCCTTGGACATCTGAACATACACTTAGTTTCAATGAGTTAAAGAAAGCTTTATGCCAAGCTCCAGTTCTAGCTACACCGAACTACAGTAACCCTTTTACACTTTTCGTCACAGAACGTGAAGGTACAGCATTATCTGTTCTCACACCAGATCAAGCAGGACAATACAAGCCTTGTGCTTATTTTTCGAGCACATTAGATCCTGTAGCCCAGGCTCTGCCTGCGTGCCTCAAGTCAGTTGCAGCCACAGCTCTAGCTATCAGACAAAGTGATTCCATAGTATTAGGACATTCCTTGACAGTACAAGTTCCACACTCCGTGGAAGTTCTTTTAAACCGAACACAAACTCAGCACTTGACAATTGCACGTTTAACAGGTTATGAATTGACACTGTTCCAGCCACACATAGAAATCAGACGCTGCAACGTTCTAAATCCTGCTACACTGTTACCGTCAGTTACTTCGAATCCTGCCACACACGACTGTGTGGAAGTAGTTAACATTATGACTAAGCCAAGACAAGATCTGACAGATATTCCATTACCAGATCCCGACCTGACACTTTATGTGGATGGTTCATGTATGAGAACAAGTACAGGAGAACTAGTAGCCGCGTATGCAGTGACTACTGACACTGACGTTATAGAAACACACCGTATTGACACCCTGTCTGCTCAAGCAGCAGAGCTAGTTGCTCTGACCCAAGCCTGCATACACGCTAAGAACCTGAAAGTTAATGTTTACACAGATTCACGCTACGCATTTGGAGTCGTACACGACTTTGGAGTGCTCTGGCAGGAGAGAGGTTTCATGACTTCTCATGGAACCAAGATTCAGCATGGTCTCCTTATTCAGGCTCTGTTAGATGCCATACACTTACCGACATCTATTGCTATCATGAAGTGCAAAGCACATACGAAAGTTACTGACATTATTTCTCAAGGTAATGATCTAGCAGATCGCACAGCCAAGCTTACAGCACAGACTCCAGACATTTCAGTAAATCCGACACAGACACATACTCCAGATCCGACTACATGCATGACAGTTAAGGACCCTACTCAAGATGTCATAGATATCCAGTTACATGCTACTCCCGATGAAATCAAGAAATGGTCCGAACAAGGAGGGGTCCAGACAGATCAGGGATGGGTAACGAAGGGTAGAGCCACATGGTTTCTCCCCGACTCCATGGTTCAAGTCATTATCAATACCGCACATAGTCCAGCACATTTAGGAGAAAAAGCTATGTTAGACAGTATCCAGAACATTTGGTTCAACAAGCATTTACGAGCTGCAGCCAAGCAGAAAGTCCGTACCTGTATGATATGTTGCCAGTTTAATCCAGGTAAAAGTGTCCCGGTGGAACAAGGTGGATTCCAGCCCCCTGACCACCCTTTTGAAGTCCTCCAGATGGATTATATTCAGATGGAGCGATGTCGAGGTTTCAAGTATGTCCTTGTAGTTGTATGCGCTTTGTCCAGATGGACAGAAGCATATCCAGTCCCAGATTACACAGCCGCGACCACTGCCAAGCAGTTGGTTCGTGAATTCTTCCCCCGTTATGGACTCCCTAGAGTCGTATATTCTGATAACGGCCAGCCATTCTCATCTGAGCTCATGAAACATGTTTCCCTGTTGTTAGGGTACCAGTGGAAGTTCCATTGTGTACGCCATCCTGAAGCAGCCGGTCTCGTAGAGAGACATAATCAGACCCTGAAAATCCGTATTGCTAAAATATGTAAAGAGAAAGGTGTGGACTGGCTAGTCGCTCTGCCAGTCGCTTTGTTTTACATGCGCATGGTCGCACATTCCAGATCAGGTCTGTCCCCGTATGAGGTCGTATTCGGCCGCCCCCCTAATATGTGGGGTACACCTAGACCCCGAAGTATTACCGATGTTTCAAGTAATATGCTGACAGATTACCTAGCTTCCTTGATGTCTGCCCTACACTCTTGTCGTTCACAGGTTGCCGCCGCATTTCCAGACAATACCGAGGTGGCACCGCATGAAATCGTTCCCGGATGCATGGTTCTTGTCCGGAATTTTGATCGTTCAAGTCCGCTGGAGCCTCGCTGGAAGGAACCCCGACAGGTCCTCCTGGCCACCCGTACTGCCGTCAAGCTGGAAGGCAGGAAGGGCTGGGTCCATTTGTCTCATGTGAAGAAATTTTACGGACTAAAGCCTGTTTCTAAGAACATTTCCGAGAATTTAAAAGACTGCCAAAGTACTATTCTTAAGGACTGTCCCGCAAAAGACAATGATACTGAACCCTCCCTGTTAGAGAAAACTCCGCAACAGGAGTATAAGCAAAAATTAAAATAAGTCAGCCAGTTTGATTGTCTAAGTCCTCCCCTAGGTGAAACGGTTAGACCGGTTTCTGACATGTATAAAATAGACCCCCATAGTGAGAGAGTTAGTCAAAACTCAATCCGATGTATCGTTTTTCTAAGTTTCATATTGTTTTTCAGCCTTATGACTACCTGCACAGGTTATGCTTTTTATTTGTATTTTCCAGTTTCACATGTAAATAAGTCTTCTAATGTTACAGTAGAGCACACGTTTAGTGATCTGCCTCCTCATGAACTATCTTATCGTCTTGCTATGCGTAATAATTCCTTTATCCGCATGTTACATTATTCACACCAGACCAGCAATGCCACTAATTGTTGGGTGTGTGGTCGACTCCCCCCTTTCCAGACACCGAAGGGAGTTCTGCCACTCTTTCCTTATCCATTTTCACATAATGGTTCGTGTGGAGCATGGTCCACGTTAACGTCATCCTCAACAGATATGTCTTTTCATAACAGTACATGTTTTCCAGACAAGCAAGGTCTTCCCCACAGAACAGGGTTAGATCTAGAAAATGAAGTTTATAATTTAGGTAATTATTCTTCGAATTTCATGGTCCTGAATGTTCAGTCTGATACTACTCCAGACTTACCTGCTATGTCAGTACTACCAGTTAAAGGCGAATTATGTGTCCGAAAGAATGGTTCCGTACATGTAGGACATAGTGATTGTACTACTATCGTCAAGTATAGTGACAGTGGGAAATCTATTTTCAAAGCTTCACGTCATTCTTATTTTGTTTGTGGTCAGACCGCATATGTTCGTCTGCCCCTCGATTGGGAGGGAACCTGTTACATTGCCTTCCTACTGCCACCAGTTTTTCTAGCCCCACCTGACTACCATAGGAATTCCCACCTAGTACATACTAGACACAAGAGAGACCTCCCGATTGTCGATTATACTGAAACTGCTCTAGAACAATACATAGATATCAATAAAGGTGTCTTCCCCTATTTAGGTACTGTTGTGAATAGTAAACTGATACGTAGATTAACGAGAACCCTTGAAGCAGTAGTGATTGAGACTACTTCTGCTCTAGGTAACTTAACCGAAGAGCAATCCTTTATGAGAATTTTCGTGCTCCAGAATCGTCTCGTCCTTGACGTCATACTGGCCGATAGGGGCGGGGCATGTAGAGTCATCGGATCTAGTTGCTGCATTTTCATTCCAAATAACGCACCGTCTGTTTATTCAGCTATAACCAGACTCCATAAAATTGCCCATATGTTACACCAAGATCCAGGCACCTGGACATGGTCCGGTTGGTTCTGGAATATAATTTCCGCCTGGGGATGGAAAGTATTGTCTTTTCTAGGTATTGCAGTAGCGATCATATTCAGTTGCTGCCTCTGTATACAATGTGGCCCTGCGATTTGTGGCATTTGTGCTACCTCTTGTATTCCTAGTCCCAAGTCCCGTTCTAAATCCCGTTCTAAGAACATTCGAGACGAGCAAATGATACTGTATGAAATGATAGATGGTATCATGAATATTGATGTTTCCTGAGGGAAACGTAGTGACAAGGAGGGAATGTGGAAAAGTAAATTTTGCCATGTTCTGTGCCCCTACGTGTTCCCCATCTTATGTTATATGTGCATGATTAATATGCATGTGTATCCCCCATGTTCGATTAAAGACGCAATTACAGTTGTGTCCATCTCTAGTATGCCAGTTTCCAGTTCTCGTGAATACTACGAATATTAGGCCTATGTAAAGCTACGTTGCCACGTTTCTCAGTGTGCACGTTATTTCATTGTAAAGTCCCCGTTTCTAGGCCTCAAAAGGGCCCGGACACCAGATTCAGCTCCTGTCTCCTGAACCCTCGCTGAGGAGCGATACAGCCCCCACCTGTATCCTCGACCCTTCACTTACTTCCTGCCTCACAGTGCCCGGCTCGGCCTGGCTCTGCCTGCTAGTCTGCCAAGAATATGTTATGATTCTAGTTATCAGTTCAGCCCTCCTTCACTGCATTCCTAAACTACTGAATCGCATCAATAGTTTCCGTCATCGTCTAGCCTTTACGTCTCCATGTAAGAGAAATACTGTATTTATGGTCATTTAATATTCTTCATCACGCACTACATGTAGAATAATGCATGCACCAGTCTTAGAGTCTGTTAGCCTCTCCCCTCCTGACTTTTAGTTTATATCAACATGTCCTCTAAACATTAGATACTAGATAGGGTTTAGGTACATGTCGCCCTGACTCTCCAGACTTCAGTCTCTACTCCTAGCACAGAGTTCATAGCCCCCAGCTTCTCCTAGTAACACGTCATTGTCAGTTTGCGCGCACCATTAGGTCAGAGGTCCCGGCTCCTTAGGTAGCCCCCTCCATGTTTCCGCCCCATTTATGACATATTCTGTTACGTTTACATCACATGTCTATGTACACGCCTCTTGTTACACCCACTTTCACCCTTATCTTTCGCGACTGTTATTGACCACACCCACTGCTCCGCCTACTGTATTCATTGTAATGCAACTGTTTTAGTATATATGCTTGTGTACTGTTATTAAATGTTAGCGCGCTCATCCCAGATCCAGCCCCGGCAGCTGCCGGGCCCTGCCATCCCATTCCTGTGCAGGTTGTCCTGTTCCTGTCCTTTATGCTGTATTAAACCTGCAAACTCCTACTACCTCGAGTCTTGACTCTTATTTATTGAGCTATCTGTTATTGCTATGTCCAGTAAAACCTAGATCCGGTATTATTTATTTATATACCACAAAGTGGGGATCAAGAAAAAAACAGATGGGGAGGGCGAAAGTGCAATTTCCCTTGTTAATTCATATATAGGAATTTTGTTCTCCGATATAGAGCAAATGGCTGAATGTAATCAAATCACATTTTGCAAAAAGTTAAAAATGTATCTAGAAAGAATGCTTTTTGTGATTTGGTGTAAACTTTTTTAGCCGGTTTCAAGAAGAAAGTGTTTAAAATGGGGCCAGGGCATGAAGGAGTTAACCCTCAGAAAAAACTTGAGATACATGCAATACTGTAAGCCAGATATTAAAATATTGTTACCTCTTTGTATGCCCATGGGACCAAGCTCTGTCACAAGCTTATTAGAACATAAAATAACACAATCTCCTATTGTATTGGAAGTCAGACATGAAAGTCAGATAGATACCTTTATCTATTGGCTTTGTCAGGATACAGCACTAGGAAACAACTGGCACATCATTTTCATGTATGGCTCTTAGCTTGGCAATACTGACAACATTTACTCATTATGTTTGTTAGTTGTTGAAGAATGATTGCCAGTGAGTCCTTGATGAACTCGACTTATTGTACAAAAAAAAATACTCAACGTCATAGGATATATGTAATTCCTCTACAAGCATTTTGTGCACCATTATGAATTTGCACATAATCCAACTTCTGGTGCATAATTTGAAGATTGTAACCAAGATGTGTTTCTAGGTCGAATAAAACCAATTCTGCACATCAGGGCAGAGTCACCCATGACACAATGTTTTTTTTTCTGGTAGCCATTCAGTTGCTGGTTGCAGTAATCAGGGAGTAACAAAGATGGCACGTTTTCCTGAATACTTGAAGTATCCTAAATTGATAGACTGAGGAAGGGTTTTTATCAGCAGCAGAAAAGAAATCCTCAAATACATTAATGGATTTCAAACATGATTGATAAGGGGAGTCCTTCTTTGCCATGAAACTGAATTGCTTCACAGAAATTCATGTTTACACCACAGTCACTGTTCCCAAAGCAGCAGTTATTGCGAGAACGCACTGGGAGTTTAGGCGGATTACACACACGGTGCTTCTGTCTTTTGAGGTACAATGCCCCTGCTCAGAGTAGGATACATATTTAACAAACATGCTACACTTCTTTATAGCTACTTTCTAATGCAAAGCGGTCCTCGGAGAGGCCGTATGCTTGGATCATGTAGTAAAGCAGAAGTGAGGCACACCTTTTATAGAAGGACGTAGGCTTCATTTCTAATAGAGTGTGAAATTGTACATGTTTTACATAAACTATTTTAGCCTGGGGTAGGCTATTTAAATGGCTTCCTCTGCTCCCATGTCACTTGTACCAATGTGGGCAAAATTGTCAAAAGATTTAGCAAGGTATGAGCCACACAATTTGCCTTTCTTTGAGGCATGACATCCCTTTCAGTGGTGGCTCCTTCGATATGGTGTGCTGCATTGTGGGAGGGTGGGTGGGCGGGTCAGCTCTGCTATCAAAGCAGGGGAGGAGTGATTTGCCCTCTCCTAAGTGTGTAATGACTGTTTGGTCCTCTCGGGCCGCCCAAACCAGTCATGCACAGTTTCTCCGTTCTCCATGCAGGTTGCATTACAGCCTGTTTGGAGAACATGCCCAGGCTGATCATCCAACCAGGATGCTCAGACAAATCAGCACTGCAGCGTTGTGATTGGTCAGGGAGCCTTGGTCTTTACCAATCACAATGCAGTGGGGCCTGCTTCCTGTTCCTCCAGGGGTATAAAAGGGGGTGGTAATGGACGGAGCATCTGAACCAATCAAACACTCAAACCCAGTCAAAGGATCTGGGTTTAATCCATCACCGTTCTTTAGCCCACTCTGCCACCCCAGTTCAGACATGGCTATATGCAAATCAGTCTGACCCTGTGCCTCATGGGAACAGTCCAGCCCGAACTGCCAAGCCATGCCTTCCCTGGACCGGAAACAAGCCTCCGAGGACCGGTTTCTGGCATTACAGCCGTCTTCAGCCCGGCTTGCTTGAATCCAGTGGCAAAGTGAGCAAGGGACTCACGTCTGAGCATACCCTGCCACACTTATGGCGGCCAAAAGCGGAGCAGACATGGGACCCAGCGACAAGGTATTTCTTTTATTTTTTATTTTTTTAATTTGATTATGTGCACACCCTCCCCCACATTTGTGACCCTCCTCCCACCGCACAACCCCCATGTGACACCATGCCCACCGCCTCACCCGTGAACTGTGCCGGCCGCCACAGATCCCTTTGCTTGCTGTGTGACTAATTCCTAAATCCAGTGATCACGATGAAGTCCAGTGAATTAATGTCTGATGGTCTGTTCACCATGACTGTGATGGTCCTTTTGTGTGCTGGGCACATCATTGAGATAAGTATGGCAACCCATGTTCAAAATAATTTCCTGAAACAGCTTTAGCATACTATAAATTAGCCATGGGTAGAAGGTGCATTGGCATTACCAAGAATTACAACCCCACAAGACGAAATTAGAAAAGTTTGTTTTTTCATAAGTGTAAGTAATTGAATTGCTGGTTGAGAGGGTTGAAACTCTACTCAAGCAGCAACCACAATTGTGAAGTCACTAGCAAACCCCAAAAATAACCTGTGCTCGACCCCCTGCTAAGTTTGGCACAGAGCAGTCAGGCTTAACTGAGAAGCAATGTGTAAAGTATGTATACAGCACTTCAAACACTAATGAAGTGAAGACACTACACAAGGAAAATCCCACACCAATTTGAAAAATATAGAGTATTTTTGTAAATTAATCAAGACCAAAACAACAAAAATCTAACCAGTAGAATCGGGGATATGCAATTTTAAAGATTTCAGTGAAAATAGCACCAAAAACACAAAGCGCCAATTGTGTGTATCAGGTCGCACCGAACCAGGACAAAGTCACAAGTGCAGGCCCACCGTGATGAATTGCGGGCCGGCTACACGGACCCACTTAGGCCCACTGAACACAGTACCTTAATCCTGGTGACGGAGAAATGCGTAGTTCTGTATCGAAGATGCATTGCGCAGCACAGGTGATGCAAGGTCTAAGCAAGGAGATGCATCACGCTCTATAAGACCTGCAAAAAGCCCTAAAGGACTGGCCCTGCTCTCCCTCTTGTACTTAGGCCAAAGAAGTGGATTTGAAGTTTCATATGGCTGAACTCTTGTTCAAGCCACAGAGGCACAATAAGCTACAATTGGCATTTCCTGCAACTACCCATCTCCAACTGGACCTACCCAATACTCTGCTGGTAGCTTCTGCTGAAGTGAGTCTTGACCCCCAAGTGTTGTTCCCCAGGTTCAGGGCCTCTTGGCTGTGTCAATGTTTCTACTCCTAACATGCTGAGAAACATGGGACTAAAAAACCTTTTGCCTCCAAAGACTTCCGTAGGATCAAGACAAACCTGTCAAGCCAGATCAACGAAGGTGCGTTGACGCTAGACTGGATACTCAGGTTTCCCCCTATCTCAGCTTTTCTACAACAGCAAGTCCAATTCAGTGGGACCTCACAGACAAGTTAGTTGTGGGGCTACAGCTTGAAGCCTTGCCCGCTAGAAAAATCAGAGCTACAATAAAGTGACTAAGTCGAAATCGAGAAATCTTCACCGGCCTGTGAGGGCCCTTACTTGAGCATAGAATTTGAATGTCTCCTGCTCAGAACTTTCTCACCAAGAGTCAGAGGCTTCACCTAGGCCTTGTCTAATGGTTACCCAGCCACGTGGACCATTCTCAGTAACAGGCTGCTGCCTTACCAAATTAAGGATTTTTGACTTCCATTTCAGATACTGGGGGGCTTACTTATAAGCCTCTGCGTCACTTTTGCGCCACCGGTGCATCAATTTTTGTTACGCAACAGTAGCATAAATTATGCACCATGTTGCGCCATATTTACGAAGTGATGCATCTAGGTAGATGCGTCACCTCATAAATCACTGCGCTACATTATAGCTGCGCCAGGTATAATGTATGCATGGTGGGTGTACCCCCGCAAGAAAGGGTCGTAGGAGTGGCGCAGCGAAATCTATGAGATTTCGCTGCACCACTTCTAGGATGCCAATGCGTCAAAACCTTACGCCTGCCTCTTGGCAGGTGTAAGGGTGATGCAGGCCCTTTCACATGGGACTTGCCCCATGTGAAAGGAACTTTGCTGGAGTTGCATCAGGCTTCCGACATAACTCCAGCAATGCTCCACTTTTTGCACTGACAGATACGTCAGTTATACTGACGTATCTGTCCTTCCTTGCGACATGATGCGTCATATTGTAAATATGACACATCATTGGTGTCGCAAGGAGGGCGCACTGAGAAGTGGTGCATCGCTGCTTTCACGCAGCTATGCGCCACTACTCGTAAGTGAGGCCCTAAGTCCGGAAGAGAAACTTCTGATTGTGTCGAACATGATTTTTGTAGCTGACCTCCCTTCCATCGTGGTTGGCCTCAAAGTGCACCTGGGTCTCACCTCAATAACTTGACCGCAGTTGGCGCATATCAGTTTTTGACACTATTTTGAACCCTAAACTTTAGAAATTCATATCTCCTGTATAGAATTTTTGTGGTTTTGGTGTCTTTTTATATATTAAAATGTGATATATTTTTCTAAATTGGTTGGGATTTTTCTAGTATTGTGCTTGACTGTATTATTGTTTTGGTACTGCATAAATACTTTACCCCTACCCTCTAAGTTAAGCCTGTCTGCTTTGTTCCATACCTACCGGTGGGTTGAGCTCAAGTTAATTTAGTGGCATTAGTGATTCTCCCTGACAAGCATTGTGGCTATTTCTTGAGGTAGGTCATCACTCCCCACCCCCTTAACCAGTACCCACAATTTCTTACAGTGGACACGGACAGGCAAAACTAGAAAATGACCCCACATGCGTTAGGTAAAAACCCTCTGCATGGGAAAGTGCATCCACTACATCAGCAGCTGCACTCTCAGCAAATTGATCCCTGCTAGGCATGCCAGCATCTATCAATACATCAGGTGGGCCCTTCACCACTGACACCAAAAGCTTCCATTCACTTGGCAAGTGGTGACCCACCCACCTTGGTGTAAATAACCCCATTTCCCTTTCCACTATGTGTAAACAATATCTGCAAGTGGAAGATACCTTATCAAGCCTCCTTAATAATGCTTTATTCTGAAACATACTCCTCTACAAACATTAGGATCAGGTAACATCTCATTACCTTTGCCCATCCATAGCCACAATTCACAGTAAGAATGGACTCATTAGATGTACGGAGCCTTATGCATTGTCCTCATTGGCAAATCTAGCATAGAGAAATGACATGGCTGAGACAGAAGAAGGGCATAGATGGAAAGTGTAGCATTTACTACTCACCTAGGCAGCAGCGATTTGCTTGTCAAATTGAACATTTTATTTTGTGATGCTGATGAATGATGCGTTTCAGGATGTTGGCAGTGTTAGGTATGGTGTATGAAGTAGATGACGTAGTGGGGTTAAAATGTGTCAGTAGTGTAGATTGTGGGTTGTTGTGTAGACTAGATTTTGTACGTGCAGTGGATGTTGTTTTGTAGGTGATGCTACTGAGTGTTGGTGGTGTAGTGTGAAGGTGCAAGTAGTATTGCTGATGTCATCTATGGTGGAGATAACTGGGTGGTGAAGTGAAGTATAGGAAGAAGAAATAGCATGCACTGTAAATATGGGGAGGAGGGCTGTCAGAAAAGTTCTGCTTCCTGTTCGTTCTCCTGATGAATCTATTATACCGATCAGCTTAGGGGGTGAAGAGTAGCAAGCAAAATATGGTCGGAGAGGGAATGGCCATCACCATAGCACCATTGTGAGCACTCTCCATGGAGCTCCTGCACTCCACACCTGGCCTGAGTCTTAGTGCAATTTCTGTCATGAAATCCTTACTACTCTGTGGAACTATATTGGGCCCTGAGGGGGCTGAAGAGTGCCAGGGCAGTAGAGAGACCCATTGTTAGACCTGGTACCATTGGCGTTAGTCTACCTTCCATCTTTCGCTGTTGTCTCCTCTGTTTTTGATATGTTTTTGTTGGTTAGATGCTTTGGGCACTGTGCCACTGCTATTCAGTGCCACAGTGCGAGTGCTCCCCATTGTAAATTATTGTAATGGATTAGTGACTCCATGATTGGCTTATTTGATTTACTTATCAGACCATAGTTCAGTGCACCATGTGGGCCCAGGGCCTGTAGATCAAATGCTGATTGTGGGCTTGCAGCACTGATTGTGCCATCCACAGAAGCAGCTTGTAAAGTGTGTCTCAGGCCTGCCATTGCCAAGATTGTGTGCAGTCTAGTACTGCCATGTCGACTTGGTAAGTTCACCCACTTACCAGTCCCTAAACCTTCCCTTTTCTACATGTTAGCCACCCCTAAGGTAATCCCTAGGGCAGAGGGCTTCAAACTTTTGAAGGTTGAGCCCCCCCCCCCAGCTGAATTTTTTTAAATGTCGGGCCCCCCCCCCCCCACCACCTGACAAAGATTTCTGGAATCTGGTACACTACATAATCGACCGCCACCCGCATATCCCGGGCCATATCCGGCAAATAATGTTCAAAACAATGAGTGTTTCCTCCTTCTCCATGTCTTCCCTCACTACCACTCATCAACAATGCACCTCATCTCTCTATAGCACCTTTCTGGCAGATGTAAATGTGGGATACTTGTAAAGCGCACTGTTACTCTACCCGAGTGTCCTGGCGCTGTAGACCGCTGGGGAACCCGTCCTGGTTTTCCCTGTGAGATCGTCCCTTTCTGGGTATCTCCAGGGTGAAACCAGGCATCCCCGGCGTCTGTGGGGGGCTGTTGTAGAGATGAGGCAAGCTTAATGCCCAGAGTTACCGAGTGTGTTCCTGGTTAGAGTAGGCACTGAGGCGAGAATTATCGAGTCCGTTGACCCTGGTCCAAGACCCTGCCACGTCAGGAATTGAACCCTGGTCCCGGGCCGTTCTCTGCTTACAGGTCTGCCGCCTCTAACCAGTGAGCCACACCTCTCCACTCAAACATATCATTTTTTTTATAGTGCTACTCATAGTTTCATCATTATCAGGGGCATATGTACAAGCCCCTATAGACACCACACCGTCACTTTTTACGACGTTGTGGTGGCGATGGGGGTATTGCCGTATTTACAAGGCAGAGTCAAGCCACTTAACTTGGCTTAACGCTGCCTTGTAAATAAGGCCCCCTTTCATGCTATGCTTAGTGTGAAAGGGTGGGCAGTGGGTGTTGCGGTGGGCGTTCCACTGCAACAGGCACTGATTTTGATGTTGCTCCCTATTTACAAGGGCAGCGTAAAAGTGAGGCAGCGTTAAAATCAAGAACAGGGAAAACCTGGTCTTAAGCTGGCGAAACAAGGAGAAATGCATAATTTCTCCTCATTTTTGCTTCATCCATGTGTGCTGCCTTGTGCAGCACACATGGAAAAAGTAAAATGCCTTGTATTTGTAATCTTTAAAAAAAAATCAATGTTGTGATTTCTGTGTGTGCTGCATTAAGCAGCACACACGGAAGTGAAACAAATGGCATTTAAAGATTGTTTATGTACAGGAAGGTCCCCTTTCTTATGTACAGGAACGTCCCCCTCCTGTACATAAACAATCTTTTCCCTGCACCCAGAAACCCTTGCACTATGGTGCAATGGTGTCTGCATTGGAACTACACTGCTAAGTGTAGCGCCAGCGCAGGGGAAACGCAAGGCTGCACCATATTGGTGTAAATATGGTGCAGCCTTCCGTGTCTGAAGTGGCGGAGAGAGGCCTTAACCCATGACTGCTAATGCCTCACTCGGCAACTTCCTTGAACATATGTCCCTCAGTTCTTTGATCTGCATGGTACTCCTTCTTTGTAGCAGGCACATTAACCCTCTGTGCTGTGAGGGTGTCAGGAGTGCTCATGTGAGTGTACAGTGAGGTATGCGACATTGTGAGAGTAGGGTAAGTGGAGTGAATGCAGGGTGAGTGAGGTGACCATATGAATTTGGGTGTGCATGCTAGTGCAGAGTGGGACTAATGAATGCATGGTTAGTGATGGGCTTGTTTAAGTGAGATTGCAGATTGAGCAGTGAGGGGGACAGGTGAGTGAAGTGTCACATGACTGCAGGGTGGGTAGTGTGCTTGTGTGGCTGCAGGTTGAGGTACAGGGAAAACCGCGCAAGAGCATTGTGAGAGCAGAGGGATCACTGAGTGCAGGGTGTGAGTGCCTGGGGGTCAGTATGAGGGAATTGTGATAGCTGTGAGTGCAGGGTGAGCATGAATGTGAAGTGCGAGAATTTGGAGCAAGTTGTCTGAATACAGGGTGCATTTCCAGACACTTGCAGTAACTCAGCATGCTATTGATGGCAGCACAGGGTTTCAGATATGTTAAACTATTGCAATTATGGCATTAACCAGGGATCGAGGGTGGAGGAAATAAATACTGGGCTGATCTTGCAACAAACTTTCAGTTTTATGATTAGGGCTGCCAGCTCATTATTTTGATGTCCCAGGTGGTGCAAAAATAAGCAGTCACCTAAAGCTCTATTTTCAGCACTTATTTTTGCATACTCTGAACAGCAAATATAAATAGAAAGCACTTTAAATTGTGTTTTAGGGCTGCCTGAATGATATGACTGATAATAAAAGGGAAAAAAGACAGAAAAGTCACATCATGAATGAATACATACTTCTTTATAACTCATATTTAGTGTCAAGAGAAGTAATTTGCAGGCTGTTTAAACACCTGAATGGGATTTGTCTTTTGGCAACTTAAAACCCTTTTAGCCCTGTGATCATTGCACTCCTGCCAGTGTAATTTAAAAAGCAACATTGTCGCCTTTCTGGGAAGAGCTGTCCCTCCCTAGACGGGGTTAAATTCATTTCATCTGCAGTGTGAGACAAAGAGTTTCCTCTGCTCTGAAATCTTCGATTTCAGTTTTAGCAAAGGGGGCTCCCTGCCTCCCACTGCAGCTAAAGCATTTCAGCTGTAAGTAACCAGGATAGCCCCCCCACAGCCCCCCTAACCCCGTGTGTGGCAGCCTGGCTGAGACAGCTTCCCGGTGCACACAGCCGCACCAGAGTACTTCACAGTTCTTTAAAATACCTTTTTCTTGTTAATGAGGGTTTAATGGTTTTCACCCCTTCTTAGGGCCCCTGCAGCTCCACTCTGCCTTTCGTTTGGAGAATCAGAGGACAAAGGTGAGATTTTAGGGAGGAGTGCGCACCCCCCCTGAGATGGCGTCCCGCCCCTGCACCCCACAGATTGAAGAACGCTGCCCTAGGGCAAGGTGCATTGTATGTGACAGGTAGGACATGCCCTGATGTGTGTGGCATGTCCTGATGGTGAAATACAGTCAATTTCGTTTTTCACTATTGCAAGGCTACCTGTCCCTATAGGCTAGAATGGGCAGTTTGATTTTAACATCTTATCATCCTACCTGACCCAGGGAACATTGTAGAAAAGCGAATTTAGTATGCCTGAACTCAGAATGATAAAATACATCTTTTAGTTGGTTTTACATTCTGTGTTTGAAAATCCAACTTTTAGAAAGTAGGTATTTTCTTGTCTACACCATCCAGCCTGCCTCTGCTAGGTTGGGTATTGCATGTCTGGTTTGTGAGTGACAGGGGCTGAGGGGGCTCCAGGAGGCAGGGTGAGTCAGCACAAGGCTAAATAGACCTATCTGCATTGGAAGTAGTGGGAGCAGTAGCACCTGGGCCTGAATAGGGCTGTGCCTGCCTTCCACAATGCTGGCTACACCTCCTGTGGTGCGTCTGATGACCCTGGCCCACACTGACAAAGGAAGAAGTTGTGCACTGGCAGAATGCACCCAGAACTGGTTTGGACTAGATACAGACACTCTCTTCCTTCAGACACAAAGGATATGTGTATACAAAAAGAGGGGCCCAGACCTCAGAACTTAAAATCACTTCTGGACATCAAGACAGACCTTTTGCCAAGGAGACGAACCAAAGAATCTGCAGGAGTTGGACTGCCCCTGTGCCAGTGTGTTGCTTTCTGGGGTTGGCCTGCAGTCGTTTCTTTATTACCAAGGAAAGGAGAAAGACTTTTATTTGCAACTTTCATCATCTTGTAGAAGAAACTCCAAGGGCTTGAACTGTACTTGCCTCCTGCTCAAGTCTCAGGGAAATAAGACTTCACCACCAGCTCCCCCCTGAATTTCCTTGCTAGGAATTCTGTCTGCAGAAGCCTGTGTGTTGTTAGGAGCTGGAAGCATGACTCAACGAGAAGAAGTGAGTTGCATCCGCAGCTGTTGCCGTGGCATCATTGGAGAAGCGTGTTGCCACCACAAGGGTCGCCGTCGCATCACCGGAGAAGCGTGTTGCAGCGCCCGTCACGGTTCCAAAGTTAGAGTCACCGCACGGCCGTCGGGCGTGCACACTTTGCCTTTGTGTCATCGCATTGCATCAAGGGCGCCATCTTCTTGCATCGCACCGATTGTCGCATCGCATCAAGGCGCCATCTTGTCGCATCGCAACCAAGCCGCACCAGGAGATCATGGCATCACCTCATCTCTGTAAGGAACAGACGCATTGCCTACTTTACGCAAGCACTGAGGAACAGATGCATCGCCTCCCCCGGAGCAAGGAACTGACTCATCATTCTCCCTGCGAACCTTTTGTTTATCTTGTGTGACGCATCCAAAGGTACTTTGTGAGAAACGTATCGCATTTACCATCTAAAGTGAACTAAGCTATTTCTACCATCTTAAAGTCATTTTCTTAATACTGTATTGTGGATTTTTGTCGTTTGGGTCTTGTGTTAAGTCTATATAAAGAATACTTATTTTTAAAAAACCTGTTTTGTGTCCATCTATAGTGTTTTCACTGTATTACTGTATGCGTTCACAAATGCTTTACACACTACCTCTTAGATACGCCTTCCTGCTCATGCCAAGCTACCACAGGGTTGAGCAGGGGTTATTTAGGAGTGTAGCCCCCTTACTCTGACTAGAAGCAAGGGTCCCTATTTGAACAAAGGTGCAAGCCATTGCCAACTAGAGACCCTCAGTTCTAACACCCATCATATCTCCCACCTTTCAGCTACTCATGACTGCCATACATCCTGGACAATAGTGGCCGAAAATCATGATGGTGGGCACGACCAACTAAACCACCACCCACCAGGTGCTTGATGGAACAGAGGGCTGAGAAGAAGGCAGGTTGCTCTTGGACAGCAGAAGGGGTGATTTTGGAGGCCTGTAGGGGTGGTGTCCAGGCTGTAATTGTTGTCCTTCAACTATTATTGATGGCGAGGTAGATGAGATCTGGTGACATGGCCCAGATTGATTCTGGCAGCAGAGATCGGATTCAGGTGGAGGAACTTGGTGGGCTGAAACTGGCCACTAGAGGAAAACCCACATAGCAAACTCATGGAAGGGAGATCATACCTCCTCTCTTGCAATATTGCTGAAATTGGGTTGCCTCATGCTTCCATAGCCAGCTGCCCAGAAACTGATTGAAATTTTGTGCACTGGTAACCCCTATCAGCTCCCATCTAGGAGCCTTAACTGATGATTGAGGATGGTGGTACCACCCTATCCTTCCCTGACGACTGTATATCCCTGGTGTAAGGATGAAGACCAAACTGTTAATACTCTTCAGGAATCTGCCATTGTACACCTCCTCAGTACTATACATGAAACAATACAGTACCTACTACATACATTGGTGATGTCTCTGCTTGGCTGGATCCCTCCTGGCGGACACAGACTGGTTGCTGACCCTTGCACTGTATCCTGGTGGCCTTTCTATACCCCCCAAAAAACACACCCAAACGGAAGTACCTGAGCCCATGAGGGGCTTGGGAGTCCACCTCCAGCCTCTTATTGGAGGTATTTATGCCAGCTCCACTTTTGAGATGGTGCTGACCATGGGGTACTTGCTAGCCTCTCAAAACTTCATCAAGATGGATCTTAACAATAAAATAAAGACTGATCTTGCCACAGGCAGTTGAGAATATAAAGATTAACTGAATGCTTAGATAGAAGTCTTAAGGACTGACATAGACTCCACTGGAACTAGGCTGCTGGGCATGGTATCAGACATGGAGAGCCTAGAATACACTTCTGAATCAGTTGTGTCACATGGCCTGGCTAGAAATGGCGCCATCTTTATGCTCACGTTCCTTAAGTTGCCTTCCTTCTTTGACATACATGTGTGTACGTCTCAGTGCAGGATAGGTTTCTCCGGAAATGTATTTACTTGCCTTTAAACTTCGTTGGCACACTATCATGGCACCTTGAGCATTCAGTACGATGTAATAGAGTTGACTTCACAAATGTAATGGCTTATTGTTGCCTGGCAGTCGACAACGCTATTTAGCTAACATAAACAATTATGGCCTGAAAAAGACCTTGGCATGCCTACAAGGGCAGTGTTTATTATATATACGAATATACTTCTTCTTTAACTTCAGAGGTAGACTTTACTGACACTTCACGGTCGGGGCATGCGAAATTACAGCTCAGCTGGTTCCAGTCGTCTCCACGAGGGGTGTCCCACTCTACACCAAAACGGACAGCCTGATGACACTTGCCCACTAGACCAAACTAGGTTAGAGAACTTTAGGTAAGAGCACAGTACATTGTCCTATATTACACTACATATATGGCGATGTATATTCATTGTTTTAGCACAATGGTGGAATTATTCATTCTCTCCATTGTTCTTGTATTGCTAATTATGGTAATATGTTTCAGCACACGTATTTTACTCGAGACTCTCACTGCTTCAATAAATATTCAAACTGCAGATTGTGTATTTCTTGCGTATTTCCTTTGGGTATACAGGAGAGTCTGAACCAAAAGGTTCTAGATGAGTTACCATGATTTATTGGGGCGTCAGGGTTGTCATGTACTGAGGTTGTACACACATTCGGGTTAGGGTGCAATGGTGCACTGTGTACTAGCAGGACTATAGGCCAACATGTCCTGAGGGGATGCTGGGAATCAGACTCGCACCATCCCAACGTTTATGTTGTCTAACAAACACAAGGTTTTTACGGAAAGCGTGCAACAGTTGAGTCCACGCTGGATGATCTTCACTGCTGAGCAGAGGCAGCTGAGCAAAAGTGCAAAGACCTTGAGAACAAGACCTGATGAGCTAAAGTTTCCATCGAAAGCCTGGAGGAGGGTGCAGATGTCCCAGACCTGGGTATCTTAGTGGTGGGTCTCTTCTTTTCACTCCTGGGCAATGAGTGTACAGAGGTCACACTCGAAAGGGTCTGTTTTGTCTACCAAATAAAGAGTGATAAAGAGAGATAGACTGCGGGGACCCAGAGACATAATCTGAAAAAAATCACAACTTTAAAATCAAGGCAGTTGCCATTTAGGCAGCAAGAGCTATACCTATAGTCTTATTCCAGAACTTCCAATGCCAACTCTCCCAGGACACAGTCCGTGCAACACTTCAGAGTGTACTCCTGTGTTGCCCCATTACAATCTAAGGAATGAGAATGTTAAATACAGGTGGACTTTTCACTGTGGCATAACTTTTTATTATGCTATTAAAGCAAGACACTTTACTGACAAAGAAAAGGAAGTGACCATTTTAGGCCATACAAAGAAAGTGGAAAAAACTGGTGATGGGTCGCCAGCAATGCAGAAAGCAGGGCTATGGTGAAAGAGATCCTCGGTGTCTAGGAGACATATATAGCCCAGAGATGGCAATAGATGAGATGGAGACCCAGAGACCGCAACAAGGATGACTAACTGTGATGAGCCTGAAATTGGCCTGCTACAGCCTGAAATGACCTCAGACAAGGCTTAGGTCGAAGATGGAAGTGAAGGCTCGTAACTGCAATTTCTAACTAAGAGGATAACTGATCCACCACCTACCTCCCAATATCCAGATACCAGGAGCAGCATCTAAACAGGAAGTGATATGAACTATGGATCAAAGATTTATAAAGGCACAGCAATAAGGGGCTAACCTAATGCCATAAAAACTGCATCATGATGTCAGAACTTTTTAAGAGGGACCATAATAATACCTTACTGAGGTTTAAGCAGCTCTTTAGTTCAGAGAATACCAAGCCCTATGCCCATGCCTCATTTAGACATATTGTCCCTGACAATAAAAACAGGAGTGATGAAGGAAATTATCCCATTCCAAAATTGTAATACACTGCCGTAGGCTCAAGAGGCAACGTCTCTAACATTTGTCAAATCCTTCTGGAAGCTTTCCAGTCACAAGGAAAGGCATTTATGGAGAGACAGAGGGCACACTTCTAAGAGGCATACCAGAAAGCCCACGAGAAATGATTTGGTATGGTATTAAAAATGCTCTGGTAGCCCACTAGAAAATCATGATGGCTCACAGGTGGTGTATGACATGTTGTATGGTGTAAGTGGTGATGCATGTGATGAAAGGAGATGTAGTTTTTAGTTGGTGATGCAAGGTGTACATTGTGGTATGGTATGGAGCACTTGCAATAGTACATGGGTGCAGGTATGAGTGTAAGATGTATGTAGCAATGTAAGGTGTTAAGTGAAGTAGTCTGTGTGTTGTCATGTACGGTGGCAGTGATGGACACCTACAGCACTTATTGTGCAAGGTGCTTTAGGCACATGTGTAGGATGTAGGTGGTGTTTAGGATGACATTTATAGTCCTTCTTGCAACACTGAAACTTGGAAGATGTGTTGTTTATAGCCTTCTATTGTCCGCCTCTACCTTATTCCAGGCCCGCCTCGGGCTGTCTCAGATCAGATTGATTGCAACCAAACTTTAGGTCCTGACCCTAACCCTTCTCCCTCTCATGCGGCCTGCTCCCCTGCATCCCGCCAAGGTGGTAAGGCCTTTTACCATCTGTCTCCACACTACTGGAACAAACTCCCCTTACATATGCGTAAGAGCACGGATTACCTGGCTTTTAGAAAACTGTTCAAAACCTCGCTGTTCTGATCATTCCCCATCAGCTCATTTAGGCGGTCCTCACGCAGAGATACCCTTATGGGGTGATTCGGGCGCTCTATAAGCAAAATAAATAAAATAAAAAATAAAATTCCTACATGCTCTAGCAGTAGTTCACTTCAGTTGACTGCAAGTTTATTCCAGGTTTATCTGTAACCCTTTCTCCTCCAAGACATCAACCAATGTCATGTGCCACTTTGAGGTTCTTACAGAAAGATCCGTGTGCCATGCTTTCAACAATATGTATAGCATAGCTGGATAATGTACGGCAATTGAAGCACTCTTCTCTCAGGTAAAAAAATATGAAGTAATCTGTAAATTCCAGTCTGCTGTTCAATTCCATTAATAACTGAAATAGTTTGCCTCCTGTGTAATATGTTTAAAAGAAATGAATAAATTATAAGTGGTAAGGGCACATCAGGTAAAATAATCTACTGAAAAATATTTCACAACAATATTGTGCAATGTAATGGAATCGCCCACTTATTCATAAAATAGATGTGCACGAGTGTTAAACCAAAAATGCAGACAGTAAAGGAAAATAGAGCTGCTGAAGAGAAGGCTTGCTTGGCAGCGTGCATTGAGAAACCAAGCGAGAGGGCAGCTCAGCATTTCAAAAAACATTGTCTGACCAATATTGTCTTTTCACGTCCAGGGGCAGGCAAGGTGAGAATTCTGGCAAATACAAAATGTCACAGGTTTATTGTGATATAAAACATGGCATGTTTACTAGACAATAGTTAATTGTTTACTGGAAAAATGAATAAGAAGGTGTAGTGAAGAACTCCAACAAGATTTAATTGTAGATATATATTTATTCACGTGAATTATAGGAAATAAACAGGTGAGAGCCAAGGAACCGATGTCTTCCTCTCAACCGCTCAGCATACACTCCCCGTGTTCCACATGGAACCCCAAACACAGTACACTCTGTATTCTATTCACGAGGTATTAAAGAAACATACAACATAACACATCCCCCCCCTATACAATGAAAGGAAATGAAATAAAAATATAAAGGAAAAGGGGTAGCAAAATAAAAAGAATAAAGTGACAGGAAAAAGACAACAATTACACTGTAAAGTCCTTAAGCCAACCGGGCAAAACTCTTGTTCTTTTATCAGGTAAAACATCGACCTTACCCTGAGTACCACGTGAGTCCAAACGTGTAGTGGCACTAGCATTAGTCTGAACATTAGAACTACAACCCTCGCCCACTCCCCCTTCAATACACAAAGGTGGGCTGGATTGTTTGGGCTCAAAAGAAGCAGAAGCAGAATCATTACCAAGTTGAGACTGAAGATGACTATTCTCAAAATGATCTTCTACCCAATCAAAACTATTGACATTAGGATTGGAAAACACCTCTACACAATTCTGATCAGGGTTCATTGCAATATTCTTAAGATTCCACACCCTTCCATCATCTAATCTTAAAGAATTCCTTAAAATTTCAGCAACTTTACATGGCGGTTCAAAGCGACTCACACCCTTAGGCACTTTAAAGGGGTTTCTTGACTCTTACCCAATCTCCAACCTTGACCGAAACCTCTTTAGTGTTATGATGACTGTCATAAAACTCCTTGCTCTTGTTATGACTAGACAGTAATTTATCTTTGACATCTACTGGAGACCAACAAGCTATTTTCCCATCAAAAAGCCATCCAGGGTTAAATTTACACCTTGCCATTCTGCCTCTCATCATGGTGAACGGGGACATGCCAGTGCTGTTTTGCACAGTAACCCTATATGACCAAACTGCCTTCTGAACTTGCACTTTCCAATCCAGTTTATTATGCACAGAGGCTTGAATGACGCCCTTGATCACTCTGTTGAACCTTTCAACAGTGCCGTTCCCACTAGGGTTGTACAGTGCAGTTGCCTTATGTTTAATACCACATTTGTCAAAATACTCCTTAGCCTGCTTGGATGTAAATTGGACACCATTGTCAGATAGGACACAAACAGGCAGACCCTCCACTATGAATATTTTATCTAAAAATTTAAGTACCGTCTGAGTGTCGATTTTCTCTACAAATTTGACAACTGGCCACTTGGAGAAAAGGTCAATGGCTACTAACCCATATTCTTTAGAGTCCCCAATGGGTCCAATAATATCAATGGCAACAGTGTCCCAAGGAAAATCAGGAATTAAACCGTCACTCATTTTAGGCTTAAATGTCCTAAGGGTTTTGTCAGCGGACATGCAAACCACACATTTCCTTACAAATTCCTCTATTTCGCTGTCAACACCTGGCCACCAAAACATCCCTTTAACAATCGATTTGGTTCTCATAATTCCAAAATGCCCCTCATGACAAAGTTGTAAAATCTTTCTTCTCAATGACACAGGTGGAATGATTCTATCACCCCTAAAGAGTATATCATTTTCAGAGGACAACTCCGTGCGGATTTGCCAAAAGGCATCCAACCCAGGAATACTTTTCTTCTTGGGCCAACCCTCTCAACCGCTCAGCATACACTCCCCGGAACCCCAAACACAGTACACTCTGTATTCTATTCACGAGGTATTAAAGAAACATACAACATAACAGAAGGCAGCTTTGTATCAGGTAAAATGTGAAAATGAATCGATGCTTTGATGCAAATATAATCCTTAATATATAAATCTTTCCCAGGGAGATATATGTGTTTAGAATAGTTGTAAGCTAGCACAATAGTTTGTAATTCTTAAAAAGAGAAATGCTACAAAATGTAATCTCTTTTACAGCGTTCTTGTTTTTGAAGTCTATGTTTAAGTAAATTAACATAGTTTTACGATTCCTAACTAAAACGCCAAAGTAAGATACATGAGGATGGGAGCAGGGCCGGGAATTTTTACCAGGGCCTGTGACCAACCCCGCCCCAGGGCCGTCAAACCCTTATGCCGCTGCACATGGCTAATCATGTCATATAACAATATAACAGGTGTCATTTTTAGTAAGCTAGACCTACTGGCTTTACCAAAGCTTGAAAGTACCAAAATAATAGTGGCATAGTCTATTGGCTTCATCAAAGGGTCAGCACATCAACGCATTGAAGCTAAACCTTTGGTTATGTCAAAAAATCACCAATAACCATAATCAAATGTATATTTCATAAATTCACACATTTCAATTATTAATAATAGTAATTGTGATTAAATATTGTAAACAAAGCCATAGAATCAACCACAAGAGGTCCCAGCACTTAAACTAAAAATCATACATGTGGAAGAGGAGGGCGACTGACGCTGGAATCTGGGGCTCACGGTTCGATCCCCGGCGGCAGGTCAGCCCAGCGCCATGTGACCCTGGGAAATAGCTCTCTTAATCTTCCCAAGGGCCCCCAGTGCCACCACTTCAGAGGCAGCTGTGCGCTTTACAAATACTGGTATTTCATTTACACTTCCAGCTTGGAGTGTTTTAAAAAAATATAATAAGTTCTCCAAGGTTCATAGAATCAATGACCCAGGAGACTTACTGTATTTTTTTAACGTTGTTGGGAGGCTGCTGCACTCCCTGCAGCCCCACAACCTTAATAAAATGTTTGGTGGTGCCACGCCCAGTCTTGCAGCACAATCAAGAAAAAAATATGTCAGAGCAGTGGGAGCCCCACACTATTTTTTTATATTGGGGCTGCAGGCGAGCTCCAAGGTCTTTACAGCTCTTGCCAGCTCCCCCACCAGCACCCATAGTGGATGCTGGAAGGAGCCAGCAGTTTTTGGTTAAGTGGGTGCCCATCCAGGGCACCCACAACACTGTTTTCATTGGAGGGTTACAGGGGAGCCGTAGGATCCCATGCAACCCTTGCCGGTTCCCCTGCAGGAGACAGCGGCTTACATTATTAGTGGATGCCCCTCTGAGGCACCCATAATGTGTCCCTTATTAGGGGCCATGGGGCGAGCCCCAAGGCCCAAGCTGGCTCCTCGGCCAGCACTATACTGTGTGCTGGTTGAAGCCAGCTCGATCACTTTGCTCTCACCTGTGTGGGAGCAACTTTTTTCTCTACTCCCATCCGGCTGCAAACAAAGTTGTATGATGGACCCCCTCCGCATTATATACACACCAGCCCTGGATGATGGGATCCCCAAAGCCACGCCCCTCCCCAAAAGATTTGAGCCTGTGGCACTCCTGGCCCTGGCTCAGCCCAGGTGCTTTTTATAAATAACAAAGACATTATGGATTTGCGGATCTGCTGAGCAGGTGCCGTGTAGTCATTCCTATTTTATCAAAATAATCCCCAGTGGGTTGCAAAAGAACACTTCTGTGGCGTTCAGGCTGTTGTTTGCTTCCTCCATCTGCGTTACCTGCCCTGTAATGCCGTCATGTTGGTTGAAATTTCAGCCGGAATGCTCAGAGAAAATAGGAATGACTACACGGCACCTCACATGAGGAACACTCAAAAACTACAACTACCAGTATGCCACGGGAGTGGCCACGCCCACATGGGCGGGACATTGTGAACTTTGGTGTGTGATTTAATTTGCCTGGGAAGCCATTCAGTAACAAAGCCATTAGCCCATGAGGAAGTGCTCGAGAAGCACGAAACGCATCGGGATTGACTTTCATTTAGAGCAAGGCACTCTGCCGATTTTTGCTGCTTTCGCTCCATTACAAAGAAGTGCAGATGAAATTTACCTGCTGTGGGCTCTCTTTCTGCAGGCAAACTTTACCTTTGGGGATATATATATATATATATATATATATATATATATATATATAATATATATCTATATATATCTATATATATCTATCTATATCTATCTATATATATATATATATATGTATATATATATATATATATATATATATATATATATAGATAGATATAGATAGATATATATATAGATATACAATTACCACTCCGGTGATAAATCCACCAAAAGGAAAAAGACACGGACTCCAGAAATCACTTCTTCACTGCTGGCTGCAGTGACTTTTTATTTTGCCAGGTGCGAAATGCTTTCGGACAGGATGACGCGTTTCGGCTAACCTGTAGCCTTGCTCACATACCCGAACTGCTCAAGCAATAACATTTAAATACATTGGTGCATACAATCACGTGATGTGGAAACTACACAAATGATAAAAAGTGAAAACATACTGCTTGCACAAAAACTACAAAAAAACGCCAGTTTTTTGGGCTTGATAGGTTCGAAGTGCTTACAACAATTCAAGCTCAACTTTTCTTTGTGTGCTATATATTGCTTGCAAGACGAACTGAAATTTATGCAAGATAATAATTAACTTCTATGTACAAATACATTTGCATGTTTTAGTGTTTAATGGTGATTGCTACACCCATTAATAAATTGCTAATTATGTACAAATACATTTCTGGATAGATAGTGAGGGTAAATCTACAAATCATTGCATCGAAATTAAACTTTTTGTAAATGTATTCATAAACATACATCTGGCCCAATAATGGAGATGACTAAATATCCTTCCCCCAACAACGGAAAATCATATAAATATTTTTCATGCACAAATGCATTATATGTATCCGCAAAGGTTCTCCCTTTTTCTGTGTTGCACCTAACTTTAAGGACAATTAAAAGCTTAAATGTTTTATACATCCCAAAGAATTTAATGTTTTCAGACTTAGTACCAAATAGGCCTCATAATCGCTGTGCAATTCTATTGGATACCCTCACCTAAAAATAGCAAAATAAAGATTAGGCCCCCTTCCTCATCAGAATGGAAAGACCATATGCAATCTTAATGCAGTATGTAGTAAAAAAAAATGTATACAGTGAAGCTCCCGTGCAATGGAGTAATTAAAAACAAAAATATTGTTAAAGAAACCAATGTGTCATTACACATTATACTGTTCTTAAGAAAAAGGTCAGGCCTATTGTGCATAATATTTTCTTCTTTTACTCCACAAATTACTCTAGACTTCCCCTCCATCTCAAGGTAAATAGCATTGTCATAGAGTCAATATTCATGGAAATGCACAAATCATAAGAAATGTCAGGACGATAAATGTTAGTTATATCTCATACAATCCATACTTTCCATCTAAGGACTGCTGAGATATAGTGTAAGAAATGTAAACAGAACCAAATCATATATAATCTTTGACAATACATATATAGATATGTATGAATATATCAAATGCCAAAAACTAAAAACCACAAACCAAAATCAAAAACAGGGACAAGAACCCGCTACCGATTCAGCTTATTTACTGCCTAAATTCTGGAGGACAGCGTTATACAGAGGAACTCAAAACTTGCTTCCTTCTCGAATACTGTCATAGAGGAAATAGTGTATATGTTCAAAAATATTTAATCCCCTCGGGGTCTTGGTATCGAGTTGGAGTATAAATTTTGTTTCCAGTTGTCGCAATCTCCTTTCGCGATCACCTCCCTGCTTGCTAGACGGTACATTGTCAATCACGAAATATTTAAGCATGTCCAAATTAACCGTATGTTCTTCATTAATGTGGCGGGCCACCGGATATGTGTTGTCCGAATTTACAGTAGCCCGAAGGTGCTGTAAAATTCGTTGGTGGACTGGCAGCTTGGTGCTGCCTACATAACGTAGGCCGCAACCACACTGCAACACATAAACCGCATATTCTGTGCGGCAGGTGTAATGTCCTTTCAACTTAATGGGAATCTCGGAGAAGCCTGTTGTATACGTTTTGGTGTTAATCCCAAATTTACATGCACGACAGGTGCTGTATTTGTGGAATCCTACGCTTGCAGTCAGCCAATCTTTCCGTATGTCTAATTCTGGACTGGTTCTAACCAGGTCGTTTCTCATAGAACGTGCTTTTCTATAGGTATAGTTAGGTTTGTTGGGTAATGCCTGAGCTAGTACGCAGTCCGTAAGTACAACAATAGGCCATTGGGCATTAATGATACCCTTTATTGCCTTTGCCTGTCTATTGTAAGTAGATATGAATCTACATGGTACCTTGCCCCTGACACTGTCCTCTGATTCTTGTCTGTCCCTAGGGGTGTCTTTAATAGTTCTTTTCTGTCCCTGGAATTGGCTTTCGTTAATGCTGCATCTAACAACTTGGCTTGAAAGCCTCGTTGTAGAAGTCTGTTTCTAGCAGCTTTTTATATATATATATATATTTATTTTTTTTCTCCTTAGAAAAACACTTTCATTTTCATTTCACACCCTCCATAAAGATTGTCTATTGCCCTTCACAGGAGTAAATCTCCAACCATTTCCTGTACAGGCAGGTTTCTAAATATGACTGATAAATTCCCATAAAGATGTAGGGTTGTAGTTCTGCACACTTTCAGGGCACGTAGCCCACTCCACACCCACTGGATTAATCACACAGAAACGTCTGAGTGAGTAAATTCACGTGTGGAGTCGAATATTTCAGAATTTAAAAAGTGTTTTTGCACTGGTAAATGAAACAATTTATACATGAAAGCTCGACTTACACGCCGCGAATAGCTTGAATGAAGTCCAAAATACGAATTTTTTCAACCACAGAAACTATTATTGGAGAATCCGTCAAATCATTGGATAACTAAACACACTCCTTGCTTCTGAAACATTGACACCCAGGCTGCATTGTGAGTTAATGAATGGCAGATGTCTAATGCTAATAAAACCTCAAGTGTATCATAAAGTCCTCAACTCAGCAATGTTATCAAGGTCGCTGAAAAATCTGTATGCTATGAAGGTCTACTTAAAGGGCATAAAGGAGACGATTTTGTGTGAAATCTACTTGTCTTGCTGCATCCCCAGCTGTATGAAGGGTGCAACCTCCCCTCTCATGGATGTTTCATGCAGTACAGGCCAAGCAATGGAAATATCAATAATTTAATACCAGGCAATGCTTACAGTAAAAATACAATCCTTTTAGGGAGTTGTCCGCAGAATCCTCAAACACTTTAGAAAATTCTAAACCGTTTTCAAAGCAAGTTCTGCATCTAGCCCGACTACAGGCAGAGCTATTCAATTTAAACCAGTTGGTTTAAGGAAATCCTTATTCACAATGTATTCATTCATAATTAAATAGTTTCCAATTGGAACCATGTTGTGTTCAATTACTTACACTACACAAGGGAGGAACCCCAGCGCACAGAGGGATTCCAAAAAGCAATCTATTATTGACCAGCCGGTGGGAAAACAAGCTGAGCTGCCTACTCCCCCCACCTAGTAGCCAATTTCCACCCAGCACTTGTTAACCCTGTCTGGCAGATCAATCAATCAACAAATCAATAAATTAAATTAAATTTGTGCAGCACACAGCTGCCTTAAAAGAAGTATCCCAGGGCATAAAGATGGGTTGGCGTGATTTTCTCCTCCCCAAGGGTAGCCGGGCTCTATGGAGTCCCTCCTCAGAGTCAAAAGAGCTTCCACAGGATGCCCCACATCCTGTCCAGACTTGGAACAGACCTGAAGTGTCTTCTACACACACCACCCAAATGTAGATAAATGGAAGAATATTTTAGATGATAAGAGCCCATCTCCTGCAGACCTTATAATAAAATGTTGGTGTTAAAAGTTGGAGGTGGACTAGGCTGACTTTGTATGGATGGGTCATGCAATTGCGCGCCACCCACTTAGCAGCGCATCAGGGGTGATGGATAAAGTGTCAGCAGATCACCAGCTTCCAAAGCTTGATGTTGCACTGAGGGTATTGAATGCGTTGTAAAGGGAATCATGGTACCAAAGGTACAAACTGACTGCATTGCTACCCCACCACTGGTTTAGATCTAAAGAGGCTTATTTCAGTAGTGTGTGTATCTACCGTATGTCTATAGGTACTTCAATGACCTTGCACATGCTACCTCCACCCCAACCCGGTGGGTTTACACACTCTTTTTTAGCTTTCTACACTACTGAATACCACCTTATTGCATTATAAGAGCATGCCGAACATGGTCACCATCTGCGCCATATGTGTAGTGCTTTAGTGCAATTCTGGACATGTCATTAGGTGTCTTGTGTTTTGACTTCGCTAATTACTGCAACCCCTTGTATCCCTCTTATTGCCTACCATGAGAAAGTATTATGAAGTTGTCATATTTACCTGTGAGGTTATTTCGTGATATTTCTGCTCAGTACCAAGTGCCAAAAATAGTTTTTTTCCTTCAAAACAAGTGCATGTTAATGTTCCCTGCAAGGTGTTTATAGGGATGGGGCAGATATTAGGGAGGAGCATGTCAACATGCAGACTTGTTTATTTGATTAGCTAAGACCTTGAACAGCGGCTCCTGTGCCTTATCATAATTAAACAGGGCTCTTGAGGTCAGTCCCGTTTTCACACATACCCAATCTTTTTATTACCCACCCTGTAAATGCAGGTGATATTATGACAATCTGATCTATGATCACAATTACCTCCAATCACTTGTGACTAATAATTAAGCACCACACAGCTCCTCATTTTACCACCTTTCACCATCCATTGTCGCAGGCTTGCACCACAGTTTAGTGTGAATTTACATTTTTGGGAATTGACCAGGTGTTCCAGGAGTACTACTGGGAGCAGCGACAGTGGCAGTTGTGTCAGGAGTACTCCTAAAATCCTTTTGAGATTTCTATTTCTCAAGAACAAATACACACATGTGGAACTCTAGGAACAAATGCTCTTGTTAGCCATTGTTCATTTTTGCTTAAAGAATATATTTTTCCAAGTGGACATACCTCTTCCACTACACGTTACCTTTTTTAGAGTGTTCTTTACACCCCATTTCCATCCCTGAAAAGAATTTACTCCTGCCCCTAACAGTACTTAATTTCTGGTCATTCTTATTTTGGGAAACGATAGAAAAGTGCTTGGGAAAATCTACAAACAAGCATAGGTGTTGTTTTGCGCAAACTTTCAGGGTATTCCCAACCAGGAACGGCCACTTCCTGCTCCTAGAAGCACTATGAATACCAAAAGTGGTTTTCTTAAAAAATGGCCTTGATTGAACCTGCCCCTTGGAATTCTGCTTAATATTTATAAAGCAATTTATGGAGAAGTCTATTTGGCAATAATTAAAACATATTTTATCGATGCACCCTTTATTTAAAATAATGGTTTGGCATGGTGAATTGCTATACATCAAAGGAAGCTTTATTTAGTTTACCCAGCATCTATATACCTTGGTAATTAAATAAGTGCAATTTTTACCTCTTTGTGGGTGTTGAAAGAGGGAAGTCCTTGGTGAAGACTGAACACAGTGTTCCATAGTGTCATAACAATTAGCAGCAGCCTTCCTGTTTACTAACCTTCTTTTGTTCTGTGCCAGGGCCCCGCCCATCATCGGCTACCTGCCCTTTGAAGTTCTGGGGACATCGGGGTACGATTATTATCATGCCGAAGATCTGGAACTCCTCGCCGGGTGCCATGAACACTGTAAGTGTTTTTATGTCACTCAAACAAATTACAGTATTTCATTACCTATCTGTTCGGTTGCTCCAGCAATCTTTGGTAAAGTTTTGAAAATATACCTGCGCAGCAATAAAGTACATATTGAAAGTGTGTTTGTATTCACAAATGAGCCCGGCTCGATGCACGTCAGTGAATTAGGGGATCACTGGAATCAATAGTGACACCCACGAAGTCATCAAAAATATAAAATGATAAGAAAATAAAACTGCGTTGAAAAAACGGTCTGGCACTTGAGCGAGCCATAGAAAAAGAATAAGAACAGTGATCTTTGCAGCTACACTGAGGAATACAGTAAAAAAGTAGTGCTAAATTGTTGAGTGGTTACGAGATCTTGGAAACCCGGAAAGCTACAAGTGGTGGCGTGAATAGGTGACGTCAGGCAGTGGGTGGGGCTGAAAGTGGAGCTAGCTTTGGCTTTGTGCTTGGCATATTATGTCCGGCATGAGGAAGAATCTGGATTGTGTTGGGCTTTGTATTTATACCCAGGGCCACTGAAATTATGCGCCAGGTTAGGGCCAAATTATGCGGCAGGGTTGAGTAAATTATGCGGCAAGAAAAGGCCGATTATGCCGCATAATGTCCCACATTTTGTAATAGTATTACTTCAATATTTTGACATTTTTAAACTTGGTAACATTGCCTGGGCATTGGTTGCACCACATTAGTACCATTTTAATACCCAAATATAGCAATAAAGAACAAAAAGGTGACCAGTCCAGTTTTGCATTGGCCTTTCAGTGCACGGCAAAGCGTGTTGTTGCATTTTTAGTAACTTTAGAATCATTTGAGCTAGAAACACATTTTTTTGTTAAAATCTGCAGATTTTGGGTCAGATGATGGATTAAGTGGCAAATGAGGCAAACCTATAATTATGTGAAAATCGTTACGGCCAGTCAATCGCATTATTCCAGTGGCCCACCTTATACCCCATTTCAAGCAGCAGGGAGTTAGGAGTTAGCACTTCCAGCAGCGCTTTTACTACGAGGCCGGCTGATCAAGAGCCTCTGAATTTATTTATGTGCTTCCATACATATTGTATTATGACTGACCAGTTACTACCTTGATAAGGTTAAAGTGCCTATTCTACTTTGTCTTCTGTTTAATTAATGTGCTTTAAACCTCTTTGATCGGCATGTTGCATGGTCACTTTGTTATTTTTTAAACTTTGAGGAAGGTTTTGAAAAATGTGTTTCTGGTTCCTTATTTATTGATTTACAAAATTATTGGTAGAGCGCAGGCCTAACTATGAACTAAACATAATCATAAACGAATCAGCCTAAGGGGAGTTATGGTGCTAAAATGTGCTTTAAAGAGGCGAGCTTCAGTTCTTAAAAAATTGACGTTAGCCATGAGCAAGACCTAGGGGTTTATTTACAAGAACTTTGCGCCAGCAGTGCGTCACTTTCAATATGGGGAAAAGTAATGTGCTGGCGGAGCAAGGGGCTTGTAAAGAAGCCCCTCGGTTCTTCTGATTGGGTGTTCCACAGTTTTGGGTCACAGCTGGAGAAGGTTTACTTTGCAGTTTTTGCGTGGCTGTATCTTGGTATTATCAGGATTATTTCTATCACAGGAAAGGACTACTCACAGTTAACACACTATCTCACAAATCTAGATCAGGATCCACTGTCGGTACATGGTTGGAATAGCTTAAGCTAAAGGAGACACAAGCTCTTTTGAATCCCATTTTCTTTCTATTTTCTACATCCAAGAAAATCACCTGAGCCATAAAGAGGCAAAATTAAACCTAATTTTAACAGTTGACTACATGGGCACTCATTCAGTGGCGGCTCCTCCGCAACGGAGGAGCGTCGCCCTACTGGCTCAGAGCCAGCAGCTGAAAATTAAAATTACATTTTATTATTGCTTTCATTTTAAGCTGCTGGCTCTGAACCAACGCATTCAGGGAGGGGCATGGCCGGGCCATGGGAGGCGGTAGGAGGAATGCTATGCACTTTCAAGTGCGCATATCTGTTTGGCCGGTCATCCTAGACCGGCAAAACAGACATGCGCACTTAGGTTTCTCTAACCCGGCTGTAATCTACACCTGGGTTAGAGAAAGGCACAGACTCCATATGCCTGAGCGGAGCGTAAAACTAGCCCACTCAGGCCAATCCCGAAGCACCTCTCATAATATGAAGGCAGCGTCTGGATTGGATGGGGAGTCTGCTATCCCAGGGATTGTTGAGAGCAGCAGAACGGTGGAGCATCAAAGAGCGAGGTGGCTGAAGGAACAGGTAAGCGTCTTTTTTTGTTTAAATCAACCACCCACAGCCCCCCCGCTCCCCGTCCAACACTCTTGCTGCCCTGCTGTGCCACCATTCTGTAGTGGCAATAGCCGCGACTGTACTAATTTCATTTTTCAAGCTCATTGAAACTCAAACCAGATTTCTGTGAATCCTTTTAACCCAGGCTAACAGATATTTGATGGAGACACAATTACTAGCACTGAAATAAGCATAGCTGCTCATATTGTATGAAACAGTGTCCTGTTTCATAGACCAGCCGCCTACACTTCCAGGTTGATTGACTAGACACATGTGAATGAATTTCTTGTTTCAAATACGACAAATGTATATGCTTCTAGGAGTCATCAACTCCCCTCTCTACGAACATTTCTTGGAAGAAAACAGCTTCTCACTTTAACTTTGCAAAATATGTTTATAGGCAGTTTAGTACAGGAATACACTACTCATGATTGAAGGTTAGATTGGTAGATTGACTGGTATTTGCAGCTGTTCTACAAATTACAGCTAATTGGAACAATGCCAATGATTTATCCTAAAGATGCATGATTGAATTTTTCTAAACATTGTATTTGTAAAAGCAGATGGCCCCTCCCTCCTCTTAGCCTAACTTCTTGATACCTCTTTTGCAACACATTTTAAAATGCAAAGCACTTTCTTGACATTTTTATTTTTTAGTAAATCTTCCAAACACAATAACTACAAATAACTGTTTAGCTTCTCATGTAAGTACACGTCTCCTATACATTCATTTTTATTAGTTTGATATCATGCCAATTAGGTCATACAAACCATCCATCTCATAATAAATACACAATAGAAATGATTGAACAAGTCGTTATTAACCCCTCCCCTGCTGATGACGGAACCGCTCCGTCATCAGCCGCGGTCGCGCTGTGCTGATGATGGAGCGGTTCCGTCACGGCCCGCTCGGCACGCCTGAGCGGCGCGGATTCCGTGCCTGCGCTGAGCGTTCTATTGAGCGGGCGGGGCCGTGACGGAACCGCTCCGTCATGAGCACAGCGCAACTGACGCTGGTGACGGAGCGGTTCCGTCACCAGCATGCGCCCGCCGCCCTCCCCCCTTAGCACTGCGGCAAAATCCATAAAACAAATATTAATCCATAAACATCCAGCCCATCAGTTAAAAGAACATCCAATTGAAAACATAGCACATGTAGAACTCACAATCACTACTGTGCCCACTCAATCCCCAGTAAAAATCCTATAGCAGTGAGGCAGCCCTGACATAGCCCAGAAAAAGACATTTATTTGCCAAAGGTGCCACTTAGATTATTATACCAGTAAGCTTATAAAAGCAAATTATGCAAAAAGACTCCTATGTACAAGTCCGCTTAAAAAGTTTCCATACATACCCTTTTTTTAAATAAAAAATTGACAGTCGGGTAAAGTGCAAACGTGACCCCATTTAGCAGTATTGTACAAAAAGCAGATAACATTACTTTATGAACTGAGTCATAACTGCTACATTTTATCTGCAACAGACAGGAATTTGACAGCACCCAACATACTGACATAGTATTACACTGCAGAATCATCCTCACAAGATCTCTTATGCGTGGTACCCACAGCTTTCTAAAACCTGGTAATACTTGACTTTGTCTTATAGCGTCAAAGAGAACGTGAAACAAGCATTGGCATAGCCAATAGGTCTCACCTTTGGGACCTTATAAGTATTTAGCTATGCAACAGTTGATGTTGTTGCACCAAGGATATTGTGCGGGCTAACCAAACACTTATAAGGTCCCAAAGGTGAGACCTATTCGCTATGCATCCTTCTTCCTGGGGTGGTCTTTGGTGCCATGCAATCGGAAAGCCCCTTCCGTCCATTCAGACCCGAAGCAGCCAGTGCAGGGTACCGTGGGATCTTCCATCTGCAT
This sequence comes from Lissotriton helveticus, assembly GCF_964261635.1. NCBI lineage: Eukaryota > Metazoa > Chordata > Amphibia > Caudata > Salamandridae > Lissotriton > Lissotriton helveticus. Next base: position 2,026,512,479 of record NC_136063.1, read on the forward strand.
GGCAACTGCATTCCTGGAGCTGAGGGGCACTCACTCTTATGAAGATAGGAGATAGGCAGGCTCACTCTTATGAAGATAGGAGTAGGCAGGTAATGGGGGAGGGGATTCCTCCCGGACATTGTGAATGACGAGAAGGGGGTGTCTTTAAATATGTAACATAAAACTATAAGGCCCTCCAGGGGTGTAGTTGGGAATACCTTTCATTTAGGAGAACACATAGTGCCCCCCCCCAAACGTTTAATGATGCATTATGCTGCATATTAAATCCAATTATCTATTTTCTCTCGCCGCCAGGTGTGTAACTATCAGGAAAGCAGCAGGTGCAGTGGCACTGCAAACGTATGTGAAAAACCCGTTGAATACCGATTTCAGCTTCCTAGTAGTCCAAGTTTCCGAACTGTGACGGGAGTAGTTCCTCTCAGTCTCGCAGGGATGTGGCCACACAGCTCACTCAGACTCATCAAAGGGCGGGGCTTAGCACTCTTCCTCAAACGGTTGGACCACGGAGGGCCAATGAAGAGCAGCTGAGTGCTGCCTGAGCTCTAGATTTCGCTAAATTGTTTCAATTCACTGATTTTAGTAAGGCCGCTTATCATTTATTGCACAGAGCCCTGTAGGTCATAAACTCCGATAATGATGACACTGTCCAGGGTTGTGCTTTGTTGGCGCTGTGTCGCTACTCTCGTTTAATTGTGCGGCCCTTTTTGGAGATTTAGGAGCAATGTAAGTTGGAGTCAGTTTCTTGTCACCAGAGAGTGGGGAGACTTTGGACCAGGGGAACAAGGTTCCAGCCTCGGCGTCTGCCCAGCTTCCTGTAATTCAGGGCAAATCACTTAACTGTCCCCGTGCCTACCATAAAACAAGCGCGCGCTAAAGGAAAACAAAAAGAGGGGGAGGGGAGCGAGGAGGGGGCCTGCGCCTGTTTCCCTCGTGGGAGTGAGCAGGAACCATCTATTTGTAATTAACAGATGGTTTGAAAGCTCGCTCCCGCAAGGAAATCGCCAAACGTGCACGCGTTGCCATTCAGAGCAATGCAATGCGTGCACGTTTTTGGCAGCAAAACTGGAACGATTTCTAAAGGTCTTTTCCTAAGCTGCGCATGAGCGCTGCGTAGTCGAGACCTAAAAACAATAATATGTGAAAGTTACAATGCATCCCTCTTGCGGAAAGGGTAGAGATCCCTCTCTGACCCCTGCGAACTGACCCCCTCCACCTAATATATTAACTAATTTCATGATCCCTCTTTAAAACAAAACACGTTTTTTTACCGAGGTGACTGCTGCATGGGATGATTTTTGTTAATGATTTTTTTAAAGCGTAAGACAAGGTGGCCATTGAATTTATGCATATGTGCACGGTGGACATTTTGAAATAATTTTCCTTCTGCTTAAAGAAAAATCTTTGAAAGATACCTGCTGAACATCCATCTTGCAATGTATTTTCTTACAGTTCAAGGAAAAACATTCCAAGATGGTCTTCATGCATGTTGGATATCTTGGATTTGTTTAAAAACCATTTAAAAATGTCTACCTCTGACACACATCCGAGCAATGGACAGAGCATGGGGCTTGAGCGCAGGTAGAAGTTGGGTGCTAATTTTTTTAATAGAAAGTACATGTGGGAGAAAGGAAAGGGAACCATTAAGAGACAGCACTGCAGGGTCTACTGACGGCAGTACAGAGATGCAAGTCATCCAGTCAAAACACAGCAATACTGAAATGCTCCTTGGGAAAGAAGGAAAGCCATCAAATCAAGAGCAAGGAACTGAGATAGACAAGAATGCCATTAAAACATGAGCATGGCCAGGCACGAAGAGGTCTATCTTGAATACATTAGATCTGTTTGCCAACAGACAGTAAAGCTGTCTGTACGCGACACCTAGAATACTTAATTGTCAATGGTATCCTAAACCTACACATCATAGACATTTTCCTATCTGTGAGTTGCACAGATATACTCATTTTTGGGATTCACAGAATCCAAAAAGTACGTATTTAAATCTATAAAAATCATGCAGTTATAGATGTGTATATAGTTCCCTTAGTTGTGTTCTGATGTCTGCTCGCACAACACAAATATTGGAGTTGAAGGTTCTGGTGCAATGCACATTTACCTCCTTTTTTCCCCCCAAGTAAAAAGACACCATGTTGAAAAAGCCGTCTGCACTCTACTTAAATTATGGGGGCATTTGTGGCTCTTTCCTGCCTTATTTGCACACTTACTCCAACTTACTTTGAGAATTAAAGTTAGGTCTTACTTGAAGGAATAAGCCACCTTTGTAAACTGAAGAATTCTTGAACCGTAGCTCACTGAAACAGCAGTTCACAGCAGCGAATTGTCTGAAGTGGGCTTTGTGGCTAAGGATCTTCTCGAAAGAAGGTGTCAGCGAACATCATTTAACGCAATAGAAAAAGATCCTAGTGGGAAAACTTACCCCACCGGCCAAAATAGAAGATGTAGCTCCCTGATTCATGTGTTAGCTTTCTCCCAGGAAGAGTTCAGCTGAACGACTGCCTGAGGCAAAAAACACCCCAGCTGGGGCCAGTCCCTTACAGCATCCAAAGGAATGTATGACGTTACAACGAATTCCGTTGCAACTCATGCCTTTACCACGCATGCGTTACAACGGAATTCGTTTTCCACGCATAACCTTTACCTCGAATATTCCTTTACCACACATACATTTACAACGTTTTTCGTTGTAAATGTATGCATGGTGAGGGCATACTCTTGATAAAGGTTATAACTCTCCCCTTAAATGCCCCCTGCCTCCACTCCTTATATTTACCCCTGTCCTTAACCCTTAATATATATATATTTATTTTACTAAAATGCCCCTTACCTTTTAACTCGCTTCTCTCCTTCTTCTTTGGTTAGGTCGGTCGTACGTCGTTGAGAGGAAGCGGAAGTTACTTTCTGTTTCCTCTCTAACGACGTTGATTGCTTCAGCTTCGTCTTCAGCTTCGGCTCTTCAGGTTAGTTTTGTTTTTTTGGGGGGGAGACCCCCCCAGCCCCACTTTTTATCCCAACGCCTTATTTATTTTTTATGGGGGAGACCCCCCAAACCCCCCTTTTTTTCTTTTCATTTACCACACATGCCTTTACTACGTATTTCGTAGTAAAGGTATGCGTGGTAAAGCCTCTCGTTGTAACCACGCATGCGTTGTAAAGCATGCGTGGTAAAGGATTTCGTGGAAACGGCTTCGTTGTAGAGGCCGTTTCCCCATCCAAAGTGGGTTCATTAACCTAGAATCAGTTGTGCAGGAGCTTGAATACTAGGGTCTCAAAGGTGAGAGAAATGCTCAAATCAGTTGAAAATGCTTGTAGTGAATTAAGCAGGAGGCATGGTCCGCAGACCAAATGGGCAATGGCTATTTGTCATTTCACATTTTTGTAAGTTTGAATAAACGTTTCATGCAGCTGCCGGTTACAAGCAAGGTCGAAGCTCTGCATGAAGGTTACACCTTAGCTTGATAAAAGTCTCTTGTATAGAACAGGGTTCTCCAAAGTCGGTCCAGATTTTTAGCGTATCGCCATTTAGATAAATGTAGTTATCTTAAAAATCTGGCATGGATCAGGCCCTCCTGGATTGACTTTGGAGAACCCTGGTATGGAACTTTTAAGAGGTTGAAGTCCTTTCAAATTAGTTTGGTAAATGAGTGGAAGTGCTGGAGAGACAGATTTAAAAGAAATGCAAAATTTTTTAATTAGCTCGATGGCACATTATTTTAACTCATACTATGTGTAAGCCATGTGGCAATCACAACAATGACAAAAAAATCAAAGATTTCATTAACTCTTCAAATATTGAGATCATAGTTCAGTACATCGGATTTATGTTTTAGTAGGTCTTCTTGTCTTGCTTTCCTTTAAAGGGTGACAAAGATTGTTACTTAAAACAAATGTTTCTCAATTTATGAACATCGGGAGGAAGAAGGGCTGAGTAGGCACCGACAGGCATTCAAGCTGTGTAGTATTAGTAACAGGTTTGTTCCTCAGATAACTAGGCCATGTTCCAAATTTGGGGGAACAGAATACTCTGCACTGACTCAAAATAACTCAAAATACAACATTTTGCAATGATACTTACTGTGTCAGCTTCGCCTGTACTTGTTCTGCACACGTTTGTAGCCTGTCAGGTAAAAAAAGAATGTGACAGATTAATAGCAAATTAGTAAACGCCTTATTTCCCTGACATAAAATTATGTGCGACCTACTGAGATCTCAAGATGGCGTTCTGACACGTCCTCGCCCCTACACGGGTGGTGACCACTTTCTGACTTTGCTCTCCTTCCGCCCTTGCACGTCCAGCATTATGACGTGGTCACTCTATGCTCCAAGGTCTCTGCATGTACCTGTCAGCAGAATGTGACAACGTTAAGGGTGCGAAACGTGGGTGTTTTTTTTGCAGAGAAACAGCCAGGCCTGCAAGCAGATGGAAAATGGTGAAACAAGCTGAAAAGAGGCGGGGAATGGAACCGTGCGCTGCTGTCAAACACAGTGGGAACCTTAGAATGGAGTTTGCAAATCATATCTCAGACCAGATGTGTGAAAAACCTGTTTTCCAGTGCCGCTGTACTCTGAAAACACAAAAACATCCGTGGGCAAGGGGTCATTGCCAAGTGGAAGCTGTCCAAGGGTTGGCAGAGAGGATTGCCACAGAGGTACTAATGAAGGGCGCCTCCTTGGCACAGAAGAGCCTGCTCACCTATTGTTCGGTGAGGGCGTCCCAGGTCACTGAAAACCAGGAAGTGATGGAATTAGGAACAGTGTTGTGTTGATACTGGAGCCCTTCATCAGCTGGAGGACCAGTGCGAGCTTCAAAGGGGCTTGGGAGGCCCTTTTTGGTGTTCTTAGGTTGAGGTGTTTTTTGGTCCATTTTAACACTTTCATTCCTGGCTCAAAAGCTGAGGAATGTAATGAAGTCAGACTTAAATATATTGCACCAAAGAAACATGGAGGAAACCTTTTCAACCATGTTTTGCTATCTTCATATGGAACGACCCCTCCCCATTTGCCATGTTTCTTCCTGCTCCCTTTCCCCAGTTAGTATACAAGTAATTTTGCATATGAGTAACATTGAGCACGAGTCACTTTGAAATGCCCAGGGTTGGGTTGGCATAGAAAATAGCCCAGAGCACCCAACTGAAAGCAGCCCTCATTAGCGAATCAGATAGCTAATGCAGTGGCCCACATGTGCAGATCAAGGCAGTTTTAAACTCGTAAAAACATGCTGTATAGGTGTTTTTCAAGGTATGGGAGAATGCATGTATTTGTGCTTGCTGCAGGTAATGATTGTGGTAATATCAGAGAAATCAACAGTAAAAAAACAATCCACCTGGCAATAAAACAGCCTCAAATACAGCCAAAAAAGCTGCCCATACACTGAGCAGTCAGACTAGCCCCTCGTCACTGACAGATTACCCTATAAGTCAGTTCGACTAGACCTATAGTCTTGATCTTGAAGTGCTTCTATTCTGCATTTTGCACTCATATTTTGATGTGCGTTTAAAGCACCAAAAGAGTTGATTTGAGTGTGAGGGTTTTTGATTGAGTTATTTTTCATAAGTCTTTCTGACTGTATTGTTTTGTGTTTTTTTTTCATTAAGTCATTTTTGCTATCAAGTCTTTCTGACTTAATCGTTTTGAGTTCGTCTTTTTTTGATTTAGTCGTTTTTAGGTTTGGCTTGAAAAGCACAGCTGTCAGCACGACTTATTGTTACCAATTATTTTAAATATACATATAGTGGGCTTTGATTCTGTCCTGCAGTAGTATTACCTTTTTACCCATTTTATTGGTCGGTGAGTGTATCATCCCAACTCCTATAGAGTGCTAGCAAAGCACAAATGACTATTTCACAACCCAAAATGACACTGAATCATCTCACATTGTAGTCTTTATCTCATATATGCTTTTTATCCCGAAACAATCCGTAGGTCTAGATTGACATAGCTGGTCTTACGCTCCTCCCCAAAGAAGTAATACTCTATCAGCTCTGGCTATTGGCTGTTTCTCATATGATTCCACCTCCAATGTACTACTTGCATGACAGAGTACGGGGGATTATTTTACATCAAAAAAGTACACTTATTAATCACACAAAGTTATTATCCTATTTGTGCATAGAATAAAGAAATTAATTAAGTTTTTCATGCCAGCAGACTTTTTTGTTTATGTTTTTAGACAGGACTCATGTGGGAGTCTGAGTTTTATATGACCAACCATTAATGGAGTTACAGACAAAAACAGCCTGACTCTAAGATGGCTGCTTATCAGTCTAAGCATCAGATTGTAATACTTCATAGGATGTACATCTTGGGGTCAAATTATCCGCCCTCTGGCTATACTTAAGCAGCCACGCTTTTGCTTTTTGAGAGATCGGGTATAACCTTTGAACCTCGGTTAAAAAAAAAAAGGAATTCTGTGTGAGTATCGGGTTTCAACTCTTCTACACGATGGTAGGTAGGGAAATCCAGGTTTGCCAGGACTCGAAACTACAACCAGGGTTGGATTGGGATCAAATATCGGCCTGGGCACATTAAAAAAAGTGGCCTACATTTGCGTTTTGCCTTTCCGCAAAACACTGCTTTAGCGAAGTTTTATGAAAAGAAAGGGGGTAGGGGGCATGTTTTATTAACTTCACTTAGATTAAAAAAATGCACAGATTAGTTCACACTGCTGAGCCACACATGAATACAAGTGAGACCACTTCTACTCAGGCCCCCTCTCAATCAGCATCAGGCGCGCAACACCCATTGGACTCAAAGAGCTTTGGCCCCACTCCTGCCCCCCCGTCGTGTGTGGCAGCCCGGGGTGAGACAGCTTCCCGGGCACACACACAGCCGCACCTGAGCACTTCGCAGGTCTTTAAAAGACCATTTGCATGTTAATGAGGACTTGCTGTTGTTTCACCAGCTCTAAGAGCCCCTGCAGCTCCACTCTGCCTATTGAGTAAAGATTCAGCCCCCCCAAAAAATTCTTAGCCCCCCCTCCCCGCGAAATTTGGCTCTAGTTGCGCCTCTGATCAGCATACATGAATGGGCCAGCCCAGTGAGAGAAAGGGAGTGGCACCTCCGCACATCTGCCTCCAGAAAGGCCACTCGGGCACCCACTCAGTCGCTGGTGGCATCCAAACAACACAGACAGACACAGGCTGCCCAAAAAAAGCAGCCCGCAGCTATAACTTGGCTACCGGCCCTTCAGCCATTTCCCGAGTGCTCGTGTTACCAATCCAACCCTGCCACAAACTGATCATAGCTATATGTTTTAATAACAGAATTCATAGCGCTGTGCCACCCCAATGCTGTATAACGCTGTTACACTATCTCAACTGGATGAAAGTGAGAAACGAAATGTGTTAGCAGTCTTTTTTCCTTGCAAAGTTAAATGTTTATTTCTATTCTTCGTATCAACAATGCTTGGGTTGAGGCCCCGCTGTCTGATCTCGAAGGCATGTGGTGCTGATGCTACGGTCACCACTGCCCATGACCCAATGTTCACAGAATATGTTTATTGGAACACCTGTGCGTCTGTGGGCGCCAGGGTGGTGTTTAGTCAGCAGCCTACGCTGCTGCTTGTGGGACCTGGTCTTCGGCAGCAGTTGTTTTTATTTCAGCTACCGGCGAGGGCAAAACTAATCAGATGAAACTGAAAGAAAAATGTATTTTCCATCAGTCTGCTTTGCATAATTTACCTGTTGAGCTCTTGTCCTCACTGACTATGCTCTCTGCCGCCACCGGCTATTCCCCTGACCCCAGTGCGGCAGGGTGAAGAGAGCATCTTCTCTGCAGCAGGGGCATTAACTCATAGAGCGACGACTAGCTTGCATATGCAGTAACTGCTTATACGTATGCAGGGGCTGGAGGTCATTGGAGAAATAATAGGCCCCTTGGATGTTGGGGCGCTTTGCCCTCATTTTCCTGTACCACCCGTCTAGTAATAATGCCACATTTGCTAGTTTTACAAGTAACATAGCACCTCCTCTTGGTGGACAGCCAGAGTTTCCAACCAGTCGTCCCTTCCCTAACTACTGGGCTAGATTTCTCCCATGTCTCACACACCATCTTCTATGTCTACACCTCTGCTCATGAACTCCTTCCTGTCATGTATTCTGCTTCCTCTGACCTCTTCTTCAAATGCGTGCTCCTCGCTCTTTTCCCTTTCTTACCCCGCATCTCCTTTTCTGTCCCACACACCTTCCTCTCTCGCAGTTGTGCTTTCCCTTTCTCAGCTTCCTCTAGCCCATTATCATTCACAAACACGTCTCCTCTCTTCCTGTCATCTCACCATTCTCTCTCATACGCTCCTTTATCACGACTCTCTTCCACATGTCTTCTCCTCAGACCCTTCTCTCTAAGACCCTCTTCTCTGTCCTAAGCAATCCTGTTACCCATTCTTTCCCACACTCTCCTCTCTTGAAATGACCCCCTCACATGCATACATAGCCAGGGCTGAACTAGGAATCCAAAGCAGCCCTGGCAAATTTGTCGGACCAACCCCCCAGGGGGAGAGATGGCTCACCGCTGCAAAACCAACACCCACCCTTCCAGCCTCCCGAGGAAATGCCCTATGCCTGCTACCGCCAGTCCGGCACTGCATATAGCCTCCCCACTCTCAAATCCTCTTTAACCCACAAACCCCCTTAATTGTCCTTCTCACACACGCTGTGGCTCCTTCCTTCTTCACATACCTTAGGGCGCTTACACTCTGCCATCTCTTTCACACTCCCCTCTCACGCCACTTTCACATTTCACATCACTTTCACTCTTGCACAGACACATGCACACACACCAGTAAAGACTAACTTCCATACACTGCCTATCAGCAGTGTGAATGCTTAATAGATATTTTTCAGACTTACACAGGTGAAAACAACGAGGTGTTCCACAGTTAGGTAGTACCTGCTTAGCACCCCAGCTAACGGGGTGTAATAAGAAAATTATATTAAGTCCTGAAGACGTAAGTCAATGTCGTGATGATATAAAGTTAAAACACGGATATTTAGTTGTGGAAAAGAACCAAAATAACATGTTGGGGGCCACTTGCAACTTGCTGAGCTGTGTGGTCCCCCTTTGGTGTTCCACCTTTTGAGAAGTTGCTCTAAGAAATTAGAGCAGTGTTATTTAAAGCATCAGTGCTTAAATTGAGCTGGTGGTTTGGTGCATCAGCGCTTATTTTTCCTCATTAGGCTTTGATCCACAACAAGACAGAGAAAAGCACAAAATGGAGAAAGAAAGAGGAAGATGGAAAAAGTGACGAAGGGAGAAAGTAGAAACGAAAGTGGACGTGCAGCAGTGATTTTGAGGGACAGGGGTGAATGTCTGGTGATGGATAAAAGATGTATGAGGGGGAATCAAGTTTAACCATCATTGGTATTCAGCACCAGTTGCAGAGGGGTAATGGTTACAGTACAATCACTTTACTGCCCACATTATTCTAAGTAGATATGAGCAAACCGTGCATACAGGTGTCAATCTCTCTCTTTTTTTTTTTTAAATCGATCGATATTAGATTATTCATATCACAAACAGGATACACCTGAATTACGTAAGATAGCCCACAGTAGGGAGCAACCAACCAGGAAAAAGTCCAGAATATATACACGCCACATATACAATGGGCCTTAAATATGTTTTCTATGTATTATTTACAGCCCTGATGAAGTTCAGTTTTGAACGAAACGCGTCAGCTGTAACCCTGGCTGTTTTTATGAAAAGACATCAAAAATTTCAATAAATGGGACAACTAACATACAAAAAGAATTGTGGACTTTTGCGTGGTTGGGTGCACCATGCTGTGGTCTATCTTTGCATATTTCTGTTTGGCAGTGCTGTCAAGCAATGACTGATACCTTGGATGACCTGCACCATCCTTTAATTACAAGGAACTGTGTGGGAGGTGCGGTTCCAGGAGTCCGCCGCTGCAATTGTTGATCATAGGAAACACCTGAATATCCATCAGTGCAGAATGGAAAGGATTATTAACAATCATGACTAGTTACACTGAGGCCTACTGATGACGCATCCCATATTATCAGCGGGTTCCAATCTCTTTGAAAAGGTGTTCAATATACCTGCACCAACCGTCTAAGACCCTGTCTGTATCATTAGCTGTGACTAATCCATTGAAATGGCCAGGCAGCACCATGACAGCAGGACACAAAATGTCAGAGAAATAGATAGTGAATTTTAAAAAGTTGTGTATTTGTGATTTTGTTTACTTTAATGTCTCTGTGATTAATTGAGATAATGAAAGCCTTTTTATTGTTTAGACGAATGCAGCAGATTGTATAGAGAAATTTAGTGAAGGTATGTCTAAAAATATGTTCTTTCTTCTACAGTGATGCAGTTTGGCAAGGGGAAGTCCTGCTACTACCGGTTTTTGACCAAGGGGCAGCAGTGGATATGGTTGCAAACTCACTACTACATAACGTACCACCAGTGGAATTCTAAGCCAGAGTTTATCGTTTGCACGCACACAGTTGTGAGGTAGGAATCAAAGGGGATATGGTAAGGGTCAATCTCAATAAGTGCTTCTAGGTCAAACTCAGAACTATGCCTGGAAAAAGTAATAATGGATGCATGTAAATATTACAATTGGGTATGCACGTGACTTAGCACAGGCTTATCGTGCAGAAAGCCTAGGCAAATTCCAATAGAGTTGGCAAAAGAGGGTTCCTCTCTGGTGGTGTCAGAGGAGAGGCAAGAAAATTCAACGTAAATGTAATTATCACCTGCAAAAACGTTAAGTGAATTCCCAATTACTATGGCAAGCACTTACTGCACATATCTGAGTACTTAAATTAAATCAAAATGGACGCGGTGTAAGCAGAACAGAAAGGGTGGGTATGTGCAACATTTATGCCATTTGTGCAGAAGTGGATTTATGGACTAGATAGTGCAAGAATGAAAAAATAAAATCTAATTGGTCTAACTCTTTAAGCACATTGCACTGATCTGCATACACATACAATACACACATGTAGAATTTAGAGTCCGTATGCCGTTACACCCAAAACGCAGTTTTCTTCTAGAGTATTTTCTTTGCCTTTTCTTCTCAGAACTAATCTTTTCAGAAACGTTTTTTTATTAAGACTTGTGTCTTAAATTCAGGGCAGCCATAGCCCAGTCTCGGACACCCTGAGGTTTGATTGGACTGGTGTCAAACGACCGTTCAGGCCTCCACCCCCGCCCTTTCATTTCAGGTAGCTCAACACTTACCCTCTGTGCACAATATAATGGATAGGTTAAGAGCTGCAACCATGTGACCTGATGATGATAAACGTAACAGCCTAAAAAGCCTGAATAAGAAAAGGAAGTAATAGAAGCATTAGCAAAGCCAACACGTCTCAGCTTTGAAAGGTTAAGCTATTGGCTTTGCCAATGCTTGTTGTCACAGCATAAAATAGAGAAAATATTGCATCCTATACTTTCAAGATGGCCACATGTTATATCACGTGATGTGGCACTGAGGTGCTGTATTGGTGGCCATCTTGAATGTATAGAAAACTATGTTATTAGAACTTTTCCGTTGGCCGTTGTGCATGTACTGTTGCTTTACGCAACATGGCAGCTGCATGGCGGCCATCTTAAAAGTGTAGAATTCAATATTTTTTTTATTTCTAGAAAGCCTTTGCGCTGCATAATCACTTTGAGTCTTGTAAAGTGGTGGCCATCATGAAAGTATAAAAAACAATTTCCAATACTTTTTTTCGTGGTTAGTCACTGATATTGGCTTTGACAATACCGACACATTTTAAAAGCATCTGACATTGTACCGGGAAATCGGCAGTGGTGGTTAAAGGAAAGTAAAGATGATATGGTGCGCTTGGCTAGGGGGGGGCGGAGGGTAGTAACAGAGGAACCAGAGTGGGCAATGTAAAAAGAAAAATCTGAAACACAGGGAGCAAAGAGGGAGGAGAGGTGGGGAGAGTGAAAGGGAAAGCAGCATACAGGTGAGACAGCAAGAAAACATATGAACTCCTCTGTAGTGCTGAAAGTGAGAAACAAGCAGTTCCTGAATACAAGCAGAGCAATGCCAATAGTGGAAGGATGCCTGTCAACCAATCTGAACACGGAAATATCAAATACTCCTAATCAGGGCAACCACGTAAGCAATTCGGCCTGGGTGGAGTTCGCGGAGTTCCACTATGCAGAACTTTGTGAAGTGACCAAAAACTCAGTTGCGCTACGCGAAGTTCCACAATTATTTTCACACCGGGAGCCACCAACGCTAAAGGAGGCCCTGCTTCCCCAAACTCCCTACCTTCACCACCTCTTGCGGCTGACTATTGATAGTATGAGCACAACGTGACACTCACGTCTCCCAACCACTGCCAACATCCATCTCTACCCACACCCTTTGACCCTTTGCCTTGCCCATAAATTGACAGAATCCGGTTATGTTGTCCAAGGCGTAGATTTATTCATATCAAAGAGAATAGTTCAACATAACCACAACTAGAGTATAAGAATCCTACTTGGGTACATAAAAGTTATACATGCTTCATACTTTAGCGTCCTTCATATGTCAGAGGCATATTAAAATAGTTATTACATTTTCAGCATAGCATTAAGCTGACCATTCTCTTGTACAGTCTACTATGCACATTATGCCGGCAGGCCACAATCTGCTACAGCAAACAGTTGCATTACCTCAACCAGGGCACCGCATATCGCTCCGGCCCTCAGAGGTACGTGAAAATGGCAAAACCTTCCCACATACACATATCAAAGGCACCATAAAATTGATTGTACTAGTGGTCACAGATGAGCATAGCATTAAGTTGTTCCTAGTCTCGAATCCTCTGATGCGCACATTGTGCCGGCAGGCCACAACGTGCTACAATAAACCATTGCCTTACTTGAAAACCAGGGCTCCGCATAGCGCACCAGCCCACCGAGGTACCTGAACACAGGCAGCCTCCCCAAGATTATTCTCAGTCCTTAAGGAACGTGCTAGGGTGGCAGAGTTGAGGACCACCGACAGGCCGGTCCCTTTCACCGCCAATCCACTAAACACTTTGGTCCAACCCCATCATGGGGTCCATCCAGTCACTCAACCTCCCTTTGTTGTTAACTGTCAGCGCTCCGCATTACCTAAAAAGCGGGTGGATAGGTAGTTTTTCCGGCCCTTCTGTTGCTAAGGTCCAGGGAGACAAAGAGGACGATCCCCACGCGGCACTGCCTTAAATACCTAATCCCTTAGGATTTGGTTTCGTTTATCCCCGGCCCATCCCGAAACCGTAACATCCATCCCCCTCCTCAAACAGGCCTCCCAGTGGAATGCTTGGTCCCGTGGCGCAACTAAGGGCGCCCCTCCTCTAGGCGCGTGGGGCGCCTGCTCAGTATGGACGCCTAAACTGAGTGCACTATGATCCCCCTGTGGTCCTCTTTCGAAAATGGCACAGTACTTCAGAATTAGGTGCGCAACGCGCCATAACAAGTCGTGCAACGTCAGAAAGAATTTTCTTCTGGTAGATTTTGTCAGGAAAACTCCTGGCGAGATTTGCAAAGGTAATTAGTGTTGGTAACCAGGTGTGCAAACTCCGATACCACAGATTATTCGGCATTTCAAGCAGCAAAATTCAGAGAAAACAGCATGAAGTAAAATTGCACTCTGTGGCAGAAGTTGTGCCTCGGGCATTTTTCTTGCATCCAAATAATGGCATGTGATGTGTCTAATGTTTATGGCACCCTTAATGCCCTCACTACTGGCTTGTTGGAAACACAAGGAAACGCGTTGTTTGACACAGATCCCATGTTGGCAAAATTACGGAATTCCCCATGTTGATTTAACTAGGCAGAAAGTCGACACAGTCCAATTATGTAAAAACCTCGAAAAAATTTAAAATCTGATGTTAACCCAAGCTCTGATTCTGCAGGTTAACCTTGGTGTCAGCCGAATGAACTCGGCCTAGTGTTGCCATCTCAACCCTTGGTAAAACTGCAAGATGACTCAAGTGAAATTACAGGTCGGTAACATTTAAAGAAAGTGTATCTGTATTTGATTTTCATTCGAGTTGGCATCAAAGGAAGCTGTACAGAGATCTGCGGGTTATTCATATCAGTGACATCATTTCATACTCGGTCGGCCAGCCTGCCTGCAATATTGTTTACCCTGAAACAACGTTTCCTTCCATGCAAAAAGTCATCACACAGCGCCCCCTGCTGTTAGTAGTTAATAATAATTGAATGCTTGCAATCTATAAAATAAAAGCCCATCTTTAAGTCCCTATTATGAGGGCTCTGGAAGAAAGAAATTATGTAGCTGCTGTACTGTAATAACTTGTTGTAGTTGAGTTATGCCTGCTACCACAAGCCAAGAAGAATGGCAGAACACAGGACATAATTAAAGCTCCAATTTAAAACAAAACCTGACTTTTACTTCTGCTGTTTTTTCCTAGATGAGCAGAGATCTGCAAAAAGGGGATATTTATTCCAACAGGTTTCTTTTTTGCAGACTTTAGGTAGTTATCGGAACGATAGCTTCTCTGAATGTTTCTACATAAAAAAAGGATATTGAAAGTCACATCAGAGATCCTTAACCTTATAAAGAAACTCAGCCTTCGATCGTGTTCTTCTTTGTGGCCATGGAGCTCCCCAGTGACACAATATCCGTATAGTGAATGGCAGCGGGTACGGCTGTTGTCTCCACATGGTCAGCGACTAGCTGCCGCCTCCCCCCCAATCCGGCACCCAACACCAAGGAACGTGGACACGAGACGTGTTTACTCTTTGGAAGGCGGGCGCTAGTCGCCCGGCCGTATTTATTAAAGTATGAAATTAAAAAGGGTTTTAATTGCATAATCAACGATAAAATACAAAAATCAGCAGGACATTCAGTTATACAATCGTTATCAACAAGTTTGAGAGCCTGACCTTAACAAAACTCTAATACAAGTTGTTCCTAGCTTAACTAAACATCCTATCTTGATTTTTGTACATTTCTGGCCATATGGCAGGGTCACTACCGGTGTCAGGTCCTACAAGCTGCGCCTTCCCCTTAGAAGTGCGCATGCGCAGTGTTACCCCGGGAATTGCCCGGTCTACGCCCCAAACTCCATTTACCCACTAAGGGAGGGCCCTTACTCTGCGCCGGTGGCGTCATGAGTCCACGCGCGCGGGGTGGCTACCAGCCTAAGGAAAGCGTGAACTACTCCTACCCGCGCTCCTTTGCATATTACCTTGCCCCTGGAGTACTGGGAGTGGCCCGCAGGCTCCTCCCCCTGGGCGGGAACCTCCATAGGATGATGCCCGCCCCCTCAGACCTCAAATATGTGCTCACCGATAATGACCTTACCGCATGCCCCATACCTAATAAATACGACGACCTATGGAAAAAAGTCTAAAGGACAACTACACTGGCTAATAAATAACAGTATCCACGCATAGCTAAAGGGGAAAAAAGCCCTAACGACACATGGCATAAAATTACAATTCAGTTCACGCATGTTGCTCATAATCACAATATCTACGTATATCTACAAAGGGAAAAAAGGCCTAACGACACATATCTTCAAATATAGTTCACTTCACACATCATTTTCTACAAAGGGAAAAAGGTCCTGACAACAGATCACAAATACCACAACAACCTATTCTCTCCCGCGGTCTATACCTATGAAACTTACCATTAGACCGGACATAACGCTGCTTAAGCTTTGTACCAAGGGATGGTGGGTGGGAAACAAAGAAGCCCCGAACGCGGGGCACAACGTTCAGCGAGGGAGCGTCCAGGGACAAGGGAGTCTCCTGGGCGCTCCCTACTTCTTATTCCCGAGGGGCCGGGTGGCCCCTCCTCACGCCCGCCCCCCCCGACCCGGAACCAGTCCATTGATTCCGGGTCAGGAGGGGCGCCGGCCAATCGGCGGTGGGCCGCGCCCCCAGGGCACGCCCCCACCGTCGAAAGACCCGCGGGGAGAGGGAGTGAGGCGGTCGCCGCGCCGCCATGCGTGCGGGGGGGCCGAGGGCCCCCCCTTTTCACATGGTCAGCGACTAGCTGCCGCCTCCCCCCCAATCCGGCACCCAACACCAAGGAACGTGGACACGAGACGTGTTTACTCTTTGGAAGGCGGGCGCTAGTCGCCCGGCCGTATTTATTAAAGTATGAAATTAAAAAGGGTTTTAATTGCATAATCAACGATAAAATACAAAAATCAGCAGGACATTCAGTTATACAATCGTTATCAACAAGTTTGAGAGCCTGACCTTAACAAAACTCTAATACAAGTTGTTCCTAGCTTAACTAAACATCCTATCTTGATTTTTGTACATTTCTGGCCATATGGCAGGGTCACTACCGGTGTCAGGTCCTACAAGCTGCGCCTTCCCCTTAGAAGTGCGCATGCGCAGTGTTACCCCGGGAATTGCCCGGTCTACGCCCCAAACTCCATTTACCCACTAAGGGAGGGCCCTTACTCTGCGCCGGTGGCGTCATGAGTCCACGCGCGCGGGGTGGCTACCAGCCTAAGGAAAGCGTGAACTACTCCTACCCGCGCTCCTTTGCATATTACCTTGCCCCTGGAGTACTGGGAGTGGCCCGCAGGCTCCTCCCCCTGGGCGGGAACCTCCATAGGATGATGCCCGCCCCCTCAGACCTCAAATATGTGCTCACCGATAATGACCTTACCGCCACGGGCCAGTATTGTTAACCGACGATCTGGCCTCCCCCTCTAGCCCCTATCTAAGGACACATCCTCCTACCCCAGCCCTCCAGCCAAGCCCAGATATTGTCAGCCCATAGGACATTACCCTCTTCTGTCAGATGAACCCCGTCTTTCAAGTAATACTTTTGACCCCAGATGCACCCATGAGGTATTGACTGTAACACAGGAGTTCGGAACAACCTATCCAGCCGTGTGTTGATCCTCTTTACCGAGTGATTCAATGCCCTGACTGAATCGCCCCCCCGCCACTGAAGTCGAGGTATTAGTTGTGACCATACTAGCGTGCACCCGGGGCAGGTCCTAGCTATCCAACCCGCTGTTGAGATAATCTCCTCAATCAAGGTGCGCCTGCCCAGTGTTGCCAAATCGTTCTCCCCAAGGTGAAGTATCACCACTGACGGTGGAGCCCGCTGGCGTGCTAACAGCCCCTGGAAGAATCCCCTAAACTCGTGAAGACACAACCCTCCTCTGCCAAAGAACGTGATATTCAATCCTAATTGTGCCGCCCTTCCCTTCTTGACACCTGACAGGAAGACACATTCCGCTCGCTTCACATATGAATGACCAACAATCCAGACATTGCTCTTTGTTGTTTCCTGGTCGCCGCTCCGTGCCGATGAATACTGGCGGTGCCCGACGACAAATTCCTCCCCTGCGTAACAGGTCTGAGAAACTGTAAGAGAGCGGAAAATAGACCAAGCGTGAGTGACAGGTAATCATAGCATGTCAATCCGAACATAACGTTTATAGCAGTCTGACGACCACCTCCCAATTGTCTTCACTCTTTCCACTGGGAGGCCCCCCGCCACCGCCTCAGTTGCTGCCCCAATCCTGAAGGAATGAGATCCAAAATCTCTAGGATCAAGACCCGCTCTTGTAACCCCTAATTCGAACACTCTCCTGAATTGATACCTGGTTAAGGGGCTCCCGTCGGCGTGGCAGAGCAACGCCCTGCCTGCTGAACCGACCAATAACCCCATGAGTGACTCCACGTGCCTCACCGGGCAGCACGGGTTGGCGGGGGCCCGTTGCAGAACTATGGTGTGACCCCTAGCTTCTTGATCGGTCTTTGATTTCTGGATAATCACCCACATGGTGTCACCCCTTATCGTCACCCCAGCCTTCTGCAAGCCACCTAGTATGTCAGCCTTAGATCCTGCCACCAGTTCACTAATTCTCAGTGCCCCATAAAATGCCAGGGAGAATGCCGCCCCAAAAAGAAGCACTTCCCACTCCGAGTTACAAACTAACTCCAGCGTGCCCAGTAAGGCTGTTAGCCGGGCCAACCCCATGGGCTTCCTCTTATCCTTCTGGTGTCCCTGAATACGGCGCCATCCCCTTAAAGCCTTGCGTATCATAAAGGTATTGGTGGGATCCCGGAAGCCCCTAGCTTGAGCGAAGAATGACACTGCTGCCCTATGTCTGGTTGCCGCTGCTACTGAGCGCCCCTCTTTGTGCATCCATTCTAAATAGGCTGCAAACCCATCCTCCTTCGCCCAAAGCACTTCCCACTGTGGCCCCAAAAAGGAACAATAAGACAGAAACGCCCCTTCGTAAGCCGTCTTGGTCCTGGGAGCTAGGCTAGCGACCACGAGGTCTTGTAATCTGGGGCACCAATCTGCCAAAGTACTGCTGGGAAGTGTGCTGGCGAGGGGTCTGCTGTGGGGAGATGTTCCCTGAAAACCTGCATTTTGAAGCGAGAAAGGGCGTCAGCAGCATTGTTTAAAACACCAGGGACATGTTTGGCTCTAAAATTAGCATTCAGTTTAAGGCAACGCAGAACAATTTCTTTGATCAAACGAAGTATGAAAGGACACCGTGCCCCCTGCTGATTGATACATTCCACCACTGTCATGTTGTCTGACCAAAACACCACTGATCGGTTACATAGGTGTTCGGGCCAGACCATCAGTGCCACCCATATTGAAAAAAGTTCCAGGAAGCCAATGTTGCCGAGCAAACCCCATGTGTTCCATTCCTCTGGCCATTGTTGAGCGACCCACCTATTCCCTAGGATGGCACCAAAGCCCACACTACCGGCCGCATCGGTCCATAGTCCCAACTCCGCTGATGTAGTGAGCGGGCCGGGCCAGACCACCCTACCGTTAAAATCCTCCAGAAATGCCATCCAAATAAGCATATCCTGGCGAATTTCAGACGATAGGCGCGTGCGGTGGTGCTTTTCCCTCAGCCCCTGCATCGCGTGCGCGATGGAGCGAGAGAAGGGGCGAGCCATTGGGATGATCCTTAGTGCGAAATTCAGTTGCCCTACCACCTCCTGTAATTGCTGCAAAGTGACCTTCTCCTTGCGGAGGCATAACCGTAGCGACGTCCTGAATTTGTGCACCTTGTCCTTAGGAAGTCTAAAACATTTCTCCATCGAGTCAATCTCGATGCCCAGAAATTCCAAGCAGGTGGTCGGGCCCACCGTCTTCCCAGGCGCAAGCGGGACCCCAAAAGCCCGCATGAGCACGCAAAATTCCTGCAATGCTAGTGCGCACTCCTGAGAACCCGCTGTACCGAGGAAGAGGAAATCATCTAAGTAATGCATGACCCTCTGATGGCTTGTCACCTGTCTCATGGCCCATTCAAGAAATGAACTAAACATCTCAAAGTAGGCGCAAGAAATAGAACAACCCATAGGCATGCATTTGTCCATGTAGAACCTATCCCTAAAGGTGAAACCTAAAAGATGTTGATCTGCCGGGTGGACTGGGAGGAGGCGGAAGGCGGACTCTATGTCTGATTTCGCCATCAGCGCCCCGGGTCCTGTGGCCTGTAATAAGGTCACAGCTTGATCAAAAGAGGCGTACTTAACACTACAGATACCTTCGTCAATGGCATCATTCAGTGAGGCCCCCTTTGGCGCTGATAGGTTATGAATCAATCTGAATTGCCCCTTCTCTTTCTTGGGGACAACTCCCAGTGGGGAACACACAAAGTTGTGTACTGGTACTGCAGAATAAGGGCCAGATATCCTGCCTAAGGAAAGCTCCTTGTCAATTTTGGCAGCCACAACAGCCGGATTCTGTGTGACTGATAATTGATTTCTACAGTGCGCACTGCCTGTGTATCCCCCGGCCGGGATCCTAAAACCTTTAGAAAAACCTTCCTGGAGTAGGGTGGCCGCTTTGTGGTCAGGGTATCTGTTCAAGAATGGAATCATTGCCACCACATCCACTGGAGTGGGGGGGCGTGACGTGTCTGACTTATAGTGGCTTACCCCTACCCCTCTGTCCCGTGTTACCTTGCTTGGACCTACAGGTAGATTCTGGATGAGAGGGGTGCCCACAGGAGGCACATGCATGCCTAAACTTACACGCGGCCCTTGTGCAGGTACGCTTATTAAAATCCCAGCACACTCCTTTCTTCTCTGGCCCACCCGCCCTAAATTTCCCAGGTACTTCACTCGTTTGGGGGGGCCGAAAGGGCTGCTGCGGTCTAGTGAACACCCTGCCCGCACCGAACTGAGGGGGAGGTGCAGTGTCAGAGAACTGTTTGTGCCAGGCCATGGAATCTACCGAGTCCCATGGTAATGCTCTATTGAATTCCAATGCCTTCCTAAAATTTACATCATAACCCTTCCATGCTTCCCCAGAATACTGCTGACTCCACCCCACAATCCTGCTCGAGTAGCAAGCCAATGCAGCCTGCAGATCTGGAGGACGCTCAGCCTTAACTGCAGTGAAAACAGCCCATGCTTGCATCCAATTATTGAGATTTTCCTCAACCCTGAATCTAGTGCACTGCGCCCTCCATTCACTTGGGAGCATCCACTCTTTCAGTGCTTTCGCCTGCTCCATTTCCCTATTATCCAATAATAAAGAATAAATGTACACGTATTTATCAGCCCAAATCATTTCTTTAACAGCTAAAGACACATGTTGAGCTAGATTTTCGCTCCTGGAAGGTACTACCCCGTCCCCCAAGAGCGGCAATGCCACTTCCTTACCAAGCGCGGGCACCGGGGGCGGCTGCCCTTGTACTCCGTCCAGCTGGGGAACACTTGGACCTGGAAGGGGAGAAGAAATTGGCAATGCAACACTGTCGGCGATCGGTGCCGATCTAATTTTTTCTACGAACCTTGCCGCCTCTGCCGCATGGTCTGCAGAATTCGGGAAGGCTCCTCCTTTTTGGAGCCATGGCATCATGGCCGTTAACTGAGATAACAATTCGGGTGGCATTGAATCTACGTTACCCCCCGGGACAACAGGTACCACTGGGGTTATGCCCAGTGGTCCTGGCACAGCTGGCAGAGCGGGCGTCGGGTGCGGCCCGCCTGTACCCGGGATTGTGGGCACCGGTGCGGAAGCAGCCCCAGCGTCTACTGGTTGACCTGCCGGCACCGGCACCCCAGGGGCAATGGGTGTAGGCACATGCGGGGGTGGGACCACCGCGGGCGGTGCGGCGGGTAACGTATCCCCTGGGCCTGGGGTGGGTACCGCCTCCTTGGGTCTTTTGGACCTAGGTTTCCCTTGCGGGGTGACAAATTCCCCTCTTGGCACTGGTGCCACCCTCTTGCGGACCGGTCTCCCGGACGGGCCCGGTGCCTCGCCATCTCTATCCTCCAGCAGGGCTTCCCGCTCCTTAATTTGTCCCAGCTGTTGTTTAATGTCACTCATCTCCCGCATCATAGCCCGCATCATAGCCTCCATGTTGGACCCCCTTTTTCCACCCCTTGGACCTGGCATGATGCTAACCCCCCCCAAAAACACCCGCTGCCTACTTAATTCCCAACAGGTCAGCTGTGTGTACCTTTCAGATGGAGGGTCACCAGGGGGCTTTCAGCACCATGCAACGGCGACCGCAACACTAGCGGCTTGTCCGCTTATGTAAGGGGGTGAGTAAACCTAATGTAGACCCACCCGGCGGCCACCAGGAGCTATGAATGCTAGCCCCCCGTACCCCTCTTACCGACCCCTCCTGTATCCTCGTCGACGACGGTGGTCTGCGGTCACAGCCCTCACCACGTTGTGTGCACCGTCTGCTGAAATGTGCCAATAATGCAGTTAAGGTTGCCTGGAACTGAAAACAAGTATTAATACCGTGTAATAAAGCAGTTGGAAAACCCACCTTAAATACAGCGGACGGTTGAACCCTCCCTTGTAAGTTGCTGTGCGGCCCTAAAAACTCCTTGTATCAATGGCCTTAAATTATACTTATGCAACCGACCGGTACATTCCTGAGCCCCTTTATTGTGCGCTTTTGTGCAACTACTCGAACAACAAGTTATTAACTAATCAATACCCCACAATAGTGACCAACACTTGAAGCAATGCCACGTTTGTATGCTTGAACAACAATTCACATACCAGTTAATACCATATAGTAGTGAAAACACTTTCAATAAATGTCACCTTGCTTTTATATCATTCGTGGACTGACAATTACCACATTAAAAACTGTGCAGTAGTAAACAATTACGTGCTCGAGTATCATCTGCTCTTGTTCAATTTCAAAATTGCCCCACCCCGGCCTTATTAGCCGTTCGCTGGAGTGCGCGCCAATTTCCCGGCGCAATTCGCTCCCCCTCTCGCTATGCTTCCAAACTTAGCTCCCTCCGGCCTTATTATGCCGTTCAAATTGATTGTGCAGTCCAGTAATCCTCTGTACAGCGTGTAATTCCTCGGTAGGACACTGTGTTGGGCCGTCCCCGATTACCGGAGCACCCCCCCGACCCTAGCGCGGTATGCAGCAGCCGGCCCGCTGCTCGACCCAGCCCCTCGCGCCCCCAATTACCTTGTCTGGTCGCCGCGGACACTACCCGGTGACGCACAGTTACTTGTAACGCGGACCCCTTCTCGGCAGCTGCAGCCTCCCTTCCTCTTGCAGACGACGATCTCCTGACGCGGCTGGCTCCACGCGGCTGGCCTCGATAACCCCTGATAACCTGGAACGATAGAAGGGAAAAACACCGGCCGCTCCCCGTTCGCCTGATGAACGCGACCACGCCGTGCAGCCGAGAAACAGAATCCAGTAGCGGTTTCCTCCACCTGCGATCACCAGGCAAACGACTCAGCTCGTGCAGCACACCAACCCGGCGACGCGGCTCGTTCAGGACACCGAACCGCACTTTCCACCGCTCCCGATCTCCTCACGATGGTCAAAACAGCGAACCTGAAAAAGGGAAGCAGAATTTTAACAAAACAAAGAAGCCCCGAACGCGGGGCACAACGTTCAGCGAGGGAGCGTCCAGGGACAAGGGAGTCTCCTGGGCGCTCCCTACTTCTTATTCCCGAGGGGCCGGGTGGCCCCTCCTCACGCCCGCCCCCCCCGACCCGGAACCAGTCCATTGATTCCGGGTCAGGAGGGGCGCCGGCCAATCGGCGGTGGGCCGCGCCCCCAGGGCACGCCCCCACCGTCGAAAGACCCGCGGGGAGAGGGAGTGAGGCGGTCGCCGCGCCGCCATGCGTGCGGGGGGGCCGAGGGCCCCCCCTTTTCATATGTTTGACTCGAGGCACACGCTTCTAAGTGACTGTCCATTATAAACACGGATGATCGCTGTGGGCCAAAGTGCAGAAGTGGTGTGCTGAGAAGGGGGTCGGTCAATAGGAGTGTATGAAATGCTAGTGCTACAGTTTCTACAGGATGGCTATGATGTGGACTTGCTGCCTGCTAAGTTCAAGGTCCAGTGGGCTGCGGTCAAGGCTTGTCAGGGACCCTGTGGGTGTTTTCAGGCGGTTGGATCTTTTGCTTCTCGTCTTCTCAAGGGGTTAGCATTGGTTTTCCTTGTTGCCAGATGCAGGTCCTTTCTGGTGCAAGCTGCAGTAACTGCAATAAAAACTCATACCCTATTATGGTTTGATAACAAGAAAAATTGGTAGTGGTGCTTCCCATAAGGAAAAACCGCACATACACTAGCTCTCTTGGATTAAATAGTAGTACTGGGTTTACAATGTAAAATGGAATCTTCAATTTGAGACGGAGTGCTGCACAGACCACTGTCACTCACTACCAAAAGTGACTAATGCCCGTCAAAGACTGACAAAAATATAGCTATAGGTAGGGGTCAAGAAGAGCACAATCCTTAAGAACCAATAGGATTTAAAAACTTGTAAGTCACAATACACAAACACAACAATCTAATTTAAATGTCTTGAGATCTTCCTTGTAAGACAGGATAACAGAACCGAAAGTTCATATTAGAAATTTTCTTTATTTGAAGTTACGTCATGTAGATTCAACAAAAACAGCCTGTTTTTGTTGAATCCACATGACGTAACTTCAAATAAAGAAAATTTCTAATATAAACTTTCGGTTCTGTTATCCTGTCTTACAAGGAAGATCTCAAGACATTTAAATTAGATTGTTGGGTTTGTGTATTGTGACTTACACGTCTTTAAATCCTATTGGTTCTTAAGGATTGTGCTCTTCTTGACTGTGAGAAGTTGGCCTGATATATGATGCTCACTAGTTCTAGTGATCACCTTGTATCATGCCAAGCAACCCTTATGGTGCAGGTTGTAAAGTCAACCTTATAGACAAGCTATCCTAGGGGTAGCATGGACTAAGCAGTCTTAGGCTAAACTCTGTAAAGGCATGTGAAGCAAGCTGTTTTACCATACACAATCCCTTGAATACCAAATGAAAGGACACCACACAGATATATATTGAAAATATATATAGATTTATTACTACAAATATCCCTGATACTCTTTATGAGCACAGAAGCAAATGCGTTAAAAAAAAAACACAGTTAAAATACACAAAAGTTGCACAATTATGGATGAGCCCTAGGGGCCACCTAAACCATATACTAAGAAAGTGGTATAAGAGATGCCACTTGGACAGGAAATAGGCCTAGGGCCTGGGGAATCGCTGGAGCTGTTTGGGACTAACAGTGAAGAAGTCGGGAAAGGCCCGCGGGACTCGGGTGCAGTGTTTAAAGTGCACGCACTCACCAATGCAAAGTCTATGGTGCGTAAAAAGTACAAAGTTAGTTAGAAAGGAACCTTCCGAGTGACCTAGAAGGATGAAACTTCAGACACAGACACTAGAGGTGTGTACCAGTGTGGGAACACCGGCGGAGCTGAGTTACCTCACCCACAGGAAGCGGGTGCATAGGGTCGAAGTAGTGTCGGGTTTCGCCACGCAGGTCGATGGTGCTTGGAGCTGAAGATGCTGCAGGCGGCTCGATGTGAAGAGTTCCGGTGGATCCAAGGGTGGATCTGAAGAGGTGAAGACCTGAAAGCAGAGGGGACAATGTTCAAAGTCACTAGCCAGTGACTACCGTGGAACCAGAGTGGAACCAGGCGATGTCGGGTGCAAACAGGCGTCGAGGTGTAGCTTCTCTCTGCAGCCACGTGGACACGAGGGGTCGAAGACGTCCAGGAGTCGGTTACAAGCTGTCCCACGCAGGCTTCTCGCTGTTGGCGGTGTCGGCGACTTGATAGAAGCAAACAGGCCTTGGCTAATGCAAGCCACGCAGGAATCGAAAAAGGCTTGTTACTCGGACCAGCAAGGTCAGAGCAGGGGCTCCTTTTTACAGGAGCAAGGGCAAGTCTGGAGCAACCAGACCCGCAGTGAAAGTTGTAGGTTTCATCGCCAAGATGGCCACTAGCCGCGTGGCAAGTGGACGGTTAGGCGCGTCAAGTGGCACGATGCAAAAGGGCCCCACGCAGATCGTGGAGATGCTGGGGGGCTGATCTTCGGTGCAAGGGCTGCTCGAGGTTGGGGCTTCTCAAACCCCAAAGCACAGCATCGAGGGTGCCTCTGATGCTGCACAGTCAGCGTTTCGGGGGTCTTCTAAGATGTCCGGTCCCACGTCTCTCGGTGCCTCCACGGGTCCCTTCTTTGCAGGGACTGTGGATCGGGCTGTGAGAAGTCTGGGAGTCTGGGTCTTGTCAGGCTCTGGGCTCGGGCTCCGGCGGGAGGCGGCGGCAAAGCAGACGTCGAGTTGCTGGTTGGTGCCTGTGTTCACAGGGTGGTCACTCCTTGGCCACAAGGGAGATTCTCTTCCGTCTTCTGTGCAGCAGAATGTCGAAGTCCAGTCTTCTTCTGTATTTCAAGTTGATTCAGGATGATCTGAAGTCTCAGGACACAGCTCCCACTCTTATTCGAATCTGGGGGGCCGGATCACCTACTAGGTCCCTCCTCTGGGTGGAACCAGGAAGGGGGGTGGTTACACCCCCTTTCCTTTGTCCAGTTTCGCGCCAGGACTGGGGCTGGAAAGCCCCAGCACCGGTTTGAACTGGCCTATGCACAGGGACACCTTGTGTGCCCCAGGCATGTCTGATTCTTTTCAGCCCTGTCCTACCCAATACACAAAATCCTGTCTGGAGTGGTGCTAGCACCTCCCCAGGCAGGAAACCCTTTGTCCAAGCTGCCCTCGCTGGAAGGACTCCCAGCAGCAGGAGGTCAGACTTGTGTCTGTGGTGGCAGCATCCATTTTGTGATGCTAAGGCTCTGTTTAACTTTAACCGGGGTTCAGGCTAGGTACATGTCATGTCCCTCTAGAAGGGTGGAATGCTACCCCCGTCGCCAGAACTGGCGAGGGGGTAGTATTCCAATTCGTATGACACCTTACTCGACATGTTTTGATAAAGCCAAACCTAAGATAGCATTTAACCGCGAGGTTCATAATGCACTTAAGAGTATATGGTATGGCAATATCATGAAACAGCTAAAGGACATGGTTCCGAAAGCTGCAGACAGGCTCAGCTCATGCCAGAGCACCATCTCACATATTTCCAAGCACTCTGCCTCCAGGATTGATGAGGCCTTCCATAGGAGTGACTGATAGGAACATATGTGTCCATTTTAGGTTAGGTATAGGCATACTACACCTAAGTAAGGGGTGGTTACACCGACTTACCCCAGCTCAGTGATCAGCCAGTTGTGTCAAATATGGAGGCCAGGCCAGGGGTGGCACAATACATGCTGCAGCCCCTGGTAGGCCTTGGGTTCACCTATGCCCTGGGTACCTGGGTACACTGTTACAGGGGCCAATAAGGTGAACCAGTTCCAATTTCGTTATGCACCTAAAGTACATGGGTTACAATTTAGAGAGAGAACAGCAGGCTGTGGGTCTGATTAGCAGGCCCACAGCCACATTAAGTCATAAACCAGTGAAGCAAAAAGCAAAAATTTGGGGTGACCATAGGATAGCAGACCCTACTCTCCTACATTGACCCCTACCTATTATGGTTTGAGTTGTCTTGACTAGTGAACTTGGAAAGGGTAACTTCACATGGCTAGAAATAGACTCCCCATTTTTAAGGCATTTGAGGGACACTATTAAAAATAGCAGTTCACTTATCATCTGCACACTTTGAGACAATGCAATGGTTGTATATATTTGATTACATTTTACTTGTGCACTTTGGTACCACAATAGATAAGTATAATGCTTTAATGGCTGTAAATATTATCTGAATGTCATCGTATTCAATTTAAACGACATATTGTAGTAAAACATTTAGTTTTGCCTAATTTCCTAAAAAAGTATACAGTTGTTATATAAATAAATACAATTTTAAAAAACTTTTCCATGAAAGTGATGCCTTTGAAATGATTAGACAAAGTCACCGAAATATACAAGTGAAGGGCAACGCAGTAACACTGAATGTGTTTGTCCAGATGAGACCTCAGTGGCGGCTTAAATGCATTGTTGTCAGTCGGCCACGTGGGTGACTTTCACCCAGTCTTGCGTATTCATCCAGCTGCAGAAACACTGTTGGGACTTCTTAGGTCATACATATCATGGCAAAAAAAAAATCAAGCAAGCAGTATTCGGCATTCCTAGTAATGTGAGCTGAAAGCCAACCTCATGAAATGGGAACGGCTTGGTTCATCCCACTATCTCCAGTCCAGAACATCAAGGTACCACTTGGTTGGAGGCACTACATCGAAAATACCAGTACTGCGAATACTGTGATGTTGATCATAATAACTATAACTGTTTAGGGTTTGCAGTAGTGGTGGGTCCGATTTAGTGAGAGGTAGTATTATGATTCAGTTGAGAATCAGGGTTGAGGCAAATGTATAACCAATGTAGTGAGGTAGATGTATTGTTACATACAATACAGTATATACTTTCCTCCTAGATGAAGAGGCAGGTGAATCTTGTGGTTCTGATCTATTAGTAGACAAACTTTAATACTGTAATCCTATCCTAGTTGTGACACTTTTAGCTAGTTATGGCTTTTTAGGTAATAGAACTTCACATATCTAAGCACATACATTAAAAGTGAAACTACAAATCCCAGAATGAACATATTCCTGACTGAGCAGCCACGATTGCTGAAAGGTGTCACATCACAAATGAAAAGAGACACTTGCCAGCTGTGCAATGGCAGCATTCATGTTAAAACCGTAATGGAACAACTCCAAATGTTCTAAGTGTCTGCTATTGACTTTAACTTTAAGTAAATACCTGCCACTTCCAGAGGACTCTTTTAAGACACTACTAGAAACACTGTGCTTGAGGTCAGGTTTAGGTTTATTGGTATACTATGTTATATTATACAGATCTGTAATGGGCACTATCATCCTGGACGTATCCTGGCACAAAGCCGGTGTGAGTCTCGGCTCACCTAAGACCTAGTGGGACTACTCAAAAAGGCAGGTCTTCAGCTTCTTGCAGAATTCAGGAAGTGAGAAGGAGGCTCTTATGCTTAGCGGCATGAGGGTGCTCTAAAGTGTATTAGCACTTGGTTTCACGCTTTAGGAGCAATGTAGGAAAGGGCTCAGCCTTTTGAAGTGTATTGCATTGGGAATGTAACGAGGTTGATACAGGAGGTAGATGGTTATCCTGCGATAAGGTGTTGCTTGAAGAGACGAGTTTTCAGCATCTTTTGTAATTGAATAGGGGAGGAGCCTTGCGGGTTTGGACTGCGCATGTGTACCAGACCTATTATAGTAGACCACCTGGCACGTTGCTAGCATGAATGAATTAACTCTTGTAATTTTTTGGGGATACATTTGTTAAAGCACATTGAAAGAGTGTCAAGCATTTGTTCTCCAACACATTTTCTTGGTCCCTAAGTGCAGCAGTTTACAAAGCAAACTAAGACTTGTTTCTTACCACAGCTATGCAGAGGTTCGGGCTGAAAGAAGACGCGACCTTGGCTTGGAAGAGTCCACCACAGAAGTGGCGGCAGCGTCAGTGAAGGTGAGACCCCTGAATCCAAATAATGTTCAAGGTGAAGCACCTGCTCAATAACTCAAGCATTCTCCACCTACTTGCAATTGATGCATCGATGAGTGTCTGTTTCAAAGATAACTCATCAGCCAAGAAGATGTATAAACATGGGGAGAAATAACTCATTTCATTGCTGAGTGGAAAACATGATTTCACAGCTTTGCCCGCATCAAAATGGATTTTTCGCACTTACTCCGTAATCCATCATGTGCTGTATAATTTACATATTTTAAGAAAGAAATGTGTTTCGAGGTCAAACATACGAAAAGGTGCCCAGGCTGCAGCACCGCTCCTCACACAACTGGTCACCTGTCTGCTCTTCAGTGCTCGATTCCGGCGCAAGGGGGCAGTGGTGCTTGATGGTGTGAACGTCCCCAATTGATGGACTAGGAGTGGGGGCTTTTGCTTGAAGCAGGAAGCACCTTACAATGAGGTCACAGAGTGTTAGTCCTTCATTGTCTTGTAAATTCACGTTTCATCATTCTTGCAAATTCATGTTTGCAACAAACACTTTGTTCTCAAAGCTCAATTATTTCAGACACAGGTTCCAGTCCCCAAAACAGTAATAATTTTAAATGGGAGAATCCTGAACAGGTTGCATTTTCTATAGCCCGATAAGTTGAATTCCATATTACCTAATCGTAAGACATCTGATAAATATGAAATGCACTATACGGTACTGCAGCGATGTTTTTTAATTAAATGAGGTATTGACAAGGCCTTATAGTCTGTACTGAACTCAAAACAGAGAACATGTTTTTAAAACATGACTGGGAAGCATGGAATAACAGAGACACACAAGAAGTGTCTACAGGTAGGTTTGCTTTCTGCTGGGTACAACATCATATATAGATCTCACTCACATTATTATACCTTTTAGAGGTAGAATGACCAGTTAATGAAATACTGGTCCTCCTCTTCAATACAAGATTGAAAAATGAATTGTTTTGGAGGGGTCATATTTGTTATTCGAACGCCAGTGCTAGTAACCTTGGAGAAAGTGTGTAAATGTAGGGGATCAGATTTACCATTCTAACTCCAGTCCTGCTAACACTGGGGGAAGTCCATACATTGTGGGTGTGGGGAAGGAGGGTGATATTTACTATTCTAACTCCAGTCCTACTTACATTGTGAAGCATGACTGTGTTAGAGAGAACATATTTAGTATTCTAATCTGTCAATTTAACATTGGAAGTATGCATATATTTTGGGGGGGGTTACTATTCTAACTTTGATACCGCAAACATTGGAAAAACTACATATATCATGCATCATAATAATGTCTTCTGTTTGGCTGACATTGGGAGAAATAAAAATATTAAACGGGGTTCCTGATTCACTATCTTAATTTAAAATAGGGAGAGATCTAATATATATATATATATATATATATATATATTCCACCAAAGAGTTCGCTTCAACTCAAGCCGCTTCCGACGGCGGGCCGTGGCGGGTCAGCGATGCCCAATATTCCACCAAGACTGTCGTATTCCTGTTTCCTCCACAGAACAACAGACCACAGCACCACAACTGCTTTCAGAAGAAATTTATTCAGTAAGCAATCGTGAACAAGGAAACTGAGGTTTCTGAAACGCGTAGAGGGATTGCCTACTGAATAAATTTCTTCTGAAAGCAGTTGTGGTGCCGTGGTCTGTTGTTCCGTGGAGGAAACAGGAATACGACAGTCTTGGTGGAATATATATACATATATATATAACATTATTTATCCCATGAAAATAACATGTTAATTAATATAAATACAACATTTCTGAAATAAATGATTGTAATGATAAATTATAGATGTCTTTTTTAAATGTATTTACTTTCAATAAAAACATTTTAAGAATTAAACCCCATCTTTTTATTCAATGAGTTTTTTTCAAAAATATACATGAACTTGAACATTGAACCACAAAATATGTCTTCAATACAAATTGGCACAATGACAATACTAATTTAAAATAATTATTACTTAAAACCCTCATCTATGTAGATGAAACTTGCAAATAATAGAAAACTACAAACCCATTTCACCATTGTTCATTTTTCTGCAATTCATAAAATATAAATAAATAAGGCCCAATTTTTTAAATAATTATATTGATTAATACAACATGAAAATAAAATACTGCCCGTCCAATGCTTTAATAAACTCCACAACCTAAACATAATTACATAGAAAAATATTATCAAATTATTTAAAATATTGACAATTAACATGGTGTTTCAAATAAAACAGTATTCCCCTAATCCCCCTATGTAATACAATTGTAAAAATATGCATTTAAAAAGAAATAATACATCATTCAAATAAATGACTACCAACCCAATCCCCCAATAAAACCCACAACACAAACATCATTTTTATAAACAAAAATCCAATCACTTAGAACTTACAATTTAACATTATTGTATATGTAAACGTGTAAGTAAAATATAGAAACAACAAAATTTATTTATTTATTTAATTTATTTAAAACACTTGTAAAGCGCAACTGTCACCTAACAGGTATCCTGGCGCTGAAAGCTTACTCCTGAGAAGGAAAGAGACGGGGGGCTAAATGGAATTTAGAAGTGAACGGAATTGGGGAAGAGCCAAGTTTTGATTCGCTTTCTGAATGGCAAGAGTTGTGGAATTAGGCGAATGTCGACCGGCAGACTGTTCCATAGTTTGGCGGCGGCCACTCTGAAAGATCTGCCCCCGGTCCTTACCTTTTTAAATCTGGGTACCAACACAAGGCAGGCTGAGGTAGATCGAAGAGTTCTGGTGGGGGTGTACCAGGAAAACATTTTTTGTAGGGGACTGGGGCCCGTTCCGTGTAGTGCCTTGAAGACAAGGCAGAGTGCTTTAAAAGCTATTCGCTGCTTCAAAGGGAGCCAATGTAGTTCGGCTAAGGCTGCTGTGGCCGAGGATCTCCTGGTCCAACCAAGGGCCAGTTTAGCTGCAGCCGACTGGACTCTTTGGAGTCTGTCCAGTAAAACAGCTGGGGACTCGAGCAAAAGAGAATTACAATAGTCAAGGCGACTAAGGATAGTGCACCTGACTATTAACGCTCGGGCCTGGATGAGGAGTAGTGGCATGATTTTACGTAACGAACGCAGTAGGGCCGAGCAGGTAGAGACTGTTTTGGTTACCTGCGTTTGCATGCTAAGGTTGTTGTTTAGCATAACACCCAGATTGCGGACACTAGTGACCGGCTGTGGTGTTTCTGTATTTTCCGGGGGCCAGAATCCAGTAGGAAATAGGCGAGGAATCCGGCTCCCCGAGCAGAACAGGACCTCGGTCTTGGAGGAGTTGAATTGCAACGAATTCAAGTGCAGCCAGCCGGCTGTGTCCCTTAAGCAGTCATGGAACGATTCCATGGGTGTTGAGTCTTCCCCCTCCCAGGAGAGGATGAGCTGGGTGCCATCCGCGTAGTTTACAGTTTTCAAACTGTGGGATTTGATTAATGTGACCAGTGGTTTTAGATAAACGTTAAAAAGGATCGGGCTGATGGACGAGCCCTGGGGTACACCGTGAAGCACTGGAGAGAAAGCGGATTGAAAAGGGGGAAGGGACACAGCCTGTTTCCTATCTCTCAGGTATGAATGGAACCAGAGCAGGGCGGTGCCATCGACCCCTGCCTCTCTGAGCCTTTTCAGCAGAATCCCATGGTTAACCGTATCGAATGCGGCAGACAGGTCCAATAAGATCAAGGCCACTGCGTGGCCCCTGTCTGCACGCATCCGAAGTTCTTCCATGGCTGTAAGCACAGCCGTTTCGGCACCATGGGCTGGGCGAAAACCGAATTGGAAGTCGTCCAGGATGTGGTTCTGCTCAAGATGTGTCGAGAGACATGAGCTAACCCAGCGTTCCACCACTTTCGCTGGAAAGGGTAGAAGCGATATAGGTCGAAAGTTGGATAGGCACTCGGGGTTCAAGGAGGGTTTTTTCAGCAGCGGGGTGATAAGTGCTTGCTTCCAGGGGGTAGGGACAAATCCACAGCAAAGAGATTGGTTACAGATCCTACGGCGGGTGTGGAATAGTTCAGTTCCGCACGCTTTCCAAGTTTTATGGGGCAATGGGTCGAGGGGGGACCCAGAAGTGATTCCGTGTGCCAGTCTCTCGAAATCTACTTCGGGGATAGAAGGGAGAACCTGTAGACATGTAGACATTATAATAATATTATATACCTTGACATTTAAGCATACTATAATTTACCATGGATAATACTGACAAACATAAGAAGCAATATACTTACCTTTGATATTCTGTCACACAATATATTTTGCAGTTGCAATATTTTGAATTTGGTACTATGGCCACACAATATTTTGTAGTCAATATTCTTGCCCCACACTGAAGTTAATTATGAGCATGATTAATTGTAGAGATTTTTGTAACTGGCTGCTTTAGAGCACACTGAACCGGCAGGGTGGGAGCGGTTGGGGTGTGGGGGGGAGGGGTCAGGAAGAATAATGGTTATGTATAGATGTTGAAGAGTCGGCGAGAAGGTGAATTTGGCAGAGATGGGTCTTCAGCTTCTTCCTTAAGTGAGGTTTGTCATTTCTGTTCTGCATAGCACTTTGATTGATATGTCCCTGTTTTTTTTTCCAGAGCCACAATAGTTACATAGACATCCGGCACTGTGCAGCGAACCAGGACACGAGCAGGGACCGAGTGTCTGTCTCATCTCATAGCTCCCGGAGATCATCACGTACAGCCCTATCGGATTCGGCATGTATGTATAGTACTGTAATTGCAAAAAAGTTTGCAACAGTATATCTTGTGATAAGTCACTGTCAAGGCGGCATTTTAACATATACACTTATATATCTGGTATGAACTAAGCTTTTGCACCAAAATAATCATGAAGCGTAGAGATTGTTTTGTAATTTAGTTAGCACCTCTTCTGGTAAACGTAATTTGGAATTGTTTGCATTCAGGTACCAAAACTAAATAAGGACCAAACAAACTTTTGTAAAAGAGCCATTCATTTTTGCTGCAATGGATTATTATTTTTTACTGTCTCCTACCGCTACACAGATCTTGCATATTACAGAAAATCAATGTTAGTCAATCAACCATTCCCTCACTTCAGGATAAAACTGAAACTTCTTCTCCTCAACAAATATCTAAACCCTCCCCCCTTGGACCATCTTACTGGTCTGTTTGCTCGCAATCCACATTATCTAAATCACATGAGCATCACTACTATGGGAATGAAAATGTGCCTCCACTCTCCCCACCATCTCAACCACCATCTCAACACCCTACCTTTCCACCTCAGAAATATATCATCGTCCAACTTTACTACAGTCCGTTGTAATTTCCTTTATTTATTGTTTGCTATGCATTTTTATTTACTCCACACGTCCAATTGCTGCTATGCTAACTATGTATAGCGATATATATATATAGCACAAAAATGTCCTTTGGCTTTCCCCACGTATTATTACCGGACTGAAGTATGCTGGGAGTTGCAGTGCCAGCAGACCGACACTGCAACTAACGACCACAAGGTTGGGGTAGGCGTGCACTGATCAATCAAGGAGTGCTACAGAGATAATTACACAGCTGGGCGCACGTTCCAACAGTCGGGCAGTGGCGTCTGAGGAAGGCAAAGCGCCGAAATGCATCACGCCTTATCTGCTCATACCAATAAAGAACCTCTGCTTACAATCCCCGCGTGTGGCTCCTTCCTTCGGTTTCCCTGGAGATGGAGTGTATATATATATATATATATATATACTGTATCTACCCCAACATTATATCGTCAATATATCTTAATGACTTTCGTACACTTTGGTAACATACTGTCACTATGCATCTATATTTACCTCATATGCAACTCACATAATAACAGCTATGTTAACTCTGTGAAGCGCTCTGATACCTTCGTGTCTTTCCTTTTGTACAAAACTCGATACATAAATTCCTCGCCCACGTGTACACGCACTTTCCAGGAACTTGATTAGGGCAGATTCCAGTCACAGCAGGCCACCTTCTATGGCTAATCTTTTAGAGAAGCAGTATTATTACTGTGCGCTGCGAGTGTGACTGCACTTGATTGCTCTGCAGAGACACTCCATAATATTTTACATGTGATAAAGATAATGAGTCTCTCATAGGGTTTGGTGACATTTGAATAGGACCATGTCTGTGTTCTGTTATGCATCTGTGTTACCTGAGAATATAGTAATTGTGGATTTATGTTTGATGCGTAGATTTCAACATAAAATCCTTAAATTATAAAGTTGCTGATGAGAGCAGCCTTCACAAACCCCATTATTTTCTTCCTAAAATGTTTGTTCCATATTATACTGTGCTTCCACACAATACAAAGATTCACTAATATGCAGGTATTCATTCATACTTCCTTATGCCTGTGCCAATCCATCGGCCTGCAAGAGAAATTTCTGAGAGAGGTGGTCCTTATATTTAAAACAAACAAGTTAGCAAACTAAAATCCCACCTCAAGGAGAGGTGGGATTTTCTTTTTACATATCAATGGCACTCAAAATGAGAACTTTCAGCCAGATTTTAACTAAGTCCCTTATTCTGATGCACCAGCCAGACTGGCTGGAGTTTTCATTCTAGATAATGGTGAAAGCTCATTAAAGAAACCGCA
The DNA here is from genome assembly GCF_964261635.1 of Lissotriton helveticus. Lineage (NCBI taxonomy): Eukaryota > Metazoa > Chordata > Amphibia > Caudata > Salamandridae > Lissotriton > Lissotriton helveticus. The sequence continues at coordinate 2,026,547,899 of NC_136063.1, forward strand.
ATGACGAAAAAAGATGGAGAGCACATGGAGTTGTGTGTGCACGGTGGCAGGGTGCTATACATTCTCATTTATTTTTTTGAGATGCTGTTTTTTAATTGTCACAAGTGGTTACCAAATTATTTTAAAATCCATGGAAAAATTAAGGGTTTGAGGTTCTCTACTTCAGGGTTTATGAGCAACAAGAATAACACTTTGACCAACCAATGAGCTAAGGACATTTTGTGTTGGAAAGTACAGTATTTCTTTAAGAGCTTACTAGTTCAGTTTGAAGAACACTGCACTGTAACTACTAGTTCTCAATTTAATTAATAGCATTTCATGTGAAGAATTATTTCTATCAACTAATATTTATTGCAAAAATCTATTCCGGATCACCCCCTTAATTTTGTGTGTCCCTACTTATTGCAATCAAAAGGAACATGTTATCACAATTTGAAATCCATCAGGCTCACCAAGATGAAGGGAATATTTCTCCTGATCACATTATCTTTAAAACCTGGAAACTATATTTTAGTAGAAAAATCCCATTTCATCCTTTTTCCAGGAATGCTCCTGAGTTACTGTAGGTCGTTCAGTAGTGAGTTATTTGCGATGCAATTTTTTTTTATATATGTGAGGCAAGGTATAATGTATTCACATTGACTTATAAAAGAGGGTGCCACTTTTTCACAAAATATTGTCTGGTGCTATTTCATGTCTTTATTGGTAAGTAAAGCCTGTGCTTTGTGGAAACCCCATTTGTGGATGTGGTAATATGTGTCAAGAATGTGTGTGAATATTTCTTCTTTGGCATTTTGTCGTGGCAGTGAGGTGCTGATATTTGTACTGCTGGGGTGTTGTGCTGCCGTACCACAATGCGATTTTTTGTATTGTTCTCTGGCCCTGTTATGTTTTAATGGTGTTGTTATGTTGCTCTGTGTATGTTATTGTGCTATGTTCCTTAATTTAGATATGCCAAAACTACTGCTACAGTTTCATTCAATTGCACCACATGTTCTTAGAACTCCCAGGACAAGCCACCATTTACCACTGTATAAGGTGGCAAAATAGCGCTGCTCCTACTCTTCAATTATTTAAGTCACCATTGAGCCCAAAATTGTGGTAAAAACCATGTCCTAAACTAGCACTTTCAATGCTTTCTGTATGTGATATGGCCCTGCCTCACTAAGGCAACAGTGAAAAATAGGAAAGGTTTATGCAACCAATATTATAATTCACTGTGAACAAAAAACTAGGTTTGAGTGTACAATTCTGTTCTGCTTGCAGAGTTTTTTCCACTCCACACTCCACGTACTGTGCAGTGTTCCGAAAAACTCAGCGTGCGACCTCTGACCCTGCTCGCAGGCAGGTCGCTCCCCACGCTGCTGCATGGCTCTGCCTGCATTGTTTTTGCCTAATCTTGTATTTTTCCCCTGTGTCTAACTTGCTTTCTTGCCCAGACTTGTTTTTATTCCTCTGTGCCTGTACTTGCTTTCTTGCCCAGACTTGTTTTTATTCCTCTGTACCTGTACTTGCTTTCTTGCCCAGACTTGTTTTTATTCCTCTGTGCCCGTACTTGCATTCTTGCCCAGACTTGTTTTTATTCATCTGTGCCTATACTTGCTTTCTTGCCCAGACTTGTTTTTATTCATCTGTGCCTATACTTGCTTTCTTGCCCAGACTTGTTTTTATTCCTCTGCGCCTGTACTTGTTTTCTTGCCTAAACTTGTTTTTACTTCCTGTGCCCAGTTTTCCTGCGGCCCCTCCCCCGTTGTTCCTGCCGCTGCATCCCTGCGGCCCGCCACCCTTCAATCCCATTCGCCGCACCGCTCCCAGCTGCTCCTCCCTCCCACATTCCCTCATATGGAGGCCACGCCAAAGGCGTGCTTAAGGCAAGCCCGTCTGCGCCCGTCCGTGCCAGGACAGCACCTGGACCCCTGGATCCCGCGAACGCACCAACGCCCGACACTGCTACGATGCCAGAACCCTCCACGCACTAAACACCGGATGATCACACACCTGTTTCCTGGCCGCCCGAAGCGCACCCACGGAGCTTTCACCTGCCGGAACTGCAGCTTCACAAGCATCCGCCCCACCATGCTGCCGACCAGGAAAGAACCCAACCACCTCAGTTGCATCCTTCTGAACACCCGCTCCGCCCGCAAACACGCCGCTGAACTCTGGGACCTACTTGACTCAACCTCCCCGGGGGGAGCCAGGTCCCCGTCTGAACCCCACCTTGGCACCCGACATAGCCAAAGCCGTCCCGGAACGCTACAAGATCACCCGCAGGGACCGCACCAATGGAGCAGGAGGAGGAATCAACATCGTCCACAGGAACACTCTCAGAGTCTCGACCAACACCGACAACACAATCAGCACAGCCGAACACCTACACTTCTAGATCCACACTGACCCCAACACCACCCTCAGAGGAACCCTCATCTACAGACCCCCCAGACCCTGACCACAGTTCAGCAAATCCATCGCCGACTTCATCAGCCCACACGCCCTCGCCTCCATGGACTACATCCTCCTCGGGGACCTGAACTTCCACCTCGAGATCAACAACGACCCCAACTCCACCACCCTGATCGACAACCTAGCCAACCTCGGACTCAGACAACTAGTCACAACACCTACCCACTCCGCCGGTCACACGCTTGACCTCATCTTCTCCGCAAGCCCCCACGTCTCCTTCAACCACACCACCGAACTCCACTGGACCGACCATCGCTGCATCCACTTCACCTTCAGGAAACCCACCATGCACCACCGCACCCTACAGGTGCCTCGCAGCTGCTGGAGCAAAGTCACCGAGTACCAGCTAACCACCACCCTCGCCCAGAGCCTACACGCCGACCCCACCGACCCCGACACCGGCGCCCGCAACCTCAGACAGTGGATCAACGACTGCGCCAACACACTCGCCCTGATCAAGAAATCCTCTAACAGTTACACCAACAAGAAAGTCAGCTGGTTCACTGAAGACCTCTGGGCCTCCAAGCAAACCTGCCGAAAGCTGGAGAAGATCTGGCTCCGTGAACAAACACTGGACAGCCACGCAGCCACCAAGAACGCCACCCGCAGACACCATCACCTCATCAGATCCACCAAAAGGGCCTCCTGAAGGAACTTTCCAACCCCAGCTCCAACACCGACGTCCCACCCTCGCAAGACCTGTGCGACTTGCTGGCCACCTTCTTCTCCCACCGCAAGATCGCAGACATCCACGACAGTTTCAACGCCACAACAACCCCGACAACCACTGAGACCTTCGTCCCCAAGACCACCATCTGCACCAACCGCCTGCTCTCCTGGGCCAACATCAACGACACCATCAAGATCATGAACACCATCCACTCTGGATCTCCGGTAGACCCATGCCCACACCACATCTTCAACAAAGCCAGCACAGCCATCGCACCCCATCTCCGGAAAGTCATCAACACCTCCTTTGAGACAGCTACCTTCCCGGAGAGCTGGAAGCACGCCGAGATCAACGCCTTACTCAAGAAACCCAAGGCGGACCCCAAGGACCTCAAGAACTTCCAGCCCATCTCCCTGCTCCCGTTCCCGGCAAAGGTCATCGAGAAGACCGTCAACGAACAACTGACCCGCTACCTCGAGGAGAACAACATCCTGGACCCTTCCCAGTCTGGGTTTCACAGCAACCACAGCACCGAGACTGCCCTCATCACCGCCACCGATGACATCAAGTCCCTGATGGACAATGGAGAAACGGCAGCCCTCATCCTCCTGGACCTGTCAGCCGCCTTCGACAATGGTCTGCCACGACACACTACGAACACTCCTCCACAACGCCAGGATCCAAGAGGAGGCCCTGGACTGGACTACCTCCTTCCTCTCCGGCAGAACACAGAGCGACGCCTTCCCCCCTTCCGCTCCAAATCCACCGAGATCATCTGCGGCGTACCCAAGGGCTCATCACTCAGCCCAACGCTGTTTAACATCTACATGGCACCACTCGCCCACGTCGCCCGTCGGCATGACCTCAACATCACCTCCTACGCCGATGACACCCAGCTGATCCTCTCCCTCACCAAGGACCCCCACACTGCCAAAACCAACCTTCACGAAGAAATGAAGGCCGTCACTGAATGGTTGAGGAACAGCCGACTGCAGCTGAACTCTGACAAGATGGAGGTCCTCATCCTCGGATCCACCCCTTTGACCTGGGACGACTCCTGGTGGCCAACCGCACTGGGAACCGCCCCAATATCCACCGACCACGCATGCAACCTAGGGGTCATCCTCAGCACCACCCTTTCCATTACTAAACAGGTCAATGCCGTCTCCTCCTCATGCTTCAACACCCTTCACATGCTCCGCAGGATCTACAAGTGGATCCCCACTGAAACGAGAAGAACGGTCACCCACGCCCTTGTCAGCAGAAGGTTGGACTATGGAAACAACCTCTATGCAGGAGCCTCCGCCAAACTCCTGAGACGGCTCCAACACATCCAGAACGCCTCTGCATGCCTGATCCTCGACATCCCTCGCCACAGCCACATAACACCCCACCCGAGAGACCTGCACTGGCTCCTGGCCAACAAGAGGATAACCTTCAAGCTCCTCACCCACGCACACAAGGCACTCCACAATACCGGACCAACGTACCTCAACAGATGACTCAGCTTCTACCCCCCACCCGCCAGCTCCTCTCTGCCGACCTCGCCCTCGCCACAGTCCCCCGCTTCCGAAGAGCGACCTCCAAAGACAGATCGTTCTCCCACCTCGCCGCCAAGACCTGGAACACCCTCCACATCCACCTACGACAGATCGAAGACCTGCTGACCTTCAGAAAACTCATAAAGACCTAGCTTTTCGAGCAGTAGTAGCATTCCCCACCCCAGCGCCTTGAGACCCTCATGGGTGAGTAGTGCGCTTTACAAATGATATGATTGATTGATTGATTGAGCGTAGGGGAGGTTTTCCTCTATCGTAACTCACCAGCGCTAATTTGTTGAGTGTGAGCGAGGAAAATGGGACGCTAGACCAACTCCCGGTGATGGCAGGTCGCACCGCTCGCATTGAGAAACCTGTCACTCGCATTGAGGAAGCTGCCGCCTGAGTAGAACATCTACTCGAGCGGTAGAAAAAGCAGCGCCCAATTGCGCTGCACGTGGTGCCATTTGCACTAATGTTACAGCATAGGACAAACTCCCGGCGCTAAAAATCAGTTCGAGCAGCGCGACTTAGCTCATGCAGAACTCTGCAAACTCTGGCCCAGGCCTACACAAAACCACTACACCGCTTAGCATCATATCAGACAAACTTACTGGTTGTGTTAGACATAGAGTCAAAAACCCTGTATTTATAATTTCTTTGTGATTCTTTTAGCCACATCATCTATGAGGCCCACGGAAGCCAGCACGCCTTCAAGACAATCAGTACCATTGAGTCAACAAGACAAGACAATGTTGAGGCTGGCACCCAGCAGCACTCAGGTATCAAAAAGCAACCAGTGTGTAATGATTTCTTTGTAACATGTAAACCTGTCCAATATTGAGTAATTTGTGAACTCAGTTAATTGTACTTTGAAACATTTTTCAAATCAGCACAACGCCAGACAATAATTTCACTTTTATACTGACTGCTGTTATTTCATGTACTCTAAACTTTGCTTCATGTGGGTGTTTTGGAAATGTAGTTGCATATCTGAATGTGAACAGATCAAAATAGATCACATGTGACTTATTGAGCAACCCTGGCTTAGACCTCTTAACGTTTATGGAAATGGGAGGTAACCACGCCTGCGGCTGACCAATAGATACTACACATTACAGCAATACAGATGGCTTAGCAGCCTTGAATGGTGGCATCTGCTGATGAGGTTTTATCACTAGCAAATTACACCCTTACACTGCATCAAGGTTAGGAACAGGTTTGCCTAAGCTCACCGAATAGGGCAGTGGCTCTGTCTTGCTGCAGTAATTTGGTCCATTGATAGTCTTGGACGCTGTAGATCACTGAGCAATGTCCACTCCCTTACACTGATCTGGAAACAGGCTCTACCCTCCTGCCCCCCAACTGTAAGATATCTGGGAGGGATCCTCAATTCAAAATCTGCCTTCTCACTAACCTCTATTTAACATCAACCTTTTAGATCCTCTGATATACATCTTCGAACTCCCACCTTCCAGGTGTTTCTGTGACCAGTGATTACTCATTTCACCCTTCCTGTTCCCAAAAGCTGCTCTATCGTTTACTGGCAGAGAAGCTTTTCATGTCTCCTGCTGGTGCACTCACTGTCATTCACAAGGCCAACCAGAACTGAATTAATCACTACTGAAGGTTCCAGGAAACACAGAATAGTTTTAAAAAGATTTACAGTTCATCACTGATCCAGCATTTGTATACATATCAACAATAGACTTTAAATGAACTTGAAATAAACTTTTCCTGAATCAAAAACAAAAGAAAAAAAAGTGCGTTTTAGCAATAGTTATGCCTCTCTCTATTTATATGAAAAAGCCATGATAGCGGATAATAGCACTTTGTCGCTTGTCAATTTAGAAATATACTATTTAAAAAAAAAACATTTAGCAGTTATGAGTGATAAATGTACACTAACTTATGGCTTATGCATACATCAGTAATTTTATAGTTTCCTCTAAAATCCAAAGTGGAAGTGAATGCCGTGAGCATTACCAGGCATTGATTCAGTTGGACAAGGTGTTCACATGGCTTACAATGTGCTGCAGGAGCTCCAACTCAAAACAAGCTTGCTACATGTTTGTATCTTAGTGCCTGATCCGCCGTTTAAAATGTAAGATTTGTTACACCTCAGCATTTTCATAGCATGTAGGTGGAATAGTAGTACTGCAGTTTCTTTAAAATATATTTATTTAGATGGTTTGTTTAGCTTTAACAGCATGCAAAACTACAATCCAGGATGCATAAGACAAGATTTAGAGGGAAAATGTTGGACAGCATATAGACAATTAATCTATGGAGAAGAGGTGGATCTTAAAGAGACTGTGGATATTCAAGTGAACAATGGTTCATCCTAGTTTCTCAAGATACAGGATATAGAAGCAGGCTTCATGAGCTGCTGAGGCACAGCCCAATCGAAGCTGAAGTAAAATAAGAGATGTAAATGAAAGGTTGGGAGACCAGCATAGAGGTATGGTTGAGCTGGTAATCATGTCATTTCTGCTGAACGTAGGTTAGCCTACGTTAATTAATGACTTTGTGTACCTAGCTAATGGGCTTGAAATATGTGCATTTTCTCATGTGTGATTTGTTAAGTGCAGTAGAATTTTCAGGAGAAGACAGTAAAATGGCCGTCAAGCATTAAGTAATAACTGTTTGAATTCTGTACTCTTCTCTAGTTCCTTTAGCATACTGAAGCTGAGTCACAGATTTCACAAAATGTCACCAAAATAATTTTAAGATAGCTAATTTAAAAGTTTTATCTAATATTGCAAACTTTTAACAGCAATAAATGTCACAAAAATCTTCGCACTGAAGTATATTGACTGCTAGAATTGATTATGTTTAGGGAAGTATCTTAACGATGTTTCTCTTCATCCTCACTAAGGAACGTGTACGTTGATTACACAACAGAAGGATGTTTTCTCTCCTTTTTAATCAGATCATCTCCTGTACTTTTGTGTTTCAGGCTATAGTACCCCCTCAAGTGCCAACTGAACATCTACCCCAGCATCATATTGCCCAGCCAATACCCCCTCCTCAGCAAGCTACTCTGGTATATTTGTTTGATTTTTCATTGTTGTATTTTAGGTATGATTGCCCTTTTAGAATGTTAGGTATGGGTGACCATTGCCAATATGATTGGTGCTTGACATGCTATGTCACACAAGGTCATCGTGTCATTTTATGTATTATGTTATATGATGCCTGAGCTGTTGACAAAGGCCAGATCCTAGTCAGACATGTACAATATTGCAGGAAGAAACTTTTATATACTTTCAGGGTGCTTCAGAAAGGTGTTAATGATGTTCAATTAAATAAATGTTTTAACATAGCTACAAATATATGTAATTTAATGTTAACAAATATATATGACAAAACATATTAATTATCAAATATTTGAATAACCTTTTCTGAATATTTCAAAATGTATGTAACTTTTTTTCTATAAAATATAATGAAATCGCTTTTGATTTATTCTATACATCACTTTAAATAATTATTATTGAATAATACAATATTTTTGCTGTGGGTGGGGATTTATTTTCAAAGTAAACTTCAGCAAAATAATTTTAATGTAATATATTTAAACTAAATATTGAATTCAAAATTAAGTAACTAGTGCTGTAGCATTTTTTTGCTTTTTTTCTATATTTAAAATCATACATAGGAAATGTATTTACTATAATATTACAATTTTTACGTTTCCCTATACCTTACCATACTGTAGTCTTTGCCCCGACTGCGGAGTCTCTCTGTGGTAAAGTGTAGCAAAAAAATAAAAAAGTTTATTTAAATTGAAAAAAATATAAAGGTGGCGCACAGTCAGTGTGCCCTTGTTGACAGCCCCCGGAGGGCATGAATCCGTTCCGTATTTCACTAATGTGCTGCACTCAGGCCTGCTGCCAGTTCTCATATTCCGGAGGGGTGGGGGGGTGTAATATTAGTAATAGCACACATATAATCAAGCCACAATAAAAAAGAGACTGAGAAAGTCTGTCCACTTAATGAAATTATAGTAGGTTAGGATGAGGTGCAGGGATTTAATAGCCATTCTGTGGCTATCTGGTGGCCATCAAGAGCTCTTTAAAAACCCATTAGCCATTCTCTTCTTTAGTGCAACGGTGTATGTGGCATTTGTTTAACAATATCTTCTCTTACCCATTCCATCACCTGCATAACTCTACCAAAACAAATAACCAAAAGAGCTCGGGAACAAAGGATCATTAAAAGAACTTTGTCTTTAGGATCTACATATCTCTGTATTATACAGGTGTTTGCACATACATAAGGGTCTTTAATTAAAAAATAAATAAACTCCTTTAAATATCACTGACACACAAATTCTCATTGGGCTCAGATTGTGCAGCCTAAGGTTGGTTCGGCTGCTTGGCGTTGTGCTATACTGCGGCGAGGCGGCCCTAGATGACTGGATGTTGCGTGCTGAGGTTCATTGTTTTGTTTCTCTTTTATGCAGCCTGCGTACCCTTTCCCTGCACAGCTAGGGATGATGCACCAACTCAAGGAGCAGCTGGAGGAAAGGACACGCATCCTGCAGGCAGACATCAAAACCCAGCAGGAGGAGCTCCATGTTATCAAAGAGCAGCTGCAGATGGTGCAAGACTCCAACCTGCAGGTAGAGGGCATCGCCCCTGCGCGGAATGAACAGGCACTTACTATGTAATGCGCTGCACCCACTAAGCGTACTCTGCCCATTTGCAATTAGATCAAGAGTATGAAGGGCGCTGGCACTGAAAATAATGAACTAAGCATTCATCAATGGCAACATGTTCTTTCTCTAAATTTGTGCACGCTCTGGTGAATCCAGTGCTACCAGCCTAAAGCACAGGAGTTCTCATAACTTTCACAAAAACTGCTTTACTCAAAGACTTGAGTTAATAAAGTTTAATATGGTCAAAAATAATGCAGGTGCAAGGTTACCTTGCTGCTAAATTTACATTTTAAATATGATCTATTTTCTAAATAGAAACGTATACAATTCTACGGGAAATACCTTCCTGTTTCTTCTACTTCAACACACACACACATCGTAGTACCACAAACATAAAGGTGGAGACTTACTAGAGGTATTGCATCTTAGAAAGTTAACAGTATATATACCTTGCACCTTGCCCTGCAGTTACATTCGAGCAAGCCTCTAACTACAACTTGAGAACCATTAATGACAGAGACCACTGTCTGCATTTGAGATCAACACTGTGAGCAAAGGAAACTTTTTAAGAGCTATAGGGGCAAATTGGCTCCTCACGCACCATCTCTGACCTAAGTCCATTCTTACACGCCAACTTTTTCTATACCACAACCTTAATGCATGTGCTACAGTTCTGGCTTGGGTGTAACTCAGAACATTTGGAAATGCTCCCTACTTATTCTTAACATCCGTTCATAGTCCATACCATAATCTTCTACTAACACCTTCAGACTTCCTGAGACTGACATTTAGACAACCCTATGCACATGCCAGCTGAAATGCCTTTTCCCTTTATCCTAATCACGTTTACTCTATTAAAAAAATCTAGGTATGCCTCTCAGTCTGACTTCCTACTACGTGCTCCAATTAATTATCAAAATCAGAGGGCCAGATCTAACACCAAAGTCAACACACATACACATATAGATAGATAGATAGATAGATAGATAGATAGATAGATAGATAGATAGATATACATAGATATTGTATTCATCTTGCTCCTATATTGAATTTATTCAGCGCTAATTAGGGAAAGTATAAACTATACATTATTTCTGTATCCAATATTTTAGCATAGTCGCATACCTTGTCTTCATGATAGAGTAATCATCCAATTTCATCCGCACAGCTGTCTGGAAGTGAGTTAGGAGTCCCTGCACCCAAATCAAAATTTCAAAATAACAGAGACAATGCGAGCACCTTCCAGTCATCTTTATTCGCTGTCACCTGCCGATATGGTGTTGGTCGAAGAAGCCAATGGGTGTTTGGAACACGCGATTCATGTCCGAAAAAAACGTCCCTGTAATCACCCACCACTGCTGGTTAAAAAGTACATGCTAGGAGTTTGTATACCAAGTTTCATTTTTAGAGTGTAGCAGGTGTTGATAGAAGGTGTCTTCATTTAAACTTAATTTTTAAGGGCTTCATTATTCAGTTTTGACTCCCACCCTAAACCAGGTCCCTTTTTAAGCCCTATTCTAGGTTAGAGATGTCACAGATTAAAAGAGAATGCTTCAGGTCCACTAAATGGGCATAGCCAATGAGAAAGGATAATGTGCAGCAGACTGCAAAGGGGCTAGGGTTGGACTGGCCTATACGCCGTCAGGTAATGCCTGATGGGCTGGCCTGATAGATCAGTGTGTGGGCCGGCTTTTTACCAGTTTGTGGGACAGTATTTAGGTCGAGCTTTCGAGACCTCTTGTATATACTTTAGTATATACTTTACTATATACGTATACGTATATGTGTATGTACTTTGTGGGCTCTGGGGATCAGCCCTAGGACTTGTCTGCTTCTGCTTTTTTTTCAGTTAAACTACCTCTATTTGACTGTCTTGATAGAAAACGACCAGCAGAGGCCAGTAAAATACCAGAATCACTTTTAGCATTCTCTGATTCCAGTCCATAGAAATTGTCTTCCACGAGCACCCGTAGACAATAATATTTTTTTCAAATCTTGTATTTTCAGTAATATGACCACCGAAGGCTCTGCTTTTCTATTAAAACAGAGCTTTGGACAATACCATTTCCCGCTGACAAGCAATATTTCTCTCTATGTGTTCCCATACCTGGCGTGTCACGAAGTTTGGTGCTTACCTTCCCTCCATGTTAAAGAACAGTAGATTTTTCAACACCCAGGCTAATGTGCTCCATAGCTAAATACATAAAAGGTCCCAAAGGCGAGACCGATTGCATTGCAAATGCTTGTTACTGTTGATTTCCCCGATATTGCCACAAACGTTGCCTGCAGGAAACGCAAATGTATGGAGTGGGCCATACCTCGCAAATTAACAATCCGGCGTGTCTTTAAAAGTTCAAAACTGGCCTGATTTCTAAATGTGGGCCATTTTATTTTAGCTATCTGGTTTGCTACCCGGGGCTGCTTCTATTTGGTGCCCGGGCCTATTTTCTGTCCCAGTCCGACCAACCCCAATAGAGGAAAATTTAGGCTTGCTTATACCAAAGAGACTGAATGCATTACGAACAACCATACCGTGTAGAGGAAGTCACAACTATGGGTGCAAAAAAGGACAGAAGTAGATCATTTCCTTTTTAGTTACTTGCAGTCTTTGCCGCATCGTTATGTTGGAAATAGATACATAAATAAAAATCTATAGGGAGAGAATATGGAAATCGAGGCCATATCCATGTTGGATCTCAAGACACAGCAAATGTATTTACGATCATTTCAGTCTGAACATGTACTTGTCTGTAAAATTCGTAGAGTATTGACTAATGATGGTAGTAATTGGCCTCCGAAAATGACTAACCGTGATCCAGCCATCTTATTCACCATGAAGTTTCAATGTGTACGAGCGCTTACTTATATCTTTTCACAATTCGCAGAAAAGGCATTCTCAGAGAATGGCAAACACACTAAGGCATTGATTATGAGAGCCATTTTGTTTCTGACAGGGCCAGTTTTTCTTGTTATCGGACCCATCAGAATTACAAGTTTCATTGGTACCACTTTGGGATACAATGAAGCATTATCAGTGGAATCGGACTCCTAGTTTACTCTGAGTAATGAGGAAATACTGGTGAAACCAGTTGTTACTCGTGGTAACGTTGCACCGAGCTGTTCCTGGTAGCCCCAGTAATTTTAAGTCCATGGAGTCAGAACTATCTGGTAAGGTCCAGGACACTTATAATGAGGCTCTAAGAGCTACCGCAGCCCAGGGCTGGTTCTACAGGAAGACTAGGCTGTTGACCTGGATGCCATTAGTAGAGGGGTGCAAGATTGCTCTTGCAAACAGCAATGGTTTCCCCTGCACCACGGGAAGGTGGCCGGCAGAATATTGCGTCCGTAAGGTTTCATTGCGCTCACCCACATTTCATTTGTTAAAGCACTGGTAAAGGCTGAGTTTACTAATAAGAATGTATATCTACCCAAAGCAAACACTTTTCAGCAACATTAAGAATAGATAATGAAAGACTGGGCGTAAAAAAACATAACGTCCTAACCTATTTTATGCAGTTTGTATGCAGCTCTTTGATGTCAGTTTGTACCAGTCACGGTTCTATATTAGGGTTGTATCTCATGAACTGCTGTAATAAAACAGTGGCATAACAAAGGTTTAAGGGGCCCCCTTGCAAAGTGCATGGAGGGGCCCCGCTCTGGATTTAATCCGGAGCGCTCAGGTCTGAGTACTGTCTGAGGGGGCCCCCCCGCAGCTTAAGGGCCCCTCACGCAACACGGGGATGCGGGGGCATGTGTTATGCCCCTGTAATAAAAGGATATCTTCACAGTATTTGTTCTTTGCAGCAGGCATATTAACCCTTTGTGTTAATTTATGGTGAGTCAAACCTGCTACTAGACAAAAATCCGATCTCTCTCTCTAGCAGGAACATTAATGACAAGAGTTATCCTGACATTTTTAATGCTGCCTGAAAACTGAACGCACAAGGAACTCTACTGAAGAAGTTTTTAACTCAGAAGTTATTGGTAAACATAGCGTCCCCCTCCTGAGGGCAGCGCCCCCTCCCAAGGTCAGCGACTAGTGCGACCACATCAGACGCACTGCCCTAAAGCTGGCCCTGCTTGCACTATCCCTGTAGCACTCATTCACAGGAAATACTGAAGGGATTCATGTTCTTTAAATGCAGGCGACATCAAAGAGTACCTAACTGTTGTTACTACAAAAACAAGTGTCCCTAATCTAAGACAATCTCTGCTACACACAGTTGCATGTCTTCATAGGACGTCACCTTGTAATCTCCACTCCATGCCCCCCGCCCACACAGCGGCACCATTACCCACTGAAATGCTAGAGTGGCTTAAAAAGTATTAAGTGTACGTCCCAGCTGGACTGCATGGTGGATATATTCTGATGCAAATTTATTTTCACACAGACTGAGGTAATCTCTTTTCCCAAAGGAGTTTTAAAATACATTAAATATGTAAAACGTCCTGATGCAGAGGCAGAGTGTTTTGATGTGGCACCAAGATAACAATATGTAGCAAAGTGCTCAGCAGGTGGCTCAGAATGGGATGACTAAAAGATTAGCTTCAAAGCTAATTAAATTAGTCATTTGATGAGCCTTATTTGGAAGAGTGGGCTGCCAAGCTAAAGGTAACGCTTAATAAATACAGTAGAGCATTTAGAAGAGTACATGAAGGTAATGTTTGCCTCTCCTGCTACCTTTTCAGTTCTCCTCAATGTTATTACTTACAGTCCTTAATTTGAGCTGGTTTTGCAGGTGGTGGGCACTGGCCCTCAGCTTGGTGAACGGGACTTATTTTTAATCATCAGACTTTCGCCAGGAGTAAGAGAGAGAAAAGCAAAAAAGATTAGAAAAACTGTTTTAAATGGCGAAAGCAGGGAGGACAAATAACCTTTTAGAGTGAGACCAAGTGGAAGGAATTATAAAATGGTGGGAAAACGAGGCATGAGGTGGAATCAAAACTAGACAACTTAGGTATTCAATAACCCCAGAATTCAACATCGCAGGTGGTGGGCTCCTAGGAAAAACATTGGACCCACAAACTTTTTTTATTTTTTATTTTAGGCAATTAGCCACTAGTAGAGTGATTCAGTTTGTAGTGTCAATGGATATATTAGTTTTGGAGAAAAACAAGGAAATGCAATCTATCACCGGCTTAAATGCCGGTGGTATAAACATGTAGGAGCCTCCTCACAAGGGTGTGATCGAGATTACTTATGCAGTTATACATCCCCTGCTCTTAAATGCTTTTGTGAATCGGCCCCGTAGACTGCATCTGGCTAATGACAGTAAAAGGGACCATGGCCAACAGAGGTTAAGTGTTCTAAGCAGAACTTACAAAGAACAATATGTTACTATGTTAATGTTATACTTGAGACAAGTGATAGCAGCAATTAGCATGGAAGGTGAATGTTTGTACAGGCACTGAGTGAATGGACAAGTAACAATGTTTCAAAAACATTTGTGCACCTTAATGGAATCTATATTCATATTTTATTATACAACATCACTTAACAAACAATACAACCAACCTTTAATATATTTTATATTCAATGCGCCTGTAAAAAAAGGTTTACACTCTTTAAATCACAGTACATTTAACTCAGAATTTCTCTGAATTGTTGTGCATTAGCTGCGCAAAGCATAGCTTGGAAACAGTGAGCAGTGGTAACCTCTTTCTGCTTTCAGAGTTAGGTGTATTTGCAATAGACAGTGACATTTTATACCACCAGGCGTTGAACTCTGCTCTGACCCCGTGACCCGGGTAATTACAGAGTCTTAAGTTTACCATTTAAAATTACTTGAGACTAATATTGTTGTTTCCGAGTTGCACCAGCGGTAACACCAATGTTTCCAGAAAGGCTTCACATTTGAGAAAACAGTTTTCGCAAACACTGCATATTTGCTCAATCATGTATTTAATGGTGTCGCAGAAATTCATTTGACTTTATAAAAAATACTATTTTGTTTGTCACGTTTTATTAATGATATTTTGGACTTTGTAAACTTTGCAGCAAGGAGCACTGAATGGCTTCACAAAGACCACTTTATTGTGGGAGCTGCTTTTGAATTGTTTTGTTTTGAGCCTTGAACAGTTTGTGAAATGTGGGTGAGACTGTATTATAGGAACAAGAAAGGGGGAGACTATGACGAGTACTTATGGCAATCTCGGAGGGGACACTATGGACCTCATTACGAGGTCCCTTTCCATTGGGGCGACCTCATCGGAATTATGAGGTCTATCCGAGCAGCGCCATCTTTTGTTTCAGTCGGAGATGTAAGCTGCTTCAGGCAGCAGAAGTCTGCAGATGACGCTCAGATGCAAATCGAGTAATTCCCGGGGACAAGACCCGGAATTACAGGTCCCCCTAGCAGTTCCTCATCTAGCAGGCTAATTTTGTAATTTCCCATGAAACTTGACACCTAGAGTTAGCAGTACTCTGGTATTACTCCGTGAAATGGGGTTACTAGGGAGATTACTAGGCAACTCATAAGAAGGGCCTGTACAGTATTACAGTGGCGGCTCCTCCGCTAAGGTGGAGGAGCGTCGCATCACTTCTAGCCTCACAACTTGAAAAATAAAACGATAATAAACTGGGTATATTACCGTTTTATTTTTCAAGTTCTAGTCTTGGGGCGGTGCCATTGCAGGGGCAGTCAGGAGAGGTACTGGAGGGCATTGGTATTGGTGCGCAAGTGTGTTTGGCAAACACACATGCGCCCTGAGCTGTCTCCAACCCCAGCTGCTTTTCCGGGTTGGAGACAGCAAAGAACAGGCTCCCAGTCTCACTGTGTGCACAAATTCTCTGCGCTCAGGCCAATCCTGATGCTGCTATCAAACATGAGAGCAGCATCAGGATTGGTCGCAAGGGGCACTGGGAGCCTGTGTTGCAGCTGCAGCGAGACCCGGAGCAGAAGAGCAGCGGGCAAAGATCAGGTACCTTTTTGCTTTTTCCTTTCTAGTTTTCTGTTTTTGTCCCATATCCATCGCCCCGCTACTCCGCCCGCACAGCAGCTGCTACTGAACAGTAAGGCCCCAAGCACAGTCGGGAGGTAAATCTGTTTGGAGGCTGTTGGAAAACGAGACCGTATCTGTGAGGCCTGCACAAATAACATGACTACATTTGTCCTTCACTGGGAACCAAACACCCAATTGTAGCGCCTGACTCTCAGAGGGTAGCGTTGCAGAGCAGTCTGAGACTTACTCAAGGGAGGTGGTGTGAGCTAGTAATCGCCATTACATGTGCGCAGCAATAACAATCAATAATGGATTGTGCAGTCTGTACTTTGCTTGATAAAAGTAAGAGTACATTTATTAAACACACACACTACTCAATACTATTCACCAATTTACAAATATACATAAGCTGTTGGAATTGCTTTGTGACATTGCATAACTTCTCGACCCCTCAAGCAGGGGGGTGGGTTCTAGTACCACCACTTCCATGTATGCACATCATTTTGCCCCCAAATGCAGTTAGTTTAACCTAACCTGGAGCAAGGGCCCTGCACATTGGTATCATCGCAGCGGCGACTCACCCCATAACCTCAACAAGCATTTAAAATAGGTACACACAACCCTGACAGAGCATTTTCTACTGACTATGAAGTTTACACCTCTACATCTTAAGGTCTACCAGTCTGGGTTCTTCTCCTAAGCGCAGCAACAAGAACACATGTTTAAGCATCACTTTAGAATGATAGTACTCTTCACATTTGTTGGACATTAGAATGTGTTGCAATTACAGCCCCTAAAGGCATGAAATCACATGATTATGCATATACAGCCAGACACCCTAGCAAGAATGTCTGGCAATATATCCCCACTTTGCTTATGACATCACCTTACACAGGTACTTCCCATTGCACATGACCTTCAGTCCCTCTAAAAGAAATAACATTAGTAAATGCACTACAAATGCAATTACACCTCTTCATCTCCAGGGTATGCCCTTCTCAAGACATCCCCAGGTCAGTCCTACATCCTGTGGTGTACTTCTCAATACACCTCCAGCTGTAGAACTGAAGTTCCAGGCCAGGAGGTGTTAAAATGCTGGCTTAGCCGTTGAGGGGTTATTCTTTTCCATTCCCCATGAGACTTAGGGGGGGACTTCCATCTTCGTGCTGGGGGTGGCTGCGTTGCTCTGGCAACTCCCCTTGCACCTTTGCATGCATTTGGGCTGCGACCCCATCCGCCTGGGGCCATCACAAGCTGAAAAACGTCCATTCCCATGCAGGTCTGTTCAGGCTCTGCAATGCATTATGGGGCGCTGCTTCCCGGCTCCATGCATAACATAGCAGCGGCTTCCCCGCTGCTTGGGGAGAGCCGCGCTTCCATCTTCGGCGGTCTCACGCCGCTGGGAATCCCGATGGGGGCTCGGTCCGCCCCGGACCCCTCATGGCAGGTGCGGCTGCACAGCTCGGGGAGCCCACCCCGGCCACTCCTGCTGCTTTCCTTCGCGGACCTGGTCCCACCCCACGCATCTCCAGGCACGTTGGGCAGCCCGTCCCACCCGGACCCCCAGGGGAGTGCTTCAGCTTGGGTAGCCAACCCCTGGCTGCTCCAGCTGGCTCTGCTGGGACCCGGTCCCACCCGCGCCCCTCTCACCTCCTCAATTGCCCATGGTTGGCTCCCCGCTCACCCACACCATCTGGCGTGGCAGCGGGAGCCGAAGTGTTCATGTCAGTCTGCCCGCACTGGCGGGCAGACGCTGAGGGGAGTGTGATGTCACTCCCCCCGCCTTCCCGCTGTTGCGGGGGAATGCAGCGGCACTCCCCCCTTCGTTCTTCACCGCACGGCGGCCCGGAGTTTGGGATCCCGGGCCCCCCCTCTAACTGACACCTTCTTCTCACTCCCGACTTGACTTCTGCGGTAGGGCCCAGAGTTGGGATCCCGGGCCCAGACGAATCTTCACGGGGAGCGCGACGGGACTCTGCTGCTCTGCTTCACCCGCATCGGGGGTTGCGTGATGGCACGCCCCCCTCCTCCTCCTCCTCGCCTTCATTGGGGTCTAGAGTTGGGGGTTCCAGGCCCAGCGATCTCTCTAAGGGGGGGCGCGACGGGGCTCCCCCTCCTCTCGTCGTTTCGGGGGCCAGGGTGGGCTCCTGGCACCCCCTTTGGCATAACTTCACAGGAGCGTGGCGGTGCTCCCCGGGCTCCCCGGCTTTGCTTAGGGGCTCGGAGTTGGGATCCTGGGCCCCCAAAAGGCCATTTTCACAGGGGGCGCAATGGCGCTCCCTGTCCTTACTTTTTTGGGGGAACCCCCCGGGACCTGATCCACCCTGGGGGCATATCCAAGAATGGCGGCGGAGACCCACATGCTTGGTCGTCAGTCTGCCAGAGATCAAATGTTGCCTACCTTCTGAGGCACCTATCTCTGCCTCCAGGGGTCCAATCTTCATGATCTTGGCCTCTTCTTGCTCCTGGTGGCGCACCCCAGCCACTGTGAGCACTTTCCCTTGCCCTCCACAGAGAGTGGATTCAGCAGGGAGCTGTCTTCACTGGCTCCCTGCGCCAGCCTTTTGCCTGGCTCTCCTCCTGGGCCTCTCTTCTCCCTGCGCAGAGGCCCCTGCTTCTGCGCACTGGTCCTGGTCTCTTCTCTTGGCGCCATTCAGGATCCTGGGACAGTCAGGGGGTTCCTCCTTCCAACTGCCCATTGCGCCAGGCTCCAGCTCCCTCTTCCTCAGCAGACCACACCCCATAGAGAGCTCGTCGTCCTGTGCAAATTCTTTTCAAAGATTTTGGAGAGGGGCTGGAATGAAGTCTCCGTTTGCCCTATCACACAGCGACACATCACTTCTCTGCCCCTGCTCCCTCCTTCCTGCCCAGGCCTCTGGGTTTGTTCAAAATAGCGTCGTCCAGGGTCTCCTGCCACATGGTCTCTGAGAGCCCCTTCCCCCCAGTGCTGACTTCTCCCTGGTGCAGCTTGGTGCCTGGCATCCAGTGACAGCTGCTGTTCGATTAGCCTGTAGCTCCACCCATCTTCTCTCCTTGGAGGGAAGTTCATCAATCCAGGCTGCTGGGGTCAGCCCAAAGCCAGGCCCTGGTTATGAGCTGACTCGGAGAAATATAACATTTCTGGATGACCCAAAGCAGCACAAATATGACTTTGGACTCTGCAGAATACTTCTTCTCACATAGGTTACAGTGGACTTTGGTGCATGTCTGGAATTTGTAGGCCCTAGTGAAGTAAAACTAGCCCATGTGCTCCCTATCCCCATAAGATAATAATGGAATCAACACTGTAAAGTGCACTGACTTTTCCTGGCATGTTTCTTCCCACTGTATAAAGCCTATTCCAGGTCACCACCCAATTCTGCATAAGTCCTGCCACACCATTGACTTTGTAGCTTCTCCTGGACTGCGCACACCAGGAATCTCCCCTATGCAGCCCATACATGTGTGCACACGCATGTACACGTGTCTACATGTAACCAGCCCGGTGCCCCATACTCCAGCTGCTGTGCAGCGGCCTAGTCAAGCTAGGGTGACACCAGCAAAATCCACATGCAGTCTCTTTCATCATGAGCTTACTGTGGGTGGTGAGTCCCAACTTTTGAGGCTCTCCCACAGTAAAGGCTCAACAAATAGGTGCCCAAAAGCGGAAAAATCCAGGCAGCTCAGTGTCACAACCACTTTCTAACAAGTGCAAACTGCTGTTTGTTGCAAATGATTTCAACCTTAGTACAAACTGCACACGCTAGGGGATTTGCCCTGCTGATTTAAACCTGGCACACATCAGGCAACCAAATATCGCATGTGGGCTATTTGCAGAGCTCATAATGGGAACTGATATGCACTGTTAACATGATACCCCTATGTTGATGTGCGCAAAACAGAATCGGATACAAACAGTGCACCTGCTAAATATTGAACTCTACACAATTGCTACCCAACAGAGGTCAATTTGTACAAAAGAGACAGTACAGTTTGCAGGGCATCTGCAATAGGCGCCTTAGTGTTTTACATTTTATCCTTTGAGTCTTAAGGTTGCAAAGTTATTTGTCCAGAATCACGCGATTTGCATTGAGGTGCTGAGAAAAATAGTAAAATTCAGAACTCCAAGCTGAGCAGTTTACACATTTGACTACATCAACTCCCTACTTGTAATTAAAGATGCATGCATTTTAGATGTGCTCTAGCCCCACCTT
The DNA here is from genome assembly GCF_964261635.1 of Lissotriton helveticus. NCBI lineage: Eukaryota > Metazoa > Chordata > Amphibia > Caudata > Salamandridae > Lissotriton > Lissotriton helveticus. Next base: position 2,026,568,365 of record NC_136063.1, read on the forward strand.
TGCCTCTTCAATTAACAGTGGGTGACTGTGAGCATATTCCTTTTTCTCACTGTGCCTCAAATTGTCAAAATGTAAAGTAAAAACTAAAACAATACATTAGTATATGTTTCGTGAGGTATACGAATTGTGCTGCTGTTGTACGTTCCCAGTTATCACATCGGCCACCGATTTCTACATCCATTCCACTGTATATGATGTTATGTACCACCTATGAACGACACGTAGGGACATATTTATGAAATTAGTGGTGCAAGGCAGCTCAGCATGTCACCTTGCTGTGCTGCACTGTGTCATAGAGGAAAGGCAAGTATACACCGAATTTATCCATTAGAGCTCATTCCTGTCCTTTATCTTTGCGCTGGTGCCATTTTGGCAGCCTAGCACCAACTCAGGCACCCTTGAACCATGGTGCAAGTGTGCCTCCATTGCATGCAGGATTCAATTTGGGCAGGAAGGTGCACCTTCCTGCACAAAAACAATCCTGAGAGGCTTTTTCATCTTTACACATGTGCTTATATGCAGTACGCCTCACCTGGGGAAGCATACGAGTTTGGGCAATTCCCAAGTTTATATGTCCTTGAAAATCTGGGAATGCACCAATAACCACAGGAGTTGCATGAGAACACCCACTGCAACACCCATTGAACGCCTCCCTTATGCAGAGTAAGGCTACACAGCAATTTGTGAGCTGGTCAAAACCATGCAAAGTGACTATGCTTGGCATCATAAATTTGACTTAGAGACTTGTTTTACACATGTACCACTTTGCGTGGAGTAAGCGTGATACAAGCCTCTTATAGAATGCACCATAGTGCCTACGGAAGAAATACACCTGGAAAACACGTTCAATGAAAATATAGCGTAGATTATGTTATTACATCGCATTTTAGCACCTGTTGTATAGTAATCACTATGCGATAAATGCAATAAGTGTGTAATGATTTTCAATTTTGTTCAAAGATGCTGCTGCAGCAGCCCATGCCTGCAAGCTTTGCCAGCACACAGCATCAGCAGGACCCAAGAAGGCAATCTCGACAACAAACACCAGTGGCCAGACAAGGATCAGATCTATCCAAGAAGCCTCAAGGTTTAATGCCACCAAAACGCTACTGTAGCCCCACAGTGTCTTCTCCACACCAGTTCCTCAGGGAATCACCGGTGACCTCTTCCCAGGTGAGAAGCTGCAGGAAACCACCCCTGAGGCTCTTTGGTCAGGCAGGGAACCCTGGGACATTTTATTTCCCATAAAGTACCTCATGATTTCTAATTGAATGCCCTTTGTCAATGTGCCTTTGGTTAACTCTCTGGTATGAACTTTGACACGCCTTCCAATATATACCTTTGAAACAAAAAAAAATGCCAGTTTGTAGGCCGTCCTATCTACGTCTTTTGGCAGATATGCATTAACTTTAAAAATGTTGAGATTAAAAATATCACAAGATAGGATTGCATACTGTGTTTGATTTGTAAAGGTGGTTGACAGAATGTGGGCATAAGTTAAGTAGCCCAGAAGAGCATAGTTTATTTATTTGCACAGAATTCCCATATGCAAAACCCTGAATAAGCAACTATCTGTCACGGAGTGCAGGTTTCAAAATCTAATATGTAACCTTTAATGAACGATTAGGAGGGTTATGCGCATCACAGCGGGCAAAGTTTTAATTATGCGTGCATATGCATGCATATTCAGAGAAATTCACACCTGCAATGAAATTCCCAGTCACCATATTTTAACTTCATCTTTATCTGCTTACCATCTATGTGCCATCATTGTGTTTCACCACAGTTACCAGAGTTGCAGAGAGGAAAAATCATGGCTGCTCGGTCACATAATCTCGTTTTCCTGCTACTGGAAGTCCCACTCTGGGAATTCTGGCAGCACAGAAAAGAGTTGCATCAAAAAAAAGGAGCACAACAAAAAATAAGTAAGCATCTACTATTACCCCCTCATATCGTCCTCCTCGTCCCAGTCATTACATAGTGAGGGCGGCCCCATCCTCGACAGGCACATACCACATTAGGATACTTTTTAGGTCCATTGAAGGAACAACAATTCCACCCTCTTCTCCCTCCTCCTATTTCGTTTCCTGTCAATTCCACAGGTAAGATACTGCTTTTGGTTCTTTATTTTGGCTTTTGTTCAGATTATTGTGTGTGTGGAGCAGCTGTTATGGAGCTCATTTTCATGTAAGGAGTCTCTACTTACTGGACGTGGGTGTTCGTGAATGCACATTGCAGAGCGGCATGTTGATGTTTCTTGAACTCGTTTTGATGAGTGTTGAGCTCCGCTTGCGGCGTGCTCCCAGCCCATGTGTTGGGCTGGGGCGGGGAGCTGCATCAATGCCACAAGCAAGCTGTCCAGTCCCTGAGAGTGCTAGCGGGGCTCTGGGGCATTTCACGATGCGCTTGTGCGTGTGACAGGAAATGAAAGGCTGCACTGCTGGTTGTAATGCAGCCAAGTCTCGTTCTTTGGCAGACTGGATTGCTTGGCAACCAGTATCAATAAGAAGTTTTACTATTAGCAACCCTTGCTTCTTTAATCATTTGACTACCATCATGCCACTGGTGTGTGGCAAGGGTGCTAAAAAGCACATGATATTGAATAAGTGTAAAGGGAAGATATCACATGGATATCAAAAGCCCAACTGCAGCAGATGATTGGCCAGGCTGTAGCGGAAAAAATTGCCAGGATTGATGTCAATGAGAAGGTGTACACTTCCCTGAAGTGGAAATATGCACAGTGGAAGATTTTTCAAGACATGCTGGTTCAAATGAGGAAGGGCCTGGGTTTTGATCAGAAGTCTTCCTCTGATGATGGATTTTATGCACAATAGAGTGGTGCCTACCCTCAGCATTTGTCACTATGACGTTTTCAAGAACATTGTTCTCAAAGTGTGGAAAGATATTGATAAGCAGAATTGTCCCCACTTTCTGAATAAGGGTTATCTTTTGAATGAATTTGAGGATTCCTTTCCATCAGTCCCTTAAGTTAAATGTATCCTCCCTTTCATGGCGTCTGGTTCTTCCTTGTCTTCTGAAGATGCAACGCTATCAGACCCAGTGGAATGAAAGATGAAGGGGTCAATGAAGCACTCCTATGCAGCGGCTAATTTGGGTCTCAGGGCTAGCACTTATGCTACTTATGCTTCACAATTTCTGCTAAAAGAAGATCATGTCGATGTTTCTGTCAGTTACCATCTTCGACAATTTATGGGCTTCCGCGTCCTCTGTTGAGGCTTACGTGGCTGGATGTTGTGTGATGTGGTTCAAGCCCTGGAAGCAAATCAGAAAGTGGTTGTACAGAAGTTGTCTTTCCTGGGTCCCATGCTTTTTGGCGATGAGTTGAAAGAAATGTTGCAATGTTTGGCCCTTGGGAAGATTCTCCAGCCTTTCAAACTCAATCCTGGGAAGAAATATCTTTTTTCCAGAAGCAGTCATTTGAAGCACAGAATGTCAAGCGTCCCTTTCGTGGCCAGGCCAGAGGTCGGTGGCCGCATTTGGCAATAACAAATCCCAACCACAGAACCAGTCCGGTCAACCCACTTCCCAGCCTTCCTCCCAGTGGCAACCAGGTGGGAAATTTCTATATGGCAGTATGGTCTTGTTTTATTTTGTTTCCCGAGCATTGGATGCTGTTTGTTTCGGACCAATGGGTTCTATTACTTGTTTTGAAAGGGTATAGGATTCCTTTTCATGATCATCCTCCTCCACCAATGGTCCGTGCTACAGGGAATACACAAAAAAAGAGCTGTTTTCCTGGAAGGGGTGGAAAAGTTGCTTTTGAAGAAGGCAGTGGTCGAAGTTCCTCCAGGCAAGGAGGGTCTCAGTCTATATTCCATTCTGTTTTTAGTCCACAAGGGGGCCTGTTCAGGACCTAAAATTCCTGACAAGTTTGTTCAGTTGGTCTCTTTCAGGATAATCTCTCTGCAGGGAATCATTCCCTTCATTCACTGAGGCAATTATTTGTCAACCCTCTAACTTAAAGATGCCTATTATTTCCCAGTCCCTATTTATCCCCTAGTCATCAGGTTCTCAGGTTCTTGGTGCAAGGGAGTCCCCTTTCAGTTTCAGGCATTGCAATTTGGTATGTCGACGGCACCCCGGACCTTCACCAAGGTATTAGCCCTTGGCGTAGCTGTGCTGCAGCTCAAAGGGTTTTCTTCATTCACTTATATTGATGATTGGCTAATATGTGGTTCTTCTTTCCTGAAGGCCAGGAGGCAGTGTCAACAACAACTTTTTTGCAGTCTCTGGGTTTCAAGATCAACTTTGGCAAGTGCCATCCGATGCCTTCTCAACAGAGACTGTTTATTGGCACTCTTTTCAACATGCAGCAAGTCAAGTTGTTTCTTCCTGCGTACAGGAGTTGTGTACTTCAGTCCACTTTTCAATCACTGATGACTCTGTCTTCTGCTCCAACCTGTTTCTGGCTTTAGCTTCAGGGGTTACTAGCAGAGACCACAGCTGTGTTTCCTTGGTATTGTTTTCCTTTAAAGCCCCTTGCAAATCATTTGTTGGCCAATTGAAGCCCAGAATCAGGTCAGTACAACTATCCAGTCCCTTCCTCACCAGGGACGGTTAAGGCCATGAATGGTAGCTGAATTCTGCAAACTTGACTCGCAGCGTTCCTTTTCTGCTTCCCCTCCTCTGTTGCTCATGAGAGATGTCAGCCAGCAGAGATGGAGTGCGACAGTGGGAGAATTGGAGTCTCAGGGTCCATGGTCAAAGGAGGACAGTTGCCATTCTTCCAGCTGGAGGGCATTGACTGCAGTGTGGCAGACAGTCCAATTCTTTCAGTCCCTCCTTCAGGGTCATTGTCTGATGGGACGCAAGGACAACCAGGTGGCTCGCTGCTACCTCAATTGGCAGGGGGACCAGTTATCTTCATTTGAATTTCCTGGCATCTCAGATATGTGCTTGGGTGGAAATCCATCTTTGGTCTTTCACAGCAGTCTACATCCAAAGGGAGCTCAACTTCCTTGCAGATTGTCTGAGCCGCAATATGTCCTCTTAGGTCTCTTTCCTTCTGACGAAGGGTCTGTTTAACCAGATTTGTCTCACGTGGGTGTCCCCTTGGATGGACCTGTTTGCCAACAGCTCCAATGTGATGCTTCCAATTATTTACTCGGGAACAAATGAAGAAATCAACCAGGGGGCTTGGGTGGTGGATGCCTTGTCCTTTCCTTGGCGAACAAGCCTGATTTATGCATTTCCTCCAATTCCCCTTCTCCCGAGGATTCTTTTGAGAGTTAGGAGGAGAGGGTATTGGTGACTCTGATTGCCCAGTTTTGGCCTCATTGCCCATGGTTTCCATTGCTTCACAAGTTGTCTTGGAACCAGTTTATCAAACTCCTGTTTATTCCATCACATCTGCAGTTTCTTTTTCTATCATTCAGTCATCTCCAGAGTCTAACATTGATGGCGTGTTTCTTGAGAGGCAGTCATTAGAGATGCTTGGTTATTTTTTTGTCTTTCTCAATCTTTATTTATCTCCTTTGGGAATGTTCATAAAGGCAAAGTGGTGATGACTTTTATCTTGAATCTCTGGGAACAACAAGCTAAATGTCAGGCTTAAGCTTTTCTTGATCTGGTACCTCCTTCTTCTGCCAGGGCAGAGCCACTAGATCGATCTTAGCATCCTGTGCGGAGGTGGGTGGTGTGGATCCAGGAAATCTGTAGGGTTGCTTACTGGCCATCATTTGATACTTTTGTTGAACATTATCGATTGGATATTGATGATTCCATGCCCAGTAATTTTAATCATAAAATGATTTTGGCCACTGCAATGCAGTCATTTATTTTCTTTTATGAATACATTTGTGTCAGTGCAAACCTTTCTTTTGTCTCTGGCTCGTGATTTCCTCACTGTGTAATGACTGAACGAGGAGGACCACATGAGGGGGTAATGACTTCTTTACTTACCAGTGATTTTATCACCCCACATTTTCATCTTGCTTGTGTACTTACAAGAAGAGGGAGAGCAGGGCAGAGTTTTTGTCCATTCAATGGACATTAAAAAAATACTAACGTGATATGTGCCTGTCGAGGGCAGGGCCGCCCTCACTATGTAATGACTGGGACGAAGAGGACCTAATCGGGGTAATGAAGATTACTAGTAAGTAAAGAAATCACTCCCAACTATGAATAGTAGTGGGAAACATCCTGTTGCAGGGTCTCTATTCATACCATTTTTTTAAACTTCGTCAGTTTCGCTGCATGCAGAGCTGGCACACTTTAAATAAAAAATTCAGAAACTTGAGAGCCACCACCGTTGCAACCTCATACACCATTATAATAAAACATTCACTGTTGATCCGTGTGAGTCAGTCCTTCCGAACCGCTTTTTTTGGAATATGTCATGTATTATGAAGAGAAAAACGAACCCAATAATGTAGGGTTACCCTCACCAGCTAGGACTTGCAATCTGTGCAAAAAACTAGAAGTTACTGGTTCAAAGAAGAGTCCGCTTTTATCTAACTAGTCCCTTTGGGACAGGTTTGTGATTTCAAAACTACACAAACATGGACAATCTAAAGAACCGCTGATGCAACATATGAACTTGATTTAGCAGATCATTTGAACATTCACCAGCTCATCATATGAATGTAATAATGACTGCAGTCAGATTGCATGACCAGAGACACCCGCCACCCCCAACACTACCATAGTATTAACTACTTTAGTGCTATAGATGAGAACTTCCCTCATTCATGGCTAGGTGGTTGATGGTAACTAGAAGTCACTAAATAACTCTCTTTTATGTCTGCCCATGTTATATCATTTTTCTTTTATTTATAACTTTTAGATAAAGATTAGTAACGAATTTACCACACACAATTGCCCCCTGTCCCTCCTATTACTGTAACTCACCTAAGCCCTTCTTGTTCTTGCCCTACATTTACCTCAACTTCTTTCCCTAAGGACCCCTTTTGTATTTTCCTTCTCGTGTTTTATTTTGCGAAATACCGTTATACACCCCATATCCTTTGAGCCTCCTGCCCTCCACGCAGTCCCATCAGTCTTGTTGCCGGCACCCTAGCCTCCATATACATGTGATCATATCGCTCTTGCCCACTTGTGGTTGTTTAAGCACTCATTTTCTTCGCCCTGCTGCCTGCATATCTCCATCCACACTTTCACACAACTTTGCCGAGACTGTAGAGTGAAGTCAGATTGCCTTAGCACCCCCCTCTGCTGCTTAAACCTGTGTCTGTCTTTGAGTTCCCTGAAATGAAACGTGTGCAGAAGTGGATTAGGAGTAGGGTGGATTTAGGTGCAAAGATACTGGGTGGCTAGATGTACATGTCCAGCCAGTATTTCTGCACCTAAATCCACGGTCTATGAATTGATGTTGTTATAATGGGCGGAACTGGCTCATCTGAGTCAGATTCCACACAGCATTCCTGTTGCCATGGGAGTTAACTCTGTCATTTCACACCTGCTTTGAGAAGCGCTGGGGCTAGCTGGAGAGAAGCGGAGGATGTGACCTATCAGGGGGATAGTTACATGCCCCCTTCATACCTTAAAAGGGGATTAGTTGGGATTAGTTTTAGTTGGGATTAGGATTAGTTGGGCAGAGCAGTATACCACCTGGGGATATCACTCCACTCAACTTTCAATCAGGGCTTCTGTCTGCATTTCAGAGACCACATCAATCTAGTTGCAAGTTGCTAAAATTCACATTTAAGTCATTCTGTATCCTGCACTCTTTTTATCAGTTTCATCTTCTGTATCCCTGTACATTTTACAAATGTCATGCATCTCCTTGTCACAATGCTCATTATCACAAAGTACAGGCAGCAGCTTCCCTTTGCATGCATCCCAGCTGTAGACCGATGTGTGCCTTTGAAGGTTCACTTTACATTTGGAAGAACTTATAGAGCTGACATTTCCCACAATAAGCCTCTCCCTTCTGCATCGCTAGACTTTCTTGATGGTTGAGGTTTCAGCTCAAATAACAGAGCGAAACGGCTGACAAGTGTTTCTTTATGTGATGGCATACGCATCATAAGGCTTAAACTGAAGCCCGACAACTGCTCATTGCAAAATATTAATGTTATGAATATTTTCTTCAGTGCAAAAATAAATATTGTTAAAGTATATTACAATCTCACCCTCTCCTGGTAGTTAGTGCCTGCATATTTATCTTTTGTTGATATATGTGAAGGTTACATAGATGGCATGGAAATAGCTAGGATCCTAGGGTGGTTTGGTACATTGTGTAGTGTTTGATAAAACTCATTCAATCAATTAGTTATTTTTGACATATTTCATAATCATTTATGCATTTTTATTCTATACAACAAATGTAGAATCATAACCAGCATCAGCAACATCAGCTCCAACAACCGCAGAAGCAACCGCAACAGCTGCAGCAGCTTCCCCAGCAGCAACAGCAGCACCCTCAGCAGCAGCACCTGCATCAGCAACAGCAACAACATCAGCATCAACAGCAGCAGCAGCACAAGCAGCCACAACTCCATCAACAACAGCAACAACTTAGACACCAACAACAGAAACAGCAGCACCAACAACAGCAGCAAAAGCAACAGCAGCAGCAACAGCACCAACAACAACAGCAGCAACAGCACCAACAGATTCAACAGCACCAGCAACCACAACAGCACCAGCATGTAATGAGAGGCAATCAGACTCAGCAAACAGTGCTACCTATTCAGACTCACACAAGTATAGCCTTGCCACTTTACAACAATGCCATGATGTTCTCACAGACTCATCCTATCACAGTTGCGGCTCAGGTACCAACGGACATAAACAACAGACAACAGACATCTGATTACAGTCAAGATAGGCAGCTGAGGTATGTATATTTCAATATTTGTCTTTATATTTACAGTGTTTTGAGGTCACTGCCATTTGAAATACTGAACAATAAAACACAAAACAATTAGGTTTAGGTTTTGAAATCGAACCAACTTCCTTTTCAATTATAGAGGTCTCATAAAAAGTGTACGAAATCATGTCTGTGTGTTCAACCAGGCACATCTATTTTGCACCAAAGAACTAGAGATAGGTTGACCAGATTTTAATAAGAAAAAACCGGGACGTAACAGATACATAGTCACAGAAATAGTATCTTGCAGGTACCTGAGGCATTTATTTTGAAGGTTTTATGTAGCACGGCAAGACCCTTGCGGGTATCAGAGAGCTTTACAAGCAGATATAGCAAATAAAACTCAAATTACAGATAGAAACAAAAAATAGTTATGATCGGAGCACATCGTACAAAGAATGACAGCATGTAAACATAGTTCATATGAACTTGGACAAGAGAATAGCTTTCACTTCTTTTTTGAACAATAGAGTGGAGGGATTCCATCTGGATTAAGGAGGTAGTGCATTCCAAAACCTTGGGGCAATCCCAGAGAAGGCCCGATGGTATGTTTTCTTCTTAGAAATCATTGTGGTTTTAGTAGAAAGTTATTAGCGCTTCTGGAGTATCTATTGCCACAAGATAGTACCATTTTCTGTGCCAGGTAGCTCGGAAAATTGTGTTGAATAGCCTTGTGTGTCATGCATGCGATTTTCAGTTGAACTCTAGCTTCAAAATGTAACCAATTGAGGACTCTTAAGTCTGGGGAGATGTGGCAGTTTCTTTTGGAGCCAGTGATGAGTCTAGCAGCTGAGTTAATGAAGGCTCTTAGGGGGGCCGTCATCGATTTGGGGAGCCCTCAAAAGGCAGCACTCCCATATTCAATTATGGGGAGTACTAGAACTTGAACAGCAAGTTTGAGGTCATTTGCGGGGAGGAAGGGTTTGAGTTTTCTTAGGATATTCATTTGATAAGTTGCTCCTTTTGTTGCGCTGCTGATGTGTTTCTGCATGTTAAGGTTTTTATCGAGGATAATTCCCAGTGATTTAGCAGAGAATAACCAATTGACAGCACCCACCAACTTAGAAAAAAGACGACAATAAATCACAAAGGGGAAATTAAATGCATCTTTTTCACATAACATCACCTCTGTTAATCGAATTGCTTTCTGATAAGGACACTAACTAATTCTATACTGCTGCAAATTAAGATTTGTCTGGCTTAGAAAATGAGTGGACCCTCTTTGAAACAGGGGCATGTGTGCAAAGTACAGCCTTTTGGTGAGAAAGATGTTTAAAAACCGGGACGTCCGGCCACACTACCTATACATGTAATGTGGACGCTGGAAAATATATCACAACACGTATGAATACCATACATGTAAGAATGTTCTGACATGCATTTAGTTCATTGTGACTTGTGCTTTTGGGAATCGCAGGCTTGCGACCATCAAGACACTGTGCACAGTGTTATAGTGACTCTTATGTCAGATGTGGGCCTTTAAAATAACCCAAATAAAATTTAGTGTAAAACGAGTAACTACATGCTTGTACTTAACATTATACAATTCTGAAAAGAACATGCAATGAGGAACTTCTCTGCTAAGTCAGAAATGTACACAGTACATTTTCTCCTACGATTTGTGAACAATGTTATGTTAATTGGAATTCACAAAAATTTGCCGCATCTCAATGAAAATGTAAACAAGTTGTGTATTTCCTTGAGCCTCTTTGCTGCCCTACATATGCTCCCGAACAGTATAACATAACATGTGAATTTGTAAAGCGCATGTTCACCCAAGGGCATTTTGGTACTGAATAACAGATCTTTATACATCAAGCCATATGCCAGAAACAGTCCTGGAGGAGCAACATACATTTGCACCTATTTCTTACGCTCCCCTTTTATAGGCATTACAATGGCACACTGACCTAAGCACCAGAGACCGTCCCTTATTTGCATGGGATCATGGCCCTATTCAAATGAGTGGGCCCTTTAGGGCTATAATGTATTACAGATGCAGGCACACTGGCAAAGTAGTAGTCAGAAGGCGCACGGACTATGTTCCACATAAGAGGTAGCATATGGCCATGTCTGAACTGGGGTGGCAGAGTGGGCTAAAGAACGGTGATGGATCAAACCCAGATCTTTTGACTGGGTGTGAGTGTTTGATTGGTTCAGATGCTCCGTCCATCACCACCCCCTTTTGTACCACATATGAGGTAGGGCATAGTCAGCGTACCCCCTCAGGGAACCTCTTGAAAACATGGAAAGTGGGTCATAGGGACCACCCTTCAAATGTCCCTTGCATGCGGATGCAATAACACACTGCACCCACCTGCCGGGTGATGCCTATCACCTCTTTAAACAGAGACTTGTTCACCTTTAGTTAATTATGAAGCTAGGTTTCAACTGCAGCCCTGTCTTTAATTCATGCACTCTCCTCAGCAGAGGCACAAATTGTCAGACTTCAGGCATGTGTTGAAAACAGAGCAGTTTTTAGTGTAATACAACGCACTGTCCTGGCCCACTTTGAGTGAACCTAGTTAAGGGTACAAGTGAAAAACGTCCTAGGCAATTGATCAAGGAGAACAAGGAAGCAAAGGAAACATCAGAAAGCAAAATAAGTATAAAAAACATTCATTTTAATGATATCATTTTAAAAAACAGTTGCTATTCTGCTAACCACATTGCATGTAATTATACAGTCGAATTACAATATTAAAAATAAATTCTTTCTTACCCTAGTTAAGGGTACGCCACATGGCAAACCAAAACTGCTCGCCTTATTTGTAATTCACGCTCTGGCGAGCAATCCTCCGCAGTAACAGTGGCAGAAAGATGACTAGGATACTAGCATGTGCCAAAAATGTCCACCTAATGTAAAAATGTACTCCAATTATTTTTGAAACTGAATGAACAGAATCTTCATCCTTGACCATTTGGCTATCTTTAGCCATAAGATTCACATATTACAAAGCACACGAAAGTAGGCTAAAATGATACACAGATGCCCTAATTTAACTGAAATCAGCAGAGCTAATTCCAAACTAGCTGATCAGGTAGATCTCTAAAACAGTAGCTCAATTGAGTCTTAGTCAATTGCTTCATCAGTATCTTGAAATGGGTACTTTCCCTGAATAAGCACTACTCTTAATTCCTCTCAACAACCCACAAACCTCAACATAAGGGCGGGGATGTGGCCAGGTGGCTACAGATGCCAACTTTGGAACTGGTTTGAATCCTGACTTTGGCTTAACATCCTGAGATTCTGGGCACAATCACGTTATATCCCTGTGCTAAAAGTAAGTAACATCTGGTTCTCTTGTAAAGTGCTCAGTGGCACTTAGGCCTACACAAATCTGCAAAACATTATATATTATATACACACACACACACACACACACACACAAATTAATAATTTTCTAGGTATTAGTTGACTGGCAATATAAATTGAAGTGCTACTTAACTCCAGGTTCCCTCCTGAACCCACCACATCCCCTGATCATAAAATCCACTGACCCTTGCTTTGGCGCCATGAAACTGCTAGCACAAATACAAATCCCATACTTCACCAAAACACTTGAAAATAGATACACTGCACCTTGTTATCTTCAGAGCAGACATGCATTTCCCAGTTCTTAGGCTTTGGTGATTCTGACCTACACTGCCTGCAGCTGGTACACATTGGTACTGCCAGAAAAGTATGTCTAAAGGCAGTGGCAGCTAATCTGTAGCCCACTGGGCAGCACCCATGACCTGATCAATATTCAAATGTCTGTGCATTATTCACACAACCCTAAACAATAACATCACTAGCTATCAAGCAGATAAAATAACCTCTGTTGGCAAGAAAAACCCGCAATGATGAGCACAGCAAAGCCACTAAATCCCTAAACCCAACATCGATTAATCTGGTTGAATAACTTCCAGAGAGTAGATCTCCACCTAACGAACAGACACCCCTTACACATTAGGAACATGATAAACCAACTGCCCTTCCAGTGACCAATGGACAAAGGAGCTTAACTGTATAAACAGAATAGAAATCTCTTTCAAACACATGCCAGCTGCTTGTCTGATCCCTTTGTCCAACAGTTGTGGTTAATTTTCCTCGGGCACCCCTAGTAGAGTAAGCTACACAGTTACCTACCTGATCATTCAGTATCAAGCATTGAGTCAATTTCCCTAAAAGAGGGAGGAGCTTAGCGCGCATCCGAGATGGCCGCGTGAGCAAAGGGCTCCCGAGACCCTCGCCGCCTCCCGCATTTATCCTGAATAATATCCTGATTCCGAAGATGGGTTATTGAGGGCGCAGCCCAGCTGATGTACTAGCTGCTTTCAGGAATTGATTTGGACTTCGGGTTCCTGAGCTACGCCGTCCTGCACTTTTGAGGCCTACCCCCGTGGAGCTACCTGGACCTTGAGTCGCGGCTGTACCCGGGCAGTAATTCAACAACACCGGCTAAAGGGGTCCAGACCACGGCCCGAATTAACTTTCGGTTTCGTTTTTGCTGCCTGGCGATCCTCCTCACCGAGACAGACACTGGGCGCAGCTGGCTCCCGTGCTCATTACCTGGGCCTGGGGCCGGCGAGTGCTTGGCTGTGGAATTACATTGGCTTTTATCTGCCTTTGGTTATCCCGTGGGTGAACTCTGAGGAGCCATTTGGACCAGATCTCAAGCGCCCCTCCGGGGCACCCAGCCCGCCATGACAGGCAAGCCAGAGGGTAAAAAACGGAAAGCCAAGACCACCTTCCGAGGAGGTGCAACCCAAACGAATGTTATGGACCGTTACACTCATCCTACATGATCCCCCGGTGGCACACCGAAGGTCCGGGAAGAGGTGACTGATGACCCTACTGTGTCGGCGGATCTAACGTTACAAGACGTCATGAGCGCCATTGCTGGCATCAAGACATCTATTGGCCAGCAATACGAGGCCCTGGCCCTGAAGCTAGACACGGTGGCCATCAACGTTAATCTTATCAGAACGGATTTGGCGAAGACAAATGAAAAGGTCAAATCTCTAGATTTGAAGACCTCCAGCCTCACGATAGACATGTCCGACATGCAAACGGAGGTGTGCAACTTGAGATCCGCCAATGATTTCTTTGCTCGTCGACTGGAGGATTTTGAGGGCCGTGCAAGGCGCAATAACGTGCGTATTATTGGGGTCCCGTAGAACTCTGGATCACTGTCCACTGATCTTCGTGTCGAAGACCTCATCCTCAATCACCTCACCCCCAAGGGACTGAGTAAATTCTTTGCGGTGGAACGCGCACACAGAGTGCCGGGAGGACAAGCGAAGCCAGGTTTCCCCCCGCGGCCGATCATCGCCAGAATTTTTAACTTCAGAGACCGGGACGCCATTTTGCAGGCTGCGCGGACGGGTGGTCCTATGCAGTTCGAAAACACCATAGTGAACTTTTATCCGGATTTTTCCCAGTCCGTCCAGAAGCAAAGAATGGGATTTCAGGGGGTGAAGAGGCATCTCAGGGATATGGACTTGAAGTATGCGATGCTGTTCCCGGCCCGGCTGCATGTGGAATATGAGGATCGGACACTCTTTTTTGATCGCCCGGAGGGAGTGAGTGACTGGCTAGATACGTTGCCTACCCGTCGCGATCGCAGGGAACAAACAGGTAGTGCTGAAGGGGGACTATTGGAACAAGAATGAACAATGGCGCCCGAGTCCCGGACAATGAACACAATGGACAGCTGTGGCTTGCTGACTTCTGTGATCGTCTGCCTTTAAGTGCATCCCCGGAGGCGGCGGGGAATGAGGGACCCTTTCCTCCTCTGGGTTTCTTTGTGTAGATTAGTTTTTTGCTAGGGCAACAGGCACACTGCAAGTTGGGGTGGCTTTTGAGGTTATGCAGGGGTGCAGGGTGGGGGAGTTGCGCTGGGGTATTGTTGGGGGGAAGGGGGTAAGTATGTTGGGAGTGTTTCATTTTCTTTCTTCTACAAGGCAACAAACTGTTACGACTTTGGACTTTGGTGTGATGCTCGTTATGAGGTGGGAGATCATCGTGGGTTCGGATGGGGGGTAGGGGGTTGAAACTGCTGTGCTGGAATGTGAATGGGTTGGGAGACCGGATAAAGAGAGTGGTGGTCTTGCAGATGTTGCGACACCTTTCCCCTGATGTTGTGCTACTGCAAGAGACTCATTTGATTGGAAATGCTTGCTACGCTCTGAACAGGCGGGGATATCGTCTCGCTGCTCACTCTGGGTCCACCTCTAGTTCTAGATGGGGTAGGTATCTTGGTCAGGACTTCTCTTCCCCTGGAAATCGATGACATAGTTTTGGACGCTAGGGGGCGATATGTTGCACTCACAGGCAGTTGGGAGGGGAAAACTATCTCACTGATATCGGTGTACGTCCCACCTGGCTTGCAAACCACTACATTTGCAGACTTGTGACGAGTTGTTTTGGGTCTCCCAGATGGTGTCCTGATACTGGGTGGTGATTTTAATTCAGTTGTCTCCGGGAGGGAGGATCGCTATCCCCCCAGAGACCTCACGAGTGCACAATCTTAGTTGGGTGAATTTTTAGAATCGTTGGGTCTCGTGGATTGTTGGAGGTTGATGCATCCAGAACAAGCGCAGTACACTTTTCACTCAGGCGCACATGGTAGTCTTTCTAGATTGGATGATATCCTGATACCGGCTGCCCAGTCTTCGTCAATTGGGGAGATTAGACATCTAGCTCGAGGTATATCGGACCACTCCCCTCTATGGTTTCAGATAAATATGAATATAGGTGCTGAAGGGAGAGTGGCCCCGATTAATCCATGGTATCTTCACAACCCCAAAACCCGTACTGAACTGATTAAGTCATTGGATCTGTACTTCGCAGAAAATGTGGGGTCTGTGTCTTCGCCTGTCTCGCTGTGGGAAGCGTTTAAGACGGTCATCCGGGGACAAGCATTGTCGTTAATTGGGTGTGCTAAGAAAAGTAGAAATGAGGCAGTTGTCCGTCTTGAGACTGAAATTACTGAGTTGGAGAGTGCCTTGGCGCGGAATGTTACCCGAGACATGCTTCACATCCTCAGTCTCAAGCAACTTGAATATAAGAATTTGGTTACCGACGCAGCTAAGATGATGAGTAGGGAACAGCAGGGACGATTGTATGATGTGGGCGATAAGGCAGGGAAATTGATTGCTTGGTTGGATAGAAAGGAGAGAGCAAGCCGTGTGATTCCAGTGATTGAGAGATCTGATGGTATGCGAGTGACCGACCGGTTGACATTGTTGAATGCTTTGCTGCTTATTTCCGAGAAGTTTATTCTCCGGTATCTGATAGGCCCGAGGAGGATTCTCATTTGTTGCTAAGGGATATCGCGTTGTCTTGCTTGTCTGAGTCCGACAGGGACTGGTTGGATGCTGCACCCTCAATTGACGAGGTAGCTCTCGCAGTGCGCTCTATTCGCTCCGGAAAGGCTCTGGGCCCTAATGGTCTTCCCATCGAACTGTATAAGCTGCGCCCTGACACGCTAGCGCCATATCTCCGAGATATGTTTTTGGCAGCGCGGGAAGCTGGCTCCCTTCCTCGTGATCAGCGCCTTGCGACCATTGTGGTGATCCATAAGGAGGGGAAGCCACGGGACCGCTGTGAGTCCTACAGGCCTATCTCACTCGTAAATGCTGAGCCTAAGATTCTTGCCAAGCTGCTCGCAAACCGCCTGATAAAAGTAGTCAGTGTACTGATCCATCCGGATCAGTCTGGCTTCATCCCAAATCGTAACACAGCCTTGAATTTGCGACGCTTGCATGGTGTTCTCGCGAGGGCGACGTCACTGCGTGAACCTACACTGGCTGCGGATCGAGAGCAGGGTCAAATTTAAGGCACTATGTTTCATGCATAAAATCATGACCGGAAAAGCTCCTTTTTACTTATCTACTCTGGTGCAGCAATATCTTCCACCGCGCACACTTAGGTCTACCACCCAGAATAAGTTCAGGATACCACGCATCAAGAGAGCAAAAATGGGCGGCCGCTCATTTTCTCTGCTGGCTCCCTCTCTTTGGAACTCTTTACCCCCCCCTCTGCGTTCTGAAATGTGCTTCCTTACTTTCCGTAGGGGAATCAAGACCTAGCGTTTCAATATGTAAGACCGCTGATTTGACCCACTCCTCATTTGGTATACTGTTTTATACTCCCAGCGCCGGGAAACCTACGGGTAGCTGAGCGCTTAAGAAATGTAATAATAAATAAATAAATAAATAAACCGGCCATCTTGGCGTCCCTGGATGCCACGATGGCCTTTGATACATTCGAATGGCCGTATCTTTGGGCTGCACTTGCAAAGTTTGGTTTTGGCGCTGGGTTTATTAGTTGGGTAAAACTTCTGTATGAGACACCACTGGCACAGGTTGTGGTAAATGGCCGGGTCTCCGGGCCCTTTGTTCTTGGGAGAGGCACGCGGCAGGGTTGCCCTCTGTCTCCGCTTCTCTTTTCCCTCGCTTTGGAACCTCTTGCTGCCTGGCTACAGTGGAAGCCCTCGATGAGCGGTATACACTGGACTCTGAACTTTGAGGACCGCATATCGCTATATGCGGACGATATTTTGCTGTACCTCACGTAGCCTCAAAAATCGCTAAATGTATTGTTCGACGTGCTTAACTCGTTCCGGGAAAATTCTGGCCTCGTCATTAACTGGACCAAGTCTCATATATACGTGCTCGCTGGTGGCGTCCCCCTCCTGCCGCGTGGATGTCCTATCCAGGTGTCGCAGTCTGGTTTTAAATATCTGGGAGTTTTTATATCATTGGACCCCGCGGTCCGCTACGAGCGTGAACTACTTCCCCCGCTTCAACGTTTACGATCGGACGTGGTGATTTGGCGTAAATTACCGTTGTCTCCACTAGGGCGAGCGGCTCTTTTTAAAATGATGTCCTTACCGAGGTTTTTATATGCACTCCAGAATACATTTGATGTGATTCCGTCGAGGTACTTCCGAGAGATAGAATCCTTACAGAGGCAATTGATATGGGGCGGGCATTCGCATATTGCTCTTCCAAAGTTAACGCTTCCCTGGTATGACGGCGGTATAGCACTTCCGGATATCAGGCGGTATTATTGGGCTTCCCAGCTTGCTGCAATTAACCACGGGATGTATGGCCCGGTGTTGAATCCAGCGTTTGAAATGGATAGATGGCTGTTACCGGGGGGAGACTATAACAGGGCGCTCTATTCTGGATCCTCTCGCTTACAGCTTTTGGGTCCCACGAGGATAGCTGTACGAGTGTGGCATAGTGCGACTGCGGCAATGGGCTGGAGGGATCGATTGACCCGCGCGACTCCGCTTTATGCTTCTGCGAGACTGGGTTGCCTGTGGCGAACGAAAGGATTCGAGAAATGGGATATGATTGGCATCAGTAAAGTGCGTGATCTCTGGGTTAAGGGCAGGATAAAGACTTTCGCAGAACTACAGGCGGAATATGAGCTAGGCGATAGGGAATTCTTTCGCTATGCTCAAGTTCGCCACGCGATGAATTCGGTTTTCCCCGTGGGTAGCGACGTTCCGGAATCCTCCCCCCTCGAAGATCGTATATTAGATGGTCATGTGCCGGATAGCACTATTTCTTTGATCTACAAAAAGATGATCAATGATCGCTCGAGCTTGCTCGAGCACCTTAGGGCAACCTGGATTGCAGATGGTATTGAATTAGACGACGAGGACTGGCAATCTGCGATCTCCTCTCCCAAGGAGGTCGCAATCCCGGCTCGTCTCCACCTGGTCCAGCTTAAAATCCTTCATCGGATTTATGTTACCGGCCCCCGCCTGATCCATATGGGCTATTCGACCGATGGCTTGTGTAGGCGTGGTTGTGGTCTGCTTGGTACCTTTCTCCACATAATTTGGGAATGTCCTGAGATGGTGCTCTTCTGGAACCGTATACATGAGGTGATGAATGAAGTAACAGGTGTTGTGATGTTGCCAGAGGCCCGACGATGTTTGCTGAATGTATGGGGGCCAAATGACTATGATGTGTCGCAGCTACGATGGACTACCCTTGGTAATATGATTGCTAAGAGAGACATTGCACAGCTTTGGGGGTCCCAAAGGCCCCCCACAGTGACGGCCTGGAAAGAGAACATGGACTGGTGCATGTTTAGAGAGAAGACTGTATATGTGGCGAGAGGCAGACCCAGAAAATGGGGGGAAATTTGAATCAATGGAACTCGTACCGGGGAGATATATGTACGCCCCCTCTCACGGAGATCTCTAGTCCCCCCTGTCTCCCTGACCCGACATTCCTGATCTAGTATTGCGTATATTGTTCTTGATTTTGTGTTTCCTGCTTCCAGCCCCGTCATCTGTGTACAACAACTCCTGTATCATACTATGGTGTATCTCCCGTTCTCCTTGAGCACTCGCCCGATTGATGTACTACTGTTATATTGCCTTGTCTGTTTTTTCTATGTTTCTTTATTATAATAAAAAAGTTACAAAAAAAAAAGATTTCCCTATAAGATTCCAGAATATAAATTATTTAATAATTTAGTAAGCTTATCGACCGTCTCATGAGTAAGCCATGAATTGTGTATTCCCTAAAGAGTGGTCAATGCCTCCTATCCCTCGAACAGGTAGGAGGCACTTTACCCCCTGGTGAATTCCCCATTAGCATCTCAGGAGTTGGATTCTTAATGGTGGCTTTCCACTTGACACCTCACCACAGGCAGAAGAACCATTGTAGTTGGTCCGGGCATAGGGCCACTCCCTGTAGAAAAACAAAAACTGAGTTGTGAGCAACAGACTTTGGCTGCAGAAGAGGAATTGGGCTGCACAAACATGGAGATGGATCATCACCACTTTGTTCATGAGTTGTGCTCCACTTCCATGACTGTGCAGCTGACTTACTCTTCTGCATCCCAACTATTGCTCATTGCAGTCTTCCATCTATTTTGTTTCAATAATTGCAGTAAACCTCTCAGGGAATATACAGAAAATGGAACAGCCTGTTCACCAGGTACAAGGCCATGCGATTCTGAGGACTATGAGAGGTGCAGGATGTGTGGCTGCAAGGTGGTGATAGTGTAGAGCCACATTTTAGTAAACAGTAGTTGCTCATCTTAATTGCTCCACTTGCATGTAACTGGAAAAGCCCACATTAGTGGGTTAATTAGGCTGCAGACGTTAAGCTAACTTTGAGTACTATCTGCCAGTGAAGATGCCTATGTAGACAGTACTTCTGCTTCCCGGCGTTGTGACTTCAATCTAGGTAATGTTGTAACAAAGTTTCAACATTTTCTATGCATCAGTCTCCCAACCATAGGCAACTCTCTTATGCCTTTAATACCACTGATCACTCTATTTTGATGAATTGACTCTCTAAAGATGATATCCAGGGCCGTGCCATTGGATGGATTAGGGCTTTTCATATGGACCAAGATTAGGCCTTCTCCTCTTTCTCCCCAGTTCCCATTAGGTTTTGGTGACGGGGTTAAAAAGTAGTTCTGTTTTGTTTGTTTTTAAAGCACATGTTTGATATTTAATTACTTTCCTAAAATTGTGACATTTTAGTTGCTAGTTTACCGCTTTTTTGTTTGAGAAGTGTTTGCTATCTGCATGGCTTAGCCTTTCAGAATTACCAATCCCTAGCAATAGGTAAATTACCAAAATTAAAGCCGGTCTAATCAGTTGCATATCTCTGCCAAAGCATTCAGATAATATTTGGCTCTTGCTAGAATCTAATACTTGGGATCTTATTTTCCTGACGGAAACCTGGTTGAGAGCGAGCTCTAACTCCGATATCATGATGGCCATCCAGAGTGGCTATAAAATAGTCACAGAAAATCGGGGGTAATAAAGTGGGGGGTGGACTTGCAGTAATCATAAGGAACAACTGGGAGATTTCACACAAAAAGGTCAAACATACTGACCTGTTGGAAGCATTCTCCTTTAATATTACAATCTCCCCCACCTTCACTATTGTGGGAATGTTGATCTACAGGCCACCTGTATCTAAGCCCGCTGAGTTATAGGAATAATGTGACAGGATAGCTGACCTCTCACTAAAATATACCAACTTCATAGTCTTGGCAGATTTCAATATCCATATGGACAATGGTCTATGTCCTATGGCCACCCAACTAGCAGAGACATTGACAGGATTGAAACAACTGGTCCATAAACCCACACACCTGGCTGGCCATACGTTGGACCTCATCTTTTCTAACATCCTCACTCTAACAACTGAGGACCCTATTTTCCTCATATGGTCAGACCACAGCCTCATTCCTTTCCATCTAACTAACCCCTCTAAACACAATGTTAGGAAACTCGAACGAAAAGTCAGAAGAGACTGGAGGAAAGTTACTCCAGAAGTACGAGGCCCGGTATTAGCGAATACCCCTTTATATCTACCGGAGACCCAAACAGTCTTGCCGTAATCTTTAACAACTGGGTCTCTTAAGCCCTAGATGAAATAGCCCCCATGAAAGTAACAAAATTGGCTAGAAACAAACCCTCCGCCCCTTGGTTCATGCAAGAACTCCGCTCAGCAAAAAAGCCGCTTAGAAAAATTTGAGCGGGTGTGGCACCAAACTTACAATCCTGAGGCAAAAAGTATATACAGGAAAGCAATAAAACAATTTCACAAATTAAAATGTAATACTATTAGGGACCACATAGCTAATCAAAGCATCAGACAATTCTACCAGGGAAGTTTTTATTATTGTCCAAGGGTTTGTTAAACCAGAAACTATGAAAAGCACTATAGTCCCTTCTGTCGCTCTCTGTGAGGATCTTTCGGTCTGTTTTCAGGAAAAGATCCAAGACCTTTATACCGCATTTCCTGAGACAGTACTATCAAACTGTCTCTCCCCTCAACAAATACATGATCAGAATTTAGTCCTCTTGACCCGGACACATCTTTTAAGCATTTGGAAATGATTAAATCTGGGTCTCCACTTGACCCATGCCTGGACAGGTTTTTTTAAATGCTAGCACCTCTGGTCAGTCCTGCTCTACAGCAACTATGGAATACCTCACTGGAAACGGGCATCTATTCAAGCATTTGGAAAACTGCTGTGGTTCAGCCAATCCTCAAGAAGGAGAATGCAGATACTGCAATATTGAACAATTTCAGACCAATCTCCCTCCTGTCAGCACCAGCTAAGCTTCTTGAAAAAGAAGTGCAGAAACAACTATCAAAGTTTCTTGACTCTAATAAACTACTTCACGATAGTAAGTCTGGATTCAGAGCAGGATTAAGCACTGAGATAGCACTACTTGAATTAGCAGAAACTGTCCGGGAGACAATGGATAGGGGGAGCTATGCAATGCTGGTGCTATTAGACTTGTCAGCAGCATTCAACACTGTGTCTCACAAGATCCTCTTAGACAGGCTTAGGCAGTTGGGAGTGACAGGGACCACCTTAGCCTGGTTTAGTTCCTTTCTTGAAGGACGCTCCCAGAGAATTCGGATAATACCATGTACTTCCATTTCTCCCCCTCTGATTTGTGGAGTACCTCAGGGTTCGGCTGTTAGCCCAACCCTTTTTAATGTTTATCTGTCCCCCCTCGCCCCTCTGGTAAAGCAATACGGTGTCGATGTTATCTCCTATGCTGATAATTTGAAAACAGTCTATAGCCAAGTGCAAAAAAGTAAAGATACAAGACAATATATCTAAAAGACACAAATGAATATTGCCCAACATAGTATAGACTAACAACCCATGTGATAATTCAGTTATTCATTTTATTATTCATATGTATATTTTATAGTCTTTTTTTATTAGATACTTTCTTATTTTGTTTTCTGCTTTTTTCTTATAAAGTTGATTACAATTCATGTGCAAACATTATTAAAAATACAATACAAACAAACAGGAAGCAGTAGATATGGCAGATGATTAGTTAACTATTAGTTAATACCGCATTGCCTCCATCATCTGCCATATCTACTGCTTCCTGTTTGTTTGTATTGTATTTTTAATCATTTTATATAGGGGTCCCCTTCTTCCTAAACTATCTCCTATGCTGATGACACACAGCCACTTTTTCAAACTATAGGCAATGTCTTCTGGACATTTCAGCATGGATGACAACTAATTCCCTAAAGCTGAACACAGAAAAACAGAGTTACTATTTTTTAATCAGCCCCCCACCTTTATCTGACCTCTCATGACCTGCAGAGCTCAAACCCCCTCCCCTCCCAGTGCCGTCGGCAAGGAATCTGGGTTTCAAAAAGGATACCACTCTGTCATGTAAGACCCAGATAGCCCAAGTCTCCTCGTCCTGTTTTTTGCAGATGAGGGCCCTACGGGGATTCCTTCACTTCCTACCCATGGACTGCAGAAAAACGATAGTCCATGCGCTGATCACGTCACAACTTGACTACGCAAACAGTCTGTATGTGGGTCTGCCAGCATATATGGTCAGGAAACTGCAGACTGTACAAAATGCGGCAGCCAGGCTTATCAGAAATGTTCTGATGAGGCATCACATTTCTCCTAATCTACACAGACTCCATTGGCTGCTTGTTAGAAGGAGAACTGAATTCAAGGCCCTTACTCTGGCCTACAGGGCAGTCAATGATATCGGCCCTCAATACCTGAGGACCCTAAGTTCAAACTATCTTCAACGCCTTGTCATCCCTTGTTTTTCATTGTCCAGAATAGGAGAACCGTCCTTCTCCGTTAATACTGCGACTTTGTGGAACTCTATGCCAGAACACATTAGAAAGGCCAAATCGGAATTCATTTTCCGTAAGCCCTTGAAGACCTGGCTTTTTAGTCTCCCCTAGAATACAGTAGCTTGAAAACTCTATCGGCCCTCTTCTTCTCCTGTCTACGCTAGCGCCGGGACACCACCGTTGGAGGTAGCTGTGCGCTTTAGAAGTTCAAATAATAAATAAAGATTCAACATACTATTGGCACTTTGTCAAAATATCTCATATGCATCATTTTCCTGTGTATGCCTTTTAAATTCACTACTTCCAATGCAAACTTCATATTAAGATTCCTTTTTTCAACACTCTTCTTTGAAGGCACATCTTAGCTCTGCTAATAAAGTGTGTTCAGCAAGCCAACTCTGCTCCCAGGTACAATATTGTTGTAGCCCGATTCAGTTCTGAGGTGGAATACGGAAGTTTCTTTGAAGTCACATAATTTGGGTGAATCGTTTCTCCCATTAATATGTCTTTTTTATTTAAATATCTTTCTGATGTTCCACTTACAGAACAGTCTTCTCACATCATCCCACCTGGTCTGCTTTTTGAAGATTATTTTCAAATTAATACCTATTTTACAAAGTTTTCATGTACCATATAAATATATTGCTTGCATCAAGACCTATTTGCCGGCAGAAATTACCATATGTTTCCATAGAAACGCCTTGTTTCTTTCCTTGTCTTTGTGGTGTACCTTGGTTGCCCTTTTACTAATTTTTTGTGGAATTTTATATTGGAATCCCATGCATTAAAAGCGTTACCGCGAACATTAAATGTGACTAATTGCCTGTTGGAAAAGTTTCAAAGCATGTACTAAATAGTCTATAAAATAAACATATCAGATGTTCGTGCTGTGACACCGTTCTGCTGAATATTATGCATGTGAAGTTCACATTTATTACAATGCCATAGGAAAGACAAAAAGAAAACATTTTGGTATGATTGCAAGAGAATTTTAGAATTTTTATTTATGTATTATTTACTCACTTGTGGATTTCACAAAGCGCACAAGCCATTAGAATCCACTTCAAAGCAGTGTGAAGAGTAGACATTAATTTTGAAAAATTACTTTTTTGAATGTCTCAAAAATGGATAAGACTTCAAAAGTAAATGTTTACGGGTTGTAGGTGTCTGACAGCCATTCTGGAGTAAAGATAAACTGACAAAGGTCTTTTCCATTCTAAATGGCTGGCTAAATAGTTTAGAAATGGAATAGTCATGTATTAGTTGAGATCTATCTCCAAATATTTTAAGCTTGGAAGTCTGAGAAGTCTATAAATTGTAATACATTTCCCCGCTGTCCAAAGTACATTAGACATCTTCATCAGTGTTCTGATTCTTTCAATTTGTTATACATCTAGTTCATTAATGTTTCCCTCAAGCCATAAGGGTGTATGTAGACAAAACACTTTAATGCTCCTCTATGTGGAGGGACATTTTTTGTCAAATGTCTAATATTCTCAGGAATTTGCTTCACCGCACATCTCCAGTGGAGAGAGCCGCCTGTCCGCTAGGTTTCAACATTAAGGCATGACCTAACGATTTGCAGCTATCGTTCTTGAAAAAAATTGAGTTGACATCTGGCCACCAGTAGCACCATTTAGCAGCAATGTTTTCGATTCCAATTCAAATCTTTTGCTTATATTTAAGTGTTTAGTTTGTTTTAGAAATTGCTACCAGACAAGTGCAGTTTAATAAGAATATCAGCTACTTTACACATATTCACTACACTGAGAACAAAAAGGAATAGCTACACTACTCTATAATTTTCTTCAGTTTTACATGTAACAAGAAGATTAATTTAAAAGTAAATAGAAAAGATGTCTTTTTTCTAGTCTATTAACTAACGGCTGGTTATGCTAGTTTTGTCTCGACCTGTATGCTGAAACAGCATACCTAGACATCTGGGTACCAGCATTTGTATTGCGTTTGGTGTTCCCACGTTCTTACAATTTCGTGGTACTGGAAACATACTGCAGTATTAATTAATCAATTTGGAAGGGTTGGTCCCTTACCATGGGCCTACTTTGTAAATAATGCTCGAGAATTAAATATTTTACGTGCCCAAACCAAGTTTTAGGTCACTGTTAGTTCAAGAATCAAAATAGAAACCATGTTCATGTCCTTTACTGGTTTTCTGATTTTGATTGTTTTAGGTGCCAAAGTGAAACTCTTAGACCAAATATTGAAGAGCTACAGAAAATGTCCTGATGAAAACAATTAAAACCTAGAGCAATACTTTCTTAGGTTCCTTATTTGCCTCCTAGTTATGCTGTGTATTCAAGTGGTAAACCTCTGATCACTTAGTCGAATTATATGTGCCAGGTCAGTGATTGGCAATAAAGCAGAATGTCAAGAAATACTAGATAGTTACTTTCTTATTGTCCATCTACCCTCTAGAATCTCCTGGTCATAAATTATTTTTGTAACAGACACTGAAACACATCCCTTATGCTCAATATTAGTGGATCTGTAACTATGTCCATGTAACATACATTGGAGGTGTGCCCATAGGGTTTCTAAACCATATTTTGAGTAAATAAAATCCATTAATTAGCTTATGACTCATAATATGTACGTAGTGGGGCACAAATTCAACAATAAATGCTAGCATGCATCCTCATTTCAATTTGATCAAATATGTAATGTCAAATTAAATTTTACCGTAATATATTTCGAAACAAAGTATTCTTCAAAATATAGGCAGTCTAAGAACATCACTCATATCTGTATAAAGTCACTGTACTCTTCTGCTATATTGTAACACTTATTATTAGTATTAGAATAGCATTACTAATAATATTAGCCAAAAGAACCTAACTAAAACAATATTAACATGTTTCTTGTTCAACACATGGTGGTAGGGAAGCAGCTCATAGAGCTGTAGGCAAGGAAGGTAGCCCACCTTAGTACCATTTTATTCTGCCGTGCTCCCATGCGGTTTTGTTCTGCAGTTCTTCTAAAAGTGATTTCACCAATTTATGTTTGGCTTCCTACTAAAATGAGTAGACCCAGATTGGAAAAGCACCTCACAGAGCCAGCAAAACATATATGAATTGGGACCAAATCACAAAAGCATTTATGAATATGGGAAGTAGTACTACATGGGTACTCTTTTACGTACACTACCATGCATTGTGAATCAACTCCCCGATAGTAAAAACTGCAAAACGAACACAGTTGTATCTCTTCATCCTAATTGTACATGAAATGTGACCTGAATATTCCCCATTTTAGATGTTTCGGACCTTATTCACAAAGGCACGTCAGAGAACGTAAAATAGTAATACTGATGTGAATCAGCCCCATTATATGAAGTTGCTAACTAGATCTGAACAGTGTGTATCATGCTTGGTCATATAGATGAACAACTAGCAACGTTGTGCAAATGTGTTTTCAGCATTTCGTTTTTTTATTTGAGGATGATTAGTGTACACTGAATTCCAATTAACTTTACAGGTTTGTTCAGGAGTCGCAGATGCTACCCCCATCACTAACAATGCAGCCAATCACTTGCAGCACAGTCATAGCCCCACATCCACCACCTGCATTTACACCCACCGTGATGATCCCACATGCCAGCTTCTCCACCCACCAAGCGCTCCCCACAGTTCATCTACAGCAGCAGCAACAACAGGTTCAGCAGCACCATTTATATGTTCAGGTAAGATTATTCAAGAGCGTAAATTGTCATCAGATGAAATGGTGTACCTTATATAAAACAGGGAATTATTAGGAGGCAATGTAGTGGGAGAAGACCAATAATGGCTAGTATAAACCTGTACCAATATTTAAATGTTCCTCATTGGTTGTTTCCAATTAAATGTAGAACATTCCACCTCATGTGCATGGAAAGTTATAACACCATTATATACCTTTTGCCTCTGGCTATGTCATTTGTTAACATAAATGTGTATTGTGGCTGTTGAAAGCCTAACCACAGAGGAAATTCTCATTGCATCTTAACAGATCTCTGATGCGCGTTCAGATAAGACAAAAATTGACGCCTCTCATTGCTTTTGGCAGACAAGTGTTTTGACTATTGTTTACTATTTTTCTCTGAATTCTCTCATTCAATAATGAAAGAATGTTATAAAATGTGCTTGAATTTTAAAATATTTAAAGTATCTATCAATGGCCATGCCCACAGTAGTATGGCTTCTGAGGCAGAGCATGCCGTGAGAAAGTATCCATTATCTATACCCTCCTATAGAGAGTCTAAGTGATTTCTAGGTGAACCAGTTATCTGCCTCCAGCATAAATTGACATGTACTAACCTAAATTAAAACTTAGATGGCACAAAAAGGCTTTGTTCCTATATCATATTCTTAGATAAATGATGGTGTGCATTAGACAATCCGCATTTGAATTTAATTACATCTACCGTTGCAGAGTTCACTGAGTTAGAGTCCTCACAATATGGACATACCAGTAATAAATCTAAATATATATATATATATATTTACATAATATACAAGGTCACAGTACAGTTATACAATAGCAACTGCCAACGCGTGTTTCACCCCTCCTCAAGAAGCTTTATCAAGGCTATTGAGACCATAATAATGAATCGCTGGATTAACATTTTATTTTGAACAAATCAAACGTATTAAAGGCAGTGAAAATCTCCTAGCGGCATATAACACAAATGTAGACTTCCTTGAAGAGTTAGTCGATGTAATTGTGAAGAAAATTCTACAAATATTAGTGTATTTTAAAATTAGGAATTTGTGAAGTTCAGTGTAGTGACCAATTCTTTATTATGATGCCAATAAGCTGTGATATTTCTTCATTCTATATTTATTTCCCCCACAATAAGGTTGATCATTGCTTCAGAGTTTCCCCTTAAAACCGGAAAATTAATATCTCTAAAAAAAATAAACTTTTCTGATGTATACTAAGTTCTCGAAGAGA
This sequence comes from Lissotriton helveticus, assembly GCF_964261635.1. Lineage (NCBI taxonomy): Eukaryota > Metazoa > Chordata > Amphibia > Caudata > Salamandridae > Lissotriton > Lissotriton helveticus. The sequence goes on from NC_136063.1 coordinate 2,026,596,794, forward strand.
GGTTTGGCTCCTGCAATGAAAACTCACATCCTAAAATCAAATAACATATCATATATTCAGTGATGCTGATGAATTTCTTGACACATTTTTTTTTCAACTGGGCTTGGTGTTGTGTTTTTTATAGCAACTGATAAGTAGAGGCATGATAGATATTAAAAGAAATATTCCCTCCAATCTGGGCCATTAAAATGTACACTCTATGACCACTGATTTACTGGCATATTTTTCTCAGTGTGAGGTCTTTTAAATATGAAGCAATACTCATGCAGATGTCAGATTTAGTGGAAATCTACTGATTGAAACTTCCACACCTACTAATTTCACAATAAGCTTTAAACATGAGCACTGGATGGAACTAAATAGAAAATCTAATGGGTTAATTTATGTAATTTTAACATGCACTGATTATTTTACCATGATTAATAACTGTTGAGTTTGTATTGAAGCAATGTATGTATATAGACTGGCTTTCTGATATGTGCAAAGAGATGTCTGCTTGCCTTGGAGAGTGACTGGTCCGAAACAGATTTTAATCAATACTAAACAAGAAGGATCCCAGAGCAAACTGTGCCAGAGATTAAGTCTGGATTTTTTTTCAATTCAATTTCCATTGTTTTCTACAGATGCAAGCCCCGGAGCCCATACAGGGATCTCAGTCCCAGCGCATTTTCCAGCCTTCTCACATCCAGCAGCAGAACACTCTGGGCTATTTCCTGCATCCACAGCAGCAGAGCCAGACAGGCAGCTTGTCCGATCTGCCTGAAATGCAGCTACCGTAACAGCTGAAGAGGATAAGAAAGAGGAAATGTAATCATTTGAAGGGATCAATGGACTGAAGAGTATCCTGCCTTTAGGTCTGAATGATGATGAGCAACAGTCTGAACCAGAAAAGCAGGGGCTGTGCGCTTGTACTAGACCAATGAGACACTTTAGCAGGTTCAGGAGTCTAAAGCTGTAGAGCAGCAGCTCCAGAGAACAAAGCGGGAGTACAGCATGATGCCTAGATAAATGGCTTCTCATGCTAGAAGAGACTGAAATAGTGTAACGATGACACAGGTTGAAGAATATAGCATGGGATAAAATTGCACCTGCTAAGGATCCCCACGTTAACTAAAGCTCCATGGGAAAAAAGTGACCATTACTTTGCTAAGCAAAATGCACTCAAGTTAAAAAGTATCTGCCGGTGGGGTGGCAGCCAGCGTTTATGGCACAGGTTACAGTGTTTCTAAGCCATAGATATATAGAGCATACACTTTAAACTAAAGTGCTTACGTTTTGAGTAGTGGGAACATTATATTCGAATACCAGCAAGGTATAAATCAGGTGAGCAGGAATATTTTACACCTGGCAAACAAATGGCATTCACAACTTTAATGAACTACTCAACATGCATCCAAGAAATTCACTGTGAATTGGAGAGCAGAGTTTGGGACCATCACATAGCCTGCCGAATTGGGATCAATTATAGATTCTTTAACTAATGTTCAGTTGTTGGTTGGCAAATAGATTTTACTACATCTTCTACTATACCTCTACCCAGATCTAGGAATTTTTCAACTGTTTTGCGAAAATGCTGCTACTTTTTTGCACAGTAATACCGGATTTGCCTCTGATTCTCACAGCCATTTTACCGGGTCACATCAAATGGAGTAAGGTGTGTAAGACGTGTTCCTTCAATTACACGAAGAATCACATTCTACAATCTTACAAATCTAGCCAAATATGTGTTGGGATATAGGCAGTGAACTACAACTCCCACTTTTTAATATTACTCTAGACATAGTTGCACATTGGCTGAACAGATTAAGCAAATTTAATATTTTGGTGAAAGAAATATTTATTGAATATACATTTATTAATGGCACATATGATATCACCAAAAAATGATTGATACGTTTGAAAGTTTAAAATCTATAAAGAAATGATGCATTTTATTTTTTATAAAGCTTTAGTCTGCACTGGTATGTTTATATATTTATAGAGGGAAAACATATGTATTCTATATTGAGTGTACAGAGAGGCGTTCCTATTTGTTGGAGTCTTTCGCCAAAAAAACGCCTATTTATTTCTACATTTTAAGTTATGAGAATTTCAATCATTGGGAACTTTACAACATATGCTCATTGAACAATTTCCAATTCCTGTGTAACAACCATAAGAGATGTCCTTAATGGCCTAATGCACAAAGCAATTCCTCCCATGAGGAGTTTTGATAAAAGCAGTAACGCTGAATAAGTGTTGCCTCACCGCATATTTTACCCCTAAAGACCCTTGCCGAGGGCCACATGCACTCCTACAAATGTTTGGTAGTTACACAAATCTGAAGAGGCATTTGTGTAATTTTATTTGGATTATTCCTCTAAAGTGAAACATTATTTACACATGTCCACCTTGAGCGTGAGTAAGTATTTCTTGTATTGTCCAACCTCCATTTGACCAGAAAATTGGGTGCATCTGCAACCATTCAGAGATATTACTCAACAAGCTGTACTCAAACTGATCTAATAGATCACATATAAACACACCATAGACCAGATGATACTAATCTGGTAGTAACTTGTTCACAAATAAAATCACCATACCATACCCCTTGTGTTAACATTTTTGGTTTAAATCTTTATTTTGCTGGTTAGTTCTGTGTGGTATGATTTCATATACCTATTTTGTGTCACTGTTGGTCAAATGTTTTCATTTGTTTTCCTTTTCTTCAGTACTCCCTTCATATTGAGGGAGGCCTCCCATAACCTATATAGCTTTCTCCTGCATACATCTCGTTTTTTGTGTTAATGCCACTCCATATTTTTGGAGATGTATGTAAAAAAGGATAATTAATGCAAGGCCCCTCTCAACTGTTTGTCCATTTTGATATGACCTACGTGGCTCCTATACCACTTATTCCCTTCTCTCCTCCATCCTCCATCTGCCATCTCAGTACGAAATAGAGGCAGCAGTCAATACAGATATATATATATATCTATATATATATATCTATATATATATATATATACACACAAAATATATATTATATGTCCTGAGGCAAAATACTAAAACTAAAAATTGCCCACAATGCTTAATTTCCACTAAGATTACGCACACAGAAAATGTACTGGGTAGGCTCTTAATCTGCAGCTGTGTAAGACATTGCATTCATAATAAATGTTTATGTGATCTATGTATTTGTGCGATATTGAAGTACGCACAAGAAGCAGATCACAATGTAAGGTTACACTTACCTTCAAAGGTGTATATGTGCATAGTTATATCTGTTAACATATAACTGGGCTATTATTTTTTGTTTGTGGCCTTTTATACAATAGTGACTTATGCATGCTTACATGTGAAATGTGTTGCTGACTCATTGCTGTACCGGTGCCCTACCAAAGTAATCAAGTTATATTCTTATGGGTCCAATCTGGTTGTGATGGGCGTAGATAGGCGGCTTCAAACTTTTCCAGCAAAGAAGAGCACATCAGAGAGAAAGACACATTGGCATACTTGGGTTTCACCCAAACCTTTTATGAGGCTATGTCCAACGTGAAAGGACTGGATTCAAGTCATATTTCAGGATACCCTCATAGGATAAAAGTAGACACAATCACAGGCATGGTGTATCATTTGCATAGTCAGCAGTTATCCTGAAAATCCGACTTTGATGCAGCCCTTCTGACCACCTTTGTATTATTAGGTCAAAACTAGTAAAACATGATTATTGCCGCCTGAATAGAGAAAGAGATGCATTTTTTTGCTGGTAGGCATGACAGTTGTAATGTATGGATTGCTTTATGAATCCGCAACCATTCTCACGTTTGGCAATCCTTGCTTTTTGGATTGCTCTTGCTACAGTATGACAAGTTGAGGCACTCCACCGGTTTTTGGGCCACTCTGCATTGCACTACACCATGCTGAAGTTCATTTTCATTCAGTTCACTCCCTATTGCGGCATATTTTAGGACTGCTGGGCTGGGATGTTCGGAATTAAAAAAGTGACTCCTGAGAGTTTCGAATTTGAATCTCTAATTTTGCCTTCAATTGAGGTTGAAACGGAGTGGGCACCTAGTATAATAAAATGAATGAGTCAAAAAGTTTTTTTTTCTTTTCTTCATTCTAGTTTTTGCCACGGTAGCTTCGGTAAATTCATTTTGGGTCTTTGACCTCCGTAAATGTACTATTGTTAGACGTAGTACTTGTTTATAGATTCATTTGGACATCTGGTCCAGAGACAGAGTGACTCAAATAGGCTAGGCTCCTCTTCTGCTGACATGCATGAAAGGGTTGCACATGTGTATCACGGGGAGCACCCCTGTTTTTAAATGGCATCTTCCCAGTAAAGCAACTTTCTAACCATCAAAAACCCAGAAGGAGCTCTTACAGAGCAGAAATCGGGTGTCTCCAACCTTTTCAGTAATAGGAGCTTTTTATGCTCAATGAAAATCATACTGAGCTACTATTATTAATATAGTGCTAATAGTGACCACCTCGGATAAGATTATAATAGTGGTCACCCTGCGCAAAATTACCAGCAGTGATCACCTAAGTGGACCAGGCAGGATTGCAAGCAGTAAAGTGAAGAAGGCTTTATCAATTTGCTATGACACCTTTACATGGTTAATACACACCAACCATAGTTGCAATGCCCTTGGTACAAAGGTAATATTAGTAAGAACTTTCCCCAGCACCTCATGATTTATCACTCAAATATCACCTTTAAATATGTTTTCGGAAAATCCAAAACATTGTCTTCAAACATCAGCTTATAAGTTCTGAAAATACACACATTTCAATCTTGAATATTCACTTTTCCATTTTGGGATATATGTCAATTCAACCGAGCAAAATCTTCTAATTTCTGTGCTGCTCACAGGAGAGCTTCTTACAGGTGGCTGAAGAGCCCATGAGCTATTCATTGAAGATGCTTTCTTCAAAATATGGGCCCTATCAATCACTCTATTTCCGACCCAACAACATTTATTTTTGAAACACAACCCTCAGGGCCACCCAAAGGGGATTTAATTTAAACTCTTAACATTCGCTCTTTTCATCACAGGGATATCAGAACTGGGTGGGGCAGCAGAAGTGTGAAAAAAAAATACAATTGTTGTAATAACAGGTTGCCTTGAAAAAGGCAAATATAAGGGCTTTTTAGGTCACCTTGTCCTGAGGTTGAAAAAACTGCTTTATGATACCTCACGAAAAATAGTTAGATATACAAACATGCAAGTACAACATGATTTTGTGCGTGTCCAAAAAATGTGTTTTTCTGTCAGGCATCTAAACGTGTTTAGAGCAATTGTCACATAAAATATAATTTATTTTTTAATCAAAAACTGAGTGCTAACATGGTTTAATAATGTCCTTAGATTTGTCCAAGAGGCCTTATGCTTTAAAGTTTATTGTAAGTATTGGTACGAACTGTGACTTGTTTTGAAGGAAATTATAGATGGCAATTTGAAAACTGAAATTTCGTTTATTGCAATGGCATTGCAAATATATGCTAAGAAGTCTAAGCAAACCACAAAGTCACACTGTTCTGTGCAACAATCACATTCAAACAGTTTTCTCATGTTTGCCATGTCCAGCTCTAACTTCGTGCTATACTAAGAGTTCAGACTTAAAAGTTAAAACCTCCACTGAGTCATAGACTCATGTGTACAATTTTGTTACATGCACTCAATTTTGAAGTCCTCCAAAAAATCGAAACTGTATGGATAGAATTGTAAAAATGTTGGGGGAAAACGCTTACTTCCTTCAGCAGATTCTTTAAGGGGGACAATAGGCAAGCACAAATAGACATCAAATGGTAGGATATATTTGGGTGGCTACATTCTAGCTGTGAAAATAGCATGGTCAAAGAATATAAAGTGTAGATTTTGAACTGAAAGTGACAGAATTCTGGGCTTTTGGAATCAACTGTTGTTGCTTCTAGGGAATCTTGATTCTAATTTCAGACTGTTTTCAGCAGTTACTTCAAAAGTAGGTAGTTTGGCTGTGCCCTTATGGGTCAAGCAAGACTCTTTGGGGTCTCTGGGTCCTGTACTCCCCAGGAACTCACCTCCTCATTTATCCTTTGTAGCTGGCAGTCCATCCTTACATTGGCTGAATGGAAGTTCCTGATTGGAATGTAGTCTATGACTCCTTTCTGGTTGAAATAGTTTGCCACTAATAAATAAATGAATAAACATTTCTGCTTGTACTCTGTGCTATAGTTATTAACTGAGGTGGGTATCTACCCTGCTCAACTAATACCCCAACGTATTATATCCACACGACAAATTATAAGAATCGAACTAGGCTAACCACCACTGAATGGTGGGAGCAATGGTTGTATTAATGTATGTCTCAGAAGAAGAGGTTTCTCCTGCTGCCACAGTAAAGAAAATTAAAACAGTCTTCAGTAATCCAAATCAAAGGATGTAATTATTGATTAACTTGGCTAGATTAAAAATTAGGATAACCACATCAAGTGTTGTCAGCGACAGATGGGGGTTATCAGTAACCTTCCATCTCAATTGACATCTGCACTCTGATGTTGGTTACCACAATTTCCCTTCCATTCAAAACCCGACTGACAGTAGAAGAAAGCGTGGTTTCTACATAGTGTTGTAGTTTGCTTGTGACTTCAGATTCATGGATTAAGTACTTCAGGGGAGATATGAAAAAGGGCTGTAATTGAGACTTTAAGATCAGCTGTACGTTTCTTCGGGAGTGGGGTGACTAAAGGCTTCAACTATTAAAGCTCTATCACTTTAGGTGGGCCTGACAAGATGGCGTAAGACAAACTCCTTGATACATGAAGCATGGGTGTTAGTGGGAGAAGTATGCATTGCAGTTATAAAAGCTTCAGTGTGTTTTGTAAAGTGCTCTTTTTTCATACAATATGGTATAAATGGCTGCCCATTCGCTTCATTGGATACAAGACAACTCTTACCTGCCCTAGGGTATATAGCCCCCATAGCAAATTAATGGCTCTTTAATTGGACACCACTAACAAATTTCAGGGTCCAGCTGACTTTTTACGCGTTTGCTCTCCATGGCTAAAATGTGCCTTAGGTGTGAGTAAATATTTGTCCTAATAAATCTTTCAGAGTAGGATGTCATGTCTATATATTTCTATCTTTGCATATAAAACTGTACAACAAATAATATTAAGGATTGGATCACACTATCATGTGAATGATTATGAATGATAGTTATATTTTTGGTTCGGGCCCGTGCTTACATTTGTCTTCAGAACCCATCCTCCTGAAATGTTTTTTGATTTTTTTGTCAGTACAGGGTGTTAATTTCAGTTACATAGTATATTTAAAACAATACCCATTGTTCTAAATACTTGCTCTAAGTAGCGTGCTATCAGACCATATTTATTCTCACTCTTCTGGCATAAATATATGCATGACATACAAACAAAAATGCATGTGGAAACACATTATTTACAAGAAATGCTCTGATACATGTTAATGTCACACATTTATTAGTAGATGAGCAAAGGTTGAATTCCAGTTTATTAGCACAATACAGTGCACCTGACATGCAAAAACACTGTGTAGTGCCTTGAACATTCCATTCTAGAAACACTTTACAGAAGAAAACAACTAGGGCTATAATCACAAAGCATAATTGCTGTGATTGTATTGCTCTGCATGGATTTACCCCCTTGTGCCATTCTTTCTAACTATTATACGATAAAATAAATAGCCCGGCATAAATCATAAGAGAAGATCCACAGAATATAATAATATATTTCGAATTGTTGAGGCCCGCACCATCAATGGTATTAACACACCATACATGCAGAGAAATGAGGAGGAAAATACAGTTAAATTATTGCCATAAATGTTATGTAACAGTGTTGACTATTTCCCTAAGTAATCAGGAAGATGTTGCCGTTTTTACACTGTGTTTTCGACATCGATATAAAGTCCAAATCGTAACCTTTTTTAAGTTATTTCCTTTATTTTATATTCCCAGTTTGTGCTGTGAATTGATATTTGTATTAAACTCTACTCATTTGTTTTGGGGTAGTCTTTAATGTTCTTTTGTATAAGACATGTATAGGGGGTTCGGTGTCCACGTGTGTGCTCTTTGAAACATTCAGAATGGTATTCGGCTGGTATTTGGTAAAGAACAACACTTGGATTGTTTTTCACATCTTTAATTCGTTTCTTAAACGTCTGTGCATTGGTCTGTAGTTAGAAAATGCATATTTTTGTATTGTCCGGTTACGTACATGTTATTCTGCTGTTATTTAAAAAAAATGATTGTGATAAACTTGTTTGAAAAATGCCACAAGATTTCCAGTTCCTTGGAAGGTCAGGAAGCTTTAATAAAGTCTTGCACTTTTTTAACATATTTGTAAATAAGATGCTGGTGGATACTGCCATGCTGTACTGGAAAAGCCAGAAAACTATCTTTGTAAATACTGTAATATATTTATTGTAAAAATCTAGAAGTTAATATGAGCTTTAGTATATTTTATACAATGTCAAATAAGAAGAAATTTCTAAGTGTTTCTAATGTATTTTGTAAAAATAATGTGTGTCATATTCAAACTGTCAACTAGAAATTATTGAATCCATGTCTTTACACAGCTCTTGTCGGTGTAATCTGTGGCCTCATGAAAAGCTTTAACAGATTGTAAATACTATTTTGGAAAAAAGTAAAGTTTAATTTTTAAACCGCTTAATATATGTATCTTTTACATTTGTCTGAACTATGCTGATCTCCAAATGTCACTACTGAGTAAAACGATGATTAAAATCAAATTACTGAATTATTCATACTTCATGCTTTTACCTAAACAAAAGATTCTACAGTTTATATAACTGAACAGGTTAACATATAGGGATTCAATGATGAGCATCATATTTATTTAGGTTCTATCAATAGGACTTTTTCAATGCACAAAAGAGCTATTTTAAGTGCACGTTTTGCTGCTGTTATGCTGTAATTGAGCTCCAGAGACAGAAACTGAGTAATAGAGGAATATACTGATACAAATGAGGCTCTAGAAACCGTTTTAGCTTTACTAGGTGTGTTGATCTCACATATTCTACTGTGTGTGCCACCCTCACACATCATGAGGATGACTAAATCTTTCCCATGGCAATTCATCCCTAGAAATACCATTGATAATCACAACGACGATCCAGACATAATCAAAGGCAATTTCCTTACATAGCGAATATATCACAAATAAAAAAAAAAACATTGGAAATGCCAATAGGTCTTGCCGCATAGTGGAGATTAGTGGTGTGGACAGGAGTGAAGAGTAGTGTTATGAAGTAGTTTAAAGTGTTGTGGAGGGAGCATGGTGTTGTAGAAAGAAGTATACTATTGGAATTGAGAATTGTTTCGTAGAGTGGAGTGTTTTGTAGTGTTGGATAGTGGTGTGAAGTACAGTATGGTAGTGTAGAGGGTGTCGTGTAGAGTGTTGTACAGTGGTGTATATTGGAGTATATTGTTTATATAGTGTAGGAGTATAGTGTTACAGAATGTAGTGGAGTAAAGTGGTAGGTAGTGTATAGATGAAGTTGCATAGAGTGTTGTATATTCGATTAGAGTATAGTAGTGCTGTAGAATGACAGTGAAATATAGTACTGTTGAGTGGAATGGTATATAGTGGATTAGAGTATTATTGGAGTATAGTATCATAGAGTTTAGTATTTTAGAGTGTAGTGTTGTATAGAGTAGTGTAGTAGAGTGTAGTAGTGCACGTATATGATACCAAAAGTGCAGTGATGGATCTGGTTGCCTTAAGTATATTAGACAAATAGTGCAATATTTATAGTCCATGTGTCGGGAAGCATTTGTCGCATAATGCAGACAGTGCACGCTCTGCAAAGAGCCTCGCACCTAAACTTCATTGTTATATTACCTCTACACCTGTTCCATGCCAACACACCCTACACAACTAACGATAAGAAACATGGTACACTATTTAAAACTTTATGTGTTTATATAGTTATACCTTGTTTTGTCAAACACGATTCTGTAAAACGCTCTGGAGTCAAGACTATACAAAACTATCTAAAAAACATTTTAAGAAAAAGATATCTATGCAAACTTTGGTGAAATCGGACCATTTTTATTATGGTTCTGAAAAGAATCAAGAGGTTCCCTGCTATGAGTTCTTGGTATTATCTTGAAAATAACCACATGGTTAAATGCGCATGCAACAACATGAGAAAATCTAAAGTGAGATAAGCGCCGCAATGTTACTGTAAGCATCTGATTTAAAAAACGGATCACATGATTCAAACAACAAAATGATTACATAATACTGTCATTCAAGCAATGCTGGATTCTTAAATGTAGTCCATCAACACCGCTGCATTCCATGTGTAAACAATTTTGCTTTTAAGACATAACTTCCAGTTACCAGAAGGTCAACGAGAGAGCCAGCCAGGGGTGATAAAAGACTGCCTTCTGTGCAAACCAAACAGGAGTGCTTCAGAAGAGCGAACAGTTTTTACAGTTTAATTTGGCTCCCTTGATTGAAAACAGGTATGTTTATTTACTGCAACAAGTTGAAGAATGGCCAGCAAAACTATCGTCGCATGCACACACACACACGTGCCAAACAAATAACTATAATGAGACTTATAAACTGTACCAAATGACCAAAGTAGATGGAGAAATTGTACATATGTAACCCATCAACATGGCACTAACCTAAAAAGATCAGTCCTGTTGATGCAATCAAGAGGATTCAAAGGTATGGCAGGCTAGCAAGACTTCTCACTGAGTCTGGAGTCGGTATCTGTGCACTCCAGAGCAGGAGGCAGCCATGGCTGGAAACTCAAAGCAGCTCTGGCAATATTGTTGGACCAGCCCCTATCCCCTGTGGGAGGGAGGGGGAGAACTCAAGCGTCAAGCACTGATGCTGCTCACAAACGGCCTCCAGCACTGCTGCTTAAGTTACTGGGGGCCGATATGCATTGCTGCAAAACCGTCCCTCCCGGAGAAAACATCCAATGCCCACTACAACCAGTCCTGCCCTGGAGGCCACTCACCCTGAGGAGGCGGACCACAAACTTTGAGTGGAACATTTGCTACATACTAGATGGAATGTATTAAGAATGTTGGTGGTGAGAGGCTATACTGTTTCATATTTAATTCTGAATGAGCCAGTCAGCTCTTGGATATTAAACACCGAAATATCCCTTCCTATTCCAGTACCCAGAGGAAGGCCTTTTCTGTGGAAACAAAATTATTTGTGGTCAGTTACATCCTGAAGTGCAACTATTAAAGTCAAAGGTTGCCTTTTTAAAGTACCAGCTGAACTGCCATTGGGTCATGGCATAAGGGTGCCCTACATAATATGAAACTGACTGTAGGGCTGCTGCAAGACTGCAAATATTCATGCTCTGATGATGCTTGTTTATTCCTTTAAACATTCTAAAAAGTTTGTAGGATGGCAAACACTAAGGCTTTGATTGATCTCTTAGAAGACGTGTTGGTTCCCAGAAATAGTGAGTCATATGTGTTCCATTTGTGTCTTTGGGGATAATGCACCAACCAAGGTTCGAGCCTCAGGTCGCGTCCACATCTTGTGATTCTGTGCAAATCACTTAATCTCCCCGTGCCTACCAAAAAAAAAAAAATGGATGGGTCCTCGTGTAACGTAACCGGTGCTCATGTAAAGCGCTCCAATACCTTTGGGTCAAGTTCGCACTATGTAAATCTGCAAAAAAAAAACAAATGCACATGCCCTCAATCGAGCTATTGCCGGGAAAGCCAGTGGTGACAGTAATGTAAAAAGACAATTCAGTCTGTGCAGCGAAACAAGGTACAGGTTATAAGGGATGTGCTTGGCGTAAATGACAAAGTTAGACACATATAGTGAAATTCTGGAAAGATGGAGGACGATAAGGTAAATAATACATCAAAAATAGCTAAGTGGTAGGGTGACGCAGTAAACAAACTGTAGTAATATTTGAACTTAGGACTTAATTGGAGGTTGAGGACCAAATCCTAAAGTTCTGATGATTCAGTCAAAGTTGAACTTTGTGATAAGTAAAGCAGTGAGGTATTAGGGTAGACTGGAATAGTATCTTAAATGGGCAGCTACTTGAAAGGGAAAGTACCTGCACTTTTGCAGTCTGCTGCAATACATTCAATTGGAGAGTACATGCACTTTCCCTAAGCAAACATGTACTGTAGCTAGTGAGTAACAGCTGAAGCCAGAGGAGCCTCAAGTGGGAAGAGTTCATGGAATCTTGAAGATGAATAAGAGTCTGGCATGTAGTTAGAAGATTGTTAATTGGGATAAAACCTTGGTCTGGTGTTCTTTTATAGATGGAGAGTTTCTCTGTCCTTGTATGTGCAAGATGGCATTTTTTCAGGGTTATGCGCTGCCAGTGGTCACTCAGAGGGATTAGGGGATCAGACACAGATCAGGCACACTCATTGCTCCTCGTCCCTCTTGGTTACACTGGTGCAGCAGGCCTGTCATCGCCAGTGTGTGCAACATAATCTGCTTTCCGAAACTTAAAGGCTAACTTTTTATCATCACAAGTCCACCACAAGTGAAACAACGAACGTTGTCCTTACATGAAATAAACTGCTGAATCACCTACCAACCCATGTCTCTTAGTTGCATAAAAGCACGCACCTACGAGTCCCAGAATTCAAAGTGCTATTCGGTGTGTGGGATGTGGGGGGGGGGTAGATAAAACTACTAAACACTCTATAGGCGTCAAAACTGACATGGGGCATCTTCTCAAAAAGAGCTGTTTTACATATCATACACATTTAACTTTGCAGTTCTCTTGATTGCAATTTGAAATATTATAAAGTAAATAAAAACAATACATTCCCCAGGTGATTGTAACCCACAATAGTAAAAGATAACGCTTTAAAACCAGCATGAAGTTCCAGTACTTGTTTGTGAAAACACCCAAGACATGCAAACATTACACAACAATGTACTAAGTGATATAACTAATTAAACGTCATTCACACACATCCCAATTACTCACATCATGTAAAATCGTGTTGAACATTTCTCTCAAATATTCATTAAATTCTCTACATGAAAAACTGTCTCACCGGTTACTGGTTTGTGGATTTTGAGGAACACTGGGAGACACGCTGTTCAGGCTCTCCCTTGAAGCAATTCAAACAAGGGCATCATATTGTATAATAGTTCTGGGCGGGCAGGTCTGGTCGCTCAGCAGGTGGCTTACTGACAAGAGTATCTACAAATGTAGTAAATAATGTACTTCGGCTACTTGTTACTTGTAAATGGTTGCTTGTTTGCAGAATAACCATAATGTTTGCTGATAAATAGTATGAAAATATGTTGATTATAAATGTATACATGCAATGGGGTTCCCAGGAGGAATATAGGGTTGAAATGGGTCACTTTAAGAATGATATGGACTCACTTTGTGATAAATATGGCTCGGATTTAATTTTGTTGGTGGGAGATTTTAATCTTAAACTAAACCCAAAGCTGGTAGATCTTTGGTATATAGAAATCTTAGTGTCATGTGACATAAATCTAGCAAAGTTCCCTGAAAGCTCTTTGACAACGGGTGATGCAAAGCTGGGAAATTACCTAGCGACAAAAAGTATTTTTTGCCTAAATGGCAGGATATCCCAAGACTGCCCTGCAAGGAAAACTTTTAAACAGGGGACTCAAAATTGCCCTATAGACTATGTTTCTATGTCAGCGTGGAATTTCGAATGAGTAAAAGACTTCAGGATTAGTCATATGGAAGGCAGCGATCATAATATAATAGAACTAGAGCTGGCAAACTCCCTGCAGATTGTCTGTGATAAAGTAATCCCACAACAGATGGATTACCCGAAGCAGATAAAAACACGGCTAACAGAAGAATATGTAGAAAGGCAAACCAGACTGCAACAAAATATTGAGCTAGGGTGTATGAGTGGCCTAAACTTAACCTGGTATGTTGAGAAAATAAATCAAGTAGTATAAAGCATAGGTGTAGCACTAAGATCGGATATAAGGTTCTCTAAGTGCAAACAAAACACCCAGGTCAATCAAGGGAAATCGTTAAACATAGTTTGCTTAGACAAGAAAAGAGAAGTAAGGAGAGAGGAGTGTAGTTTATGCAAAAAAATGGACCAGGCCAGGGCCGAAAAGCTAGCCAAATTAAAGAGAGAATACACCACTCTACTTCATAGTTCCAAAAGGGTCCATAAGGAAACATGCTGGGCGAGATTGCTGGAGGCAATCGAAATTATGAACATGCGTCAGTTCTGGAAGCTGGTACAATCAGCTACAGAACTTTCAGTAGCCTCAATGAACTGTGTGGTAGAAGAGGGAGCTTGGGAAGATTACCTGCAGGAATTATATTCTCCGGGGAGAGAAACAAATGAGGAGGAATTAAGGAACTGGAGGGGCCTGGTGCAGGACCTGAAATCAGATTTTTGATCTACAAACGTGTTACATATACAATAAGGACCTTGAATTTAACAAGAGCAGCAGGCCCAGATAACCTACCAGCTCTGATAATAAAATCAAAGGTGTCCTGGTGGGCAGAATTCTTCTCTCAAATGTTTTTAGTAATCCTAGAATCAGGGACGATCCCAATAAATTGGAAGGGAGCAATAATTAGGCTGATTCATAAGAAAGGGGACGTATATGCCCCTAAGAATTACAAATTAATTAACCTACTAGATATTGGCAAAAAAATCTTTGCTAAAATAATATTAGGTAGGTTAAAAGATTGGGCCGAACAGGAATCCATTGTGCCAGTTGAACAGGGAGGTTTCAAAGAAGGACACTCCACAATGGACCACTGTTTGGCCCTTTGGGCATTGGCCTGAAAGTCGATAGAGCTAAATGGTAAATTGTTCTGTTGTTTTGTCGACTCTCGGGCAGCCTTTGACTCTGTGGACCGTAACTGCCTCTGGGAAGATTTGGAAAAATACGGCATTCCGGATGGCATATTGATGATTTGAAAAGAGTTACATAGTGGGAACTGGGCCGAGGTCATCAGAGATACACAGGGGTCATTAACTCATAAAATACCTGTAGGGAATGGCCTTGGACAGGGGTGCGTTTTGGCACCCCTGTTATTTTCAATCTTCTTAGCAGACCTCCCCGCAGTGTTAGAAGTAGAAAGAAGTGCAAGTCCCAGAATGAGTGGAAACAAAGTGTCTTGCCTTTTATATGCAGATGACCTTGTGATCCTTGATCAAACTGAAATGGGTCTTCAGAGGAAATTAAATGTTTTTAAAAATTGTGATTAAAATATTTTAACTGTAAATATGCAAAAAACAAAGGTTTTACGCTTTGGAAAGAGAGGCAAAAGTTGTAATTGTTTTTTAGGACAAGACAAACTGGAAACAGTCAAAGAATATAGATACTTAGGCCTCTGGTTTGATAGCACGTTAAAATGCAGCACTCCCCTGGAAGCCCAAGCAGCGAAAGCTTTCTCGTCGGTCTGTGGGCTGAAAAAATTCAATAAAGAATATGGTGATATGTCGCATAGACCTATGATAAAGGCATTTGAGGCAATGATCCCCCCACAAGTATTGTATTGGGCTGATGTTCTTTACCTGAGCGGTAAACGTGGGTGGGATCGCGAGGAAGGAAAGATTTTAAAATGCTATTGTCTCTACCAAGCTGTACAATGATCCAAGCGATCAGAATGGAGCTAGGGCTAATAGCATTGAGCGTACAGACCCAAATGGTCTTAGTAAGATTTTGGAAACACCAGGACCCAGGTGGCGGGCAGAAGGTCTCACTTTGGTGCAGAGAGGAGATTCAAACAAGTAGCCTTGGGTGGGCAAAGGATGTAAGAAGAACCCTCCAGAATATAGCAGGGCACCTCAAGGTAAGACTTTCGCAGCCCTCCCTGGAAGCAGACTTTACTAAAAGAATGCTTAGAGACCATGGGCTCTTACATTCAAGATCGCAAGACTTAGATTATATGAGCTAGAAAAAAATCGGTCAAGTGGTTAAAAAGCTCATGGGAAAATGCAGCTTGGTTCCCATGTTTGGATATTCTGCCCAATAAAGGGTTAAGACACGAAATTCTAAAGGTTCGTGTTGGTATTGACCTTTGGAAGACGGAAGAAAAAATAAAGGCTGCACTGATTAAATTAGATGGTATTTGTATATGCGGGCTAGAAATAAGAAATTATATTTTGCACATATTGCTTGTTTGCACATTGATTTTATGCATACGGAAGTTGTTTTTATGTCCAATATTTTTAAAATACAAGGTTAATTCACGTGCCAAAGCAGTTTGTCGACTTACGGATATGCCATCCTTGGACATTACAATTGCTTTAGGAAAATTCCTGAAAGCAAAAAAAGATTATGTAAGGGAGTCACTAAAGGAGGGACATTGATTTTAAACTTTTTTAGTGTTTTTCCACTATTGAGAATTTTATGGATGAAGACCCTTGCAAACTGTGCTAAATGAATTATGAATGTCTTTGGGGGTTACATTTTGTTCTATGTATACTAAATTGCTAATTTATTGCTTATAGAATTATTGTAGTCATTATCATGTGGATCTTAATCATGTTTTATGAATTGTTTAAAGACTATGGTCTAAATAAACAACGTTTCTCTCTCTCAGTGGTCACTCAGCGGGATTAGGGGATCAGACACAGATCAGGCACACTCATTGCTCCTCGTCCCTCTTGGTCACACTGGTGCAGCAAGCCTGGCATCTCCAGTGTGTGCAACATAATCTGCTTTCCGAAACTTAAAGGCTAACTTTTTACTTATCACAAGTCAGCCAAGAGTGAAACAACGAATGTTGTACATACATGGAATAAACTGCTGTATCGCCTACCAACCCATGTCTCCTAGTTACATAAAAGCACGCACCTACAAGTCCCAGAATTCAAAGTGCTATTCGGTGTGTGGGGTGTGGGGTGTGGGGGGTAGGTAAAACTACTAAACACTCTATAGGCGTCAAAACTGACATGGGGCATCTTCTCAAAAAGAGCTGTTTTACATATCGTACACATTTAACTTTGCAGTTCTCTTGAATGCAATTTGAAATATTATAAAGCAAATAAAAACAATAAATTCCCCCAAGTGATCGTAACCCACAATAGTAAAAGATAACGCTTAAAAACCAGAATGAAGTTCCAGTACCTGTTTGTGAAAGCACCCAAGAGATGCAAACATTACACAACAATGCATTAAGTGATATAACTAATTAAACGTCATTCACACACATCCCAATTACTCACCTCATGTAAAATCGTGTTAAACATTTCTCTCTAATTTTCATTAAATTCTCTACATGAAAAACTGTCTCACCAGTTACTGGTTTGTGGATTTTGAGGAACACTGGGGGACACGCTGTTCAGGCTCTCCCTTGGAACAATTCAAACAAGGGCATCACTCTTAAATGATGAGCCACATTGTATAATAGTTCTGGGCAAGCAAGAGGGTCGAACCAGATTTACTTCTGCAATGTAACTTCCGCATGCTCACAGAAGAGACTCTGCTAATTAACGCATGCTCAGTTCAAACTATTTTCAAAGGCCTGCTATTATCCAAAAGGTGAAACTAATATCGCTTGTTTATGTTAATTTTTCTCTAGCTTGTTGTTTCTAAAGAAACTTCATGTCAACTGATATTTTCGATACTGAGCATTTCATTTAGTGATAGCACGGCACAGCTTATGTTGATTCGTTACTAATATTCAAACCATGAGCATTAAACGAACCATACCTCCCACCTTCACTGTGGATCTCGTAAATCAAAATGAGTTTTAGGATGTATTTGTCAGAATAGACATCCTACTGCATGTAGCAAGCGAAAGCTGAAAACTAGCCCGACCAGTGCATGGTGGGATTGGGAGTGGGCTTCTCATCCCCATCTGTGGAGCGCAGTGCAGCAATATCATTAATAACTAGTGCCAACAAACACAACGTTCTGAACACGCGAGCCAAGGCAATTAAAAAATAGGGAATGCCAAAGCGATTCTGGTATTTTATTGACCTCTGCTGGTCGTTTTCTATCAAGACAGTTGAAAAAAATACTGTTAGGGGAACATGTATGTACCTTTTTTAAGGTCATAAACAGTCCGAATGGCAAAATCGACTGGAAAAAAAGACTTTCCCCAATGTACCAAACCCTATGTGGCGATTCGGAAACCTATTACCGAATCACAAAATGGGTTAGAGATTTGCTTTTAGGAAGGGGCGTGTTTAGGGCATCCTTTCCCAATACCGAATCACATCGGTATGTAGAAATGTTTTGTGACCGGAATACGGTCTCAAAACATTTGCATTTTACCACCTACTTCAAGTAGGTGGTAACCATTTGCAAACGGGAAGGGGTGGTCCCCAAGGGACCCCTTCCCCTTGTTTGTAAAAGCATTTTTTAAGGGAAGGCAGTGGTCCCAATCACATGAATAATTCAATCACATATCTGATGATATAGTGTTGCGGGGATTTTGCTCCTGCACAGAACTATGCACAGGAAACCAGAACCTCAGTGAATTGTGGTGTACCAAAAAACTCACCTCAGTACCCAGAACCCCTATCCGACTAGCATCAGTGTCTCATTAGCTCTCCGTCCTACAGCAAAGCTACCAATGATTAGACAACCCAGAACATGCGACTTCGGGTACTCTCAGGAATGGTGGGAATCAAGAACACTCTTTCGTTTAATTCTCATACCAGTCCACAACGTGAGTAATGAGAGACACAGAAAAGTTTTAAATGTTTATTTTAAAGATGTGCTCTTAGATGCAGTATTTTGGCTAACATAAGCAGGCATATGATTATAAATAAAACAATCAGCATTGTTACAATTCCATAAAACACAAAGGGAGAAATCATATTATAATGATCATGGAAACAGGTCCTATTGCGCCTTGTAAACCACCCTCCCCTGCTAGGAACTAGGTTTTATAATAATAGAAGGTCTATTAGGATTGAGTGGGGAACTCCATACCTCCAAGATCAGCAGAGGTGAATCACATCACAGGATCAGCAAAGCTCTCTCTCACTGGAAAAGGTTTTTCTCCAAGTGCTTAAATCATGCATAAAGTGCAATATTAAAGACACTAGAATTTCAGTTGGTTGCAGCTGTGTGTGTGTTGTATCTAGGGCGTGGGCCGATCAACCTGAATAACAGCATCCATTGTTATGGTGACCTTGAAGAATTCTGCACGCAGTGTACAGACTAAGGTCGCACTGTAAGTCTAGGGATGTTAAAACACAATTCTCAAGCGAGGAAAATCAAGCAGTTTCACTTACAACAACAATTATATGCAGTGTCGTGTGCAAAAGCTGCAAAATGGCGTTTAAACTTCTAATAAGCTAGAAACAAAGAAGCCCCGAGCGCGGGGCACAACACGCTGTGGGGGAGCGTCCAGGGAACAAGAGGGTCTCCCGGGCGCTCCCCGCCTCTTTATTCACAAGGGGCCGGGTGGGGGTGGCTACGCCCCCCACCCAGCCCCTCCTGCAGCACGCCCCCTCCCCCCCTGACCCGGACATCCTACCATGGTATCCGGGTCAGGGAGGTCGCCGGCCAATCGGTGGCGGGGCGTGCCCATGAGGGCCCGCCCCACCACCGAGAGGCACGAAGGGGGAGGCGGTCGCCGCGCCGCCATGCGGGCGGGGGGGCCAACGCCCCCCCTTTTCACATGGTCAGCGACTGGCTGACGCCCCCCCCCGTCTGACCACACCAACCCCCAGAGACATGAACATGAGGCCTGGTTATCTTTGGAAGTCGGGAGGTCGCAAGAAGCCCGGCCGTATTTATTAAGATATGAAATTAAAAAAGGTTTTTAATTGCATGGTCAACAATTTATACAAAAATCAGCAGGACATTAGATACAATATCGTCAACAAGTTTGAGAGGCTAACCTTAACAAAACTCTAATACAGATTGTTTCCTAACCGAATCTAACATCCTCATCTTGATTTTTGTATCCTACATTTCTGGCCATATGGCAAGGTCGCTAACCGGTGTCAGGTCCTACTAGCTGCGCCTCACCTAGAGATGTGCGCATGCGCGGCCGGGCCTGGTAATTACCCGGTCTACGACGTGAACTCCATATACCCACTAAAGGAGGGCCCTTACTCTGCGCCATCCGGTGATGTCATGAGTATGCGCGCGCGGGGTGGCTACCAGCCTAAAGAAAGCGTGACTACTCCAACCCGCGCCCCTTTGAAGCATCAGTTACCTTGCCCCTGAAGTTCTAGGAGTGGCCAATGGCCCCTCCCCCTGGGCGGGAACCTCCATAGGATGATGCCCGCCCCCTCAGACCTTAAAATAGCTGCTCACCGGTCATGACCTTACCGCCACAGGCCAGCATTGTTAACCGACGATCTGGCCTCCCCCTATCTAGACCCAAATTGTTTAGCAAATCCCTCCAACCAGGCCCAGAGATTGTTAGACCACAAGACATTCCCCGCCTCATTCAAGTGAACTCCATCCCCCAGGTAGTACTGTTCACCCCAGATACACCCATGTGGAATCGTCTGCAACCGGGGGGCTCGAAATAGTTTGTCCAACTGTGTGTTGATCCTCTTTACCGAGTGATTCAACGCCCTGACCGAGTCCCCCCCTCGCCACTGCCATCGAGGGATAAGTTGCGACCATACTACCGTGCAACCCGGGCAGGTCCTGGCCACCCACCCCGCAGTGGAGATAATCTCTTCAATAAGGATGCGTCTCCCCAATTTGGCCAAATCATTCTCCCCCAGGTGAAGTATCACCACTGACGGGGGGACGGGCTGCCGAGCTAAGAGTCCCTGGAAGAAGTCCCTAAACTGGTTGAGACATAAACCCCCTCTCCCGAAGAACGAGATGTCAAACCCCTGTTGCGCAGCCCTTTTCTTACGGTCTCCTGAAAGAAAAACACCTTCAGCACGTCTCACATCAGAGTGACCCACAATCCAAACCATTTTCTTGTGTTGATCCCGATGCTTATTCCGCGATGGTGTAGATCGTTGCCGCCCGGTGGCGAGTTCCTCCCCTGCGTCACAGGTCTGAGAAACAAACCAGGCGTGAGCACCATCTTGTCACAACATGTCAATTCGCACATATCGTTTGTAACATTCAGAGGACCATCTCCCAATTTTCTTCACATTCTCTACTGGGAGGCCCCTTGCTACTGCCTCAGTTGCTGCCCCAATTCTAAAGGAGTGAGTGCCAAATTCCTTGGGGTCAAGACCTGCCTGTCTGACCGTCAGCCCCAAGACTCTTCTGAACTGGTACCTAGTCAAGGGCGTACCGTCGGCGTGACACAACAGTGCACCTCCCGCCGTGCCCCCCGCTGCCTATGGAAGACTTCCACATGCGCAACTGGGCAGCAAGGATTGGCACGGGCCCGGTGGAGCACTATGGTATGACCCCGTGACTCCTGGTCAGTTTTCGATTTCTGAATTGTCACCTACATGGTATCCTCCCTGATCCTTACACAAGCCCCTTGTAGGCCGCCCTGCTGATCATTCTTGGACGCTGCCACCAACTCGCCAATTTTCAGAGCCCCATAGAATGCCAAGGAAAATGCAGCTTTGAAAAGAAGTACCTCCCACTCCGAGCTACAGACACTGTCAAGTGCGACCAATAAAGCCGTCAGCCGTGCTAGCCCGATGGGCCTTCTTTTATCTGCTGGGTGACCCTGTAAACGGCGCCAACCCCTCAAGGCCTTGCGCACCATAAAGGTGTTAGTGGGATCTCGCATGCCCTTAGCAGGCGCAAAGAAGGAGACCGCCGCCCTATGCCTGCTCGCAGCCGCTACTGAACGTCCTTCCCTATGCATCCATTCTAAATAGGCCGCAAAGCTGTCCTCCTGAGCCCATATAACCTCCCATTCCTGCCCCAAGAAAGAACGGTAAGACAAAAACGCCCCTTCATAAGCCGTCTTGGTCCTGGGGGCTAAGCTAGCAACCACGAGGTCCTGTAATCTGGGGCACCAATCTGCCAAAGTACTGCTGGGAAGTGCGCTGGCGAGGGGTCTGCTGCAGGAAGATGTTCCCTGAAAACCTGCATTTTAAAGCGAGAGAGGGAGTCAGCTGCATTATTGAGAATGCCAGGGACATGCTTGGCCTTGAAAACCACATTCCATTTTAGGCACTGCAACACAATCTCCTTTATCAGGCGCAGTATGAAAGGACAGCATGCCCCCTGTTGGTTTATACATTCCACTACTGTCATGTTGTCTGACCAGAACACCACTGATTGATTACATAAGTGTTCGGGCCAGACCTTCAATGCCACCCAGATTGGGAAGAGTTCAAGGAAGCCAATATTGGTGGTCAGACCCCATGTTCTCCATTCTTCCGGCCAACGCTGGGCGACCCACCTGTTCCCCAGGATGGCGCCAAAGCCCACACTACCAGCAGCGTCTGTCCATAAACCCAACTCTGCTGATGTGGCGGGAGGACCGGGCCACACTACCCTGCCATTGAAATCCTCCAAGAACGCCATCCATATAAGCATATCCTGGCGAACCTCAGACGACAACCTTGTGTGGTGATGTTTCTCCCGTAATCCTTTCATCGCTTGGGCAATGGAGCGTGAGAACGGGCGTGCCATAGGGATGACCCGCAGTGCGAAGTTCAGTTGCCCCACCACTTCCTGTAGTTGTTGCAAGGAAACCTTGTCTTTGCGTAGGCATTGACGTAGCGCTGTTCTAAACTTGGACACTTTGTCCCTGGGCAACCTGAAGCATCCCTCCACTGAGTCAATCTCGATACCAAGAAATTCCAAGCAGGTGGATGGGCCAAACGTCTTTCCAGGCGCAAGCGGAACCCCAAAAGCCCGCATGAGCACGCAAAATTCCTGCAATGCCCAAGCACACTCCTGAGAGCCCGTCGCACCTAAGAAGAGAAAATCGTCTAGGTAATGCATGACCTGCTGGTGGCCCGTCGCCTGTCTCATGACCCATTCTAGAAATGAGCTAAACATCTCGAAGTATGCACATGATATGGAACAGCCCATGGGCATGCATTTATCCATGTAAAACTTGTCTCCAAAAGTGAAACCTAGGAGATGATGATCAGCCGGATGAACCGGGAGGAGACGGAAAGCTGATTCAATGTCTGACTTTGCCATCAGTGCCCCCGGCCCCATGGCACGCAACAAGTCAACCGCCTGGTCAAAAGAGGCATACTTTACACTACAAATCCCCTCCTCAATGGCATCATTCAAAGACGCGCCTCTAGGCGCCGACAGGTTGTGGATCAGTCTGAACTGACCTTTCTCTTTTTTGGGAACTACTCCTAGTGGTGAACAAACAAAATTGGGGACAGGCACCCTCAGGAAAGGGCCAGCTATCCTGCCTAGAGACAGTTCCTTGCTAATTTTAGCCGCCACCACTGAAGGATTGTGTTTTACTGACAATTGGTTCTTGCAATGGGCGCTGCCTGTGTACCCCCCCGCCGGGATCCTAAAGCCTTGGGAGAAACCTTCCTGGAGTAGAGTGGCTGCTGTGTGGTCCGGATATCTATTTAACCATGGGATCATTGCTAAAACATCTACAGGCGTAGGGGTACCCAACTGGTTTGTACTACACTGGCTTCCCTCTTCCCCTCTGACCATGGTTGCCGTGCTTGGACCTGCAAGATGATTCTGGGTGTGAGGGGTGACCACAGGCCGCACATGCATATCTAAATCTACAGGTACCCGGGGCCCTTGTGCAGGTGCGCTTATTAAAGTCCCAGCACACCCCTTTTTTCTCTGACCCGCCGGCCCTATTCTTCCCGGGGACCTCACTCGCTTGGGGGGACCGAAAGGGCTGTTGAGGTCTGGCGGAGAACACCCTGACCGCACTGGTGGACTGAGGGGGGGGGGGGGCGAGCTCTCTGAGAACTGCTGATGCCATGACATAGAGTCAACCCTATCCCATGTCAATGATGGGTTAAATTCCAAAGCTTTCCTGAAATTTACATCATACCCTTTCCACGCATCCCCAGAGTACTGTTCACTCCACCCCACAATCCTGTTCTGGTAGCACGCCAATGGCGCCTGGACATTAGGGGGTCGTTCGGCCTTGATAGCCGTGAATACAGCAAAAGCCCTGATCCAGTTAAGCAGCGTTTCATCCACCCTAAATCTAGAACACTGTGCCCTCCATTCACTTGGATGCATCCACTCTTTTAGTGTCTTAGCATGCTCCATTTCCCTATTATCCAGCAACAATGAAAAAATGTACACATATTTATCAGCCTTAATCATCTCCTTCACAGTCTGCGACACATGTTGTGCTAAATTCTCACTCCTGGAGGGTATAGAACCATCCCCCAAGAGAGGCAGTGCCACCTCCTTACCATTTCCGGGCACCTGGGCCGGCTGCCCACTAGCTCCATTCGGTTGGGCGGGACTGGAACCTGCGAGGGAAGAAGATGAGGGCACTGCAGCACTGTCGGCCACTGCTGCCGATTTAATCTTTTCCACGAACTTTGCCCCCTCTGCCGCATGATCTGAAGAAGCAGGAAAAAACCCCCCTTCTGCAGCCACGGCATCAAGGCCGTTATCTGAGATACCAATTCAGGAGGCATTGAGTCTAGGTTACCTGCTGGGACTGCAGGCGCCACAGGGGGCATACCCAGTGGCACAGGTGTAGAAGGCAAGGGGGCGGCCGGTTGCGGCAAGCCTGTGACTGGGATCGGGACCACAGGTGAGGGGGCAGGCCCCGCAGGAGGGAGCCCCGGCGGAATGGCAGGAGCCGGTGCCGCGGGAGCTGGAACTACAGGCGCTGGTGTAAGAGGGGCCGGAACCATAGGTACAGGTGTGATAGGTACTGGAACTACGGGCTCAGGGGCGGGGGCAGTGTACCTGGGTTTCTTGGCCTTAGACCTCTTAGGCGGGGTAACAAAATCCCCCCTTGGCAAGGGGGCCACCCTCTGGCGAATAGCCCTAACAGATGGGCCAGGGGCATCATCAAACCTTTCATTGATGCGGGCCTCTAATTCATCAAGTTTCCCCAATCGCTTGTTCATGTTGCTCATCTCCCGCATCATGGCCTGCATCATAACCTCCATCTTGGATCCTCCTTTACCACCCCTTGGCCCTGGCATGTTCAGAACCCACCAACCACTTCCTACACTCTCAGAGATACAATTTGACCGTATGTGCACTTTGTACCTTTACCAGATGGAGGATGTCCAGGGGGCTGAAAGCACCATGCAACGGCAACCGCAACACCACCGGCTTGTCCGGCTATGTCAGGGGTGAGTAAACCTAGTGTAGACCCACCCGGCGGCAACCAGGAGCGATGAAATGCTAGCCCCCCGTTCTCCCCTTACCGACCAATCCTGCGTGCTCCGCGCCGGTATTGCGACCTACTCCACGTCCTCGAGCTGATCAGTCAAAAAATGCAGCAATGTTTTCTTTGATTGCCTGTAATAGAGAATGTATTAATACCTGGGAGTATGAGGCGGGAGAAACCCTTATATTAAAGGTGGTTGGACTACCCTTTTGACCACCACCCTCCAGCCTATCTCTGCCTGTATGCCCCAACCATTGAAAGCACCCTTGGTTTTTATTTATACAGGCCCCTCAATGTAAACTGACACCCACAATTGGTCACTCAAACAATGTGCATCAACATGAATCAGCCCCTATGTTAGTTCAAATTACTCGAATTCAACAATTAAATGCACCCTTTTCCCCTGGTCTCCCATCCACGTGCTGCCTTGGTCGACCCCGCTTCACTACCTAAACAGCTCACTCGAACAGCCGGCCAATTCCGTTAACTGCAAAGCGAGGGAAAAAGACAAATAGATCAACAAAACGCCCGCATGAGGAGCGGATACGGCGGGATTTCAGCGTGCTGCAAAGCGGTGAAAAAATGTATCAAACGCCCGCGTGAGGAGCGGATAAGGCGAGATTTCAGCGTGCCGTTCTTATCCCGCTAATCGGGCACAAAATGCAACGTTGCACCGGCTGCGTGTGTCCCGCCAACCCGCTCCCGCCCCGCCAAGAAATACCTCGGTATGAGACCCCACCGCTAGGAAGCAAACTATGGTCTTTTCAATCTTGAATCTTTCTAAAACGGTTTCCTTGAATTTACTACCCAGTTGTGCTACAAAGTTTACTTTGATTTTCTAAGTTCCTGTGCAGTCATGGCTCAGCCTGTGGACATTCCACAGCATAGTCGCATTGCGGTGCGCAATCATTTGCAGACTTACAATGTTCCCGTTGACGGCTTGGCTGTGATTTTGGTGGTGAGTGCGGATGCAGCTTACTCGTACGAACTCTTTTATTCGTGGGTAACATTTCCGGCTGTGGACGCTAATTCTAATGTGTTCCACACTTACACTCCCTCACCTGTGCCGAATGAATATACTCCGTAAAGGGCACTGGAAATACCTATTGATCATTGGCAGCATCGAGTTTGGTTTGGTGGCGCCCTACCCCATTCTTTAACCGCTCCGAGGTTAGGTCCTTTGTCCATTCCAGGCGCAAATTGGCCTGTTCTGGCTGGATTTACTCCTCATCCTCAACACGGCAATTGTACCTTGGCGGAGGTTCGTAGACTACATGTAGTTTCTATTGCCGTGATTCGTGCATTAGTGCAATACATAGGTCGTCATCTCCCGGGTGGGCCTGAGAGAGCCCCTGCATAGGAGACAGAAGTCAGACGACCCCGTTAGGGACAGGTCACGAACCCCTCAATCCAGAAACAGCGACCTAGGAGCCTCCCCTGGACACAGCCAGTTCCGCCGTTGGAGAATCACACAGTTCTCCTCGGTAAGTATTCCAGTGTCCCCACTTCCTGTCCCACACCTTGGGGCAACCCCTCGTTTTATACACGGTCTTCTCTGCGATCATACATTGGTCCATTGCGGCCACCCAGCCCACCACCAGCGGTCTTTCCGAGGAGCCCCAACTCATTGCTATAGATCTTTTAACCAGTAGAAACCCCAGTGAGGCCCATTGTAGTTCCAGGGCAGTGAGGTCATTAGGGCCCCAGATGTTAAGGATACAAACTCTAGGTGACTCGGGCAGAGGCTTGCCCAGGGAACAGCTCATCATGGACCGGGCGATCATCCAGAAACGCTGTATAACAGGACACTCCCATAGGACATGATAGAAGGTTCAAGGGAGCCCACAGCTACGGAGGCATAGGGCGTCCGGTCTCCGTCCTATCCTAGCCAGTGTGAGGGCCTATATGTACGCTCTGTGTAGCACTTTTCGCTGTATCAATCGGAACCTGTGACATATAGTTGACTCTCTCGGAGACATCAGTGCCGATCTCCAATCCTCGTCGTCTAGGGGACCCAGGTCCGCCTCCCACTTGGCCCTCAACGGTAAGAAGGAATCGGGGAGATTGTTACAGAGTTTACGGTAGGTCAGGGAGATTACTTTTTCAGGAAGAGGTTCTGACAGGAGCCTATCCTCCAGTGAGGATGCGGCGGGTTATAGAGGCGAAGTCCAGAAATGCGTCCCGCAGGGCATGTGAAATTTGCAGGTATCTAAAGAACTCAGTGGGAGCCAGGGCGTATTTAGCTTGTAGGTCGGCAAAAGTCAGCAGCTTGTTTTTGTGAATCAGATCTCCGACCTCCGAAATCCCAATCGCATCCCATCTGTCGAAGCCTCGGGAGAAGCAGAGGGAACCCAGTCGTTGGGCTGACCAGAGAGGCGAGGCCTTGGTCAGTTTGCCAGCCCACCCTAACTTTTTGTTGGCTACGTGCCAAATCCGCACCGTGTGGGCCATAGGCCCAATGTATCGTGTTTTGGTGGGTTTACTATATAGGGCTCCCAGGTAGCCCTCCCGCCCCGTTTGCTCTCTGTCCAGAAGAAAGGCCGGGTTAAACGGGGAGCCGTGTATCCTATGGTTGATCACCACTAGCTGGGAGGCCCAATAGTAGAGTCGAAGATTGGGGAGGGCTATTCCCCCATCGTACCAGCCCTGGAACAACTTACAGAGAGCTATCCTGGCAGCACCGCCATCCCAAAGCAATCTCCGGAGCTCACTCTCCACCGCTGTGAAATACGAATCAGGTACGGGAAAAGGGCAGGTCTGAAGGACGTAGAGGAAACGGGGAAGCGCAAGCATTTTAAATAATGCCGCCCTGCCCAGGAGAGAGAGCGGAAGCGACCGCCAATGATCGACATCGCTTCTCAGTCTGCGCAGTGGTCCCAGCAGGTTGCGGTCGTAAAATTGCGTAGAGTCTGGGGTAATGAAAATACCTAGATAGGTAAAACCGTCCGAAGCCAGCGTAATAGTGAAGTCCCGGGGCAAGCAGGGCGGCGGGCCATGTAGCATGTTTAGCACAGACTTGGACCAGTTTATGGCATAGCCAGAATATTTACCAAAGTTAGTGAGAACGTGGAGCAGGCTGTTGATGGAAGACTTTGGGGATGATACGTAAATCAGGATGTCGTCGGCATAGAGGGAGATTTTATCCACAATCTCGTCACTCCAACGCAGGCCTCGAATTGAGGCATCAGTACGAACCCAGTGAGCTAGAGGTTCCATGGTAAGGGCGAACAACAGGGGAGAGAGAGGGCAACCCTGTCTGGTACCCCGGTGGAGAGGAAATTTTCTAGACATGAAGTTGTTAACACGGACCTGGCCAAAGAGGTCTGTGTAGAGGAGGCGCACCCAGGCAATAAAGGTGGGTCCGAAGCCAAATTGACGGAGGACCTCGAACAGGTAGGACCATTCAATTGAGTCGAAAGCCATAGCTGCATCAAGGGATAGTATAGCAGCGTCTTGGGAGAGAGAGGGCTGTCGGCTCAGCACATTGTGGACTCTACGGAGGTTCAGCGCCATGTTCCGGCCCGGCAGGAAACCAGACTGGTCGTCGTGTATCAGTGAAGGGAGTACCAAGAGAAGACGAGTCGCCAGCAGTTTTGCCAGAACCTTAGCACCCGTGCTGATCAGGGAGATCGGCCGATAGGAGCTACAGGCAGTGGGAGGTTTGGTAGGCTTTAAAATAACAGCAATGGAAGACAACCTTTGGTCGAGGGGAAGTATACCCTGTTCCAGGCTCTCCACAAACATATTTAGGAGATGGGGGACAATGTCAGGGGCCATTCCCTTCAGAAATTCGATCGGGACTCCATCTGGACCCATGGCCTTTCCGGAGTTTACAGCGAAGAGCGCCGAGGTGAACTCCTCAACGGATAAATCTGCATCCAAGGCGAGGCGATCCGATTCAGAGATGACAGGGAGACTCATCTCCTCCAGCAGTTTTCTGGATTCATCGGAGGAGTAGATATTGCCGGCGGTGTAAACCCTTTCGTAGTGAGTGGCGAATACCTCAGCTATGTCCTGGGGGTCAACCACAACCGTCCCGTCCGGGTCGGCTACAGAAGGTACCCATCTCGTCGCCTGGTCGCGTCGCTCCAGCCATGCTAGCATAGAGCATTCGTAGATCCGATGGCGTGTGTGGAGCAGTCGTGTTTGTGCCCGTTCTTGGGCCAATGCTCTATAAATCAGCTGTTGGGTACGGAGACGTGCGGCGGTGGAGTCCGTGGGTGCATTACTGTGGGATACCTCAAGGTCAATGAGTTCCGTTTCAGCCTTCGAGACGAGCTCAGCCTGTTTGCGCAGATGACTCGCTTTCAGGGCTAATGCTTCACCCTTCACCACCGCTATGTATGCCTCCCAAAGCGTAACCGCCGAGTATACCGAGCCGACGTTTTCGTCGAAATAGTGTTCCGTGCATTCCCTCAACTTATCCGTAGGAGCTAGGGATTAATAATGATTGGTCCCCTCACGATCTGACGGTTATATGTTAAGTCCACCATAAGCGGTGAGTGGTCAGATATACCTCGTGGGAGGTGTCGTGGGCGGGTAAAGTGACCAGTGTCGGCGTTGGGGCAGAAGAAATAATCGATTCTCGACATGCTGTTGTGTGCGTTGGAGTAGTGGGTGAAGGAGGGCGTGTCGGGGAAGTGAAAGCGCCAAATGTCAGTCAGTCCCAGGGCAAAGTCAGCTAGTTCAGAGGTATGACGGTGTGAGATTCTCTTGGGTCTACGGTCCTGGTCGTCACACATGGTGGCGTTAAAGTCCCCTCCCATGATCAGGGTACCCGGGAGTAGGGTCATCAATCGATCACCCAGATCTTTAAGAGAGTCGCGCACCAAGGTCGGTGGAAGATATACTGAAACGATATTCAGCGGGCGTCCCTCCCAGGTGGCCTCCACCACTGCAAAGCGACCTAAAGGGTCCGCCCAAAAACGTAAGTGGGTGAGTGCAAGAGATTTCCTAACTAATATTCCGGTTCCCCGGGACCCGGTTGTGAACCCTGCATGTACCAAAAGCCTGTACCCCCCCTCTGCATTGCCTGGCAGGTATTGCCAATCAGGTGGATCTCTTGCAACAGGACTATGTCGGGGGAGTGGCGTCTAAGGAACTGGAGGACCACACTACGTTTTATTTTGTGACCCAGTCCATTAACGTTCCAGGTGAGGGCTGTAAGGGAGCTAGAGAGTTGGCGAGACATGGTTGTAAGGGAGAGGGATCAAGATAGTAGGTCGCCTATACAGGAGCCCCCCGGGACAACCAGAAGCCGGGTTCGCATCAAGCTGCAGGATAGGTGAAACGTGTGGACCCCAGGGGCCATAAAGTCATCTGAAAGCGAGACCCTGCAACATAGGACCTCGGATGAGCGATAAGGCAAAATAAAGGACCAGTCTGCTGGAACCTAAGGGAGAAGTTAACAATGGTAGGTGAACATCGGAAGCTCTGTGAAATACATTAATAAACATCATAACAACAACAAAGACGACCCCATACCCCCCACTTCTTATCCCCTCCCCCCACCCTGCTTCCCTGCCCGCGGATTCAGAACTAGCCACACCCCAACTAGGCAGAGTGCCTGTCGCCCTCCCACTCATTTTGGGGTTAGCAAGTGTGCCGGCAGCGCCCTTCATCCGACTGAGAGGCAGTACGAATGTAATACAGTAATAGGGACATGTCATACATTTACGCCAAAATCACAGATTAGAAAGTTACTTGTGAGGTAGCTGGTGCGGCCCAGACCCGGCCAGGAGAGTAGATTTCAGGAACAATGCGGTGCATGCAGAGGAGGCTTGCCCCCCCGGACCCTTTAGCAAACCACCGGACCCCCAGACAACAAGGGACCAGATATTTTCAGCCAGGCCGTCGTGACGGAGACATGTCATTCCGCGTCCACAAGAGGTCCCGTGAAGAGATCCTGACTTTCCGGCGGGGGGTCCTCTCTCGTGGAGTCATCCGGCACCGTATGGCGGCGCGGAGAGCCGCCAACCCTACTCCAGCCCTCCAGCCAGTTCCAAACTTCCTCCGGCGAGAAGAAGAACCAGGTCTTCCCATCGCGTTCTACACGTAGTTTCGCCGGAAACAGCATGGAGTATTTGACCCCCCTGTCTCGCAGTGCTTTTTTGGCCTCCAGGAAGCTGCGTCGTCTTGCCTGCACCCTAATCGTGAAATCCGGAAACATAGAGATGCGAGCATTGTCCAAAAGAAGGGGTGGTCCGGAGCGGGCGGCCTGCAAGATTGCGTCCCGGTCCCTAAAGTTAAAAACCCTCGCAATGATGGGGCGAGGGGGGGCACCCGGCTTAGGTGCGCCACCCGGGACCCTGTGCGCTCTTTCGATAGAGAAGTAGTTTGAAAGGTTTTCCGGCTGAAGGTGAGTCGTGACCAAGGATTCCACAAAGAGGTCGGCTGAGGGCACCTCCACTCGTTCCGGAACCCCCAAAATGCGAATGTTATTTCGTCTCGCCCTCCCTTCGTAATCGTCGAGTTGCTCGCCCATCTGTTTCTGTTGCTTTTGAAGCTGGGCGACCTGTTGTTGGAGAGTGGAGGTGTCATCAATCAGAGCCGCTGTCTTGACCTCAACGTCTCGGACCTTAGAGTCCATTTTACACAGGTCAGCGCGCAAGAGGGTCACCTCTATGTTTACTGAGTCGATGCGGGTCTCCAGAGAGGAGCGAACACCAGCGATAGCCTTCATTACGTCCTCGAGGGTGAGTGTCTTTGACCCCTGAGTAGGGGAAGCGAGCTTCGAGTCACTCGAGGGGGCCGCGTCCTTGTTGTCGACTTTAGCAGCCCAGGAGTTCCTAGTGATCTGCCTCTGAGTAGTGCCACGTGACCCCTTTCCGGACGCCATCTCCACCGGGCAGTGGGGTCTCGAATCCAGGAGGGCACAACAGAGTCAATAACGGAGGTGAAGGTCGACACCCAACCACGGCGGCGAAGCGGGCCAAGAGCGGTCTACAACACGTCCCCGGGATCAATCAGTCCAGCACCCGCAATGATTCCCAATCGTGGGCACAGAGTCTCGGGCCACCTCCCTGGCGATGAGTCCACGAGCCGCGCCCGTGGCGCGGGTATTGCGTTCCACTGGGGGGCCCCGTAGCGGCAAGCAGCAGGCGGAACTCAAAGAGATGGGGCTCCCCTCACGTCACCAAAGACAGCGCCGGGCACCAGCGGGCAACGCGGAGATCCGCCGCCAATTCAGAACCAGCCAGGTGGAGGAGCAGGTACGTCGTGTAGGCAGGTGGATCGGTGCACTTCCGGGGCCACGAGTCCCAGTCACCGCGTCCGGTGACGTCAGCAATGGCATGAGCAGACTAGGCACAAGTTTCCGGCGCCGGTCCAACAAGAACCGGGGGACACAGGGCCCCCAGGAGTTGCTCCCGGGGCTTCAGGGAGTCGCAGCGCACCAGGTGTCGGCCAATCGGGTCCACCCCCCCCAGGCCACTGGTCGTGTGTCCAAGTGAGGGGATCACCTCACGGTCGGGACAACGTCTGCAGGCAGAGTCCGCCGCTCCCCTCCACGGAGCCAGCCGAGTGTGTAGGGACCATGCGCCGCCCAGCCCAGCAGCAGGGAAGTTGAAATGTGCAAGGGCCGCCCGCGGCAGGCCGCAGAGCCGGGGAGTCACGCAGCCCACCCTCCGTCCAGAAGTGACTCACATCGCGGCCCCCTCCTCAGGTTGGGGGCCGCTCCAAAGGGCGTTCGAGCGGTCCGTCGGGTCTCCACAGGCTGTCGGTAGATCCGGCGAGGGGCACAGGGCAGTGCCAGGGGTCGCTCGCAGCAGGCCTCAAAGCCGGGGAGTCTCGTAGCTCACTCCCCGGCCGGAAGCGACACGCACCGCGGTCTTCTCCTTAGGGTGGAAGCCGCTCCAAAGGGCGCCCAAGGGTCCGTCAGGCTGCCACAGGCAGTCGGTGGGTCTGCCGAGGAGCACAGAGCAGTGCGGGAAGCACCCGGTGCTCGAATCCAGTCACCCCCGGAAGGGAGAGCATAGGGGGACCGCCGGAGCCCCGGAGCGGTCGCCATCTTGCGGGACCAGGGGGGGGATCAGCTCTCCCCGGGCTTTTCAGACTTCGAGAAGCCCCGGTCGGGCCAGCACTTTGCCACAACGGGCCCAATCGGTTGAGGATGCGATTCCCTCAGGTAGAGGAGGGAATCCCGGTCCCTGGACGGATCGGTGTGGCGGATCGTCGGAGACGGCAGGGAGTCGCTCTAACTAGCGACCATTCCCGCCGGCTGTCGGCCACGCCCCCTAAAGCCTTTTTCTGTCAAAGAGAAGAAGCAACCCCAAGGGCAGACTTCAGAAACGGAAGTTCAGCCCAAGTCCAAAAAACAAAATTGGCCTAAAAAACAGAAACAGGGTAAGCAACAGCAACAACAGCAGACACAAGAGTCTCGCCCTGCGTCTCCGATGCCTGCGCAAACAAAACGTTTTTATGACTTGCGCGATCGCGCAATGATTAAATCACCTGATCGTTTTCAGGTTTCTGATCAACGCTCTCCTCGTTCCTTTCAGGACTCATCGGCCCCGAAGACCGGTGGTGGAGGAGGCAGAAGGGGTCGGGGTGGTCAGCAAGGACGTGACCAACCCCGCCAGACAGACGGTGCAGGAAAGCAGGACGGCTCAACACCGAAGAGACTGCAGTTTGCCAAAAAGAAAGTCGCGGCTTTAACAGCGCATCTATATGCCACAGATAGTGAGAACGCGGCTTCGGAATCTGACATGGGCTCTGACTTTGCTGGACAGCGCGGCGGAGATACGATTGTGAGAGAGGCCCAGCGTCCACTACTGAAGGTGACAGCGACTGATATTTATGTTGTGATAGAAACAGCAGATACTAGAGTTGCTCCCCCTAATAGACTTTATGAAATTGTCCTGTTAATCGAGGGTGACATACAATGTACCATCAAAGGGGTGTTTTGGGAAAATCTTTCGTCTACGTATGACATTTTTTCAGAGTCTGACTGGCCCCCACCTTTTGTGCTCGCAGCACCGCGAGGAGAGGAGGTGATCCTCCCGAGTTTCGCGAACACAGTCTCGAAAGAGCATGCGCTGAACTTTGCAGAAGAGTGGGCTAAGGCACTAGCGCCGGCTCTGTACCGCAACCAATGTGGTTGGGATAAATTGTCCTCTTGCCACAAAATTCCTTTACGGTCTCAGCCGCAGCCCCAACCTCAATATCCCATACGGCGTGAAGACAAGGCTTCCGTCGCGGCAATCCTTGAACAATTGGAATATCAGGGAGTTATTGAAACATGTGTGTCACCAATGAATAACCCTCTTTTTACTGTGATCAAGCCAGACGGGTCATATCGTTTGGTATTGGATAACCGGCATTTAAACTCGCATTGCCGTAACTGTGCAGTACAGAATACTCACGGCTCTGCCCTAGTGGATAGTCTAGTGCATAAGCGTTTTAAGACCACGCTTGACATTTCTAACGGTTTGTATGCCCATAGATTGGATAGTCTTAGCTCCCAATGGACCAGCTCTACTTGCGCCAGAGTCCAAAAACAATTTCGGCGTCTCCCAATGGGCTACAAGAATAGCCCTGGGATTTTTACCGCTCGCATTGTCTCTCTTTTAGAGAGAATCGATCCAGATGCAGGCTCGTATGTGGATGACATATATCTCACAGACGACGAAATTAGGGAGCATCTGTGTCGGGTGAACTCCATCATTTGTAACTTTGCAGACATTGGTTTCAAATTTAACTTTGCAAAATGGCACATTGCAGAGTACACAGTGTTGTTCCTGGGCTATGAGCTCAACAATGAAGGTAAAGGTTTGGCTCCTCACTTCTTGGAGAAATGCGCCCAGTTGCACGCTCCTACAACACTGAAAAAATTACAGTTTTTACTGGGTTTTTTAAATTTCGGGAGAACATACATTCCGGAATATGCCCAGCGTATCAAGCCTTTGTATGCTTTGATACAACCAACTTTTTCCAAATCATGCTGGCTGCCTGAGCACTCAGCCATCTTTCAGGCTGATCTGCTCGCTTCTAAGTTCTTACTGGCTCGTGATAACCACACTAACCTGGTGATAAGAATCATTCCTGGGACGGTGGGTTTCACGTACCTCACTTTTAATGAAGGAGACACAGTACCTATTGCTTACAAGTCACACTTGTACACTTCGGCTGAAATGCGGCTTTCCACTGTGGAGAAAGTTTTAACAGCTGTGCAGATGGCGATTCTTAAGGAACGTGCTCTGTCACAGGGGGAACGCATGTTGGTTGTTACACCCTGTCCTCATTTGGAGGCAGTTACGAAAGCCAGTGTACCGAATTCTAAAGCTTTGCACCCTCGGTGGATCCAATGGGCTGCTTCCTTGACGTCCACGGATGTCACGTTTATTTTTGACACCACATTACGGTTGCAGGAGTACTTGCAGTATGAATTCGTTCATCCTGCTCCTCTAGCTATGCGGCCTTTGGAGGACTTCCATTGCATCATTTACACTGATGGTTCGGCGCAGGTTGCGCATGGCTCTAAACACGCCTACGTGAACGATGAGTTCAGGTCCAGAGTAGTGCACACGCAGACTCTAGGGGACTGCACCGCACAATTGGCAGAGCTTCGTGCTCTCTTACTAGCGTTGGAGTACGCTGATCCTAGTGTGACTACTCTTATTGTGAGTGATTCTTACTACTGTGTCCAGTCTTACAATGAAAACTTGTTCTTTTGGATTCAGAATGATTTTCGTGATTCCAAGGGTAGTACAATAAAACACAAGATGATCTGGGTTCGAGTGGCTGAGCTTAAGGCTAACTTGCCACTCGTTTTTGTGATTCATACTCTCGGCCATCAGCGTGTGGGAGTTCACGCTGTCGGTAACTCGCTTGCTGATGAAGCGGCGAAATCAGCGGTGTCTACGTATTTAGTTGCAGCAGTTACACGGTCCAAAAGTCCAAAAGTAAGATTGATGATAACATCCTGGCGGCTGTTGCTGCCACTGAGAAGGGAGGTAAACATCCTACGGGGTTCCCTTCGAAGTACACATACCACTTAAGTCCCGAAAAGGTTCCTTTTGTGAAAATTCCTGAAGTTGGAGAACGTTTGATTCCCAACTCGGATCGCAGGGCTAGCTTGATTACAGCGGCGCATGAAGGTGTGGCGTTTGCGCATGCGGGCGTCTCGGCCACTGTAGCTCAATTACAACAACGTTTCTGGTGGCGGGGACTGTACAAACAGACGCGAGACTATGTCCTTCAATGTGACATTTGCCAGCAGATTAAACCTTCGACTGCTGCGCGTCCGCCACAGACACAGTTGTACATATCTAATAAACCGCTAGGTTGTGTTTATTTAGATCACTGCAGTCCTTTTTTCTCGGATACTGCCTATAAGTACATCTTAGTAGCAGTTGATTCATGCACACGCTTTGTGTGGGTATGGCCCCATCGCAGCGCTGATTCACGGACTGTCATAAGAGATTTACGTGTCTTTGTAGGGATTTTTGCCTGTGGTACCTTCCACTCGGATCAGGGTCCGGCTTTCGCCTCTAAGGCGTATAAGGATGCCATGACTTCGATGGGGGTCCAAGTCAAGTTTTCGTCTACCTACAGACCTGAGGGTAATAGTGTAGTGGAGCGAATGAACCGTGACTTAAAGCAATCTTTGACAGCTCGAGTTATAGGCACTGGCAGAAACTGGCTGGCCCACCTCAATGGCGTGCAGCGTGCTCTTAATAATTTATATTTATTTATTTTATTTATTATGAAGCTTATAGAGCGCGCGGCTACCTCCAACGGAGGTGTCCCGGCGCTAAGATTACAGGCAATCACACGAGAAGAGAACCAAGTGCATGTCCAGTCAAATGGCAAACCAAGGGCTAGAGGTATAAGATTAGCGTTTGGCAAACAGCCAGGTTTTTAACTTGCGGCGAAAGACTAGCTCAGACTCAATGAACCTAAGCTCTAGAGGAAGGCTATTCCAAAGCTTGGCGGCTGTGACGGTGAAGGTTCTGCCGCCACTTCGGGAGAGCCTGAATCTGGGGACATTCAGCAGACGTAGGCTGTTAGATCTCAGGTGTCTTACTGAGGATGATAAATTGAGCCTTTTTCTAAGATAGACCGGGCCTGTTCCATTAATTGCCCGAAACGCAAGGACCAGAACTTTGAAGTCAATGCGACGGGCAATGGGGAGCCAATGTAGCTCGTCTCGGAATGCTCTGACCGAGTTGCGAGCAGGAATGTTTCCAATGAGCCTTGCTGCCGCATTCTGAATGATTTGTAGTCGGTCTATAAGATATTGGGGGGCACCGGCATATAGGCTATTGGCGTAATCAAGATGTGACGTGATAAGTGCGTGGACCACCGTTTTACGGGAAGTCAGAGGGAGGAAAGGAAAAATCTTCCTAATCATACGCAACTTATTAAAACAGGCCGCAGTAACTTTGTTAACCTGGGCTTTGCCAGACAAGGTGTTGTCAAATACAAAGCCAAGGTTACGAGCAGACTTCGCTGGTATAGGAGGAGGATTAAGGACGGTTGGCCACCATAAAGTTGCGGGGGGAGTACATTTCCGACTAAAAAAGAGGACCTCAGTTTTGTCCGTGTTTAAAGCAAGATGATTGGCCGCCATCCATGAGCAGATGTTGCCAAGGCAGTTGCGAAAGTTGGAGAAGAGGGAGTCAGAGTGGTCTCTAAATGAAAACACCAGCTGAGTATCATCAGCATAAGAGACCACGCTGACACCCCATGACTCAACTACCTTGGCAAGCGGGGCCAGATAAACATTAAACAATAGAGGGCTCAAAGCAGAGCCCTGAGGCACACCACACAGGAGGGGTTTTTCTTCTGATTCAAATGGGTGCAGCAGTACCCTTTGGGACCGACCGGCCAGAAAGGATTTGATCCATGCCAAAGCATTGCCACCAATCCCCAGCTGTTGTAGCCGGGCTGTGAGTATACCATGGGACACAGTGTCAAATGCAGCGGATAGGTCGAGGAGAACCAACATGGCCTCCTCGCCCCTATCCACTGATTCCCTTATTATCTCGGACACTTCCAACAGCGCAGTCTCAGTGCTGTAGCCGGTTCTAAAGCCGGACTGCGAGTCATGCAGCAGCTTGTTTGTGTCTAGGTACTGAGCCAGTTGTTTCTGAATCTCCCTAGAAGGTCTCTGGGTGGGCGGACCCCATACGAAATGCTCTTTGGGATCAAGATGTATGTCCCTGACCTTGATGGTCTAGACTGCGTGGCTCGCGCCACAACCTTTGACGTAGATGAACATTGCAATGTTTTACCGGATCTACAAAGACCAGAGACAGTCTTGCAAAGGAACATTTGCCCTCCACATCGGATGATGCGCTGCAGATCCCGGTAGTTGGCTGGCTACCCCAGGTTGGAAAACTGGTTAGAGAGAAGATCGACAACAAGAAAGAATTTGGACCTTCCTATCGAGCTCCGGTTCCGGTCCTTGGAGTGAAGGGCACAAGAACAGTCATTTTACCACCGCTTCCAGGTCGTAAGGAAAACAGGTTTATCTCCATTGACAATGTCAAGATACACAGAGTGCCGATTCTTCTTAGTATGACACCGGCAGTCTCATGTCCTTCCATTGTGAGAAATTCTGTTTTGGCCACTGCTTCTAATCCTGAACCAGGAGTGGCCATCGAGTTGCCTGCAATTTCCAGTCCTTTATTAAGTACTTTGCCTGGTACTGACCATGATGACATTGATTACACTTACCCCACTGACTTATCTATGCCTGACCTGCAAACACGTTTGGCCACAGAATCCAGATTTTCTTTTGACACTGTTTCCAATGCCTCAAAGAAGCCCTCACGGTTTGCAGTTTATGCCAGTTTATTTAAAAAACATTTTTTGATTCCCCCTTGGACATATATTTGGCTGGTACTTTTTTCAATTTACCTTTTTATGTCAATTGGTTTTGTGTTTTATTTTTTTCGAATTGTCAATGGACACTATGTCGAGGAAAGAACATGCATCCGTCATCTCAATGGAACTTTGGCCCCCCTTTCCTCGTCACATTCTGCACACAGACTGAAAAGAGACTTGACATTTGTTAATATCACTGCTTGGCCTGTCCTAGATGGGATTGTGTGGGATGCCGTTAAATTTCAAATTCATGGCCCAACAGAGGTAGTTAATGTCCCTAATGTGCTTAGAGTTAACATGGGGGATGTAGTGAAACAAAACATACGTTCTGATGATTGGGATGTTCAGGCCGTAGAGACTTTATTTTCTGATTTGAAATACTATGCTGCCTTTGATGCTGAAGATTTGTACTTAGAATCTTCTAATTATGGTGATTTGGTTTTGCTTTCAACATTTTGGCAATCACTTCTTACATAAAACTACTTCCAGAAGGAATACTGTTAATTATACGCAATGGGAGCATTGCCTAGCTCCTAAACAAGGCAGTTCAAGTACTTTTTTGAAAAAGTACACTTATTTTACTGACTTCAATCAGTCTAATCCCGAGTCCTTTTATTTTAAAATGACACAGAAGCCAATGTCCAAGGTTAGACTTTCCGATACCAAATTATTGTACTCGAAGTCCTTTCTTGATCAGCTGGCTGTTGGCGGCTACGAATTGTGGAAGGAAACTATAGACCTTAAATCTGTTTGGGGATCTAAATACTGGCTGGTACAAGGCACTGAGGCTTTGCACCGAGCTTGTCTCATCCTGAATCATATGTTGTTTTTGAATTCCTCTATTTCACAAACAACATGCTTTGGATTGGCTACTTCTAAAAAATTGAATACTCCTACCATTCCTGAGTTAGAAGAATATTCTGGCTGGAATAATTTTACTCAGCTTTCCATTAGGCACTTGCAGGCCCTTTTGCTAAATTCATCCTTTAACATATCCAGTTTGGATCCAAAAGGTTGGCTGATGTGGCACAGAAGTGCTGATTCATGCCAGCACCATTTTCTGGGTGTATCTGATGGCTTTAAACAGGTCAGACCTGATCCACGTTTTGACACTGACCATTCTGTCACGACTTACTCAGTAGGTAAATTATGTCAAAATTGGCTGAAACATTCTACATTGGCTGCGGTTAAATTACATCTATCCAAGCTGAATGAATATGTAGATTTAAATGATTTCATAAAAGGCCCGGCTAGTGGTAGATCAAAAAGATGGATATATGCTATTTACAATGAACTCTGGAAGACATCACAGATTGAGGCGACGACTCGCCTTAGAGCTATTGATCAAGCTAATCTAGAAAAAGTGCTTGC
Source organism: Lissotriton helveticus (assembly GCF_964261635.1). Taxonomy (NCBI): domain Eukaryota; kingdom Metazoa; phylum Chordata; class Amphibia; order Caudata; family Salamandridae; genus Lissotriton; species Lissotriton helveticus. Next base: position 2,026,637,170 of record NC_136063.1, read on the forward strand.
AGTGGTAGATAATAGTATTAACATGCTTTCTTCCCGCATTTACACGTTAGATAATATTGTGTCCTCTGTAGTGGATATTGTGCAGGATGAAGTATCTGTATTGTACCTTGGTCAAAATTAATTGCGTTCTATCATGCAATTTGCGTGTACCCTGCAGACGCTGAATTCTGGCAAGGTGCCATGGACCTACATGAATGTGTCCTCTCTCTTTGCCCCTTTTAATTTAACTGACAAGCAGCGCTTGCTTTCCATGCGCGATGCGTCTTTTTCAATGTTACATATTGAAAGGTTGGAATCCCTGCCTTGCTCTATGGCAGAGGCCACTGCTGTAACGTGGCTTATCCACGGTTTGATAACATTACCATTTGCTTTATATAAATTTACAAATTGTATGCGATATGTTGCTATAGGTCGATATGAACCGTTAGGTAATGAAGTCTGGTCCCTCCCATTTACTGATAGATGTTTAAAAGACGGACAAGAGGTTTATCTGAATGGGGAGGAGTGTACAGAGACACCAGATCACTCCTTAATGTGTAGACACATTCAATTGCACGGTTCTTGTAACCAGGACCGGCCAAATTTAGCCTGTGTTTTGAAAGGAACACCCGTTCCCGCAATCATCCCCACTTTTACTTTATTGGCAAACAGCAGTTATTTACTTTTAAATAATGAAGATTGTTGTGGGTTAATTAAAGGTGTTGCTTATGTGGTGACTGTATCTGAACGTGTGGTTTGCTGCAAAAATGTACTTTACCCACCCCCGCATGGGAAAGGGGATGTTTCCATCTGGCCGCGCATCCCAACCTTGACGGTGGAGCTCAATGGCATGAGTAGAATAAGAGCTCTTTTGTCCCAAAAAGAAGTAGCCTTGAGTTCGGCTCGAGAAACATTTGTTCTTCACATAGCTAACACCTGCACAGAGGTTCAGGCCCTATTAAATACTGATTTGCCGTTGCATTTCAGCGAACTGGTTCATTCAATCTTTAACGTGTCCTCCAAGACTGGGCTCGCGCACTTTTTTAAGATAGTTAGCAGCGGTCTCGTGACTTCATTTGAAAAAATATTTGGGGTCATTCCTGCTTTTTTCCATTCTATTTTTTCAAGTCAGTTTAGTGGATTCCCGGTTTTGCTGGCACTGGCGGCAGGCGTTCTTGTGATATTTTGTTTTATTAAAAATGGATGCCCTTCCTGTGCAAGAAGCCGCGCAGGCCCTCCTGGCACTGTTTCGCAACAGGATGCTTGAATATTATGGCACTCTGCCGCTTGCGACTTTAAGCACGGCATATGGATTATCGTTTCGATTTTCCTACTTTACATGTGTCCAGCCTGTGTTTCATTGCCTGAGCTGCGATTTTGACTAGGCCCTTGATTTGTGTCTCTGCAAGACAGTTTCTCCTGACGTCGATTTTAATCAGCTGATGAGTCCCGTCGTTACTCACGAGTTGGTTTGTTCTGGCGAAAGGATTATGGCCTTGGCACCGATGCATGGACTAATGGGTCATTGGAACATACTCGCAGCAGTGCAAGATTTCTTGGCACAGAGCTTTCTTGAGAACCCACGAGTTGTCCTCTGATGGTGATAGAGGCTCCGGTACTGGAAGAGCACGTATGTTCTTTCCCACTATTAAATTGGATGGCTGAACTGTTTTCGGATGAGGACGGTGACTTCATATTAGAGGCTATTGCTGCATATTTTGCATATTCGGTCTTGCCCTAAAGACTTTCTAGGTTTCTGATCATGACACCTTTTTCTTTGAATTTTTCACATCCCACACCTATTGGCTTGAGTAAAAGTGAACACTGTATTGACATTTTGGATTTTTTTTAAATTTGATTCATGAATTTTTTTTCCGTCAAATTTTAGAATTATGATATTGCTCATCGTTCTTGAACTCTGCTTTCATGCGGAGGCCCTTATCTCATCTTATCTTATCCATGCTCGGATCATGGGGGGGTGTCATATAGTTACTGTTTATCTATATACCTTGTTAAGTTAGCATGAGCTTATTAAATGTTTAAACGCCATTTTTCCTTTTTGCTGCTTCTGCACACGACACATAATTGTTGATTTAGCTTTCTGCCTAGAAAAGCGTTGTGATTTACGTGAGAATAATATGTTATTGCTCTGATATCAGCTTTATTTGGTAATCTATGTCTGTACAGTGAGTGCTGAAGCTTCAAGGATAACTCGACACAGTATTATTGTGAGGTCTGATCTTCGCACCTTCATAGACATAACATAAGTGCAGCTTCTGCCAAATTCAGGCTTTAGGCGCGTTTTATATTGCTTTGCTTAGAGCACACATTAGACACTTGATGCGGTTCGCATGCAGAGAGCTGGTGGAAGCTGATGTGATCTCCTCATATTAGGATCTTGAGGTATGGGGCCGCCCTGCTAAAACCCAAAGAGACCTTCTTAGATATTAATATAATATGCTAGTTAGGGAGGGGGAGAATTAGGTGTTGTTAACCCTTCTTCATTACAGTATTTTAGCATGCTGTCACCTTTTGCTTTCTATGGACTAGTAACTATGCTGATAGCTTTGCTTCTGATAATATGTTTCCTTGTATTATCTAAGATACTGCGTTTGAGAAGATGGCATTAGTAAATATATATTTCAAATGTGCACGTGTCCTCATTTACTCCACGTTTTGGTTTGAAATGATTGTATAACGAAAGAGTGCTCATGTGTTCCACGTGACCTGAGGTATTGTAAGTTCATGTTCTGGTTTGTCTAAACATTGGGAGTTTGTTACGACCAATGAGACACTGTAGCTAGCTTGGTAAGGGGATTTTGGGTACTGAGGTGAGTTTTGGGTCACCCTAATTCGCAGAGGTTCCAAATCTCTATGCACAGTTCTGTAGGAGAACGGAATTCCCGCTACAAGGGCATCCCTACTATGTCCTCTGGCTTTTGAATGGTAGCAGCCAGGGGTTCTACCGCTAGGGCAAACAGGCGGGGTAAGAGGGGGCAGCCCTGCCTAGTGCCCCTCCGCAGATGAATGGCTTGGGACAGGCCTCCATTAACTTAAGTTCACACGGCCGGAGAAGTGTAAGGGGCCTTAATCCTGTCAACCATCACAGGGCCTAGATCTATCTTCTGGAGTACAGCCTTCAAGAAGGGCCAACTGACCCTATCAAAGGCCTTCTCCGTGTCCAGTGAGAGAAGGCAGGCTGGGCTAGCGTGGTGGGATTCTCCACTAAGTGGGCCAGATGGCAGATATTGTCCACGCCCTGCCTGTTGTGGATGAAGCAGGCCTGATCCACATCTATAAGACCTGAGAAACAGAGCTCCAACCTGATTTTAGTGTCGAGTTTTGCATCAGTGTTCAGTAGCACTATAGGACGATATGAGGCACAGAGCGAAGGGTCTTTGCCTGGTTTCAGGATCAAGGAGATCTCAGCCTCGGACATAGTGGGGGTGAGTCCCGGAGTCGCTGGGAGTGTTAAACTGGACCAGCAGTTGGTCTTGCAGGGGTCTTATACCGGAACGAGGACTTGCAGAATATTGCAACTCCGGCTGTTTTGGAAGTTGCAGAGGCTCAGTGACAGATGAGGTAGTTGGGGTGTGCCATGCGTGGGGTGTCCTTCTGAAGGGTGGAGGTCCTGCAAGATCACATTGGCATCCTGCAAGAGAAGATATCGCCACACTTGTTTCTGTTTATTAGGCAAGTTGAGCCCATGCACATTAAGTATATGGAATTTAACCCCAGTGCATGAAGGGGTTGGGTGTCGGGGCTGGGTGCCCCCCACATGTCTGTAGCCTGAGGTGAGTAGGTAGGTAGAAGGGAGAGGACTAGTAGGCTAGTGCTGCATATAGAGGGTGAACCAGGGTCTGACCGCCCGGGGTATTGCAAGAAGGTGGGCTCAGGCAGTGAGAAGCAAACCAGTCCCAGCTTGCCAGGACTTACAGTGTGATGAGTCGTGAGAGAGGGTGGGTACCCCCAGGGTAGCATGCAACCTAGAGAAAAAAAAGTGCACATTAGATAAAATATTAACATTTGTCCAACTGAGTCAGAACAATTGATCCATAGGTGAAGGGGGCCAGCACCTAGGAATGCCAACCAACCCAGGGAAGTCTCTCCCCAAATGTCAGGATTCGGGGGACAGGCTGACAGTAAGTATAGGCCTGAGGCCCATCGAATCCCCAAATGCCACAATGTTCACGACCAGCTATGCATCACAAAGTCTCATTGGCAGTGTCCATGTCTACATGCACAGCTGAGGAAAGGCGGTTTGTGTTGCTGGGCATTACTCTCCACTCAACCAGGAGACGGGTGGTCAGTAAGGCAGAAGGGGAGGCCAGTAGTCGACAAAGGATTGAGGCAGCCAAGGGTGCATGATGTAGGATGTCACAGTGAGCTGCCACACACTGTCCCTGTGGGCATGATAAATCATACTGAGGGTGCCTTCAGATTTCGCAGGTGCGGACTAATGTCCTTATTGGCTTTGATGGTCTGGAAGTCTCGGTTTCATTTAGAGGCATTTCAGGAAGGCACTGTGGACCACAGTGGCCACCGAATTAGAATGGTAGGTGCCTTCGCTGTGGAGGAATCCATGTCAGCAGATTTCCTTTGTGCCACAGGGAGATAACAGATATATCCTTGGCCGCAGCCCAAGACATAGCTCTGGTGGTTTTGCATCGGGCATGAAAGGGCGCCGGCAGCAAGTCGGGGTGCCTCTCACATTGCCGTTCCAAATCTCAAACCACAGCGCTACCCGACGGTGGAATGTCCGGGATACAGGGGGGAAAGTCAAGACCATCAAGCAGATGTCAAAAGGTGGCACTGTAGGGCCCAGGGGCAGCAGCATGTCAAGCCCCCCGGCTTCGATGATTCAGCAGAGCCCAGACAGTCCAAGGTTCACCACAGGGGATGTTACACCAGCCCTGAGCGCTAGGTGCATCCTCACACCTCAACTGGGTGGAGAGGTGAGGCGGTAAAGGCAGAGAGGACTCCCCTTCCAGAGTTACAGGTTCAACAGCTGTCACTAGGCCTCATTAAGGGTGAGGGAGGTGGACAGCTGCCAGTTTCACGCTTGGTCTCAGGTACATTGGAGGGGTGGGGGGGCTTGTGGCTTACGGGTTGTTTTCTGGCCACACTCTTCCATGTTGGCCATTCTGGACAGAGGTATGGGTCAGGAGCCTCCTGGCTGGCCAGTCCCCTACCCTTTGCAGGCAGCATACATAGGTGCAGCGGGGTTCCTTTCACTGTTCCTTTGAGCCGCTACTTAAAGCAATGGCGCTGTAGAGTCCTCCTGGTGTGGCAGGGCAGCTTTGTCATTTGCGTCATTGCGCTGATCTTGCAGTGGCTGCTGCGGGAGAGCCTCTCTTCTCTCTGTGCTTATACCAAGCAGGTGAACGGCCCGGGGGCATGCAGTCCTCTCTTGGCCAGAGGTCGCCCGGGCGTGAAGTGGCGAGGTGCCCGCAAGGGGCACGTGATACGCTGCTCACCCTGTACGTTTTCTCCTTATGCCCACTGGGTTGCTCTTCTCCTGCCTCACCAGGACAAAGAAGGCAGGCAGACACAACAGGCACCAGCCATAAAAGGTGTTGACAAGACACTGAGGGAGGTCCAAAATGCAGACGCTACAGCAGCGCCTTGGGCACAGCTCACTGACTGCGCACTGTGCTCATTTACCAAATTTGTTGATGCCCTCTATCACCTCGAGAGACCAGGGCGTAGCACTGCTCGCTCTTTTTCCACCATGCCCTCTCACAGAGTCATCTCGGTCGTCTGTTCACTCCAGGTAGAGGGCTGTCTACCCCAGGAAAGCACAAGGCACCCCAATAAACACCTTTTCTTCAGACCCCAGTCACTTGCCTTGACCAGAACTCCCGCGTAGGGCCAGGCACAGTACCTTGGTAATGTAGGCGCTGCTTTCCACGGGTTGCGAGGGTGGGGTGAATGGGGCTCCTAGTCCTCAGACACGGGCGCTACCTGCATTCCAGGGCTTTAGCAGGAGGCCCCCCCCCCTCGGCATTGCAGTCTGCCAACCACACTGGGCCAGGTCTCCCCCGTGTAGTGCCACTGCCTGAGGCAGTGTGAGGGTAAGCACGTCGGAAGCCCCCGGGACCGCAACCTACCAGGTACGCTACACAGTGGGGGAGGATGCAGGTCGGGGGTGTTGATAACGTCAAATCCCGTGCCACCAGTGTTCAGGGTTTGACTGCCCCAATGCCAAAGGTTCCCCAGTCCCTAGCCCCCTCCCCTCACGCCATGAAGGGGACTTCAGGTGCTGCTATGGCCTATCACTGTCTCTTTAGTAACGGCTCAGCCCCTAGGTCAGTGGTTCCCAAACTGTGAGCCGTGGCTCCCTGGGGAGCCGTCAAACGTAGCCAGGGGAGCCACAAACCAAGCATTTTAATGCATTTAATGTTGAAGGGTCTGTTGGCTTCAGTTAAACTAATTAGACTCAAACACATGATGTCGATGATTTGTAAGTGACATGCCTAAAGCTGCAAATGTAGTGCTTAATTGATGGCATGTTGAGGGAGATGACCTCCATATTTCACTGTATCACCACGTTCCAACGCTCCAAAAGTAAGCGGAAGATGCCTGATTTATTTTGTTAGACACGTTAATAGTTTCATTTTTTTGCAAATGCATTTTACACCAATGTAAGTTATCAGGAAAGTACAGTTGCCCTGTCTATTATACACAATAAGTATTATTAAGTATTGACATTTGTACTTTAATCATAGGTACTTCCAGTAAACATTTCTTTCAGTACACACACATTTCCGGACAGGCCTGCTCTCTCCTTGAGCACAGGGAAGTAAAACAACATATACGGCACAATGCCAACATTTGAAACAAGAAAGAAGGACATTAAAAAAAAAACAGGGGAATTTATTTTAGTTGCATTGATTTGGAGGCAATTTTAGCAAAGAGACAGCACAAATACAGCTGCTGAGACAGGTGTGTTGGCACGTATGATATGGGTAGAAATGGAAGGGCATGCAAATATTATTCAAGCGCATAAACACTTTGGCAATGGGGCCTACATGGCTACGGGTGCTATCTAGCACTGTAAGTGGGATAACAAAGTTTGAGAGGGTACTCTAAAAAAAGGAATAGGCAAAGAAGTGTAACTAGGAATATTTTATTAGAGGTGCCGCCTTAGTAATACAAAACACCCTGCATATATGATTATAATACCTTCATTAGCTTCATCCCCATTATTTTCAGGGAGAGGAATGCATGTACTCCCAAGGCCGGGCTTACATCCCCCCACTCTCTAAAAAAAAGTAAAAGTGGGGAGCAATGGGCAATGGCCAATAGGTCAAGGGAGCTGCATGTCGAAAAAAATTGGGAACCACTGCCCTAGGTGCTAGCCTCTGTAAGCTCCATGGGCCCGGGTCTCTGAGGTCATAAGGCCCAGGAAAGATGGCGACAGCACCGTCTACGTCCGTGACGCGAGCAGGGGCATAGCTTGCTGATCTCAGAAGGACGCCACAGACAAGCAGAGCCCCCAAAGCCACCAAGATGCTCGGGTCACAGGTCTGCTGCCAGGGCGGCGAAATTGCAGCACTGATGTGATGGATAGCGACCAGAGAGACCTCGGGAGTCCGGAGCTCCGATGAAATGTGTCCTACGCATCTCAAGTCAGGCCATGCCCCTAGGTCATGGTTTTTACCCTAATCACATTCAGTCACCCGGGTTTAACCCCATGCACTTTAATATGGCTGAAACAAAATAGTTACAATAAGTTTTTGTGTTTTGGTAAAATGGCGCTGGGGAGTCTCAAAGGAGAAAATAAAAACACAGCCTTAAATTAACTGGTTTCATGCAAATGGTATACTACTACAGAGGATGGGGGATCACGCTAAAACTCAATCTGACTAGTGGCGCTTTTGTGCGAACCTGTGTGCTCTCACCTGCTGACTCATGCGGACCCGCTGCCTGACCCGCCGTGCTAGCCCGCCTCCCGCTGCCTCACTCCAACTCCATCTTTGTGCGGCCGCAGTGTGGAGGGGGGGCCGGTGGTACAGAACTACCACGACCAGCAGCCTTTGCAGCCGGAAGCCGCACCCGGGCCAAGCGCGCCAGGAGGCGCTTAAAACACTGCCTCATCTCCGGGGGAGCGGGGATCACGCTAAAACTTAATCTGACTAGTGGCGCTTTTGTGCGAACTTGTGGGCTCTCACCTGCTGACTCTTGCGGACCCGCTGCCTGACCCGCCGTGCTAGCCCGACTCCCGCTGCCGCACTCCAACTCCATCTTTGTGCGGCCGCAGTGTGGAGGGGGGCCGGTGGTACAGAACTACCACGCCCAGCAGCCTTTGCGGCCGGAAGCCGCATCCGGGTCAAGCGTGCCAGGAGATGCTTAAATCACTGCCTCATCTCCCGCGTCGCGGGAGCATCCCGGGACAAGGGCGGGACCATCTGCGACCATCAGCGGCCAGAGGAGGCTGGGCTGGGCCACCCTCTTTGACCCGTCCATAAGGTACTTTATATCGAGCTCTTCCACCTAGTACGATACCATGAAGCCCAACCAACCCTGAACTGTTTCCAGAGGACTGTATAAATAGCGGACTACAAACTATTTTGTAACTGTGGGAAGGGGAGGAGATAAAACATTTGTATAACTCGTCTCACAGCAGGGCGGACTAACTCACTAGCTTACCTGCTAAGGAGGGAGAGCAGCGATGAGCAGGGGACAGCGGAAGCTTCAGCCACCCTCATTTCTGTCTAGCCATGTCTAACAAAGCGAAAACACGCTCTGCCACGGGCAAAGAACATTCGTCCCGCACCCCAAACCCTTCAGGGCTTGAGTCAAATGTTGTGTCGTCCCATAAAGCACACCCTACGGCGATTGACCTGATGTTGAGGAAAGTCAACAGGGAGATTGAGCGCACGGAAAGAAGTCTGTCTCATTCACCGATACCTATCCCGGATACACTTATACAATCTATTGATTTAAACACATCAGTAATTTCTCATACTGACAACCTGGAAAATTCTACTGAAGGAATTCCCTGTGCACAGTTGGTAGCAGAGGTAGCAGCTGATACAACTAGGGATAGAAGCAATGCTATAAGTAAAAGATCTAAACAAGGGGGTTGTAGAAAGGGCCAATCTCGGAAAAATAAATCAAGTATGGTTGCCCATGGACCAAAAGAAAGGGAGGTAGTGGTCACGGAAACAATAGCGTCATGCCACCCAGCTCCACCAAGATGGATGGATGATGTAATAGGAGACCTCCAAAAACGCCTGGAAGCGTTTCTCATGAGTCAGTTAAAACCAATAATTAGTAGACTAGACAAAATGATAAATGAACTGACTAAGCAGGGAAAGTCAAAGGTCCCCATAAGCAGTAACTTAACAGCAAACCCTACCCCGGCAGGCACAATGCCAGCTGAGCAAACAGTTGGCAACAATAACTGTGTCAGTAACGAGCAATGCACTATTGTACAAGTGCATGAAACACCTAAACCTATAGCCCAGGTAGAGAGGGGAAACATCCAGAAGGGGGGTGATAAGGATTCAGATAAGGCTCAACAGCGAATAAATGGGTTGTTAGTAAAACCAGGGAATCTTACAACTCATACTTTGACCGAAATAAACCCGACAGGCCATGAGCCGATTGACAGATTTGATTATCCTGCACCACACATAAACTTGCCCCCTGAAGCATGCCCTTATGTTGTTGTTTTGGTCGGGGTACCCGAACTCAGGGCAGCAGAGAAAGAATCACACATGGAACTGAAAAATAAGATAATTAAGTGGCTAAATATACATAGGCCCCTGCAAGGTGGGGAATGTGGGGAAATTCTTCATGTGAGAAGAGCAAACTGGTTAGGTAGCAGGAGGAAAGATATTACAGTGGATTGCATTGTGGTGAATTTCAAGAACACCAACCTAGTGGAATATATATTAGGCTATAACAGGAACCAGACTAGTACCATACGCTCCTTACCACTAGGATATTTTTACCCAAGGAATCGGGTCATACACAATCCAAGCTATACTAATGGTAGAATAGGATGGGGACCAACTAGACACTGGGCCAGAATGCACGAGCAGATAGGCCCATTCATACCAAATCAGGGCTACCTTCAGTGGGCAAACAGATTCAGCCCGCTACTGTCCCTTGATGAAAATGATTGACTACCCAAAATTGAGAAATGTCAACAGAAGATGTCTAAAAGGGTGGGAAATGTACGTAGTGAAAAGGGGGCTATGGGAAGTAACCAAGTAAAGTGGGTTGAAGAACCCCTTGTAACGGGAGGAGAGGAAAATCAAGGGGCTATGCTGCTCAAAAAGGACGAACCCAGGCCACACAACCAGGGAGGAAAGGGTGGAAAAGTACCTAGTGAAGGTCTGACGTTATTGTCCTGGAATATAGCAGGCCTGGCGGGGAAATTTGAGAATGGGGATTGGAGGAAATTCCTTTGCGGCTCCCATATATTAGCATTTCAGGAGACGTGGGTGGTAGAATCTTCCCCTTATCAAATAGAGGGTTATAAATGTTTCTTTGTGCCAGCTCAAGAAGGTAGATCAGGCAGGGCAAAGGGAGGGCTAGCACTGTATGTTGATCTTGATTTAGAAGGCTCATGGACACAACCCTCCGGGATGTCGCATACCCTCCAGGCAGTTGTATTCCAGGGGCAAGGGCTGAGGTTACTGATATTCAACATCTATAATTCAGGGCCTGTAGATGGGAATAATGCAGTAATTGAGGAACTAGACAGCAGACTTCACCAAGAGATCGAGCTAAGGAAAGGGGGTGATGGGTGATGGGTGATTTAAATTGCCACCTATGCCCTAATCTGTTTCCTGTAAGCGTTGATTGGTCTTCGTGCCAGATAGAGAGTGGGCCACATTTTGAGCATAACAGGGAGGGAACAACATTAATGAAGTTATTAGACACTCACGCGCTTACACACACAATAGATCTGGCGGTCCTGGGTAAAGAGGGTACTCTTACACCAACATTCAAAGGCAGAGGATGCTCCTCCATTATAGATTATATGATGATATCTACCTTTGCAAAGGATCGGGTTAAAGAGGTGAGAACCGACTGGAGCCCCTTTAGTGACCACAACCCGCTGTTCCTGGTATTAACACATAGCGGTTGCTGCACAAGGAGTAAACCGGCAGATATTGAGCTGCGCCCAGTGGATCAGGGGAGGCGACTTAGGAGGTCAAAAACTAATGCCCAGGAGTTCTACAGAACTCTAATAGAAGAAGGTAAAAGGCAGATCCAAGACTGTCTCGAACCTTCAATAGAGGGAGGTGTGCTGGTCTCAGTGTTTGAGTCTTTAACCAACTTGGTTGAAGGACTATTGAAAGCAAAAGGTCCCAGAAAGAACATAACACAACCACGATGGTTTGACACTAACTGTTCTCGAGCACTGAGAGATTTCAAATCATGTCTTAAAATCCAACCCAGAGATAAGCAGAAAGTAGCCCTCTGTAGACATATATATAAAACCAAGGTCAAACAGAGGAAGACTACGCTGCAAGCAGAAGTCTGGGCTGACCTGAGGGAGGCCAGGGAGAACAGGGACTTCAATGAATTTTGTAAAATTATTAATAGGCCCTGTTTTCAAGATAGTAGTGCCCCGGGGATTAGTACCAACATACTCCCCGAACAGTGGGTGGCTCACTTCAGGGCCTTTACAATCACAGTTGTGACACAGTCTCTGTAGGGGATTGGGATGGGGTCCGGTCGAAGGAACTAGAATTCTCACTTCAAGAAATTATCCAAGCCATCCAAGGTCTGACCCGAAATAAAGCACCGGGACCTGATGGCACGCCACCAGACCTCTATCTAAGTAACATCGACCTCTGGGCCCCCATTATGACAAGGGTGCTAAATGCAGCTATAAAATCTGGGCTCCCGCGATCTTGGTCTACCGCATTAATAGTCCCTATCTTCAAGAAGGGGTGTAGGGACAACCCACAATGCTATAGACCAATATCGCTTATAGATGTGTCAGCTAAACTATTGGGTAGGGCAGTATTAAATCGCCTTATGGCCTGGACAGAAGAGCACCACACTATAGCCGACACACAATATGGTTTTAGATCGGGGAAATCAACTAGCGATCAATGTCTTAACCTTTATCTACTAGTTGCTAAATACACAAAAGCTAGTAAAGGAACAGTCTATATGGGTTTTATGGATTTGGCTGCGGCCTTTGATAATGTAAATAGGAACAAATTGTGGATCATGGTGAGCAACTTGGGAATCGACCCTGGACTTATAAACATCCTTAAAGAATTACATTGGAACACCACTGCCAAGGTCCGCTTTAGCACAGGGGGAGGGGGGGGGGGTACTGATCCCTTCCCGTGCACTAGCGGAGTGAGTCAGGGGTGTATCCCTGCTCCCTTTTTATTTTCATTGTATATAAATGACCTGGAGAGAACACTGGTTGCCCTGAATGTGGATTGCCCCAAAGCAGGAACGTGTCAGATTCCGGTACTGTTGAATGCGGATGACGCGGTCCTGCTTGCATGAACAGCCCTGAGTTTACAACACCTCGTCGACGGATTTCTGAAGTTCATGGACAATTTAGATCTGTCCGTGAACTTGACCAAGTCCTTTGTGATGGTGGCGGGCAAAAAAATGTGTAGGAAATTCGCATTTAAAATAGGGTCCCACACATTAGAAACTGTAAGCACGTTTTCCTACCTGGGTCTTTTGTTTGACGGGGAGATAAAGTTTGATTCCTTAATCGAGGAAAGGTGTAGAAAGCTGGTTTCCGCAAACGGTGCGATACTAAACTTCGCCCAAAGGCTGGGCCGTTGGTCCCCAGAGCAAGTAATGAACCTATATGTAGCCGTAAGCACTGCAAAGGCTCTGTATGGTGCAGAGGTCTGGGGTTTTAGGGATGCAAGACATTTACAACTGGAGGAAGACAAATTCCTACGCAGGATCCTGAAGATTTCACAGAGTACTCCAGCAGAAATTGCACACACTGAACTTGGGATCCCATATATTATAGACCAGGTGAAGGTGAGGCCCATTATGACATGGCTCAGAATCTGGCTAAACCCTGAAGCAGAATTAAGTAGGGTAATAGTTGGAGATTGTCTACAAAAAGATAAGTGCCTCCAAATACCTTGGCTAAACTATGTCAAGGATACACTAGCGACCATTGATCAGCAATTACTCTTTAGTGATCTGACTCTAATTGCCACCTCTTGTAAATATCGTATTAAAAAAACAGCTATTAGAAAAACTTGAATTGGGTAGATTAAGCTCTGACTCGGGAAAACGCTCAGTTGCGGCACATCACTTAGTATGCAATGGGGAGGGTATGGAACCTTATTTATATTTGATGTATAACCAGCAGTATAGATTTTTAATGTGTCGTTTTAGGCTCAATTTGTTGAATAACATTTTAGCATATCCATCAGGTTTTCCTTTAACAATTGAGCAGAAGGGTTCCTGCAGCTGCGACAACAGGTCTCCGCAGGACACCCTTCATTTTGTACTTTTGTGTTCTTTTTATCGGACTCCTCGCCGTAGATTTCTTGTAGATATTTTAAAAGAGGCAAAATTCCGTCATGCTAAGACTGAACTACTTTTTTTGCAAAGAGCAAATGACATGCAAACTTTATGCTCTATTATGAATTTTTTAAAAGTAGCAGTAAGATTAAGAAGTACGAAAGGTTGAGCAATGATGTATATAATGCCATATGTTTTAAATGTATTAACTCTGTTTTTAATGAAGTACGGTTCAGAAATGTAATTAATGGATTGTGTTAAATGTATTTTTTAGGATGGTTTTTAATCATTGAAATAAAAATCTACTGAACTGAACTACTACAGAGGATGAAGTTGAAACCTTCCTTATTTACGTAGTTACAATGCGATAGTTCACAGGGCACACTGCATCTGTTAGGTCTAGGAGTGATATCAAAACCTCAACGCACTGCCAGAGTCTGGTCACTGTAGCTGCACATCCAGAATCAGTGACTGTACATATGCCCAAAGATGCAACCATGTTGGGCCCATATACCATCATGGCAGCGGCACATAACAGAAGCCAAGACCTAAACTCCAGCTGCCATCTTATCCAGACATACTATATATGCTGCAGCTGTTTACAAGCTCATAACTTCCGCAGTGCATATTAGCCATGCTTTGCATTGCGCTCACGTTTGGGGAAAGATGTGACTGCCCCATTTGCTTTAGTTTCTTGCTTTTTAACCAATCCTAAAGTTGCAGCCACATGACTGTTTTACTTCCCAGCCAGTTAGCAGCCATTTCTAGAAAGGCTTCAATTCATGGTTGTTTTGCTGTCTAATGAACCGTGGCTAGCACTGTTTGGGATTCATTGTTGGGAAGCCAAAGGACTAACACTAAAGGATTACCAAACCTATCTGAATGAGACATAAACAGGAAATCCCCTTGGCACAATTCTGCAGTGAAAGCGTTTAACTCAGTTAGTGTGAGTCAATGTAAGTGTTGTTAGGGTCTGTAGGGAATTTTAAACTTATTTACTAGTTTCCATTCTAATAAATATTATAGTAAACACACTTCTCTGTGTCATGTCTTACCCCTCTCCATTCGAACATCAACATCTTACATGGAGTTTCGTGGGAGACTGAAAACTCATCTGTTTTCACAAGCCTTCTCGTCTTGATCCAATCCTGTGTCTGCTCTTGAAGTTGTATTGTCCCCACAGCGCCATGAAACCGCTAGGTAAACACGCGCTATATAAATATTTTTAAATTCAAATTCAATGTCTTATGCTCAATAACGACAGACAAGTATGTAAATCTAACAGGAGCTTTATTGTGTGCTTCCTCTTACGTCCCTGTCCCTACTCTAACTGCCCCCTAGCCAGTCCCGGCTCCTCCTGTTCCTGTTTCTAGCTCCGCCCCCCCAAGCACTAGACCGCATTGAACATTGTCACATCTCCCCCTTTCTTAACAAAATGAAGTTGACTTCTACCAAGTTTGTAATTTTCCACTCAGCCCCATGAGTCGGCAGACAGTCTGTTTGGGCCACAGGAATGTGTCTCCATGCATGAGCTCAGATTCAGTCCGGTCTTCAAGCATCAGTAATGTCGAATCAGTGATGGGCCTGTCTTTGGTCGATCTTTCTGTTGTCTCAACACAAACATCTTTGACCACAGGAGCGCATTCTTGAAAATGTGAGACATTGTGCATGAACTGCTTGTCCTCAGATTCCACAGTTGTCATGGTTTCTTTTTGCTGGGGGACTACTGATATCTCAGCGCGGTAGTGGCAGTCTGTTCTCCATTGTGACACTTGTTTTTCTAGGCATCTCCTTGTGGTTTCACTTCTTTTACCCATTCGGTCAGGGGCATCAATGCTCTCGTGTTCCCGGCCCTGCGTATTGGACGATAGGGCATTGCCTGATAAGACATTGTCTGAACTGAGTGTCCTGGTTCGGTTTTGGGACTCATTTGCGGGCTCTATTTGTCCTATCTGCTCCCACTCGTGTTTGTAAATGTTGAACTCTTTGAGTATTGGGGCATGAGCAAGTACCGTTCTCGTCCCCTTTTGTCTTCGTGATGCGGATCCATCTTTGCCAACACACCTTGTCTTCTTGACGGAGTGAGGAGACGGTCTTTTCCCACGCCAGTGTATAGTGTCCCATATGATTGTCTTTCTTCTGAAAACCCTTGGAGTCAACCTCGCAAACCCCGTCAGGGGTGACGGTACCCTCCTCAGGTCCGGATATCACTGCAACGGACAGGACAAGTTGCTTTACGGGGTGATCGATTGTTCCGAGCCATCGGCATGAGATGTGTTGCTTTGGACGGGTGGAACATTCTCTGAGTCCAATGTCCGTTCAGGTGATCGATGCCATGGGGGTTGTCGTGAACTTGACTCCGTTGATCAGAGTGATCGTACTGACATGTCTTCTGAATCAGGGAAGTCTCTTGCTGATTTCCTTCGGGACCCTTCTTTCAAGTGTGTTTTGCCTGATACACTTCTTCAACTGGTAGACTGTGACAAACTGCTTTTAGAGTCAGAACTGTCTTTGGGACATTTCTTGGGGTATGTCTCTCGACATGTCTTCCACGCTGTTTCCGTGGAGAGATTGTCTGACAACCAAGCGTTTATTTCTTTTGTTCGATCCCAAAGCCTTTTGTCACTGCCCCTCTCGTATGATGTTACTTGTCTCTTCTCAGTTCCCTCATCGTCACGGTTGTCCTGAGAGTGCTTGCCTATCATTTTCGGGTGTTTGAGTGAATCACCCAGTCTTATGAGGTTTCTTTCTTTTTCTCGCTTGTTGGGGGCTCTGTTGTTTGTGTCCTGGGAGTGGTGTTTTCCTCGGCTGTATGCTTCTTCTGACTCGTCTATAAAAATTGGTGAACCGCAGGTTGCTCGGGTGTGTTTGTGTATTGGCTCCCAGAGTTGACGTGACGGGTCTGTTGTTCTGTAGCTTGCCTTTCCTTCATACTTGTTGAGCAGGCTGTCATCGGTTCCATCCATGTGATCTATCCTACTTGACTCTTCTTCAGAATAGTTTGTACTATTTGTTGAGTGGCTCCTTGAGGTTGAATGACTCCCTGAGGTTATGTCGGTGGGGCTGTCATGATCCTGGATCATCCCAGTCTTTTGTCTTCGCGTTGTTGACTCAAGGTATTTCATGTCACTTTGTTTCTCCTGCTGTCTTGTCTCTAGTCTGTCTTCGCCCTCCCTCTTTGTGGTTTTGGTTGCCTCTTGGGTTTTATGCTCTGCCATGAGAGATGTCTCCTTTCGCTTATTTTCCTCTCTTGCATTGACATGCAATTCTCTTGACAATTCTCTCACTTTGGTTCGCTCTCCAGCTTCAGCCCTCCTGATGATTTCCTTTAGCGAGAGTTGCCTCTGAAGTATCTTGCTCTATGCGTCTGGTTTTGAACAGCTCTCAATTGCCCGGAGATGAATCGCTTCCTCATTTGTGAGTGTATTGAATTGACAGTATCGTACCAACTTTTGTAGCCTCGTTATGAAGTTTGATAATGATTCCCCTGGTTCCCGCCGTGCTGCATTGAAGACGATGCGTTCATGATCTACATCTTCCTTTGTGGTGAAATGAACATGTATCGTCTTTTTGAGTTTTCTATATGTCCCTGTATCCTTTGCTGAAAAGGTTCTGATTAGGCGTCAGCCTTCGTGACCCACCAGTTGAAGTAGTAGTAGTAGACGTTTGCTATCTCTTCGCTCTCCGGTTATGTCAAGAAATGCATCCAGTGATTCTAACCACCGGTTCCATTTGGGACCCAAACTTTGGTTGCCGGTCCGTGTCACTGGGGGTGGCACTCCAATGCAGGGGTTAGATGTATGTGTTTCTTCTCTCCCCAACATGATGGTGGAATGTGGTGGCATGACAATGTCACAGGACTGTTCCCTTTGCTTCCTGTCTTCTTCACAGGACTGTTCCCTTTGCTTCCTGTCTTTTTCTGCCGACCCTCCTCTGCCGATAGTCTTTGTTTGGTTGTTTCCTTTGATTTTGGTAAGATTCACCGCTCCCGGGTGACTATTGTATGTTGTCCGCCCCTGGCACGACTGTCTCGATATGCTTCAGTGAGTTATGCTTGGATCTCCTGAGGTCAACTGGCCACCATTCAGCTGCACCATGCGCGACTCGTGTCTCTGCGAATTCCCGCTTTCTTTGGAGTTGCGTGCTAACTGCAGATAGTCGGTGGAGCTGTCGCAACAATATGTGGCAACATTGACATCCTCTTCTTGCGTTTTGTTCCAGACTAGTGCAGGTTGTCCAGCCACTTGGTTGATGAGAGAAGGCTTCTTTGACATTCATCTCCTCATGCCTCTGGATCATTTAATTTCTTGGCTTCTGGTACTGTCTTCTGCAGTTATGCCCTCTTCTGGGTCTTCTGCACTTCTGCCCTCTTCGGGATCTTCAACAATTCTGCCCTCTTCGAGGTCTTCTGCAGGACTGCCCTCTTGTGGGTCTTCTGCACTTCTGCCCTCTTCGGGGTCTTCAGATTACGTTTCTCACATCTGCTTAGGCTCTTTTCCTCACACTTCTTACATCAGCCAGTACTTGTTTTCTTGCATCACTTGCATTTGCATATGCTTGTCTGTGTTGACTCTTATGTTCGCTTGTGCTTGTTTACTTGTTTGATTCACTTCTTGCATTTGTCAGGCTTGTTTCCTTCACGTTTGTCAATGTTCGCTCATTTACCTTGCCAGTGCTTGGTTCCGTACACTTGCCACTGATCGTTCCTTTAGATTTGCCAATGCTTGTTCTTGCTGTACACTTTACATTTATCACCTGCTTGTTTTCTTGTTCACCTTCTGCATTCACTCGTGCTTGTTTGTTATTTCCTTGGCTCAATCAATGCTCGTTGGATTTCTCTTCTTGTCTCTACCAATGCTTGTTTTGCAATTATTAATGCTTGTCTTGCAATTTCCAGTGCTTGTTTTTGCACCCATCAATGCTTGTTTTGCAGTCGTCACTGTTTGTACTTGCACTCACCAGTGCTTGTTTTGCATCTATCAATGCTTGTTTGACAGCTATCAATGCTTGTTTGTCTTTTCCAGTGTTTGTTTCGGCCTCAAACTTGGGATGCCTGACTTCAAGATGGCCGCTCATGCATTTCACAGGAATGTCCTTCACGGCTGCCTGACTCTAAGATGGCCGCCACACAGAAACTCTCATTTCCCACGAGGTTTGGCTGCATTCATTCTTCCTGCTCGCTTGGCTTCATTCAGCACTCACCGACTGCTGCTTCCACGGGCACCAGGATTTGCTCAGCACTTTCCACGCTCCTTTGCCACCACGACCATCCAGGTAGGCTCAGGGATTTGCTCCGACTCGTACCGTTACGAGCGTGCCGTTTCTCACGCATCGGGGGTGAGCTCCGACATCGGCATTTTCTTTACGCTCTTCGCCGGGGTGTCCACGCTTTTTCCCGCGTTCTCCACTCCTCAGGGCGTCACGGCAGGATCGGGGTGAGCTCCCGACTTCCTCCTTTACAGCACACAGCTCGGTGGGCACCGGGGATGCACTCCCGGTTTTTGGGCGCGAACTCGCGCTTGGTTTAAATTTTATGCAGCGCCCGGCCACACTTTCCAGCAAGGCTCCACGCGATCAACGAATTGCGGAGCGGGGCACTCACCGCTGGCCTTTTGTTGCAGGCGGCGGCTTCGTCGGGGCACACGTGTCTCGCAGACAACTTTCTCTTCGTGGTGCCCAGGGACAGGACGCTTCTTCTGGGGCTCTGGGGTGATTATCTTCACATCCCACCCTCGTCGCCAGTTGTCATGTCTTATGCTCAATAACGACAGACAAGTATGTAAATCTAACAGGAGCTTTATTGTGTGCTTCCTCTTACGTCCCTGTCCCTACTCTAACTGCCCCCTAGCCAGTCCCGGCTCCTCCTGTTCCTGTTTCTAGCTCCGCCCCCCCAAGCACTAGACCGCGTTGAACAATGTCACACTCTGAACCCTGAATCTGTGGGTACAGCCAACACATCACCATTCTGAAACCTGAAGGTGGCAACCCCAGCCCCATTATCCGCAGCACTGGTAAGTTAGCACCTTCTTTGATCATTCTATATTAACCGTGGGTTACTAGAATGCATTAAGCCATAAGCAGTGGACACCTCAGTGATGTAGGTGCTTCCTTAACAGCTATGAACCTGCTACTGTTCTTGCCCCTTTTCCCCTGTTAACATTCTCAAGAAAGAGGGTCACCGTCCATGGGTAGCAGTGTACTGTATTAAATTGGTCTAGAAAGACCTTGCCATTGCTTGGATCTGCACTACCATAAGCCAACCCTTTACATACCAAATTCCCTAACAGAACACTGACATTATTTTCCAACATTAGGCATGTTCTCTAACACTTCGTTTGATGTACAAGACCAAACAAATAGAACGGAGACCTGGGTACAAGCAAGCAGCACCATCACGGAATCTGAGGTCTTCGCCTGCTTTCTGTATGTCCTTTTTCTTATTCACTAAACTAACTCTACTAATCCTAATCAGGAAAATATTCTTAATAAGTTAACATCAGTGAATATAAGAACCACTGCCTTTACCACAAAGTTTCTCCTATTTTTCTTCGATATTTTACCATTATCAGAAATTGGGTTATTAAATATGAAGCATACCAGCTTCATAAACATCATCTAGTTGGATCAAAGCAAACAATTTATTTACCTTCGGTAATGGTCTTCCTGGTTGGGACTTTATTTAACCACAGGTTCCGAACCTTTTGAATATTCCCCTAGAACTTAAATTGGATCCAGAAAATCTTCAGCAGTACCCCTGTGCGATGGCAGGTGGCGCAAGACACTACGCATAGACGTTGTTCCATGCCGGAAGTAAAGTGCACCAGCCTATATAGGTGCCACCCATGAGAGCTGACATCCGCTTCTTTCTGACTCCTCAGACGCAGAGCCAACATCAGATTGGTTGAGACCAGTGCGCAAAAACCCATTGTAGGAATTTTCTAGGTGGGAAAAGGTCCCGTTCACATTCACAGAGCAGAGGGGGGGATAGGGAGGAGGGAGCTGGCTGAGGCTGTGAGGATTCTGCAGCTAGAGTCTCTACCAGAAAGAGTGTTACTGAAGGTAAGTAACTTGTTCTTCTGATAGACTTGTAACTGCAAATTCCACACCTTTTGAATGCTCCCACAGGTGTTAAACTGGATCCTGAAAATCCTAAGCAGTACCTCTGCACGATGTCAGTTAGTACCAGCAGCTCTGCATCAACTCAGTTTCCCATGAAGTGATGTGCACCTTCCTATATGGGCGCCAACCATGAGCATTGACATCAGTTGCTCTCTGACTTGTCAGAAACAGAGCCAACATCAGATTGCTTAAGACCAGTATGCAGAAACCCAAAGTGGGACCTGAGGAGTTTGCAGTTAGAGTCTCTACCAGAAACAGTGTTACCAAATGTGGTAGCAGCCTTTAATCCAGTGGAATGAGCCCGCAGGGGGCTGCTTTTCGCAAGTGCATAGCAGATTTTAATGCAGAGTATAATCCAAAAAGAGATTGTCCTTTTCTGCCCTGCCTTTCTTTGCTCAGTGAATCCAATAAAGACGTGTTGGTCCACCCGTTGTTCTCTGGTACAATCAATATAAAAGCTGAAACCTTTTCAGAACCTGTCCAGTCGGCAGAGTCCCTCTTCTTCCTCACAGAGGTGAGGCAGAAGAATGAATGCCGGAAGAGTGCTACTCTGACTGATATGAAAGGGATTCACAACCTTTGTAAAGAAGGAGGCTTGAGTCCGCAGAACTAGCTTGTTTGGGTAGAAAGTGGGGTATTGCAGGTTGACAGACTGAGCCTGTAACTTGCTCACTTGGTGCGCCAATGTTACGGTGACAAGTACAACTCTCTTGAGGGTAACGACCCTGAGAGAACAGCTGTGAACAAGTTCATAGGGTGCACATACAAGGAATGTGAGGACTAAATTTAAATCCCATTGGAGCATAACAAACGGAGATGGGGGAACATATATTGAAACCCCGTGAGGAAAGGCATCACAATTGGTGATTTGGACAGCGAAGTCTGGTCCAGAAAACGTAAAAAGGCTAAAAGAGGCTACAAATACTTTTTAGTGTCCAAAGCAAAACCTAGCTGGACTAGGGTTAATACCAACAACAAAACTTCAGGCAGTTTGGAATGGAGTGGATTGATCTGTTTAGAAGAGTACTAAGCCACAAACTTATCCCAAGGTCAGGCATATACAGATTTGATTTATTTATTTATTTGCGGGTTTGTACCGCGCTAGGATCACCTCCCGGAGGAGTATCTCCGCGCCTTTGAAAACCTTTTCAGCTTGTGACAGTAGGTATGCAGATTTCACTAGATAGAAAATAGGAAGGTTTTTAACTGTTTTTTAAACGGGAGATATTCCTGACAGAGTCTCAAAGAAAGAGGGAAGCTGTTCCACAGCCTTGGTCCGGCGATAGATAGAGCTCTTCCACCTTGCCTGGTCTTTCTGGCTCTTGGAACCTGTAGTAGAGCTTGTTCACTGGATCTCAAGGATCGTACCGGTTTATAGAGGGAGAATCTGCTATTTAGATATTCTGGACCTTTATTCTGGAGACTTTTATGTATAGTACACCCTATCTTGTACTTCACCCTTTGTTTAATGGGCAGCCAATGTAAGGTGTTCAAAAGAGGCTTCGATGGTGTGCGGGGAGGCTGATTTAGGACAAGACAGGCCGCAGTGTTCTGGACTACTTGCAATCTCGCAATAACTCCCTCGTTTGCTGATAGGAGCATCCCGTTGCAGTAGTCCAGACGACTCATTATTAGGGCCTGCACTAACGTTCTCCTAGTTGAGTCAGGGAGCATAGGGAAGACTTTCCTCAACATGGCGATCACATGAAAACATGAGCTCACCACTTGGTTGCTGTATTGTTTCAAAGAGAGCTCCTGGTCCAGACGCACACCGAGATTTTTTACCACTTGCTTTGGCTCTGGGACTGGGCCAAGATCTTGCGGCCACCAGTGTGGGGACCATAGGAGCTTTGCCTCACCGAACAGCATCACTTCCGTTTTTGCAACATTACATTGCAAGAAGTTAGATGCCATCCAGTGGGCCACTGCCTTCATCCCCGTGGAGAAAGAGTTCCTGACCGTATCCGTAAGATGTTTAAACGGGAAGAGGAGTTGGGTGTCATCCGCGTATGACATAGGGATGAACCCATGGGATCTCATGATGTTTGCCAGGGGGGCCACGTAGATATTGAACAGGGTCGGGCTTAAGCAAGAATCCTGTGGCACCCCCTTTGAGATCCCCAACTCCTCTGACCGGTAGGCACCCAAGGTGACTGTCTGGGTGCGGTCTGTCAGGAAACTCCTTAACCATGCCAGGGCTCCACCTTCCAGACCGATGTTCGCAAGTCTAGTGGTCATGATGTCATGTGACACGGTGTCAAACGCCGCAGACAGATCCAATAGAACCAGGATGACAGAATAGCCCCCATCCTGGTACATATGTAGATCGTCTGCGACTGACAGCAAGGTGGTCTCGGTGCTGTGTCTTGGCCTGAAACCCGACTGGGAAGGATCCAGTCCATGTGTCTCCTCAACAAAACTGGACAGATGGCCATTAACGAATTTCTCTATCATCTTGCCCATAAAGGGGAGGAGAGAGATAGGTCGTAGGTTGGCAAGATCCGTCCAAGGAATGGTGGTGTTTTTCCTTAACGGTTTTACCAGTGCCCGTTTCCAATCTCTTGGAACTTCTCCCATACTTAATGATAGATTAATTAGTTTCTGGATACCTGGACCAAGAGTTTCGGCCAACATAGGCATGATACGGGCGGGAACAGTATCCTGCGGACTACCGCTCTTAATCACTTTTGTGAGGGCAATGACTTCCTCTAAGGAAATAAGGGGGAAATTTTTTAGGCAATTGGCCTGTATGTTCTGCTGTATACTATTGTGAGGGGGGTTATTAAGATCGGCTACTTCAGTCGATTTAGTGGCCAGTATCTTTGCATAGATCGTATCGATTTTCTTCATAAAGAAGTGTGAAATCCCATCACATAGTTCTTGAGAGGCAACCTCCGCCGTCTCGCATGCTATAGGCTTGGTAAAAGTTTGCAGGATTTGAAAAAGAACTTTAGAGTCCTTCCCTGCCTCTGCAAGTTGCATAGCAATATGGCTTTTCCGAGCCATCCTTATAGCCTTATGATAAGATCTGAGGGATGTTAAGTAGCATTGAGGGATTGAGGGATGCCCGGCTTCCATGATGACAACTTTGAGAGGAAGGTTGAAAGCACTCAACTGTTTCGAAGCATTGAGGTGTAGGGCTGTGCAGGTTTGGATGCAGAACCCTGCCCTGCTGCTCAACAGAATATCCTCCCAAAGTGGCACCCTGAATGGAAGACAAATGCTCACGCCCATGTGCCCAATTTGGGCGAATAGGATGACTTGGATCTAGTTAGTCCTGATCTTCTTCCGAAGTCAGGGCAGGAGAGGTATATGCAAGAAGGCATAAAGGAGTCCTGAGTTCCATTTGACATGGAACTTGTCTCCGAGCAAGAGATGCCTAGGAAACTCCAAAGTGCACAAGTGCTGAGCCAGGGATCTCCCTATTCACGGAATAGACCCTGTGCAACCTACAGATGTAAGTGCAATTTGTGACCCCCAAGGTGTCGAAGGCTCAGTTTCTCCATTCGGGTGTTGCTGGAACCCATCAGGTGATGAATCACGAGAAAAGTTTCTTGGCAGTCTAGCCACAACTATAGCCCAAAAGGTTCCTAGCGCAGGGTCCACAACCCTACCCTGCCCTGCATGTTGCAGAACTACATGACGGTGGTGCTGCGCATGAGCATCTACACTAGCTACTTTTTGATAGATGGCAAGAAGTCTTTCAATGCAAAGCAGATGGCTCGCCACTCCATAATAGTGACATGCAGCTGGGCTTCCATCAAACACCAGATGTATCTGACCTCCACCTCTCTCAAGTTGCCTCCCCAATCCAGAAGCAATGCATTGGTCTCCACTGTAAGTTCTTGCTCAGGTAAAGAGAGTGGTCGGCCACTGACCCAATTGTGGTCCCACAACCTCCACTTCAGAACCCTGAAATAGATCGGAAAGATCCCCCAGATGCTGTGTCCTCTTGCAAGCTTGACCAGCAGGGTACAGGAGGTCATCAGTCTCAGTAACCTCAGGGTCATCATCACTGAGATCTAGGGTAGAGGTTGAAACATCAGGATCGAAGCCGGAATGATTTGGATTCTCCACTCTGGGAGGCCGATGCAAAACTCCACAGTGTCCAGAATGGCTCAGATGAAGTCGGGCATCTGCAAAGGAGTCAGGCGTGACACTGGCACGCCAAAAGTGAATGCATGGAGGTGGGTGACGATTACCTGGGGTGAGCGTTCCTTCAACAGTCAGTTGTTGAGGTGGAGGAAGGCTGGAGCCCCCGACTGCTGAAGGTGTGCTGCAACTCCATCACCACTTTCATGAACAATAGAGAGGCGCTGAAGAGGCTAAAGGGGAGGACAGCAAACTGAAAAGGCACCTAGCCTTTCAGGGATGTGGTAATAAGCATTCTGTAGGTCCAACACTAAAATCCAGTGTCTAGGGTGGAGGGCAAACAAAACCAGAGACAGGTTGAAATCTTGAATTTGTCCTTCTGCAAGAAGGTATTGAGAGAGAGGACCTTAGATGGGACAGAGACCTATGTCCTTTTTAAAAACCAGGAAGTCCTGGACTAACAATAACAACCCACTTCTGGTGTCGGTACCCTCTGTACAGGTACTCTGGTAAAAAGAGCCTACACTTCCTGCTGTTACGGGGACAGATAGTCCTCCGTTAGCTAGTCTGAAGATGGTGATAGGTGCAGTGGAGTTGCAAGACATGGTAAGGAGTAACACAGCTGAACAATTTGTGGGGCCCACTTGTCCGAAGTTATTGCCTGCCACCCTGGCAGAAAATGTTGGATCCTTCCTCTGGCCGGGTGATTGTGTGCCTTCAAGGGAATGCTAAAGAGACTTTGGGGCTGCAGCTTCTGCAAGGGCGGAAGACTGCACCGCATGCTGCCCCTATGCTTGGTGGATACTGCAGCCACAAAAAGACTGCGGGGATTGTTGCACTGCTGGCTGGACCTGTTGCAATACTGAAAACCCCAACCACGGTAAAGTGAGAGGGCAAAATTGTCGATACGGTTGGCA
This sequence comes from Lissotriton helveticus, assembly GCF_964261635.1. Taxonomy (NCBI): domain Eukaryota; kingdom Metazoa; phylum Chordata; class Amphibia; order Caudata; family Salamandridae; genus Lissotriton; species Lissotriton helveticus. The sequence goes on from NC_136063.1 coordinate 2,026,662,765, forward strand.
TTGAACAGCAGAAAGGTCTCCAGAGCTGAATCTGTTTAGTTCCCAAAAAGACAGGAAAAGTCGAATGGCATGTCCATAAGACTGGTCTGAAAGTCCTCCTGAATAGTCAAAGGACAGCAACCAAGTCTGCCTAAGAAGGGTCACACTGGTGTCTATAAATCTACCAAGCGAGTCAGAAGTGTCCAGCCCACAAAGGATAAAAAGCTTGTCTGCATCACGACTGCGAGAAATTGGGTTATTGGTTAAGGGGATGAAACCTTTCTCAAGCAATAACCACAATCCTCTTCAGTGTGAACCACAAAAGTCACTAAATTAAACTGTGCTTAACCCTCGGGTAGCTTGGCACAAAATCAGTCAAGCTTAACTTGGAGGCAAAGTGTAAAGTATTTGCATAGCACACAAACAGTAATAAGGTGAAAACACAACACAATTAAAATGTCACATCAATCTATAAAAAACGAGTAGATTTTAATAAACAAAATGATTCCAAAACAACAAAAATCCAATCAGTAGAACTGACGCCACAAAGCACAAAGAGCCAACTGTGGTTATCTGGTCGCACAAGACTGGGACAAATATACAAGTTGAGGCTGACCTCAATGGAGCACGTGCCGGACCGAGTTCAGCCCGCTGTGACCGTGTACCTGGTGTACTTAGGCTGAGATGTGATGTGTCCCACTGTATTGAAGTTGCATCATTTCCAATGGGGTCATTTCAGTATATACTAATTAATCTTGTGATGCAAAATTAATTACACCAGCTTGATAAATTAAGAGTAATGTTGGGCACAAATCCTATAGCAGGACACAGAAATAGCAACTAAGAAAGAGCGAGTGACTGTTGACTACTACTGTTCATGTCCTGTAGCATTTAGTGCTATTTTCTTTGCATAAAATGCATCCTCTGGCCAATTATGGATGCAAGAGTGCCTTTTGCACTAAGAAAATAGTGCTAAATGATGGATAATGCTTCCCATGTAGTTACACATAATTATGAGGAATTGTGCAGAAATTACGAGTAATTACACTAGAGAGAATTACATCAGTTATGCTCACCCCTAGCTGAGATGTTCCATGCTGGGTCGGTTAAAATGAGGCCCCAATCAGGAGTTGCGAGATGCTGAGCTGTGAGGCCTGCAATGCGACGAGTTGCATAGCGTTTCCTCAGTTCTGATGAGGACGCCAATATGGAGCTGCGAGGTGGTGTGATGCGAGGTCCTGCGTAGAGTTGCATTGATTTTTCCAAGAACCTTCAATTGGACACGGAAGATAACACTCTGATGCCAGCCAAGGGTCCCAAACCTGAGGTGCACCACATGGGGATCAGGACTTACTCCAGCAGAGGCCAGCACCTGGACACAGGCAAGTCCAGTTGGGTCCTGTCAACTGGGCAAGAATGGAGCTTGTTATGTCTCTGAAGCTCACACAGGAGGCCAGCCAACTAGCCCTCGGAGTCACTCTGGTAAGTCATAGGTACAAGGAGCAGGTTTGAGGCTTCCTTCCTTAAACAGCATAGAAGTCCTTCCAGCAGCAGGGCAGCAGAGTAGTTCTTCTTCTGAGTCTTTCACAAGTTCAGAAGTGTTCCAATGAGTCGATCAGGAGGTTCAATATTTTACCTTTGAAGCAGAGGGGGATTCCCTATACTTCCCTCACCTCTGGTTCTGAAATGTTCTTGCCTTCCCCTGTCAAGGCTCCAAGTAGTCTTGGGTGGCAAAAGATTGTTGCCAAGTTCCTTTGTGTGTGTACTGGAGGCACCCCTTTGAAATGTAAGTGGGGCAGGAAAAAGCTCCACCCCAACCATCCTAGCAGGATGGCCCATCCTGCCGAAACCTTGTCCCTCTTTGTCTCATTGTCTGAGAGGAATCCACAAAGGCCAACAGCTAAGCTAATCCCAGTCAGACTACACAAAGTATAACAAAATGGCATCTTTCTAAAAGTTACAGTTTCAGAATTGTGACTTTACCATTAAATTACAATTCATTTGAATGCAAATATAATGTCCCAATCTGCTCCCAAACTTAAAGTTATCACTTATTAAGTGTAATAAGGTAACCCAATGTTCTCCTATGTGATGCATAGGCCTTACAAAGTGAAAAGTGAAATTTTCACTACAAGGACATGTAAAACTTAAACCCTCATGTCCGACTTTTTAAATACAATGCACTCTACCATATGAGCTTTTAGGCCCTAGCTTAAGGTTGACTTATATGTATTAAAAAATGAAGGTTTAGGACTGCCAAAAGTCATATTTTTCCAGGTTGAAATGGCAGTTTGAAATCATGTCTCAGGTGTGCCAATGCAGCATGTAGTGCAGTTTTGAACTGCCATTTCAACCTGGAAAAATACGAATTTTGTACCTCTTAGGGATTAGGAGCTCATTTCAAAGCAGAAGCCAGCAGGGCTCAGGCAGGGCCAGTCGCAGGTCCAGTACAGTTGGTCAGCTGGGCAGACACAGGGAGTCCTCAGGAGCTAGTTATGTCCCTGCAAAACAGGTGGTCAGTCAGCTTACCCTTGATAGCCTGTGATGAAGGAAGCAGGTCCAGTCTTCCTTCTCAGACAGAATGGTAGGCCTCCTGCAGCAGGGCAACCATCCTTCTGTAGTATCCACAGGTCCAGCAATGTACTGAAGAGTTGGTCTGAGGGTCGAATACTTATAGTAGTGCCAACTTTGAAGTGGGAGAAACTTCTTGACCCTGCCCCAAACCCCTCATCTGGTTCTGTAATTTCATTCCCGCGGCTGCCCTGGTCCCAGGAAGTCTGGAGTAACAAAAGGCTAGTATGCTGAGGCGATTCAAAAGGGGGTGGTGATGGACAGAGTATCTGAATTAAGCAGAACACTCCTACCCAGTCAAAAGATCAGGGCTTGATCCATCACTGTTTTTTAGTTCACTGCACCATCCCAGTTCAGAACCTGGCTACATGCAAATTAGTCTGACCCTGGCCCAGTGCATCATGGAAACAGGGCAGACCAAACTACCAAGCCAATTCTTTACTGGAAAGGAAACAAGCTTCCGGGGACCGGTTTCTGGCATTACAGCCGTCTTCGGCCCAGCTTGCTTGAATCCTGATGGTGCAGTGAGCAAGGGACTCACATCTGAGCATACCCTTCCACACTTGTGGTGGCCAAAACGATTCAAAAGGGGGGGTGGTGATGGACAGAGTATCTGAATTAAGCAGAACACTCCTACCCAGTCAAAAGATCAGGGCTTGATCCATCACCGTTTTTTAGCTCACTGCACCATCCCAGTTCAGAACCTGGCTACATGCAAATTAGTCTGACCCTGGCCCAGTGCATCATGGAAACAGGGCAGACCAAACTACCAAGCCAATTCTTTACTGGAAAGGAAACAAGCTTCCGGGGACCGGTTTCTGGCATTACAGCCGTCTTCGGCCCAGCTTGCTTGAATCCTGATGGTGCAGTGAGCAAGGGACTCACATCTGAGCATACCCTTCCACACTTGTGGTGGCCAAAACGATTCAAAAGGGGGTGGTGATGGACAGAGTATCTGAATTAAGCAGAACACTCCTACCCAGTCAAAAGATCAGGGCTTGATCCATCACCGTTTTTTAGCTCACTGCACCATCCCAGTTCAGAACCTGGCTACATGCAAATTAGTCTGACCCTGGCCCAGTGCATCATGGAAACAGGGCAGACCAAACTACCAAGCCAATTCTTTACTGGAAAGGAAACAAGCTTCCGGGGACCGGTTTCTGGCATTACAGCCGTCTTCGGCCCGGCTTGCTTGAATCCTGATGGTGCAGTGAGCAAGGGACTCACATCTGAGCATACCCTTCCACACTTGTGGTGGCCAAAACGATTCAAAAGGGGGTGGTGATGGACAGAGTATCTGAATTAAGCAGAACACTCCTACCCAGTCAAAGGATCAGGGCTTGATCCATCACCGTTTTTTAGCTCACTGCACCATCCCAGTTCAGAACCTGGCTACATGCAAATTAGTCTGACCCTGGCCCAGTGCATCATGGAAACAGGGCAGACCAAACTACCAAGCCAATTCTTTACTGGAAAGGAAACAAGCAGTGAGCTAAAAAACGGTGATGGATCAAGCCCTGATCTGTTGACTGGGTAGGAGTGTTCTGATTAACTCAGATACTCTGTCCATCACCACCCCCTTTTTGAAATTATTTTGGCCACCATGAGTGTGGAAGGGTATGCTCAGACATGAGTCCCTTGCTCATTGCACCATCAGGATTCAAGCAAGCCGGGCCGAAGACGGCTGTAATGCCAGAAACCGGTCCCCGGAAGCGTGTTTCCTTTCCAGTGAAGAATTGGCTTGGTAGTTTGGTCTGCCCTGTTCTCATGATGTACTGGGCCAGGGACAGACTAATTTGCATATAGCCAGGTTCTGAACTGGGATGGTGCAGTGAGCTAAAAAACGTGATAGATCAAGCCCTGATCTGTTGACTGGGTAGGAGTGTTCTGATGAACTCAGATACTCTGTCCATCACCACCCCCTTTTTGAAATTATTTTGGCCACCATGAGTGTGGAAGGGTATGCTCAGACATGAGTCCCTTGCTCACTGCACCATCAGGATTCAAGCAAGCCGGGCCGAAGACGGCTGTAATGCCAGAAACCGGTCCCCGGAAGCTTGTTTCCTTTCCAGTGAAGAATTGGCTTGGTAGTTTGGTCTGCCCTGTTCTCATGATGCACTGGGCCAGGGACAGACTAATTTGCATATAGCCAGGTTCTGAACTGGGATGGTGCAGTGAGCTAAAAAACGGTGATGGATCAAGCCCTGATCTGTTGACTGGGTAGGAGTGTTCTGATTATTGGGTGAAGACTGTAACATTGCAAAATCCTGTGAAGACGGAAACAGCAAAGGGGAGCGTGAAATGTAGGGACAGAATGTTTAAGCACCAAAGTTATATGGGTAGGGGGAGGGTTAGTTGGGGAGGGTAAGGGGAGGAGGGGGGCACCATGAGGAGGGCACGGAATTTATACCTGTTGGAAATGACGTTATCCTTGGGAACAAATGATTAAAGCTCTGAGTTTGTTGGTCGGTTGGGGATGAAAAATGAAAACCGTGTTGTATGTCATGCTACTGCCGATTGTATAACATGCTGAACAAATACAATCACGAATAAAGTTCTTCAAAAAAAAAAAAGGAGTGTTCTGATTAACTCCGATACTCTGACCATCACCACGCCCTTTTTGAAATTAGTGTGCTGAGGCAGCTTCTTTGAAGTGCAAGTGTGGCAGGTGACAGCTCATCCACTTCCATCTAGTCAGGATGGCCAATTCTGCCACAATGAGCGCTGTAGGCCCACTAGTAGCATTTAATTTACAGGCACTGGATGCATGTTGTACCATTTACTAGGGACAAATGGGCCAATTTGGTGTAAGCCAATTGTACTATGTTTTAGGGAGAGAGCACAAGCACTTTGCCACTGGCCAGTAGTGGTAAGATGCACAGAGTCTTGAAGCCAACAAAAATGAATTCAGCAAAACAGGAAGGGTGTAGGCAAAATGTTTGGTTGACAGAGATTAGCTCAGGTCCCATAAGCATGTCTGTTAAAGTCTCATTTATAGGCAAAAGGGGTTCAGAACTTGTTTAGCCAGGCTAAAGCACCTGTGTAAAGATAGTGGTCTTTACTTCCTGGACAGAATGCTGAAGATCAAGAACCACTGCCACCCTCCACACAACCATGGAGAGGGAGGCACTTTCATCCTTGGCAGGGCCCTGAGGCAAAACCAAATTACCATCCTATTATCAATTATCCTTCTGATAAGGCTGGGCAAGCATCATAGCCACCATCGAAAGAATCTGTGCCAAACAATTCATGTAGAACACAATCTCTTCAGGAGACCAGAGGCCTTGTGTCATAATAAGAATAGTGGCTAAACGGTTGCCGAGCAGTTATAGCAGCACATAGCGTCGGTTGAGGTTGGGAAGGCACCTTCTCAGCATAAGAAAGCACTATGAGTTGGCTGTCATGCTCCGGAGTTGATGGTGCCGGGATTGTTGTTGGTGGGCCGTTGTCTAGCATGGGTTGTGGAAATGACACCAATTGTATTCATTGCAATGATGTTTTACTTGGCAATATTGTCACGCATGCAGATTGCAACACTAAAAATGTCGTTTACAGTCTAAAGTGCCTGTGTGGCATTTTATATGTTGGGAAAACGGAAAGGAAAATTAAAACCAGAATTACATAACACAAACGTAACATCAGAAATCAGAAGAAGAATTCCAGTGTTGCTACACATAGGACAGAACAAGGTCATAACATTAGTCAAGTTCAATTTCAAATTCTGGAAATTATTAAATATCAATTTGTCACAGATAATCACAAAAAACTCTTAGAAAGAAATATTCTGGAACAAGCGTTGGATACCTTACAACCAAAAGGCATGAACAATAAATTAGAAATGTCATGTTTTCTTTAAACACATAACATTGTTCAAAATATGCTGTTTTTGTTTTACACAGTATTTGTTTGGGGCATGTTAACAACAGCATCGGGCTGAGTAATGACGAACTATTTATGTACTAATGAGTACTGTCGGGTATAAGTGGTATATATTAGCCTTGTTCCCCATTAAGTGCAACTCTTTTCAAGACGGCACTCTTGGTGGTTTTAAAATTCATCACACTAGTTTGTTTTATTTTTTGTCATGTTTTTTTGTCATACTTATTTTTTTCCACTTTTGCTATTATTCAGGGAAGAGTCTTTAATTGTAACTCATTTTGTTTGTTAATGATATCATTTTTGATGTACACTGTTTGTCTGTACCCGACTGATATGATCGAAGACGCATGTAGGCCAGACATCTTCCACAGAGTTCATGAACATGATGATCCAAGGTAATCTCTATAATTTCATTGTTACACCTTGCCAGCATGTGCTTTTTATTGCAAAAACGTGTAGAGTCTTCGGGTCAAATGTGCTAGTTATCTTGGCTTGTGTACACAACACAAACCAAGATAACTAGTAACTAGTGAAAGAAGTTCTTTAATTAGGATGTAATCCCATCACCCCCCCGCCCCCCGAGGTGGCATGCTTCATCATCTGGAATTCTCCTCTTGCCGGGGACACCTAGCTCCGCCAAGGGCTACAAACCCCTCACTGTGAGCGAGTAGCTAAGGGATGTTTTGATTCCTATTCTGCAAAGGATATACTAAAATACATCAGAGGGTAAACATTAAACTGGTAGGGTGACAGGCGCAGCGCAAAAGAAAATAGAACAGTGAAATGTGTGATGCTAAAACTAACTACGGGGAGTGAGAAAAAATGTTATTAGCTTACTCTCTGTCAGGATTAAAAACAGTACACTTGCATTGAAAAATATTTACTGCATAGCACAAAAGGAACAGGTCTACATGTTTTGGACAAGGTGTCCCAAAAAGGTGTCACGGCCTTCTTCGGGACCTAGGTATAAAAGAGCTACTGCGTGAAATACGTGCAATAAATAAAGAATATTTAAAGAATGTCATTGAAAATACAAAACCAGTAGTCCCTGATGGAGTGAACCCGAATTACTAGTTTGAACCTGTGAAAGACAAAATGTGACAGAAAAAGAAAATCAAAAGCTTGTGTCTGAAAAACATCCACATATCAATTCAGTGAGTCATAAGGTCTCATCAGTGTAATGCCTTGAGAAGTACATAATTCTAAGAAATACACATTATTCTGACCAGGTATTTACGAGTAAAGGCCTCACCTCACCTGGCAACAGCTCAGGACGGGAGGTACCGCTCTGAAAGTGGAGCTTGCGCAAAAGTCAGGCTGGGTGCCGATATCTAGTCGGACACTGCTACAACATTAAAATAGATAAGAACAAGCTGTTCACAACATCAGCCACGGGAGGCAGAAGCCTGTAGGATGACCTAAAGGTAATGGAAGTTCATGTTACACAGAACCACACACAGATAGTGTGAATAATGATCAACAAAGGCCAGTAGTGTTACTCTAGGGAATAGCTGACATATCCTTATAATGTTAGTAATTGCAATGAAAACAAGCCATAAGAATAATGCAGAATCGGCTTGTCTGCACTGAAAAAGACTTTCAATTACTGTGAAGAAAGATTGAGTAGCGTCTGTGTATATTAATGATACTGGTGCAAGTAAGTAAAAGTGGTGAGACGTAATCAGCTTAATCTCGATAGGGAGATCATCACAGATGATAAGTCTGCACCAGCAAATGCTTTCCATAAATTTGAGGGTACATGAGCACGTCTCGCCATCGTTTGCGGGAGTGCTAGAATGTTGTTTTCTTTTGTTATGGATTCCATCACCTTGCCACTCGTAAGTATAAATAATTATAGCTCTTAGCGATAGTTGATTAGAAGAGGCTCACTTAAGAGTAGTTACGATCTTGGCCGTAGTACTGTGTCAAGCTATCTCATCAGTAACTATGCGCGTCACATGGAACAATGCCCGATATATTGTGCTAACAGACATCAGTAGATATTAAAGATAATGTTAATAGAAATGGCAGGTTTGAGCGAGTGATAATAAGCCCATTATAATCATGGTGTCTTCTGGACCTGGGGTCTCCAGACCACATAGGGTAGCCTGGCACAGAGTGGGAAGATCTAACCCAAAGGCAAAAGTGTTAAGCTTGCGTCACACCCTTACAGTAACTCAGCGTCCATCCATTCAAAAATGACACTACACCAATTTAGAAAAATACGGTTCCTTTTTATAAAAGCTTTTGTATACTTTTGCTTATTTCTTCTAACTGTTTTTGTCACTACCCACTTTAAGTATTTCTCCCCCAATCAATTCAACAGTACATTGTTTCTTAACTCAATGGGGTCAACACGGGTATTATGAATTCTATAATAAAGGCATTTCCTTAGTTAAATTGACTTGGCACATTAAAAAGCAGAGTCTGTCACCTACACAGGAACAATAGAATATTCACATGGGTCCAGATGGAGAGTTAACTACTACAACCCACTTAATTAGATTGATTCAGGTGTTGGACAAAGGGATGCCAGAGTCTTCTTCCCCTTTTCCCCCCTAAAAGAGAAAAGTTATGCAACAATCACAGACACTATCAACATTGTAAGGATTCAATTGTCTCATTCCGCTTTGTCACCCTTCTTTACTTTAATTGTTCCCTTTAGCACGAGTTCCAGTGGCCAGTTCAGTGCTTCCAGTTATCAAATGAGGGGAGGGTCTCCCTTCCAGGACCTTTCAATGTTAATCCCCGGACCCTCACAGCCCCCAGTTCTCTCCTTACTTGAGGTAAATAGAATTCGTCTCCACTGCCTCTGTCAGCTGAGGGTGGCCAGAGGTTTTAATCAGCCCCTATCTGCTCCCAACAGCGCCTCCCTCGCAGGTCAAGCCGATCGACCACAAGGCTGACAACGTGGGGAGGTCGCGTGAGAAGAATGGAAGCGGTGGTAGTGTCTCTCTCACCGCCCTTCGATAAGCCGTCTCCGTCGTCTTCTGGATGAGCGGCTCCAGTGAGCAAGCGCGGGAGATCAGTGGCTCTTCTCCGGTCCTCCGCGTACACGGCAGGTCTCCTGTTGCCACTCCGCCCCCTCCTAGGGATTAGCGATCGCTACACAAGGCCTGCGCAGAACCTCGCCTGCACGATTCTCCCGGCCACTCACTCCGCCCTTTTCCTCAGAGCGGCCAACGGCTTCCTAGTGTCTCTGCCACTAATTCCTTCCCCTCCTTCACATCCAGTGAATACCGCCGTCCCAGAGTACGGAACCAGTCACAGGGCTGAGAGACAGGCAGTACACTCCACGGGGGTCCCGCTATCTTCCACCAGGTCTCTCACGTGAGAAAACGATCACACGTTAGCGCTATTAAGCACAGGTGAGGGGGGAACAGTTGGGAAAAGCGTGGAGTAAATATGGATGAAAAAGAAAGGAGGGGGTATCAAATCCGCTCTTTCTGTCCTCTCTCTTACCGTGGCAGGGCTTTCAAAAGTTCTAGTAGGTGTTCACCCACTGGACAACGGGGGCAGAACTACCTCTCAGTTCAGTCTCCTAAATCCCCCTCAGGCTAGGGGTCAGTCTTTCTTGACTCGGGAGGACCTTCTGTCCAGGGACAACAGGAACGCAATTTAGCAGAGTCAGGTCTGCAGAAAAGGGGGGTGGTGATAGCAGTAAGGAGGCAACCCTTAGAAAGTATTCAACCCTCTGAATGTCCTACCCCACCTAGCGCCACAGCCTGTACTCCAGCTGACTCTCTCTGTACAACAAAATGGCCGCCCTACAGTTGACCTTTTATACCCCTAACCTCAAGTGTCCAGAACAGGCCAGAAGGTTCTAGATTCCCCATGTGTGTCTATGGGCCAGTCCCTGAGGTAATCAGTTGTGGCAGTTATCAGCCACCATTTTGTGTAACTAAATGTGCCCTTAGAAAAGGAGGGACTTCTAGGCCTATGAGGAATTTAGAGGGTCAAGTACGCACCTAACCCCTAGGACAACACCAAAAAGTCAAGTGGACATAAAAAAAATTAAAGGAATTGGAAGTCAGTAAGGGGACAAAAAAATAAGTAGGAGGGACCTACCAAAGGGCGGACAGGTCTAACAGTGTCAATAGCGTGTTATCATGTAATGGTAATGACAAAGCCAGTAGGTTGCAAAAAACAAATCGCGTATTGGGGTCAAGGAAAGTTTACATATAATGACTCCCACGTTGTGACAACCGCTTACCTGTCCGTCGGTACCCCGGGCGTTAGAAGAGCAGTAACCAGAGGTAACCGGTGGCCATGACGGCGGCGATTATATACACTGTCAAACAATATGGACGTAATCACAACCTGACCGAGTGTGGTATCCTTGTATTATGGTATCTTGGTTACATGCACAGATGTTCCGTATGACATCATGGTATTCTAGGATAGCAATGTGTCAGTTACCTGATTCGTTGTAGGTGGATGCATCTGTTGTACCTGCTTGTTCAATAAATACTTCACTTGAAGATTTACCTGCGGAGCAGTCTTTATTACAATGGCGACAGGACGGGATCTCTATTATTGTAGTTCTTGTGAAGAACCCTGGCTGCAAGCAAGTATTGTTGAATTTTTATAGTGGGAGCAGTTTTATCGAACTGAACAAGCAGAGAATACTGCTCATCTTATTATCGTTTTCATCAAAATAGAAGATTTCAGCAAAAAAAAAAAATCATCATTGCAGCTAGTCTTGAACTTTATTTTTATTTATTCATCCACAGCTGGAAACTCTTCTCCGGCGATTGTGTGAGTACCATAAGTTTATTTATATAATTGGAGGAATTTGTACTCACGGTTACCCTTCGAGCATTTTTCAATCAAGCGGCAACGTTCATTCTTCACAGCTACGCTTCTCGTTCCAAGTGTTTTCCGACGTCATAGTTCATGCTTACAAGGAACGAAGCATTTACTACGTGTGAGGCCATCCCGCAAGGTTAAACGACTTGACCTTTGCGTGGCGGCCATTTTGGAGGAAGTGTTCCCTGGCAACCACTCGACATAATGTTATTGGCATAACGATCATCACACGATCGCGCTGCAGTCCAGCAGCAGCAGCGGGATAGCAAAGGATATTACGGTGAACATTTGATCAGCATTGGTGGATTACAGTAACTGTTTACCTTTACATATTTTTTTTATTTTTTTTAAAGGAAGAGAAGATCAGTTTCTACCAAGTTACTTTTCAGGTGGAAGTTTGTCTTTATTATTGTAAAGGCTGCATTTGATCAAATTGAACATTAGGTACTAATTGAATATACATTTCTGGGTTTGAACATTAAGAACAGATTGTAATTTGCTTCTTTATTTACAATACATATGGGTTCACAAACCACAGGATTAGTTGCTCCAGTACCTTTTCTTCCTCGTCCTGGGGAACCTGTGATAAAATGGATTGATTGGAAAGAATATTTTCTTAATTACATCGAAGCCTTAGAAGAGGAGAAAGATGATGTTTTTTCCACATCCAGGAAAAAGAAAATGTTATTGCATAATTTGGGCCCCGAGGGCATAAGAATTTACCTACAAATGGAAAAGAAATCTAGTCCTGATGGTGGTTCTAACGTTTTCCTCAACACTTTATCTGATCTAGACAGGTACTACCAACCTACTGTATGTGTTGGGATCAACAGGTATGAGTTCTTTCAAAGGTAACAACAAAAAAACGAGTCGTGGAGGATTACGTTTCTGCCTTAAAAAAACTTTCCATTAATTGTCAATTCGGAGACCTACATGACAGTTTTATCAGAGACCAATTAGTAATGCATTGTAGTAACTCTTCTATTCAGGAAAAGTTGTGGGTGTGTGGGGATGCGCCTTTGAGTGAAATCACTGCCATAATTAAACAAGCAGAAATGTCTGAGAGATGTGGACAGGTAGCTTTAAAGAAGAATGATGATAACAATGTTGTTGCTAATGTACAAGCAAAAAAAAGATTTGACAGTAGGAAATCAGATACTCAATCTATAAAAAGTGATAATAAGTAGAACATGTATAAAGAAAGAAAAGGTTTTGACAACAAAAATATTTGTTATAGATGTGGTTATAGTGGCCATAATGCTATTAAGTCAAAATGCACGTATTGTGGTGTCATGGGACATTTTTCAAAGGTATGTAGAAGAAGAGTAAACAAAAACAAAAAGAAGCACATCAATTGTATAGATGACAAAGAGGATGGTAACAGTGATAACTCCTCTTCTGACGAGGACATACTGTGTATTTTAGATGATGATACCAATGAACTTGTTTTGAACATAAACACATCTAAAAAAAAAAAAGCCTATCTGTGATATCAACATTGGAGGGGTTGATGTTCAGATAGTAGCTGATTCTGGATTGCCTTACACATTTGTACAGAGGGCAGTTTGGGACAAATAATTCCCCCACATTATTAACAAGAAATTAAAACCATCAGGTATACAACCTGTAACGTTCACGGGGGAGACAATTCCTATGGCGGGTTATGTTGAAAAGTTATTTAAATTCAAAGACAGATCCACCATAGGTAAACTGTATGTTGCAGAAAAAGGTCCTTCCGTTTTGGGTTGGATGGACCAGGGCGAATTAGGAATTATTCTAAATCCCAAAGCTACTGATCAAGTTATGCTTATTGATGATTTGAATAAAGAATTTACTGAGAGCATAACTAGACAATTTCCCAAAGTATTTACCGGTGAGGTGGGGAAATTGAAGGGATTTACACATAAAATTATGCTTAAAGAAAATGCACGTCCCATATGTCATAAAGCAAGAAATATTCCATTAAGTATCAGGGATGATGTTATGAAGGAATTGGACAAGTTAGAAAAAAAAGGTATCATTGAACCTGTGGAGAGTGCGGAGTGGTTGGCTCTCTTAGTTATAGCTCGTAAACCTGACAATCGGTTGCACCTATGCATTGATTTAAGAGATCTCAATAAAAATATAATTATTGACAATTTTCCTCTCCCCAAAATTGATGAGCTGTTGTCACAAACGAAAGGCATAAAATGGTTTACCACGATAGACCGGACATCAGCCTATCATCAGGTTGAATAACACGAGAGCAGCAGAAGCTTAACTGCTTTCGACACGCCGTTTGGGTGTTATAGATTCATAAGAATGCCCTTCGGTCTAGCTTCGGCTGCAGCCGTGTTTCAACGCTTGATGCATACGTTATTTAAAGGTATCATAGGTATTACATACGTCCAAGATGATATACTGATAATGGGGCGTGATTTAAATTAGCATGATGAGAGATTGAAAATTGTTCTGGAGAAATTGATGGAGAAAGCAGAATTAAAAAAATGTAAATGTAGATTGAACTCTGTTACATATCTTGGACACCAAGTTAGTAGTGAAGGCATATCTCCTAAGAAGAACTTAATGGAGGCAATTGAGAAAGCACCTTCACCTACATCCAAAGATGAGATAAGATCTTTCCTTGGACTAACTGAATTTTATTCAAAATGTATTAGTAATTTTGCTACCAAGACCTTTAATCTAAGACAATTACTTAAAGTCAAGAACGAATTTTCGTGGAATGATAGCCTCGAACAAGATTTCCTAAGGATCAAAGCCGACCTTGCATGTGCTCTTCCTCTCCAAGCTTTTGACTATCTTGCACACAGCATAATTACAACTGATGCTAGTGATAGAGGTTTGGGCGCAGTTCTATCACAAATTAATGAGGTAAGATATTTTGTAATAGAAAAAGAAATGCTTGCTACTGTTTGGGCCACTTCCAAGTTTAGACAATTTGTTTGGGGCACTAGATGTATTCTTCGCACCGGCCACAAGCCACTGCTTAAGGTTTTAACTTCAGATGGAATACTCAAAGCTACTCCCCGGATTGCAAAGATGAGTTTGAAATTATTGGATTTTAACTATGATGTTGAGTATCTTCCTGGAAAACATAATCAAGTTGCTGACTACTTAAGCAGGTCTCCAATTCCGTTAGATTCTGGTACGTACAATGAATCTGAAATTTTTTGTGTAGCTATTGTCTTTGATGACGCCAACTCTATTTCAAAAGATGAATGGGATGATGGTTTTTCAAAAGACATTTGTTTTTCACAAACTACGGATTTCATCTATAATGGTTGGCCCAACAAGAACAATTTACAAGGGTATCTAAAGGGTATGTGGGAAATCCAAGATGAATTGTCCATTGATGATAATGGGTACATTTGCAGGTGCTATAGGATTGTAGTGCCCACCAGCTTGAGGATGAGGATAATAAAAATCAACCATGAAGGACATTTGGGGATTTCTAAACTGAAATCTAGAATCAAAATGCTATATTGGTGGCCTGGTCTAGATAAAGACACTGAAAATTTTGTCAGAGACTGTATAATTTGCTCCAATTCTGACAAATCTCTGAAAACACTCAGACCCACCCTAGGGTTGAGATCTATTCCTGAGAATCCATGGGAGAATCTTTGTATAGACTGGCTAGGTCCCATCGAAAACAAGGATGAAGACATCACACACATCCTTGTAATCATTGATGAGTATTCTAAGTGGCCTTAAGTGGATATCACAGAAAATTTTGACACCAAACACGTTGTGAATGTTTTACAAAAGGTGTTCATTCGTGAAGGAATTCCCAAGGAAATTCTGAGTGATAATGGTCCTCAATTTTCTTCTGAAAAATACTTGAAGTTTTTAGAAAGGAATGGCATTTGTAAAAAGTGTACTCCAGTTTATAATCCTGCTGGGAATGGTTGTGTTGAGAGATTCAACAGAGTAATAATGGCTAGTATTCAAGCTGCAAATAAAGCGGGAAAAGACTGGGAAAAAGAACTGTTGTGCACTTTGTGGGCGTATAGAATCACTCCCACGGGTACTGGTTACAGTCCTTTTAGGATCTGGAGAGGACAAGAACCATTTTGTAAGGATAATGTAGCGTGGAACATGAAGAGAATTCACAGCAAATGGTCACCGGCTTTGGTATGATCCAATATAAGGAAGATGCATGATTCATGCAAAACCAAATTTGATAAAACGCATAACTCCAATGATGTTAGGTTGGGAGTTGGAGATTGGGTAAAGGTGAAATTACCTAATAACGTTAAGAAAGGTCACAGCAAATATTCGTCACCTTTACAAGTCACGTCACCATACTCTAAATCTTCAAAATTGAGTGATGGGAATGTATGGCATTACAACAGAATGCCTTTATATAAAAATAACAAGAATATTGTGTAAAATGCTGACTCTTCCTCTTCATTGAACTGGATGTGGGATGATGTCATGCGGTCTGGTACAGATAACAGTGATGTTTCTATGTCGGAGCAACTTTCTACGAATTCTGTCTCCACTGATCCGTCATCCCTTGTTGAGGATAATTCTCATTCTTCTGGGAGCATTGTACAAACAACACTCATTGGGAGAGTAGTTAAACTACCAGTGAGGTACAGGAGTTACGTTATGTAAATTGCATTTGCAAAGAGAGGGGTTGGTGTATCTTGATACTTACCTCTTTATCTATTAATATGGGCAATTCATTTTTTCTTGTTGTGTGTTTAACTTACGGCCACGACCGTTAAAATGTGCTATTACCTTTCTTCTAATCCTTTTGTTTCAATAGTGTTAATTATTTTTATTGTACTATCCTTATTATACTTTGTTGTATGCAATATACATTTGGTTATATAAAGGAGGGAGAGGTGGTATCCTTGCATTATGGTATCTTGGTTACATGCACAGATGTTCCATATGACATCATGGTATTCTAGGCTAGCAATGTGTCAGTTACCTGTTAGGATTCGTTGTAAGTGGACGCATCTGTTGTACCTGCTTGTTTAATAAATACTTCACTTGAAGATCTACCTGCGGAGCAGTCTTTATTACACCAAGCAAATGCTTTTGGGTAATGTAGTCCAACCCAGAGCGGGTCTTCCTGCACGCAAACGTTGCTGCGCAAGGCCATGCTGGAATGGGGGTGCTCATGGGAGATGTAGTACAGGATACATATTCTCACCAAATTACGTTGAAACAGTTACTCTTGGCTGACAGCACGAAAAATGATCGCGCATCATAATCGAGAAAAGGCAAGAAAGGAGGAGTCACAAAACCACACTTGTCTCATACCAAAAAAACACATGAAAACTGTCATATAAAATATGTTGAGTAGCAGTAACATCGTCAGCAAGAAGTATGTGTAGACAAAGTACACCAGTAGGAATGTTACTAAATGACAGTCACAAACACTACGCTGATATCGGGCCCCGTATTCATACAATACTCTTAAGTGAGATTGACAACCGGTCATGAGGACCAGGTAATCGTTTTCAGTATGTTGTCATCTAAGTGCCCAGTATGTGTGTTAAGTGTCCATATGAAGTGTGTCAGAAACAGATGCGCTATACTGGATCACTTCGCAGTTGAAGACAGATCGGTGTAAAAATCTGCACGTCATTTGGGACTGAAATAAAGCAATGGAATATCTAAAGAGTGGCAGACTATAATTTAGCTTTGAAAGAAGCAGAATCCCGCAACTATAATGAGGTCCAAGGTATATCATCATTCAGACCCTTCTGTCACACTGTAATGTATACACTCATTTCTGCTCCTTGATGAATAGTAATCTAGAAACATCTGTAATATGAGTTGGGATAAATGGTTGTTCCAAAACTGTCCAAAGTAGCTCTTCTGCTGTGTGATTGAGCTGAGGCTTGTTTTTTGCAATCCAAGATGCGTGCAGGCCAGACATGTTCCACAGAAGTCATGAGCATGATGAGCCAAGGTAATCTCTATAATTTCATTGTTACACACTGCCGTCATGGGCTTTTTAATGGCCATTTGTGTATGGTGGATCTTTAACTCCGGGACGGTGTACTTTTACAGCTTGGCTTACATGCTGGCATTGATGTGGTACGAGATACATCCTGCTACTTACCACGATTGTTATTGACATTGTGATATTTCCAGCAGTGTCTGGTTAACATTTAATAACTTCAAAACATAAAGAACAAACCCACTACCAACTCAATGTTAGGTGTTTTCAGTCTCTTAATCCTTCTGAAAAAAGGAACTCTTAGGTTATTTCAAAAGAATCCTCACTTACCAGCATAGTGGGCGACATGCTACATCATTGGGTTCCCACCCTCTGTGCCGAATGCCCCCAGGGTGTGCTTTGATGCCATGTTTACTGCAGAGCTGTTTTTTTTGTTGAAGTACGTGAAGTGCAAGTGATTTAAAATTGTCTCAAGGTCTACCACCTGATCTTGAGCTTTATTTAATGATGACCATGGCCAAGTTTAAAAACAAGGGGGATTTGTTTTGGATTTCAATGGTCCTTTTAGATTTCCTATTGTGTGTTCAACATATTTCGGACATTTACCATGTGGTCATAAGTGTCAATTTGGCTGTCGTCAACACCAAAAAATGTGCGATGTGCATGCACCCTAAGGCACGCGCTGCTAGGTTCTGTTGTTGAACTTACATATCAAGAAGCGCCTCTTGCGACTTTACCTGTTGAGATAAGATTCAAATACAAAGGAGAGGGACAGTTTTTGGCAGTGTATTCTATGTTCACAGACATGGAACCCTGCCCTAAGCCCTTCCGGGGTGCAGCAGCAGGCATCCACTAGTTCCAGGTATGCTGGAACCTCACAGCAAGCTTATCACATTTAGCCACCGCAGGCCTATTCCTGCTATGGGTCTTTCGCAAGCCGTGCCCACATAAGGGATGGTGATGGCGCAATATATTGTGCTTTCATACAAAGGCATGAATCAAGGTTTTTTGTGTTAAAATGAGCATAAACACATTTTCTTTTGACCCACCTGTTGTACGGTTTGTCACACACTGATAGAAGGAATGTAGCATATTGTGAGACAGCGTCCCTACTCCTTACTGGTATGTCTAGAAATGCTCCCTCTTTAGCCCCCACTTACTTCTTCAAGGCATCTCACCATCTCGCATCCTGTTGTCTCCTTGGTCCCCATACCTTAATGTGAGTATCTGCTATTGCATGGTAAATACTCCCCTTTTGCCGCATAGCAAGGTTGCTTGATGCTCATTTGATGCTTATTTTAATGCTACAATCGGGTCTCTCTTCTGTCTTCTCTTCCCTTTTTTTGTTGTTCTTTTCTGCTCTGCTTGGGGGGGGGGATAGGGAGGCCAGGGGAGGGCTGACTGTCAGCTCTTCATCACCGAGGACGTTGGTCCGTATGCCTCATTTGGTGGGAGAGAGGGAGGTGAGAGAGGGGTTTGGGGTGGAGGGTGGTTAGGGAGGGGCAGTGGAGGGGGGGATGGGGTAAGGGGTTGGGTGGGTGAAATTGTTGCTGCTTTTCACACATTGTCATGGCATTTTTCTTCATGTTAGAAAGAATGAAATGCTCGCTATAACTGGATATACTTATTGTTAGGCAAGACTCGCTTTGGAGTACGTGAGCTATAGGGATAACTGGTAGAATGCGTATTTGTTCATTGAATATATGTGGCCTGAATGACAGGAAAAAGAGATGCATGGTTGCCAAGATTCTTCAACTCATGCAGGACGATGTGCTATGTATGCAAGAGACTCATATACCTTGGAGCAAACATGGATGGTTGAGGGATCTAGGTCTCAATGTGTTAGCCTGCACTCGACAAGGCACAACAACCAAAGGGGTGGCTATTCTAGCAAAACGAGGTATTGGATTCTGTAAGCGAGTCAAGGAAGACCGATTGGGACGCTGAGTTATTATAGAATTTATAGCTAATGATATTCCTCTCTCAATATGCTCCATTTATAGATCTAAATAAGATGACTCAGATGTCCTCAATCATCTAAGTGTAGAATTGGCCTTATGGCCGCACCCTTTGATTTTTTGCAGAGACTTCAATATTCATTTAAATAGCGATTTTAATCTAATTGGAAATCTCCCATACCAGGGAAGGAAAGTTAGGATCTTCAAGGACTAATTAGGGAACACGGGCTGGTTGATGCTTGGTATAGACATAGACAACATGACCCAGGGCTTACTTTCTATTCGGCTCCTCATAACAAACTAGTCCATTTGGACTACTTTTTTTATCTCTAACCAAATGGCTGAGACAGTCAAAATTGAGATTTTCCCCACGATTATTTCAGAACATAACCCGTTAGTGGTAAAATTGCCACTAAGCAGCATGCCAAGAACTTGGAGGTCGTGGACTTTTGAAAAAAAGTTGTTTTTGGATGAGTCATATTATGAGCATATGGCCAAGTGGATTATAGGATTTTTAAATATTAACAGAAATACAGCTTCTGAAATTATTGTTTGGGATGCTTTTAAATCTGGGGTATGTGGTGAGACTCTCAGTTTTTCTATTTGTCACCAGAATGTAGTACTGGAGAAAATTAGGGGGTGGGTTGAAGAGCCGAGGACGGCTGAAATTGAGCTTATGAGGAAAATAATGGGGAGCCAAAATATAGAAGAGTGCCAACAGCTAATTGCCATCATTAAATAGAAAATACATTAGCATTTCGTGGAAGAGCTTGCTGCCAAGTATGTGCAGTATAGGGCGGAAATATATGAACTTGGAGAAAATACAGGGAGGGTCCTGACAAAGCAGTTACAACAGAGGGAAGTTTCAAACCGAATTTGTAGGATTAAAGATCATTAAGATCAAATACAGGACTCTCTGACAAGAATCCCAAATGTGTTTCAAAATTATTATAAGCAACTGTATCCCGAGGGAGTGGCTACGGCAGGGGAAAAATCTCTACAAGAATTTTTCAGAGAGAACAAAGGTTACACTTGATCAAAATGAGGTTCTTGCAGCCCCGATCACAGGGGAAGAAGTGGAAGGCGCTATAACCTCTTTAGCCACTGGTAAGGCTGTGGGCCTGGATGGCATTTTTTTTTTAAATTTCGGCAATAACTCTGGCAAGATATTACAACTCTATTTCAAAGGGGTTTTATTCCTGACTCCTGGTGAAAGACTACTATAGCCTTATAGCCCGCCGTAGCAGGCTATACCGGCTATTAAAGGCCCCCAGAATCGTTAAAGGCCCGAGCCGAAGGGGAGGGACTTTAACGAGACAGCGGGACTTTAATAGCCGGTATAGCCCTGCTACGAAGGGCTATAAGGCTATTAGAACATTCTGCCACTAGAGGGCAGAATGTTCTAACAAATTAAACAAAGGGTTCTCGAAGCTCGAGGGGATATAAATCCCCTCAAGCTTCGAGAAGCCTTTGTAAAACATTGGAATGTTGCTCTGCGGGCCTTTACCGACCCGTTGAAGCAGGGAGCACTCCATTGTCTCCAATGGAGCTCCCAACATTCCAATGTTCTAATATAGTGGTATTAAAAAAAAGATAAGCCTGAACTTAATCCATCTTCATACAGGCCCATTTCACTTATTAATTGTGACAGTAAGGTCTATTCCAAAATATTAGCTTCCAGGTTAGGGAAGGTCATCACCCCCTTTCGTTTCAATCCGTCTGCATGGGTTCATCCCGGGAAGGAATAAAACAGATCATGTTAGACGTGTCAATGCCCTTCTTGACTGGGTTCAGGCCACAAAATCACATCTAGAGGTAATCCTGTTGGACGCAAAGAAAGCGTGCAACGGAGTCTCCTGGTGGTATCTGTGGTTTGTCCTGCAATGGAAGGGGGTCTGCACCAAATGTATTCAAGCAGTTAAGGCTCTCTATCTATCTCCGGAATCGGCGGTCCGCATTTCGGGACATGAGTCGAAATTATTCAGTATCAGTAGAGGCACTAGGCAGGGGTGTCCGTGCTCTCCCCTGCTTTTTGCTCTATACATTGACCCTTTTCTTAACAAATTAGACTTGAGTATGAATATCAACTCAGTTAGAGTCAATGATATGGAGTATAGGACATTGGCCTATGCGGATGATATTACGATACTCACCTGCGATGTCACCTTGGCGCTCCCAGCAGTGAAGGCTCCCTGCAGGTCTCCCAATTGCCTCTGAAGCAACATATTTGGGGATCAAGATTACAGCAGCGGTAAACCAAAGTCCTGAATTGAACATTTTGCCAAAGATAGATACTGTAAATAGAAAATTGGAGAGGCTAGATCATCTGCACCTCTCTTTGCATGGACAAAGTAATGTCATCAAAATGTCGTCCTCCCCAAAAAATTTTATCTTTTTGGGACTGTTGCACTTGAATTTTCTGTATCTTGTTTCGCAAGGGTAGAGAGGATTTGCTGTAGATTCCTTTGGGGTTATTGCAGACCAATAGGAGAAGCTAAATGGATGACTCTTCCGAGACACTAGGGGGGAGGGCGGTGCCTAACTTCCTTTTATATTACTGGGCATCCATCTTACAACATATGGGGATTCTCCTAGTTGGGGCCTAGGCCGAAATCTTGTTGGCTGCCAGACAGACTATATATGAAGTAGGGCTGGGGAACGAAGTAAAGGGATGTCTAGTTAGAGTATTAGAACCTAGCTCCTATAAAAAGACTACATTTAAAATACTTAAAGCGGCTTATTCGGTGTGGAGACAAATACAGCGCAAATTGAAGATCCCAAACGTGAATGTATATACTCCATTCTCGGCCACAGGCATCCTTCCATTAATTTTTCAGGATCAAACTACATTCAGGTGGGAGAGCATTAGAATTTATTCCCTTGGTGACCTTTGTAATGAAGGGTCAACTTGCCTCATTTACAAATTTACAGAAAGTTTGGTCGGTGTAATCAAGATTTTTTCAAATGCTTACAGATCCGGAGTTTTTTGGGGAGAAACCCGCACGGGCCAAATTAAAATTTTGAAAAGATATGCTTGGTGGAAATAATACGGATGAAATCCCGGATAGGGAAAATCTATTAAAATCTACTGGAAGCTCTCCCTGATATTTGTTTCCAGAATACAAAATGGGAGAGTGGGTTGGGGAAGGAAGGAATAAATATTGAGGATTCATTGGAATTATCAAATCAGATTTTAATAACTGGAAGTCTCAGGAGTCAACATGTTATGTCTGTTTTTGACCTTTATTATACTCCAGCAAAGATAGCTAAGTGGGGGGGGGGGGACGAGGGGTGGGAAATGCAACAGAAGTGGGCTGCAGGCAGCAGATACTATACATATGTTTTATTCCTGCCCTAGCTTGGGTATAT
The DNA here is from genome assembly GCF_964261635.1 of Lissotriton helveticus. Classification (NCBI taxonomy): domain Eukaryota; kingdom Metazoa; phylum Chordata; class Amphibia; order Caudata; family Salamandridae; genus Lissotriton; species Lissotriton helveticus. The sequence goes on from NC_136063.1 coordinate 2,026,685,250, forward strand.
TTCTACAGGATGATGAATCTTTCTTGGATATTGTCTTAGGGATTTCGGTAACAATTACGTCAGAACTTGTAATTTTGGGTATGGAGTATTATATGGTAGGAAATGCGAGGCCGAGACCTGTGACTGGATTTTTGTTCATTGCAATGGCTATCGTTCGCTTATGGATAAGTCCCGATCCTCCTACCTTTCTCAATTTGGGGTCAAGGATGTTGGCCATATATAATATAGAATCCTCAGTATATAAATTGAGCGGAAAAAGGAGAAAGGAGCTAGGGCAAAACATATAGGCTCCTATTACAGGATGCTTGCAGTAAAGCAGGATTAGGTAATAATCTAAAATATAGTAGTTGTTCATTTGCTGAAGGGTGTAAGACAGGTAGGATCAATGTAACAACTTACTGCATTCACTCCACAAGCACTTTTTCTGCTCTTCGGTAATCTATTGGAGCTGGGGAGACATCTTTTTTTTTCTATTTTTTTGTTTTATTTTTTATTCCCGATGTATCCTGCCTTAATGGCTTGGTTTTAATCGAGAATCTTGCAATGTATTTTTTTAGCTCCGTTATTGTGGTTTTTTTTTAAGGTTTAATGTATTGTTTCTTGATGAATTTGCCATGACATGCAGTATTGTAATATTTCTTGTATAATGAGGGAAAATCAAGTTTAAAAAAAATGAAATTCCTCAATCTGCTGCAGCATTGCAGAATGCCCAGGAAATTGAGGTTGCAGGCACAAGGACCAGCATTAGCTCTGAAGTGTAAGACTTCAGGAGCGAGACCTGGAGGTATGATGCACCCTCGCGCCTTCTCGGACCATCAAGAGAGGCTGAACAGAGCTGAGTCCCGCGTGTACTTCTGCGATAATAAGCCTCTACAAGAAACACTTTTAAGCAAATCTCTTCTCAATGCCTGGTAGTTATTTATGGCACAAGCAGCTGGCAAGCAATTCAAGCAATACCAACAAACAAACTAAAGAACACAACAATTAAAAAAAAACACATTTAGGAAAATAGGCAAAATCTAATAAGTAAAATGATATAAACACCATCAAAATAAGTTAGTGGGAACCGGAGATGGGATTTTTAATGATTTAAAGCGAAAAGCGCCTAGGAAAAGTAAGGCACCATTGAAAAATAAGTTTGAGGTTTACTGGGACCTAGGTGCAATTTAAGGCCGACCATGATGGAGCAGATGTCGTACTCACCAAGCGGTGTGTCTCTGTCAAACTTTGACTTTTGAAAATAGTCTCTAAAATAGAAGTCAAAATCTTCCAGCAAGGAAAAGTCAAAGGCTGTCGTGGTTTGAAGGTCTCTTGAAGCTGAACGAAGCATTGTCAAGCTACCATTGAAGTGGTTAGTTTAGGCATCAAAAGCAGCGTGTGACAAAACTGGATTTCATGCCAATTAAGTGTGGTTTGTGGTCAGATATATTTGCCACCTCGCACCCGCCTGAGATTTTACCGTCTGACTTAGTCACTTTTTTGTACCCAAAATCCTCCAGCAGGGCGCAGGAGGAAGCTGGGAAAGCTCAATAAGGCTGGACAGCTTTACCGCTGTGTCCTGCTGTATATTTTTCAGCGTGGCAAAAGGGAGCAAGCCAACTTAGGGTGCAACCTTCATGTGCACACTTCACCACCTCCAGAAGTGGAAAAATGAAAAGTGTCACTGTTCTCCAACTGGCAGAATGTGCCTAATGCTCAGTTCTGCAGAAGCTAGCTCTTCCAGGCAGGCTTCAAGACACCTGGTCTCTCCCCAGCCATTTGTCTGTAGTCGTCTGAGCCCTCTTCGAATCAAGTATTATTCTTTTGTGTCCCAGAAGCAGAGAATTAGGAGGCCAAACACCTGACCCTCTTAGTCCCTGGTTCCTAGCAAGACAGTCTTTGAATGAGTTTTCTTCTTCCAGCCGGGCCTTCTTCAGATTGAGCCATCCTAGGTCCAAGAATGTCCTGAAGCTGCCAGATTTATCCTGTCTAGTTGTTGATTAGAGAACATCTGCTGCCCAATCCTGTTTTCTTCAAGTTCCCCACCACTCGTTGCCGCACTTCCTCTTCGCATTACTGTAAATTACTCATGATCCCTATTTCAATATGGCACAGCTCTTCGGAAACTGGGGGCCACACTAAGGCCCCCTCATGTATCCAATGACTTTTTTCCATGGACCCCCTACAGCACAGGGCCCCTATTACCTTATAACTCCTGGGGCAGAGCCCCATCTGTGGAATACCCTTAAAACCAATGTAGTCCTTTTTTAGGGACACGCCAAGGCCCGCCGCAAGGGAAGAACTCGGAAGCGAACCCAGGTGCATGGGGCCTCAGACCAAGAACAGAGCAGAGTATCAACCAGGAGCATGAGGAATACACACAGTGATCAACCGGGAACAAGCAGATGACCAGTCTAGTGGTAAACCTCACATCTATACTCTCACATCCCCGCAGGTCGAGATATTGGGAAAAGGACTCAGTTTTGTTCCAACGGGAAAACTAGACAAGTTCAGACTACACTGTGAGATCAACTAATTTATCAGAAAACTTAAACTTAAAGCCTTTTTTGCCAACAAACAGCCGGAAATGGACGTGAAGGATGATACTGGACTGAGAGTGAAATCAACTTTCTCCCCCACCAAATACATCCATACAAGTGGAACTTTTAGCTTTTGAAAAAGCGGCCCTAAAAGACATTGGTGAAGTCGACCTTATCAGCATAACAGTATATCACAACACAGCAAATGGACAGCATCCGGCGATAAAGGACCTGGCGGACAGCAAGAACCTGGTTATAAAACCAGCGGACACAGGTGGAGCCATAGTGATACAAACTACGGAAGCATATCGGATAGAACGTCTAAGAATACTTAAAGACACCAGAAATTACAAGCACCTCACCCAGGACACTACAGAATTCCTGAGAGTCCATATCACTAGTATGACTGAAGAAGCACTTACCCATAATTGGATTTCATGGAAAGAAGCAGATTTTCTCATCAACAAGTCCCCCAAAATTCCGTATTTTTATGCAAATCCAAAAATACATAAGATTATAACTCAGCCTCCCCGACAACCCATGGTTTCACGAATTGGCTTGATATTGGAACCCCTGCCTAAATTTAGAAATGCTTTCCTAAGACTGATTATTCAAAACACAGACACTTACCTAAAAGATACAAAAGATGTACTAAGACTCTTACAAGAAAAATCATTCAACCCAGACACAGAACTCCTAATGGGTTTGGACATTGAAAGTCTATACACCAGCCTCTCACACGGTGAAACCTTAAACATAATTGAAGACGTGTTATTCGAAATAGACTGGGAATACCAAACCCCACGCAATGTAGTGATGGAATGCTGCAAGTAGGCATTGACTGAAAACTACTTTAAGTTTGAGGACACTCTCTACCTCCAGAAGCACAGGACCAGCATCGGAAGCACCTTTGCTCATAGTGTGGCTGAACTCTATGTCCTAAAAAGTGTGTTTCAACCTGCACATCTAATTGCAAAAGGTTTATTACAAAAAGTTTTCCAAATTGACTAAATTATAGAGGTGCGTGCTGCTGTGATTTAAGGGTTCTGCCTGTGACCCTATAGACAAATTCCTGGAAAGTAGGAAACGGAAACCATCCGTTCCAACTCACAGCGCACTGTGTAAAATCCTTAAGGTTTATATTAGTGCTGTAGAAATGAATTATACTTTCAATACAAAAAATTAAACATTTACACACGGAGATGTTTGAAAAGAAAATCTTTTTTAGAATGCCAGATCACAAACTTTATTGTTACAATCGTCTCAAACGTGTTAGCCCAACAACGCCCAAATACAAATTAAAAAATCTGAAACCATACTTAAAAACTGTAACTCCACCATGTATCAACCAAGCTCTAAAAGGCAAAAAGCGACAAGATGCTTTGTTACTTCTCAGTTACCCCAATAAGTGGCCCTGTCTGCAAGCAGAAAGCGGTAAAGCTTCTGCGACTCACCCGGGTGTGATGTAACCTCGTCCTGTCTCACGTGTCCCCGTGTTGACGTAGCTCAAAGCAGCGTTCTACAATTGCCAACCCCACTCGCAAGGGGGTGTGGCTCAATTGAATAACCGATAACTTTATTGTCAACCATGGCTGAATTGATGAACCGCACAACAAACAATCTAATCAAACAATAAATACGGTATCCAGTGATACTTCAAAGAGTATGTTGAGTGCATCTGATGTGTAAACAAAAAGTGTAACATGACTGCTAGGCTCGCTAAATAATGTGATAACGTGAACAGTAAAAGATTGTGGAAAGCAGGATAACTGCTCTCTGGATTAACGATGGATATTCAACTCGGTCACATTACCAAGAATGTGTGAACTAAACACATGTAGAAACGAAGGGGGGGCGTGGCTCAGCAAAATGGCCGGCTAGTTGCATTCCTGCGCTGCTCCTGCCCCACTGACCGGAATCCTGAAACATCCTGGCGGTATATGATGCCCCAAAGCGAAAGCTAAATAACTGTGGACTCCTCCAACCCGAGGATCCTGCCTGAAGCGAGAAAAATGGCCCCTGGTGAGGGGAATCGACTTACGGCCTCCGGAACCCTGGTGGAAAGCTGCGGCCTAAAGGGGGGTAGAGATCGCCATGGGCTGGCCAGTCTGTTCGTGTGCTGAGCCCTGCAGTCGGATTCTGGTGGGACCCCCCCGGCCGCTGCGGTGCTGTCTGGGGACTGCCACAGGGGGTGCTACAGAGGAGGGTTGGTCGGGGGCCAACCAGCTGAAGTACCGCCAGAGGTGAGGGAAATGTGCGGCACGCGATCCCGGTGCTTGGGGTCTGCTGTGCTCGGCCCGGCCCGCCTCTCTGCCGGGCGTGCCCCCGCTGGCGGCGGAAAAATGCTCAGGGGCGTGCGAAGGATTGAGACGGCGGAGGGCTACCCCAATCCTGAGGCCCCTTGCAGAGACTCATAGGAGGACGGCCCGGCAACTTCAGACTTCGAGTGGGACCTCCAAAGCCCGATAAGACTGCTATGCCTCGAGGGGGCGGCCCTGGGACGTCCCGGAAGGTAGGTATCGCTGAGGGCGGCCCCGCTTACACGTGTGCTGAAAGCCTGGCGTTGGAGACCCCCCCGCCGCATCTGAGCCGGGAATAACCAGAGGGGGGGCTGCGGGAGACAGGCGAACATGGAGGCCTGGCGGCGGTGACTCCGGCACTGGGAGACGCTGGTCACGGGAGCCTGGTGCTTGGGGCCTGTGGAGTTCGGCGGGCCAGGGCTGGCGGCCGCGGCGGTCGTGGAGCTTGCGGGGCCCAGTGCCTAAAGCAGGACAGTAGAGTTCCCCCTCTGGGGCAGGCAGGATAACAGTGCAGGGGGTGATTGCCCTGCATTAATCTGGAATAGAGGCCACGTGCACGCACAAGAAGCCTGAGGGGGCAAGAAGCGAACCCCGACCATCTACTGGGGAAGTGAGGCGACTGCTACTCGGGACGTCCAGTGTGTACCCTTGACTCCAGGTTGCACGGCAGGCCTGTCTTTGCACCACTAGTTGTTAGAGGGGGGCCGCTGGGAGTTCCCCTGAGACGTGGGGGACAGGCATGGGAGAGATAGACCATTGAGAAACGCCCAATCTAACAAAATAATGCAGTACACGGTGCCAGGCCATACAGCTGCGGACCGCCTCAGGAAGGACCTGGAGCAGAGCACCAACCAGGATTCAGCAGCTAAAGACAAATCCAACATACTGGAAGCCATACGTGAATCTCGTGTGGTGTTGGAATCCAAGATGGACGGTATGGCCATGGATATTAATCACTTGCGTTTGGACCTCAGAAAGGTGGCGGACCAGGTCAGTACGACCGAAGGAGACCTACACGTGTTGCAGACCGAGATCCGACAGCTCCGGGAGACGGTATCCGCCCTACAGGAACAGACAACCCGACTGGAGGATAGGGCGGAAGATACGGAGGGGTGGTCGAGGAGGAACAACTTCCACTTTTTGGGATTTCCGGAAAAGGCGGAGGGGCCGGCAGCAGACCTATTCCTGGAGGACTGGATCGGCTCTGCATTCCCTGCCCTTCGGCTCTCCCAGATGTTCGCCGTGGAAAGGGACCACTGCTCCCTCAGCCCGCTGCCGAAACCGGGGGCCCCGCCTAGAACTTTGATTGCTAGAATGTTTAACTTTAGGGACCGGGATACGATCCTGCAGTATATCCGCACCAATGGTCCGCCTATGTTTGAGAACCACGATATTCACATTTACCCGGACTGTACCAAAAAGGTACAGGACCTCCTAAATGACTTCTTGGGGGCAAGCGCCGCCTGCGGAACCTCAGCGTCAAATACAGTTTAATGTTCCCGGCCAGACTTCAAGTGCAATATGGTAACAAGATCCACTTCTTTGGTAATCCTTCGGAGGTAACAGTTTGGATGGATGCAATGAGACTGGATGGCCAAAACCAGAACCAGGGCAGGCAGGAGCAGAGGAGAAGGAGTGGTCGGCAACGTAATACTCTGCGCCGCACATGAGTGCAGAGACCTGGAGCACGAGATTTTGCAGATGGCGTATGCATCAGGATGGGCCCGGATGGCACCCTCCTCACTGAATTGGACGCAATCCCGACGCAGTTCTCGCCCTTATGTTTGGTACAGGAAACGCAGTCGGACCTGGGGGACACCGCCGGCCCGGTTGGGGGGGTTCCTGAAATACGCTTGTGAGACGGACACCGGCTTACGACCCTGGGGCTTTGGGACATGGGAACTGTAAGTACAGGCTGGGGCCCGATTGACACTTATTTTCACTGTGGGGCTACTATATGGAGGCCCCGGACCCAGAGGTACTGAGGGGAGGAGGGGAAGAAATGTTCTGAATGGGGGTCACTTTTCCACCACTTAACCCTTTCAATGTGCCAGCTGTGGTGTGCTGTGGTGGCCTGGCTAGACTTTTGGTTGGGCGGGGCCGCGCGCCAGGCAGTTAGGCTGCTATCGGAGAGCGGTAGGGTGACTGGATCTGAGAATGTTGTATATCTTACAGTGGTTACTTCAAGTTGGGGAGGGTAGTTTGGGGGAGGGCGGAGCACTGGGGCGGGGTTCTGAGTCCACAGACCAGGGTCAGGTTATGGGACTAGAGTACTACTGCCTGGGGGAGGGCGGAGTTGGGGTTGGGGGTTTGCACTGTTGTGGTTTTCTTTGGTTTACTGCCGGGTCTGATCTATGCTGTGCTACTAGAAGTCAGGTGATATTGTTACAAAATGGGTCACAATACCACTTGGGTGGAGTCCCTGCAGGCGGAAGTTGGGGGCTGCCGAACCAACGGAGACTAACTCATGCCAGGTGACACTCAGAACTATAAATTTGTAACGTGGAATGTCCGGGGGCTTAATAATGTGGTCAAAAGAATACGGGTGGCAACTTACCTCAGACGGTACGGGATCAGTATCGCTCTACTTCAGGAGACGCATTTGTGAGGAGACTGTCTTAAGTACGTCCAGCAACGCAGGGGAGCGCTTATTTGGGTGGCCCCGGGAGTGCCCTTCAAAGCTATACATGTTAGACAAGATCCAGCGGGGAGATACGGGATCGTGGTGGGGATGCTGGATGGCCGCTGCATATGCGTGGTGAATGTATATGCCCCGAATAGTGATGATGGGGAGTTTTTGAGTCAAGTTTTGGGGCAGTTGGATCTGGATCCAGACACAGAATTGATAGTTGCAGGGGATTTTAACTGTGCCCTTGATGGGGAGATAGACAGACACCCCCCTAAACGGGATGCCAAACCTAAGATGAGAGAGGCTATTAGTCGAATGCTTCACAATTATCACCTACTGTATATTTGGAGACACCGCCACCGAGGTCATCGAGTGTATTCGTGCCACACACCTGCTGCCAATACCTATAGTAGACTAGACAATTTTTTTGTCCAAAAAACGGCGGTCCATCAAATAGGGGAGGCACAGTATTTGGCCCGATATCGGTCTGATCACTCCCCCCTATTGATAACATACTCTCTAGGCCGGCCGAGATCTATGATACCGCTGTGGAGGATAAACGTTGAAGCTTTAGCCAACCCACTCTTTAAGGACGCAATACCTACTGTGCTGGAGGCCTATTTTAATGTAAACTGGGGCACGGCTAGCACTAGCTCATTCGATTGGGATGCGATGAAGGTGGTCTTGCGGGGGGTTTGCATGTCTACGGAGGTGGGGGTGAAGAAAACGCTTGAGCGAGATCTACGACAACAGGAAGATAGTTTGGCAGCGATAGAAAGAGAGCTCCCCACGGTTAGGGAAGGGCCAGCTAAGTGGGCGGAATTACGACGCAGGATAGGGGACATCTGGGTCTCGTTGGGCAAATTCAACAGAGCGGCGCGTAGACGCCGTTGGTATACTGAGGGGGACAAAGCTGGGCGTCTACTGGCGCGCTTGATTAGACTGGAGACTGAGCCCCACCCTATTTTAACCATCCAATCCGAACTGGGAAGTATGGTTTACACACAGCATGAGATTAACAAAGTGTTGTGACCCATCTGCGCAAAATATATTCTGGCCCCAGCCCCCCGTCGCCCCATCGGTTATATTGGCCTTTCTAGCGGGAGTGGAACTGCCGTGCATAGACCATGAGAGTCAGGAGTCCTTGGGGGCCCCGCTAAGGGGGAGGAAGTGTGGGCAGCGATCGCCCATCTGTGGACTGCTAATTCCCCAGGGATAGATGGCCGAGCGGCCAAACTTTATAAAGAGTATGGGGGGGTCCTGGTCCCCAAATTGTTGGAAATCATGGTGGAAGCCGGAGAAAGCGGTATGCTCCCGAACTCCATGCGCGAGGCACTCATAGTGATGATTTCCAAACCAGGGAAGGGCCCCCTGCTCCCCAGTTCTTATAGGCCAATCTCAATGCTAAATGTGGTTCTTAAAATCATTAGCCAGGTGTTGGCGAGCAGGCTCCTCCCACACCTTCGTCGAGTGGTACATGATGTTCAGTCTGGGTTTATACCTGGCAGGAATACACTACGTAATATCCGCCGCCTCGCGCATGTTATGCAATCCTTGGAGGGTAGCGCCCAGCAGTGCACACTAGCTTTTTTTGATATCGAACAAGCGTTCAACTCGATCCGGTGGGACTATTTGTGGCAGGTGCTTCTAAAATTGGGACTGGGGGAGGGATTTGTTAATTGGGTTAAACTACTATATGTGCGGCCGGTGGCGACGGTTCGCATAGGTCGGTATTTGTCGGATTCACTGCCTATTGAGAGAGGGACGAGGCAGGCGTGCCCGCTTTCCCCCCTGCTCTTCGCCCTGGCATGTTATCTTCGGCGGGCGCTCAAAGGTCAGGGAATCGGGGTGGGTGGTATAGAACACATTTTATCTCTGTATGCTGATGATGCCCTGATATACCTGCAGCGGCTGGCTCGATCGTTACCATCGCTAATGGAGGAGGTGACTCAATTTGCTGAAGCTTCCGGGCTATATATTAATAGAACAAAGTCACAATTGTACGCAATTGGGTCTGTGAACGACTGGGACGGAGCCCAGCTCCCGGACTTGGGACTTCAGTGGGTAACGGATACGCTACGTTACCTGGAGATATGGATGGGCAGGGATGAGACAACCTTTTACCACCACAATATGGGGCGAATACTGCGGGGTATCCGGGGCAGTATTGCCTTCTGGAAAACACTCAAACTTTCTCTAATGGGGAAGATCGCCCTGATAAAGATGGTGGTCCTGCCTCGATGTCTATTCACAATGCAGGGTTCCTTCTTCGAACTGCCGCTTCGGGTGTTCAAGGAGTTGGATACAGTAATTACTCTATTACTGTGGAACGGCAAGCGGAGTCGGGTTAGCCTGGAGGTTGTGAAACATAGATGGGGTAGGGGAGGCTTGGAAATCCCAGATATGGAGCTCTGCTACTTTGCCTCGCAACTTCAACACGCCATCGCCTGGTAGAGGTCCTTGCTGGCGGGCTCCTGTGAGTATCAGCTGCTGGGAACTCTTCTCTGGCGGGCGGGGGGAGACCGGAGCGCAGTCTCCCATTGGTGCAGCTATTAGCTGCGGATATGGAATATTGTAGCTCACAAACTTATCCGGGTCAGGCCGTCCGCCCGAGGTTGATTTTTGGCTTATGCCTGTCTTCGCTCAAATTGAGAGGGGTATGTCCATCGGTAAATGAAAGGAGGAGGGTTGCCTTATGCTAGCGGACCTCTATCAGGATAACAAATTTATCAACTATCAGGAGGCAGTGGACACCTTTGAGTTGGGAGCAGGGCAATTCCTGCGGTATGCGAAAATAGCGGCAACAGTGCAGCAGTTGTGACCTTCATTCCCAGAAGCTCCAGAGCACACAAATACACTGGTCACCATGATCACCATGGCCGGAGGGCGGACGTTTGTCACCCATCTCTATAGGGCGCTAAGGGAGGATAAAAAGAATGGACCCCTAAAGGTAGAGGAGAAATAGCAGCAGGTGTGCTGCAGGAGATCACAGCGTGTGACTGAGAAAAGATACATGAGAGTGTGCGGAAGGTGTCAGTATGCAATCGATTCAAACAAATCCGGTATAACAAGGTACACATGATCTATCTCTCACCCAGGCGGCTTCACGTAATTGACAACTCTAGAGATCCACACTGCCCTGGGTGTCGCCATGCCCCGGCGGACTTCCCGCATATGGTGTGGGCCTGTTCGATAATTCAGACGTCCTTGGGGGGCGGTCCTAGAACACCTGATTAGGATTACAGGGTGGCTGATTGACATGGACCCGCGCCCCTGTCTTTTGGATTTCATCCCCCGGGACCCTAAACATAAGACTAGTAGGCAGTTTTTGGATCTGGGGCTTGTAATAGCTAAACGGTGCATCGCAATTCACTGGTTAACACAACAGGGGCCCTCACTGGAGAAACGGAAAACTGATTTAAGGGAGTGGGCTCTGGTTGAAGAGGGGCATATGCGGGCCACTAGAAGAGATGCTAAATTACCTGAGGTATTGCTGGCGTGGGGGGTGATGATTCGGGAAATAACAGGCCAGGCCTCGCAATCCACACAGGGATCACAAGGGGGGAAGATTGCCAGTGGGGTGCTAGCCCCGGCCAAGAGGACAGGAATGTGAAGACCCCGACCGAACATTGAGCTACATGGACCTCTACATAGACAGACCCGGCGGGGTGGAGGGGCTGGAGAGGGGGGTTGTTTTTGAGGGGGGGTTGGGGAGAGTTGGGGGGGTGAGGTTTAGGTTGGTTAAAATCCAGAAAATTGTAAATCCAGTATTTGTAAAGCGCACAGATACCCATGGGTGTCCCGGCGCTGGGGCCCGTTGGGAAGAATAAGCAAGCTATTGCTCAGTCACATGGTGCTGGGCAGACTCCTGCCGCCGGTGCCGGGGATCAAACCGTGATCCCAGCGTCCGGCGTCAGTTGCCCTGGCCATTGCGCCACACCTCTTCCCTCACCTCTTCTGGTTGGAGCTAAGATAAGGTGAAGCAATGCCGAGCAATAAAGTTGTCCGTAAAGGCTTGAACAACGCCCAAAGGACTGTACATTGGACTGAATCCCTGAGTTTAAAGCTGGGATGGTTCTCTACCTTGGCTGAGGTGGAAGTGTCTTGTAATTGATTCTGTATATGAATGTGATATGCGGATTGAAAGAACAAATTAATAAAGAAAGTTAAAAAAAAAAAAGGATAAACGAAGGAGGGAATGTGACGGCTCAGCTTACTAAGTAATGTGACAGTGATATAACAGTGGGTGCGGCACAGATGCACAATGGTGAATACAGCTTGGGGACCGTGCTGTTCGGAATTACGAGTAGACCCACATTTACAAAAAGCACAGCATTTCATAATGATCATTAAGACCCTTTGGTATTAAAGTCCCCAGGTACTTAATCCAAAAAGTTTCCCCGCGAGCCAGTAGGTTATGGGAATCTATACCTGCTTGAGTAGTAATTTTTTCTAGGAAGGTGAATCTGACTTGTGGAATGGTGCGAGATGTGGTGACCCAGTGTGCAGCTAAACATGAGTTGCTGTTTCTAGTGCGTATCATGCTTTTATGTTCCACTATTGTAGTTTTTATTTTTTGTGATGTTCTCCTCACATATGTTAATCCACAGGGACATTGAATGGCGTATATGACTCCGTCGGTATTGCAATCAGATGAATGCTTTAGATTAATCTTTTTCCAGTAGGAGGGTGAGAGAAGGTGTTACCAGTAATCACATTACCACATTGTCCACAATTCCAGCATTTACTCATACCTTTGTGTGTTTGTTGTTTTGTCATGGGTACCGTCTTGAGTAATTCTTTCAGATTCTTGGAACGTGTGTCATCGAAAAGGGGTTTGTCCCTGAACACTGATCTAAAATCCATTTCCTGCTCCAAAATGTCCCATCTCCTCATAATGGTCTTCCTTATTTATTTTATTTATTTTTAGTGTTTTCTATAGCTGGAAGATGACCCTGCAAAGGGTATCAGAGCGCTTTACAACGTATTTCAACATTTAGACCTTAAATAATACAAATCACTAAATCTTTACATCTTTACAGCAATAAAAACTTCAGAGAGTGTATAGCATATATGGCAGTCAGTAGTTGCATTAAAGTCAGAGTGCTTAGAATACACCACCAGCTAGCTTAAAACACATCAACCACAGTAAGGCATATAAACAAGCCCATGTGTGGGTAGTGACAAGCTAGCAGACACATGTAAATAGCCATGAGAAGATTGTAGCCGTCGGTTCTGTTGAATGGTCTCATGGGAGAAATTCTCATATAAAAAGATTTTGCTTCTTTTTTTAATCCTGCGATGGATGGGATTCTTCTAATGCTTGTGGGGAGAGCGTTCCATATTCTTAGCGCTTCTCCGGAGAAAGCACGGTCGTAAGTTCTTTTCTTCCAAAAACGAGCTGGTTTCAGTAGCAGATCCGCTTTGCTCCTGGAGAAACGGTGTCCCCCTGAAAGCGTGAGTTTCTGTGCTAGATAAACTGGCGTTTAGTGATGCAATGCTTTATGTGTGATGCATGCTAGTTTGAAATGAATTCTAGCTTCAAAGGGCAGCCAGTTGAGCACTTTCAGGTGCGGGGAGATATGGCCGAATTTTTAGGATCCCGATATTCGTCTTGTAGCTGCGTTAAGACATGCTTTTCAGAGGGCTTGTAGTGATCTTGGATAGCCCAGCCAATGTGGTGCAACCATATTCAATCCTTGAGATGACCAGTGCCTGAACTGCTGTTTTAAGATCTGTTTAATTAAGGAATGGTTATAGTTTCCGTACGTAGCTTAGGTGGAAACAGGCGTTCTTTGCCATTGTGTTGATATGAGCTACCATGTTCAAGTTTTTGTCTAAAGTAATTCCCAAAGATTTAGTAGAGACAACAATCTTCGGGGAACATTTTATAGCAGTGATAAGGTTGGACCATTCTGCTATCTTGACTTTGTCATTCTTTGGTGTAATCAGTAAGGATTTGGCTTTCTGTGGATTTAGCTTCAGGTGGTTCAAGGATAGCCATTGGAGGGTTCTCGTTAGACTTTCGTTCATAATCATTAGATCATCTGTCGATGCCACCTTGATGTATAGCTGCGTGTCATCTGCGTACATATGGAAAGAAAGGTTTGCTTTTTGTAATATCTCCGTTAAAGGTTCTAATTTTGGTGGCCTGGTGAGAGTATTTTAGTACAAACACCTCGCGTTTGTTGCCGATTTTCGGTGTTTTAGAAAGTAAGTCTTCCCGTTTTTTTGGACACACAACGTCTTTAGCGAATTGCAATATTTAAGGGGGATATCCCCGTTTAATGTATCTTTCGGACTGATCCTGAATTAATACTTCAGTCATTGATTCATTGGATGAAATCCTTTTAATCCGAATAAACGGAGAAACCGGTAAGTGTCTCTTTAAAGCCAAAGGATGCGAGCTAGCGAAATGTAGAGCATTGTAGGTTTTCTACCAATCTCTGTTTTCTGTGTCTCAATATCTAGAAAGTTAAGCTTATTGGGATGAATGTTGTTTGTGAATTGAATCCAGGGATTACATTGATTCAATAGGTTGATGTTATCATCAATGAAACGCATGTAAATGACTAGATGCTTTTGCCACTGTTCACTGTGCAGAATGTGAATATGTTCAAAGTGTACCATGTATGTGCTGGCATACAAGGGAGCCCCCGGAAAACCCATGGATGTCCCAGTTCTCTGTATGAAGTAATTGCAGTTCCATGATAAATAACTATAATGAGAGGCCCCCCGCGCCTATGGGAGGGGGGCCTTTAGTGGCATTTCGGGCGAAAGAGGCAGGGACAGTGCACATCTGGTCGGGGGATTGGGAGGGGCCTCCATGAAATTTGAGGAGATAAGGCAGGCACTCAGTGCATCACTTAGGTGCACAGGCGACCCCTCCAGGGATAAGGATAAAAGCAGGGAGCACGAGGTAGAAGCCCTCTTTGTCCTCTTGCCTCGGGCGCCCAGTGGGTTGCAGCTAGAAGCAAAGTTGGCAAGTTGCTGCGGGCACCGAGGTGAGGGGGCCTCACAGCGTAGCAAGGATCGGGTCTGGCAAGGTGTGTATTTTAGTGCCGTTTTGGCGGTCTCTTTTAGCAATTTATTTTTTTTTCACAACGAAATTTTTATTATTCGATTGAGTTAAGCAGCAAAAGACGTGGTTCCCCACAATCAGGAGAGCGCCACCAACATTGTAGTACAGTTTACTTTGTCGTAAAAGAACCCAGTAAGAGTAGAATAAATCAAATTAAGTAGCCCCCTCCCCTACCCCTGTCCCCCCCAACAACTCCCAATGCCCAACTTCCCCACTACCCGCCCCTTATCCCTCCCTAACCCCATGCACGTGCAGTAGAAACGCAATTTTTATCGGTCGTAAGGTATGACACAGTAAATAGGCCCCCTAGGTACCTCTGCCTATAGCTCTTCCTCATGCGCTACAGGGGGATCTAGGGGCAACTCCCTATAGTCCGCCCACCTCTTCCAGATCTTAAAGTGTTTACGGGGGCAGCCTCTCGCCTCAAACACAGGTCTCTCCAGTCCCATATAATAATCCAGGCCGGCCTTCCATGCACATAGGGGGGGGGCTCGGACTCCCTTCCACGCTCTGGCTAGGTCTCGCTTGGCCACCACCAGTCCCAGGAGCAATAGGTGACGCTTGTATATGTTCCCACCGACTCCTTCAAGTATGTGGAGTAGACCTAAACGGTGTGTGCGTGGGAGGTCCCATCCCAAAACTTCAGACAAGCAATTCCATACACCCCTCCAGAATCCAATCAGTCTAGGACATGACCACACTGTATGAAGCAGCGTACCCACAGCCGCGCCGCACCGCAGACATTCCGACGAGCCAATCAGTCCAGCCTTCCAGAGTCGCTCTCGGGTATAATAAGACCTATGGAGGTACTTGAATTGAATCAGCCTAAGCCGCATCGCTATTGCAGCTCCGCGCGGGGACTCTAGGGCCTCCCTCCAGTCATCCTCATCTAGGGGACCAATGTCAGCCTCCCAAGCTGCTTTCAGAGGGAGCAGGGTAGAAGAGCAGTGGGTTACCATCGTCTGGTAGATGCGAGATATCTTCTTATCCCCAAGGTCTCCCATGAACACCTTCGCCTCAATGGGGCTAAACTCAGGGAGCGAATCCAGATCTGCAACGCTAAGCGTGAGTGCATGACGGAATTGTAAGTAACGAAAGAATTGGGTTTGGGGCATACTGAACTCAGCGCTGAGTTCCTGGAAGGACTTAAGAGTAGTCCCGGACATGACATGTCCCAGCATCGATATCCCAATCGCTTCCCAGCCATCAAACCCCGGGAGTGTGGTCAGTTCGGGGAGTCGTCCGTTATGCCACAATGGCGTCTCAGCAGTTAGCCTACCCCACCAACCCATACGACGTAATGTCTGCCGCCACACAGCAAAGACAACTTTCGTGACGCACGGTAACGTCCGCCGCAGCCGGGCCGAGTAGAGAATCGTGTGTAGTGTATTATCACCCATCAATG
The DNA here is from genome assembly GCF_964261635.1 of Lissotriton helveticus. Taxonomy (NCBI): domain Eukaryota; kingdom Metazoa; phylum Chordata; class Amphibia; order Caudata; family Salamandridae; genus Lissotriton; species Lissotriton helveticus. Next base: position 2,026,701,184 of record NC_136063.1, read on the forward strand.
AGCGCTCCAGGGCATATGCCGGGTCTCCCCTGTCACCATACCACCACTCATTGAGTATGAGCAGCTGTGAGGCCTGATAATAAGACAGCAGATCAGGGGTGGCCAAGCCACCACAATACGTGGAGAGGAAGCACGTCCGTAGTGCCACTCTGGCCGCGCCCCCAGCCCACAGGAAGCGACTCAATGCAGAGTTAGCCTGCCGAAACCACTGGGGAGGGATGGGATGAGGATAGTTCTGTAATTGGTACAATAGACGCGGAAGAGCCACCATCTTGAATATTGCTGATCTACCGAAAATGGTTAGAGGCATCCGGGACCAAGTCTTAATGTCTTCTTGAACCTTATCCCACACGGGTACGATGTTGCGCTCCCACGTAATACGGGTGGATTCTGAGAGGAACACCCCCAAATACTTCAGACCTTCGGTCGCCTGCTGTAAGTCTGTCGCCCAGGGGCCTATCACCGCCGCGCCTCCCAGTACCCAAAGGGTGGATTTGCCTAAATTCAAGCAAAGTCCCGAGACTTCTCCAAATATTCGCATGATTTCTAACACTCGGGGGCCCGAGCGATTCAAGTCTGTGAGGAAGAAGAGGACGTCGTCCGCATATAAGGCAATCCTATCGAAAAGAGTTTCAGTCCAGACAAAACCCCGGAGCTGTGCGTCTATGCGCACCCAGGAAGCCAGAGGCTCCATAGCCAGAGAAAACAGATACGGGGACAATGGGCACCCCTGACGGGTCCCCCGTCCAATGGAGAACACCTCCGAAGTGGCCCCAGCGACCCTAACGGACGCCGTAATATCGGTATAGAGCAGTGAAATATATGACAGATACACTGGGCCCAGGTTGAGGCGAGACAGGAGCGCAAAGAGGTACGCCCAGCTAACGGAATCAAACGCCTTATGGATGTCTGCCAATAACAAAGCCGCCCTGTCTCCCGAGGTCCCCACTGCATCCACCGCTGCCTGCGCGCGCCGGATGTTGTGTCGTGTCGCACGGTGAGGCATAAAGCCCGCCTGGTCCGGATGGACTAGGTCCGCCATATACGGGAGTAAGCGGTTCGCTAGTGCCTTTGCTAGTATTTTAGCTTCTATATTGAGCAATGATATGGGGCGATACGAGTCGTGTCTGTCAGGGGGTCTGCCAGGCTTTTGAAAGACCACAATTTCGGCATGGCGCCAGTCAGGAGGCAATCTGCCCCGCTCACGTGCAGCCTCCAGAGTACATCGATAATGGGACCCCAGGAGAAGCTGGAATTTCTTAAAAAATTCGCAAGGGTAGCCATTCGGACCAGGTGCTTTCCCCACATTGAGTTGGCCCAGTGCCTCCCCAAGTTCCTCGGCCGTAAGGGGAGCATCGAGCTCCTTCCTGGCCTCGTCGGACACAGCCCGAGACGGTAAGTCGTCTATAAATTTAGCTACGTCGTCTGCGTGGAGACTATCTCGCGGGGCATATTGTGACCTAAAATAATCAGCAAAACTCGCTGCAAGCTCAGCCGGGTCTGTAATCGTCACTCCGTCCTCAGCAGTGAGGCCCGGTAGCGTGATCGGTTGGAGACGCTGCTGACACAACCTATGGAGCATGGTACCGGATTTATCTTTTAGCAATTTATTTTAATAAGATAATGATACAGAGGGTTTGTTTAAGTTTATTTCATGCGGGGACGGAAGAAGTCATTAATCATTTTCGGCGTTAGTGCAGCCGGCCGAGCGGGGGGCTCGATTTAGCCGGGCTGAGAATTATTGTGGGGCTAACCTTTTAAATTCTACAGTGGAGGCGGTCCAATTTGTGACTGCATGGGACTGCGAGTTATTTGTTGTTAGTTCATGGGAACGGAGGAAGTCGTTAATCATGTTATGCGTGGATACAGCCGGCCAAGAGGTGGGTTTGTTTAGGCGGGCTGAAAAGTGTCGCGGGGCTAATCCTTTATTTTATACAGTGGATTGCGGTTCAGTATTTACTGCGCAAGACACAAAGGCTTAGAAACAATTGCATGGCCCTTTAGAGAGGGGCAATGAAAACGAGGTGGAACGGAGAGATTTAACAGTAGTGGTGTGAAGTGAATAGCAGGCGGGTTAAGGGCTTTTATAGAGTGTGTTAGACTGGTTCTCGCTGTCTCGTCGGCTGTGGTCTGTGGAAGAGCACGATCACTACGTGCGTTCAGTGCGAGTCAAAGTGGCAGCTTTACATGGGTCCGGTCACCTCGTCCAGTTCGGTAGCGGGGGATAGGTGGGACTTATGGGGCAAAAAGCGGCATGACAGAGTCGGCTGGTTTTACACTGCTTCAATTTAGCCTTAGTTCAGATTAATCAGAGGATGTAGCTCAATGGTAGAGCACATGCTTGGCATGTATGAGGCCCCGGGATCAATCCCCGGCATCTCCGGTGACTTTCAGATACATTGAACATGGGCTATTTATTGAAATGCGGCGTGATGCAAATGGACCCGTGGGACCAACTGGTGCACCAGAGGGGTACATAGCCCTTGAATATACTCCATACATAGCATTCAGGAACTGAGTGGGGTCCTGACCTGGAGCCGGAAAAGCTGGCTAAGAGCCCACAGGATGCTCTCGAGGGAGCGGAGTCTTCTCGACTTCGACCTCTACCTCAGGTTGGTGCACCGGGGTCGACGAACCCGCAGGCAACAGAACCTCCTTTTCTCCTTCCTCCTCTTCTTCGTCACCCTCATCCTCCTGATCAGAAGAATGAGTCGGAGCCGGAGAAGGATTCAACAACGGCTTTGGTGAATGAACAGGCGAATTCACAGGCGAAGCCTCACCCTCGGAGACTTGAACCTCCGGAGTCAGAGTCTCCACATTCTTGCGAAGCAACTTCACCTGCGACTTCGGTCTCGAGCTAGAGTCCTTCCCAGAGTGATGGCGAGACTCATGAGATCTCTTCTTGTGCTTCTTCCTCGACGACTTTGAAGCATGCGCTGAAGACGACCTCGAGTGCGACTTCGAGCGAGACTTCGACCGTCGAGTCCATAACCTCGACCTCTTCTTGTCGTTCCTGCTCTTCAACTTGGCAACAAGGAGCTTTGCCTCCCTCTCACGGAGAGCCTTGGGATTCATCTTCTTACAGGAAGAACATTCCTCGACGTCATGGTTCGAACTCAAACACCAAACACAGCACTCGTGCGGATCCGTAATTGACATCATCTTGCCGCACTCTCCGCACGGCTTGAATCCAGTCTTCTTCATGGACATCTCGACACAAAGAAACAAGAGGACACCGAAAAGAAACAAACAGTAACAAAGTTACTAACAGCTACAGAGGATCCCTCGAAACCGTTAGCGTCGACGACGCGGAAAAAAGGGAACTGATGTCATCACGCCGGCGTGGGCCTATTATGCAGGCGGTGACGTCAGTGGCGTCACGCGCGGTGTCGTGCCTCTGTGACGTCGTCCACGTCGGCGCGAAGCTACAAAAAGAATTTCCGAATGTTGCTGATGCAAGGGGATATTCACAGGGTGAGAAATCCACTGGCAGATGTATCCATCAGAAATACAGATTTCTGGGGCACTTTTTTGCTTGACCATTTATTGCTTGAATTTATGCGCAAAACACATCAGGGGCCATCGATACAACGGGGGTGCCCCACTTGGGGGTGCTGGTGCAGTGTTTGCCGTTGTTTGCCCGGGGTTGCTGTTACAGGGGTGCCGGTGGTGAGCGTGGACAAGATGTTCCTGGTAGGTGGGGAGCATAGTGTAAGTGGGTGAAGGATGGATTGCGGCGGTGATGCGCATATGGGTGGTGTAGGGGGCGCAAAGCCGGCGAGATATGTTGTGAGTAGGTGCAGTACACGTTGAGCGATGGTGTAATCGTCTCCTTTTTGGTTGCTTTCATGCTGGCGGTATTCGGAGGTGTGCCGGGCTGGGAAGGTGGCGGCAGGGTGTGCAGTGCTGCCGGCAGACGGAAACTCCCGGTAGATCAGGAAGCGGGAACATCACGAGAGCATCAGCAAGCGGCCCAGCAGCAGCCCAACGGAGGTTAAGGAAGTGATGGTGATGGTTTCAGAGTCCGGCAAGCTAGGATGGGGTAACATCCTGGTTCGCGAGAAACCTCGGTTGGTTAAAGTTTAAAAATTGAACGCATGTTGGGCATAAAAACAAAGCCACTCCTTCGCGGGCAGGAACTGGGGGCAGGCGTGTTCAGTCAGGAGGTTAATGACCTGAGTGCGCCATGGATAGCATTACATGGTCTTATTGAACGCTTTGCTACTTTACCACTCCTTGCACAAGGGAAATCCTCGGGTTAGGAATGGGTGGTTCTTAAGGGCGGTCCAAGAGAGAGGGAAATAGGAAGCACCTGGGATAGGTCGCAGGGGTATTTGTAACGGTTGGCGAGCACTGGGGGCAGGCGCAGATCATGCTGGAGGTTAATGGCTTGAGGGCGCTAGGGGCAACGTACCATGGTCCTATCGAGCGTTTTCTACCTTCTTACTCCTGGCAAAGGGGAAATGTTTGGGTTAATACCAAGGTGTTCTTAAGGGCATCCCGGGAGGGCTTGGGTAATGGTTAGTGAAAGGAACGCAATTGGGGGCATTGCGTTGGGGGCCAGCTTTAACTGGAGTGCTCTGGGGTAAGTGCCTGAGTTAAGGAGTGCTGGGAGAGTGACGGTAAACGGAGTAACTCTGGTTGGGGGAGCAGGTGTAATGGCGTAAAAGCCATGGCATCACTCAGGTTGAAGGGTACGGGTTCGATTTTGCATACGCCTTTTGGTTTCATAAAGGGTAGTAAATTGAACGCAGTGGGGGATGGTGCACTTGTTGGAAACAGATATCCGGTACCACATGGGTGGTACCGGATTTCTGGCGTGTTCGTAAGGGCAATCCAAGAAGCATGGCGGAGTGGTAAGGGGTGCCAGAGATTGATGGTATACTGAGTCAAGTTACGCTCAAGGGAGACAGATACTCAAGGTGGTACCGGAGTGGTCACGGGGGTCCTGAGAATGAGTGTAATAGGATGTCTACAAGGTTGGGTGTGGGGCCAAGCACAGATCAGACCAGAGTGTAATTGCTTAAGGGCGCGCACCCATTCACCCATTAAATAATTATGAACTCTTGCGAAGGAGATGTGACCAGGAAAAGCGTTATTTCTGGTAACCCAGATAATGTTGCCTGGGGGCAGGATACGCTGGAGGATGGGGGTGCCTGTGGTTCCGTTGTAGAAAAAATCGGGGCTTCAAGGACACATATTTGGGGAAACATTGGGTGCTCAGTGTTCAGGAGCCTGAATATGGTTTAGTGTTCTGCTGGATTGCAGGGACCGTAGGTAAACCAACTGCACCATTGGAGACACTGGAAGGAGGGCAGCTACGTATTGCGGCAGAAAGGTATGTGTTAAGGCCTCATCAGCACAAGCACGTACCGATTCAGGCAGGGGTCAGACGGCCCAACATCGGGCCCTCACAGTCAGCAGTGAGGCATGGTGGCTGCAGTACAGGCAATAGAATTGCCTAGATGTTTTGCAGGCAATAGGGCTCAGGGAAGGGATGCAGAGGCTACCTAGCAGCATAGGCCACAGGCTTTCAAGCCAGTGACTCCCAAGCAGCGCTCACTGGGGAAGGGGTGGCTGCAATACAAGCAGTTTAATGGTCTAGATTGGGCATGCTGGTGGTTGCGATACTCAGCGCGGAGGGAAGTGATGTTACCGACACCTCTGGGGTACAGGGCTGGCGGTTACCACAGTAAAATCAGTGCAAGTCGGCGCCAGTGGCCGGTTGACTCAACAAGCATAAGAGGACATTTCTGGGGAGCCTGATGGTGAAGGGTCATTAGTGGAAGGTAATGGAACATCAATCAGTGGCTGGAAGAGTATAGGGACAGCGGAGGGCCATATCTACTAGGGGTGAGGCTCTCCCTTTTATCCGGCACAGAGGGGCACTGTTTTAGTGGCAATTAGAGGATCAAATACCAAGCCACTGCCAGCGACGGTGAGGATGCTTCGGTTTCTTAGGGGCGGGGGGAATGGGGATTCAATGTCTAGATGGACCCAGGAGGGGCCAGTGGCCACATGTACTATATAACCCTAATAATACGGAATAGATGGACTGGAGTAGAAGATTGTTGGGGGACGTTTCTTCAGTTTCTTAGAGGCAAGGGGAATACCCAAAAAGGGTGTTTTTTAGCTATGGAATGGACCCCATGAGGGGGTATTTTCCATGGGTATGGAGGGTAGACGGAGAGAGAGCTGGCCTACAAGTGATTCTGGCACTCTACTGCCCTAACCCAACACGGATAGACTGGAGTAGACGGTTGGGGGGGCTGTTCCATTTTTCTAGGGGGCAAGGGGATTGCCAAATAACGGTGGTTTTCAGCTATCTGTTGACTCCATGAAGGGGTGGCTCTAAACCAACATTGGTGGGCTGGAGGAGAATATTTGGGGGGGCTGCAGGTGTGCAGGTACCCTTGGGGGTGGGGGCAGATGCGGGATGCAGTGCCCTGGGGCTTTAAAGTGGTGCCACTGTCAGCTGTAGACCGGTGGGGCCGGCTGGCGCAATGGATGCAGCAGAGTGGGTACTTGGTAGGCCGTGTCAGCTAAGTTCTGGAGTACGACTATGTTCTGGGGTACGGCTAAGTTCTGGGGTACAGCTAGGTTCTGGGGTACGGCTACGTGCTGGGGTAAGGCTAAGTGCTGGGTATGGCTAAGTGCTGGAGTATGGCTAAAGTTCTGGAGTAAGGCTAAGTTCGGGAGGACGGTTAAGTTCAGGAGTACAACCAAGGTCAAGAGCAAGGCCAAAATTCAAATATGCGGCCAAGTGCAGGAGTACGGGTAGGCTGCAGAGGAGGTGAAATGTCTTGGCTAGAACTTGCTTGCTACCTTTCATAGGTGGACATTGAAAAAGAGGAGCTGTGATAAGTTGATATACCCAAGGAAGGTTTTGCCTACTACGGGGTATTGGAAATGGAAGACAAGATGTGGTGCAAAACGAAAACGTTTCTCGGGATGGCGTTTGTAGTCTTGCGGCACCCAGATCAATTGGTTTGTCTCCCTTAGTTAGTGACTCCAGGGGACAAAGGAGAATGTTTGTTAGGTTGGATTTTACTCAGGTGTTGAAGCAGGGTCACTGCCCATTGAAGCAGGGTCACTGCCCATTCGAGCAACGAAATTATCAAAAGGTGGACAAGTGGAGGTCATCTAGTTGTGAATGAAATGGCAGAATGCAGGTAGGATGATCAGTGGCCGATTGACAGCAGCAATTTTACAGTGCCTGGTTTCTTTCTTTTCGGTGACATTCATATTGTGGTTGCAAGGCATCGGACGCAAGTATGCTGGGGTGGAGATTTGCATGCGGCAATGTTATGATTCCGGTGGGCAGCAGGGGGTGAAGGAGCCCCCCTTTTTCGCTACAGTCACGCCATTATGCTCCATTAGGCATACCATGATACAGGCAGTGAAATCGGAACTGTACTTGACAGATAGGGTGCAGCAGCCCAGCGCAGGTTTAGAATTATTCATCACGCTACATTGAAGGGCCTTAGCGTTAGATCTGGAGGGCAAGGCTGTTTTTGTGGGGAGGGCGAGAGCGCCAGTAGGCTCCTCGCCCTGTGGCGGGGTCCCGGGCAAGGAAAATGGCGGGGACTCCTGTTTGACGTAGGGCTGGCCGATCCTAGAACAGGGAGGCAGTCCATGGGGCTCCGGGCTGGTGGGAGAGGGGGCTGTCCTGCTGGTGGCTCTGGACTCTCTGGCCCTACCCGAGATGTCGGGGCTTGGAGGAAGCAACCTGGTGAAAGCTGGTGCGCAAGGAATGGCGCAAAGCAGTGCCCTGGTGCCCGCGTCTAGGAGGTAGACGACAGGTAGTTGCCTGAAATGAAAGCAATGGAGATGGGTTGTGGCTTGCTGGTACAACCCGCATACAGTGAGGCGACAGGTAGTTGCCTGAAATTGAAGCAATTGAGATGGGTTGTGGCCCGCTGGTATAACCCGCATACAGTGTGTCTCTGGAGATCCTGAACGGTATATACAATTGTAACTGTAAACTGTGGTTCAAACGGATACTGTGCAACCCAATGTTTATCAATGTGTGTTGGATTGGTTAATAAAAGTTGGTCTAATGCTGACAGTTCATCTACAAATAAAGATGGCGTTATCTAAGAATTAATAAAGACTACGCAGTGAAGACCAGCCACTGGTTTGGTGCCTTTTTGTAGTGGGAAAAGAGGGGGTAACCTATGGTGGGACGAATCGCACGTTATATGCCTACTATGAGAGGCCCCCCCTCGCCTAGGGGAGGGGGGCCTTTAGTGGCATTTCAGGCGAGAGAGGCAGGGACGGTGTACATCTGGTCAGGAGAGTGGGAGGGGCCGCCATGAAATTTGAGGAGGTAAGGCAGGCACTCAGTGCGTCACGTAGGTGCGCAGGCGACCCCTCCAGGGATAAGGATAAAAGCACGGAGCACGAGGGAGAAGCCCTCTTTGTCCTCTTGCCTCGGGCGCCCAGTGGGTCGCAGCCAGAAGCAAAGTTGCCCACCCACCCATCCTTCATTTTAAAGGTAGAGCTGGCGGGGTCCAAGGCAAGGACAATGGCGGGGACTCCTGTTTGACGTAGGGCTGGCCGATCCTAGAACAGAGAGGCAGTCAATGGGGCTCCGGGCTGGTGGGAGAGGGAGCCGTCCTGCTGGTGGCTCTGGACTCTCAGGCCCTACCCGAGATGCCAGGGCTTGGCGGAAGCAACCTGGTGAAAGCTGGTACACATGGAAAGGTGCAAAGCAGTGCCCTGGTGCCCGCGTCTAGGAGGTAGACAGGTAGATGCCTGAAATGGAAGCAATTGAGATGGGTTGTGGCCCGCTGGTATAACCCGCATACAGTGTGTCTCTGGAGATCCTGAACTGTAAATACAATTGTAACTGTAACCTGTGGTTCAAACGGATACTGTGCAACCCAATGTTTATCAATGTGTGTTGGATTAGTTAATAAAAGTTAGTCTAATGTCGACAGTGCATCTACAAATTAAGATGGCGTTATCTTAGAATTAATAAAGACTACGCAGTGAAGACCAGCCACTGGTTTGGTGCTTTTTTGTGGTGGGAAAAGAGGGGGTAAACTATGGTGGGACGAATCGCACGTTATATGCCTTCTATAGAGGTTCTTTGTAGGAAGTAATTGCCTGAGTGGAGTCTTCTTACTGCAATTCTCACTCTATCACAGTTATTTCTCATGGAACAGCATTAATGATATATTAGTGATGTGGAAAGGGATTCGTCAGAGGCTGAATGATAATATTCCCTGGAGTTATTTTATCTAATGTTTCCTAATTTTCTCTTCTACCTTTAATAGATTCTTACCCCATATACAACCTATTTTTCATTTGTTCTGTTTGGTCCTCCAACCTAGACTTCTGATAGAAGTTATCCACCTGTTTTGCCTATTTCTAACAATAAGAAGTTTTTACCTCAAACATTACACAGGCGGTTAACTCACCACTCCCCTTTAACATGTCACTTACAGTTGTGAGATTTTACCTTTTTTCTGAATAATGACGAATAGAACAAGAAAAATACATTTTCCGAACAATTGATATAATAAATCACCATTTATGCACCCGCTCTGACAATATCTCAATGATATCTATCAGAAATATGTCTACAAAGGGAGATATTTCAAAGAGAATCCTCTTTTATTTATTTTTTTAATTCATTTTGTAGAAACATTCCTATATTGGAATATGTCAGGCTTTTGACTCGAATACATAAATAAGGTATGGCCCAAGGATCCAGGACATAGTTCCATTATGAGCGGCCCTTTTGAAAAACTAACATTCTAGCTTTATCCCATCCCTAAGCAACATCCCGTACCCCTGTCAAAAATGTACGGTTTCCTGCACTCCACTGAGAACCTCAGAGCAGCGGGCAGGCTACTTTTCATTGAAAGCGAGTAGCTTTGATGATGTGGGTACGGCTTAGCCGAGATACCCTCGAGTGCAATTGAGGTTCTTTTCTTCGTATTTTCCTGCAAACATCAGCCTCTCTCCCATTTTTACAGGGTTTGACTACAAGCGTCCCTTTCCCCGTTGAGCTCATTAGACCAGATTATGGCATAAAACATGTAGGTTTAATATTTTCAATACACAGAGCCTTTTTCATGTAACAACGTGGTTAACTCTATGAGAGACGGTAGTGCAGGCCTGAATAACTATGTATACTGGTAATCACGTAATCCGACACCGATCGTTTTATTGAGCCATATGGTTGCAAAATGTTTCTGAATTCTTTATCGACCACGCTAAACTGCACAACGGCGCGTTCCTGCTGTTTCCGAAACGACCGAGTGTGTTTTATGGTAAATGTTGTGTACTGTCTAGTCTGTTTTTTTGTTTTGCACAAACCTAAATTTGGGTATCACAGACACAGCCCTATCACGCTTTTCCACTTATGGTGATGTGTTTATTGGGTTATCCACATAGTGAATAGCAGTATTCCTGGTAATAGGGATCATCTTGGTGACCCTCACGAAAAGCCGTGGGGTAAAGGCTTGAAACATGTAGACCATGAGATACACACACATTAACGTATGCCTCTCAATTTTCCTCTTTTTAAGCACACCAGCAGGAGGTCAGAATAAAACTTTCTGTTCCTACTTAGCCAGGTATTTTTACCTCCAGATAAGACCCTCTCACTCTTATACCTACCATCGCTACATGGTATTGAAAAAGTGCTCCAGAGTCTCCGTTTGGTTGCAGCATGCCCCATTCCGCAGCGGAAAGGTAATAACCAGATGATGAAGCATGCCACCAAGGGAAATCTTGGTGGGTGAGGGTTATTACAAAAAAACGTTGTTTCCAAATGTAAGGATGGAAAGCTAATCCAATATATACAGTTGGTCTATTTTTGTTTGCTACACTGCTTCTGTCACTAGGCAGGTATTTCTTTAGTTCCTCAGCCACTCCGTAACTATTATGAACTCTCCTGTCATTTGAAACTAGTGCCTGACTATCTGTGAGGGTCCTGGGAATGCACAGGAGAAGCTGTTCTTTGTTCTACCAGCTGTTACTGTTAACTACCGGATAGTTAATACCTACTAAATGGTCAGCAGTTAACACAACCCTACGCTTCCTAGGCTCAGAAACAGGCTATTGTCTCCCAGCCACGGTATAGAGGCACATGGTAGGCATGCCCAGGTCCCATTCCCTTTAAAAACAAATTCAGTATGCAGAAATTAAGACACAAGCACCAGAACAAGGGAGCATAATATTCACATAATGCAAAATTGTATAACAATGAACCTATCAAAATCTTCAATTTCTTAGAAGTCATATTTTAACTTAAAGGAATACACCTTTGAAATTATACATCATTGTTCTAGTTTCACAAACTATGTCAACTACTGGAAAGCAAAGAGACAATGCACAATTTAATGCATATGGAAAAATATTTTATGCAAATATGGGAGACGTTGAAAATTTACCAGTTATCGAGGACCGATGTTTCTTCCCACCTTGGCTTGACAGCATCACACCCTTTTGAGTGGTAGGATATCACTGGGGTGGGTATGTATGGTCTTCAGTAAATAAAAGCAATTCAATTAATAGAAATGTCTTCTGCAAAGTAATAGATGCATTGGAACAGGAGTGAGGGAGTAGGGTGCTGAGATTTATTTGTACTTTTTCCATTTCTTGAAACCACAATAAACTGAATGATGCACCAAATTGTAGTTTAATGTGCTATTTTAAATGAGGGGACAGTAATGCATTTTTTGATACTGATATTCTAAAGACCATTTGTTAGACCTGTTAGGGTGGTCTTCTCCTCCATACTTTTTGCAAATACTCTCCTATTTTGTGGATTTAGACATTGTTGGACTTCGGATTCTGTGCACTTTAACCACTGCCAACCAATGGTAAAGGGCGTGTGCTCATTCTCTAAAACATGATAAAATTGTCTTACATCCGTTTGTAAATGTACTTTTAAGTCCCTAATAAACTGGTATATCACATACCCTGGGCATGTAAATTGAATGCTACTAGTGGGTCTGCAGCAATGAGCTACAAAACAGTTCTGTTGGGTGAACAAAATCTCCTCAAGGGGAATTGTAAAATAATGTTTTTCATTAAACATTAAATACTAAAGGGCCTATAAATGATCCCTCAAATCATGTGTGAAACTTTCCCTACTCAAAAAACACAAATCTTTAAAGAAAAATGATTTCTGAAAACCGTTGACACAACACAACCATTTACTTGTTTTAAATATATTATTTTCCATATACCAAAACATGTATATCTATCTTTTTTCATATTTATCTTTCAACGGCTGCACAGAGAACCTAAAGAACAATACAACACAATAACATATACATAGTGAAAATCACAAATCTCCCAGTGATCACATACACAAACATGAGACCTTGGAACCGCAAATAATCAAAATGTCCCAAAAATGTTTTGTTCAGTGTATCCTTATATGTTCTTTACATATTCCAAGGATAGCTGACATAGGACATAACGTAATGTCATCGACGTTTTGACCCTGTGATCAACTGTTATTCACTATACATCATAGCGGGTCTTCCTCAGGACTAAAACAGACCAAAGGGCAGCCTACATATAGCGTGTCCAAAACGGTATCTATTAGTTATCTAACATGACATCCCAGACCCCAGCCGGGGTTTACTCGTGACACGCAGGAGGACAGCAGACAAGACAGGAGCTGCTGCTGCATATTTCAATTGAAGCCACAATTGGGTCAAGAGGACCACAGTTGAAGGAGGGTGATAACTCCATCCCCATATTGAGTGAACCCTGGCTGGATCACAGGGTCAAAATGTCGACGACATTACGTTATGTCCTATGTCAGCTACCCTTGGAATATGTAAAGAAGATATAAGGATACACTGAACAAAAGATTTTTGGTACATTTTGATTATTTGTGATTCCCAGGTCTCATGTTTGTGATTTTCACTGTGTATATGTTATTACCCAGGTTCTGAGGGACACAGGGTAACCCCATTATATTTAATGGTACTAGTGGGTCTACAGCACTTATTGTGCCACACACTTAAATAGCCCCTTAAAACATGTTCAAGGTCTGTCATTGCAGCCTAAATGCCGTTTGAAACTGCCAGTTTGACTTGGCTAAATAACCCACTTGCCGAGCCTTAATCTTCCCTTTTACTACATATAAGTCACCTCTAAGGTTGGTCCTAGGTAGCCCATAGGGTAGAGTGCATCATAATTAAAAAAGGAGACATGTACTTTTAAGATATACATGTTCTGGTAGTGAACAACTCACACATTTGTTTCCACTACTGCAAGGCCTGGCTCTCCAATAGGATATCATTGGGTTGATTTATTACAGTGAATAAGTGCTAACTTTTGATTAGAATCAGGGAAGGATTTCATGCTTGGTTTCGGGGAAATTCAATTTTGAAAATGCCACTTTTTAGAAAGCTGTGATTTTCCAGACATATTTGGTGCCTGTAGCCTGTTCCTGGGTCACAAGACGTTGTGTAGCTTCCAGTTGGACTTTATTTATTCCTCCCAGACAGCCACACAATAGAGGGAATAGGTGTGCCTGGAACGGTCATTACTGGCAGGAAGGGGGTTGTGGAGCTGAGCACAGCCCGCTTGCAACCAATATGCTATGCTCTACCTTTACAGAAAGGATGTCACACCACTTCATTAACATGCAGGCAGACTGAAGCCAGGGCAGGGGAGGCAGGAAACTCCAAGAACTTCAAAGGAAATTCTCTGGAAACCTCTACTTCAAAGAAGGAACACAATATAGAAATAGGACCCTCAGATTCACTCTTGAGTTTACTTTCTGGACCTGAGGAAGATCTCTCATAGGACTGCCTGTTGTTGTGCCATGCTGTGTACTTCAGAAGAGAAGGACTGCTTTGCTGCCTGAAGCCTACCTCGAACCCTCAGATGCCTGCCCTGCTTTCTGAGCCCTGTTCCACATCTTGAACTCAGAACTAATAGAGTGACTCCAAGGGCTAGTTGGCTGGGCTCCTGATCAGAGCCTCAGGGACAGAAAAGGCTCCATCTTGAACCTGCACCTGGACCCCAGTATGAGTGAGTCCCAACCCTTTAAGTGGTGTCTTGTATCCGCCCAAGGTGCATCACCAGTCGGCCTGACTTCTCGACAGGTCTCACTAAGTTCTTCTCCAAAGTAGCAAATTCTGTTCAGCGGTCCTTTACAGAAGGGGTATCCTACCATGTGGAACCCTCGCGAGGTGCAGCCTATTCAACCTCCAAACAAGAGACTACGGGCCCGATTTAGATTTTGGCGGATGGGTTACTCAGTCACAACAGTAATGGATATCTCGTCCATCAAAATTTAAATCCCACCGGATATAATGGAATTTATATTTCGGCAGACGGGACATCTACTACCGTCTGCCAAAATCTAAATCAGTCCGTAAGTCCGAATATGTAAATTTTTACCGCAACTTCGTGCACTGACTCTCCGACGATGATGCCTTTTGCTCAGACACCACCTGCAGCCTTGCTCCGCTGAACTTCTACCTTCGAAAGAGACTTTTTACTGAGTCCTATTGAAGGAAAGCGCCGACCGGGCCCTATTCACTTTTTGTATCTGATTCCCGCCCCATGGCGCTAACCATATTTTTTGACTTTGTCCCGTTCACACAAGACCTGAAACTTTACAAATTCATAACTCTGGTTTTACTGATTAGATTTTTGTTTTGGTGTTAAATATTTTATTAAAATGTTCTGTGTTTTTTTTAATTAGTGTTGTATTTTTATTTTATTACTGTTTGTGTGCTGCATAAATACTTTACACATTGCCTCTAAGTTAAGACTGATTGCTTTTGTGTCAAGCTATCAGAGGGTTGAGCACAGGTTACTTTAGTGACATTGAGGTTCACCCTGACATGGATTGTGGCTGTTGATTGAGCGGGGTTAACACCCCATTCAACCAACAACCCAATTTCCAACAGCATTTCATTCAGGTCTCACATAACCTTGTCAGAATTTTCAGCCTCCTGCAATGCAGACAAATAACAAGGGCTGAAACGTCTACACTTTTCGTTTACAAAAACATGCAATTCCTTCATTCCTGTTGTTAATGTTCTAAAAGAGCAGCACAGCATTTATAGTCAACAGATACCTCAAAGACCCACCTAGTCTGGGTTCAGACCCAACCCCAGCATGGAAACTGTCTACATGGCCGCCACAGATGATATTTGCATGACTCTGGACATAGGAGACATGATGGCCCTCATCCTTCTGGACCTCTCTGAAGCATTTGACACAGCCTCACAACCCCATCCTCATCCAATGCCTACAAAACATCGGAATGTTATTTTTTCCTTTCTCTTTATTAAAGATTTAGTCATACTACAGTGGGCATTAACTGCCATGGAACATTGTGAAGGTTTCCATTATAATGTACTGATCTCATGACATGAAAACATTTCCCAGGTACCAATATTATTCAAAGCGCTGATACTGAAAGTTCCACCAATAATGTAAGAACGTAAAAGCAATACAACAAACAAACAGCGGAACAATAAATAGTATCGGCATGCAAGTATAACTCGCATGTGTTTGATTCAGTTCAGCACATCAAAGGATGACAGCTATCATGGTAGTTAAGTGACATTGCAATAATATGATAGAGCAGTTTTGGCGGTCTACATACAGTGAAATAATGGATGTTCTATGGAGATGGAAAAGGTATGTCATCATCTATCCTCGCCACAGTTGCCTGAGTGCACAGATATTGCATCAATGGGAACCAAATATCTTTTGGGCGTGATTGTATGGGCATTAATTCCCAGTACAGGGTGAGCTGGTACTGATAAACCACATCTGCAAGCCAATCTGTTATGCGTGGCAACGCACGACGTCCCCATCTCATTGCCACTCTGTGCTTACCCAACAGCAGGAGAAGCACAGTCAGCCTATGCATGTCTGATGATACCTCTTGCATAAATCCTAATAGCGCCACTCGGAAGGAGCACTCAAGGGGGCATCCCAGAATGCTATCAAGTATAGTAAAGATTTCCTCCCAGTACGCAGAAAAGCCTAGGCATGACCGGGCCAGATGCAAGAAGTCAGCATCTGGGAAATGTCACCTGTTACAACTGGAGTTCGTGCTAGTCCCATTTTCACTGGGGTGTCAATGAATTTCAAAGGGATGAGGAGAAAGCGATAATTGGGGGACGGAGCACGCACCTGCGCACAGCAGTATTGCCACTAGGCATCAGTCAGTGGTGGTATGATGTCAGTAGCCTAGGCTGCCCTACTGCTTGGGGTGCATATTGATGCCGATGTTTGCAGGCTGGTATATAGTTTGTGACGAGCCAACTAGGTGAGGGGGAAGTAAGAAATGCTTCTAGCACCTGAAATGTCAGCGGATCATTGGGAAACGTAGTATGTAATAATGTGTGAATAGCAGCGCTCAATTGGTAATATGTAAATGTATCAAGAAGTGTGGCAGCATTGACCTGCAAAGTGTCCTGTGGTGCTATAAATGTATCATTAGGATAGTTAGTGCCCATGGAGGAGTGACTGAGCCTATGCAACGTGGAACAAATACCCGGATCACGCATATTGGACATTAAAGGGTGTCCGATGAGTGTACCGAATATGCGGAAAAAATGGCCCACCTGAGCCCGACTTCGTAATTCGTCCCACGCCCAAACCGTGCAGGCCACCGTGTCGACTAGTGAAAACAGGCAAGTTGGGGTCCGGAACAGTGCTACCTGCAAGGTGCCACATAGTCACATTCAGGAGCCGTGTGTACCATACAACATCGGAATTTAAGGGCACACACTCAAATGTATCTGCTCCTTCCTGACTGAAAGCACCCAGTCAATCAGCCTGGTACCGTACACCTTGAAAACCTGTGACCTCATCTTCAAATTACCACAATGATGCTGTCGGAGCCGGACCCTTTTCAACAAATACATGATCCCTCTAGCCAGCGTCATCCACTCTCCTATGCCGATGACACACACTCAACTCATGTTCTACCCATCACAGAAAAGACACCAAGTACCTAGATCAAGTTGAATGCCTCTATGACTGAAATCTCTTACTAGATGTAGACCATTTGTCTAAAGCTAAACACCAAAAAGACTGAAATTGTGATCTTCAGGAAGAGCACTGCAATGTGACACCCCAACAGAGCTAAGACCGACATTCCATGGATCTCAGAATTCTAATTGACAGCAAACTCGACATGACTGCACAAGTCACCACACTCAACACCTCATGCTTCCATACCCTGAAGATAGTGAGGAAGATTTTGAAATGGATCCCAATCTGCCCCAGAAACTTGTCATGCAAACCCTGGTCATAAGCAAGTTGGACTATTGAAACACCTTCTATGCTGCGATCAACAGAAAACTTACCAGAAGGCTGCAGACCATTAAGAACTTAGCAGCAGAATAACTGACACAACTCACATCATAGCATACCTGAAGGAGCCCCACTGGCTCCCCAAATTAGCACAATTCAAACTTTTCACAAATACATTTGAGGCACTACATGACACTCATCCAGCATATTTCAACATTCGCATTTGCTTTCACAAATCTTCCAGACATCTCCACTCATCCGGAATCATGATAGCACACATCCCACCCATAAGGAAAACCAGATCTGGAGGTAAAGCCTCCCCCTACATCGCTTCTAAAGTGTGGAACATACACATAAGAGCCTCCTCATTTCTAGAATATTGCAAGAAGCTGCAGACCTGCCTATTCTGGAAGTCTACTTAGGCCATAGGTTTGGCTAGACTTATACTTGCTTAGCATTCTCTGGTAATAGTGCACTCTACAAATCTGCATAGCATAACATTGTCTCAGGCTAAATATAGTAATGCATCGTAAGGTCTTAGGAACAGAAATGAATTGTGCTATAACGGCCAATCTGACCAAGATCCTGGTTGAAAATGTTGATAGATGTTCCTTTCTGTCCATATGACTGGGTGGAGACTAGAGTAACAGATTCTTAGACCGGCCAGCATTAGGGTGGTCTTTCCTCATACTGTTTACCTTAATCTCTCCTATTTTTGCGGATCTTGTTATTGCTTGCCATAGGATTCTGCAAACTTTACCACTGCTAACCAGTGGTAAAGTGCATGTGTTCACTCCTTAAAACATGGTAACTTTGGCTTGTCTCCAATTGGCATGTTTACTATACTTATAAGTCCCTAGAAAAATGGTACTACATGTGCGCTGGGCCTGTGAAGTAAATGCTACTAGTGGGCCTGCAACAATGATTGTGCCACCCACTGAAGTATCCCTTTGAAACATGCCTCAGGCCTGCTATTGCAGCCTGTGCATGCTGGCAAATAAACCTTTTGCCAAGGCTAAACCTTCCTATTTAATAAATAGATGTCACCCTTAAGGTAGGCCCTGAGAAGCCCAGAGGGCAGGATGCCATGTATTTAAAAAGGAGGACATGAACTTTGTAAGTTTTACATATCCTGGTAGTGAAACACTAAGATGTATTTTACTACTGCAAGGCCTGCCTCTCCCATAGGATAACATTGTATTTGCTTATTACATTTAATAAGCTGTCATTTCCAAATGGGAACAGGTAACCAGTTAATTCTTGGTGTCTTTGGAATTGTAATGAAAA
Organism: Lissotriton helveticus; assembly: GCF_964261635.1. NCBI lineage: Eukaryota > Metazoa > Chordata > Amphibia > Caudata > Salamandridae > Lissotriton > Lissotriton helveticus. The sequence goes on from NC_136063.1 coordinate 2,026,719,742, forward strand.
ATCCTCTCTTATGATGAAGTCCGATTTTAAATTACAATTTTGAAAATGCCACTTTTAGAAAGTTGGCGTTCTCCTACCTTGGCTATTTAGTGCCTGCAGTCTGTCCCTGGGTCATATAACTTGGTGTGGCTGAGAGTTGAGCTTTGTGCATTCGTCCTAGACAACAACACACAATAGAGAGCGGATGGTGCCTGGATGGGCCGTTACTGGCAAGATGGGAGGGGGGAACTGGGCACAGCCCTACTTGGACTGAATAGGCTGTCTTGCCTCCACACAAAGGGCTGCATAACCCCCTGCAGTTAGTCTGGAGCCAGGGAAGGCAGGAAGCCTGTGGACTTCAAAGGGAAACCTCTAAAAGCATCTCCAACTTCAAAGGAAGGCCCAAGTATAAATAGTGGACCTCAGGCACCAACTCTTCAGTATACTTCTGAACCTGTGGATACTCTGCCAGGAAGAAGGACTGCTGTGCATCTGAACTGCTGCTTTGATGGACTGCTGACCCGCTGTGCTGACTTGCTGCCTGCCGCCCTCCTGCCTGTATAAGAAGGACCAGATCTGCATCTGTTGAACCCAGGGCCCAGGGTAGGGCTTGTTGGCGAGTCTTCGGACTAGACTCTCAGGGACAGAAGGCTCCAACAACCTTGAACTCAGCACCTGGACTCTGCCATTTGTGAGTCCTAGACTGCCAAGTGGCACCATCCTAGTCCTGAACCCTATGTGGTGAGCCTGAAGGTGCTCTGCCAGCCCAACTGTGCATTTAGCAGAACAGACGCATCTCCTCTGCTGCATGGCACAATCCCGAGCAGAACAGATACATTGTCAAGGTTACAAGGATTCTTTCAGTGCAAGGACTTAACATCAATCTTTCAACCTGCATCGGAACCACTGTTGTGTAACGCTTCCCCACAGCAGGCCCTCGCATTGCAAAGCTCTTGCAGACGGGAGCCTAGAAGACTATGCAGGTTCTCACACCACCCATGAAACGCCTCCCTAGGGCACAGTAACATAATGCAACCCAGCGATTTGCGCTGCGTTGAGATTTCCAGCCTTAAAAGTACTAATTGACACTAACTAGTCTCTTCTCAATATTCATGCAGCATCTGCGTGGCAGTCAATATCATTCTCAATGTGAGTAACATCTGCTTATCTACCTGCCAGACGACCCCTAAATCTGAAACCAACACCTTCCCACTCATTCTGGGGCCCACCTTTTCTTAACAGAGTAAAACATTGTCAGTACGCTAAATAGGGGACAAGCATATCATTGATTGACACAAGTACTCTGCTGGTAATGTCCCCTTTCATCTGCAGAAGAAACTAGTTATAGTAATACTGGAAAGTTGCAGTGGCAAGTCACCTGGAAAAAAATGTATACCACGTTGTGGAAGGGAAGGTTGCTGGGAGAACATGACCTGCATCGACTAGCATTGAAACCTACTTTCGAAGACTGCGATTTCATTCCACAGTACTCCTAGTTTCTAATACAAATGGCAAGGTAAACATGTGGCAATAATTTTATGCCCATCGACCTTCCCATTATTTATCATTTATTTGATACTGAGTGATTTCAATAGCATATTTTGTTGTACAATGTTTAAAAGGTTCTTAAACGGCGTGGAATCCCTCTGTATTTGAAAATATTGTCTGATAGCAACAATGTATGTTGTAGCATTTTCATTAGGATTTGAATAAAATGTTTGTTAATTGGGTATCTGCTAGAGATTTTCCATACTTTTGTTTGGTGATACTAACCAAAAGTCACTTCAGCCATTTCCTTTAATGCCATCAAGAAAAAACACTGTGCGATGTCACTTCTTGTGATGTTATGTGGTACAAAGGTGACAATGTCACTTCCTGTAATTTCACAAGGTCAAATGACTTGTGATGTCACTTGCTATGGCATCATCAGTGGGGTCAGACGGCTTGTGACGTCACTTCCTCTGCCCCAGGCATTTTGGTGAATCGACGTCCATGACCTCAAATTAATCAGTTGCCTGATGTTATTCTTCAGCCTGGACCTTTTCCTTCATAGTGCGCAAGCTTGTTGCCTGGAGATTGTTTCTGCCTACAGCATTTACTTTCAAATATTGGCTTCATGTTTTGATTGCATACATTTAAGTCAGGCATTCATTGAGAACAGCATCTCTTTTGCCTGTCTCGGGACTTCACGCCTTTGAGCCCAACCCTCAACAATCTCAAGATGCAAGCTCAAGAAGAGGTAAGGCCACTTACCCAAAAACAGTGTTCTACTTGAGTATTAACAGTGCCGGATTTCGGTCTTAACACACAACTTGTTAAATATGTAACACACTAGAATTGATGCTTCTGGACAAAATTTCTGCTTGACACCAATACTCATCTGATGATGCAAAATTAGAGAAAAACTATTGACTTAACATAGCTGTTGTTAACTTTTCAACACATACTATTATATCTAATCCTGATGCCAGTGGCAAGTTTATTTAAAAAAAAAAAAAAAAGCCACCGTTCCTATAACAAACTGAATGGTTTGAAATGGCTGGGGAAAAAGAAGATAAATGCCAGAATAGAAAAATAAAAACATGGGTTACCTGGTTACTAGAGGCGGCTGCTTGTTCATCTAGGGGGCAGGGTTTTCCTCCATCGACTCTAAAAGCACACTGCTATTTCCAGTGCTTTAAATGGGACGGTACTCACCGGTACTGAGTACCGGCACTTCTGATTTTTTTTTTTGCCGTCAGAACCAGCACTTCTCTGTAGCCAGTACCGGTACCCTGATCCACGGCAGGCGCAGGTTACTTTTCTCCTCCATTCCAGGGCAGAGTCCACTCTGCTTCCGAGTAGCTTGTAATTAACTCGGCTGAAGTAGCCATTTGCAGAGTTGCTGGTAAAGATTGCAGCAGCGCCTATTTGAAAGGCCCCAAACTGCAGGGGGTTGACAGGGCTTATGTCACGCTGTGATTAACAGGACAGGGTCTCTAGACAGACCCTGTACTGTCAATCAGGTGCGCAGCGACCATTCAGGTGAAAGTGTCATCATGACTTTCATTTTGTGTAATGAGTTAATCTGTTTTTTTTTTTTACATAAGATCATTTCTCATGTATTTTAATATGTGCTGCAACTGGTACAGAAGTCATTATGTATGATTATATTTAGGCCTTAGCCCCACCCACTTCCCACACCTCTATTTTAATGAGTACCTGCATTTATTTTTCACCATTTAAAGCACTGAATTTCACAGAGCGGGGTATCTTGCCAGTATTTTTGGGTGTATATTGCCTCTCTGTCCTTAAAGGATCACAGGAGACTCACTACCCCAGCAGACACCATGCCAGGAGGTGCAGGTGTTGCCTCCGCATCTAGTGGGCGGGGCTTCCTTCCACCGGCTCTAAAAGCGCTCTGCAATCTTACAGAGCGGGTTACCTTGCAGAATCTCTGGGTGCACGGCACATCGCCCCCACAACTCCACAGGGGACTCAATAACACAACAGACAATGCGGCCCTTTCAGCAGAATACAGGTTTTACCACTGGTAAGCGCATTGATATTCCTTGATTTCAACTGCTAACCCCACCCAGTAGCGGCCACTACCAATCAGAGTGTTGAGACGGGGGATGAGGGGAGAGGGATTTGGGGGTGGGAAAGAAATGTAGAAAGACCAAAAAAATGCTTGCCTCAGCTGGCCGCCACCTCTCACCCGTCCTCTTTCTGTCTCTGCCGGCAGCAGGAAGCACCCGTCTCCCAGGCTCCCCATAGCCAAATCACTGCGCTCAGAGGGGGACTGGGAGGCTTAGCATGTTCCTCACCAGGCTCAGTAAAGCAAGCCTGCTGGGGAAGATGCAAAGTGATTGGTCAGAGCACCAAACCACGGCGCTCAGAGGGGGACTGTAGTAATGGGTGTATTCCTTTAAGGTATTCCATGAGTAGAATTATAAGTATGTAATAAGAATGTCTAGCACACAAATGTATTGGAAGAATGTTATGTTTCATTGTACCAGCAGTTCCCCACTGAGCTGTATGCACCTTTGTACTCAGCTTAATTCATTAAAACTACTAATATACTTTTTCCATTTAAGTGTGATTATTACACTTTATTACGACTGTGGCATTACTACAATTTTGGCCACGGGCTGGGCACAGCAGAGTCTCCGCAAGAATTGTATCAAATTTTGCTGTGGATGCAATTTCGGAGCGGCATTGAGCAGAAGAAAAGAAAGCGGAATATTTAGGAAAGCATTTTGGGGCACAGGAAAACATCCAGTGAGTACCTGAAGTTACCAGCGTGTATGTGAGGTGAACCACGTGGATTTATTTTCAAGAGAGAACAGTATTGAGCACTAGAGATCATCTTGTGAGTTGCCTGAAGTTTATCGAGGTGAGCCACGGCGATTTTCTTGGGTCGTACTTTTGTGGAAAGAGTGAGTCGGTTACCGCGTAGGCAAGCCGCGTACGCAACGGACTTACTTTCAAACGCGCACTCTCCACACTCTACTTTTCAAACCCCGCAACCTGCACATTCCTTCTCCATGGCTGGGAGATGCCTGTGACGTGTATGATGCTCTCGCTGTGACGACACTCACAGTGTGCCAGCGAACGTCATCACGCCTTGAGGTCACGCACAACGGCCATATTGAAAATGTTTGGTTTCTATAGCAACTGAACAACAACAGTAACGTTGCTCCAGATTGAGTGGATTTTTTCACTGAATGTACATTTTGAGAAGCTGCTCGGCGATTTTGTCAGGAAACATCGTTCTACGGTATTTGGTCTGAGTATAGTTTACTTACATTAACAAGTGCTTGCAGCACTATTTACTCGAAGTTCTCACTTGCAAGTCAAGATAAGCAGTTTCTGGTCTATTTTTATCTACCATTATACTATCGGATGTCTACACCTTCAATGAGGACCTGGTAAAGTGACTTTTGCTACATACTTTTCTTTATTTTTACATGAGGTTAACTTTGCACATGATGTTCTATTTTTGATGCTTGTTTACTTTGACTACTGTGGTAGTGCTTTCAAGTGTGGCGCATACATTTTCAAGGAGCATATTTTTTGTTACATTTCCAGGACAGTTTCATCACGCTCAGGAAATATCTCCTAAGTGATACAGTACTTCTAGTTGTGCTCATCTTCACCTTGTTGGAAGTATGCCTACCAACGCTACAGAGGTAATTTCCTCAAGAACAGACAATGCAGGAGATGTCAATTTGTCAAATTTACATATCAGCTCTCCAAAATAATTTTTGGCGACTCCTGGTGAAACTGTAGCGGCATGGTTGGACTGGAAGGAATACTTTCTAAATTATATTGCGAACCTGGAAGATGGCAGCTGAATATTCTCCCCTGAGAGAAAAAAAGAATGGTATTGTATTCTTTAGGTCCTGAAGGTTTACGTATATTTAATGAATTGCATAAGCACAAAAGAAATGAAGGGGATTTAGATGTATTTAAATTGGCTATTTTGAATCTTGATGAACATTTCTCTCCCTCAGTTTGTATTGCAGTCATTAGACACTCTTTTTTTCACAGGAAGCAAGAAAAACACGAGTCAATAGAAGAATATGTGTCGGCATTGAAGAAATTAGCGAGTAAGTGTAGATTTGCACAACTGCATGACGAGTTCATACGTGACCAGGTTGTCATGTATACTAAGAATAAGAGCTCACAGGATAAGGTGTGGGTAGAAGGTGAAGGTTGTTTTAAAGACATGATGGTAAAAAAAAGCAGAACTCTCTGAATGTTGTGCAAAAGCTACACTTTCTCAAGATAAAAAAGGTTCCGAAGAAATTGTGGGGAAGGTTGCTGAAAAGAAATCGTCGTACAAAAACTACAAAGGTGCAAAGTTTGATAGGAAAAAAACAGATGATACTGACAGAAGAAAATCAGATGGTACTGAACAAAAGAAATTTAGCAATCTGATTTGTTACAGATGTGGCAGTTACTCACACTCTGCGGCATACGAGAGGTGTCTGGCTAAGTCTGCAAAATGTTTGGAGTGTGGCTTAATTGGACATTTCTCTAGGGTGTGCAGACGCAAACCTAGGTAAAAGGCGAAAGGAAAAGTTGCCTGTTTACAAGAAGAAGAGGATGAAAGTTCCTCAACCTCCAGTGATAATGAGGTACAAGTTAATTGTATTCAGAAGAAAAAAAGTGGTACTAAATATCACTGGTAATTCCTTTTCAAAACCCTTGTATCATGTTTCTCTGGGTGGTATTACAGTCCAATTAGCTGCAGATTCAGGGTCTCCCTTTACTATTGTGTCACAAAATGTATGGAAAAATCAGTTTATCAACAATATTGGAGAATGGTTGGAACCTAATGTGTCTGCTGAAAGTTTCACAGGAGAAAAAATCGATATGTTAGGTTTTAGAACCTTAATTTTCCGTTTTAAGGAGAGACAATCTGTGGGAAAGTTGTACATAGCTAAGGAAGGACCATCAATTTTGGGGTGGAAAGACCAAAAGTTGTTAAATATCATTCTGAAATTCAACAGTAAGGAGCAGGTTTTTGTGTTGTGTGATGAGGAGGACACTAAAAAAATGGGTTCTACAAGAGTTTCCGGAAGTGTTTGCGAATGGTATGGGAAAATTAAAGGGTTTTACCCATCAGATTCGTTTAAAGGAGGGAGCAATTCCTAAAATACATAAAGCAAGAAATATTCCCTTTATAATTAGAGAAGAAGTTAAAGGTGAGTTGGAAAAAATGCTAACTAACAAGGCCATTGAACCTGTAGAAGCAGCCGAATGGGTTTCTCCATTGGTCGTGGCCCAGAAATCCAATGAAAGGACCGTTTATGTGTGGACTTAAGGTATCTTAATAACAATATATTGGTTGACCAGTTTTCACTCCCCAGAATTGATGAAATGCTATCTATGACACGCAATGCCAAATGGTTTTCCACTTTGGATCTCTTGGCTGCGTATCACCAGGTGGTGTTAGACAAAGGTAGCAGAGAGTTCACTACATTCTGCACACCATTTGGTTGTTATAGATTTAAACAAATGCCTTTTGGCTTGGCATCAGCCGCAGTGGTATTTCAGAGGCTGATGTCAAACCTGTTTAGCCACATTCGTGAGGTCGTATTCTTCCAGGACGACATTCTAATAATGGGGAAGGACAAGACACAGCATGATGCCATCCTGAGAGAAGTTTTGTCCATTCTTAAAGACAATGGGTTGATTGCTGAAAGCAGCAAATGCAAATTTGCAGAAAAATCTGTCACTTATTTGGGCCACGAAATTGGCAGTTCTGGCATTAAACCTAAGAGCAGTTTGGTAGAAGCCATACCCAATGCACCTGCGCCAAAGTCTAAGGAATAACTTTGATTTTTTCTTGGGTTGGCAGAATTTTATTCAAAGTTTGTCTACAACTTCTCACAAAAAATGTATGAGAAACGTTTACTAATGAAAAACAAAGCTACTTTTGCATGGAGTGATGCGTGTCAGAGATCATTCAACAGCATCAAGGAAGCCATTGCCTATGCACCTACATTACATGGTTTTGATCCACACTCAAATACAATTGTTACTACTGATGCCAGTGGAACTGGTCTAGGGGGTGTTTTGTCACAAGTTTCTGAACAAGGCAAATAGGTTGTCATATCATTTGCGTCTCGTTCTCTTTCTCCAACAGAAGAGAAATATTCGGTGATAGAACGAGAGGCGTTGGCGTGTGTATCTTAATAACAATATATTGGTTGAGCATTTTAGGAAATTTATATGGGGGAAAAAATTTATGTTGCGATCTGACCATAAACCTTTGACGAAACTACTCACCACTGAGGATCTTTCAAGGGCGTCAGAAAGAATTGCTAGGATTTCTATGAGACTTCAAGACTTTGTTTATGAAGTGCAATATGTCCCTGGAGCAATACAATTGTATTGCTGATTTCCTCAGTAGACTTTCCTTACCCTTAAAAGAGATTGACCCTGATCCCTGGTGTGATTTTTGTGTGGCTGGAGTATTTAGTGACACAGCTGGTCTACGTAAGAGTGATTGGAAAGAAGAATATAAGAAGGATAACATTTTATTAACAGTCAAAATTAGGATCATTAATGGGTGGTCCAACGAGTGCAAGCTCAATGCCAGGCTAAGAGCATTCTGGGAAGTTTGTGACGAGTTAAGTTTAGATGGTGACTTTGTTTGTAGAGGAGGAAAAATTGTACCTCCTTTAGGCATGCGAACAAAGATTGTTGTCAAAGGCCATGAAGTACATCCAGGAGTTTCTTGTACTAAGAGAAATATTAAAGCATTGTATTGGTGGCCGAGAATTGACTTGGACATAGAAAGGAATGTACGTGCATGTGTCAATTGTGAGAGTTCAGACAAAGCACAAAAGACACTTAATCCTCCCATGTCATCACTCAGTTGCCCAAATTTATCATGGGAAAACGTCGCTTTAGATATTATGGGACCTTTAGTTTGGCAAGATGGTGTCACTAATTATATTTTAGTACTGGTTGACCTGTTTTCTAGATGGCTTGAGATTGATGTTGTCACTAAAGTAGATACTGAGAGTGTTATTAATTCCTTAGAAAAATGTTTTTTAAGACAGGGTTTTCTGGCTTCCATATTAACTGACAATGGAGTTCAATTTAAATCGGATTTAATGAAAAGATTCCTGAACAATACTGGTATTGAACAGAAGTTTACGGCTTAGTATCATCCTTGGGGAAATTCTGTTGTGAAGAGAGCGAACAGAGTTTTAAAGGTGTTTTACAGTTGGCAAAAAAGGAAATAAGAATTGGGATGATGAACTTAACAAATTGATTTGGTCATATAGAACTAATATCCATGACACTGTTGGGGAAAGTCCTTTTGGATTGATCCGTTGAAGGTTTCCCCATTGCAAAATTAATCCTGGATGGATAGGTATAAGCAGAAAGTACGATTGGGACTGTGAACAAGTTAAGGAATCCATTATCAATTCTCAATGCAAAAATAAACTTTATTTTGATGCAAAACATGGTACCAAAGAAGTGTGTGTAAAGTTTGGACAAAGTGTCAGAGTGAAAAGTGGAAAACAATAAGGCAAATTACAGTCTAAGTTTTCGGATCCAAAGATTGTTACTAAAGTCATGAGAAACACAGTGGAACTCGATGATGGTAGTGTGCACCATATGAGTCGTATTGCAATTTCAGCTGATACTATGATAAAACAAATGTGTTTTGGATGGAAAAAAAGATTATTGGTGGATGGAAGTTTTGCCGTCTCTCGAAAGAGGGAATGAGATGATTATGAACTCTGAGTCTGGAGTTCAGGTTCAAATTCTCGTTTATTGGACTTTCCACAAGTTGCACAAAGTTCGGATGTTGGTGGGAGCTGTGAAGTTCCTCAGGAGAAAGGTGGTAGTGGAAGTCAGTCTTGTAATGATTCTGAAGACATTGAATCGCAGAATCAGGTGACTATTGGGGAATCAGGTTTGCAGATTGGGGAGGTGACTAAAGACAACATGGTGGAAAACAAGTCCAGCAAATTTGGAAGACGTATTATTACTCCAAAGAAATTTGATGAGTTTGTTCATTTTTGAATGATATGTTCTTTGTGTTTTTTAATTTTTAATTGTTTTATTTTTTTATTTTATTAAGAAGGGAGATGTGTAGTAATGAGTGTATTCCTTTAAGGTATTCCAGGAGTATAATTATAAGTATGTAATAAGAATGTCTAGCACACAACTGTATTGTAAGAATGTTATGTTTCATTGTACCAGCAGTTCCCCACTGAGCTGCATGAACCTTTGTTCTCAGCTTAATTCATTAAAACTACTAATATACTTTTTCTATTTAAATGTGATTATTACACTTAATTATTACTACTGCAGCATTACTTCAGGGACTTGGAGGCTTTGCATGTTCCTCACCAGGCTGTGTAAAGAAGGCCTGGTGGGGAAGATGTAAAGTGCACAGGACTGCTTGGCCGGCCCGGGAGGCCCGGCAGATCTGCCCACTTAAGGAGGGCAAACTAATCCTCTTCCTGCACTGCCCAGCACCTTCCCGTGAGCCACTGACTCAATAGGAAAAATACAATGATAATAACGATACGTTATTATCATTGTATTTTCCCTTTAGAGTCAGTGGGGCCCCAGCCCTCTGTCGTATGAGCAGGTGGATGTGTCTATAAGCAAGCTTGAACATAGTAGACATCGTTAAGCAGTACCTTGTGTGTTGTACCTTGATTTCCTTTCCCTGCTGCTCAGCCAGTATGAATGTGATGTGGATGTGGAATGTTAGAATGTTGATGAGTGAGCAGAATGTTGGACCACCTGGTTGTGTGAGAGAGAGACAGTTGGAGACTGTGGGCTGAGCAGCTAGGATGCTGCTCCTGATGGGGCCTTGAATTATCTTAACTACCATCTTGCATCTAAGCTTAAATAAACCTCTACTTGAATTATACCTCATGGCTACGTCTGGAGTTCCTACAATTCATCCTTGTAACATTGGCGACGATCTGGAGAAAAAACCCTGCGTGTACTGGCTTCCTGTCTACCTGAGGTAAAAAAATATTTGAACTTAAAACAAGACTTTTTGTATTGGAAACTACAGAAGAAAAGAAACTTGAAAATAAGGAGAAGAATGCCCCTCTAGCCCCACCAGTGTCCTCCACCACCTGGACAGCCTACCCTGGGCGCTTCACACTCCTTACATATGTAGAGGTTTCCAAAAAAAATAAAATAATAATAATTAAACGAAGAAGAAAAGAAAACTGCAGTGAGATTCTATGTTTTACAGCTTCCAGTAATGTATTTCTGAAGACGTCTTGTGACCTGTAACCTGCTGTTCTTCAAACAACTCAGTGCTACTTACAAAACAACCTTCAAGCGTGCTGCACCACCCTTCGTGCTAGAAAGAATTGCGGTCGAGTCTTGGCCATCGTGTCAATCCTGGTGCGGTGAGCAAATGGTAGTTTTCTCAGTGCAGTGACTGTTTGGGCGTGTATGTGCATATACTGATACTGCCAAGAAACGTGTGGATTGCCTTCAAGCCTGGGTCATCGTAACAGTTTTGGTGCGGTGTGCATTTGGCAGTTTTCCCTCTGCAATGTCTGTAGGGGCATGCATCTGCTGGCAAGACTTCAAACTGTCATTGGCTATGTGCTGCGTGCACTTTACAAATCGAAGGGAGTGTGTGACTAGTCAAGATACCGCTTACTATTTGGCAGTCGGAAGCGGCACTTTGGTTTTTTTTTTTCTTCAACAATCCATACCTTTGGCTATATGTGAGTTTTGTTTTACCTTTAATTAACGCTGGTTGTCCGTTGGCCGTTACTCTACTTATCTACTTAAAAAGGTGCCGCAAGCCCAACGTTAGCACCAGCGCACGCACATCATCCTTTGGCTGCTGGTGTCGCATGACGCCCTGCGCAATCAACCCCTGGAGTTCCAGCTGTCCAATGATGTTTTGCGATGTTGCAGAAGCACGCACCTTGCATGAGCCATCCGACGCCTTCCTTCCTTACGTGCCGCCATCTTGGATACCCAAGGATTCCCTTCACACCATTGTCAGCGGGAGCTGCCGGAAATGCCTGAGGCGAAGGTTGAGTGGCACAACTTTTGTAATTCTGGACACACGACTACTTCATTTATCTAGTAATCTGGTGAAAGACGTGAGTACTGTGATATTGCTTACACATTGTTTTACCGAGACGCTATGACAGAAAATGTTCTTCGTCACGCTTTTCTGCTGAACTGGGTCCATCAGTATCTACAGCTTGCTTTATCCAGACGCTATAACAGAACTGAATCATCATTACACTGCCCTGTTGAACTGTGGCTTTTTGTAACTCAGCTTCATTGTCTACACCCTGTTTATCGCAACGCTGCAACTGGAAGGGACCTTCTTTTCATTGCTTTTTATTCTAGCAAGTAATTCCATTTATAAGGGGAATACAGCGCTCTCCTACCTGGTACCGGTCAATGGTGTGCGAGTGTTGCATTTTTTCCATTTGTCATCAGCTGTATTTTATCTCACTTGTGTATGTTTTGAAGTGTATGATTTAAAGCTTACCTTCCTTTCCATTGCTAAACAAAGATTCAATACTAGTGTGTTTGGGTGAGATATCGCTCATCATGGCTGCGTCAGTATTTATGCTGGTCTATGTTCTGGTGCCTTTGCGCAATGGGTCATGTACCCTATACTTTTGTGCCTGTGAGCAATGCTTTGTGTACCCTATACTTAGGTGCCTTTGTGAAATGGGCCATGTACCCTATACTTTTGTGCCTTTATGTGATGGGTCGTGTACCCTATACTTTTGTGCCTTTGTGCGATGGGTCGTGTACCCTATACTTTTGTGCCATTGTGCGATGGGTTGTGTTTCCTATAATTTTGTGCCTTTGTGCAATGGGTCGTGTAACCTATACTTTTGTGCCTTTGTGCAATGGGTCTTGTACCCTATCCTTTTGTGCCTTTGTGCGATGGGTCGTGTACCCTACACTTTTGTGCTTTTGTGTGATGGGTCATGTACCCTATACTTTATTGACCTTTTGCGATGGGTTGTGTACCCTATAGCTTTGTCTCACCTAGGTATTTAGTCCACCTCTTACTTTTGATCAGCCTATGGTTAAGCATGCGTGGAGTACAGAAGGGGGTGAGTAGTGAGGAATTTACATCTTTTTGATGTCCGCCATTTTCCCAGTCCTGCACAGCATTACCACCCACGAAAATGTGTGTAGAAGGGGGTGAGTGGCTTGGGATTTACATCTCTTTGATATCCCCTATTCTCCCAGTCCTGTACAACATTCCACTGTGAAATGTTTCCTTTTAGAATCTGTGGTGTGTAGAAGGGGGTGATTGTTTTGGGGATTTACACTTCCTTAGTGTCCTCCATTCTCCCAGTCCTGCACAACGTTATCACTGTCACATTTTTATTTTCTGTCACCTTTGTGGGAATGTGTGTAATCCTTCCCTTTCTTGGTTCTTGCATATTTGGAGTTTTCATGTGTTTATTGCATACTTCTCTTTCATATTCCTATCCGCTCTACTACTATAATTGCAATTATCATTTGCCCTTTGTTTGTTTTTCCTATATGCTGTAATTCTATCTGTATGATCTTTATTTAGTTATCTCCATTTGTACATTGCATTTTTCTCTTGTATTGTAATTTTATGGTGCAATGTTGGAACCTTCTTTATTCGTTGTGTTCCCCAAGGGAAGGGGGTGTGTTGTACCTTGATTTCCTTTCCCTGCTGCTCAGCCAGTATGAATGTGATGTGGATGTGGAATGTTAGAATGTTGATAAGTGAGCAGAATGTTGGACCGCCTGGTTGTGTGAGAGAGAGACAGTTGGAGACTGTGGGCTGAGCAGCTAGGATGCTGCTCCTGGTGGGGCCTTGAATTATCCTAACTACCATCTTGCATCTAAGCTTAAATAAACCTCTACTAGAATTATACCTCATGGCTACGTCTGGAGTTCCTACAATTCATTCATCCTTGTAACAGTTAAGCAGTACCTTGTTGCATGCCCTACTTGTATCTCCCTTTAATTTCCCTTTCTGATTAATTTAGCAGAAACATGGGGGAAAGTAAAGCATGGAACAGCCCACAAAATACTGCAAAAAGTAAAAGAGCTTTCCAACACGCTGTTGGAAACTGTGTGATGGATAAAATTGATAATTTGATTGAAGAAGTAGAAACTATTCTTAACACAGGGAAAAAGTCGGACAGTAACGATAGTGTTATGTTAGGCGTTTTTCTATAGCGCACAGCTGCCCCAGCGCTGCAAGGATCTAACAGCACACACAGCCGTGAAGGTCGTCACAGATGTCACGAAACCAATAGACTACACTGAGTGGAAGTGGAAGGTTTTAATGGCTTTCCTGAAAGCGAGCAAGCCATCCATACCATGAATACATACAGGCAGCGCATTCCATAATTTGGCGGCCAGACAGCGAAACAAATGCCCTCCTGCCCGGCAAAGTTTGACCCGTGGGACAATCACCAGGTGCTGCCCCAGTGAACGCAGCTGTGGGGGGGGGGGGGGGGGACATACGGGGTCAGAAGGTCTCCCAAGAGCGCCGGGCTAGCAGTTTTTAAGATCTTAAAGGATATACATAGAGCTTTAAACTGGATCTGCTTCTCCATCGGAAGTCAGTATTCTAGCAGCGGAATTTTGTACTCATTGCAGCCAAAGTATCTCTGCTTTATTGGCCCCTAAGAGCAGGGAGCTGGCATAGTCCAAGCGAGATAGTATAGTTGTCTGCACAATTAATTGTTGTACTGCTGGGTCAAAAAATTTCAGGAGAGGTTTAAGACCCCTTAACAGTCCCACACAGGTAGCAGTAACCCTCTTTGTATGGGTCTTGAAACTAAGAGTCAAGTCCATCCAGACCCCGAGATTCTTTACCACTGTCTTAGGCATGGGCATAACTCCTAGGAGCGACGGCCACCAATGTTCATTCCATAGCGCAGCATTTTTACCAACCAGTAGAACCTCTGTTGTACTTGCATTTATTTGCAGACAGTTATTGGCCATCCACTGAGCCACCGCCGTCATCCCGTCTCTGAATCTAGTAGCCGTTGTAGATGGCCCCTCAGCTAAGGTGACAACAAGCTGCGTGTTTGCAGCATAGGAGACCAACGTAAGGTCCTACTGTTTAGCGACAGCAGCTAGAGGCTGGACATATAGATTAAACAGCAACGGGCTCAATGCTGAGCCCTGTGGGACCCCCTGACCGATGGAGTGGGACTGGGAGAGGAACGTGGGGGCGGACACACGGAAAGATCTTTCTGTTAAGAATGACCTAAACCATTCTAGGGCTGTTCCGGTAACCCCTGCTACCTCTAATCAGTGGAGAAGGATGCCATATGACACCGTATCGAAGGCAGCGCTAAGATCTAACAGGATCAGCGCTGCACTTTGACCGGCATCAAGAATTGACCGAAGATGTTCAGTGGTAGCTAGCAGAGCCGTTTCCGTGCTATGGCCTGGTCGAAATCCATTCTGCGATGGGTCCAGAATATTATTGGAGCTCAGAAATTGAGATAAGACGTTATTAACATGGGCTTCAGCAATCTTGGCCACCCACGGGAGAAGAGATTTGGGTCTGAAATTCTCGGGTTTTAGGGGGTCTAGCGTGGGCTTCTTAATGATAGGTGACACCCAGGCCTGTTTCCAGGCACCGGGAACAGTAGCCGCGGAGAAGGAAGAGTTAAGTATTTGACACAGCGGCTGCCGAACAATCGGGAGCGACTCAATGAATTGGGAAGGTCTCAGAGGATCAGAGGGTGAGACAGATTTAATTCTACCGCTCAGACAGGTAAATTCATCCTCGGAGATCTCTGGGATTGCCTATAAAGTAAGACAGGTCTCATCTCTAGTGGACGAGAGGATAGAATCAGAAAATGTATGTGGAAAAAATTGATAGATCTTTTGGACTTTTTCCACAAAGAAGGTCGCAAGCTCTTCACATCGCTGTGTGGATACTATACTAGGCATAGACCCTTTTTTACTTCTGAGATCTTTAAAGATTTTAAAAATGCATTTTGTTGGATTAGCACTTTACTTTATTTCCTTAGCAGAGAAGGCCGCACGAGCAGAGCAGATAGATTTATGGTAGAGCTTGATTTGAGAGAGAGAAGTTATTTTTTTCTCACACGTATAGTCCCTTCTCCAATCACGTTCCGCTTTCTTACAAGCTTTCCTGAGAGTTCTCAGCGAGTCACTATACCAGGGACTAGAGTTGGATGTGGGCCCCTTGATCCATTTTGCAGGAATAAAGGTATCCAAGTCTTTAAGATCCAGTCGCAAAACGCCCTGTAGGCCACCTCGGGATCCGCCATGCCCCCAGGGGGTTAGACATAAGGAAGGCATGGAGATCGTCTAATCTAAGTTTATGCCATGGACGTCTAAAAACCGGATTGTCTGTATCTAATTTATAAGGTTCTATAACCGGTAATGACATTTCTATTAAGAAGTGATCGATCCATGCCATGGGTTTGGGCGTTTCGATCTTCAAAGATTGTATGTTGGAAAAAACGGGGGTCTAGTAGATGCCCGGCGATATGCGTGGGGTCAGATACTAGTTGCTTCAACTGTAGAGCATCCAAGTCCGCTAATAGACTGCAAATAGCGCTGTCCTGAGTCAGATCCAGGTGGAGATTAAGATCTCCCAGGATAGTAAAATTCGCGGATCCTACAACATGTGCGCTAACAGTCTCCAGCAAAGCTTCTGTGAACTTAGAGGCCGGCCCTGGATGGCGATAGATAAAAAGACCAGAGAGGGTCAAATGCGTGCTAATAGACACCCTGAAGCGAGCACATTCACATTCAGTAATATCTTCCTTAGTAAAGGTGCACGAATACTGCGATTTATAAATTATCGCAATGCCCCCACCCCTTGAGTCCCTGTTTATGGTACTGATCGAATAGCCTGAGGGGAGGGTGAGATTGGATACAGCTGTCATGTCATCCCTCAGCCAGGTTTCACATAGAAAAAAAAATGTCCGGGCACTCCTCTGAAATGAGGTCGTAGATTTTCAAATAGTGTTTGACCAATGACCTCACGTTTAGTTGGAGTACTTTAAGCTGGACTTGATGATACCTATCCGCTACTGCCCATAGAGAGGCCAGGGGCGGGCTTGTTAAAACTGCACGTTGAGCATTTCAGTTTTTTGTCCCCCACGATGAAGGTTGGCTTACCGCATACCCCAGTTCCTGGGTTCAGTGCCAGGAGGACCCCCCTACCATACATAGTGGCCCAGTCTGTTTCTGCCCAGGGGTCTTGGTGAGAGGCGACGTACAGGCGCGGATGGGCGCAGACGGGCTTGCCTTTGGCGCGCCACCGGCGTGCCCGCTGCGCGTCCTTTCTAAGGGTATCATTTTAAGCCTCCCTGTGTTTAACAACTAGAACGCTACCCGCTCTGCTACCTCTAAAATGGTGGCGGTGGACCCGGGTGTTCTCCGCGTCCCTGCCCAGTCCTAATCGACTGAGAAGGTAAGTGGAGTCAGCCCCAAAAGAGATACACTATGTGCAGAGTAAAAAGCAATTCCTGCGAAAAAACACACCATTAAAAATAAGCTCCCGGCTTTCCACCTCAGGAGTCTCGAACTGGTGAGCAAAGTTGGACTAAAGATCGCAGAGATATTTGAAAAGGGACAAAAATTGGTTAAGCCCAAGGTTAGAAATATGAAGCAGATTAATAATGCCAAAGTGAGAGAAGCTCCCATCAATCAAAGCCACACATCGAATGCTATCATTAGAGACAGGCTATACAAAGTTTGGTATGAAAAAATGAACCTGGATTTAATAAAAATTTTGAGTTGCCCTGTACACATCGATTGAGTCCCCTTGCTAGTAGGGCCTGTGACAATAATGATGGAAAAAGTAAACTGGATGAAAGGGGCCAAAGAGGTAAAGCATCTTGTATAGCAAGCGATAGTGATGCAATACAAGAACCAAGAGATCTTGTTCAGCAACTAAGGGGTGAAATTAATAACCTGAGATTACAATTAACTAAAATATATCCTAGATTGGAGAAGATGGGTGCGGCTACTCCTCTAGCCAACAGGAACACACAGGCTTGGCCCAAGAGTCTCGAGGATTCGAGCATTGGGTTATCCAGAAGGAGGGAAATCTTGCCAGCTAAATCATAAAGTGAATACATCGAGGAGGTTGTACAAGGTCAAGGTCCCCAAACTTCCTATAGGAATGAAATAAAATAGTACGTCCTTCAAATACAAAGTGATCCATTGGGTGAGGAGTCACAGACATTGCTATTCCCTGATAAAACCTGTATTCAGTGCCCAGATACCCTTGGGTGAATGTGTGCTTTACAAATACATATGTTGTGTTAATTATTGGAAGTGAAACGGGGCTCACTGCAGAATTCAGTTTGATTATATAGCCCTAGACTTAAGCAGAGAATAACCAGAATGGGTCTAGTGAACATAGACTTGTGCTCTAGTCCACCGAGGGGTCCCAAATTCTATTTAAGCATAATTGACCCCCTACTAGTCAAAAGAATATTAATATGGAAGACCAGGCCCGTAAACAAAACAACTAATAGCACATAGAGCCCTATTGATGCAAATGAGAAAGGGGCAGGAAAAATGTTGATTGACTCAGGAATGATAGTGTACCATCAATAAACAGGTCAATACCTTTTCCTTTACATATACATAGTGCTGTTCATCTAAGGGGCCTTGTACCACTGCTGCCACACACATCCCCTCCCGCATTCCAAAATCAGGTCAAACCTTTTCCAACCCCTCAGGGTGAAGAGGGTGGTTGGATGAAGGGAAAGGATAATCAAATGCACCTACCTTTTCATGATAAGGTTGTCCTTACACATTTTAGGATGATATCATGGAATCTAGCGGGAATTAAATCCAAATTGATAGACCTTGAATGGGGAATTGTTAGACTTGACATCCTTTGGTGTGGTCTCCCCTGACCTTTTTGGCTGCTGACCTCATGTTTGGACCTTGTTTTGCTGGCTTACGACTTTGAGTGCGTTTGACACTGGCATTCAGTGCCAAAGCACTGTGCTTGTCATATACATACTGGTGAGGGTGATTGGTGTATACATGATTGGCTGAATCGAGTTAGCTGTAAGTCAACCTGTCTGAGGATAAGAAATATGCCCAGGGCATGTACCTTGAATGCTCCTCCATGGGCCTGCAGCACTGGTCGTGCCATTCACAGACGTAGTTCATCGATCATGCCACTAGTTTGCCCTGCTGTGTCCAACATAAACTTTCATGAAAAAAAGGCAGAAGAGTACTCCTAAAAATCAGCAGCCCACCTGAGGTGCCGGGACGTAAGGAGTGCAAAGAGTGCGGGGGAAGCTTGTAGAGTCTGGGGGACCCATGCTTGCACATAGGGGACCTGTGCTAGCTTGCACTCCGCAGTGTGGGGTGCCCGAGGGGTGTTGGGGGACCTGAGCTGCGAGCCGAGACTCATCGACCTCCCGATCGGGAGGACGACAGTGCCTGACCTCGAGGCCTCCATCCGAGGTTGCTGGCTCCTTCTTTCTAGGCCCATGCCACAATGTACTTTGTTGTGGAGAACATTGGGGCCTGAGGGGTTTCATTGTGGGCAGCTACAGTTAGCTGTCAAGAGCTACAGCAGCTCATACCTTTGCTTGAGTGGAAACATTTCCCCAGATTTGGAAGCTCAGCCGCTTCCTTGGTCATAACCTTTTGTCTACAGGGTGGGGGGTAGCGATCCCACACTCTTGCAGGTGCAGCCTGGAGGTCTAATCCGGATGGACAAAACTAATTAACTGTTTCTTTCCCTTTTAGGCGGTTCCATTGATGTAATCAATGTGGCGCCGGCAGGAGCAATGTGTATTGTTGGCTGGTGCAGTTGAGTGACTGAGGGTCTAGGTCATGAGGTGTAGCCAAAGACCTGTGACTTCTTGACCACTGCAAATGTTGGCGTATGCGATATTGTGAATGTCGTTTTTGTTGATTACCTCTGAATAGGGCATATATGATTTTAGGGTTCAATCAATCAATCAATGTTATGTTATGTTATTGGGTGTCTTATAGAGCGCTCAGCTACTCGGACAGAGTGTCCCGGCGCTATACAGATCAGCCGAGAGGCATCCAGGGAGACACATGCAAACGATTGTCTGAATAACCAGGTCTTAAGCCCCTTCCTGAAAGACAACAGGTTGTCAAGTTTCCTGAGGGCCAAAGGAAGGTTATTCCAGAGTTGAGGGGCCAGCTTTCTATAAGAACGACCTCCAATGCGTGCTCGTTTGGTTACAGGCACGATGGCCAGTGCTTGTGAGGCGGATCGAAGAGATCTGGAAGAAAAATAGAATCGTACTCTTTTCCTTAGATACTCTGCACCAAGGCCATGATCAGAGTTTTAAAGTGAATGCGCTTCCGCACCGGCAGCCAATGAAGCGAGTTTAGAAGAGCCGAAGTGTGGGCTGTACGGCTAAGGCCATAAATGGCCCGCGCCGCCGCATTCTGTACTGATTGGAGGCGGGTGAGAAGGTATTCCGGAAGGCCCAGGTATAGAACGTTGGCATAATCCAACCTGGAGCCAATCAGAGCCTGTACCGTAATCCTCCTGTGGCTGAGGGAAAGAAAGGAAAGAAATTTCCTAAGAGTTCGTAGCAGACCAAAACACTGGCCAACTACATTACGAATCTGGGGTTTGAGGGTTAAGCCATTATCAATTTTCACACCCAGATTCTTAGCCAGAGGTGCTGCTGAGGCAGGGGGATACATATTAGAAGGCCGCCAAGATTTCCAAAGAGCGTCAGGAGGGAAACAAAACAAAAGGATCTCAGATTTGTCCGAGTTGCATCTCAGCTGTTTAACTTGAAACCAAGAAAACACGGCCTCAAGGCAGCTCCTAATGGAGTCGCCTGCAAAATCGATGTTCCTATCGTGGGTGAACAGGAGCTGAGTGTCGTCAGCATGACACACAATCCGGGCGCCAAAAGATTCAACCAGATCGGCTAAAGGAGATAAATAAATATTAAAAAGCGTGGGACTCAGCACCGACCCCTGAGGCACTCCCACGTTCAACGGGGGTATGGTGGCAGTGAACGGAGGGGCCCATATCGATTGATGGCGATCAGAAAGGAAGGACATGAACCAATTGAATACCGTCCCTCTCAGTCCAATCTCCTGGAGTCTTGAAAGAAGACGCCCGTGAGGGACGGTATCAAAGGCCGCCGATAAGTCAAGCAGGACCAGCAGTGCCTTCCCTCCATTGTCCAGAACCTCCTTTATTGACTCTGTGACTTCCAGCAGTGCAGTTTCGGTGCTCAGGTTGGAATGAAAACCCGATTGAGTGCAATGAAGAATGTAACGGGTTTCAAGGTAGCTCGAGAGTGTGGAGTGAACATGCTTCTCCACAATTTCAGCAAAAGCGGGAAGCAGCGAGATCGGTCTGTAATTAGAGTGATCTTGGGGGTCCAAATTAGGCTTTTGTAATAGAGGAAGAATGTGAGCCCTTTACCATGCACTGGGAACTGTGCCCGTTTCAAGAGAGGCATTGAGAAGAGGATTGATAATGGGGTTTATCACATGCGCCAGCTTGGCCAAGATCTTTGCTGGACAGGGATCCGATGGGGAACCTGACTTTAGTTTGAGCAATTGATCAAGTGATGATTGAGGGGAAAGAGGAGGAAAAAAAGAGAGCGTATGACTCTCCGGGCAAGAGCCAATAAGGGAGGAATCCAGGCTAAGTTTGCATCTAGGGGCAGCAGGAGAAAAGGATGCCTGAATGTTCAAGATCTTATTACCAAAATAACTGGCAAGTTGATTAATCCATGACTCTGTGGGAGAGAATTTAACGGATAAGGAAATAGGGGAGGTGAATTCCCTGACTATATTAAAAATGTCTGTACTTGTGTTAGCAGCCATTTCTAATCTTTTGGAAAAATTCAACTTTTTCTCTACAACAATTGCAGTATGGTAGCCTTTAATGAGGGCCCTATATGTCTCTTTTAGTGAGGGGTCATAATTTTTTCGGCACGCTCTTTCAGCTTTCTTGCAGCACCTTCTGGTCTCATGAAGCACCGAGGTGAACCATGGAGCCGACGTCCGCTGATCTTTTTTAGGCTGGATAGATGGAGGGACTAACCCATCAAGGCGCTGCGTGAGCCAGGCCTGAAAGAGAGCTAGGTCACTCACTAGCTCGCCCGTATATTGGCAGGGGTGGGACACTAAGGACTGCTCCAACATGCCAGCCGTGAGACGGTGATAGGGGCGGGAAGTTGCGGACTGAGAGCCAGAACCCCCGCTGGCTGCTTTGGAGATGCCCAAAATATCAAATTTTAATAGGAAGTGATCTGTCCAGATCAGGGGCAGGGGAGGGGAAGAAATGATGTGCAAGGAAGAAAAGATCTGATCAAGGGTGTGACCTTTGTTATGTGTGGCCGAGGAGACATAAGGTGACAAACTGAATGTGCTAGTAACATCCTCAAGTTTCACAGTATCAGCTGAGTAAGTGTCATCCATATGTATAATGAAGTCCCCGAGTAGTCCCCGAGTAGTCAATCATATCATTTGTAAAGCGCACTACTCACCCGTGAGGGTCTCAAGGCGCTGGGGTGGGGAATGCTGCTACTGCTCGAAAAGCCAGGAGTTTTCTGCAGGTCAGCAGGTCTTGGGTCTGCCGTAGGTGGATGGGGAGGGTGTTCCAGGTCTTTGCGGCGAGGTGGGAGAACGATCTGCCGCCTGAGGTTGCTCTTCGGAAGCGGGGGACTGTAGCGAGGGCAAGGTCGGAGGAGCGGAGCTGGCGGGTAGGGGTGTTGAAGCTGAGTCGTCTGTTGAGGTACGTTGGTCCGGTGTTGTGGAGTGCCTTGTGTGCGTGGGTGAGGAGCTTGAAGGTTATCCTCTCGTTGACCGGGAGCCAGTGCAGGTCTCAGGTGGGGTGTGATGTGGCTGCGGCGAGGATCAGGCGTGCAGAGGTGTTCTGGATGCGTTGGAGCCGTCTCAGGAGTTTGGCCGAGGCTCCTGCGTAGAGGGTGTTTCCACAGTCCAACCTGCTGCTGACAAGGGCCTGGGTGACTGTTCTTCTTGTTTCAGAGGGGTATCTACTTGTATATCCTACGGAGCATGCGGAGGGTGTTGAAGCAGGAGGAGGAGACGGCGTTGACCTATTTAGTCATGGAGAGGGTGGAGTCGAGGATGACCCCTAGGTTGCGTGCGTGGTTGCTGGGTGTTGGAGCGGTTCCCAGTGCGGTCGGGCACCAGGAGTCGTCCCAGGCCGAAGGGTTGGATCCGAGGATGAGGACCCCCGTCTTGTCAGAGTTCAGCTTCAGTCGGCTGTTCCTCACCCATTCAGCAACGGCCTTCATTCCTTCGTGAAGGTTGGTTTTGGCGGTGTGGGGGTCCTTGGTGAGGGAGAGTATCAGCTGGGTGTCATCGGCATAGGTGAGGATGTTGAGGTCGTGCCGACAGGCGATGTAGGCGAGCGGTGCCATGTAGATGTTAAACAGGGTTGGGCTGAGGGATGAGCCCTGGGGTACGACGCAGATTATCTCA
Organism: Lissotriton helveticus; assembly: GCF_964261635.1. Lineage (NCBI taxonomy): Eukaryota > Metazoa > Chordata > Amphibia > Caudata > Salamandridae > Lissotriton > Lissotriton helveticus. Next base: position 2,026,742,677 of record NC_136063.1, read on the forward strand.
GTGGCTTCGGAGTGGAAGGGGGCAAGGGGGACGCTCTGTGTTCTGCAGGAGAGGAAGGAGGTGGTCCAGCCCAGGGCCTTCTCATGGATCCCAGCGTTGTGGAGGCGTGTTTCGTACTGTGCGGTGACAGACCGTGTTGAAGGCGGCTGACAGGTCCAGGAGGATGAGGGCCGCCGTTTCTCCGTTGTCCAGCAGAGACATGATGTCATCGGTGGCGGCGATGAGGGCAGTCTCGGTGCTGTGGTTGCTGCTGAACCCGGACTGGGAAGGGTCCAGGATGTTGTTCTCCTCGAGGTAGCGGGTTAGTTGTTTGTTGACGGTCTTCTCGATGACCTTTGCCGGGAACGGGAGCAGGGAGATGGGCCGGAAGTTCTTGAGGTCCTTGGGGTCCGCCTTGGGTTTCTTGAGTAAGGCGTTGATCTCGGCGGGCTTCCAGCTCTCCAGGAAGGTTGCTGTCTTGAAGGAGGTGTTGATGACTTTCCGGAGATGGGGTGCGATGGATGTGCTGGCTTTGTTGAAGATGTGGTGTGGGCATGGATCCGACAGAGATACGGAGTGGATGGTGTTTATGATCTTGATGGTGTCATCGTCGTTGCTGTTGGTCCAGTAGAGCAGGCGGTTGGTGCGGATGGTGGTCGTGGGGGCAGAGGTCTCAGAGGTTGTCGGGGCGGTCGTGGTGTTGAAACTGCCGTGGATGTCTGTGATCTTGCGGTGGAAGAAGGTGGCCAGCGAGTCGCACAGGTCTTGCGAGGGTGGGACGTCGTTGGTGTTGGAGCTGGGGTTGGAGAGTTCCTTCACAATGTTGAAGAGCTCTTTGCTGTTGTGCGCGTTGTTTTCTAGGCGGTCTTTGAAGGAGGCCCTTTTGGCGGATCTGTTGAGGTGATGGTGTCTGCTGGTTTTCTTGTGGGCCGCATGGCTGTCCGGTGGTCATTCACGGAGTCAGATCTTCTCCAGCTTTCGGCAGGTTTGCTTGGAGGACCGGAGGTCATCAGTGAACTAGCTGGCTTTCTTGTTGGTATGATTGTTGGAGGGTTTCTTGATCGGGGCGTGGGTGTTGGCGCAGTCGTTGATCCACTGTCTGAGGTTGTGGGCGGCGGTGTCGGGGTCGGTATGGTCGGCAGGTGAGCTCTGGGCGAGGGTGGTGGTTAGCTGGGCTTCGGTGACTTTGCTTCAGCAGCGGTGAGGCATCTGTTGGGTGCGGGGGTGCGTGGTGGGTTTCTTGAAGGTGAAGTGGATGCAGCGGTGGTCGGTCCAGTGGAGTTCGGTGGTATGGTTGAAGGAGACGAAGGGGCTTGCGGAGAAGATGGAGTCAAGCGTGTGACCGGCGGAGTGGGTGGGTGTTGTGACGAGTTGTCTGAGTCCGAGGTTGGCTAGGTTGTCGATCAAAGTGGTGGAGTTGGTGTTGTCATTGTTCTCGAGGTAGAAGTAGATGAGGGTTCCTCTGAGGGTGGTGTTGGGGTCGGTGTGGATCTGGAAGTGCAGGTGTTCGGCGGTGCTGAGGGTGTCGTCTGTGTTGGTCGAGGCTCTGAGAGTGTTCCTGTGGACGATGGCGATTCCTCCTCCCGCTCTGTTGGTGCGGTCCTTGCGGGTGATCTTGTAGCCTTCCGGGACGGCTATGGCTATGTCGGGTGCCGAAGCGGGGTTCAGCCAGGTCTCCGTCAGGAAGGAGATGTCTGGGGAGGTTGAGTCAAGTAGGTCCCAGATCTCAACGGCATATTTTCGGGGCGGAGCGGCTGTTAAGAAGGATGCATCTGAGGTGGTTGGGTTCTTTCCTGGTCGGCAGCATGGTGGGGCGGATGCTTGTGAAGCTGCAGTTCCGGCAGGTGAAAGCTCCGTGGGTGCGCTTCGGGGCGGCCAGGAAGCAGGTGTGTGATTGTCCGGTGTTGAGTGCGTGGAGGGTACTGGCATCGTAGCGGTGTCGGGCATCGTGTCGTTCGTGGTGTCCCGGGGTCATGGTGCTGGACGCGGTCCAGGTACTGACGGGCACAGACGGGCTTGCCTTAGGTGCGCCAGCGGCGCGCCAGCTCAGCAGCTTCCATATGAGGGGATGTGGGAGGGAGGAGCAGCTGAGAGGCGGGAGCAGAGCGGCGAATGGGATTGCAGGTGGGCGGGCAGCAGGGAGGCAGCGGCTAGAAAAACGGGCGGGGGCCGCGGGAGAACTGGGCACAGGAAGGAAAAACAAGTTTAGGCAAGGAAACAAGTTCAGGCACAGAGGAATAAAAACAAGTCTGGGCAAGAAAGCAAGTACAGGCACAGGGGAATAAAAACAAGTCTGGGCAAGAAAGCAAGTACAGGCACAGGGGAATAAAAACAAGTCTGGGCAAGAAGGCAAGTACAGGCACAGGGGAATAAAAACAAGTCTGGGCAAGAAAGCAATTTAGGCATAGGGGAAAAGTACAAGATTAGGCAAAAACAATGCAGGCAGAGCCGTGCAGCAGCGTGGGGAGCGACCTGCCTGCTGCTAATGAGAAGGTTTGAAAATTGCATATACCTGTAAGGTGTATATATATATTCAATGTGCAGATCGTTTAGATTCCAATGTATATATTGTGTTGATTTTGCGGTATGTGTGTGTGTGTAATACAAAGACCAGTGTTTTATACTAACGAGTGGAATATTTTTGTATCGCACGCAATGTGTTGTGTGGGTGGTGGTGGGCCAATACTTTACACATTGACCATGAGGATAAGCCTGACTGCTCTGCGCCAAGCTACCCGAGGGTGAGCACAGGTATCGGACATGTGTATTATATGATTCCGACTAGCTTTGATACATCCCAGCAAGCCGGAACTGCTGGGTCTAACTGGAACCTTCATAGATAAGTATTAAATATGCATATTTCAAGAGACATGGGCCCTAAAACCTATCTATAAGTCAGGATACATAAACTTTAGTGTACAAGCCAGATTGTCAACTGTGGGTTGCCCAGCTGGAGGATTAATAATATGGATTAAAACCTCAATTGCATACAGGATCAAAAGACAGAAATTGAATTCTTCGGATACTCAATTCAAATATGAGGCATTCTGCAATAAGGCTGTTCAACTGGTATAATTGTCCTGCTAACCCAAATTATGATTCAGAAACACTGGGAGCAATTGCAGATTTCTTAGCAAATGGAAATACAAAGAATTATCTGGTTATAGCAGAAGATATGAACCCAACCTTTGAGCCCATACAGATTATACTGACATGAGAAGATGAGGAGATGGACATCCCACAATTGCTGAATCCAACTTTGAAGAGATGTGCTAAATTTGCTGTGCAACTGGCTTTGTTTACTCTTATGAATGGGTTAAGAGCGTGTAATGGGTGCGCCAAATCAGATAGAGGGGCTAAATATACCTTTAAAAGGGCAAAAGCTAAAGTAGGACAGATTATATCCCAGTGTGTATAAACGTATGTCCAGGTCTGGATGACATCGTGGTCATCCACAGAAATGACAGATCACAATGGTTTGATCTTTCAACTGAAATGTAATCTGTACACATCGAGTAATAGTAATCTGCATATGATGGATCTCCCAATTATAACAACTAATCATGGTAGAACATTCAAAATGGCCCCATATCCAAAAGAATAGGGGTACTCTTGTACAACTGTATAACCCAGTTGCAAAAGTCCTTAATCAGATTGGAAACTAGCAGTCACGGAAATACTTATTTTTTTACAAACATCTAAAATAAAAACTGTTAGATGTAAAGAGACAGAATGGTTTAACAAACACTGCAAATTATCTAAAGCACACTTAGGGCCTGATTACGATGATGGTGAGATCGCCACCGACAGGCTGTCGGTGGCGGTCTCACCGCCATAAGAACCATTTTAACCACCAGCCACATTAGGATGGCGGGCGGAGGGGTGGCAATGCATCTAACGGGCTCCTTGAGCCCGCCGGTGCGGCAGACGGGGTTGTAGTGACTACCATGGTGGCGGCACCGCTGTAGGGATTACAATGTCGGCCGGTTCACCCGCCATGGCTGTCGGAAAGGGACTTTAGGGGCCATTAGCGGGCCCCCTTGCCCCAAGCTGTGGGCAGTGGGGGCACCCTACATATCCCTGCACCTTATATAAGAAAACTTTGGGTAGTAATGTTCCCTAAAACAAGAGAAACGTCCGCACATTCAATAAGCACAATTAGTATACGTGTATCAACAATATTTATCACAGAATAAGATTTGGGTGCTCAATTTACCCTTCATACACCAACTACCCAGTGGCGTTGACTGCACACAGAATGTGCACCAAATGAACACAACAAAAAGGGGTTTTAACAGCACACCTCTTGTTATAGTAATAGTATTCCATTATACTCAATGTATTTACATTTAGACCAAAACATGAAAATAGTCAAAGTGTAATTTTATATAAAAGGCCATGCGATGATCTTGATATTCTTTTATTCACAATACTTCATTAAAAGTTCCCAGCACACAGCTTACCGACACGTGTTTCGTCTTACAAAGACTTTTTCAAGGCTGGAAATATTAAAAACGTACACCAATCATTCACATGTTTACATAACAAGTACAAAATACAAAACGATACATAAATATAAATACCATTACAAGATTAAATATTCATTCCAACATCACGTATATATAAATACATATGAGACATAAAAAACAACTCATTATTACAAAGAAACAGATCAGTCATCTCTATCACATACAGAGGGAGAAATGTAGGGAAAAAATAATCAAAGGTTATATGTCATCTATATCATTCCACACAAAGGAATCTATTGTGAGTATATAGAAGGAAACACCATAAGTACCAAAAGGGGAATGACAAGAAAGCAGTAGAAGCAGAGAGACAGGAGCCCAGATTTGCCCTGATATACCAATATTTGTGAAGGAAAGATATCATCCTGAGTAATTAATCTGAAATTTCGTATACAACCTACCCGCAAAACTAAATGTCATGTGCGTCCGGATGTTTGAATTCATTCTCCGATGTCACTCAAAAGGCGTACAATGGCAACATACAGTCTCAGTTTATGAATCAATCTAAAATGATTATATATAAGGTCAAAGTTATAATGCCCAGAAGTGCTAAGTACAAATAAATCTAGTCCACAGAGGTATAGCAGTCTTGTTATTAAAAAGTAGATATTTTGAAATAGATCTCGCGAAAAATAGTTACAATATAGAACAAGAAGTTTTTTAATTAGGAGTTTTTTAGCTTTGTAAATAACTTGACATTGAGAGTGGTACACGACAAACATGATAAAACAACAGAAACGACAGTATGCACTATATACAGGAGTAGATAAAAAACCACCCTCCTAGACATGGAAAACAAGCCAGTTTATTTGATGAGATCAATATAGAAAAAAGCCATGAAAGTGATCATACCAATCTCTCATCCCAATACTAGATCCAAGGACGGTTGAAACAAGGTGATGTCTCTATCTAAAATTGGATAGAATGTTTGGTGTAGTGTGAAAACTCACCAATATAGATTCTTTAAATTTGTAGACCAATCTGTGATCTCAAAATATCTGTAAAGGACGTTCCACGATTGGTGCCACAGTTGGATATCACCTATAGATACGAACTGAAATGTCAAACACCACTGATTCCAAAATTGTACATAAGTCTGAGTTTATCGAAGTAGCTAGAAAATCGATGGTGTAATTCTCTCAGTGGTAGACACAAACAATGCGATCCTTCAGCTTAAAGTATCAAAGTCACACTCAAAAAATCTAAACAATAATAAAATCATGTTCTCTGTAGTCCTTGATCTATATACCCAATGGCAAGTGTATATATTGTATTGACATCCAGCAGGGGTTTCTAATTGGTGCCAACAAAAAATAGATACCCGATAAAACAATTGACACTAATGAGTTGTAAATCAATCAAAGGGCATCCAGTTCCATCCTATACATAAAACGGGAACAATCTACAAATACAATAGCTCACCTTAAATATGTAGGTGTCCGTAAACTAATATGACCTCCGTTGCCACATAGTACGTAGAGTAGACAGTAATGCCCGGTATATAATGAGTCCCTATTGAATAATACACAAGTGTTAGTTAAAGCTACAACATAAACCCAAGAGTAGGACCGTTCATAGGACAAATAGTAAAGTATATTACCTATAATATGCCTTTAGATAAGTCGCCTGATGTAAACAGCCACCCGACATGAGTATTGTACCCCACAGCTCAAATAGGTCTTGACCATAATATGTCTCCACCTATGAATCTAATTAAAAGAAAACATAACGATACTGAGTACAGTGAACAAAGAGTATATGTTCTGGACATCGATGAAAGTATTATACGTCCATTGATAAAAAGCCTTCATTATCACCATATGTCTAAAGTTAAATAAATCTCGCACGCCTGCCCCCATGGAGAACAAGCATTAGAAATGCAATCGGGCTCGGATTTATTTGAGTTTGAGCTAATGGCATTGTAAATGCCAATGTATTGTTGCTATGTGTTATGGAGTGTGTTCATGTGGTGTGTACTGCCAGTGATCTCCTTGTGAGTGTGAGAATATTGCACCGTTACTGCCTTTGATGTCCTTCTTGTGAGTGTGAGAAGCTTGCACCTCTGCTGCCTGTGGTCTCCTTGTGAGTGTAAGAAGCTTGCACTGCTGCTGCCTGTGATGTCGTTCTTGTGAGTGTGAAGCTTGCACCGCTGCTGCTTGTGATGTCCTTCTTGTGAGTGGGAGATGCTTGAACCTCAGCTGCCTGTGGTCTCCTTGTGAGTGTAAGAAGCTTGCACAGCTGCTGCCTGTGATGTCCTTCGTGTGAGTGTGAGTGTGAGAAGCTTGCACCGCTGCTGCCTGTGAGTATGAGAAAATTGCATTGTGCATCTCTGTGCTGTGCCTGTTCTTTGTAAGGGACTCTTGCTCTGTTGCTGCTGCTGCCTTGGCACAGTACCTGCTGTGAGTATGTAAGGGAAGCTTGCACCACTGCTGCTTGTGATGTCCTTCTTGTGAGTGTGAGAAGCTTGCACCTCTGCTGCCTGTGGTCTCCTTGTGAGTGTAAGAAGCTTGCACAGCTGCTGCCTGTGATGTCCTACTCACTACTCTACTCTACTCACTATACTCACTACTCTACTCACTACTCTGCACTCACTACTCACTACTCTACTCACTACTCTGCACTCTCTACTCACTACTCTACTCACTACTCACTACTCTACTCACAACTCTACTCACCTCACTACTCTACTCACTACTCTACTCTACTCACTACTCTACTCACTACTCTACTCACTACTCTGCACTCACTACTCTGCACTCACTACTCTACTCACTACTCTACTCACTACTCTGCACTCACTACTCAACTCACTACTCACTACTCTACTCACTACTCTGCACTCTCTACTCACTACTCTACTCACTACTCACTACTCTACTCACAACTCTACTCACCTCACTACTCTACTCACTACTCTACTCTACTCACTACTCTACTCACTACTCTACTCACTACTCTGCACTCACTACTCTGCACTCACTACTCTACTCACTACTCTGCACTCAATACTCAACTCACTACTCACTACTCTACTCACTACTCTACTCACTACTCACTACTCTACTCACTACTCTACTCACTACTCACTACTCTACTCACAACTCTACTCACCTCACTACTCTACTCACTACTCTACTCACTACTCTACTCACTACTCTGCACTCACTACTCTGCACTCACTACTCTGCACTCACTACTCTGCACTCACTACTCACTACTCTGCACTCACTACTCAACTCACTACTCTACTCACTATTCTAGTCACTATTCTACTCACTACTCTGCACTCACTACTCACTACTCTACTCACTACTCTACTCTACTCACTACTCTACTCACTACTCTACTCACTACTCTACTCACTACTCACTACACTACTCACTACTCTGCACTCACTACTCTACTCACTACTCTGCACTCACTACTCAGCTCACTACTCACTACTCTACTCACTACTCTACTCTACTCACTACTCTACTCACTACTCTACTCTACTCACTACTCTACTCACTACTCACTACACTACTCACTACTCTGCACTCACTACTCTACTCACTACTCTGCACTCACTACTCACTACTCTACTCACTACTCTACTCACTACTCTACTCACTACTCACTACTCTACTCACTACTCTACGCACTACTCACTACTCTACGCACCACTCACTACTCTAATCACTACTCTGCACTCACTACTCACTACTCTACTCACTACTCTGCACTCACTACTCACTACTCTACTCACTACTCTACTCACTACTCTGCACTCACTACTCTACTCACTACTCTGCACTCACTACTCACTACTCTACTCACTACTCTACTCACGACTCTACTCACTACTCACTACTCTACTCACTACTCACTACTCTACTCACTACTCACTACTCTACTCACTACTCACTACTCTACCCACCACTCACTACTCTAATCACTACTCTGCACTCACTACTCACTACTCTACTCACTACTCTACTCACTACTCTACTCACTACTCTGCACTCACTACTCAGCTCTCTACTCACTACACTACTCACTACTCTGCACTCACTACTCTACTCACTACTCTGCACTCACTACTCTACTCACTACTCTCTACTCACTACTCACTACTCTGCACTCACTACTCACTACTCAACTCACTACTCTACTCACTACTCAACTCACTACTCTGCACTCACTACTCACTACTCTGCACTCACTACACTCTACTCACTACACTCTACTCACTACTCTACTCACTACTCTACTCACTACTCTACTCACTACTCTACTCACTACTCACTACTCTGCACTCACTACTCTACTCACTACTCTACACTCACTACTCAACTCACTACTCACTACTCTACACTCACTACTCAACTCACTACTCACTACTCTACTCACTACTCTACTCACTACTCTACTCACTACTCTACTCACTACTCACCTCACTACTCTACTCACTACTCTACTCACTACTCTCTACTCACTACTCTACTCACTACTCTACTCACTACTCTACTCACTACTCTCTACTCACTACTCTAATCACTACTCAGCACTCACTACTCACTACTCTACTCACTACTCTACTCTCTACTCACTACTCTGCACTCACTACTCACTACTCTACTCACTACTCTACTCACTACTCTGCACTCACTACTCACCTCACTACTCACTACTCTACTCACTACGCACTACTCTGCACACTACTCTACTCACTACTCTACTCACTACTCTACTCACTACTCTACTCACTACTCTACTCACTACTCACTACTCACTACTCACTACTCTACTCTACTCACTACTCTACTCACTACTCTACTCACTACTCTACTCACTACTCTACTCACTACTCACTACTCTAATCACTACTCAGCACTCACTACTCACTACTCTACTCACTACTCTGCACTCACTACTCACTACTCTGCACTCACTACTCACTACTCTGCGCACTACTCTACTCACTACTCTACTCACTACTCTACTCACTACTCTACTCACTACTCTACTCACTACTCTACTCACTACTCACTACTCTACTCTACTCACTACTCTACTCACTACTCTACTCACTACTCTACTCACTACTCTACTCACTACTCTACTCACTACTCTACTCACTACTCTACTCACTACTCACTACTCTACTCACTACTCACTACTCTACTCTACTCACTACTCTACTCACTACTCTACTCACTACTCTACTCTCTACTCACTACTCTAATCACTACTCAGCACTCACTACTCACTACTCTACTCACTACTCTACTCACTACTCAACTCACTACACTACTCACTACTCTGCACTCACTACTCACTACTCACTACTCTGCACTCACTACTCACTACTCTGCACTCACTACTCAACTCACTACTCACTACTCTGCACTCACTACTCACTACTCTACTCACTACTCTACTCACTACTCTACTCACTACTCAACTCACTACTCACTACACTACTCACTACTCTGCACTCACTACTCACTACTCACTACTCTGCACTCACTACTCACTACTCTGCGCACTACTCTGTGCACTACTCTACTCACTACTCACTACTCTACTCACTACTCACTACTCTACTCTACTCACTACTCTACTCACTACTCTACTCACTACTCTACTCACTACTCTGCGCACTACTCTGCGCACTACTCTACTCACTACTCTGCGCACTACTCTACTCACTACTCTACTCTACTCACTACTCTACTCACTACTCTACTCACTACTCACTACTCTACTCACTACTCACTACTCTACTCACTACTCTACTCTCTACTCACTACTCTAATCACTACTCAGCACTCACTACTCACTACTCTACTCACTACTCTACTCACTACTCAACTCACTACACTACTCACTACTCTGCACTCACTACTCACTACTCACTACTCTGCACTCACTACTCACTACTCTGCACTCACTACTCAACTCACTACTCACTACTCTGCACTCACTACTCAACTCACTACTCACTACTCTGCACTCACTACTCAACTCACTACTCACTACTCTGCACTCACTACTCAACTCACTACTCACTACTCTGCACTCACAACTCAACTCACTGCTCACTACTCTGCACTCACTACTCTACTAACTACTCTACTCACTACTCACTACTCCACTCACTACTCTACTCACTACTCTACCCACTACTCTACTCACTACTCTACTCACTACTCTACTCACTACTCTACTCACTACTCTACTCTCTACTCACTACTCTGCACTCACTACTCTACTCACTACTCTGCACTCACTACTCTACTCACTACTCTACTCACTACTCAGCACTCTCTACTCACTACTCACTACTCTACTCACCTCACTACTCTACTCACTACTCTACTCACTACTCTGCACTCACTACTCTGCACTCACTACTCTGCACTCACTAATCTGCACTCACTACTCTGCACTCACTACTCTGCACTCACTACTCTGCACTCACTACTCTACTCACTACTCTGCACTCACTACTCTGCACTCACTACTCAACTCACTACTCACTACTCTGCTCACTACTCACTACTCTACTCTACTCACTACTCTACTCACTACTCTACTCTACTCACTACTCTACTCTACTCACTACTCTACTCACTACACTACTCACTACTCTGCACTCACTACTCTACTCACTACTCTGCACTCACTACTCACTACACTACTCTACTCACTACTCTGCACTCACTACTCACTACTCTACTCACTACTCTGCACTCACTACTCACTACTCTACTCACTACTCTACTCACTACTCTGCACTCACTACTCACTACTCTACTCACTACTCTGCACTCACTACTCTGCACTCACTACTCACTACTCTACTCACTACTCTACTCACTACTCTACTCACTACTCTACTCACTACTCACTACTCTACTCACTACTCTACCCACCACTCACTACTCTAATCACTACTCTGCACTCACTACTCACTACTCTACTCACTACTCTACTCACTACTCTACTCACTACTCTGCACTCACTACTCAGCTCTCTACTCACTACACTACTCACTACTCTGCACTCACTACTCTACTCACTACTCTACTCACTACTCACTACTCTGCACTCACTACTCACTACTCTACTCACTACTCAACTCACTACTCACTACTCTACTCACTACTCAACTCACTACTCACTACTCTGCACTCACTACTCACTACTCTGCACTCACTACACTCTACTCACTACTCTACTCACTACTCTACTCACTACTCTACTCACTACTCTACTCACTACTCTGCACTCACTACTCACTACTCTGCACTCACTACTCTACTCACTACTCTACACTCACTACTCAACTCACTACTCACTACTCTACACTCACTACTCAACTCACTACTCACTACTCTACTCACTACTCTACTCACTACTCACTACTCACTACTCTACTCACTACTCACTACTCTACTCTCACTACTCACTACTCTAATCACTACTCAGCACTCACTACTCTACTCACTACTCTACTCACTACTCTGCACTCACTACTCACTACTCTACTCACTACTCTACTCACTACTCACTACTCTACTCACTACTCTACTCACTACTCACTACTCTACTCACTACTCTACTCACTACTCTACTCTCTACTCACTACTCTAATCACTACTCAGCACTCACTACTCACTACTCTACTCACTACTCAACTCACTACTCACTACACTACTCACTACTCTGCACTCACTACTCACTACTCACTACTCTGCACTCACTACTCACTACTCTGCACTCACTACTCAACTCACTACTCACTACTCTGCATTCACTACTCAACTCACTACTCACTACTCTGCACTCACAACTCAACTCACTGCTCACTACTCTGCACTCACTACTCTACTAACTACTCTACTCACTACTCACTACTCCACTCACTACTCTCCACTCACTACTCTACTCACTACTCTACCCACTACTCTACTCACTACTCTACTCACTACTCTACTCTACTCACTACTCTACTCTCTACTCACTACTCTGCACTCACTACTCTACTCACTACTCTGCACTCACTACTCTACTCACTACTCTACTCACTACTCTACTCTCTACTCACTACTCTGCACTCACTACTCACTACTCCGCACTCACTACTCACTACTCTACTCACTACTCACTACTCTACTCACTACTCAGCACTCTCTACTCACTACTCACTACTCTACTCACTACTCACTACTCTACTCACTACTCTACTCACTACTCTGCACTCACTACTCTGCACTCACTACTCACTACTCTACTCACTACTCTACTCACTACTCACTACTCTACTCACTACTCTACTCACTACTCACTACTCTACTCACTACTCTGCACTCACTACTCTACTCACTACTCACTACTCTACCCACTACTCTACCCACTACTCTACCCACTACTCTACTCACTACTCTACTCACTACTCTACTCACTACTCTGCACTCACTACTCACTACTCCACTCACTACTCACTACTCTGCACTCACTACTCTACTCACTACTCACTACTCTGCACTCACTACTCTGCACTCACTACTCCACTCACTACTCTACTCACTACTCTACTCACTACTCTACTCTACTCACTACTCTACTCTACTCACTACTCTACTCTCTACTCACTACTCTACTCTCTACTCACTACTCTACTCTCTACTCACTACTCTGCACTCACTACTCACTACTCTGCACTCACTACTCTACTCACTACTCTACTCACTACTCTACTCACTACTCTACTCACTACTCTGCACTCACTACTCACTACTCCACTCACTACTCACTACTCTGCACTCACTACTCTACTCACTACTCTGCACTCACTACTCCACTCACTACTCCACTCACTACTCTACCCACTACTCTACTCACTACTCTACCCACTACTCTACTCTCTACTCTACTCACTACTCTACTCTCTACTCTACTCTCTACTCTACTCTCTACACTCACTACTCACTACTCTGCACTCACTACTCTACTCACTACTCTACTCACTACTCTACTCACTACTCTGCACTCACTACTCACTACTCCACTCACTACTCACTACTCTGCACTCACTACTCTACTCACTACTCACTACTCTGCACTCACTACTCCACTCACTACTCTACTCACTACTCTACTCACTACTCTACTCTACTCACTACTCTACTCTCTACTCACTACTCTGCACTCACTACTCACTACTCTACTCACTACTCTACCCTCTACTCACTACTCTGCACTCACTACTCTACTCACTACTCTACTCACTACTCTGCACTCACTACTCACTACTCTACTCACTACTCACTACTCTGCACTCACTACTCACTACTCAACTCACTACTCTGCACTCACTACTCACTACTCTGCACTCACTACTCACTACTCTGCACTCACTACTCTGCACTCACTACTCACTACTCTGCACTCACTACTCTACTCACTACTACACTCACTACTCTACACTCACTACTCAACTCTCTACTCACTACTCTACTCACTACTCTACTCACTACTCTACTCTACTCACTACTCTACTCACTACTCACTACTCTACTCTCTACTCTACTCTCTACTCACTACTCTAATCACTACTCAGCACTCACTACTCTACCCACTACTCTACTCACTACTCAACTCACTACTCACTACACTACTCACTACTCTGCACTCACTACTCACTACTCTGCACTCACTACTCACTACTCTGCACTCACTACTCAACTCACTACTCACTACTCTGCACTCACTACTCAACTCACTACTCACTACTCTGCACTCACTACTCAACTCACTACTCACTACTCTGCACTCACTACTCTACTAACTACTCTACTCACTACTCTACTCACTACTCTACTCTCTACTCACTACTCTGCACTCACTACTCACTACTCCGCACTCACTACTCACTACTCTACTCACTACTCTACTCTCTACTCACTACTCTAATCACTACTCACTACTCTGCACTCACTACTCTACTCACTACTCTACTCACTACTCTACCCACTACTCTACCCACTACTCTACCCACTACTCTACCCACTACTCTACCCACTACTCTACCCACTACTCTACTCACTACTCTACTCTGCACTCACTACTCACTACTCCACTCACTACTCACTACTCTGCACTCACTACTCTACTCACTACTCACTACTCTGCTCACTACTCACTACTCTACTCTACTCACTACTCTACTCTACTCACTACTCTACTCACTACTCTACTCACTACTCAACTCACTACTCAACTCACTACTCTGCACTCACTACTCTGCACTCACTACTCTGCACTCACTACTCACTACTCTGCACTCACTACACTCTACTCACTACTCTACTCACTACTCTACTCACTACTCTACTCACTACTCTACTCACTACTCTACTCTGCACTCACTACTCTGCACTCACTACTCACTACTCCACTCACTACTCACTACTCTGCACTCACTACTCTGCACTCACTACTCACTACTCTGCTCACTACTCACTACTCTACTCTACTCACTACTCTACTCACTACTCACTACACTGCACTCACTACTCAACTCACTACTCAACTCACTACTCTGCACTCACTACTCTGCACTCACTACTCACTACTCTGCACTCACTACACTCTACTCACTACTCTACTCACTACTCTACTCACTACTCTACTCACTACTCTACTCACTACTCTGCACTCACTACTCTGCACTCACTACTCTGCACTCACTACTCTGCACTCTGCACTCACTACTCTGCACTCACTACTCTGCACTCTGCACTCACTACTCTGCACTCACTACTCTGCACTCACTACTCTGCACTCAGCACTCACTACTCTGCACTCAGCACTCACTACTCTGCACTCTGCACTCACTACTCTGCACTCTGCACTCACTACTCTGCACTCAGCACTCACTACTCTACACTCTGCACTCAGCACTCACTACTCTACACTCTGCACTCTGCACTCACTACTCTGCACTCTGTACTCACTACTCTGCACTCACTACTCTGCACTCACTACTCTGCACTCAGCACTCACTACTCTGCACTCAGCACTCACTACTCTACACTCTGCACTCACCACTCTGCACTCACTACTCTGCACTCACTACTCTGCACTCACTACTCTGCACTCACTACACTAGGTGGTAGTACTGGTGGTACGTGTTGCTATTCAAGAGAAATACATATCAGATAGCGCTTCAAAGGAAATAAGCGAACACCATGTCCTTGTAATCTGGAACACTTCCTTGCAAACACACATTTTTCAGAGCAATAATAAATCACATAAAAGTTCAATACAATAGACGTCCACATTTCTCAGCCCCAAAAACGCTGCAGACGAACGCGCGCCCTATACATGCAATGCAGAATGGTGAACGCACTCCCACCATCTGGATTGCATTACAAGGGCACTCTGACAGCTCCTAATTAAAATTAATGGACTGCCGTGCGCGTAACCACACAGAAAATGCCAACATGGCGAAGGACAAATTACATTAAGCCTATCGCGTCAAGGCTACTAAAAACACAGCACAGCGAAGACGAATCACTATGCAGATGCCATAAAAAACGCGCGCGCACTAAGGAATGTTGCAGCCCGGACCCCTAAAGAAACTTTTTTTTTTTTTTTTTATAACATAAGAGCTCGGAGGTCCGCCTCCCCTGCTGACGCAGGGTTGACGTAGGCCGAGCCCTAAAAACGGCTGTCTGAAATGTCACTACCGATGGTTCTGTTACACGTAACTTTAAAGTGGCGCGCTCCACCCAATATGTATACATTACTATAGGCACAGTTCGAACTGCCTTAACAAGAGAGCATCCCACGAATCAGTGACTTACCTAATTATTATCACTCGGAGAGACGTGATAACCCTCCTTTTCACTCGGGACGCCGAATCGGTAATATGCGAAGACGACGATTTAAATACAACCACCAATCTCGCAAACACGTCGAGTTGGTGGTAGAAACAAAGAAGGGTGCATCAGAATGAGAGTGCTCTATACACATTGGCAGCCATCTTAGCCGTACCAGATGCTATAGAAAGAACTGATGTCATAATAGAAAACAAATATAACAGCAGAAAAATTGATGATTAAGAATTAATATAAGTAAAACTAAATTGCAGATGTTGTCAAATAATAAGGTTTAAGTAGGGTAAGTTGTATTATAAATAACATATCAATCACTAGCTCTTGTCAATCCATGACGATAGACCAAGCACTAGCTATAGTTGCTTAATGCATGCAACCATCAAATGTTTTAACGATTACAAAAATACATATTATTAAGTAGGAAAAAGAAAAGACATCTTCTTAAGAGCTCTAGGAAACGGATTAGGAAGGATTTTTTCTTTTATTATATATCTACAAAGAGTGGTAGGAATGCCCTGATACACAGTCCACATAAGACATCATTAATTAGTCCAAGTAGTGTTTCGATGTTAAAATATAGAAATCAGTCAATTTTTTACTTGCCTAGACAATCTAGAAAGCACCATTAGTTATACCCAAATAAGTTTAAATACCATGTGGTCAAATCTAAAAAGTGATTCAAGAGAAGCAACATAAGTGGATAGACAGTGTGCCAGTAAGATAGAGCCATACTATTGTCACATACTGATGACATTTGTTATAACACAGTTAGCGACCTGAAATTTTGGTTGGTACTAATAACATATAGAATACAGCCCCTCAGTTGGTCCCGTCCCTTATTTAAGGTCACACCCACATAATCCGCAAGGTTGATGCCAACTGCATTCCTATGCAAGTAGGGACACATAGTTGTCTTAATATCTGAGGTATCTAAAGGAGTTTTCTTGGTTGTTCTTATTGGGCATTTTTCATATATTGTATGGTTTGCTTCAATCCCTTAGGAATACATGTAACTCCCGATCTGTGTTGAGCCCCCTATCTACTGCCCTAAGTCTTATCAACCACTTTGCTTCTGCTCTTCGGATTGCAGCAGTTCTATCACCACCCTGTGGGTTTGCATCAAACGTAGCGATTCCATGAAATTTGATTGCTAGAATTTCCATCCCTGCATGAGTAGAGTTATAATGTACTGCAAACGGGTAATTAGGGTTATGATTTCTAATCGCTCTCAAATGCTCTTGAATCCTCTCCTTGAGAGGTCGTATTGTGTTCCCTATGTAGATTTGATTGCATTGCCAAATGATGCAGTACACTACATACTTTATATTGCAATTAATGAAGTCACGTATGTGGTATGTTTGTTTGGTGTTATAACAGAAAGTTTCTTCTTGTCTTCAGCAAATGGACAAACATTGCATTTGGTACACTTATAAAAACCCTCCGGTTTATTGGGTAGCCAGGTGTTGGAGTTAGGGATGACTGACCCTATGATATTGGACGGACTTATCAGATTACGTAAAGTCGTCCCTCTCTTGTAGATAATACGGGGCTTGTTAGTGGTATAGCCATCCAAGTCATGGTCAAGTTTCAAAAGATCCCACTGATTCCTCAAAATACCATATATCTGTGAACTACTGGAGTTGTATTTGGTAATAAATGCAACCCTATCGTTGTCTGCTTTATTCTTTTTCTGTTTTCTTTTGAGCAGTTCTGATCTCTCCGTTTTATTAATCCTAGTGTGTGCCTTGTTTAGGAGGGCCTGATCGTATCCCCTCCCCTGGAATCCATTCTTTAGTAATTCTATTTCTTGTTGAAATTTGTCTTCAGTGCTACAGTTACGTCTGAGCCTGGTCATCTCTCCAAATGGGATGGCCCAGACCTGTGATTTGGGATGAGCACTACTAGCATGTAACACAGAGTTACATGCTGTATCCTTTCTAAATAGCTTACATTCCAAGTTTCCATTCTCAATGAATAATGTTACGTCTAAGAAGTCAACACTTTCTTGACTGATTTTTTAAGTGAAGCTCAGATTATATTGGTTTTTGTTGATGTAATTAATAAATGTCTCCAGCTCTAAGTTGTCACCTCCCCATACCATGAAAATATCATCAGCAAATCTACACCAATAGATCATCCGATTGGGGAGTTTCGGTGGACACTCTTTCAGATGTGATGCTCTTCAAAAAAGCCCATATAAATGTTTGCAAACGAGGGCGAAAATTTCGCCCCCATTGCAACGCTACATGTTGTTGGTACCAGGCGTTCTGATGTTTGAAAAATTTGTTGTCCAAACTAAATCGTGTCAGATCTAAGATCATCTGTGTATGTTCATAGAGGGTGGCATCTCTTTTGGAGAGAAAATAGGTTAGTGCTGCCATACCCATGTCAATTGGAATACAGGTGTAGAGAGCACAGACATCAAGGGTCACAAGAGTGAACTCATGTGACCAAGTAAGATCCTCTAGTTTGTTAAGTAAATCTTTGGTATCTTCAATAAATGAAGGAAGGTTTCTAACTATGGGTTGCAGCGTAATATCAATGAATTCTGAGATTCGTTCGGTCGGCCCCCAAATTCCTGATATTATAGGTCTGCCTGGGGAGGCTGTTAAACTCTTATGGATTTTGGGCAATATATATATATATATGCCGATCGTGGATTGGGGATGAAGAGGTATTTTAATTCTGAGTCAGACAATAGTCCTGCACTATACCAGTACCTTAACACCCTATTGAGTCGCTGATTGACATCTGTAATTGGATTGTGTGCAATGTGGGTGTAGGAGTCTATATCTGAGAGTTGGCGGTCAATTTCTGCGATGTAGTTGATATTGTCCATAAGGATAATATTGCCCCCCTTGTCCGCCTTCTTTATCACTAGCTTTCTTTGATTAGGCAGTTGTTTAAGTGCTAATCTTTCTTCCTTGCTGAGATTGTCTTTACGTCCTAGGTATGAGCCATAAACCTTGTCTTCTAACTTATGTAAGTCACTAGTGACAGCCTTATAAAAGCAAATTATCAAAGTATCAGATGCCGTGGTAGGTAGGAAGGTAGATTTTCTCCTTAACCCACTATCTGTTAAGATCTTGCATAATCTCTTTGATACTAGGCACATTTTCCAAACTGTCATCTAGCTGTAACAATGTTTGCACAGCCTGTATTTCATTGATTGTTTGGCCCCTTTCATGGACAGTATACAAAGGAATTGTACAAAGTTTTTTATTCGCATCAAAGAATTTTTTCAGTTTTAATCTACGAACAAATTTATATAAATCAATGTGCAGATTAGTGAAATCAGGTTTGGACATTGGACAAAAACTCTGCCCTTTTTTCAAAACAATTTTTTCACAGTCAGTCAAATCTGTTTGACAAATTGACAATAGAAATATCATTGTTCACAACATTGGTCATATTTTCAATAACACCATTATTATTGATCACTGTTTCGTCGTCTATTTTTTCAGTACACGGGACACTGATCTTGTTACTCTTTGACTTTGTTCTATTCCTGTTTTTCCTGTCCCCCCTCCTGATTCTTTTCCTCCTGCAAACTTCCGATTGAAGCCCGGTTTGGTCCCTTCGCGGTACCGTTCCAGCTCCACTAAAAAACATGAACTAGAGATGGTAGTTTCTGGGGGTCCTGCAGTAAGGGACGACTCGCTTCTCACGTCACTGACCTCACTTACTAAGCTCGAGATGTCTGATTCACTAGCAGAAATGATGTTATCAGTTCTGGTGTCCTTAAGTGAAGCTGTTCCCTTCCTAGGTTTTACCTCATCAAAACGTTTGGCAAAGGTGAAAACCCTGCCATTTTTATAATCCATCTCGTCCCTCTTGAGTTTTCTGATCTTTTTATCTCTAAGATAATTCTGATGTGAGCTCAGTACCTCTTTTAAACTCTTATAATTGTTTTCTGTTAGGTCTGTCATATTAAGACGGGTGATTTCTTCTTCCACTGCTTCTATTTCTGTGAGTAACTTTGCTCTTTTACGCTCAGCATGGCATACAGAGGGAGAAATGTAGGGAAAAAATAATCAAAGTTTATATGTCATCTATATCATCCTACACAAAGGAAGCTATCGTGAGTATATAGAAGGAAACACCATAAGTACCAAAAGGGAAATGACAAGAAAGCAGTAGAAGCAGAAAGACAGGAGCCAAGATATGCCCTGATATACCAATATTTGTGAAGGGAAGAAATCATCCTGAGTAATTAATCAGAAATTTCGTATACAACCTACCCGCGAAACTAAATGTCATGTGCGTCCGGATGTTGTCTCATATGTATTTATATATACGTGATGTTGGAATGAATATTTAATCTTGTAACGGTATTTATATTTATGTATCGTTTTGTATTTTGTACTTGTTATGTAAACATGTGAATGATTGGTGTACGTTTTTAATATTTCCAGCCTTGAAAAAGTCTTTGTAAGACGAAACACGTGTCGGCAAGCTGTGTGCTGGGATCTTTTAATGAAATATTGGAAATAAAAGAATATCAAGATCATCGCATGTCTTGGATCCCTTTATATAAAATTACACTTTGACTATTTTCATGTTTTGGTCTAAATGTAACTACATTGAGTATAATAGAATACTATTACTATAGCGAGAGGTGTGCTGTTAAAACCCCTTTTTGTTGTGTTCATATCCCTGCACCCTGTGGCAGGCACCACATGGTGCCTGCCACATAGTGCAGGAATATGTGCAGTTACCCCTTTTTGTCTTGCAGCATGTGCTGCAGCCAGTAGCACCCGCCGAAATACAAAATATAGGCATTGCGACTGCTGTGGTGGCAGTCTCATTACAATGCCTATGTTGGGACAGTTGACATCCTATCGGGCAGTCCCGTTTTCCGATAGGGTGGCCGCCATCATAATAAGCCCCTAAGTTACCTTCATATAAAGTGGGCATAGAATAGCTATAAGTTGGAGAATGAGGTGCAGTGGACAGAACTGCTGACTCAGGGGCTGAGGACCCGGGAGTGTAGGCTCAAGAACATGTGATTCTGGTACAAACCGCACCATATAAATCTACAAATTTAATTTAATAACTGAAGGGAGGAAGATTTACAAAAGAACACAGATGCTTGCCAAGAGAAGCTGGGAAGAAGAATACTGGTGAGAATTGGACAGGGTGGCCTCATTAAAAGATAGTCGATCCTTCTGGCATCTTCTTGCAAAAGGAGTAACCTATATTGTAAATGAAGATGATTTCCATTTACAGCCAAATGAACAAGTTACTTACCTTCGGTAACGATATATCTGTAGGAAACATAGGTTAGTTATAGATTCATTACCTTAGAATTACCCCCAAGGGTCAGACTGGATCAGGAGACTTTTTTTGTCAGCAGTACTCCTGCGCGTCGAAAGGTGGCATCGGTCGGCTCCGCGTTAGTCGTTGGCGTTGTGGTTGCCAGGATGACATCCCGGCAGCTACTTGGTGCGATCCAAATAAAATGAAAGCGCACATTTTGGGTCCATAAGGTGGAGCCTCTCTTCCTCCTTAGAAGGATGCAGAGACGGAAAGAAGGTGGGCAAAGAGATGGTTTGACCAATATGAAAAGAAGTAACCACCTTGAGAAGAAAGGAAAGTCTGGATCTCAGGACGACCTTGTCTGGATGAACAGACAGGAAAGGAGGCCTTGAAGAAAGCGCTTGTAACTTACTCACCCTGCGAGCAAGGGTGAAGGCAACCAGAAAAGCAGTCTTTAGTGTAAGAAGTCTGAGAGGACAGTTATGAAGCAGCTCAAATGGAGCACACATAAGGTAAGTAAGAACCAAGTTAAAGTCCAACTGAGGCACTATGAATGGAATAGGAGGAAAAAGTTGAGTAATGCCCTTAAGAAAGCGATTTACAACAGGGGACTTGAAAAGAGAATGCTGATCAGGAAGCCTAAGAAAGGTTGAAATGGCCGAGAGGTAGCCCTTAAGAGTTCCCAGAGCAGAGCCCTTGGGCCAATGAAAGAAGGAACAAGAGAACCTCAGAAAGAGGGGCAGAAAGGGGATCCACAGCCTTTGCTGAGCACCATGCCACAAATTTGTTCCATCTACAGCCATATACCGTCTTAGTGGAGGGACGCCTGGCTGCCAAGATAACATCATAAACTTCGGAATGCAGGTCAAATGACGCCAACTGCTGCTGCTCAATCTCCACGCAAGGAGGTGGAGGCTGGATAGGTTTGGCCGTCCCCTGCTGCTGCGATAGATCCTCCCGAAGATGCAGTCTGATCAAAGGATCAATGGCCATGTGTAGCAGCTCGGGATACCAGACTCTTCGTGCCCAATCCGGAGTCACAAGAATAACTTGGGCCCGGTCGTGCTTCATCTTCTTCAGCACTCTGGGCAGAAGAGGGATAGGCGGAAAGGCGTATAGAAGACCAAACTCAAAGACGAAAAGCGACGCGTAGCGAGTGCCGCCTTGGAAATTCCAAAGCACAGAATCGCTGACATTGTGTGTTCTCTTCGGTGGCGAATAGATCTAACCAAGGCTCTCCCCACTGTTGAAAGAGACCTTGCACCACCTACGAGTAAAGGCACCATTTGTGATCCATCATGCACCTGCGGCTGAGTTTGTCCGCCCTGGCATTCAGCGAACCTGCCAGGTGTTGAACCATCAAGGATATGCCCTGATGTTACAGCCATGTCCAGAGGCCTCTTGACATAGAGTCCACGACCCCACCCGCCTTGTTTGTTGCAGTACCAGATGGTGGTGGTGTTGTCCGTGAACACCTGCACTACTCTTCCCTGAACAGAGAAAAGGAATGATGTGAGTGCAAGACGAATCGCCTGAAGCACCAGAAGGTTGATGTGGAGCCCTGATTCTGCCAGAGGCCTCTGATCTCCGCCTCCCCCATGTGGCTGCCCCATCCCAGAAGTTATGCATCGGTCACCATTGCGAACTCTGTTTGGGGAAGGGACAGGGATCTGCCATCAACCCAATCCTGGTTTGTTAGCCATCACTGCAATTGAGTGTGCAGTGCTCTCTGAGATCTGGACGCAATCGGACAGGTTCCCCTGATGTTGTGCCCACTGGAACTTAAGGTCCCACAGCAGAGCCCGCATATGCCATCTGCCATGGTCCACCAGCAGTATGCTGGAGGCCATCAGGCCCAGTAGCCTGAGGGTCATCCTAACCCAAACCCGGGATAGAGGCTGAAAGATCGGAATCATAGCCCGCATATCCCGGACTCGCTGTTCAGGAGGATAGACCCGAAACTGCATTGTGTTCAGAACCGCTCCGACTAAAGGAGCTTTTGAGAGGGAGTCAGGTGTGACTTCGGCATATTGATTGAGAACCCCAGCAAATGCAGAAGGTCCGCCATTGTCTGCAGGTGGGAGGAGACAGCATGGGGCGAGCACGCTTTCAACAGCCAGTCATCGAGGTAGGGGAAGACTGGCACCCCTAATCTGCACAGATGAGCTGCGACCACTGCCTTCACTTTCGTGAACACCCGAGGGGCGCTGGTAATGCCAAAAGGGAGCCCAGCAAACTGAAGGTGAACGTGGCCTACCGTAGATAACGCTGGTGGGCCAACAGGACAGGGATGTGAAAATAAGCATCCTGCTTGTCCAACGCTACCATCCAGGCTCCAGGGTCGAGGGCAGACAGGACCTGAGCTGGCGTCAACATTTTGAACTTCTCCTTCCAGAGGAAGCGGTTGACGTTCCTGAGATCCAAGAAAGGACGCAGGCCTTTGTCTTTCTTGGGCACCAGAAAGTAGTGGGAATAGCAACCACGACCTACTTCAGGGACAGGAACTCGCTTGATGGCTCCCTTGGCCAAGAGGGACGAAACTTCCTGTTGGAGAAGGGCCAGATGATCCTCCGACATGCAATGGTACTGAGGTGGCACGGATGGAGGTGTAGTCTTGAAGGGGAGGGAGTAGACCCTTAGCACTATTTGCAAAACCCACCTGTCCGACGTGATGGTGCGCCAGTGGGAGAGGTGATGGTGAATCCTGCCACCCACTAGCGATTGGTGATCCTAAAAGGTCGAACTAGGAGGGTTGGGAGGCTGCTGCAGGGAGGGCTGTGGTGGACTGGCTCGCCAGCTGCCCCAGAACCACAGCAGCGGTTGAGCTGGCCTGGGGCTCTGGGCGGGATGTGGCAGGGCACCCCTTCCCTAGCCACGAAAGGGGTGAAAAGCAGATCGAGCAGGGTGGGTGATGGAGAGGCCCAAGGACCTGGCCAAAGCCCGAGAATCCTCAAAGCGCTCCAGCACGCTGTCTGCCTTGCCACCGAATAGGTGATGGCTATCAAAGGGCATGTACAAAAGAGTGGATTGGCCAACCCCTAAAAAAACAGTCGATATAAACCAGGCGTAGCATAGAAGGGCTACCGACGTGGAAATCGTCCTGCCTAGTGAGTCGGCGGTATCCAGCCCACAGCGGATGGTAAACTTTGCTGCGTCTCTCCCTTCGGCAACTGCACAGGAGAGTACGGCCCCGGTCTCCTCTGGGCACTGGGGCAGCACTTGCTCCACTGTATCCCACACGGAGTGGGTGTAATGGCCCAACAGACATCAAGTGTTTACTGACCGCAGTCCCAAGCTGGAGGAAGAAAAAATATTCCCAAAATGGTCCAGCTTAATACGCCTTCGGATATGGAGGCTTGGACCACCAAGCTCTCAGGAGTGGGGTGTTGGGAGAGAAAAGTGGGGTCGCCCGGGGCCGGTCAGTGGTGTCGGGCAATTATCCTATCCACAGGAGCCCCTGTGTTGGGCCTGGACCAGGTGCCCAAAAGGATGTCAGTGAGGGCTTCATTAAATGGTAGCAGGGGCTCTGAAGAGCTTGCTTCCAGTTGAAGCACCTTTGTCAGGAGCTTAGTCCTGACTGCCACCGTAGGTTGCTTGAGGTGAAGCGCTTCGGCTGCCCTACGCAATACCACAGCAAAATATGCACCGTCCTCCATAGCCACGGTAGGAGGAGACAACACGCCAAGGTCTGGTGAGGTATCCAGACCACTGGCTTCCCCCACTTCCTCTCTCCAGTCTGGTTCGTAGCCCAACTGGTTAGTTAAAGGGTCTCCAGACTCCTCCCAGTCCTCCTCACCTTCCTCTGGCTGCCAATCTGGTCTAAAAGTGCCAGGGTAGAACAAGGGCACAAAAGTACCCATTGGCACTGGATCTGGGTCCGTGTCTACATCCAGGTGGAGGCTGGGGTCGATGTCGGCTGGGGACACAGCCGGCGCTGGAAGTGGTCGACCGGTGCCGATCTGGATCCAGGCCTGGATCCAAGGGGACCCTGTGGCGCTGAAGTCACCGGCCTCGAAGGCCGACGACCCCATCCGAGTTTGCGGGGCCCGAAGGCGTGCTAGTTGAGTTGGGCTGCCCAAAGATGGCATGCATCGCTTCATAAAATTGGCCAAGCTGCGCAGGGGTTGCTCCGGTTCCCGGGAAGGGAGGGAAACTCAGAGTCGACCCTTTAGGCTCCGCACACGGAGCCGTGGGAGGGACACCACCCGCATCTCTCATCTCATCAGCCTACCGACGGGGAGAAGTCGAAGAGCGACAATGCTTCTTCGACTTGTTCTTGTGCTTCGACTCACCTGAGGAGTGCGAAGATTTGGAAGAAGACTGGTGGTGGTGGCTCCGCGACCGTTCCCTCAACCTCCCACGCAACCAGGACCTCGAACAGTGCTGAGCTGACTGCTGGGCCTCGAGCAGCTTTCATGACCACTCCTGCAAAGACTTCGGATTCATGGTCCGCCATTCAGAGCACGACTTGGGATCGTGGTCGCGCTCCAGGCAAAACAGGCACACACGTTGCGGATCTGTCAAAACATCAGTTAGCTACACGAACCGCAAGCCTTGAAACCGGGCATCCTTCGTGCACCAGGAGTCGATAGACGCCGCAAAAACGCTGTCAATAAAAGTCGAGAAAAATTCAGTGAAAAAGTGACGAGGTACCACTCTCTCCGGCTCTGCGCTGGCTGGCACAGAAAAAGAAAGAACTGATGTCAGCGCTTGAGGGCGGCATCTAAGTAGCTGCTGCGACGTCATCCCGGCGACCACAATGCTAACGACGAAGGAAGAGCCAACCGACAACACCTTTCGACGCGCAGGGGTACTACTGACAAAAAATCCTCTGGATCCAGTCTGACGCCTGGGGGTAATTCTAAGGTAAGGAATGTATAACTAACTGTTTCTTTCAGATATTTGGGAGCAAACACCTCACCAAATTATATTCAGTACAGAGTTTTTTTCACAAGAACATCGAAGGGATAACCCGAACATAGCTTGGGGACAGGATAGTCTGGTCCCAGTCACACATTTACCATGGAGGAAACCCTTGCAGCAATCTCAAGCATGAAAAAAGGAAACTCTCAGTAGATTTCTATAGCTCAGAGCTGGTCATCAGAGGCTATATTTTAAATAGGATCACAAATGCTATAGCTAGGGTGGCTGAGTTACAGACACATGGAAAAGGGCAGAAATTATCACACATATAAAAAAAGGGGTCCCAGCTAATTACAGACCCATAGCTTAATAGAAACAGCACAAACGTTTTTAGCAATAGGGTACTGTTACAGCAGGGTTTAGGGCTCATACGAGCATCATTATTCAGGTGCTTCATTTTTTATGATTTTATGGAAATGGACTTTAGTTAACAAGGGGCACCTTTATTTATTTGTAGGCCTCAAATCTGACTTTGACCGGATTCCCGGGAACAATTGTGGACTGTATTAAAAGGAATGGGAATGCCCATGGAGCTACTTAATTTAGTAAATTTGCCTGCACAATGGGAATTATACCCAAGCAAGATGGGTGGAGAAGGCTAACTAACTCAACATATTGCAGCCTCCTGTGGGGTTCATCAGGGTGCGTATTAGCCCCCACATTATTTACATTATACATGAATGGGCTTACAAGCTTGCCTTTTTATAGTAATGGAGATCCCCCTAAACTGGCAGGTCTGGAAATCCCTGCTCTCTTATTTGCAGACGATACACTGCTTATTTCGAAAACACCTATGGGCTTACAAAACATACTAAACCGGTTCACAAAGATGTACGAGTTATTTGGCCAAGAAATAAATGGGCTTCAAATAACATTTATGAACTTTCGACCCCATAAGTCCTTCAAGAGGAGAATTAAGATCGGTTTATGGAACCTAGAACAGGTCAAGGAATTTGATTATTTAGGCGTAAGGTTGTCAAATAATCTATCATCGTCTGCTCAAGTCCTGAAGTGCCAAATGACCCTCCAGCATGTGGAGTCGACAATCATAAAGAAAATGAACCACTCCATATACCGCACGATCAACCTGCACTAAAAATATATTGCACCAGAGGCCTTGGAGCTGCCCTTTATGATGGAGAATTGTGGGGGACAGACCAAACAAAAGGATTGGAAAAAAACGAAAACACATTTATGAGAGATTTATGAGATTATTTATTATCTATACCACAGTTTACTCCCCTTAAACCCATGCATCTTGATCTAGGATTAAAGAACATATCGCATATTGCTGCACTAAATTTATTGGGTTAAAATTTGTATGGGGAAATCCTAGATCCCCATTAAACATCCTGCATTAGAGGTAAGAGCTACGGATAAAGAGGGAGCAAGTCCTTGGTTCAGATATGTCAAGAACTGACTAACCAAATTATCCAAGTGACCAGAATAAGGGAACTTTAACTAAATTGAAGTCAAACACTGGGCCTATATTATGGAAAACTAGTTATTTATAACGCCACTTTTACAAATTATTTTTTATAAATATTAAAAGCATTTTAATGTTTGAAGCATTTATGGATCGCATAGAACCCCCTCAGGCAAGATCCTTGTTTTTAAAATCTAGATACACGGTTTTACCGGTAAATTCTGCAAAAGCCTGACTATATTGGGAAGCCCGGCGTGCAACTTTTCATCTGAGATTGTGGAGCACTTTGTTTTCTTGCTCTGCATATGTGAAAACCAGGAGAAAGTGGTTAATCTTAGTAGGTCGGTTACTATCTATCTCCCAACTCAGTGGTGTAACAAAACTTGAGGGGGACCCCCTGCAAAGTACATGGTGGGGGCCCCCCATTCTCCGCGTCAGTCAAGAGCTCTCAGGCTAGCGACCCGCTATACTGCTGGGGCTCACCCCAGCCATAAAAAGAGGATTCTGGTTCCTCTATTGGTCACATCCGCCCTTTTTATCGGGTGATTTAAATACATCAGTAAATACTTCTGCTGTGCCCTCCAGCAAAGTTACATAACACTGCCTCCAGCCAGCCCACCAAACACACCCTCCTACTTGATGACCCACCTTCAAGCGAAGCCCGCTCAGTGTACCACCTCCAAAACAGACCACTGCCTTCGTGCCTGCTACTAACGCAGCCATTAACTATACTTTCACCCCTACGAAACCCGCAGTTATGCTTTTCCACCCGCCTTTAAAACCACCCCTCGGATGTCACTGTGAACCTGTGACTGCCGCTCACTGCTCCCCTGCCCACCACCGACAGGAAGACTGATGGCCGTCCCCATCTAACCACTGCCTACCAGCAAAGACAGAGCCTGCTGGCCTCCCCAATGCCACTTTGGTAGTTTAAAACATGTAAAACAATCTCTTCAACTGACCACCCCAAAACAGTTCTTCCTGCTAGCCTCTAAGGCATCAAAGCCGTTCCTGCAACTTTTCATCCTCTACATGATGCATACAATAATATTAAATGTACAAAGGGTCCAAGTTTTTGTTTCCTCACACCAACGTTAATTTACACCATGTACCCCACTAAACCATATCTCTTGTCAAAAGCAAACCTGATCCCATGTGTAGCACCAGTCAGCAAGTACCCCAAATACAAACACCAGAGAGAATGTGCGATTCATGTAATTAAACCTATAGTGACAACGTAGCATTTCCCCACCCACTATCAGCCCAGCGAAGTCTGCAACCGCACAGTAGCCATCAGTACCGGCATTTCCACTTCCTTTCAATGGCAGCTCCTGATACATATACCTATGACATCTGAGAGGCATCTACCACAGCCCACAGCATTCTATGTCTCCCTAAAACTAACCGAATGCTGTCTGTGAATGCTTCTCTTCCCCCTTCCTTACTAATAACTAATGGAGGATAACGAAAAAAATATATAGTACTTTCTTATGCAAATAGCATATCAAGCACTTGCCTGCTGTCCTCACTAGATCCACATGTATCAATTTATGCTATTGCACCATTCTGTCAACCCTATTGTCATCTGGAGATGTTTTTTATCTCTTCCATGAACTGGGAAAAGCAATACCTTGCACGAAAACAAGTCCCTTTAAAACCTTTGCTACTTATACAGGCTTTCAAAGCACTTACTTGTTTTACTCACTGTCGTTGTAAAGCAAACCGGTAACTAATTCTAGGATTGGAATTACGGCTTAGAAGTGTGGAAGTTAATACTGAGACAGGATGATTTTTTGCATGTCTGCCAGACACTCGTTCTTCCCTGCATGCACACATGATGCAACAATACAATTTAGCTTACCAAATTGTTCCGAAATGTACCGGAAGGTAAAGAAACAGCCCATATTATTTTTACAAAGAAAAATAGACAAACGTAAACTTTATACCCCATGACATAAAAGCCTTAGTGTGCACAGCTTGTCCAAATCCACGCCACCTGATTCAGCCATGCCAAGAACCACGCATCTGGCATTAGACTATTGCATTTAGGTGTGGTGATCCACGTCACTGCACTGAAATGCAAAATCACGCATAACAGGCATCGCGCCCCCTCAGGTACCAGTGCTGCTAATCAATGCTGGTGTAGTATTATTTCCATGTGGCCGCCATCTGTTTTCTGGTGCTTCCCCTGTTTCCTAAACGCGATGTGGTAAATTTCGTTATGCAGTACAGCTACCTGTATGGTATTTCTGTAATGAATGTCCCTTTTCCATGCCCACAACACTTTGCCGTATTTCCATAGTGTGTCGATAAAGTTAGGTCTCGCGAGGATTTGTTGCAGGCGTGTGTGCGTCATGCACCGGCAGCCCTACGATGTCAACCGCTTCGAGTGCGACATCTGCAAGGACTGGTTCCTGACGGGAGTTAGGGGCTTGAGAAGGTCACCGTAGTTCTGGAGTGGGTGATGTGACCCGGGATAACCTCCGCCTCCCTGCAGGGAGCGATGTGCAAAAACGGCCGCTCTGCATGGAGGAGCCGGGATCCAAGATTCCAACACGATGACACCACAGCGCTGAAGTGCCCAATTTGATTACGGTTTTGTTGTTGGGGAACGAAAATAACGATGCATAAGTATTAAAGGAATAACATGCAGAAGTCTATTTTGAGGTTGATTCCTACCTGTTTTTTTCAAAACTTTCACATGGCGGTAATAGCTACTTTCAGCAGCAGATATACCGGGATGAAAAACAAAAATGTTAATTGTGACAGTCTCGTAACGCCTATGACCTAAGTGTATTGGTAACTCTTACCTGTGTCAGAGCGTTGATTTCTTCAGATGCAAGATAGATATATAGCTGCACCGATTAAGGTAGTTACATTGTTTAGTTGCTAAATGCGTGACAATGGTTTCCGAAAGCGTTACTGTACCAGGTGACATTGTATTGATACCGCACATTACACTTTCGGAGTGCATCGACATAACCTCCCCTCCCCTTACTGCCATGAGTTATTGCTCCTCAGAGGGTTAGCTCCTCCAGTCATCTGTCATAGTTCCACCTGTTACTGTGGTCGGTCACCACGCAGCCATCCAACACCTGTTGGCCCTTCTGCAGTCCTCAATGCTCCTCCTTTGACTAGAGTCCATTTAGAGGCATGCTCTAACAGTCTACTATATTGCCTCATCCAGCCTCTCGAGTTCGGGCCTCTGCCTGCTGGTCGCAGGCCCGTGAGGCCCAATTTACACACACACAGAAGAGGCCTCAGGTCCCCCTCCGTCCAGCAGGTGTTGTATTAATGCACCTACAGACCTTGTTCCGCAGACGAGCTGATTGCGCTGAGGGTCTAGGAGCCTATCGTGGCGCAGGGAGCTGTGGCCTAACTCTTGTCTGGGAGCATCAGAGGCACCACTGCACACACTGCTTCATGCTCGGATCTCCCCTCCTCTCACACTCCTGGCTAAATGGACGAAGCCCTGCAGACCAGGGCAGTCTAGACCACATAGTCCTAAAACATGTTAGATCCAAGTTGCACCCTACCTCAGACAGAAGATCAATGAGAAGGCATT
This sequence comes from Lissotriton helveticus, assembly GCF_964261635.1. NCBI lineage: Eukaryota > Metazoa > Chordata > Amphibia > Caudata > Salamandridae > Lissotriton > Lissotriton helveticus. The sequence continues at coordinate 2,026,774,246 of NC_136063.1, forward strand.
AGAGGGTAGGTCACTGGGTCTTACTGCGATTTTAGCATCCCAGAAACTGACTGATTACTCAGATGTAAGCAGCTCTTTTAGGAAGGTTTAATCTGACCACAGATTAGCATTTAAAAAAAACTTTGCAGCATTTCTACGCAGAGTAACCAGACGTTATAGGAGACCTGATTGGACCTTGAATGACCTGCCACTTTTAAAGTGCTGGAGTAAGTGTAACCTGGCGCAGGCAAACCTCTGAGTTACATTAACATGTAGCTGATGGAAAACTGCTTGGCGCTTGCAAGTTTGCAAAGACACCCAGCAGGCTGATCACCATGAGTGTGCAAAGGAATACATCTCAATTAGAGCACATTTTCACACTGATTCACTCATAGATGCCAAGGTTTCAGATTGGTAAGTGTGAAGTTTTCATAATTTAACTGTAATAATGGGTGACATTCACGAAGTCCGACTCTGCTTAGTTTTCAGTAGCCTGCTGTTAGCGCACTTTAGTTCAGTGACTTTCTTAGAGTTTCTAGTTGCTCAAATGGGTGTAATTTCTGATATTTATACGTTTCCCTATTTTTCATTGCTTGATTTTGCTCACGAGAAAGTGTCACTCATAGTCGTTGAGATGTCAATCATAATTACAATGAAATTATGAAAATGTCACACACAGCAATCTGAAACCTTGGCAGCTATGCTAATTCTACCACACGCAGCACATTTGAACATATCATAATTCCATGCCACACAATTCAACTATAAATATTTTATTCCTACAATATTCCATACCACATAATTACAATCCTAAAAATTAAAAAACACAAATTTCCACTTCACTTCGTACCACATAATTCCACATCACATAATACATTCCACACAGGTTAATACCACTCCAAACCATATAATTCCACTCCACATAACACAATTCAACTACACATAATTCCACTTCAACCTATATAATTATACTTTACACAACATATTTACACTCAACTCCAAAACACATAATTACCCTCCCCAAAATACAACTCTGCAACATGCTGCATAATTCCACTCTGCACAATTATACACCACACCATGTCACACAATTCCACAATTCATCCCCACACAATTCATCACACAACATAATTACACTCCACATAATACCACTCAGCACCACATAATTTACCTTCACATAATTATGCTCTACCCCATATTGCATAAATACACTCCATATAAATCCAGTCTATGCCACGTAGCAATATTCCATATAACTACATCACACCATGTCTCATAATACCACTCAACAGCACACACTTCCACGTCACACAAATTCAAATCTACACATTTCCATTCCACACCACATAATTCAACAAACTACATAATTCAAACCAACAATACAATTACACAACCCACCACATACATCCAATCTACACCACAAAATTCCACATCACGCTACAATATTTAACAGCACACCACATACGTAAACTCCACTACATAGCACCCCACAACACAAATACCATTTCAGATAATCTCACTCCAAGACACACAATCCCACTCCATGACACATAATCCCACTCCACATAATTCCAGTACACTCAATACCACACAATTAGTATCCAGATAATTACACTGCATAGAATACTTGTCCATTTGTTAATATGCTAAGGAATGTTTAACCATAAGTTGCTTTGCACAGAATGCCTGTCCATCAGTGAATGTGCACAGAATGTTTATCTATCAGTTGCTTTGCAGAAAATGCATGTCCATCAGTTCATGTGCCACAGAATGTTTATCCATCAGTCTCTTTGCACAGAACGACAGTCCATCAGTTACTATTACACAGAATGTTTATCCATCAGTTGCTTTGCACAGAATTGTTATCCATCAGTTGCTTTGAAAAGAATGTCTGTCCATCAGTTAACGTGCTACAGAATGCCTATCTTTCAGTTACTTTGCACAGAATGCCTGTCCATAAGATAATGTGCAGCACATTGCTTGTCCATGAAGTTAGTATGGCCTCTTATACACATCTAGAATACAGCACACACCTCGACACTCTTCAGCATTTTGAACTTTGAGAAGATGTTTTCATGGCTAATATGTCTGCATGTAATCACGGACATCAGCATCATTGACACGTTTATAGTCCTGTTCAGCATGTACCCTTGAAAGGTATTACTGTCTTCCACATGTACCCAAATCATTACCACGTCACCCTAACCTGCTTCCATCGCACTGGCCATATCAGGAAGCCTGGATCTTATTTATACATGTTGGATTGTTGCCAGAGTTCTTTCTGCACAGCAGCCTATTCCTAATCTGACTGGCCTGGCTCTGACTGAAGAGAAACAATGTAACTTTTGACATTGTTTCTCTTCAGTCCTGGGTCAGCGAGAGAAGCTTGGTGCAGGCTGCTTTAGAGGCTGCTTTAGAGGGAGAGAGGCTTGCTTTAGAGCAAGCCTCTCTCTCACAGCTCTCTACCGAAGAGCTGAGGGGGCCCCATTGATTTATTAAAGAGTGAGACCCCCCCGTAACACGGGGGCCGTGGGGGTGTTTGTTACACCCCTGTCCCAACTAGCTGATGCAGTTGGTATCTTAAGTACAGAACACTGAATGGCTAGTGTTCGCAGTATCACGTTATTTAAAGTTTGCATGGTGTGTTAGTTGTAAAATGCTGATGCTAATCAGATAGTTGACAACCCTACTGTTTGTATATCCATGCTTCATTTGTAAAATAATTTCAAATTGGTTATTTTAGGAACAGTGTTCTGTTAATCAAGGTTTCATGTATTAATTATATAAATCAACGATATGCTAGACCTTTTGCCTTTTTAAGATGTTGGGTTCCACAATTTGCCCTGGTAACCCTGCAAGAACTCTTTGAGGAAATGCAGGAGGGACTCACCTGCGTGCCGCGGTGGGCGGATCTCCCCTTTAAAGCCCATATGCCACTCTACAGTCCGGTCCTGCAGGATCACGAGAAAAGGCGAAGTTCATTCCACTATCCTGTCTCTCCACAGTGAGACGTCGACGTGACCCCGGAAGTGGGCAGGTGTATTCCCGGAAGTCCCTCTCATGGCCCAATGAAAAGAGGAGAACACGAACGGGAGGTTGGTGAGACTGGTGGCGCGAAAGCAGCAGGAACAGTGTCGGGAGAACAGACAGAAGAATATGGACCCTGCCAGCGGACAACCGAAGGAGACGCGAGGAGCGTAGACGACTTGGAGGAAGCGGACGCGGAGCCGGACGAGCGCTGGTGTGATGAGTGGTGGAGTCCTCCGGAGGATGCTGGAGAGTGGCCGCAACTCAGGAGATTTGCGGCAGAGCCAGTGAGGGGAAGCGTCTCTAGGGAACTGGAGGGTGGTACAAGGGAAGCGGGTGGAAAACTGGGATGGATTGCGGGTAGGGAACTAGGGGTTCTTTTATGAAACTACCCATGCCCTGTATAATGCAGTAGAGTGATTATTTGAATCAGTGGCAGGACCTTCTATGACCGAGTGGACAGTTAAACGAGCCTCAGTTCGGGTGTCTGTTGTTTTTTTTCTTAGTTCGACAGTGGGGCATATAACTTGCACGTTGTTCCCGTGTGGCATTTTTTATTTGTAATTTGAGGCTTCATAAGAAACCACACATTGGTTAAGATTCCCCTTCCCCAACCAACACCCAGATCGATTCCCCTAGGCACTTATTAAAGACTTCCCATTCCCAAATCTACACAGAAAGAGAAAGTCCTTGAGCACTTTGAGGTGTGGTGATGGGTCTACAATACAGAAGTAACTCAAAACTCTTGACTGACGGCTCCTTCTTTTCCTCTCTTATGAGCCTCCGGGGTGGTAACCTTGACCTGGAAGACGAGGAGCAGGAAACATCGCCCTCTACATCCCCATCCAGCTCAACTAGGACACCATCAGAAGAGGAACCGGAAGGAAAACATCCTGACTCACAGACCCTTGTTACTTCTGATAATAAAAATCAATCTTTTGGCAAATACATTCAGCCTGTATAGCAAACCTGTCCTCCCACAAACTCTTGTAATGTAATCAATTGCACAAAAGCTTTTAATCTTTTTTAATTCATAAGTAATGGGACTGCTGAAATGAACTTCGCTATTGAACCTCACCCTATCCTGTCTCCTTATCTCCGTTATAACAAATGCACTGTATAATCCAGATGACGCAAGATATTTATCGTAATTGTTTTATTGTTGTTTTATACTTATATATGATCATATATTGATTAAATAAAATACAACTACTGAAGCAGCCTCCTTTGAAATGGGGGCTACAGAGAGGAAGCAGTACAGGGCATTAGGAGAACAAAAGTGGTGCAGGGAAGGAGTATGTCAGGACATTCTAAACCTTACAAAGAGAAAAATGTTGCAGGGACAAAAACCAGAAGAGGCGTAAACCAGTAGTTTTTATGATTTGATTTAATTTTTATAAAGCACTAGTAATTGCCCGGCGGCGTCTTGGCGCTACCCATGACAGAAGGGGCCCAAAAGACAGAAAATTAACTTTCCCAGAAAGGACACATCACACTAAGATCCCGGGAGAACAGCCAGGTCTTTAGTTCCTTCCTGAACCTAAGCAGAGAAGTAGCATTTTTCAGTTCCCAAGAGAGGGGATTACAGTACAAAGCGGTACATCGTATAAGACTTCTGCCACCTCAGGTAGGTAGTCTGTACAAGGGAAAACACAGATCTTGAGCCGAGCTTGAACAGAGAGTCCGATTTGGTAAATATCATCTAATCCGGTCTCTAAGGTACGTCGGATCTTGGCCTTGCAAGGCCCTGTAGACTGTGCAAAGTCTCTTAAAAATGATATGTTTCCTCACTGGCAGTCAATGAAGACTGCTGATGGCTTGAGAGACTGAGCCAAATCTAGGAATCTTTGTGATGAGTCGAGCTGCTGCATTTTGAACAATCTGCAACTTTTACAAGTATTTCTTAGGTAGATCAGAATAGATCCCTTGCAGTAGACTATCCTTAAAAAATGAATGCTATTACCACTGTCTTGAGCATGCCAGATGGTAAAAAGAGGGCAATTTTCCTAATTATGCGCAGGGAGAAAAAGGCAATTGAAACAACTTTGTTTACTTGCTCTCTTTAAGATAGTTGGTCATTGTTAGACCTGTCTGGTTTTTTTGCGTAGTCCCTCCAATTTATTATTTATTTTGTCCCCTTTTTGCCCCTCATACCCTTAATAATTTTTGTGTCCACTAGCTTTTTCTAGGTGTTGGTCAAGGGGATAGGTGTTTTTTTTCCCCCTCATAGTTTTCACCTCAGGCCCAGAGGCCTGTTCTGACAGGAAAAGTTGGAACCACACAAAATGGTGGCTACCAACTGCCTTAACTGCCAAACCCAGAACTTGCCCATAGACCAGTATAGGGCGTTCCAGAACCTTCTGGTCCATTCTGGACCACTGAGGGGCAGCCTATATAAGGCGGAATGCGGGGCAACCATTTTGTCTACCTGTGAGAGTCAGCTGGAGGACAGGCTATCTTGGAAGGTGGGGGGAGGCTAGTGAAAGGGTTGAGTTCCTGAACTAGGAAGCAGCCTAATTAATCCACTTCTCTACTCCTCCTTTGGGATCCTTGTCTTGTCCCCGCTGTGGAAGTTTAAGGGAGACCCTGGGCGCCTGTCTAATCCCTGGACTGAAAGAATAGGGAGGTGGACAGGAGAAGGAGACTACAGCATTGTGGGGTGCAGTCCTCTGCCCAGTGAAAGGACTTCTGCTGTGATTCCCTCAAACGGAGGAGGGCTAATTCTTGTGGCCCCCACCCTTTTATTTAGTCCTCAATACCATCCTGCCCTGGTTTCAGCGACTGTCCCCTCGCTTAACTACCCCACAGAGAGTCATCTCTCACCTGTGCGGAGTGCAGCCAGCGCCTGGTGAGCTGTCCTAGTTCAGTGGTTGAGCGCCATCTAAGAGGAGCAGCGGGCGCTGAGGGAGTAGTGGCCAGGAGAGATCGGGCTGTTCTGCCCTGTGTCAGCGTGGGGAGCGGCGCCGAGTGGTGGCTGAAGAGGCGCTTTGTAGGTGAAGGGTGCCGGTTTTCATGAGGCGGCGCTGATCTCGCCGTCTGTGGGACCCCGGGGCACCGGCCGCGTCGTGGAGAATATGCCCCAGATTTGAAGTTCACGGAGCGCTACCGCGCATGCCCCAAGCGATCCCACTCCTTTGTGCAGGAGGGGCCTAGGACCGAGCAGGCCCGGAAGAAGCAGCGTCTCGCCAGCGGAGCCAGCGTGGTGGAAGGCGGGAGCGGAGGCGGGTCTGGAAGCGAGGTGAGAGGCGGTGCAGTGTGAGCGCCTCGCGCAGGCCCAGAAGTATAGCACGTCCCTTGCCAGAGCGAGGAGGATCTGAGGAGGAGCGCCAGGAGTCCCCCGGCGGCGGAGGAAAAAGGGAACTTCTCTCCCCTGCTCGAGCGGCCCATGGTGAGGCTGGTGTGAGCGGGAGGGGAGATCTGTGCAGGCCAAAAGCGGCTGAGGAGACTCGGCGGTAACTGTGACTCTGGATTTTGGCGCCACGCAGAGGAAAGCTGAGGGGCCCCAGAGGCTGAGGAATCTTGATAGCGTGTGGCTCCCTTTTGTCCTGCCCAGTGATTTTCCACGTCCCTTGGCACAACAAGACTACCACCGCCTATTCTGGCCCAAGTAAGGAGGTGTACTGAAGGGGGAGAGTGTCGCTAGAGGTTATCAGAGAATAACCCAGACACTGTTAGTTTCCACAGCTGTGTTACATAAAGTGGGGAGTATCTTGAGGAAATCCTCAGTGACTGTGCATCACGGAGAGGGGGTTATAGGTGCTGTGGGAGACAAGTATAGTGCACTTAGTAGTAACCTTTTCTAACTAAGGCTGGAGTCTGATAAAATGCACTATTGTTGTTGATTAATGATTTAATTTAGCCAATCTAGAAGTGCTGATCTTCTCTCCTAGAGTAATGCTGTGAAGAGAAGTTGCCGAAGAGTAAAGCAGAGTACAGTAAATGCATAACTAATTTATTGGAGTATAAGTGTTACCTGCCAGTTTTGGTTAGGAGGTCTGACCAAATTTAATGTACTGCAAATGCTGATTGATAATATGTTTTAGAATTTAAAAGTATAGTTAATGCTTCCAAGACAAACTGAAATGCCTAAGTTGTAAATTTTGAAACCAAAGAGCAGAGTATATTATTTTTATAAACCAGTACATATTTTCATAACAAATTGGTGTAGTGTCCTTTTTAAGTGTCATTGCGTGGATTTACTGCTGGGTGGTTTGCAACCTTCACACTTGTGCCTCTGAAATGCATGTCTTACCCTAGGCCAGGCTACCCTAGGTGACCTGACATCCCAGGTTCCAACAGATTGGTGTCCAGTGGTGGGATCCTGACTGTGGTTGCAGCTACTCAGTAGTAATTGAACGTAATACACTAAGCCTACACCAGGAGTTTTCTCCTAGCGGCCCTCCTAATTTGAATTGTGTTTTTTTTCCAAATTTGTTCCTGGTGGTGGGTGGAGGTAGCTTTAGGTTGCCCTTGCAACTCTAATTTCCTGGTGTGTATAATCTGGTTTTGCCTATTTTAAAATGGAGTTTGCATTAGAAAACCTAGATACCTATTCTGTGGCTCAGCTGAAAGATTTCTGCCAGAAAATGGGGGTATTTTTTAAGCATGGTGCCAAGAAGGTGGAACTCCAGACCAGTCTAAGGGCTTGGGTGGAGGCACACAAAGAAGGGAAGGAGGAGGATGAAGGGGCAGACCGGGACCCGGTTGTGGAGATAAATGGATTATTCCACCCGGAGGGGGAAAACCTACTCCCAGGACCAGGGTCCTACTCCAGGAAAGGCAGCAGTGTCTCCGGGGGAAGCTTAACCGAAGCAGAGCTCGCTGACAGGAGGGAAAAGAGGCAATTAAAATGGGAGTTGGCTAAGCTGGAGCAGGAGAAGGAAGAGAAGAGGATGGTTCATGAGTTCAGGTTGAAAGAGTTGGAACTCCAGGCCCTGCAACGGGGGCCTTCTCCTGTAATAAGTGGTGGCAGCGAATCCAAAGAGACAGCCAGGGAGTCCAGACCCTATTTGCCAAAAGACCTAATTGCTAGCTTTAGTCAGGGAGATGACATAGCCAAGTGGTTGGCTGCCTATGAGGTCTCCTTAAGAGCCCATGGGGTGCAGGAGAAGCACTGGGGGGGTGGTTTATATAGGTACATGCCTCCTACTGGTCGGGACACCTTGCTGGCCCTGGAACCAGGGGAACAAACCAACTACCCCATCATGAAGCTAGCATTAGTAAAGAAGTTTGGGCTTACCCCGGAAAGGTATCGCCAGAAGTTCAGGGGGAGCCACAAGTTAAGCACCCAGAACTGGGTGGACTTCCTTGACTACGCACGTAAGGCATTAGAGGGCTGGGTCAAGGGCAGCGAGGTGAAGGACTATGAGGGGTTGTATGATCTATTTTTGAAAGAACACCTCCTCGAGAAATGTTTTCCCGAGCTGCGCCAACACCTGGTGGACAGCAAGCTGACCAATCCCCGGAAGCTTGCAGAGGAGGCGGACATCTGGGCAAGTACCCAAGTGTCCTCAAAGGGGACTGGAGGGGATTCCCAAAAGGCCGGACAGGGCGCCCCTCAGAAGAAGGAGGGGGGAGACAAGAAGAGGGAGTTCTCTAAAGGTCCCCAAAACAGTTTCCAAGGGAAGGGAACAGGTTTCACCCCTAAGGCAATCCCGCCCAGAAACCCTAATCCTGGCCAAAGCCAGCAGCCAAGGGTTCTCCACTGTTTTGAGTGTGGTGGTGTTGGACATTATAAGGGAGAGGTCAGATGCCCAAAGAGACCACCCCCTCCCACCGGAGGAAAGTCACCGGGAGTAGCTAGTGTAGCGCTCGGGGAGGAGTTGCCCTTAGATAAGGGGGGTGAGTGGGCGGGTGTCACCTTAGTGTCCCTGGGAGAGCGGGAGATGGTTCCAAAGATCCAGGTGCCCCCAAACACTACAAAGTATGGGCAATGGGTCACCATCAATGGCCAGAGAGGGGAGGCTCTGAGAGATACAGGAGCCAGCATGACTATGGTGAGAAGTCAACTGGTGTCTCCAGAGCAGGTGGTTCCTAATGTACTCCACCCCGCCGCGATGGCTGACGGCAGAATGGGCCACTATCCCGTGGCTGAGGTTCCCTTTGAGTGGGAAGGGGTTGCAGGTTCACTTCGAGTTGCCGTAAGCCCTGCCGTGCCAGTTGATTGTCTGCTGGGGAATGATATGGAGCACAACACTTGGAGAGAGGTGGAATACCGGACGCACTCTGCGATGCTGGGTACACCTGACTGGGCCTGTGTGAGCACACGGTCTGCGACTACCCGAAGAGGGAGTTCACCTGGGTTGGAGCCTGGAACAATGGCCCAACCCGCTGCCAAAAAGGGACAGACCCGAAGACAGGAAGAGCCTGCTTCGGCTTCCGCACCCCATGTGACAGATCGGCCACCTGCGGTGGTGGGCCAGGAGTCCATGGAGGGGGAAGTAGACTCTCTGGAGGATTTACCCATCCCTGCTGAGTGGCATGTGGAGGGAGGACCTACCAGAGAGGAATTCTGTAAGGGGCAGAGGGAGTGCCCTACCCTTGAGGGACTGAGGCGTCAGGCTGAAGCCCAGGCAGCAGGTGATGCTACGGGACACCACCATATTTACTGGGAGGATGGACTCCTCTACAGTGAACCCAAAGTACCCCTACCTGGCTCATCAAGGGCCTTGGTGGTCCCGCAGCAATACCGAGCCTTTCTGCTGGAATTGGCTCATGCAATACCCTTGGCAGGACACTTAGGCCAGGACAAGACCTTTGCTCGGCTTGTCCTCCACTTTTACTGGCCTCAGATGAAAGTGGCGTCCAACACTTACTGTCGGACATGTGTATCCTGCCAGGCCAGTGGGAAAACAGGAGTGAAGCTGAAAGCTCCCCTGGAACCACTTCCAGTCGTTAGCACCCCCTTTGAAAGGGTGGGCATCGACATTGTAGGGCCATTGGATCCACCAACAACAGCTGGTCACAGGTTTATCCTGGTTCTGGTGGATCATGCCACACGTTATCCAGAGGCCATTCCTCTGAGGACTGTTACTGCACCTGTGGTGGCTAGGGCCCTGATGGGAATCTTTACCCGAGTAGGATTCCCCAAGGAAGTTGTGTCCGACAGGGGGACCAACTTTCTGTCAGCTTACATGCGGACGATGTGGAAGGAGTGTGGAGTGACTTACCGGTTCACCACTCCTTATCACCCCCAGTCGAATGGATTGGTAGAGAGGTTCAATAAGACCCTGAAGGGCATGATAAGAAGTCTGCCTGAGAGCCTACGAAGGAAATGGGACGTCCTCCTGCCTTGCTTGCTGTTCTCCTACAGAGAGGTGCCGCAGAAGGGAGTGGGCTTCAGCCCTTTTGAACTGTTGTACGGGTACCCTGTGCGTGGACCTCTCAGCCTGGTGAAGGATGGATGGGAAAAGTCTCCCAGGAAGCCTCCTCAGGATGTGGTGAGCTACATGCTGGCCTTTAGGAGCCAGATGGCAAAGTTGTGGAAGCAGGCTTCTGATAACTTGGAGGCCAGCCAGGCAGTAATGAAGGAATGGTACGACCAAAATGCTCACCCGGTGGAGTTGGAGCCTGGCCAAAAAGTGTGGGTGATGGAACCTGGAGAGCTAAGTGCCCTTCAAGATCGTTGGACAGGCCCATTTGAGGTGTTGGAAAAGAAGGGTAAGGCCACTTACTTGGTGGATCTTAAGACCCCTCGACAGCCCCTACGGGTGCTGCATGCCAATCGCCTCAAACCCCACCATGAGAGGCCAGAGGTCATCCTGATGATGGTGACTGATGGTGCCGAGGAAGCAGAAAGCGAGCCTCTCCCTGATCTCTTTTCATCCCAAGAGAAGGATGGGACGGTGGAGGGAGTGATTCTCTCCCCATCCCTAACTCCTGAGCAACGAGAGGATTGCCGCCAGGTATTGGAGCAGTACTCTTCGTTGTTCTCCCTTGTCCCGGGAAAAACCCACCTGTGTACCCATGATGTGGACACAGGAGACAGCCCCCCAGTGAAGTCAAAGACCTACAGGCTGTCAGACAAGGTGAAGGCTAGCATCCATGGAGAGGTTGCCAAGATGCTAGAGCTAGGAGTGATAGAACCTTCCAACAGCCCTTGGTCCAGTCCGGTGGTGCTAGTGCCAAAAGCCGCCCCACCAGGCACCACACCAGAACTGAGGTTCTGTGTGGATTACCGAGGACTGAACTCAGTTACAAAGACTGATGCTCATCCGATCCCTAGGGCGGATGAGTTAATTGACCGGCTAGGAGCTGCCCAATACCTAAGTACCTTTGACCTCACTTCAGGGTACTGGCAGATCTCCTTGACAGATGGAGCAAAGGAAAGGTCAGCCTTCTCCACGCCTGAGGGACACTTCCAATTTTGTGTGATGCCCTTTGGGCTCAAAAATGCCCCTGCCACATTTCAGCGGCTGGTGAATCAGGTCCTCTCTGGAATGGAGAGTTTCTCTGCTGCCTACCTGGATGACATTGCTGTCTTCAGTAGCAGTTGGGAGGACCATTTGCAACATTTGCAAGCAGTTCTCCAGGCCCTGAAACAAGCTGGATTGACCATCAAAGCCAGCAAATGTCAGATTGGGCAAGGGTCGGTTGTGTACCTTGGACACTTGGTGGGTAGGGGGTCAGTGCAGCCCCTGCAGGCAAAGATTGAGGCAATCATGGCCTGGGAACCCCCCAAGACACAGACTGAGGTCCGAGCTTTCCTGGGCCTCACAGGCTACTACCGTCGCTTTGTGAAGGGGTATGGCACTATAGTAGCACCCCTCACGGAGCTCACCTCCAAGAAACAACCTCGACGGGTAGTTTGGACGAAGGCTTGTCAGCAAGCCTTTGAAAAGTTGAAGCAGGCAATGTGTGTAGCACCGGTCCTGAGGGCCCCAGACTTCTCCAAGGAGTTCATTGTCCAGACAGATGCATCAGAACATGGCATTGGGGCAGTGTTATCGCAACTAAATGAAGAGGGCCTGGATCAGCCTGTGGTCTTCTTATCCAGAAGACTACTTCCCCGGGAACAGAAGTGGAGTGCAATTGAGAGGGAAGCTTTTGCGGTGGTGTGGGCTCTGAAGAAGCTGCGGCCATACCTCTTTGGCTCGCACTTCCTGGTTCAGACTGACCACCGACCCCTTCGTTGGCTGATGCAAATGAAGGGGGAAAATCCCAAGATGTTGAGGTGGTCTATCTCCCTACAGGGAATGGACTTCCGGGTGGAACATCGGCCTGGAGTGGACCACGCCAATGCAGACGGTCTCTCCAGGTATTTCCGCCTTAGTGATGAGGACTCCCAAGGGGTTGGGTAGTTCTCCCCACTTTCAGCTGGGGGGGACGCGTGTTAGACCTGTCTGTTTTTTTTGCGTAGTCCCCCCAATTTATTATTTATTTTGTCCCCTTTTTGCCCCTCATACCCGTAATAATTTTTGTGTCCACTAGCTTTTTCTAGGTGTTGGTCAAGGGGATAGGTGTTCTTTTTCCCCCTCATAGTTTTCACCTCAGGCCCAGAGGCCTGTTCTGACAGGAAAAGTTGGAACCACACAAAATGGTGGCTACCAACTGCCTTAACTGCCAAACCCAGAACTTGCCCATAGACCAGTATAGGGCGTTCCAGAACCTTCTGGTCCATTCTGGACCACTGAGGGGCAGCCTATATAAGGCGGAATGCGGGGCAACCATTTTGTCTACCTGTGAGAGACAGCTGGAGGACAGGCTATCTTGGAAGGTGGGGGGAGGCTAGTGAAAGGGTTGAGTTCCTGAACTAGGAAGCAGCCTAATTAATCCACTTCTCTACTCCTCCTTTGGGATCCTTGTCTTGTCCCCGCTGTGGAAGTTTAAGGGAGACCCTGGGCGCCTGTCTAATCCCTGGACTGAAAGAATAGGGAGGTGGACAGGAGAAGGAGACTACAGCATTGTGGGGTGCAGTCCTCTGCCCAGTGAAAGGACTTCTGCTGTGATTCCCTCAAACGGAGGAGGGCTAATTCTTGTGGCCCCCACCCTTTTATTTAGTCCTCAATACCATCCTGCCCTGGTTTCAGCGACTGTCCCCTCGCTTAACTACCCCACAGAGAGTCATCTCTCACCTGTGCGGAGTGCAGCCAGCGCCTGGTGAGCTGTCCTAGTTCAGTGGTTGAGCGCCATCTAAGAGGAGCAGCGGGCGCTGAGGGAGTAGTGGCCAGGAGAGATCGGGCTGTTCTGCCCTGTGTCAGCGTGGGGAGCGGCGCCGAGTGGTGGCTGAAGAGGCGCTTTGTAGGTGAAGGGTGCCGGTTTTCATGAGGCGGCGCTGATCTCGCCGTCTGTGGGACCCCGGGGCACCGGCCGCGTCGTGGAGAATATGCCCCAGATTTGAAGTTCACGGAGCGCTACCGCGCATGCCCCAAGCGATCCCACTCCTTTGTGCAGGAGGGGCCTAGGACCGAGCAGGCCCGGAAGAAGCAGCGTCTCGCCAGCGGAGCCAGCACGGTGGAAGGCGGGAGCGGAGGCGGGTCTGGAAGCGAGGTGAGAGGCGGTGCAGTGTGAGCACCTCGTGCAGGCCCAGAAGTATAGCGCGTCCCTTGCCAGAGCGAGGAGGATCTGAGGAGGAGCGCCAGGAGTCCCCCGGCGGCGGAGGAAAAAGGGAACTTCTCTCCCCTGCTCGAGCGGCCCATAGTGAGGCTGGTGTGAGCGGGAGGGGAGATCTGTGCAGGCCAAAAGCGGCTGAGGAGACTCGGCGGTAACTGTGACTCTGGATTTTGGCGCCACGCAGAGGAAAGCTGAGGGGCCCCAGAGGCTGAGGAATCTTGATAGCGTGTGGCTCCCTTTTGTCCTGCCCAGTGATTTTCCACGTCCCTTGGCACAACAAGACTACCACCGCCTATTCTGGCCCAAGTAAGGAGGTGTACTGAAGGGGGAGAGTGTCACTAGAGGTTATCAGAGAATAACCCAGACACTGTTAGTTTCCACAGCTGTGTTACATAAAGTGGGGAGTATCTTGAGGAAATCCTCAGTGACTGTGCATCACGGAGAGGGGGTTATAGGTGCTGTGGGAGACAAGTATAGTGCACTTAGTAGTAACCTTTTCTAACTAAGGCTGGAGTCTGATAAAATGCACTATTGTTGTTGATTAATGATTTAATTTAGCCAATCTAGAAGTGCTGATCTTCTCTCCTAGAGTAATGCTGTGAAGAGAAGTTGCCGAAGAGTAAAGCAGAGTACAGTAAATGCATAACTAATTTATTGGAGTATAAGTGTTACCTGCCAGTTTTGGTTAGGAGGTCTGACCAAATTTAATGTACTGCAAATGCTGATTGATAATATGTTTTAGAATTTAAAAGTATAGTTAATGCTTCCAAGACAAACTGAAATGCCTAAGTTGTAAATTTTGAAACCAAAGAGCAGAGTATATTATTTTTATAAACCAGTACATATTTTCATAACAAATTGGTGTAGTGTCCTTTTTAAGTGTCATTGCGCGGATTTACTGCTGGGTGGTTTGCAACCTTCACACTTGTGCCTCTGAAATGCATGTCTTACCCTAGGCCAGGCTACCCTAGGTGACCTGACATCCCAGGTTCCAACAGTCATCAATTAAAACACCCAGATTTTTAACCTTCTGCACTGGCTTGGGGAGAGAGCCCATTACTTGGGGACACCAGCTAGGCGACAAGAACGAGGGATGATTTCCAAACAAAATGACCTCTGAGTTTGTGGAATTCAATTTTAAACAGTTCTGATCCATCAAACAGCCAACTGCCACCACACAGTTTTAAAAAATCCTACTCATATACTGTAGTGTAGTTCCTATATTCCCAGTAGGCTCTGCGCATTGGAATAATATAAACAGCAGTGTAGACGTAGGACTGAGGTCGACTAGGTCTCTACTGACTATATTAGACTTAATTCGTTTTGCCAGCTAGCTCAGAGGTCACTAGAAACTTTCTCGAATGTTCAGGAAAGAGTTAACTCTCCAGATTTAGACAAGAAGGGATTAGTTTCTGACAACCGCATAAACATGACAACTTTGATCCCTCAGAATAAAGAGTGTATCTCTAGAGTCGTGTGAAAACAATAGACGGTTATTTCACTCAGTCAATCGTGCATACTTAGTTTCACCAGAGTGCAGAGAAATAGAGAGATGGGCGATTTCAATAAAAGTTATTTATTGAGCAGTCTTCTTTCTCATGCAAGAGAAATGAATTGCCACAATTGCAATACTTATCATGAAGTAAAGTGCGTACAGTAAAAGGAGTATTATGAAATAATACTGTAAAAGCATTGATATGGTTTCTTAGCCATATGATACTTTAAAATGGATAAAATATATACATACATAAAAATATTGACTGACGTACTCGTAATACGTGGGAAGGAGTAAGTAAGTTGCAGTTTAAGTTAAGTTGGTTTTTTGCCAAGAATCTGAATCAAGAATTCTCTTAAGGATTTAGTCAGCTCCGTACCTTGGTTCTAGAATGTAGGAGGTATTGTATCTCTCTCTCAGGACTCGATCTCCCAGCAACCCGCAAGGGTGACTGGAAACACCGGAGCTGGAATTTTCTTGGCAGGAGAAAAGACAGCGTCTTTCTCAGTGCATCAAAAGGGAGGGGCGGCTTCCTTCGGCTCTCGCATCAGCTGGGCTTCCGGGCAAGTAGATAGCCGCTCTGCTCCAAACCACTGTGTTTTTGCTTAAGGCAACATTGGTATATGTATACCTGAAAGGTGCCGGGTTTGACATAAGACGTCACTAAGAACTAACAGTTCTTTCTGGACTCCAGGAGTTCTTGTGCAAATCAAAACAAAAGTAGGGGGATTTCCCGGGCTGCTGGCGGCTTGGTTTGTTTAAAGAACGCGTTGTACTTTCTAGGAGTCTAGGGGAGTAGCCTTGCCGTATTTGGACTGCATTGGCTATTACTAAATATGGATATGATTCTCATGCCTTTTTAAGGATATTATTTGTTATAACCACATCAGGGCATAAATCGGGAATATCGAATTAGGGTCCTAGATAGAAACACAACACCCACTCCACGTATTAATGTCCATCATTACTAAAAACTAAGCAATACTAAACATATAACGATGCATGTGTGTTTTCCAACCCACCCCAAAATACATAAATTGCATTTGAAATGGTGTATGGCATATACACGAAAAATTAGTATTGGTACTGTACGTTTTTCAAGCAGTGGTATCATTCAGTTAAATGCATATATATATCAGCTGAATGAATTGCGAAAATTACACATGAAATGGCTCTGAATACAGAAAAGAAGGTCGAGACCATTTCATCACATATTTATACAATACTGTACATGTGCTAGAGGCTGAGGTAAAATATTGTCTCTAGTTATCCTAAAAATAGAAGCTCTGTTCTCTAAGAATAGTTCTACTTTAAGCAGAGTACCATGTGCCAGAAAAAAGGTAAATATTTTGGAAGTAAAAAAATAAATAATTTCGCTTTCAGGGGAAAAAATTGTTCCAAATGTTTTCGGTAGCTGTTTTTACCAAAAACTGAAGGCCGAATTCAGAGTTCAGGGAACGCTGTGTGCTCGTTGTTTTAAAAGTTATTCTCGTTGACTGGAGAGAACATCATATCTGACAGGCTTGCGAAAAATTGGTCTACAACATCAGGTGAAAGTTCGACCAAGTTCGAAAATGCTGAAATTGTGCATATGTGAGAATCATTGCCATCATCGATGTTTCGATCAGCAATGCTCACAGAAGGCTGTACCTGTTTGGTGCTGCTTTCCTCTCGTACTTCACTGCCACCTACTCGTAATGGTGAAGTCTCAACGAATGCCGTCATCAGAATAGGTAGCCGCTGGGGACAATACGATGCATGAGTCGTTACCGGACCTAGCAAGGTATCGATATCCATTGGTACTGCTGATGGTAGTGTAAGACAGACGTCCAACACGCATTCTTCTCCGCATAGCAGACATCAAAGCACAGGTAAGATGCAATCTTGCCAGATTGGTCTGAATGAAAGAAACCAAGTTGCACTCAGATCTCTTAGCCGGGCTAATCCGAGGACTTTAGTGATTCGGTCTCGGTAGCGTATTGCTAGGATCGTCTCTCCCATTGTAGCTGGAGTTTTGTCTGTAGCTTGGCTTGCCATATCGGAGCAGAAGGATCAAAAATAAAATTCCTGCTACGAGTCCCAAAAGAAGAGGCAGGCCGCCGAAAAGGGAATGGACAAAATTCGGGAAAATGCCCAGAACTGTTTCAAAGGGTGCTAACAGTCCCGAAAAAATTGTCTTAAATACATGTGCGATGCCACTGGTATCAGACATGTTTAAAATTTGACCTAACATTTCTACGAAATGCACGGGGCAATTTGTTGATAATAGGGAATGTATCTCTGCAGCTGTCCTTGCAACTTGCAGATCATACGTCTCTTTGGACGAGGTTTAAGGCACAGCTGTCTGTAAAAGAATAGACTTCATTCCGCTGAAAGCATCAATTCGAATAGAAGAGATATTCAAAGAAGGCCATATTGCCGCCTCCATGTCTGGATTGCTGTTTGGATACATGGAAGTAACGCTCACGAGATAGGCTTTTCCTGGCACCATGCCACAACAGCTGTGGTCACTTATTAGAACATAACTGCCGTTGGAAAGTTGTCTGAAAAATGGCTCTATCTGTGTTGCAGGAGTGCCATGCAGGTGACATGAAAGGTTATTTGATGAACCCTCGCAGGCTCCATGCAAGTTAATACCTTGACACAGGAGTGTACCGCTTAGTGATTTTTTACAATTGTTACCACTAAGAAATAGCTCTTTTTTCCCTTCACTATAACAATTGTGTGTATAAGGTAAATTCCATGTTGACTTGATGTATCCTTTACCCAACCTTTCATACAGGCCTGCTGGTATTTATTTTTGGCAAAACTTAAACTGGGAAGTTGTTATTGGGATTGTAATCGTTCCATGTATTATCCATTCAATGACAGGTCTCTCTGACATTGTCAAAGGTAATCTCTCAAGTTTTTCAATGCTCAGAATCGTATAGTCTGCTCCTTTTTGTGCCAAACTGATTTGTTTATCAGTAAGGTTAAAGATCGAGAATAATGACGTTATGTTGATTAAACGCCATGGCACGTAGCCTGAATGCAGATTTTGCAACGTCCAGCCTAGCTGTACAATAGAACGTAATTGGGACTGACCATGTTGTAACATTAGCAAGTCCTGCTCTATTATATCAATAGCAGATGATACAATGCTGTCCAATGAATATATTCTGGAGGACAGAGTCGTTAACCCATTGTCCACTACAGAAAGGGATTTTTCCAAATTTATACGATCAATTTCTCGTATTTTTTCTGCAGTTTCAATTTGCGTCACTTTCCAAGCTTCGTTGTAAGCAGCGTATATACCGGCGTATATGAAACGTTTTTGACGCTGTTTGCGTGGTCCCAGTATGAAATCACGCAAGTCAGCACCGTCTTTAAGTAAAGTCAAGTGTTGCTTAATTTCAGCCAGTGTGGATTTCTGTAGCCACTCGAGGCATAATTTCCCTACACTGTATGTTGTAACTATCCCTGGATGTTGTCTCTGGGAATATCTTGGGTCCGGCCTGTTCTGTTTGAACCCCTGTAGTTTGTTCAGGAATCTATCTTGACAGTTATTTGTGTCTGTGGGCCAGATCAACCATTTTTTCCCAATCAGGATTTGTTCTGTTTTGGTGTAAAATATGGGATACGTTTATCTCCACATCTGTAGTGCTATTACTATCAGGTATGGGCTTCGGAATAGACGGTTTGTTTAAGTCTTTTATCTTGGCTAAACCAAGACAGGTTGTTTGCTGAATTGTGTCATTCAGAAATATTATCTGTTCTGGGATCATGCAGGCTCTAAATAATGCTTGTAGACCTTGTACCTGCCACTCTTTTGAACCCCAGATGGTTTTTGTTTCAATGTGGTTTTTCCAAAATTCAAAACCAAATGTAGACATTTTGTCATAAAATCTTTCAGAATAAATCAATGTAGTATTTGTCAACATTGTTTTCATTCCTGTCTTATTTAACATTTTGAAATAAAACGTTTCTGGATCACTTGTATTACACCCTGAGAAGTATGGGAATTTCTCATAAAATGTTTTCGAGCTGCCTTTAGGCGGTGTTGCACAATGTTCCCATTGGTTATAATTAAAAACATTTCTTGGTTGAGCAGTTGTATGCAAATAGTGATGACCAAAATGATTGTAACAATATAACTCTTCATCATTTGATGAACCCTGTAAATAATCATGTTCTGTGAATTTAGCTGACATTACTAAATCTGACATCATATTATTAATATTTTCAAAGTCCCAATCATCAGAGAAAGTACTTGGTGTCACAAAGTCACTTAAGGAAACCTTAAACTGGTGTGGATATTTCAAGAGCTCAATCGGGCCATAGTTTTCATAATCCGTTTTGTCCCATGCTACCCCACCGGGTACTGGATTGGCTGTGATGTTCACTGATGACAGTTCTCTTTTCTCGATGTGAGAGTATCTGTGAGGCTTTAGGACCAAGTTGATGTTCCGACTTGCTGTGTCCATTCTACTATATTTTCCATCAATAAATCTACCCAAACATAGAACCATGATGAGCCAAAGCAGGAGGAAAAGTACACCTAACACAATCCATAATTCAATCCATGGAGAAATCAGATATGTTTCTTTTAGTTGGTGAAAAAGTTCAGTTACTTTGTCTTTGAAAGTTTTTGTTGCTGGCGTTTCTTCATGTTCACTTGGATCATCAGAAAAGTCATCGAAATTGATGAAGTAGCCAGATGCAGTTCTGTCATTTGTTGGAATTGCTTCCGGATTTTCATTTGTCTTTGCATTTTTCTTTGTTTCATTAGCATAGTCTGATGCTACATCACTGTAGACTGGTGTTTCTTGACAAACTGTTGCAATTTGGGTTTCAAGAGGGACAAGTTCCATGGCTTTGTTGCATAGTCCTTTTTTATTCACTGCAGGTTTATCAAAAGTGATTAGTCTTTCAGTTTGAACCTCTTGGATTGTAGCAAGATTTGGTCTTCTGCTATTTCGTGGGAGTCCACTGGGCCTACTACTTGTTATTGGCCACATGATTGTGGTTTTACCAGGTCGATGGATACAACTCTGTTCTCCTTTTTACCAGCAAGGTGCGGTAGTACTACTGATCTTGTTCCGCTGACAGCTAAGACTGCTTTTCTGTAAGAAGGCCCAAATTCCTTCTTCACCGCGATCTTTTCTCTGACCAGATCCCCAATCTTTGGAATCCAGACAGGTCTTGCTCGGACAGGTGGTTTCTCTTCAGTGGCTGTTGGCTTTAACTTTATATTACTCAGATTTCTTCTTGTTTCATTTAAGTCCTGTAAAACATTCAATTTAGACAGGACGACGCTGTGCACACCTTCTTCAATCAGTTTTAAGTTCATTCCCTTTTCTCTGTTGATGTTTTGTTTCGCGTGCTTCCCGAGATACGTGGTCAGCCCTTTGCCACGCAGGGTACTAATGCAGAAAATTTGGGAGCAGAACTCTGCCCCCATCCAGGAGCACAGCCTTCATGCATAATAAAATGCCGCAAACTTTACATGTTTTCCCAATTGTTTATTTGTATAATTGTAATCCAAAGTTTATCATTATTTCGAATTTTATCCATGTCACAAAAAAGACGCTTATGCCTTCATTTCATTCTTAATGGAACAGGAATGCCAATCCAGGCCTTCTCCTGCAACATGACGATGTGCATAGATTAATTCATGAGCGTCACTTTATTTCCCAATGCATTTCGAGCCTTCACTCTGGCTCTTCGTCAGGGGTTTAAGTGTCTATAAATGAAAACACATCTGTTAAACTCTATATCTGACCCTGTAATATTTATTAATAGTTACACATGCGGTTATTGCTCTTTACCCAAATCAACATTTTCCCGCTAAATGATGCAACCTTCTGTTGCCATTTTTAATGAGTATCCCTGCTTCTTGAACTTTCTCCCCTTCTTCTCTCTAACCGATACCCGTTATCTCCATTTTACTGCCCCACCTCCTTATCAACCCCCCTGTTTTTATGACAAAAGCATAATAACCATCCTTAGAAATAATCCTCCTTAAAAATCCGTACCTTTCAAACAAACAGTGTAAACGTCCTCCCCACGTCTTCATTCCCCGAAGGCATAAGCGTCTTTGTTGTGACATGGATAAAATTCGAAATAATGATAAACTTTGGATTACAATTATACAAATAAACAATTGGGAAAACATGTAAAGTTTGCGGCATTTTATTAGTCCTGTAAAACAGCCAAACGATCTTTGATATCTAAGGCTTTTTCTTCTACCACTGAAGTCTGACAATCTAAATCCTGGATATGCATTCTAGTGCCGAACAATAGTTCGTACGGAGTGATACCTTTTAGAGAATTTCTTGGCAGATTGTTAAGACTACGTTGGACACTTGTTAAATGTTTGACCCACCCATCACCCGAACCGAATACCCTCGCCGGTATAGATTGCTTTATGTCACGGTTTTTTCTTTCCACTACCGCATTACCCTCAGGATGGAAGGGGGAAGAGTACCGCAATGAAATGCCCATGCTGGTCATGGCCTCCTTGTAAGCTCGAGAGCTAAACGCAGGACCCTGGTCAGAATGTAGCATGCCAATTGCGTATGTGCCGATAAAGACTCGCAAATCTTTTATAACAGTTCTGGCGTCAGCCGAGCGCTGGGGCCTACATTTTAAGTGAATCTAGTCTTAATATTTATGGGAACGCATTTCTCCGGCTGGATTTCTGCGTATAGATAGCCTGATGCTTTCTAATAATGGAGTCCTGGCAGTAGTCTGGTCCGGTTCACAACTGCGATCTCTGTTGCAGTCTGGACAATCCTTTGCAAATTTGTAATTTTGCAGGCTCATCCCCGGCCACCAGTATTCTGATTGTAATTCTTTTAGAGATTTCACGATCTCTTGGTGCCTTAGACCCTGTCCCATGTGTGCTTCTTGAATCAAGTAAGCCCTCCTGTTCGTGTTTGGAATTACTCTATTCCCCACTCCAGGGATCTGAGCAAAAGGAACAGAATTTGCATCAATTATGTATGTATTATTGAGTGGATAGTTGAGAGGTAATGCTGCATAGTCGCCTTTTAACGAGGCTTTTACCGCCAGCATGGTCTCTCCGTCTATGTGTTTTTTAGAATGCTTTTTTTGTGGCTACAGAAGCCGGTTGAACCGTTTCCGCTGTGGCTCTGTTAGCCAATGAATTCCCTGCAACGTGAACGCCATCACGTTGATGACTCAGTGTATGTATCACGTGAGTCTTTCGTAGTTCTTTCTGCAAAAGAACTACTTGTTCCCAGAGCTTTTTATGCTTTATTGTGGCACCTGTGTCATCTTTGTAACCGTTTTTGATCCATGTCTGCATGTCACTATTGTAAGACTTGACGCAGTAATGCGAATCGCACACTATTAGTGTGGGGAATTCGCGATCTGCATTTTCTTTTTTTTTTTTTTTTTTTTTTTTTTTTAAAACCTTTATTAGCGTCAAAAGGATATACAAGTCTAGGCCTACAACCAAATCGGCCGGCCTCAATATGTAAAGCAATCAGAAGTTCCAAGGCAAACATTACAGAGTCAAGCAGCAAGAAGCAGAGGCAATACAATCGTAAAAAGGGAGAAGATACCTAGGAACCAGAGGGCCAAGACACAGGAGCAAAAAAGGTTAATTTTATAATATGGGGATAAGGCGTATGACAGGCTCACTTTCAATATAGAGACGTCCGAAGTCCCAGAACCAGCCTCAGCGACAATAAGGGGGTATGGGGCCGCAATACAGGAGAGGCAACACAATTCACACAGGAAGATCAGGATAATTTAGACATAATCGACACTTGAACATTATCATCGTTACATGCCCACCACCCAAACCACAGCTAAGCCAGAACAGAGGGATCGGAGAAACATTACATCAAAACCAACCCGTCATAGTGACCTCTAGGAAAATGGAGGGAGGGGGACGGCGGCGAGGAAAAGAGGGGGAAGAGGGGGGAAAGAGGGGGAGGGGAGGAGGACAAGACGGAACAATGAGAAAAGGAAATGAAATACAAAAACGAAAGAAAGAAGACACGCCGACACAGGCGTCCCGTGGCGGGAGTACAGGAGAAAACAGGAGTATCAGCACCGGTGAGGGTACAGCAATCGAGAAGAAATGCAACCGAACCATAGAAGGAGGGTTAACGACGCCACACACCCCACCCCGAACACACCACGGGAGGCAGGGACAGACGCGGCATTACTATACAGAGATACAAAAGGGCCATAGAACCATAAAACAAACAACAAATAGAACCCAACCCACCCATCCCACCCTGCACCCCTGTAGAAGGCTATGGCCTACCCTTCAGACAGCGTGCCTGTCGCCCTAAACCAGAACCCGAAATATAGCAAGAAAGAAAGAGAGAAGAACGAGACAAAAAGAAACAGAAACAGAAATAAAGAAAACAGGAGGGAGGAGCGTAAGAGCAGAAATCAATATGGTCGGCCGCCGCCCTCCGCCCAACCAGACAATCGCAGCAAAAACAGACCAGGACGACACCCCATCAAGCGCCATAAAACTTACAGAGGAGAGGACCACTCACCGCTCTATGGGTACAAACAACTGCGCCACTAAGTCGCATACCAATAATCAACCAGGAGTCGTGCATATCACCCCCATCCCTTCCGAACCACAAATCCCACCCACCACATGACAGTGTAAAATGAGATATTCAATACAAGACCAGCACACAATCGAAAAAAAAGTCGACTACCATGTAGACATGGGGGGTAAATCGGTCCGCAAGTGAGCAAAAGTCCGAGCAAAGAGTTTAAATGCATCAGCAATCGCAACACGGGTGATGAAGAACAGGAGTTCAGTTTCGCCGCTTGGGAGGGCGAGGGGGTCTCTGTAGTAAACAAAGGCGAAGCCATCGGAGCAGGTGCAGGCGGCAGTCCACCAATATTTCTAGGCATCCGAGCCGAACAGGGCCGCGGCACAATGTCCAAGTCCCCGGGGTCAGAACCTCGAAAAACAGGGAGCTCCAAAGTCACCGGCACACAAAATGATTTTCGATCAGCGGCAGCAACACTTGCAGCTATCGAGGGGGGCGAGGCAATGGAGTCACTGAAACAAGAGGGCGGCAAGAAGAAACGGCTGCTCAAAATGGCGGCAGATCGTGGCGGACTCACAGGGACTTCGGGGGCCAGGGATGCGCGCAGGGATCTCAGAGCTTCCAGGATATCTCTGACCGTAAGCTCACGCTCACCAGACCGGACCCCCGCGCAATTAGGCAACCCAAGCCCGCCGCCACAAGGCGATTCATGTTTCAGAGAGTCGGCCGCCATTTCGCGAAGTCAGCCCAGTCGCCGCCCTCCGCGACCCCCAAAAAACTGTTCAAAAATGTAGGACTTCACAGAGCTCCGGGGGGTTCCCAGCAATGGCAGACTTGGTGCCGAAAGGATGTCCGCCCAATGCGGGTCTCCGCCTACACCAGCACCGGCGCCCCCAACAAGCCAGAGTCCGGGCGCAGAGGTCCAGGGCCGCCGGTCAAAGCAGCGGCGGGGGAGGACCCCTTCACAGAATCAGTCCCCGGTGCATCTCACCCACATCAGCCTCGCGGTCACCAGGGCAGGCCCGCATCAGGATCGCCGGGATTTTCGCACAACGGCTCTCATCATTGGTTCACTCTCTCGACCAGGGCCGACAGTCGTCGGACCCCACAGGCTAGGTCCCGGTCTAGGTTCCACGGAGGTCCCGGTCTTGCGGAGGGCACAACTTCGGAGCCGCTGCACGTCGAAACCTCCGGGCCAAATGGTGAGTACAAGCGAGGTGTTCCGTTTCCGATTGTCCGATAATGTGTCGTCTCCGGACAGGATATTATACAGGATACATGATCAGGCCGGAGGGCTGCGGGAGCCGAGCTAAAAGGCGACCATTACGCTCGCGAGCTTGGCTCCTCCCCCGCGATCTGCATTTTCAAGCGCCATCTTAAACCCCTCCCATGCTGGTTTACGAACCCCAGCCATCACGCCCCGCGGTGGGCGTGTGCTGATGACGGCTGGGGTTCTTCACGGCCCGCCCTGTTCGTTTGTTTACAGCACAGGGGAAAAATCGCGGCCGCAGCGAAGGGGTTAAAGATTTTATTTCAGCTCGCTGAGCTGTACAGTTTGAGTGATTCAGTTTTGGTGATTATCGGTCTGAATTTACCAAAGCGCCAGCGACCTTTAACAATCGCGCACGCTGCATTGTAGGATTCTTTATCCACCTTGTAGTGTTGTGCAAATCTGTCCATGTAGATTACACATGTGTATTGTTCGAGAGGCAGAATATCGATTGGCAGAGGATATTCTTCTTCATATTCTAGATCTTCTGGTTTTTTCATTTTCAGATCAAAAGCGTGTTTCACGTCTTCTGCAGCAAAATAATTTTCCCATTGTATCCATTTTGGATCTAATGCCACACTTTTCAGATTGCATGGGCTTGTTACTGCCTCAAGGGCTGATACTGCTGTTAAAACAGATGTGCTCTTGCCTTGGGCTAGGGCTCTTTCTTTTGCTACAGCAGTTTGAACCGCTATTAGAATTTTTTCAGTAGAACTGATTTTCATTTCAGCTTGTATGTACAAATGTGATTTTTAAGCTATTGGTACCGTTTCTCCCTCATTAGGGGTCAGGTACGTGAATCTGCATCTTCCTGGGATGACTCGGATTACAAGGTTGCGTATGTTTTCGCGAGTTTGCAATTTTGTTTTAGCTAACATGTCTGTTTTCATTGATCTTAACATTTCTGTGTGTTTCTGAGTCCAATGGATTAGTTTGAAATCAGGTTTTATTAATTCATAGAGAGGTTTAACCCTCTCTGCATAATTTAGAATGTATGTTCTTCCGAAATTCAGGAAACCTAGTATTGATTGTAAGTTCTTCAGCGTTTTAGGTGCTTGGAGTACAGCACACTTCTCTAAGTAGTTGTCTGCTAGGCTTTTGCCTTCACTTGATAATTCATATCCTAAAAACAGGACAGTTAGATGAACAATTTGTGACTTTTTAAAGTTGAATTTGTACCCTTCAGCTGCGAACCCAAGTATTATGGTGTTCACTCTTTTCAAGTGTGTCTCCAGGTCATCGTCTGTAAGATAGATGTCATCGACATATGATAATGCCTCATCATCATATATTTGTAGTAACTCTGTTACTCTTGCTGAGAATAATCCTGGGCTATTCTTGAATCCCTGTGGGAGTCGACAGAATTGTTTTTGCGACCCCATTATTGAGAAAGCGGTCAAATACCTGCTTTCAGGTGCAATGTTTCGACAAAAGAATCCATTAGAGATATCTAATGTCGTTTTATATTTTTTTCGCACGATGTTATTCATTAGTGCTGCACTGTGTGAGTTTTGTACTGCAAATGTTTTGCAACAGGAGTTAAGGTGTCTGTAGTCCAAAACTAGACGATATGAATCGTCTGGCTTGGAGACAGGAAACAAAGGATTGTTCATTTGTGAGGTGCATGTTTCAATCACCCCTTGGTATTCAAGTTGATCTAAGATCTCCCTGACTTGCTTTTTAGCTTCTTGCTTAACTGGGTACTGCCTTTGTGCAGTGGGTTGATTTTTTAACTAGATTTTGTGGGGAGGAGAATCCTCATCCCATCCTACATGATTTTTATATAATGCAGGAGCTTGGGCCACTGCCCATTTTCTTGCAAATGTATATTTTTTATGAATTGGAATATGATTTGAGAAGGCAGGCATAATCATTTCTTCGCCATGAGGGCACTCCCTGACAAACTCTGGTGGCCAGTCTTTCTCAGCTAACAGGATGTCATAGCCTTTCGAAAGGTTGTCCCAAAAGAGACCCTTTATTTTCCTAGTTTTATCCCCCTCTATACGTAAAGTTATTTCGTATAATTTATGGGGTTTGCTAACTCTGTCTGCAGTTTCCACTTGAATGTATTCATTCGTGTCCACTGTCTCCAGAAGATTCATCAGGATCTTGCGAGCCATGGTTACTTCTGCTGCGCTGTCTAGCATTGTCTGGGCCCACTCTCCGTTTTTCAGTTGTGTCCTCAGAATCCTCGGCATGTTTTATTCTAATACTGGCTACCTTCTTTTTTGGAAATTGTAACTTTTTACTTTGATGAGCAGGTTCCTTGTCTTTGGACTTGACGTGCTCTTCTTTGTGTTCTGACCGTCCTCTTCTTTCCGATTTCTGTGAGGAAGTCTGAAAAGATCGAGAGGGACGTGTATCAATATCTTGATATCTATCAGGTTTTCTAAATGTATTCCTATCTCTAAGGTTGTATCTTTTCTCAGAGGGCTCCCTCTGGGGAGACTTGCCACCTCGTTCTGGAGATCTATCTCTCCGTTGAGGAGACCTTCCTCTGGACTGGAATCGTTTTTCTTTGGGAGTGGATTGTTTATTTCCATCCCAACTCTTTTTTGGAGTGTTTAGATTATTTTTAATAAAGGTTTTTTCAGGATTTTCAGTTAGTTGGGGTTTTACTGGTTTCCCACCCAAACTATCTCTTCCTAGTTCTTCATAGGATTTTTCTATGATTCTGGCAAGTTCAAAAGGTTGTTCTGCTATATCTGTTTCTTTCAATTTCTGCAGGTACTTTATATCGTCCATTGCCAATTGAATTAATCCTCTATATGCTTTTGTTAATTCTTTTATTTTAACTAAAAGTTCTTCGCTTGACATTTTATCAATGTCTGAATGTGGTGTGTAGCTGGCTAGAACCGGCCAAGTGGCTCCTGGTCTACCTAGTGGACCGAGCCTGGTGATGTGATTTTGATGTTTTAGGGCGCCATTAAACCAGAGCAGGTGCTTTTGGTAATTTAGTGAGATTTCAACGTCCTCGAAAGGAGCGTATTCATCCGGAGGTTCCTCTATTTTGTAATAGTGGAATTTGTGTGTCACAGCGTGTGCTGCTGGAAATTGTATCCATGAATAGAATACCTCTGTCTGCCGATATTCATGGGCCTCAACCACGAATATGGCTGTACCACCTCGTGATGATACTCCATTTTCTATAAGTTTTTTAGTTATAGTTCTTCTTACATTTACCGGAATGATTATAGCATTCGGGTCATTGTCTTAGAGACTTGTGCCATCCGCTAGGAGTTGAGCTGCTATTCTAGCTTTCTCCCTTTCATCGTCACTTTCCGTAATTTTTACTTACAGAAAAGTGTTTCTGTTGCAGATCAAGTTTCAAGGAAACAAAGATTAGGTGCACAATATTTTGTAACACTGTATCCTTCAAAGTTGACTGAACCAAAAACTAATACATAGGAATCTCTTCCTACTAAGTTCCGGCAGACTTTAACTTTTTACCCACTCCAGACGTCTTTTGGAGTTTTTACCGGAAAAGGGGTCTGTGTGAAAAAGCACGACTGAGTTACTCTAATGTCTTGCGTTAGATTATCGCCTTACCAAACGTTGGGCGCCGTGTAGTGTAGTTCCTATATTCCCAATAGGCTCTGCGCATTGGAATAATATAAACAGCAGTGTAGACGTAGGACTGAGGTCGACTAGGTCTCTACTGACTATATTAGACCTAATTAGTTTTGCCAGCTAGCTCAGAGGTCACTAGAAACTTTCTCGAATGTTCAGGAAAGAGTTAACTCTCCAGATTTAGACAAGAAGGGATTAGTTTCTGACAACCGCATAAACATGACAACTTTGCTCCCTCAGAATAAAGAGTGTATCTCTAGAGTCGTTTGAAAACAATTGACGGTTATTTCACTCAGTCAATCGTGCATACTTAGTTTCACCAGAGTGCAGAGAAATAGAGAGACGGGCGTTTTCAATAAAAGTTGTTATTTATAGAGCAGTCTTCTTTCTCATGCAAGAGAAATGAATTGCCACAATTGCAATACTTATCATGAAGTAAAGTGCGTACAGTAAAAGGAGTATTATGAAATAATACTGTAAAAGCATTGATATGGTTTCTTAGCCATATGATACTTTAAAATGGATAAAATATATACATACATAAAAACATTGACTGACGTACTCAACTGGTGCTTCTAATATACGCCTACCCCGGTGTACCTGACCTAAGCCTAATACGTGGGAAGGAGTAAGTAAGTTGCAGTTTAAGTTAAGTTGGTTTTTTGCCAAGAATCTGAATCAAGAATTCTCTTAAGGATTTAGTCAGCTCCTTACCTTGGTTCTAGAATGTAGGAGGTATTGTATCTCTCTCTCAGGACTCGATCTCCCAGCAACCCGCAAGGGTGACTGGAAACACCAGAGCTAGAATTTTCTCGGCAGGAGAAAAGACAGCGTCTTTCTCAGTGCATCAAAAGGGAGGGGCGGCTTCCTTCGGCTCTCGCATCAGCTGGGCTTCTGGGCAAGTAGATAGCCGCTCTGCTCCAAACCACTGTGCGTTTTCTTAAGGCAACATTGGTATATTTATACCTGAAAGGTGCTGGGTTTGACGTAAGGTTGGACATAAGATGTCACTAAGAACTAACAGTTCTTTCTGGACTCCAGGAGTTCTTGTGCAAATCAAAGCAAAAGCAGGGGGATTTCCCGGGCTGCTGGCGGCTTGGTTTGTTTAAAGAACGCGTTGTACTTTCTAGGAGTCTAGGGGAGTAGCCTTGCCGTATTTGGACTGCATTGGCTATTACTAAATATGGATATGATTCTTATGCCTATAAGGATATTTGTTATAACCTCATAAGGTCATAAATCGGGAATATCGAATTAGGGTCCTAGATAGAAACACAACAATACGGGCCTTTATCCAATAATTATACCACAATTTGGGTATCGTTGGCGTAAGACACCGGTGATAACCCAAAGGACTTCATGAGGGCAATAGAGGTTACATAAAGATTGCAAAGAATTGGGCTCAAAGATGAGCCCTGAGGTATCTCATAGGCAGCGAGTAAGATTCAGATCTAAAGCTCTTAAAGGTAACTGATTGCGCACGGTCCATAAGAAAAGACTTCAGCAGCTCTAATGCTGCACCTAGACTCGCCAAGTGTTCCAGGCAATTGATCAGGATATTACGGTTAACTATATCCAAGGCCGCAGCCAAAAGGACATGAATGGCATTGCCTCCCTTATCCACTACGGCCCTGATCTCTTCCATCGCTATTATAAGGGCAGTTTCGGTACTAAAACCACTTAAAAAAACACATAGAGTCTCATACAGCATGTTTTTTTCCTCCAGGAAAGCTGCCAGTTCTGCATTCATGGCTTTCTCAACTATTTTTGCTGTTAGTGGGAGCCTAGAGATAGGACGATATCTCCTGCTCGTCCAAATTGGGTTTTTTCAGAAGCGGCACCACAGAGGCTGTCTTCCACTCCTAAGGATATATTCCAGAACTAAACATGGACTTGAAAACTTGTGTCAGGTCAGGAGAAACCTATTCCAATATTAGTTAGAAAATATTCGGTGGTCAATGATCAGCTGGCGATCCCGACTTTTAATTTTGTAAGGTCTGGGTGACTTGCTCTTTTGTAAATGAAACAAAACTGGAGACGATAGGCTGAGCAAGTGGTTTTCTGAGAGGTTCTAAATTCCCCTGTCCTAGATGTCCATTAGTGGTGAAATTGTCAAAGAGAACTCCACCTTCTGCTGAAAAGAATTCGCTAAGGAGCCACAGAATTCCTGTGTTCCTTTCTCTGAAATATTGGATTCGGGAGCAGATACGGGGCAGAATTATTAGCAGCTTGAATTTGTTTAACAACATAGGCTGGTTTGTCTTCTATAATAACCTTTTTTAGTTACCTATACAAATTTAGTATTTTTCCCTTTCCTGAGGGTTATACTTTCTACTCCAAGTTCTTTCTGGTCTATGACAATTTCTTTTAGCCTCTTTAAGAGAATCATTAAAACCGAGAGAAGTAGGTTTACCTCTTCTGATGGATACAGGTTTAACTGGAACTAACAAGCAGACCACAGCATTTAACCAGCCTGTGAAATTATTGTTCACCACATCTGGTTGTGACCTGACCAACAGAGTGCTTAGATCAGATACTTGTAGCTTATGCCATTTTGGCGAAGGTATTAATTTCCTAGTACCTTTTACACGGGGAGATTTACAGGGAAGCTCTAATTCCCAGATCATTGCTTTGTAATCTGTCCATAAGAGAGGCAACGTCATGGGAGAAGAGAAAAAAGGATTATTCGTAAATATTCCATCAAGTGTGTGTCATGCGATCTGTGTAGAATCCTTTACTAACTGAGCAAGAGTGCTGCAAGATAGGGTTTCTGTCAGCAGTCTGGGTCTGCATGCTTCTCTAAGTGAAAATTAAAATCACTCAATATAGTGAGATAAGATTTTGAGATAGATAATTCTAAAAATGGTTTTAAAAACTGAAAAAGGGCCACTTGGCCCTTGCGTACGATAAATCAGTAGTCCATTAAAGGATTCGTTTTTTTGTGAGATCAAAACTGAATAAAAGAGGCAGCAATAGCCCTAAAGGAATCCCAATAAATTATAGCTAAGCCTCCTATTTTTTTAGGGGTCTAGCAATAGTGTAACCTGTTGGTAATGCTGCCGTTATATCCGGGCCAGCAGCTACGTCAGCCCAGGTTTCGGTGATAAAGATGATGTCAGCACAGTGTGTCTCAATAGATTCCGCCAGTTCAAATTATGTTTTAACATGTGTTGGACTTGGCCCTTTTTGCAGGGTCATCCCTGAACTTTTAGCCTTCCTCCTGTAATTTGTTGGTTTTCTGAATCTGGGCACTTTACCACTGCCGATCAGTGCTAAAGTGCATATGCTCTCCCTATTGTAAATTGATGTATGGATTAGTGACTCCATGATTGGCTGATTTGGTTAACTTGATAGACCTTAATGCAGTGCACTGAGTGTGCCCAGGCCTTGTAAATCCAAAGGCTGCTAGTGGGCTTGCAGCACTGGTTGTGCCACCCACAAAAGCAGCTTGTAAAAATGTGTCTAAGGTCTGCCATTGCAGAGCCTGTGTGCAGTCTGGTACGGTCATGCTAACTGGGCAAGAACACCCACTTGCCAGTCCCTAAACCTTCCCTTTTCTTCATATCAGATACCCTTATCGTAAGCCCAAGGCCAGGGTGCATTGTAAGTATAAGGTAGGACATGCCCTGGTGTGTGTGACATGTCCTAATAGCGAATTACAGCCATTTTCTTTCTTCACTATTGCAAGGCTACCAGTTCCCCCACAGGCCAGAATGGGCAGGTAGATTAATACATCTTATAATCCTAACTGACTCAGGGAACATGGTAAAAATTCGAGTTTAGTATGCCTGAACTCAGAATGATAAAATACATCTTTTAGTGAGGTTTGTTTTAACATTGTGTTTGAAAATACCACTTTTAGAAAGTAGGTATTTTCTTGTCTAACTATCCAAATCCTGCCCCTGCTAGGTTATGTATTCCTTGTTTGGTGTTCTTGAGTGACAGGGCTGGGGGATTCCAAGAGACAGGATGAGTCAGCCCAGTGGTGAATAGAGAGATCTGCATCTAGATGGGAGGGAGGAGTTGCACCTGAACCTTGAAGAGGGCTGTGCCTGCCTCCCACAATGCTAGCTCCACCTCCTGGGGTGCGGCTCATGTCTCTGACCTGCACACTGAAAGAAGAGAAGGAATCCTGTCAACAAAGTGCTCCAGGGCTGTGCTTTTCCTCCACAATGCTGGCTCCACCTCCTGTGGGGCTTCTGATGTTTCTGCCCCGCACTGTGAAAGGAAAGAAGGAGTCTTGTAAACAGAGTGCTCCAGAACTGGTTTGGACTAGGCAATGGCCTCTCTTCCTTGAGAGAACAAAGGATTTTGGGGTATAAATATTGGGACCCTGATCCCATGAAACTAGATCACTTTTGGACTACAAGAAGAAACCTTTGCTGAGGAGAGGAACCTGAAGAATCTGAGGAGAGACTATTCCTAAGCTGAAGTGCTGCTTAGGGGATTGGCCTGCAGTGGTTGCCTGTCTGCCAAAGAAAGGAGAAAGAACTCTGTATACTTTAGTTTCAACTTGTGAAGGATCTCCAAGGGCTTGGAAAGGAGCTGAAGTCTCTGGGACAACAGACTTCACACCCCAGCTCTAATGAGTTTTTTGGAAGTGCCTGCTACTGTTTTGGGCCATCTAAGGGACTGCATGTCGCAAGGAGCTGGAAGCGCGACTCAACGAGGAAGAAGCGTGTCGCAAGGAGCTGCTGCTGCCGTCGCACTTCTGAACAAGGGTGTCGCCGCTGGAGCTGTCGTATTGCACCGCATCGAGAGAAGTGTCTCGCAACGAGGAAGCAGTGTGTCGCCATCGCTGTGGCTGCCGTCGCATCTCTGAACAAGGAGAAGCGCACCGCCGTCGGAGCTGCTGCCGTCGAATTTCTGAACAAGGATGTTGCCGCTGTAGTTGTCGCATCGTGCAGAAGCTTCTCGCAAACGTCGGAGAAGAGTGTCGCAGCTAAAGCTGTTGCCGTCATATCGCTGAACAAGGGTGTCGCCACTGCAGTTGACGCATCGAATCGAGACTTCTCGCATCATCTGAGAAGCGTAATCCATCTGGAATATCTTCACGTCTTTATTTCTTTGCACCGGAAATTTGCTGCATTTCCATCGCTGCAACATTGCTTGTTGTGGAAGCGCAATGCATCATAAGGTACATTGACGCAAAGTGTCGCATCTTAAGAACTGAACTGAACTAAGCTAAAACTACCATCTTAAGTATAGTATTGTGTATTTTTGTCGTTATGGTCTTGTGTTAAATCTCTATAAATACTTATTTTTGATATAAACCTTGTGTGGTGTCCAATTGTAGCGTTGTCACTGGGTTACTGTATGTGGTCACAAATGCTTTACACTCTGCCTCTGATATAAGCCTGTCTGCTCCTGACAAGCTACCAAGGGGGTGAATAGGGGTTATTTTAGGAGTCGACCCCCTTACCCTGACTAGAGGCAAGGGTCCCTATTTGTCTCAAGTACCTACCTGTGCCAACTAGAGACCCCCAAATCTAACATTGGTGGTCAGCGGAGAGGATTTTGGAGTTGCATTTGTGACTCATACAGTGATTGGTGAACACTACTTAGTGAGTGCAGACCAAAACACAACCACGTACTATTTTTCCCTGTTTCCCTTTGGAATTTGGTTTTTGGAACTCTGGTTAATTGTTGCTCCTGTTGGACCTTGTCAAAATGGAAGTCAACTTTTCTCACCTGTACATGTACAAGATAGGGGAGCTAAAAGTTTTTGCAAGGAGAGGGGGCTGCCTGTGAAGAGGAGATCCACAAGGAAGGATCTTGAGGCAGTGTTGTATCGCTATAAGGTGCTACGCTGGGAAGCAACACTAACAGATGACTCTGAGGAGGAAGATCCCCAGCCTGAGGAGAAAACATTTTGGGAAGTGTTGGCTCGTGAAGAGAGGAATCGGATTCGTGCTCGTGACCGGAGGATGAGGCAGCTAGACCGGGAGTGCAATGAAATTGAGCGAGCCTTAGCAGAAAAGAAAAAGTGTGTAGCTCAGAAAGTGAGCTTTGCTGAGTTGGAGGTGGAGTCCAGCTCAGATGGTGGCAGCAAAATTGAATTTTCGAGTTCTGAGGGAGTAGTACACACCCCCAGAGATGTGGCACCTGGAGGGGGTTAACATACACCAGGAGGTTCAAGGACATGAGGTAGCTCCAGTAGTGTGCAGTGTCCCTGAGGAGAACAGGGTAACTGGCGCAGGGGTTCATGGTCCTAGTGGTCATACTGACTCTAGATTAAAAGTACAGGGAGAGGGGTTCCCCCAAGGTTGAAGTCCTGGCATGTGAGTGTGATGACTGCCCAGAAGACTGTGGGTTGAGTGATAGAGACAATCAGATACTGTCTTGCCAATCTCAGGAGAGTGGTTTGGAGTACGTGTGCGAGGCACTGGATGGTGAGGTGAAGGATAGTTTGGTTAACCGCTGTGGGGGGCTGTGTGATTCGATTGTGGTAGAGCATATTGTAAGTCCCTGTTTCCAGAGCTATGCCAACACCTGTTGGAGAGTGAGCTCTCTGACCCCAGGGAGCTCACATTGGAGGCAGACCTTTTGGTGGATTCCAGAGTGTCTGGAGAGGCATTTGGGGCTGATCTTAAGAGGAGTGGCTCAGGTATCTTTCAACCCAGAGTGGGGGAAGTGGTTCAGAGAAGCCCAGCTAGGTCCCATTGTAGTGGGACCTAGCTGGCCCCAGGGAGCTCACATCGGAGGCAGACCTCTTTGTGGATTCCAGAGGGTCTGGAGAGGCATTTGGGGGTGATCCTAAGAGGAGTGGCGCAGGTATCTTCCAACCCAGAGTGGTGGAAGTGGTTCAGAGTAGCCCAGCTAGGTCCCATTGTAGTGGGAGAAGTGTAGGGGCTCACGTCCTGTCTCAGTGGAGAAGGAGTGAATGTGGGGCTGCGTGTCCCCAGTTGCCCGAAACCCAGTCTCAGAACCTGGATGGTTCTTTAAAGGAACACCAGGTGGGGAGGCTCGGCTGTCTTGATGGACCGCCCGTTGAGGGGGATCCCCTAGTGTCTGGTGAGCTGGGAGTGTCTGTAATCAGACCTCCATCAGTTCTGGTGTCTGGCAGTGCCGCTCCAGTTGGGAGGGTACAGAGGTCCAGACTGAGGGGTGAGAGGGTGAAAGAGTCCCCAGTGGAAGAACCAGTGGGTCAGGGGCCAACCGGAAGGGCTGAGTCACCGGTGAGTGACCATGGTGACACCACTTCTGTCCTGGGGGATCTTTGTGCACTGTCAGATGGACATGGGTAGCGAGATCTGCACCAGGCAGACTATCACACCACACATGAGTTATGTGTTACCGTCAGGAGGGGCATGCGTGCTCCCAAGGAAGTCCTGGTTCGCCAGGCAAGTGTTCAACCGCAGGGGTTGGTCCCTGGGTTGGGAAGCCAGGTTCAGGTGTTGTCTGACCTGGAGGAAGGGGCAACTGTAATCAGTGTCCCGACCGAGGTAGCTTCTAGGGGTAACACTCCAGATGGGAGGGTGCAGTGCTCTGGAAAGGGGTGCAGAAGGCGGGAGTCCTTGCCCCTGCCTTTGCGGCAGCCCGAGGGTCTAGACCCTGGGTTAGAGGGCCAGGTTCAGGGTGTACCCCCTGACCTGGAAGCCCAGTTGCAGGATAAAACCACTGAACTGGTGGGTGAATTGTGCAGGACACCTCCCACAGGTGCCCTGACAATTCTGGAAGGGGGTACCGCTTCAGGTGGGAGGATACAGAGCCCCAAGGAGGAGGACCGGGTGTGGGAGAGCCCACCCCAGTCTCTGGTCCAGCCGCCGGGTACAGCCCTAGCTGGTGGGTCAGTGTCATACCTGACAGGAGGGAGAGTGGACAAAGGGTGCCAAGCACCTGGGGCTACTGCCCCCCCCCGCTCTATGACGCCACAGAGGTTTGAGAGCCCTGAGAGGCATACAGCCTGGGTCTCACTCCTGACTACTGTCAGTGGCCACAGTGAATTGCTGTCTGTCTGTTGGGACACACCTATGAGCAAGTTACGGTTAGATACTGCACAGGTGGTGTCCACAGGTGAAGAGAAGGGTTCCCCATGGATTAGCTTGGTGGACCCTGAGAGTATGGACAGAGGAATTGAAATGGGTTCAGATTGGCGTAGAACTGGAATATGCCCCTGCTGTTGCGGGCCAGGTCCATGTTCTATCGCCCAAAGCAGGGAAGCCCATCCTGGTAGTGAGTGGTCTACCCTGTGTTTTGGCTGGGGGTTGTGTTGGACTTGGTCCCTTTTGTAGGGTCATCCAAGGGCTTGGAAAAGAGCTTGCCTCCTGCTGACGTCTCAGGGACAACAGACTTCACCCCCCAGCTCCCCAGAGTTCTTTGGAAGTGCCTGCTGCTGTTTTGGGCCTTCTGAGGGACTGCATGTCACAAGAAGCCGGAAGCGCGACTCAACGAGGAAGAAGCGTGTCGCTGTTGTTGCACTTCTGAACAAGGGTGTCGCCACTTGAGCGGTCGTATTGCACCGCATCGAGAAAAGTGTCTCGCAACGAGGAAGAAGCGTGTCGCCATCGCTGTGGCTGCCGTCGCATCTCTGAATAAGGGTGTCACCGCTGTCGCAGTGCACGGCATCGAAAAAAGCGCCTCGCATCCCCGGATTATTGAGAAGCCAATTTGTCTAATTACAATGTGCACTGTATTTTTGCCGACAGGTTTGTCATTTTAGCTACAAGGAAGATTTCTTTCGTTTCAACCTCCGTGTCAATGCCCCAAAAGAATTTGGTCGAATAACGTACACATTTGTGCACAGTATTTAAATCCTGTATGTAGCAAGAGTACGGTGTTAGCTGTTCACCGGCCCTGCCAGCAGCCCAGAGGTATGTCTCCCATTTTGCTCCAGTGAGGCCTCCCTGCATGTCATGATTGTAATTTTTAGGGAGGTGATTTATTTACATGTTGTGTTAGTTGCGCAATTAGCAGACTCTTCTTTTTCAAGCGCAATGGTTAAAATCTGTAGACTTACCCCTTGAAACATTAAGGACGGTCTTGTAGTGTGTGTTTGTAATGTATTGCAAGAATGTCTTTTTAACACACTTCAGCCAAGATGTTTCCATATGCTTGGTTACCCTGTAGTAGTTGGCTATTTAAAAGGGTAATTGTTTGCCTGACTTTTTTCCCGTAACAGTGCGGTTTGATCTGTCACATAGGCTGTTATCTTTAACCATTTACTCGTCCCTAAGCCTCATTTGTTTCTGGCCTGCCAAGAGAAGCACTCATACTGCTAAGTTGTAAGCTAGCACAGCCATCTACGCTTTGCACGTAGTATCTTTTAGCCTTTTAAAACTGCCACATTCCGTGCTTTACACCTAGCAGAGCTTGCATTTCCCGTGGCTTCTCTGGCTCATGTCTTTACTTGTTTTTAACGCAATTGTGCCAGTTCATTAACATAACATTAGTTGACAGCATATATCACTTCTTTCAGCCACCGGTTACTAATCAACCTGGCCCTTACATTCTGAATACCATGGACATTTAAGAAGTCTGAGTAAGTTTTGATCCTAAGTACTTGTGCAAGTTCTTACTCCTCATCCGCTACAGGAATTTAGATCCTAGTGCCTCTGTTTTCCCTTTTTTTTCATAGGAGCTCACACAGCTCAGCTTATTTACCTGCAGCCTGAAGCAATATAGCTGTCTTCACTGGTAATTCGTCCATCATTAATATGACCAATTGATGAATCTCTCTATTCTGACCCGCCACCCGAATAATTTAATTCTATTATCCTTAGGTGCTTTCTCTTCACCCTCACCTCAGTCCTAATGAAGACCCCGCCCCCAAAGCGCCAATTTTGCTGTTCCGTTTATGCGTCAAAACGTCAACACTTTATTTTATTGTCAGGCATATATGACAGAGAATATATATATCTGCAACTATGTTATGATTTGACATTTAATGTATTTGGCAGGAAACTGTCTGGATAGTCCATTATCTAATTATTTACTAATGTATATATATGCGCACTACTGTCCTTTTTAACTAACCCTCCCATGCACTTATCACTTCACCCTTTTGTGCACCTGTGTGTTAAAAAATATTCAGTAATGAAAAAAAATGTGTACTTTATATTTTGAATCATTTCAATGTTGTGATAAAATAAAATCACATCCATGGTGGAACACCTGTATGGTGGTGCTTTACTTTGTTTAGATACAATAGATTAACTCTTGCTTTGTCTAACTGTTTTAAATTGCTCTTCACTGTGACATTACCTTGTTGTACCACTATTTACCCAGGTCCAGTGGTTGCCCGGGTTGCCCTTTTGCTACATAACTCGTTATATCCGGGCCAGCAGCTTCGTCAGCCCAGGTTTAAGTGATAAAGATGATGTCAGCACAGTGTGTCTCAATAGATTCTACCAGTTCCAAATTATGTTTTAACATGGATCTGGGGTTAATGTATGACTTTGTTCTGCGTTCTGTTCATCAATTGTTCTATTTGAATTTGTCACCCAGAGTGAGACGGGTTTGGCCAGACGTGGGTCCTGTGCTCTCCATGCCACTGAAGTCCAGCTATCCTGGCTGATGAGGGTTGAAAGCCCGAAACCGGTCCTAGGATGCTTGTCTCCAGTCCAGGGAGGACCTGGCCTGGCAGTTCGGGCTGGACTGTTCACATTGGCCGCAGGCTCAGGACTGATATGCATATGGCTGCTTCCAAACTGGAATGGCATGGTGAGCAAACAAACTATGGATTCAGGCCCAGATCTCTGTATTGGGGTGAATGTATGACATTGTTTTGCGTTCTGTCCATCAATTGTTCTTTTTGCATCCGGCGTTAATCAGTACACATCTGAATTTTGAAAGCTGGGCTCCTTCGGAATTGTGGTCTGTGAGAGATTTTCCAGATAGATCGCTTGTCTTCATAAGATTTTACAGGGCTCGAAATGGCCACAAAACTTTCCCACTGACATGTAGTTTTACTGATAATAGTGCATAAACAGTTTTTGGAAACTGGGTTTCTGCAAAAAATATATCAAATTTGCACATCACCCAGTAACGTATTCTAATTTGTTTTGATCCTATAAAAATATATTTTCACCACAGAATTACAAAAAAGCCGCCTTCATAAGTAGTGAAATATATTTGAAATGTTTGAAAAGTTCCCTTAGCTGTTTCAGTGTTGTGTCAGAAAAAAGCCTGACATCTTACAGCCTTTCATTAAACATGGTTTGCATAGCTCAATTGTCACACAGTTCTCTTTACAAAATCCTCTAACTTAAGTCACTGATAGAAAAATAAATGCAATAGGGTAAGCTGACTTTTGACCTCTGTCTCTGAAAGGCAGCACGTGACAAAATAACAATATGTAATGGCATTTGTATTGCTCTTTCACTTAGTGAGCAATAAAGATGCCTTTAAATCTTTTCTTGTCACATTTGCTCTGAAGTTAGGAGGATTTTCAACTCACCAGAAAGGGTGGGTAGTCCCTCAAAATAGCTCCTCCTGAATAAATCTTGCTCGACAATGCGAGTGGATTTTCAGAGCCCTGTTTTACATAAGTAATTTTACAGTTAAACGCAGGGCAACACACCTGCGTGTTATCCAGAGCCATTGGGATTTGAAGTGGACACATTGGATTCTTACTTGGCCCTCGCAGTGACATCAGCATGTCTCTCGAATAGGAGCGCTTGCTAGTGGCCTGTGAGTCAATTGGACCATGAGAACAAGCCCTGGTCACAGTCGAGGCGCGGACGGCCTTGCCTTGGGTGTGCAATTGGCGTGCCAGTGGCGCGGACCCACCCTATGACTGGACCCACCCTATGACTATCTAAATAGCCCGTCATGAAGAGGGCATGTCCAGGGGTGTGGCAGCACCGTGCTTTGTATTGCAAGCCGATCAAAGCAGGAGGGGGAAATAAAACATCACTGGGGTCTAGCAACGCCCTTTGCAGAGCGTAGGCACCCCTTATGTATTGCAAATACTGGTAACTTAAATCAACCAAAACTATAGGTGAGAAAATATAACAAACACAGCATAAAAAACGGCCGGATCTCCTAAGATGGCAACCAACTTCCACAAAGCCAGGCAACTCTGAAAACTGCATAAGGTGCATAGAAGGAGAGTAAAAACTAGATTTGAGACACCAACCTGTCATATTTCATCACAAATAACTACACAAGTACACAATTATGTTTTTATTTATCTTTTTCACGCTTTTCAAATATAATTCTTGGTGAATATAACAATATACAACTTTGCCTTATAAATACATTTGTTAAAGGTAAGTATTTTCTGTACATCATACCTTCAACTACGGTTATCGTCGGTATACATCATCAGTTAAGGCTGAGGCTGTTCAAGGAAGGACAGTTTTTCATGTAGCAATTCAATATATTTAGTTTACAAATAATGGTTTCTTGAAAGGTCTCCACTGAAATGCATTATAAAAATGACGAAGTTAGGTGTGTATTTGCACTTAATGTACTACCAAAGAGGTTTATCACTTAGTTTACAGCTAATGGCAACGATTATTGCCATATCAATTGGGCAATTGAATTGGAATACTAGTAACAGGTTAAAGTTCCAGTGAAGTAGTTGCAAATGTTTTTCATTGGATCTAGTGTAACTAAAACGTTTCGGGATACTGGACAAAAGTTGGACATTTGGTGTTATTCACAATTAATCTTTCCACCCCAAATCACATTAAAATGTATTCCTAAAAAAGGGAGTGGTAATTATTTTCTAGGTGAAAATATATGTTTAGTCACAAGCAAGAAGATTTATCTTTCTAGAAGAGTTTTAAAAGTGCAAAGCTACTGCAAGGGTGAAATGGCATAATCCAGGAAATCTACAAAAATCATATTTCCAGGATTCGCCCCAGAGCCATTTGTTAAAGAACATACAGTATCTAATCTCTGCAGTAGTAGACTCTAACATATGGCTGATGGGAATTCAAACTGCTTTCTAAATTGGCATTACATCAGTAGCAGAAAAAAATCAAGACAAGATCTACTGAATGAAAAAGTAATCTCAATTTTCAGCATTAGACACCTATACTCTTTTAAACTGCAACTGGAATCAACAGCAATTCTTTTTCTGTGCATTTCATTACAAGACCAAAAGCCCTTATGACACATACTCAATCCAGTAAACACCATTTCTAAATAGTCACATCAAAATTCCACCAGGAAATTCTACCAAAGCACCATGTGAAATAAAAAAAAAACCTTAGAACAATTTACAAAACATTTTAGTTTGAAAAAGTGTTACATTTTAAAGGTCTGTGCAGTCACATTGATTCCTTGAACAAATGGGGTCAATATCAGTTGGGAAATATCATGCCAAAATTGACACAAGTGGTCACTGTTACAAACATACAGTAACAATATATGTAAAAGTCACTGATGTTTTTTCAGGTAAGTTTCATACAACATCTTAGTGTGATTGGCACAATCTGGTTGTGCACACATTGGAAGGATTTTTTCACACATTGCCCTCATGGGTGGTAATAAACGTAGCAACTTTCATTGACATTTGGAGGAACTGCACATGCTCCATTTTTTTTAACAACCCATATGTGACAGAACAACAGTAGTGTTACCAGTCTAACCAAAGAGATGCAAAGCATGCTTCAAAAGCACACGATGTCCTTTCAAATTGGGGAATATATTATACTCCAAAATAAAATAAACGCAGTTAGTTGACCTCAGTTACAGCAAGAAAACATATTTAAACATGCATGCTCCATTCTGGAAAAAATTAAATAGATAATGTTGCAACAGCTCTCAAACAAGGAAGGATGGGGAAAAAATAAATTGCACAAAAAAAGACTGATGCTACTGTTCAAAAATGGATATAGTAGTGACTAAAATAGAGCAGCACTCAAAAGAAGCCCACACAAACAATCAGCCCTGGCAGTTCATGTTATTCAGTTCAAACGTCAAGCTTAATTACATTCTGTGGAGAATTGCATATTAGGTAATTTCATCATGTACAAACAGAAGCGGTCTACAAATATAGTTAAAACAGAAAACAATACAGCATGCAGCAATAAGTAAACAGCAGTGGGAAAACAAGACAAGACTGAATGAATGCATCTTAAACTACAGTGCCGATTAATCAAACTTTCAAAACAGTTGTGCCAGCAAAAAGCACATCTTCAGTTCACTTGTGTTTGTAATATTTCGGGATTCCAGAGAGCAAAATCCCAACAACAAAAAATACTAATAATTACATAGTGAGTGCAAAAACTGAGTAATGGCAAATCTTAATTTACACATGGGAATCAAACCTTCATCGGGTAAGGCTGATTTGTGCAGCATATAAATCCACTTGAAATGTGAACATAGAGCTAGAGATTGTGAGATTAATGCACTAGTAGTACAGCTTTGCCTGTACTGGTCTATTCTACTAACTGACCCACAATGATGTACTATTGTGTACTGCATCCTGAAACATGCATCACTGAGATTCAACATAGTTCATATAAGGAATGGTAAAAGGGAACTTTGGTTCGGGAAGAACAAGGCAGGATACACACACACATATATATACATACACGTGTTAATATTGGAAATAACAAGCTTGCATCACCGTTGTTGGAATCACCTGACATGAGCTCCCCTCAACCTCGAGTCAGAAGTATGTAGTCAGGCAGGCCCTGCGACCTAGACCGGCAGCAACTGATGGACAGACAAGTAACCCTTGGACAAATGCGCGAACAAGAAAACCCAGATTGATACCACAGATAGGTAGCGAAACCACAATGGTCTTAGGAGATTGACCCCAATAATACACCCTTGGCTGGAGGGGTGCGCATTCCCAAAACACTGTGAAGTCAGATGCCACACTGAGTTAGGAACATTCAAGCCAGTCAGAACACAGCATGCACACTAAAAGCAGTGATCACATGCTCCCCATGCTGGACATCTGGACACGTACCCACTGGCCCTACATTGTGTCCACGTAAAGTTGAGACTCACTTGCGCTTCTTATCAAATAACCGGATTTATAGTCCTGTGATTAGGCCCAGATTTCTGTCTCCAAAGGAACGTTCAATTACTTTATGATGCTTCATTAAACCAACTAATCCTGTTTTGCCAAATGACTATTTTCTTTTGTTTTTACAAGG
Source organism: Lissotriton helveticus (assembly GCF_964261635.1). NCBI lineage: Eukaryota > Metazoa > Chordata > Amphibia > Caudata > Salamandridae > Lissotriton > Lissotriton helveticus. The sequence continues at coordinate 2,026,817,734 of NC_136063.1, forward strand.
TAAATTCACATTTGAGCAACATCTGTGCACACACATATATGATACATAATGAGTAACAGTGTTTTATGGTTCAATATTAGAGATTCTGGTGACATTGTAAACCAAGTTGCTGAAGTTCGAGTGGTTTTCAAATGTCATCCAATGGCGATACAGGATCATTCTAGATAATGTTAACAATTGGGACATTTTTAAGATTGCATGTTTAGTTTGAAGCAGTTACCTTTAAAAAAATGTAAAACTGGGAAATATTTATTGAGCGTGGTAAGTGAAACAATGGGCTCTACTCTCTGGTTGTCTGCACCACAACAATAATTAACTAGGTAAAAATGGAGAAATTTTAAAACAAAAACAGAGTTTGTCTGGTTAAAAACATTTCGACTGTAGAAGTGGGAGATTGTTCAAGCTGTTCTTTTCACAGTGCAGCTAACAAAGGGCACAGATTATAATGTTTAGATTTTGTTTACCTTCCTTGAGTAGATTACTCGTAAAACAACTGATTAATGTCTGTGCCAGTGCAATACTGAGGACCTGTGGCTAAGGTGCTTACTGCATAGTTAGGATTTATATGGCACACAATTCACACATTTCAATCAATAAATACTCTTTCCATTTCACATGGATCAAAAAATACTTCCAGAGAATGTGCCATACAATGCCGCATAATCTGTCTCTTCTTGCATAATTTTAAGTAACCCGGTAGCATAATCTGGTTCTCTGTGGCAACATGATAGTAGTGACCCCAACAATTGCAAAGTTCTGCAGAGTGGTTTCAGGACTGTCATTATGATGATGTAACCTATACTTCAAAGGAAGCCATGAAATATTGGGCATATTTCACAGGTTCCAGTGAAGTATGGATTGTTATGTTACTGCATTTTCTGCAATAAAAGCATCTAGTTTACATAATTATTTTTTCTCAGCTTGTTCCTGGAGGCAATAAAACACTACGGTACAATATTTAGTTTTCTATGTTCAACAATCATTTTGTCTTTGAAAAACAAATTCATTTTTCAGCTTGCTGCCCACATATAAACATACATTTAAAAAAAATAACGGGCAGGCCACCAGGATAATGCTACAATGATGGACCAAATTATGTGGCAAGGCTATAAAAAAACGAATAGGTCACGAAAAGTCAAATTTTGCTGCACATTATGTGGTTCTATTGTTTTGATCGATTTGAGGCAAAAAAACAAAATGACACTATCAAAATCTGCAAATTAAGCGAAAACATTATGTGCCAAGTCTGCTAGACCCATAACTATGCTGTAAATACAACACCAGAGAATCACAATTCCAATGCCCCTCGCTGTTGTTTTATTAACAACCTACTCATAAAAAGTAAACAAAACCTATACAGTCTAATTTGAATTCGAAAAAGTATTTTTAATAGTATTTTTTTAGTCTACATTCTTAACTACATAAGTGATGTTCCTTTTTTATTGCAATCAACCAAATAGAACAGTCACAGTTTTTTAACCACCACCAGAATGTAATTTAATACAAAAAAAAAGATGTGTAATGTGTAACATGTTTCAATATTGCCTTCTTAGGGTTCCTCTAACATTAACAAACCACCTAGTTTTCTGGTTTTAGATGTTACCTGAACCCCTCAATGGAAATACAGGACCATAATAATCTAGCTATTATGTATTTATATATATATATATATATATATATATATATATATATATATATATATATATATATATATATATAATACATAATATATGAATATATATATATATATATATATATATATATATATATATATATATATATATATATATATATATATATATATATATATATTTGTTTTTTTTTATTTACAAAGAAAAATATTTCACCTCACTCCAGGAGAGTAGATTTCCTTACTTCAATTTTTCTGTAAGTGCAATTTTCACAGCAACCACCAACGCATTTCAACCAAAAAGGTCTTGCTCACGGTATCGGGAGTCCCTCATCAATTTTTGTATTTATACTCTCTCCCATTTAAGCCCATTGTGAGGCATTATGGGAGTCATTGTTTTTTCCTCTTAACAGTGGCAAGAATAGCCATTGATCTCTTTTTTTCTTGTTTCTTTCTGGGTCCAATCTTTGATGTTACACTTTGGGCTGCTTACATATCAGGGGGTGTGTCTTTATCCATTGTTATTTCTACAGTCATAGTGATTTTACTTCTGTTGTCTTGAATATAATCTCACATTTAATTATCTTCTGTTATTCTTTTTGGGACCATGTTTCGTGAAGCTCTTTGCTTTTTCATACATGTGGTTCAGTGCCCAGTCTAAGTTTCTTTTGCATTTATTTGATATTAACCATTTGGTCCATATTGTCTTTTTGCAGGTTTTGGTTAGCTAAGTGCTTAAGCAATCTGAAAGCTTCACCTTCATCTGTAGTTATTTTCAATAGTTAGCAGGCTTAGTGCCATCCCATATATGGAACACTTGGATCCTCTTGCTTTTCTTACTGTCCCTTTTTCTTTTCTGGAGGTTTCACCTTCATCTATTGTTATTTTCAACTGTTAGCAAGTTTAGTGCCTTTCCATTGTAAATATTGTTTTTATCATCCCATTTATTATTCTTAGAGTTAAGGTTTTAGTATAAGTATTAGCACTTTATTCACTTGCATAGCACTTGGCATTTTACTTTAACAGAGAAATTGGTTTGCAAAAACAATTGAGGCTGCAAAGCACGGAAGCACTTCAGATAATGGATGCTCTATAATAGTAAACAACATTAAAGTAATGAATGTTTAGCACCTGATATCAATGTTTATCACACGAATATGGTTATCACACTATTGAGTGTGAGTTGGTTATAACAGCATTTAAGCAGTTATGAGATACCGAAGTAATCACAACTATAACATGGAAAATATAGCAATTGGCATTTGTGCAGGAATATTTCCATATTAGTGTTTGTATACTAATATGGAAGAGACTAGGGGGTCCATTATGATGTCGGGCGGATTTCCACCGCCAGGTTGGCGGTGGCTACCGCCAGCCTGGCGGAGGAAATCCGCCCGACATCATCAGCACAATTCCCCTCCGCCAGCGTGGCTCAGTGGTTAGGGTGGCAGACCCGGAAGCTGAGATCGGCCATGGACCAGGGTTCGATTCCCCGCCTCGGCGGGTCTCGGGCTCAAAAATTCCACGGACTCGACAATTCTCGCCCTGGTGTCTACTCGACTCACGGGGTCACACTCTGCGACTCTGGGCAATAGCTTGGTTAATCTCCACTACGGCCCCTCGCGGCGGGATGCCTGGCTTTCACCTTGTGGATACCCTGCCGGGGTATCTCACAGGGGAATACCAGGACGGGTTCCCTAAGCAAGCGCCTTGATGCCTTCGGGTGATACGTGCGCTATATAAGTCGCAATACATTTACATTTACATATTAGGATGGCGGAGGGGACCGTGGCGGTGCGAAACACCGCCCGCTTGTTTTCCACCCCGGTCGCCTAGCGGCCGGGGCGGAAAACCTGTAACATGGTGGCGGTGTCTTGTAGACACCGCCCGCCATATTACAATGTGCATTTCACCTTGCATTTCCGTGGCGGCGATGCCGCCACGGAAAGGCATGCGGAGACTCCCTGCGGGGGCCCGTTGCGGGCCCCCTGGGAGTCGTGGCTTGGGGGGTTGCACATGGGGGGTACCTATGGTACCCCCCCACATTTCAAAGTGCAACATGGCAGGCACCGCGCGGTGCCTGTCATGTTGCACTTTGAAATGAAAACGTGCACTTTTAACATGGCAGCGGGCGGAGATTTCTGCTCCGCCCGCCGCAATTGCACCCGTACAGGATGCGCCCGCCTGTGTGGCGGGCGCATCCTAATGCCCTGATCGGGACCCCCGCCCTTAAGGCGGGCGGTCCCGGGTCCCGATGTGATGGCGGGCGGACTAAGTCCGCCCGTCATCATAATGGACCCCTAGGTCTCGAAACGCGTTGAGTGAGTTTGCCGGTAAATTTTGCGAATAAAACACTGCTTTGTGCATTTAAGAGTTCGTGGTGGCTGTTTTTTCCAGGATCTGGAGAGGTGCGCAGCATTAGTTGGATTAATATATATATATATATATATATATATATATATATATATATATATATATATATATATATATATGGCGGGGGTATCCTGTAGTGCGCTGCTGGCCAGCGCAGAAATGTCTGACAGGCGTCTCCCTTCGAAGAAAAGAGCAGGAACCCAGGGGAAAGGTTGGAGGGACTTTATTATTGAAAGCTCACAGTCCAATGGCGGCGAATGCATTTCGGGCGTTCCCTTCTTCCCTTCTTCAGCCGCTATAAAGGACAATCAACCCATCCCCGCAATTTTCACCTACCTTCACTGCGGCCACACTGCATTGTGGGTGTTGCAGTCCCAGGAGGATGTTGGACTGCAGCAGGTGAGCACGATTGCCAATGGGGGAGGAGCGGTACCCACGTGACATACTCTTATGGCAGCAGGAAAGATCTTGGTGATGGAGCACGAGTCTGGTGTTGGGCGCTGAAAAAGGGAATGCCCGAAATGCATTCGCCGCCATTGGACTGTGAGCTTTCAATAATAAAGTCCCTCCAACCTTTCCCCTGGGTTCCTGCTCTTTTCTTCGAAGGGAGACGCCTGTCAGACATTTCTGCGCCGGCCAGCAGCGCACTACAGGATACCCCCGCCACGTCTATGGGTCCAGATTGCAACTGGCATGCCTCACGGCTTCTCTAGTGGTTCGGTTACGAGCACTCTCTGGTACCCGCCCTGGCCAAAGGAGAAAGGGAGCAGCCGAGGTATTCTACCTCCCTTGGGCTGATTGCTGTCCGCGTCGCGCCCCTGCACACTGATTCCTGACGCTAGTGGCTGTGGCGGCATTGGGGACTCGAGGAGGGTCTTGTTGTTTGGAGACTCTGTGGGGTGACACATCGAGCCTGCTAGCCTACAGGGGTGCCGCTATAGAGGACAATCAACCCATCCCCGCAATTTTCACCTACCTTCACTGCGGCCACACTGCATTGTGGGTGTTGCAGTCCCAGGAGGATGTTGGACTGCAGCAGGTGAGCACGATTGCCAATGGGGGAGGAGCGGTACCCACGTGACATACTCTTAAGGCAGCAGGAAAGATCTTGGTGATGGAGCACGAGTCTGGTGTTGGGCGCTGAAGAAGGGAACGCCCGAAATGCATTCACCGCCATTGGACTGTGAGCTTTCAATAATAAAGTCCCTCCAACCTTTCCCCTGGGTTCCAGCTCTTTTCTTCAAAGGGAGACGCCTGTCATATATATATATATATATATATAATAGTGCTAAATCAGGGAAGGACAGACCAACAACAGGATCAGGGAAGCCAAAGAGGACGCGGCAGAGGAAATCGGGGAAGACCCAAAGGAACAAAAAAGCAAAAATTAGACAGCAACGCCGGAAAACAGCCCATGGGAATGATGACAAGGGGCAGCAAGACTCAAGCATGACGGTAATCAATTTATCTACTAGAACATTAACTGTACATGAGCATGAGGTGCTATCCTTAGGATTGTCGTTTTGCCCCTCTAGCAATTTCAATTATGCCCAGACAAGAATTGACTTATTTTATTTCTCGAGAAAACTGAAACTTAAGAAATGGTTTGAGACTCATCCTTTTAAGCCTCCTTCTACCGGGAGATTGAATCCTAACAGTAACCTGGATTTAAATGATATGGAACTTATGGAAATTATTTCCTCAGGGGTGGTCGATGGCAATAGCTATCTGTCTGATGAGGATGTTGACACCAATGTTAATCCAGGGAGCACCTTTAAAACCAAATCTAAGTTTATTCCGCAGATTGTATGCAAAGCTGTGGAAGTTTTCGAGAAAGGTGTTCTTTCTGATCTTAAAAAATTAAGACCAGAACAGATGCCCCACAATAAGAAAAATCTATCTTTTGAACAACATAATGCAATCAAAAACTTAAAAACAGATGAGAGTATTGTTATTCGTAATGCGGATAAAGGTGGCAATGTTGTAATTCTGGACAAAGATAGATACCTAGCGGAGGGGCATAGACAATTGGGAGACAGAAACTGCTATGAGCTTAGTACCTTTGCAGATTTCAGAGCCACAAAGGTTCTGTTTGAGGCTAAATTGGAGGATTATCGTGATAAAGGTTTGCTTACATGGGATGAGTACTTGTTTCTAAAATGTGATCACCCTAAGATTCCGATCTTGTACCTTCTCCCCAAAGTGCACAAAAATGCCACTGATCCACCAGGGAGGCCCATAGTATCATCTATGGGCTCACTATTGGAGAGTACTTCTCAGTACATTGATCACTTTTTAAGACCATTTGTAGCTGCTCTACCCACATACTTAAAAGACACGACACACTTTCTCAAGAGTATAGAAGGAATTGTCTGGGAAGACACTTATATTCTTGTAACCTTGGACGTGAGCAGTCTTTACACTTGTATTAAACATAATCTTGGATTGCAGGCTGTGGGACATTTTCTAAAAGCAAGATCCATTGCATTTCTCGAACATTCCAACATGTTATTAGATCTGATTGAGTTTTGTCTTACACACAACCATTTTCTTCTTGATGAGTTGATCTACCGTCAGTCACAGGGCACGGCGATGGGCACCTGCTTCGCCCCCAGCTATGCCAACATCTTCATGGGGTGGTGGGAGGAGCAGGTGTCCAAGTGTTCGCCTTTAACAACCAGGTTGTCCTGTGGCTGAGGTATATCGACGATATTTTTATGATTTGGAATGGCTCAGAAGAATCTGCCAGACAATTTGTGTGCCAACTCAATAAAAACTCTATGAATTTACAGTTTACAGCAGGAATACACACTTCTAGAATAGAGTTTTTGGATGTCTTGATAGAAATACAAGGGACTAGAATGACCACAAGCCTGTATAGAAAAACTACTGCAGGTAACAAGTCTCTTGAATGCGAGAAGCGCACATCCCAGGCGACTGGTAGACAGTATCCCCTATGGGGAACTACTGCGTGCCAAACGCAATTGCAGTACAGCTGAGATGTTTGAAACAGAAAAATCAAAAATGATTGCACGTTTCAGGGAAAGAGGGTACAGCAATAAAACTATACAAGGGGCAGTTGCAAGAGCAGATACGAGAATCAGGAGGGATCTCCTAGATACCAATGTGGATAAAGAAGTTGAATCTAATATCAGATTTATAACGACTTTTTCAGGACAATCAAGTGAACTGAAAAGGATTCTTAATAGACACTGGCATGTGCTGCTTACAGATCAGCATCTGAAACCACACCTCAAAAATTACCCCCAAGTAACTTTTAGAAAGAGCAGATCACTTAGGGATGAACTAAGTCCTAATGCAGTGATAGGAGTTACGAAACCTAAAGATACACCGGGGTTCAGATGTTGCAGATCGTGCAAGGCATGTCGCAATAGTGAGAATTGTAAAGAGGTCATTGTACCTAGCACGGGAAGAATTTTCACAATACATAAAGCTCTGACTTGCAATACCATGTACTGTGTTTACTTGTTAATATGTCCCTGCAACAAATGGTATGTGGGCAGCACTACTTTGAAGGCAAAGGAAAGAGTGCTTCAACACATGAGAGCCATAAAAAATCATAACACACAGTACCCAGTTGCTAGGCACTTTTTCGAACAGCATTATCAAAATGAAAGTCTACTGAAAATGGTGGTGCTGGACAAAGTAGACCTGGGTACACGGGGAGGAGACAGAACCTCATGCTTACGCAAGTTGGAATCAAGATTTATTATCGATTTTGAATGTACATATCCACAGGGGTTGAACAATCATGAAGAACTGTCTGTTCATCTGGAGAAGTAATAAAAGTACACATAAACAAGAAAAGAGAGGTCAGATCTATCCCCTGATCAATCTAGGAGAAATCTCTACAGACCACAATTCAAGGAGTCAGAACAAGGTTAACACACCCGATTTGGGTGGTAAAGAAAACCCTCACACACTGACCTAGTCAGTGTCATGCTTCATCATCGGGCCCCACCAAAGAGGCCGAGTGCCTCTTCGGTGTGCTACGACGCCAGAAAGACTGCGGAGCTGGTTGTGTGTGGAGGGCAGTGCTCTAGTTTACAGTGAAGTATTAAAAGTGCCTAAAAAAAAAGGGTATCAAAAATAAACTTTAATGACTGATCCCTAAGGCACATAACAAAGAGTATTAAGTGTCTGTATTTAGTTGCCAAGGTTCAGGGTTGGTTAAATACAGGATATACTCAAATTAATCTAGTCAACATGTTTCTGCCATAAGGGTGGTTATTACCAAGGCATTCGTCAGGACTAAACCCCGGCGGTATGGGCTCTCTAATCACCCACCCTAACCTGGGGACGTGAAAGTGAAAATTATAAAGGTGAAAAAAGTGCGTAAAAATGTGGGAAGAGTAAAATACTCATTCCAAAAATACTCCGTAAATTTGGAGTGTCACAGCACTTTCAAAAGGGGCGCTACTAGCACCATGGGTCTCGGGAGGGGGTCGGAGCGACCTGGCACATCGCCCTCAGCGCTCTCGACCCGCTGAAAACCTGGTTGTGGCCTCAATACCGGACCCCGTGGATGGGACACTTAATACTCTTTGTTATGTGCCTTAGGGATCAGTCATTAAAGTTTGTTTTTGATACCCTTTTTTTTAGGCACTTTTAATACTTCACTGTAAACTAGAGCACTGCCCTCCACACACAACCAGCTCCGCAGTCTTTCTGGCGTCGTAGCACACCGAAGAGGCACTCGGCCTCTTTGGTGGGGCCCGATGATGAAGCATGACACTGACTAGGTCAGTGTGTGAGGGCTTTCTTTACCACCCAAATCGGGTGTGTTAACCTTGTTCTGACTCCTTGAATTGTGGTCTGTAGAGATTTCTCCTAGATTGATCAGGGGATAGATCTGACCTCTCTTTTCTTGTTTATGTGCAATTGATTGGGGACTGAGAGAGTGTCCTCTTCTCCCTACCTCTCCCTTTGTTGTCCAGAAGTAATAAAAGTAACATGACAATGAATTTCTGAGAAAGTAACCATGATAAGTGAAAAGTAATGAATTATCGGATTTATGAATGTTGAACATTATTCTGTACATAGCTGTTGCCGGAAATGTACGCCTTGATTTTAAAATACTTGTTTTAAAATTCACAGATATTTTGCACGTGGGGACTATTGGATATGGTACAATCCGGGATAGGATTCAGCATTGAAAAATAAAGGATGATCTGTCCATGTGATGTATAAAACAAACGTTGACCCAGAGGATACTGAATCAGTATTTTGTACATAAGTGTCCTCTTAACTTAGCCGTTCTCTGTTGGTATTATATTCTAATCAATTCGATTGGGACTTGTATACTATACTGCGAGCTTAAGAGATATTGAATTCATGCCCACTTGGGCGATATCTGTAAATAGGATGATTATTTTGACTATTTTGAGGCTCGACTAATTTGCTTTAAGAGTATATGCCCACTTGGGCATAACAATTGATTTTACCGCAGGAATATGGCTTAATCTGATCAAAACATTACATGAATTGTATGTTTCTATTTGCATTTAGGCAGTAAACCGCATCATGTTGGTTGAGATCCAATCACTTTACCATTCCAAAATGTCTGCCATGCATTTACACTTGGGGGTGAGTTTGAGGTAGTCCTTTGTCTATGTTAATATTTCACTGGTATGTAAAAGGACAACGTTTCTGAATCCATAACAAACGTGACCAAGCCGTTAGGTGAAACGCGTTGTTTGTTTTGCTGCCGAATAAAATACTTTTTGAAGCACAGCAACTCCTTGAGTGTCGTCGCACGTTTCCTTTGCATGGGAGATATATATATATATATATATATATATATATACATTTATGTGATATGTATATTTTTATCTATTTATGCATATTTATAAATATTTAACTAAATGGTTATTTATACACACAAATGTATTAACTGTGGAATTAATGATTTTTATAATGTTCTAAAACCCATGTATAGAAATGAAATCTCATCTTAAACCATATGTACTAATGTGAACATGAAAAGGTGCCTCGAGAAAATCGAAACTTATAGTGTTTCTTTTATGTCAACTATCACATGTAGGGGGAAAAGGGGTGTGCACAAAGCATTTAAAAAAAGGTGTGATCAAGGGCACCTGGTGCTCGAAACGTGTCAGAGGAGTGAGGAAGAATAAACACTTGCCAATCTATCCGGGTGCCCGTTTCTCTTTGTTCGCAGAAGAGGAGGTTCTGAGAGTCCTGTGGTTATATATATATATATATATATATATATATATATATATATATATATCTACAAACACATGTATATGTAAACATATACATTCACAAATCTGCCTTTTTGAAAGGTCACCCCAGTTTTTTCACCTTTTTTGCAGCCAATTTTTGCTGGCTTTAGAACTCGAGAAATAATAAATTGCCTTTGATTCCACACTAAAACATTTTCTGTACACTGGAACTTCCTATGTGTCCTATTATACTTACCTATAAGTCCATGAATTGCACATGGTGCATTTTGTGCAGCTATGGTATGGGAAGTTAAATGTCACATGTGGGCTGCAGTGCATATTTACATAACCAACAAGTGACAAAAAGAGATTTCAGGAAGGAACACTGCTGTACTGTTGCTCGACTGTAGCTTGAATGCACAGCAGTGACATATGGCACGAAAATATGCCTTTGTCATGTAGAAAAAGCCTATGTTTATTTGTTCACAAGTCACACATGAAGTGTACCTTGTAAGCCCACAGGGCAGGGTGCTAATATATATATAAATAAGCTACATTACATACTGGGGTGAGTGTCCCCTAGTGAAATACATCCCCAAATCTATTTCACTGTGTAGGTCTGGCTAGATTGTTCCCCAACAGGCGTAGGTGGGATTAAAATATTTATTTTCCACCTCCACTTAGGAAAGGGCTAGAAAAATACTTCAAAGTTATTTCCTGTTTATTATAAAAAACCTAAAAAAAATAATCATCATATCCGACTTTTGATAACTTAAGCAGAAAATAAGTAACTTTATAAAAATGTACTTTTGGCTGAGACACAAATGGTTAAAAATCAGTCATGCCACTCATCACACCCCTAGACCTGAAATACAAATCATTGGCAGGGTGAGTTCGCAACTCCGGATCAGGGCACAATTGCTTTTCCTTGTCCCTAGGAAAGGCAAACAGGTGTTAACATCTGACCACTAAGCAGGGATTGGGCATCCAGGAATGGACAACTATAGTTCCTAGAACAAAGGGCAGCTTTAGCACTCCTAACTTAGATATGCCAGGGAGGGATTTTCCTTTCCATTGCCAGGACCCCAGTAGACAGCCAGGCTCTAGCTACAGGGAAGAAGGGTCCGACCATATTGAAACAGGGGATCCTGGGCAATCTGTCAGTGAGACAAAGATGAAGTGCAGCAAGAGGAGGAGGTGACTGTGAGAAACTTGTTAGGATTGGGTGGGTTCTCCAATCACTGGCTAGTGCACATGATAAATCTGGCACCTCAACTACCACTTCCCCGGAACAACACTGGACCTGGCAAGGCTCCATATGAAGAAGTTGCTTTGCTGGAAGAAGACTCCTGATTCCTGCTGGGAGATTCCACAAATGGGACTCAAGGCATCCTGAATCCTGCAGGCACCCAGGGACTGTAACTGCTCTCCAAGGTTCAAGTGGCTGGGCTCATGTTTACTGCTTCAGGGACATAAAAAGCAGAAGGACCAAGAGGGTTGAGCTCGGCAAAGATGACTACACCCTGCAGGAGAGAGACCTTGTACCCAGAAGCATGCCCAGAGGAGCTAGGGGTTGCAGGTCTGACCAGAAGATGATTTCCCAGAAGGTGGATATTAAGTATGAAGGTAAAACCTTTGACACTCACTTGGTGTAGCTGACCTTTTCATCGCAGCTGACCTGAAATTGCTCTTAGGTCCCAGTCCACCATGACTGTTGTGTTTTCAATAGAGCTTACCTTCTTATAGGAACGATTTGACTTGAAACTTCAAAGTTCATATCTCCGGTTCTTCTTGCCCTATTCTGATGATCTTGGTAACTTTTTTATGGTGCTGTGTTCTTTAATGTAAAATTGTTGGTACTGCTTTAACTCAACATACACCTCTCTGGAGATTGCCTGCAGCTATAGCTACCAGGGATTAAGCAGAGATTTTCTCAGAACTGTGTTTTGGACTAACCAGAGTGGGGTTATTGAGTTGGTATAGGTCCCCAGTGTCCCAAATTAATAACCCATTTTTTTTTACATGCAAGTATTACACGTCTGGGCTGTTTTATTGAACAAACTACAGTGCAGTGAAGTAGAAACCCATATAGCACAGAGAACCATATTAAAGGCAAAATATTTCCCAGGTTTTCTGTGAAACGTGGGTTTCATCACCAAAATGACAGAAATGACAGATCCTAACTATTGTGCACAGTTTTAGTCTTTTCCATTGTTTAATCTAATTTCTATTAATTAAAGGTAAGCTAAGCTTGACCATTCTATTCCTAATCAAGGTCCACTGTTAAGGGAGCCTTGGAGAGGACAGCTTCAACAAGTTCACATTTCTACTAATATAATGTTTTCTAGCAAGGGTTGTTGTTTCTAAATGTTTACAGTCTTAGCAAAAAATGATGTTCTGTATTTTTCTTGCCTTTTTCCCACCGACCACCAAACAGTATGGTCCAGTATTTAACGGTCTACAATAAACTCTATATTCAAGTTAACTGACCCAACATAAAGGGTTATGTGCAATACGGTGCTATATTGCATCTCAGGGTTACAATGATATTAACAAATGACTCGTCTTTTGGTGTCAATGTTGATGGTGTCTTCAGGACCCCTCAATAGCAATATAAAACATATTACATGATGAATAATCTCTCTGTCACTACATCTATATATATCTACATGTAAATATGTGACTATACACACACATATATATATATATATATATACATATATATATATATATATATATATATATACACACACACATAAATATAGATATTTCGCCAAGTAGTTTGATGCTCTAAGGTATCAAAGGTTAAATCTGCTACACAATATGATTTCAATATGCACTGTGTAATGGGGATCAGTGAAAACTATAGCTACAGAAAGTTTAAGAAACCTGAGATTCAACAAACAAAAAGAGGGGCTCTGGCTGAGTTACTCCTAGGTGATGGGTGGCCAGCTACACTGTGGATGGATCTCTGGGCTAGGCAAAATATATTCTTAGTCTTGGCCTCGGATGGTTTCAAAATGTGAAGACTTTGGGAGGAGATTGTGTTCATGACCGCAGTGAATGCAGTGCTGCAGTGATGCAGAATGCAAGGGTATGTACTGGATGCCTCTGTGTACAAGCTAGTCATTACAGCTGAAGTGTATTTTTGTCTTTGATTTTGCACTTTCGTTGTCAGATAGAAGTTAAGTTCAACTCATTAAGGTTTTACAATTTTTCCATGCACTCTTTCCGAACAATTAAATAGACTATCAACACATTTTAATCCAAAGACCAGTGATGACTTGGAAAAAATAAATAAATAAAAAAAGAGCAGTTAGTTCTTACCTGGAAGAATGTGCGACTGAATGCTCTATTGCACAACAAAGAAACTTTTCCTTTTCAAAATAAGATGCTTTATCGTACAGTACCACTGAAAGCCCTAAAATGTGAACAAAGGGTGTTTGCACTCACAGTCTGAATGGATCAAGATTGCCAAAATACAGACTTGAAAGAATAGTATAGTTATAAAAAATATTAGGTATATATTATGGCTGTTTCTGTAATTTCACTGAGCAGGAAACATTAAAAGTGAATATATGTGGTTCTGAAAAAAACAAGTAGGAGCATTTCATAAAGACCATGCATGTAATCAGTAAAGCTTTTGCTGAGATACAGTCTCGAAGGAGGAAGAGAAGATCGAAGTGTTAATGGTTCACCCTTAGTTTGAGCTTAGCCAATAGTACCTTGACTACTCCGATAGCTCTTGTGGAAGTAGAAACCAATAACAGCTTAGTTTGAATGCTTCTTTGAGGACACTAAAGTGTAGGAGTAGTAATCAAAGTGTTCACTATAAGATGGTTCAATGCTCCCACCTCATTGTTGGGAAAATAAAATAGACGGTGAATGCCCAGTGACCTAAAGATGGCTTGGTGCTGATAAATCACAACTATACCCTTGTCCTAACTCTTAGTTGTGAGGATTTCGCATTTTCTAGTTTTGTTTTGGTATCTATCGATTTTTCAAAGAAACGGACTAGTGCTGGTTCATTTAGCAAGGAGGCAAGGATCTGCTCAAAGGAAAATGACCAGCCACTCTCCACCTTGGGCTGGGAATTTGATTTTTCAGTCATTTCTGCTGCACCACTCTTCTGGGGGTGAAGAACAGGTTCATTCTCTGACTCTTCTCCAAAGGGCTTGCTTTTTGCTGTTGCAGTGGGACTTTGTAGAATACGGCCAACTTCTTCCATTTTGATCAAGAGACTGGTAACAGCTGCGATGGCCCGATACATCAGCTCCTCTTCAGGGTCTCCTTGGAATAAGTTGTACAAAGTATTTGAGAACTGAATGAACTGGAACTGTAATGGAAAATAAGGGAAATGAGCAAAAATTAAGTTATTCTTAAATCTATTTGCTTATGTATTCTGTAACTGATTCAGATTTCCTAAACTCAACTTCTCTCATACATCGCATCTAAACACTACTAAACATAAGCAACGTAACATAAAATATTATGGAGATGCAACATTGCCTTCTTTAATCATTTTTTTTAGGCCAACATATATTCTCTTCCTCAGCACTATGCACAACTCTGACAACGAAGCAAAGTAGATCAATATGATACAATTGTTTGAAGTGTTCAGGGCTTTCATTGCATGCCCTCTGAATAGAAGCACCGAAATTGCTTCAAGTCTAGGAGTAATCCTGGGGAAGCAAAACTCCAACTTTGTGAATTCTGTTGAATAGATTTCTGAAGAGCAAGCAATTTGATATTCCTTCAAATATTGGGTGGAAAGCATTACAGTCCCTAGGACGCTGTACTCAAAGGAATCTTCTATGGAATTATCTTTGTGCTTGACCTGTGGTTGGCAAACTGCACAACCCATGGCCAAGTGGCCAATAAGAGATTACTGGTGGGCATGTAGTGTGTAGGATCTTAAATCTAGTTTTGATGGCCCTCCTTACTTAAGACTCTGTGGTTGGGGGCCCTGAGTGGGCCCTCGGGGCTCGGGAGACCGGGTGGTGTTGGCCACTGCATCGGGCAGCAGCGGTGCTCACGTGGTGGGTGCAGCGTTTCGGGGCTGGGGCCCCGAACCCACCAGGCACATAACTTCCCAGGGCACCTGGACGCTGGAATCCGCGCCTTCCCCTTGGGTGGGACGGGAAAGACGGGGGTGTTCGGCCATGTCTGTCAAGCGGCGTGAGGTCCTCCCTGTGAGTCCACTCCTCCCTCCCTTGGTGTACTGCACCTGGTGCCCCCCCCCCGGCGTACTGCTCCCAACTTTTGGCCTTATCCTGCATCACCACACAGGGCGTCTCCACATCATCCACCTTCGCCACGCCGCGATTGGTTTCCGAGGGTTGCTGCCTCCACCTTGGGTCGCCCATCACCACCAGCCCCGGCCTCCTGGGCAGTCCGGTGACCCCCTGTGGCACCTGTGCCCCAAGCCTATTGTAAGGGCCCCCCGGGGTGCAACCATGGCCAGCCAGAACCCTGGCTACCCAGACCAAAATGGACTGCTTCACAACCACGGACGCCGGGGCTACGGCGGGCGCCGCTGAAAATGACGCAACTTCGGCTTCGGACCTCACCACCATCCTGCAGGCCATCCATACCTTGCAGTCCTCCGTGAAGGGGAAGATCGCGGAGGTCCGGGTGGACATGACCCTCATCCAGCAGGACCTCCGAAATGCCACGGCCCGGATCCCGGAAACAGAATCCCGTATATATTCAGTGAAAGACGACGTTCAACAACTCAAGGGGCAGGTGGCGTGCCTCCAAGCACACACCCAGGAGCTGCTCCGGAGGGCCGAAGATGCTGAAAACAGATCGCGCCGCAACAACCTCCGCCTGGTGGGGTTTCCAGAGGGGGCGGAGGAGGATCGCCCCGCTGAGTTCATCGAGCAATGGCTGAGATCCTGGCTACCGGAGAGCTCTCTTTCTCCATGGTTCATCATAAAGAGGGACCACGGATCCCCTGCTCCGAAGCCCCCGACGGGGGCGCCGCCGCGTCCGATCATAATGAAAATCCTCAACTATAGAGACCGTGACTCCATCTTGGCAGAGGCCTGCAAGCATCAATGCCTCCCCTATGAAAATCACTCAATCCTGATCTTTCCAGACTACACTCGGGAAGTCCAGGGCCAGCGCTGTTAGTTTGGAGAGGTCAAACAGAAGCTCAGAGCCCTCAATGTCCAGTACTGCCTCCTCTTCCCGGTGCGCCTGTGGGTGGTGTTCGCCAACAAAACCTTGTTCTTTGACTCACCGGCGGAAGCGTGGTCTTGGGCCACGGAGGAGTGTCCCATCCGACCCAATGCTCAGAATCCTCTCCAGAACGGGGGGGGGGAGATCTATCCGATTGCCCTGGTCTGTCCAACCCAGGGCCCCAGCGCAACCGCTCATGCAGGCGCCATGAGCATAGGAGGACCCGCTCGGGCTCTCCGTTGAATCCCTCCCGGGCGACCGGACCGCCCCGGGAGGACCTCCAGTCTGCGGGACGGTCTGGCTCATTGGGCCGTGGGGGGTCCTTGCCGGCCTCTTCTGTGCCCGATCTCCCGGATACTGACCTCTCACGTAGCCCAACGCTTCTCAGTGGCCCAGCCTGAGTCCATCTCTGCCCGCCGGGCCTGTCTCCGTGGCCAGAGACACGGGCTGGCTTACCCTGTTCTCTCTCTTCTTGGACTGGTTTACGGACATCCTGTCATGAGGAGGGGTCCTCCACGCGCAGTTTGATCCCAAGCATTGTAGTTTTTTTTGTGTGCTATTGTTACTGTTAGGGCGACAGATGCTTCTGTTCCTGAAGTATAGGGTGGGGGTAGGACGATGGGGGGGTGGGCGTTGTCCCCTGGTTTTTGGGTTTTTGTTGTCCATTTGTTTCACCACACCAGCACTCACTGAACGCCCAATCTCTGGCACTGAGAGGCATAATTCACAGTATCTGGGCCCCATTCACGCATCCCAGTGTTAGCGTCCTGGACAGAGCTCCCCTCCAGGGCCTCCCCCACCCCGAGACGAACCACTAGGATGACAGTCAGGTTACAGCAGAGTGTATCCTTGCGATTCCTGTCCTGGAATGTTAATGGTCTCCTTGATCGTCTCAAGCGATCGGCGGAACTTCAATATGCGCAGCGACAGGGGGTGGAGGTCCTAATGCTGCAAGAAACACACCTATTGGGTAACCGCTGCCCCTTCTTAGCGAGGTATGGGTACGACAGGGTCTGGCACTCGGGCTTCGTACGCGGGTCCCGCGGGGTTGCGATTCTGGTGCAGCGCTCCCTCCCGCTTGTGGCGACACGAGTGGTTCACGACGACCAGGGCACCTTCGTGGCACTGTCCAGGACCCTGAATTGGGCACCTCTTAACTTGGTGTCGTTCTAATCCCCCCCCCCCCCCCCCATCACAGCTGACTGCAACCCTGGCAGCCTCCGCGGGACTCCTGGTTTCCTTGCCCACGGGCTCCATCTTCCTGGGGGGATGACTTTAACATGGTCCCCTCTCATGCGCTCGATACGACTGGGCCCCCTTCCCATGGCAGACTGGCGCATGCGAAACACCTAACGGATCCCTTGGTCTCTGTGATGCCTGGCGTGTGTAGCAACCGCGGACTAGACAGTTCTCCCACACCTCGGCCGCGCACCACACGCACGCGTGTATTGACACCTTCTACATTCCCTCAATCGACTGCCTCTTGCTGCTGGAAGTCGCTATCCTCCCTAGGGGTATATCGGACCATTCCCCTGTGCTACTCACAGTGGGAACCCCCCCCACGCCTCCATGCGTCAGACATGGAGAATGAACGCATGGTTTCTCCAGGATAAAGACTTCCGCGAGGTGGTGGGGCGGGAGCTCAAACAATACTTTTAGACAAATGAGGGGTTGGTGTCGTCTCCGGGCGTCTTGTGGGAGGCCGGTAAGGCAACGATACACGGGGTTGCCAAGGGGCAACTCAAAACCCAGCGGAGTGCACAGCTGGAACAGCTCACCTCACGTGAAGCACAGGCCCTGCGCCTCGAGTCAACCACCGCCCTGAACCCAGACGCCTCCGAAGTGAGGCTCCTTGCCCACATTTGGGAGTAGTTTTGCCAATGATTCACTGGACACGGCTAAACTTCTCTGGCGCTCGTCAGTCACCAGGGTGTACGGATGGGGAGACAAGAACGGTTCTCTCCTCCATAGACTAGTCATCTACCCCAGAGCGAATAGTACAATTCCAGAAATAGCGGATCAGGATGGCTCGGTGCATCATTCCCCGGCCGACATTGCCCAGGCCTTTGCGACGTACTACCGTCAGCTTTATATGGCCAGGACTCCCTCCCTTACCCTTACAGATCTGTTGCAGGCTGGTGCCTGTAGTCTCCCTCAGTTGGACTCCGATGCCCGGGGCGATCTAGACCATCCCATCACCCCTGCAGAAAATGGCGATGAGATTACCCTCGTCTCGTCCAGCAAGACGCCGGGACCGGACGGCCTCCCCCAGGAATTCTACGCCCTTTAGACATTGACTCCATATCTCGCCCAATTATTCAGGGAGGCGACAGAGACAGGTTCCTTTCCCTTCGAAACCGATATGGCCACCATTGTGGTCCTTCCCAAGTCCCAACCACCTTTGCCGCGATGCGCGGACTATCGTCCCATCTCCCTCATTAACACGGAGCTGAAGTTGTACGCTACAATACTCGGCAAGTGTCTTAAGCCCCTTTTACGTACATTGGTCCACCTGGACAATGTGGGTTCATGCCGGCGTGTGGCACCCGTCATTGTTTGCGGAGGCTCCATACCGCTTTGGCCTACGGCAACTTGCTCACCCCTTACCTCACTCGACATTCTGGAAACTATGGGATTCGGTCCCTGCTTCCGAGGTTACGTCCGACTATTATACGCTCGGCCGAGGGCGCGGGTCCTTGTGAATGGCGTTCTCTCAGATCCCTTTCCGATCTGAAGGGGAACAAGGCAGAGATGACCCCTTTCTCTCCTGCTCTTTGCCCTGGTGATGGAACCTCTGGCAGCTTTGATACGTTCCAGCGGGAGGTTGCAGGGCTGGGAGTGGCCCAACACGGAGGCAGATAAAATCACCCTTTACGTGGACGATGTCCTGCTCTACTTGGCGGATCCTGCCAACTCAGGCCCTCAATGCCTCCAAATCCTCCGGTCCTTTGAACAGGCATCGGGCCTTCGGCTCAATCCCGAGAAATCGGTCCTGGTTCCCCTCCATATGTCCAGGGAGTGTTTTGATTGGCAATCGACTATACCACTCCGTCGCCAATCCTTTAAGTACCTGGGGATATGGGTGACATTGCTCCCCGAACTCAGCTGGGCTCTCAACGTTACTCCCCTGGTGAAAAGGACCAAGGTGGATCTGTCGAAACAGCAGTCATTGCCGCTGAACACCATGGGAAGAGTTGCTCTGTTTAAGATGATGGTTCTTCCCAGGTTCCTCTAAATGCTCCAAAACACCCCCATCAACTTTTCGAGAGCGTGGTTCCGGGAACTCGATAGCTTGGCTTCAAAATTCCTCTGGGGAAAGGGCAGGCCTCGACTGGCCCTGGGTGTTTGTCAGATCCCCTCCTTTGATTTGGGCTTGGGGATGACCCATCTATACTTGTACTACCTAGCCACACGCCTGCTCTCCCTGCACGACTGGCTCAACGGAGGATGGTCAGATCCGGCCTACAGATTAGAACTTAGTGAACTGGGCTTGTCTACCTCCAGTCGATGATGTATGGGGCGCCTGTCCCGTCTCGCTTGCCGGAGGTGACGCGTTCAGTGTTCATGGCCTGGATGGCGGACCCGCACGTTGACTCAGTGCACACCCCTGTGGCATGGTACCTGGATTAGAGACGTCAATGGGCTGCAGGGGTTTCGGTCTTGGGACCTTATAGGCATTTCCCAACTAGGCGACATTTGGGTGGGTGACCACATGCGCTCCTTCCAAGACCTCCGGGCTAGGCATTCCTTGCATCGCTCGCAGTTTTACAGATACTTGCAGCTTCGCCATGCCCTTCAAGTAAACTTAACGACTGGCACACTACTCCCGGATCATAGCCCTCCTGAGGCACAAATTATGCTGGGGACCTGGGGAGAGGGGGCGTCTCCCGCATTTATCGGTCGCTCATTAATAACACTCCTACATCTCTTGACCGATTGCAGGCCCAATGGGAGGAATGGGTGGGTTCCTTGGACGAGGAAGACCGGCGCGATGCCCTCATAGCCCCCAGGATAGTCACCGCCTCCGCAAGATTGCGCTTGACACAACTCTACTTTCTGCACGCTGCCTATCTGACGCCGGCACGCTTACACCGCGCGGGGCTCCGGCCGACCCCTTCCCGTGACAGGTGCGGTTATGAGCCTGCCGACTTCTTTCACAAGGTATGGACTTGCCCACGTCTGGCACGCTTCTGGGGCGACATTGAGGAGGAACTCACTGAGGTGCTGGGGTGGGAGGTCCCACACGCCCCCGGATACGCACTGCTGAGCATCACTGACGGGTTAGACGGCACCAGACACAAAAAACTTTTTTACACTACAGCAATGGTAGTGGCCAAAAGAGACATAGCTTCCGCTTGGAAGTGTCTTGACCCTCCCTCCGTGGGGAAGTGGCGGGTCGGAGTAGACTGGTGCGCCACGCAAGAGCACTGTACAAGGCACGTGGCTGCCCCAAGAAGTATCGCAGGGTCTGGGGGAAGTGGTTGGGAGGTTTGGCCTGATTCTAGTGAGGATGCTCCCTTATCCGCCCTTCTGAATTTGTATGTCTACGGCCTTTGGGTCGTCCAGAGTAATGCAAGTAATTCTTTGTTATTGTGGTATCGTGGTCATTGGCTGGTATTTTCTGTAAAATCAAAAAAAAATTGTTTATCAAAAAAAAATTGTTTTGAAATCAACTGCCCTTTTTTTAACTTGAGGCTTGCAGTAGTTTGTGTGGTCAATCAGTTTATCTGGGAGACCTCTGTAGATTAAATTCCACTGGTGATTACTTTGTATACATGAAATAAAAATGTGACCTTTCAGAACTGAAGCTAGAACATGCCACTCCAATTGGATGATCTTAACCGATGTGTCACACACCACTAGAATCTATGTTTGGGCTGAATTCAGATACAGGTAGTGGACCTTTAATCAGGAATGGATGTGGTCTATTTATCGAAATCAGTGAGCTGTGTGTAAATCTATATAGATATATTCTACAACAAGCAATGACTTTAGAAGCTCACGTATTGTTCTAAGACTCAGACTATTTAAATGGAGTACCACATATGCACTTAATTGGAGAGAAGGCAAGTATAGGAAGTATTTCCTACAAGATATCACATTTTTTCTCGAGCACAAAGAAGCTGAAGAAAGGTACTTCAGGAAGGTCAGACCCTCTGAATTCTAACATGCGTCAAGACTCAATTTAACAAGCAATAAGATCATAGAGGATTTCTCTTTGTTGATTTAAGTGCTCTGTTTATGATACACAATATAACAACCTCTGTATTTTATTTGACACTTAAAAAAGATGGCACATCTGTATTTATTACAAAAACTAGAACATTAGAACAATCTGATAGTGGGTCTAGCTTAAGATCTAAATTGCTTGAGACAGACAATTGTGAGGGCAGGACAGTATAAATGTCTCCAATTCCATTTAAATGTATGAAAGTGAAATGGCTATGCTAATTATGGTATAAACCTTTTGGGAAGAATATGTGAAAGGGGATCATGAATTTAAAGCTATGGCTGGCATATTGTTGACTAACAAAGATTTAGAATCTCTATTATTGCCAGAGAGGAAGTGTGGATTGAAAGACAACAGGCGAGCCACAACCACTGAAAGATTAAATAAATAATTTTGGGAAAGTCCGTGTGTGCAATCCAATGGGGGTGAGAAATCAGAACATTTATGTCAACTGTAACTACAAGGCACAAAACATAAAATAAGCAGTTTTTATGCTTGGGCATTTAGAGGCACTAAATTGTGCAATTAGTTCCCATTTCATTGACTTTCAACCTTGGAGTAGACTAGAAGCAATCACAATACATATTCAGTAAAGGAAAAGATCTGCTTCTGCACCTGTGTATTTCTCATTAGTGCACACAGTCATGTGTATATATACAAAAAGATCCATTCTCTATCCATGTACTGTTTGATATTTGTACACATCATAACTTGTGGGTGCCCCATACAAATGACACACCACACATAGGGGCAATGTATTGTAGCAGCAAAGATAACAAAGGATTTCATTTTTACCTGATTCATCCTTGGCAGATCCTTTATGTTTTCTTCTTTTTTCACCAATTCATCTTGCCATTGCTTCAAATAAGCCTGGATGTCAATCTTCGCTCTCCCTGATAATGTACAAAGCATTAAAGCATGAGATGTAATGTTAAAAAAAGAAATATGAACCTCACAGTCAGTGATAACAGCTCTTTAATTACGATTGACCTGAACGTTCCCACTGAAAGGCGTATTCTGGGTTTCAAACAAATATAGTGCTGTTTGAAAAATCTGCCACTTGCTTGGCTCATCTGGAAACATTTCTGCATGTCAAATTTCATGCAGAATCGTGTAAGGAAAAAAGATAGGGAGCGTGACAAAAAAATGCACTTTTCCATTTTAGTTGCCATGGCAAATTGTAATCTCCACTACAGCAAATACGCCTGAACAGAATTGCAGGAAACCTGAAACGGAACTAGATGTTTGCTCATAGTAGGTGCTTTTTTGGTTTGTTGTAAATCTGTTAACTACTTTTTTGAAATAAGTCATTAAAAAAGGGTTCCGATGGACTTTGAAGGCTTGCATTTTTTGGCTACTTAAGCAGCTGGACAGTTTTTTTTCTATTTGCTCAAAACTGTGCAAATTGACAAATCTGCTCTACATTTGGCAGACATTTAGCATGTTTATCATAGTGGTGGTAAGTCGAGTTCTGAGCAAATCTCAAAACTGCATGCAGTGGGAGTTGACCGCATGGTGGATTTGGTGCAGGGCTTGGCAACTGACCAGGCAAGGCTGTCAACCCACCACAATGAATGGCCAAAGGTCATGTGCAGTGGGTGTTGGCCGCATGGAACCCTGTATGCAGGGCCTTGCTACCATCCCAAGGCTGTGCACAACAGGTGTCGGTCGGTCATCAAGCATGTTGAGCACATGGCTTGGCCACAAGCTAAACCCATTAATCAATTCCCACTACAAATTACAATTTAAGTGTAGCATTCATGGTGAGTTTTTCATCGGAAGAGAGGTAACCCAGCGCCCTCAATAAACAATCTTTACATACTACTTAGACATCAAGTTATCTAGTGAGTGTTATCATTAGTAGCCACATGCAGTATAGGACAGTAACTCCTAAAGGATGATGACTCACCCACCTGTTGCGGCATGATTCATCATCAGATTCCCCATCTAGATTTGGGAGACAACAAGGAATCTATGACCCTATTTCTGTAGGGACTCTTGTTGATGATACCTTTAAGAGAGTAAGTTGTTGGAAGAGTCAAGGAAGTTGGTGTCTGTGGAAAGAAACGACTGATACAATTTAAAATTGTGTAGGAGTTGGCCACCAATCAGGTATACATTTATTTGTTCTCCACCCATAAGATTAAAAATAAGCAGGCCCATGTCTCAGACTCTGCATGTGTTTGTAGTCAGCAGGTTTCAGCATTCTGTGACTAAAAATGCTTTTATCAAGATTTATTCCATAAAAAACACAGCCTAGGATACAGTGGCCCAGGAATGGCAGTACTGGCGTCATAACCTAGTCCTATAGCAGACAGAAAAATGCTCAAAGCTCACCCTGACAATGAATCACAAAACAACAAACTATGTTCTTCAAGTCATGTTGCTGCTGCTTGGTCCTTCCCCTCCTCCTTGTCTTCCTCTGTTCTCCCTCCCCAGTCCTCCTCTGTCTCTGCCTCTTCCCCTCTTCTTTCCTCTCTCTCCTCCTCCTCACATGCGCTCCAGGGGATCGAGACTTTATGCAGGCACGTTTTATTCAATGCTCTCATGTGATTATGGCATGTATGGTCCTTTTCGTTTATTACAGATATGATGTATCATTGACCATTTATTATTTTCCCCCGACTGCATCAATTGTACTTCTCTATGCACTGCAGAACGTATCTCTTCTGTGAGCCATTTAGTGTATGTCTATCCTTTTTGTAATTTTGTGTTTTTTGAACCCTAAATAAAAAAGATTTGAAATTAAAATAAACAAGCATTTACAATGCAACGGTTTCGCCTTTGGAAAAGTTTGAGCTATTGGCATTGTAAATGACAAAATTTGTATTTATGTGTTGGTTTTGAAAACAGATAAATAAATGGCATTGTCATTTACATTGCCAATAGCTCTAAATTTTCCAAAGGTGAAACCGTTGCATTGTAAATGCTTGTTGTTGTATGCCGAAAATGGACTTTGATTTACTGCGCAATCATATGCTGTCCTTTGTATGTTTGGTTTTTCAAATGCCAATAAATTTGATTATAAAAAAATATATATTAATGGAGGTTGGTCAATTTGCGACAACCTAGGAATTGATATATGAAACTCTTGGAGTTTCATACATTGGATTACCTAATTGCCATTCTCAGAAAATCGTAATTAGGTCATCGTAATTTCCAATTTTGATACATGTGGCTTTATGCTCCTTGTAGGATAGGCTTTAACTGTGTCTGTAAAACGTTTTCCTGCTTTAATGTGTCAAAAAGCTATTATTGCCTCTATGCATCCAGATAGTCCCTGTTTTGTGACTGGGAAGCTTTTACGTGATCTAGAGAAGGACAATAAGCTCGTATGATATTTTTGAGCGCTTACTTTTATCAATTCAGAACTTGAGGCATCTCCTGAGGTCTAGCAAATCTAGAGCTCTTTCTGCAGATGTGTTGGATTATGAAGAAATATCTTTAGGATTGTGTTGGACTTGGGCCCTTAGGGCAGGTTCACCCCTAGACTTTTTGCTTGAAATGGTGACCTGGAGATGGTGATTTTTGGATTCTGCGCACTTTCACTGTGTCCCAGTGGAAAGTGCGTGCGCACTCTGAGTGCATGTGCTGAGCTAGGCCTGCCCGCCCATAGGAATGCATGGGGAATGTATGTGTCCCTGGTAGTTCCTGATGCGTGGGGTGTACAGGCTTGAGTCTGGTATGTGTGAACTCGTGAGAGTGAATGCTGCGAGATGGTGTATGCAGCATGTATGTGTCTAGTAGAGAAGCGCCATTTCTAGACATGGCTGTACGTGTGCTGTGAGGGTGCTGGCGTGTGATTGGCTGGAGCTGGCTGGCATGCCAGGCTCCAGGAAGTCTGGATGGGTCTGCCCGGTGGTGAGTGGGAGATCTGCATGAGTAATGTGTGGGAGGAGTGTACCTGTGTCCTGGATGGGCTGGGTTTTCCCCACACAATGCTGGCTCCGCCCCCCTGTGGTGTGTCTAATGACCCAAGCCCTGCCAGTGAATAGAGAGGGTGGTTGAGGTAAACAGAGTACTCAAGAACCAGCTGCGACTGGTTCCGCCCCCACTCTGCACCCTTGAACAAAGGATTTCACTGTATAAAAATGGGGCTGTGTCCCCACTGAAATTGTTCTCTTCCAGGATCCTGAGGGGGCTGTTGCTGCTGCTGGGCCAGAGGACCGCCACTTGGGGTGTCTCCCTGCCTGGAGACCCAGTGTGCTGGCTCTGGGCCCAGCCTTGCCCCCTGCCTGCCCTGAAGGAGTTTTGCTGGACTCTGTTGTCCCTAGCGCTGGTGAGCGCTTCCTGATTTTCCTAGCGCCTGGGAGCGCTTTGTTTTGCTTATAGCGCTGAGCGCGCTTTATTGCGACCCCCTAGCGCTGAGAGCGCGCTCTATTTCCTGCAAGCGCCTCGGGGCGCTTTATTGTTCAGAGCCGGTGCCCACCCGGCATTTGCCCCGATCGCTACTGCATTCGCGAGTGCCACCTCGCTTATTTGGGATTAATTTGTCCCCTGGCAGGTGCCCACCCTGCCCGGGACTTTGCCACTCATTTCTGCCCAGGATCGAGTGCCCACCTCGCCGCAGCCCGGAGTGTTGTGAAAACGTTGCCGGGCCGCTGCCAAGTGCGACCCGGAAGTGCCCGCCTCCCTGCGAGGGGCCGCGCTGCGATTGGCTGCCTGGCCGGAAGCCAGGCAACCCGTGGGCTGGACTGCGGGACAGCCGGAAGCAGCCTGCCTTTCCTGCCCGGGGCTCCCAAGTGAGGAGCGAGCCCCGGACTCCTGCAGCAGCCGGGGAGGAAGAATCCTGCAGCCGGCGTCTGCTACGAGGCTCCCTGAGTGAAGGGAGAGCCCCGCAGCCAGCAAAGAAGCCAGAGGAGCCGGCTTTGGAAGCAGCCGGAGAGAGGAGTCCTCGCTCCAAGTACCGGTGAGTGGGGCCGGGAGAACAAGTGAAGGGAGGAGGGCGTCGGGACACGCTGTCGGTGCCCGCCCTCTCCCCTCCAGCCAGACGGTCCTTGTTGTGAGCCCTGAGAGGCTCCGGGGCCAAAGTGAATCTTGAGTCCCCAGTTTTGGGACTCCAATGACGGGCCAGTGTTCTCGAGTCCCCCAGAGGGGGGGACTCCCACCAAAGGCGCCACACGTGTTCGCGGGTCCCCGTGAGGGACCCCCCTGCCCCAGAGGGGCGGCCCCTGTTACTGAGAGCCCTAGTGAAAGGCTCGTGGGGGCCTTACCTGTGTTGCTGAGCCCGGAGAGGCTCTAGAGACGGCGCATTTTGTGTTGAGCCTGAGAGGCTCAAGGGGGCATTTTTGAGAGCCCACGAGGGGCTCAGGCGCCCCCATTGTTGTTTAAGAGCCCAGAGAGGATCAGGGGCCATTTGTTTATCCAGAGCCCAGAGAGGCTCAGAGGGACCAGACATTTGCTAGAGCCCAGAGAGGCTCAGGGGGACAATTTAGTTCTGCAGAGCCTGCGAGGCTCCAGCGTTGGCCCCATCCTCATCTCCAGCTGCCCAGCACTTCGTGGGCAGCTGCCACGTTTAGGCCCCCCTGACTTTGGACACAGGGCGTCCTAGCCCCAACAAGGCCAGAGGGCCTAGGGACAGTCACAGAGGGTGACTTACGTGAGTTTGGCGCAATTGTACTTTTCTATGCACCTCTGAATGTATTGTGATGCATCATGTGTTTTCCTCCCTTACACCTCTGAATGAATGTTATGCATTGCATCATGTGTTTTCCTCTTACACCCCTACAGGTATTGTAATACATAGGTGGTTGTTTTCTCCCTAGTACAGGTGGTGCTAGTGAGGTCCTGGTTACCAGTGATTACTGGTTGTGTGCTATTTTGTGCTATATTCTATGTACTAAGTGCTATTTCTGAAAGTGCTACTTCTGATTCCTGACAGTGGTCCAGGTGGCCCTGTCTTGTACATATCCCTTGTAAATTCTGCCCGTGCCTCTGGCACATTGTAAAGTGTGTGTTTTATCTAATGTGTTTTGGTGTAATACAAAGGCTATTTTTATATAACCTTGTGTGGAGTTTCCTTTGTGGTGGGCCTTTGGTTGTTGTTGCTGGGGTGCGTGCGCAAATACTTAGCCTACATCGCCTCCAAGTTTAGCCTTGCTGCTCGCGCCACGTTACCTAGAGGGTGAGTAGGGGTTATCTTGGCGTGTAACTCCCTTGCCCTGACTTGGGTGTGGTGGTCTCTGACTGACTTTGGCGAAAGCCCCGGCCAGCCAGGGATCCCATTTCCAACATATTGCAGGCTAGTTGCAAATGAAATTCAGTTGGGATTTTAGGTATGAATTTGGGATTAGTTTTAGAACGACTGTCACTTTATAACCCCATATAATGAGGAGCGCTCACATTTTTTAGTGTTGTTGATTAAATAATTCCAATCACAACTGTATCTCTACCAGAGGATCTGTTACATCACAATCTTCTCAAAACTCGCACATTTGCTAGCATTTAGTAACTGTCATGTCTCTCGCACTTGTTAAGCCTTATTTTTCACACCACCTATGCGTGCAAGGTAGCAGTGCGGGGCAGCGACGTCACCAGATTTCCTCTTGTGTTATGGCAATGTATACATCTTGTGCTGCTGCTGAGGATTAATACTACTTGATCCTGTGGCAGACCTGGAAGTAAAATGTACTGCTCACACCAAACCGGTGAATTCTTGTCATGATTGACACCTTCAACCAATAGCAGATTCCAATCTGGCATTTTTAACCCTATTCGTATAATGAAAACACAACAGGTCTGAAAATGCACAGCATGTTCGCAGCAAAAAGCCATGGTAAACTACACTTGAACGGAGCAACTTGGCACCAATAAGTTTATGCGATACCAAAGGGGAACCAATAAGTTTCTCTAATATTTGTATCAGCCTGGACCTAAAAATACAAGCTAGTACAAAAAACAGTTGGGAAATGGCTCAGCGAGCAGTGCAAGCGCCCAAAGCTTTTCTTACTTTCACCCCAGGGCTGCCTAGTCTTGAATCCACCTCATCTTTCTTCCACCACCCTACACGTCCGGTCTACCTCACACTTGCAGGTTCATATTCACCCCATCTTTCTCTCTTTTTCACAGTTTTCTTGCCTTTCTCTTCCTCTGAGATCAAGTCTGACGAGGATACACAAGTCATGGTCCGGAAAATGGAGGACCACCTGCAAGCACCATCACAAATTAAGCACCGAAGAGCAGCTGAGCAGACAAGCAGCACAGTGTCACATGTAGCTTAATATTCCAGAATAGCAGGTTAGCGGTACAGCTCTCCAGCGCATGTGCGGATATGTGCTGTGCATGTTGTGTTCTCCACAGACGGAAGAAGGTATTTGTGTAATGGTGAGGTGATGTAAGTGAGCGCGTGCGTGGAGGCTCATACGGAGTAGAATGGATAAATGCCAACAACCCCGATTCAGGCGGGAGACTTCCGATGATTTATTTTGAGTCTCTTCCCTAAAATCTCCTCTTCGATATAAATCAGTGGAGGAATTCAATAGCCCTTAATTTTGTTTTTCGAACTCTCTCATCACATTCAAAATGTTGGCATGTTTCATATATGCTCAGGGCCACTGGAATTATGCGATTCTGCAGCCAAGTATTTGTTCGTATAATTAAGGATTTGCCACGTTTGCCACATAAGCCATCATTTGTTGCTTAAGCAGCAGTTATAAAAATGCGTGTGTTGATAGAGCCTTTGCAAAGGTTCACTGGTTAACTTTCAGTTGCTTATTTATGCATTTGGTTGTTGAACTGGGGTGAAATATTTGCTCAGACAGTATTGCAGTGTACAAAACTAACGAAGAAATGCTATTAAAAAATGTGCCGCATTAGCTGCATGTTTGGCATTTTCTTTCCGCATAATTAGGTCAGAACAGCTGCGTAATTCTGTGCTGTCTTGCCTCATAATTCCAATGGCCCTATTTTACAAGACTATGGAATGGAAAGTTAGTTACGGTTAAGGGCAGATTGAACAATACAGAGAGAAGGAACACACTTTTATACAATAAACTTGTCAAGGAATTCAAGCTTGCTGACAGAATTGATCTTATCCAGAGTGCAACAGTGTTCCCCCGCCCCCTCAATTTTCATAAACTCTTGTAAGGTTCTACATTTAATTGGCAATGTGAAACTACAAGTCCCAGCATGCATAGTGCTGTGGGCTCAAAAACTGGGCCTGGCTGAAAGAAGCACTCATGACCTGGTGTCGCTTGACAGCTATGAGGCCTGCAGCCCGCCACACTTTGCCCATAAACAGGTTAACGCGTGCTTAAAAGGACAAGTCCCCGCTTTTATTCGTGAAACGCGGCCTACATGACATGAATCACTGACTGTGGCCGCTCTGTGACGCAGCAGCGTAAACGGCTTTGATAAATCAATAAGCAATAAGTTACCCAGCAAAGCCTGGTGATGCGGGCCACCGGCCTAGACAACAGCCAGAATTAATGATGCTTGCTGCACAGAGAGCCCTCTTACGCGGAGAAAGATGGCATGCTTGCGGGCGCCCGCACACAGGAGGTAACATAGCAACGCCAGCCATGCCCACGCCGCACATAAATCAGCAGGGCTGCTCTTTAACGCGTCCCCCGAGCACAGGAGAAATGCGAAGCACCGAAGGCCGGCCAAGGACTGGAGGAAGCAGAACAAAGATGCGGCACCGGCTAAATCTGTTCCGAAATGCCAGCCCGAGGGAGGCGGATGGCGATTAATATTGCCCAGTCTGTTTGCAGAGTCAAAGGCCTCAAGTTGCACAAACGAGCGTGGCCCAAATCTAGTAGTTCGAAAAAATAAAAAAATACAAATGAAGGCCAAAGTCGGTGCCGGTCTGCCTCATTCAGGCTGGTCAGAAACTGGAAGGCTGCAAACTCTCTGAAGCGGTCACAGTTTTGTGATGTAGTTGCACTTATATACCCCTGACAAGGCAGCAGAATGTACAAGCGGGTGGGTACACGATACACTGCGGGCGAGTGCTCGGTTGATAAAATGTTGAACTGTGGTGTCGCAGCCCTTGATGCCCTGAAATGCAGGTTCCCTTCCAAACCCATACTTGAACATCCCTCAACCTATCACACTGTTCTCCCAAACCTGCCGGCATAGGGCACACACAAGGCAGCAACCAACACTCACTGACCTGCTGCCACCAGCACTGCCTGCACCCCTCTCTCTTACTGACAGCCTGGGATCAGACTAGAAAGGAACACAAAGGTAGCCAATCAGAGGCCGATCTTCACTAGGCAGCTGCTACCGATGACAACCAACAGAAAAGCGGCTCACGTTACGAAATGACAGGCAGACCTGTAGACACTGAAAGCGTCTCAGTATCTTCCGTGTTGAAAACGTGGTGGCCATCTTAGAGAGGGAAGTCTCATCATATTAAGCGTGGGGAGGCAAGAGAACATGCTGTTGAGCTACATTTACCTATGCATGATTTTTCAAGAAAGCTCGTGTTTCACATCGTACTCACTCCCGCCTGAAATTTTTGTTGACAAGCACCTCGAGGTGTTCCGTTGGTAGTAACATAAATGTCACTGTTCCATGCTTGCAAGATTGGTGCACCATGCTGAACGGATAATGCTCAATTTAAATGAAAAAATTTGGCATGAGAATACCAAAGGAGCAAATCCTACAAGATGTACTATGTGGGTCTTAAACCAAATATAATGTTCGAACCCGACGGTATGATCGGGGCGGTGGCGCATCCTTTCATGCGTGTTCCTCGCCATACATTCTGCTGTTATCATGCATTGAACGAGAGGCCGCAGAAACTCTGTACTGAGGCTCGGAGAAGTGAAAACAAGTCAGGTCCCGGGCCGGCCAGCCAATCACAGCGCGGCCCGGGGAATGACGTCACGGGGGTGTCCCGGGCCGGTAGCCAATGACAGCGCGGCCCGGGACAAAGGGGCGGGGCTTAAAAAAAGCCAGAGAAACGCCCCCGAATCGCGTTTTCTCGAGAAAGCGCGATTGACAGCCTCTGTCTCCCAATGGCTAGCCTCCATTTATGGAGCTAGCCAATGAGAGACAGAGGCGGGTCATCGATCAGATATAGAACTCAAGAGGTTTTGCTAGCGCATGCATACTTCGTACGCATTGCTAGGCAAAACCTAAAAAGCAGAAGCACTGGTGGGGGGGAAAGCAACACTGGGGGAAAGCAACACAGGGGAGGGAGAAGCAACAAGAGAGGGACATCACAAATGGTATGGAAAGGCAACACGGAGGGAGAAATTAACAGGAGGGGTTGGGCAAAACAGCATGTGGGAGGGGAAAGCAACGAGAGGACAACACAGAAGTGGGGCAATACTGAGGGTAGAATCAATAGGACCGGGCTGAAGGAAACAACATAGAGAGAGCAGGGAAGGAACTTGCAGGGAGCAAATGAACAAGAGTAAAACGCAGAGGTGGTAGAAGTACAGGGGTAAAAAAGCAAGGCAGGAGTGTAATAAAGAAACGAGGGCAGAGGAAAGCACACAGGCAGTAAACAGAGCAAAGGGGGAGACATACATAAGAGAGGCAGCAAGAAAACACACACACTTTTGTAGTTTGCTAAAGCAAAAAGAAAACAGCAGTACCTGAAAACAGAGCTGTGGTAGGGCCCAAGTAAAGGATCTGTGTTCCTGGGGAGGAGAAAACCCAAGAAGAGGAAGAGATGACCACACACTAAAGAATTAGAAGCAAGCAAATGAGAGACAATGTATCTAACCCATGGTAAATAATGGGTGAGGCTCTAAGCCTGCTGTAAGATAAATTGTATAGCAACACATAGTGAGTGTGGTGAGACCTAAAAAGGCGATCACTCTACTAACTGCATTGCATATGCCATACACACCATCAGTGTCAGTTAACTGCAAAAGAGTTCTCAAGTGATACGAATTGAGCCAGCGTCACCTTACTTTTAAACAAATTCAACTTTTTTGGGCCAGTATTTTGCTGATGAAATCAGGAGTTGGCCCCACTTCATCAATCAATCAATCAATCAGGGGTTTGTAAAGTGCGCTACTCATCCGTGAGGGTCTCAAGAAGCTGGGATGGGGGAGGAGGGTGGGGAAGGGGCTCAGGATCAGTTGAAGAGCCAGGTCTTGAGGTCCTTCCTGAAGGTGCGAAGGGTCGGGGAGCGTCTGATGTTCACAGGGAGCTCGTTCCAGGTCTTGGCTGCGATGTAGGAGAAAGCTCTCCCACCGGTTCGGTTTCTGCGGATGCGGGGGACCTCTCCCAGGGCAAGGTGGGTGGAGCGGAGGCTCCTCTTGGGTACGTGGAAGGATACGCTCTTGTTGAGGAATTTGGGTCCGATGTTGTTGAGGGATTTGTAGGTGTGGGTGAGGAGTTTGAAGGTGACCCTCTTCTCGGGGCGTGGCTAAGACAGCAATGCTGGCAGAAGTGCTTGGGTAGAGCTCCGTCGGGGGCTCCTTGTTCTGGCATAATTTCTCCACCCACAGTTCTCCGGGATGGATCCCAGATGATGCAAGGGCACTCGGGCCACGACTGGCACCCCGTGGAGACAATTTTGAGGACAACTACGCCTGTGCGCAGCGCTGTGGCTCTTGGATCTGGGGCATGCCAGACAAGCATGCTGGGAGTGGAGGCCCACGCGAGCCCGCGGCTGAGCCCCACCAACAGGGCCCCAATGTGTGGCGCAGTTGCTGTCGGGAACACTGCTTCGCTGGCTGTGGCCGCCCGGCATTGCGGTGTACATACAGCCCCCTGAACACTACTGTGCAACCTGGCAGGATGGCTGCAGCGCTGTAGCTTCCAGTGGGCGGATCCAGACAGCTGGTGATATCCGGAGCACGACTGTGGAGTTAAGGTACTGTGACTGACCCGCCCACACACTACATCCCAGGCTAATTGACTCTTGCCGCATTGCTGGGAAACACCGCAGGCTGCGGCGGCTCCCCCGGACCCTGGTTGAGGGGTCTGGGACATATTTGCCGGGTCTTAAACACCGGAGCTGCCGGCCTGTCCTGGAACTCAGTGCAGGAGAGATTAGGCACGCGCAGCCACTCGTTTGAATTGGGAGATTGCTCCAGCTGGTCGGACCCCCCCACGGTGGTACGCTTTGCACGTTCCAGCGTTGGCGGAGCTGCGAAGGCTGTCCTCTGCCCTACCTGGGCCCCGCTGCTGGAAAAATAGCTGCGTGGTCCTCGTTATCCTGCCTCCAGCCCCCTGCAGATGTAGAGGACTGGACCCCCTGCGCAGTTGGTTGAAGGAAGAGCGGGAGGCCAGTGCGAGGCCCTGTTTGAGACTAAAGCTGGAGAAACCAGCTTGGGCCCCCTCTGAGTGCAGCTCTGCGCTAGGGGCCCCCATGTGAATTGGGAGCTCTATGGACCTGTGGCCCTGTCGGATTTGGGGCAAGTTTGGTGTCCCCTGTGGCAAGGCTTTGTGACCTCTGTTGGTAGGGACCTGAGGGACTGGAGCAGCGGCTATAAATGGCTGTGAGTGGGCCCTTGGGGGAGGTGCATGGGAGAAGTGCCCCTGCAGTCTGTAGTGAAGCAGTGACAGCGGAGCTGTCCCACGTCTGCCAGGTTGGGAGGCCTGGGAGCACACTGACATTGGAGAAGTGCTTGTTGAATGAACCCAGTAAACTGGTCCCAGAGCCAATCCTCCTGCCTAACTGAGCGGTGTCCCCATAATTTGGATGCAATAAAGGCCAGTGTTTTTAGCATAGGCGGGAAAGAACACAAGTGTGAACACAGAGGTGGCTGCCGGGAACATTTCGATAGGAGGTGGCCCTGGGAATGTGGTGTGAGGGCCTCCTCACCTTGCGGCTGCCAAGATGATTGCCAGTCTGTGAGTCACTAGCCCAAGAGAAGCGTCGCCCCAAGATAGATGTCGCGGGGCAGGCGACTCAAAGTAAATGTGCTCGACGCAAAAGCCCCACCTCCGCAGACAAGAGCCAAGGCGGGCGAGATGGCAGGAGTTGAATCACCGGCCAACATGTCCGGTAAGCTAGATGCGGTCCTGGCTGCTGTGGAGAAACTTGGGGAAACCTTGAACCATACTCGCACTGCCTTGGAAAGCAAAATCGATAAAGCAGTTATTGACCTGACGCTGCTACATGCAGATCATCGCAAGCTGGCGGACCGTACGGGGGCGCTTGAGATCGCGACAGCGGAAATGTCGTCGCGTGTGGCGGAAGCAGTTCTTCAACAGTGTGGACTTCCTGGAAGACAAGGCGGAAGACGCGGAAGGGTGGGCCCGGTGCAACAACGTACGCATGGTGGGATTGCCGGAGGGAATGGAAGGGAGGAATACGGTCACCTACGCTGATGCTTGGGTGAGAGATCTCCTGCCGGAAGGAACCCTCTCCCCACATTTTGTGATGGAGAGAGTGCACAGAGTTCCGGCCAGGCCCCTGCCGACGGGATACAACCCCAGGCCGTTGCTGATCCGGCTGTTAATCTATAGGGACAGGGACGCAATCCTGCGAGAAACCAGGAAACTCCACGATATACAAGTGGACAACCATAAAGTGATGTTCTTTCTTGACTACACCATCCAAGTGTTAAGGCAGAGATACTCGTATATGGCGGTGAAGAGGCGCCTCCGGCAGTACGACTTAAAGTATTCTTTATTATTCCCAGCTTAATTAAGAGTTGTGGCAAACGAGAAGACACATTTGTTCAACACCTCCGAGGAGGCTGAGGACTGGCTTGATAGGTATGCCCCATCGGGCACTAGGCCCTTGCCCGGTCCAGCAAGCAGCAAATCAACTAGCAAAGGATCGTGTCATCGCCGTCCCAGGGGAAGAAGTGTGAGGCCGACCCCGCTCCTGTAACGAGCCCAGAACGGAACCTCACTCCTATACAGGCCCCGTGGATTCCTTACCGGTGTGAGGACGAGGACGACTCCCGAGTAGGATCGCTATCCCTAATGCCCGACTCTTCCCTCCTCTCACAGCTAAACCGGCCGGATACACTCTGCTCTTTGGAAGGCGGGACCAACGGGCGTGACAACCAATCAGGGACATCCCTACCAGAGGAACCACTGTTGAAAAAGGGAGAAGACACGCTATTGGATGCAACCGCGGGGAAGACACCGGAAGGACTTTGTCCAAGGACCCGGGAGCTGCCGAAGGACGTGAACGCCGAGGACACGGAAGCCGAAGAAGACGAGGAAACCTGGAGCGAGGACTGGTGGAGCCCGGAGGACGTACGTGCCGCCACAACTCTGGAGAGTTGTGGCCACTAGTGATACGTGGCGGGACAAGGGTCTAGGGAAGGGGTGGGTGCGACGCTGTCCGTGTAGCGGTAATGTCTAGCACAGTAACCACCACCCGATCCTGATAAAACGTGACCCTGATAAAGTGCGACCCACCTCGACCCTCGTTAGTACTAATTGCCAAACACTCAGAACTTAACCCCTTTATCCACTTGCCCTAAGAATCTATGTTTTTTTTTTCACTTCTGTGGTGAGGTGACGGTTTCTAAACAAGCCCTTGAACAGCTAGACCCTGACACTGCTCTCTTTGTTTTGAGGTACCCCAGGGACCGGGCTGAACACCAGGAAGCCCGTAATAGGTTTCCCCAAGACCGGAGGATCCCTGAAACCCGTAATAGGTTTCCCTGGACCGGAGGAGCCCCTGAAACCCGTAATAGGTTTCCCCAAGACCGGAGGATCCCTGAAACCTGTAATAGGTTTCCCTGGACCGGAGGAGCCCGTGAAACCCGTAATAGGTTTCTCCAAGCCGGAAGAAGTCAGGACTAGACGCTTAACACCAGAGAGAGTGTAGTTACAACCCCGGACTATCTGTACCACACCCTTCCTTTATGTTCCTTACCGTTTTTTCTGAAGTCTAAGACCCTAATAAAAGCTTCACTATTGACCATAAACGGCCTCCCCGCTTCTGCTTCCGACCATCCCTCCGACAAGAAGCTGAAGCGCCTGCCACTCTCTCCACAGATGAGCCCCGACCTGGATCAAGTACAGCAAGGACAGCAGGGAGCACTTCAAGCGGTGGCAAGTATCAGTGGAACGCAGCAGGAGGACAATTTGTCAGTTTCTAGTCAGCAAGGACAAACTAGCGATGCAGATGCTGAGGACCTGTCGGATGACCCCCTTACCACACAATACTCATATGAACTGCCGGATGTTACTCCCCAGACGGCTGATAACATTGTCTGATGCACACTGCTGTCTCGTTCTATTTGAATTTTACCGATTTTCCTGCCTGTGCAGGCAAGTATATAGTTATATGTTGTGCGTTGTCGTGCATCATTGGGTGTGTGAGTAACATATTATGATGTGTTTTCTTTCGCTGTCATCCATTATGTTATTGATCTCCTCACCATTTGATGTAGCAATGTTTCCTATGTGATATGCAGCGCCTCAGCTGTTCTATTCTTATTGGACGCCTTGCCTTGCTATTTTGCTGTGAGATGCTGGAAGCCTACTCTTGTAGACACAGAGTTAAATAATCCACATTATTGGGTGGTGACTACAACTGCGTATTGGACGTATCACTGGACCGCCCCCGCTAGGCAGCACTACACACACTTCTGCGAAGGCGCTAAATAACTGGGCAGTACAATGGCGCTTGACTGACGCTTGGCGTCAACACAACCCGCATGACAAAGTGTATTCTTACTATTCGGGGGCACACGGACTCCAGGTACGCTTAGATCGCTTTATGGGATCCAATGATCTACTCTCGAGCGTTCTAGGGTCCTCCTATATGGGGCGGACAAACTCCGATCACAATCCGCATAAGCTAGAGTTGGGTTGGGAAGACGAGACACCGACAATCCCCAACTGACAACTTCAACCGGACGTCCTCCTTGACGCGCCATTTAGGGACTCCCTGGTCACCAACGTGGCTCAGTACTTGGACGACAATGCAGGTACCGCATCGTCTCCGCTGATAGAATGGGACGCTCTGAAGGTGGTAGTTAGAGGTCAATGCTTAGGAATGCAGGCGAGCATCAGAGTGCAGCTAGAGAAAGACCTTACTGCTTTAGAGGAGCAATTGGCAGATCGCGAGCAAGAAGCGATAGAGGGATCCCAGAGGCAGCTGGATCACTGCAGAGAAGAACGTGCACGATTGCTGGAGAAGCTGCGTTGCCTCAGTTATGCTGCCCACTCAGCGAGGACGCACCACTCGGGGGACAAAGCTGGGAAGCTATTAACATAGCTCATCCGTCAGGAGAGTCGTCGCCTCCTATCACGTCTGTGTGGACAGCATCAGGCAACATAGGATATACACAGCGCAATATTCATACCACGTTCGTGACTCACTATCAGGGCCTATACCAATCTCGGGCACAGGCCACGCCACTGGAGTTGCGACTTTACCTGGAACAGTTAGAATTACCACTACCTACGCGCACACAGGCGGAGGAGCTGAATGCTCCACTCACCGGGGAGGAAATAAGAGATACCATATTCTCATTGTCTAACGGGAAGTCGACAGGGCCGGATGGTCTGCAGACCGAATTCTACAAAGCCTATACATACATATTAGTTCCACAGTTGCTGAAGGTGTTTGAGACTGCTCTAGATGTGTCTGCACTAGCTGCTACGCAAAATGAGGCGCTGTTAGTGTCTCTCCTGAAACCTCACAAAAGTCCACTGGTGCTCCTCAATACTGATTACAAAATCTTTGCATCACTACTTGCAAGGAGACTCTCACCCCTAGTGAAAACATTGGTGCATCTGGATCAGAACGGTTTTGTTCCCATCAGGAACACCTCCCTGAATCTCCGTCATTTTTTTCGGGTACAGGAATATGTGCTACACAGATGGCTTTGTTCTGGTTGCCTGGTTCTAGATTTGGAAAAGTCTTTTGATTCCTTGGAATGGCCCTATTTGGCGGCAGTACTCAACAAATATGAAGTTGGTGATCATTACCTTAGTATGGTTCAAATGCTATATCAACGCCCTACTGTCCGGGTTCGCACTGGCAGGCTCCTATCGGATTCCATCAGAGCGAGACAGGGGACACGCCAGGTTTGCCCGCTGTCCCCGCTGCTCTTCTCCCTGGCTATGGAACCCTGGCAATGTTACTCCGCGGTAGTGGCGAGGAGTGCGGCATACCCCTGGGGATGGAATTCATACAGTGTCCCTGTATGCTGATGATTTATTATTGGATGTCCGGGATATTGCAGACATGTTGAAAACCTTTGAGGCGATGTCAGGGATCCGTGTTAACTGGTCCAAATTCGGAGTGTACCCGCTTAGAGGAAACTGATGTGCTCATAAATAACTCACGACTCCCGTGGTACTCCACCACTTTCCGCTATCTAGGGTTGCTTAATTATCAGACACCTGAGGATTTGTGAGAAGGTAACCTAATGAGGGCAATATCAGCGGTGCGGGCCCAGGTACAATTTTGGAACACGCTACCATTGAATGTTAGGAGTCGTGTTACCCTGCTGAAGATAATAGTCCTTCCCAAGCTAATATATTATTTTTCGAACCTTATGGTCTATGTCCCAACCAAAATCTTCCGCGACCTGGAGAACGTGTCCCCGGACCTCATATGGAATATGGGCGGGCCCTGTGTCGAGTTGTAGAAACTATATGCACCTACCAGCCAGGGGGGGTTGGTGGTTCCCAACCTGGAGCTATATTATATAGCTGCCCAGCTGCAATGGGTAACGCAATGGCTAGGCGGTAACAAACTAGATGACACAGCGACCCTGCACCGGCCGTGGACTTATGCCCAAATTTGTCACCTGTTTCACCCCACAGCCAAGACCCCGCGCCCAACCCAGCTACATTTAGGGTTAGCGCACAGATGTTATAGGAGGAGCCTTTATCTCACCTGTGCGACCACTCTATATGCCCCGGCGTTCCCACTCTTGGGGACACCGAGAGGGAGGGCGGGCACTTCTGAGGAGGCTCTCACACACTGGCGTACGGCAGACGTAGATAACCTGGGTGATCTTTACAGAGATGGTGTACTATTGACATTCGAAGAACTGGCAGGCAACACTGACCTACATGTAGGGCAGTTCTTACTACACACCTCAATCACGAGGGCCCTATCATCTTGTTGGGGAGACCTAACGACCGAACCTCCAACGCATTTATTAATACAGTATCTGCATGTTATGGGGGCGGGGTCGCATATTGTACATTGGCTGGTGACGGCCTTACTTGCACACACTCTGCAACCATTAATGTCACTCTGTGCCCGTTGGGAGGAGGATCAAGGTCAACCCTGGACCGACAAGGAAAGGGAGAATGTCTTGGCCAGTCCCACTTACATACCAAGAAGCTCCAAATTTAAATTAATACAAACTTATATCTTACATAGAGCGTATCTCTCTCCCGATAAAATCAACAGATATTTTCAAGTTACTACTTCTGAGTGCCCGCGCTGTAGACGTCCTGATGCGGACCTTCTGCACATGCTATGGTTCTGCGTTTCCCTTCAAGATTACTGGCGCTGAGTCACCACACCCTAGCGCTCTGCACTGACATATCTCTGCCAGAAACATGAGAGGCTTGTATATTGGGAGTCTATGTAAGGACCAAGAAAAATAGAGTAACACCGAGGTTTAGAGATTTAGGGCTGATCGTTGCGAAATGCTTAATTACAAAGAGGTGGAAACGTGCGGACCCCCCTGACTTGGTTAGCTGGAGGAGATCACTTGCAACCTGGGCCCAGGCAGAAAGTACAGCGCTACAAAGGGAAGAACAGTGGGGCTGCGCAAGTTTCCCACTGCGCAAAGCTGGGACACTTTACTCTTAGCATTCAATACTGAGGAAGATGGGAATGCAGGCAAAGATCGTTTGGTAGACACATAATAGACATAGTGGTAGCCCTGGGTCGTGGGGGATACGGTATCAGGAGATGGGGATTAGTAACTGCTAGAAGCGGCAATATAGCTGTTACCCGAAAGAGAAGACCCTACATCATCTCATATTAGACTGTTCGCTGACTAGCAGATGCCCCTACCCTCAGAATTCTTGCGAATCCAAATCTCAAGATAGAGACAAGCCGATAATCACACAGTCCAACAACTATTATTGGGTCTATTTGTCAATGGTATCCCCCCTTTTGTATATTTATTTTATTATTTTTTTTATCTTTAATAGTTTGTTAGTGGATGTTTAATAGATAATATATGTTTTATTGGTACGTTTCCATTTCCCCTCTTATCTTTGCATTGAGAAGCCTCATATGCTAAGATATTGTGACACTGGCGCTTCGACCTCAATCACATCTAAAGATGACATGTACGCTGTATCATATTGCAATGTTTAGAGCATTTCATATTAATGTATAGCACTGGTGTTTTCATTAGCAAGCAGGCAACAACAGTGCGGACATGTGGGCAGGCAATCATAACAAAACGTAGTTAATTATTCGCTAATGTTATTTGTAAGTATAATGTTGTATTCAGATTACATTTCAGTGTAAAACAGCGCTGGATGGCATAATGACCTACTGAAATTTTATAAAACCCAATAAAGCTATTTTAGGGGTGGTCAAGATAGCGGCGTGAGCGGACACGTCCTTCCGAGCTCCCGCCATCGGCCTTCCACAGCACGGGCTCCGGCCTCATGGAGCCCCTTATCAGCGACCCCAACAGCCAGCCTGGCATCCCCTGTGGCCTGAGAGGTCAGCGGGGGCTGACAGCGAGTGGACGAAGCGAGCACAGTGACCGCAGCCGCGAGGCCTACAGCGCGGCCGCCGCGGCCGTGACCTGCCTTGGGGGCGGAGCGGAGGACCGGAGCGGTGATGGCCGAGCCGGGGGCTCGAGATTCGGGGCCGCCCCACGCGAGGTCAGGTGCGGACACGGCAGGTCCGGCCCGCGCATACATTCTGCGCGAGGCATCGGCTGGGTACACACCTGATTGCTACTGTGGACCTGCCACATAGCCACCCAGACAGGGTGGTGAGGGACTGCTTCTGGCCCAGAGGTGAAGAGAGGTGAGGAGAGGGGAGCGGCGACCGCGCACGAAAGGCCTCTCCGAGCACGGGGGCATAAGACAGTGACTGCGAGGCCTGCAGTGCGGGTCGAGGTCGGGATCTACCTTGGGGGCATAACGGAGGGCCCGTGAAGTGGCGGCCGGGCCGGGAGCCCGAGGCTTGGGGATAATTCAGGTGAGGACTGGTGCGGAAACGGCGGGCCCGGCCCGCGTACACGCTCTACGCGAGGCAACGGACGGGGAGAGCGCCTGATTGCTGCTGCGGGCCTGCCGCGTAGCAGCTCAGACAGGACTGC
This sequence comes from Lissotriton helveticus, assembly GCF_964261635.1. Classification (NCBI taxonomy): domain Eukaryota; kingdom Metazoa; phylum Chordata; class Amphibia; order Caudata; family Salamandridae; genus Lissotriton; species Lissotriton helveticus. The sequence continues at coordinate 2,026,859,503 of NC_136063.1, forward strand.
GGGGGTCGGCCATTGGCCCCAGTGGCGCAAGGAGGGACGCGGCGCTCGCACGCAGAGGGCCTACGCAACTGCTGAAGACACAAGCATTCTGTGAGGCGGCTGGCCTCGAGGAGGCAGTGACTGGCGCGGTAGGAGGCCCGTGGTGGCGGCAGTGAGGTGGGGAAGCGAGCAACAACGGTGCGCACGAACACCTCTGCTGGAGCAGGCCAGGGTGTGGCGCGAGGAGTGGGCCGTAGCAGGGAGCGGAAGGGACACTGACCGTGCCCTGGGCGGGCAGAGCCAGGAGGAGCCCGGACGCAGCGGTCTCGCCACGTGGCCCGAGGGGAAGGTTTTGGCTGGCGTCACCTCTGGAGGCCGTGCGCGGAGGCAAACGGAGCTCAGGTCGGCAACCGACATAGCACATCCCACAGGTCCGCCGGCAGTGCGGTCCTCACAAGGACGATTGGAAGTGGAGGTGCCGCAGGCGGGCACCAGGGAGGCGGTGCGGACGCGGGCAGAGTAGGGAGGCGGTGTGGCCCCTAATGGTCGGGCGGCAGACATTTTGCCCCCTGGGGCCCTGGAGTGTCTCGGACTTAGCACGTGCGAGGGCCTTCACAGACGTCCATTGCCCCGGAGATGATACGCGGCCTAGAAGGTTTCCACAGAGAAGCTTCTTTGGCCACGGGACGGCCATGATGTCGGGGTCGAGGGTCCACAAGGATAAGACGGTAAAGGAGATGTTCGCCAAGGCCCAGTCGTCCCCTACGGCTAAAGATACATCAGCAACGGGAGCGCGACTGGGCGACCCGGCAGCAGCGGGCTCGGAACCCATCACGAAGGCATTCCTTGAGTCGCTATTCACGACCTTGAGGGAGGATATCCACACCCTCAAAAAAGAATTTTCGGACGAGATCCGAGCTGTGCGGACGGACATGGACGGCATCGGCGAACGGGTGGCGGAACTCGAAACAAAACAGGACGGTAGCGTCGTCGAAATGGAGGCGCTGCAGCAGGAGATTATAAGACTGCATGACCAACAGGTAGACCTACAATCGCACCTTGAGGACCTTGAAAATCGCTCCCGGAGACACAACATAAGGATTCGGGGAGTGGCGCGGTCGGACAAAGACAAGGACCTTTTTAAATTTACCAGGGAGCTCTTCAACCATATCCTGGGCCGCCCCGTGGAGGCGGCGCTGACGATCGACAGGGCGCATAGGGCCGGGCCCCAGCGTGCGGGGTGACCTTCCCCGCGGACATCTTGGTCTGTTTACAGGACTTCCGCACTAAAGAAGAAATCCTCCAAAAGGCGAGGCAGATGCATCCCATATCCTTCCGCGGCCACTCGCCAACCCTTTTTCAGGACGTATCAGCGCTCACATTGCAGAAGCGCCGATTCTTCAAGCCGGTCACGAGTTTCCTCCAGCTAAACCTTATAGTTGGGGCCACCCATTTCGGATCGTGTTCAATTTGAACAGCTCGCTCGCTGAAGGAGGCATGTCAGGTGCTGGGCATCGTCCCGCCGAAGGAGGAGGAAGGTCAGTCGGCGCGCCCTGTGGCCACAGGAGGATTGTCATCCCAATGGGGTCAACAGCAGGGACGGCGTCGGGTCAAGAAACCCCCGAAGACGGAGATCGAAGAGGGTGGCAGTGGAAGCGATAACAGCGGACTTAACCTCCCAGCAGCCGGGATGAACACTCATTCAGAGCCTTGTGTGTCTGGGGTCTACTAGGTCCCTTTGAGGGGTCGGCGGTGGGGGGGGGGGAGAAGGAAGGACTGGACTTGATATACCCCGTAATACCTTTCGACCGATCATCTGTGAGAGATGATGGTCAATAATTTGGTTCTCTATTTTTTCACATTCAATTTCATGGTTAAGTGGGCGTGGGGGAAGGGAGACCGGAGGGCAGGGGGTAGGGAGGAGATAGGTTGGTTGCAGGAAGAGGGGTGGGGGTCCCAGATACAGGTATGGGTGGGTATGTGAAATGAGGGAGGAGGTTGGGGGAAGGGTAGGGAATGGGGTTTGTAGGGAGGGGCGGAAGGGGTTCCAGGTCCTAGAGTATCCATTGAGGGATGATGATGCGAGTCCCCAGAGTATGGCAGGAGGGCACAAAGGGTCCCGCTACAGGCCAGAAAGTGGGCAACCCAGGAGAAGCCTTACCGCGACGATAGTGGGTATCAGGAGTATTGAGCGGTCAAGGATAGGGATAAGTCATGCCACCCACTGAACTGCGAATTATTTCCCTGAATATTAGGGGGCTCAATAATCCGGTTAAACGCAAAGCAGTCCTCTCTTGCTTAGAACACGCGAAGGCTGATATATGCCTCCTACAGGAGACGCATTTACTGCAAAAGGACTGCTCAAGGATGAAGGCACGTTGCTTTCCACAGTAATTTTTCTCATCGGCCCGAGTAAAACAGCCGGGGTCGCGATATTGGTGTCGCAGCGCTTCAGAGGGAGGGTACTACAGAAGGGAGCGGAGATAAGGGGGAGGTTGCTATCCTACCGTTTTTCCTTGGGACGGTCTGAATTTACGATTTGCTCGGTCTATGCTCCCAACGAAGGGCAGGAAAAGTTCTTTCACCTAATGCTGAGCGAAGTGGCGGCCTCCACGGACAGACATATTCTGGTAGGCGGGGACCTTAACCTAGTACTAGATAACACCATGGACAGATCAGCGCAGCACACCACACAGGCGGGAACCCTCTCCAGTGGGGGGCTGGCTAGGCTGAGGGAGCTGGGTATGGTAGATCTGTGGTGCAGCTTTCATCCGGGTACTAGAGCATACTCATATTACTCGAACGCACATCGTACTTACGCGAGATTGGATTACTTTCTAGCTTCCACCTCCCTTCAGGCCTGACGTCCACTGTTGACATAGGTGCTGCGTCCCTTTCTGACCATGTCCCGATCTCTGCGACGTTCATTTCCCCCCCGGTGACGCTCCCCACGCGTTGCTGGAGACTACGTGACACATTGCTGCACTGCAAGGACATAGTTGAGAAAATAGTAGGAACTATCAAGGACTACTTGCACCACAATAGCATCTCTGACACTTCGCCGGCTACACACTGGGCGGCCCTTAAGGCAGTTTTACGGGGCAAGTTTATAGCGGTCTCAGCAGCTGAGAATAAGGTAAGAGCGGATAAAAGGGACGAGCTTACACAGAAGGTTAAGGAGTTAGAATGCATGCATCAAAGGACGTGCGTTCCAGGGTCTGGAGGCAACTGACAGTTGTCAGAAAGCAGTTGAGCGTGCTGGATCAGGGCAGAGTTTGCAGCCTTGAGGGTGCGACATATGTACTATACCGGGGGGATCGATGTGGACGTTTAGTGGGCCGAGCGCTAAGGGAAACGCGGCAACGCCACACGGTAAAGGAAATTAGAAAACCGGATGGAAGTCTGGCAACGGAAGACGCGGAGATAGCGGTAGCATTTAGCGACTTCTATACTTCCCTCTATGCCGGGGCCTCACTGGACCTTGCGGCGGGTGACGCATTCCTGGCGTCTTCCTCGCTTCCGGCACTTACACAGGCTCAGTCTGAGCTCTTAGAACGCAGCATCAGACCGGAGGAAGTCATTTCAGCCATTTCCAGGCTTAAACTTGGGAAGGCACCGGGGCCTGACGGCTTCACAGCCATCTTTTATAAGACGTTCTGCTCCCAGGTGGCTCCCCTGCTTACTACTCTCTTCAACTCCTTTTCAGAGCCGGGCTCGATTCCAAGGGACTTACTGGACGCAACCATCTCAGTTATCCTCAAACCGGGGAAAGACCACTCAAATTGCGAAGCCTATCGGCCCATATCGCTACTTAACGTGGACTTAAAACTGTATACAAGCATATTGGCGGCAAGTCTTGCCCCGCTTATGCCGGGACTGATTGACCCGGACCAAGCAGGATTCATCCCGGAGCGGCAAACTACGGACAATACCAAGAGGGCGCTGCACTTAATAGAAAAGGCCACGCGAACGACGGGGGAATATATGATGCTCGCGATCGACGCTGAGAAAGCGTTTGACCGGGTCCACTGGCCATATCTGGAGCAAGTCCTGGTGAGGGCCGGGATGGGGGACAGATTCCGCACCTGGATACTGAACTGTTATTCGGGGTCCTCGGCGACGGTGCGCGTCAATGGTTGCTCCTCACCCCGCTTTTCCATCGAACGGGGTACGAGACAGGGGTGCCCGTTGTCGCCTCTGCTCTTTGCCCTCTACATGGAGCCGCTGGCGCAGGCCATGAGGCTCGCCCCCACAGTCCACGGGATTAAGATCGGAGCATATGAGCATACCATTAGTTTATATGCCGACGATGTTCTCTTGTCGCTATCCTCCCCCAGAGAGTCCCTGCCGGCATGTGTCGACATTCTTGATGCTTTTGCGGAGGTGGCAGGCTTTAAGGTTAACATGAGCAAATCTGTGGCGCTAGACCTCTCGTTAGCAGCCCCCACCCGAGACTACTTGCAGGGACTCTTCCCCTTTCCTTGGGCGCCGGAGGCCTTTCCTTATCTAGGTATTCAGCTGGTGGCCACCTTACAGGGCACAGTCCGTCTCAACTATGCTCGGCTCCGGCAGACGGTCCGGTTGGAACTGGGTAGATGGCGACATCTCCCGCTATCTTGGCTGGGCAAAGTAGCGGCTATAAATATGACTATCCTGCCGCAAGTCCTTTACATGTTTCGCGCCATCCCTATGAAACCTCCGGAGGGCTGGATTCGCCAGACCCAATCTGAACTGGCACAGTTCGTATGGAACAGTAGGTGGCCGTTGATTAAGCTTCGATTGGCAATGCTGCCCCCTGAGAGTGGTGGACTGGGGCTGCCAGATTTGTTGTTATATTATCAAGCGGCGCAGCTACGAACATTAGTGGAATGGAGCAGGTGGGAGTCTGAGAAGCACTGGCTCTTTCAGGACCAGGCTGTGGTTCCCTTCCTGAGAAAGCAGCACCAACCCCCCAATCTCTACGCTGCGTATATTACAAGGACCCCGCTGGAAGTGTGGGACCTCGTGAATATTAAGCATGAGTTGACATCCTTCCAGTCACCGCTGACGCCCATACTGAATAACCCGGATTTTGGCCCCGGCCAAGATACAGCGGCCTTTGCCCGGTGGAGCCCGGCGGGATGTAGGGTCCTATCCCATTTGTACACAGTGGAAGGAGTCATCCCTTTTGATGCCTTCCGGCGAGAATTTGACATGCCCGAGGAGGAACGGCTCCGATACCTCCAGGTGCGACATTGGGCGCTTCATGGACAGATCAGAGGAGGGGCGGACCGCAGACTCAGCACGTACGAATACTGGTTGATCACGAGGAAAACGGATCAAAAGCTCATATCGAATTTATACCGCATGCTGTTAGGCAGATTTACACACATCTACAACTCAGGGAGGGCACGGTGGGAGAGAGACCTGGGCCGCACTCTCAGCAATAAAGAGTGGGAGGGCATTTGTTACCGGGCTCTACACTCTGCCTACCACATGGGCTTGATTGACACCCTCACTAAAATCACCACATATTTGTTCTGGGAAACAACAGTTACAACGCAACTTTTACAACGGACTACTTTTACAACGCTACTATTACAACGCAGGATCTTTTACAACGACTGCCTTTACAACGCATGGCATTACATAGCAGATGCTATTACAACGCATGCCATTACAACGTAAGTATAGGTAAGTTTATCTTTTTTTAATCATTTATTTAATTTGGGTTTAGGGGTATAGGGGTATTTTAAGGGTTCAGGGCTAGGTTTAGGATATGGGGTACAGGGGTATTTTTAGGTTTCAGGGCTAGGTATGGGTTTTGGGGTACAGGGGTATTTTTAGGTTTCAGGGCTAGGTATGGGTTTTGGGGTACAGGGGTATTTTAAGGTTTCAGGGCTAGGTATGGGTTTTGGGGTACAGGGGTATTTTTAGGCTTCAGGGCTAGGTATGGGTTTTGGGGTACAGGGGTAGTTTTAGGTTTCAGGGCTAGGTATGGGTTTTGGGGTACAGGGGTAGTTTTAGGTTTCAGGGCTAGGTTTGGGTTTTGGGGTACAGGGGTATTTTTAGGTTTCAGGGCTAGGTATGGGTTTTGGGGTACAGGGGTATTTTTAGGTTTCAGGGCTAGGTTTGGGTTTTGGGGTACAGGGGTATTTTTAGGTTTCAGGGCTAGGTTTGGGTTTTGGGGTACAGGGGTATTTTTAGGTTTCAGTACTGTCATGGTCGGATATTGCATGGACCACTGCTTGTGTATGTATACATTTTTTCTTTTCTTTTTTTTTTCTGTGTCAATAAACAGATTTAATACTAAAAAAAATTGAAGGTGACCCTCTTCTCGACGGGGAGCCAGTGGAGGCCTCATAGGTGTTGGGTCATGTGCTCGTGAAGCAGTGTCCCGAGGACAAGTCTGCTGCAGCGTTCTGAATGGTTTGGAGTTTGTGTAGAAGAGTTCTGTTTATTCCGGCGCAGAGGGCGTTCCCGTAGTCCAGTCTGCTGGTTATGAGTGCATGGGATCCATTTGAAGCTCTTACAGAGGATGAGAAGGCAGTTGAAACTGGTGGAAGGAACGGCATTGATCTGGAGGTTCATTGAGAGGGAGGAGTCAAGGATGATGCCTCGGTTCCGAGTATGGTCTGTAGGGATGGGTGGGTTCCCAAGGGGGGAGGGCCACCAGGTGTTGTCCCAGGCGGAGGTGTAGGGTCCGAGGATGAGGACCTCGGTCTTCTCGGAGTTGAGCTTCAAGCAGCTATCTTTCATCCAGGCTGCAAAGTTCTACATTCCTTCCCGTAAGCAGAGTTTGGTGTCTTGGGGATTCTTTATGAATGAGAGGATGAGCTGGGTGTCGTCGGCGTAGGATACGATGCTGAGCCCATGCTGTCTGACTATGGCGGCGAGGGAAGCCATGTAGATGTTGAAGAGCTGAGTGATGATCCTTGGGGATCTCCGCAGTTGATGTCCGTGGGTTTGGAGAGGAAGGGAGGGAGTCAAATCCTCTGGGTTCTGCCAGAGAGGAAGGATTGGATCCAGTCGAGGGCGGCTCCTTGTATCCCGCATCATGGAGTCTGGCTGCGAGCGTGCGATGTGAGACTGGGTTGAAGGCTGCGGATAGGTCTAGAAGGATAAGGGCCGCAGTATGTCCCTGGTCTAGTAGCATGTGGATGTCATCAGTGGCGGCGAGGAGGGAGGTCTTGGTGCTGTGGTTACTGTGGAATCCAGACTGGTAGGAGTCTAGGATGGCGTTGTCTTCGATGAAGGTGGTCAGCTGGGTGTTCACGAGTCTCTCTGTGACTTTGGCCACATAGGGGAGCAGAGAGATGGGCCGTTAGTTTTTCAGGTCAGTTGGGTCAGCCGTTGGTTTCTTGAGGAGGGGTTTCACCTCGGCCCGTTTCCAGTCGTCTAGACAGATGCTGGATCTGAGGGAGGCGTTGATCACCCGTCCTAGTCCGGGTGTGATGCCAGCAACTGCCCTGTGGAAGATGTGGGGTGGGCAGGGGTCCGTTGGGGCTCCTGAGTGAGTTTTCTTCATGGTCGCGGTGATGAGTTCGACGGTCGCGGTGATGAGTTCGACGGTCGTGGGATCCCAGGACGTGATGGTAGGCTTATCAGCAGCGGTGGGTGGAGGTGGAGGGGGGGTGGGGTGCGTCTGTTTCTGGTTCGCTGAAGTTGTCGTGGAGGACCTTGATCTTCAGATAGAAGTAGGAGCTGAACTTGTCGCAGAGTTCCGTCCGTGGCTTCGCAGGAGGGTTTTGCGAATTGCTGTATGACGTTGAACCTGGACTTTGTCTTTAATGAAGGTCCGTTTGGTGTCTCTTATGCGCTGGTGGTATTCATTCAGGGCGCTCTTGTGGTTGTTCCTGGCTTCTGTGGTTTTCTGGTTTCGCCAGATTTTCTCTAGGCGTCTGCAGGAGCGTCTGGCTTCTTGAAGTTCTGTGGTGAACCCGGCGGCCTTCACAGGGCGTTGTTTAGGGGGGTGGCAGAGGGGTGCCAGCTTGTCGGCACAGCAGGAGACCCAGCGGTGAAATTCACTGGCTGTGGAGTTGGTGTTGGTCGTGGCGCTGGAGGGGTTTTGCCAGAGGGTGGTGTTGAGGTGTTCCTCTGTGACCATGCTCCAGTTCCGTTCTGGCAGGCGCGGGTGCGGTGGTGGTGTTGGAGGTGAAGTGGATGCAGTGGTGGTCCGTCCAGATGGGCTGGGTGGTGTGGCTAAACGGATGTTTGTTCCTCCCATGAAGATGGGGGTTGAGGGTGTTACCCGCTCTGTGGGTGGGCATGTTGACTAGCTGCTTCAATCCTAGCTTGGCGAGATTGTCAAGGAGAATGGTGGCGTCAGGGTCGTTGCTGTTGTCGAGGTGGAAATTCAGGTCCCCGAGTAGAATGTAGTCCGTGGAGGTGATGGCGTGGGGTGCGGTGAGCTCGGTGATGGTAGTTGCGGGCTGGGTGCGAGGTCTTGGCGGTCTGTAGATGAGGGTGTTGCGTAGCGTGGTCCTTGGACTGGTCTGGATCTGGAAGCGGAGGTATTCTGTGTTGGAGTGGGGTCACTCGTGCTGGATGTGGAGAGTCGGAGGGGAGTCTTATGTGCTATGGCGAGGAGTCCTCCTGGGCGGTGCAGGCGGTCCTTTCTCTGGATCCTGTAGCCGTCAGGGATGGCTGGGGTGATGTCGGGCCGAAAGTGGCGTTGGTCCAGGTTTCTGTGAAGAAGGCAACATTGGGCGAGAGGGTGACGATCAGGTCCCATATTTCGACGGTGTGTCTGTGCAGGAAGTGCACTTTGAGGATGCAAGTCAGGGTTTCGGTGGTGCGTGCATCAGGTGGCCCTTTGGCAGTTGCGGGAGCTTTGTCGATGGTGAAGAATCTGCGGCACGGTCAGCACGAGAACTGCCCATGGGTGGTAGTCGGCGTGTCTTCCGGGATTGAGTGCGTGGAGGGTTGTTAAGTCGTGACGATGGGGTTTAGGAGAACTAGGGGTTCTGGTGATGATCACGGTCGGGCACAGACAGGCTTGCCTTCATGCAAAACAAATGTTCAAAACTACTAGGTACAACTAACTTGCTTCGAACACTGGCAAGATGGGTGTGATACTCCGACTAACAAAGCCTTTTGCCATCATTCTAGGAGATAGGTGTTCCTGACACGTGTGTCTCAGCGCTCCTTAAATGGGGGAGAATCTTGAAGCAACACTGGGAATTTGGCAACACTAGACAACCTAGTCACCTCAGATAATTACTTTAGTGTAGGGGCAGCGGACTGCTTTGGTGGCTTTTGTACAAGCATGAGGGGTCCTCTAACAACAAGCCATGAAGTAAAAAATGTATGATCCCATCCAGTAACCTTTTCTGCTGTATTATAGTATAACTTCTTACAAAAATACAAGACTGCGGAAAAGAGGTTTAATTTAGTTTGTGGTGTGCCAGCAGTGAGTATATATATTATTTTCCTTTTTTAATGCTAATTTTCTCATTTCAGTTGATTGATTTATCATCATCCTTTATATACATTACTATATCCACTCCCCACTGCACTTTTGGCCATGGGCCTTTTCTCAGGTGGAATCATCAATGCACTGCAAATCTGTGATCAAACAAATGTAGCTGCTTTATAGACCAGAACATAAATGTTACTGCGTAATGTGAAGAAATAAAGACAAGATGGTTCCAAGGGACTTACTCCAGTCATCCCATGAGGTAAAAATCCATGGCAATACTATGGATCATATACAAAACTCCCAATTTTATTGTATGTATTACTTAATGGTGCGGACCAAGTGATTAAAATGAAAAACCAGTGCAGTGCTCATAAGTGCAATAGTGTTGTAATTAACACATGATACGCATATACAATGTAGATATTCATAATTCAAACATCATTCCAGCCTAGCTGCTATTTCCAGAGAACAAAAGTATTGCTGATGATTTCCACCAACATGTTGATGTTTCAGTCCACATGTTTACATATAGTGGATCTCCTCAGTACCAAAACTCCACCTGGCTAGACACCTCTCAATTGTATGTGACTTGCCAATATAGAGGTCTTCTATGTGTACATCATAATTCGGTTCTTCACAATATAAACACATTTTTCGCGCTAACCAACACCAATTGTTTCTATGGTATAGCAAGGGCGCCAGTGTTTCCCCGTGCATCCTGATCAGATGTGGCATGTCACATGCAATTAAGAGGTGCCTGGTCAGGTGGAGTTTTGGTCCTGAGGAGACCCACTATATGTAGATCTGTGGGTCGAAACATCGATGGTTTTGTGGGAAATATCAACAATAGACCCAGCAGCTAGGTTGGACTGATATGTCTGATTTATGGATTTCCATATTGTATATATGTATCATATATTAATTACTCCACTTATGAGCACTGTGCCGTATGCACTTTTATTTCTTGGTCAGTACCATTAAGTTACGAATACAATAAAATTGTTAATTTTGTACATTTTGTATATTGACATGGATTTTTACCTCATGGGATGACTGGAGTGAGCCGCACGGAACCATTTTCTCTTTAGTTTGCATACAGCCAGGTTCCGCTGATTGGGCAGACTTGGGTTTGGTCTTGTGCGTTTTCAGATATAAGTTGAAGAAGTCAAGTAATGTTAGCTCATGTGTAAAATATACCAATGAACAAATATAACTGTCCCACGAGGGAATGACCTACTGTGTAAGGTATCTATTGTCATAACTTAATTACTGTGTGTGGCAATATTCCAGTTGTATTTACAACTCTCAGGGGTTACTCCGGCCACGATAGCCACTGTAATAGCCCTAGTCCCTGCTGAAGTTTCTATGAACAGGATTACCTGTCTCGCTGGCTCCCAAGCAAAAACTGGAACCAGGGCCGAATGACTGTGATAGACTTGTGTTTTGAGGTAATTTATGGGATCGTTATGAAGTATGTCTATTTTGTTACATCTACAGGGAAGACTATACAATTTAGTGAGGTAGGAAAGAATATAGAATGTTTCTAGATTTGATGTGGAGCGTTAGAGGAGCTAACAACATCGTAGATGCAGCTCCTTATTGTTCTGGGGTTATTATCAATAAACTCAACTACAAAGTCTAGAGTGTGGAGATTCACTACAGAAAGCGGCGAAAAGGATGGGCGATTGCAGAACCTTTTGTATTGTTGAGGGTCAGAAAATGACACTTCATGTTGAAAGACAGAGCGGCACAATGTAAGTTATATGCCTCAAAATGGGGTCCTTCTGTACTTGGATGGTGAGATCAGGGTGTGTTAGGTATAATCATTGACCCTAACAGCCCTGAACCAATGTCCCAGGGTCCATGAAGGAGTGATGGATGATGTAAACATCACAGATGCAAAGCCAAGGGTGTTTTCAGGTACCATTGGCGAACTGAAGTGTTTCCAACATAGAATTATATTGAAAGATAATGTGATGCCCTGTAGTCACAAAGCTAGGAATATTCCAATGCGAATTAAGGACGAAGTAGCAAGAGAGTTAGAAAAGCTGCAAACAACTGGTCTTATAGAGAACAGAGTCTTGTGACTGGGTTGCACCGTTGGTGGTTGCAAGACACGCAAATGGTAGGCTGAGGTTATGCATGGATTTAATGGATTTGCATAAACATTATGGTGGATCAGTTTCCCTTACCAAACATTTATGAGATGACATCACTAACCAAGGGAGTGGAATTGTTCACCACCATTGACCTAACCTCAGCGTACCACCAGGTGGCATTGCACTCAAACAGTCTCAGACTGACTACCTCAATCACATCTTTCGGATGTTACCAATTTATACGAGTTCCTTTTGGGTTAGCATCCGCAGCCGCTATGCTTCAAAGGCTCATGTTTAGGCGCTTCAAAGGGATCCAGAACGTGATTTTTTTTAAATGATAGCTTGATTATGGGGATATCCAAGGAAAACATGATTCGAAGTTGGAAAACGTTATGCAGATTCTAGACCCAAAAGGCTTTATATCAGAATACACAAAATGTAAAATTACAACAAAACCAAGTTACATATTTAGGACATGAAATCAGTGGAAAAGGCATAGAACCTAGAGTAGGGTTGGTAGAGATGATCAAGAAGGAGCCAGTTCCATCTAATAAGAAGTCAGAGCATTTTTGGGGCAGGTGGAATTCTATGCCAGATATGTAAACAATTTCTTTAGCAAAACGTATTACATAAGACAACTACTCAAAGAAAATGTGAGTTTAAGTGGTCTCAAGATTGACAATATGGTTTCAGGGAGATTAAACAGGCTATCTTGCATGCAACAGATTTGCAGGGTGTTTGTGGGGATTGGAGCAATATAGACCATTCGTACGGGGAATGTTGGTGACATTGCGTTCCGACCATAAGCTGCTCACAAAAGTGCTCACCATGGCGGGTATGTTTAATGCATTACCACAAATAGCTAGGATGTCCATCAAATTATTAGATTACAAATATGAGGTGCAATATGTGCCTGGTGCAAAGAATAAAATTGCAGATTTCATCAGTAGGTTGCCTCTTGCTGCTAGGCCTGAGGAATGTGAAACAGAGAAGTATCGTGTAGCAGAAGTTACAGAAAGAATTCCAGCCGTTCCAGAAGAGGAATGGGAAGAGGTTTCAAGTACAGACATGTTTTTGACAGTAGTATGTAGATGTATAACAGAAGGCTGGCTAACTAAGAGTGTAGCGGCAAGTAATGTGTGCACCTTTTGGGAGCTGAAGCATGAGCTATTTATAGAAAATGGTATGGTTCTGCGCAATGGCAGAGTAGTTCCCGTAGAGAAAGGATATTGAACATTTGCCATGATGGACATATAGGGATTTCAATGACCAAAAGCGGTCTTAAAAATCTGTATTGGGGAGGAGCAACGCCGGCGACAAAGATGGCCGCTTAGGGGCTCGGCTCCGCCAACCCCTCTTTCCGTACTCCTTATCCTGGCCACCATCCTGAGTCCCACACGTACCCCGTTGTGAGGGAGCTGCAGCGACGCCTGCGGGAGATCGATTGAGCTGCCTCCGAGCTCCGGCGGCGGAGAAACGTCGTTGTTGAGACAGCGGCCTACCTCGTTGTAAAGCCAGTACCTTCGCGTGGTGGAGTGGCCGCCCGCCGGTGCAACAATATCGGCCGCCGCGGGCCGGGTGAGGTCAGCCCGATCGCGCGGTGAGCCGCCGATGTCCTGAGGTGAGCCCCCATAGCAGAAAAGCGGCGGCTGGACGGAGGCGGGGGAGGGCGTAGACACGGAGCTGCCCCCCCAGATTTACCTGATTGTATTGCCAGTGGGAGCCCCCGGTGGATTGGAACCCGGGGGCTGGCCCGTGAGCACTGTGATCGTGCTGTGTGGACTGAACCGGAATCGGAGTGTACCTGCTCCCAACCGGCCGTTCTTAAAAGTGCGCCTGGGGGAACTGGGCGCTGGGCAACGCGGCTGCCCTGCCCTGGGGTGCTGAAACGGTGGAGATGATTGCTGCTGAAGGCGAGGAGGAGTGCCGCGCTGATGAGACTTTAGCGCTACTTCCCCTTGCAAGTATCCTGAGTGAGATCAGAGGCGGAGGAAACATTCCAGAGGGAGATCCCGGGACCCACCCGGAGTGAGAGACGCCCGAGTGCCAGCGGATGCAGCCGGGAAGAGTGGTGAGGTGCTGAATTATATATTAGGCAACAAACCGCCCGAAGAGAAGTTAAAAGGTCGGCTGGTCAATGAGGTCTGACCCGGTGGGGGCACAGGTCGCAGCACTTCCTTTGTGGAACTACCCTTGCTTGTGGGGGAGAAACTGAAGCGGTGCAGCGCTCCTGGGCAATGCTACACGCCCCCGGGTGTTATACAGTCTAAAGGAAGTGACCTAGATTAACGACTGGACTCGGCCTGGTGGAGGTGAATGTGCTAAGACTGGAGTCGGCCCTTTGTTTGATAACTGGAGCAGGTGGTGTAAACACGACTAACGACAGGGGTGGAGAAGAAGCACACACTATCTGAAGGCGATATGGCTGCAAGGGCCGACTCAGATAAATCCCAGCCCAAATCCACTAGAGGTGCTAGAAATATCCAGTCCAACAAATTGGACCGCTACACTCTACCTAAAGGGTCCCCGATGGATTCGAAAAAGGGCCCCGTTGGGGGGGCGGAGGATGCTCCTACTGGCGGCGAACCGACGCTGACGGATCTCATGGCGGCCATCGCTGGAGTCCAGACAACTCTGGGCCAGAAAATGGAGGCCTTGGACAATAAGCTTGATACCGTCACAATTGAGATGGGGCTGATAAGAGCGGACCTCACAAAAGCAAGTGAGAAAGTCAAATCGCTAGAAGTCAAAACAGCTAGCCTCATAGATGATGTGAACTTGTTGCAGCAAGAGGTACGTGATCTTAAGGCCCTCATGACTCCATGGGCAACAGAGTACACGGACAAGCCTAAATAATATAGAAAGCGGCAGGGCAGAGAAGCAGACAAAGGAGACACAGCTATTGAGTGAGTGGTTGGCAGAAGCAGATAGGTGAAACATTCACATGAAGCTCAGGGTGAGAGCAGGGGTGCACAGAAGCACCGCTGCTTGAATGTGAGATGGAGCGTGGGTGTTGGGGAGAAAGGCATGCAATGGAGACAGCTGAAAAATACAAGCACTCTCATGGAGTGTTTCGCGAAAAAGAAAAAAGCGTTTAAGAAGAGCAGGCTGCCATGGAAGAATACAAGGAGCCAATGAGAAAAGTAGTAAAAACAGTGGCGTAACGAAATTTGAGGGGGGCCCCCTGCAAGATGCATGGAGGGGCCCGCTCTGAATTTTATCATGAACTCTCGGGCGAAAGTACTGTGCTGAGGGGGCCCCCTGCAGCTTGGGGGCACCACAGCACCGCGGGGGCTGCGGGGGCCTGAGTTACGCCCCTGAGTAAAAAGGCTTTGCACCATGGGAATGAAAAAGACATTCTCGAGGGGTTAAAACAAATAAAGCCAACAAATAGAAAGCAAGGAAATGTGAGTGACAAAACACAAGTGGTAAGCTATAGGAAAAATGAATTCCCAGGTCAGCTTTCAGAATGTCCCCAAGATATCTTCACAACCAGATAGCTGTGATGTCTGGTAGGTTTCGACCATTAAAACTGTAGTGACTCTGTTGATAATTTCCCTGATGTCTAGGATAGACAGCCTGTTAGTATTGAGGTTATAGAAAGGGTAAAAAAAATTGCAAACTATCTGCATCTATTACCATCTGATGGACTGAATTCATAAATGTTAACTGGAACCAGGGCACAAGTCGGGGGTACATGCGGGTGGACGGCGTGCACCCACTTCTTTTACAGGGTGAACGACGTCCACCATGGCAAGAATTTGTTCCCGCTGAATAATGTGCTAAACTCGTCCTGGTGTAATTTCCAAACACCAGGACACTTTCAGCAGAGCCTGCACGTTGACTGCTTTCCTTCTGCAACAAGCAACAACGTGCAGGCGCGGACAGAGATTTCTTATTTAAGACTCCTGCTGGGCCTATTACAAAGGTCAATTTGAGAGGTCATCCGGCCTCCTTTTGTTCCAGTCTCTTGGCTGGAAGCAGTCAGGAGCCTCACACCTGATGCAAAATGAAGCGGAGGGGAAACCAAGGCTCACACTTTGTTAGCACTTCACACATACTGGGCGACGGATCCAAGATGGCGGAGTGAGGGTCCGTGCCGGTCGACTCACACGTGAGCTCCGCTCTCCCTTCCTTCCAGCGCTTACGAACAGCGGGAAAAAAGCGAGAAACTCAATGGGATAGCTCAGGTATCGAATCGAGCATACCCACTCCGACTCTCTACCCCTGGAAATAGCGAGTTTGCTGCTGATTCTCCCGTTCTGCAACAAGCCTTTGTTTTTGCTCTCCGAGGCTGCCTGGCTGCTGCGGCAGCTACTACGAGAGAGGATCGCCAACTCAGCGCTCGGCTGGTTTGGTCCTACGCTCAGCCGCCGAGTGATTGCCGGCACACAGTGGCTCCGAAAGATGTCTCCCAAAAACCCGAACCCACTACCATCACGCCAGACAAGGAACAGCAAGCAGGCGGTGGCGGCGGCGGCATCGACGGTGGCGGCCCCTCCCGTGGTCCCAGCTGTAGTGGCCGTTACTGGTATTATCTCCCCAGCAGTAACAACAACAACGCCCATCACGGCAGTGGTTTCTCTTCCATCGACCATGCAAGTGCTTACTGGGGGCGCCTCAGCTGAGAACATTGAGGGTCCCGCTGCGCAGGGGGAGAAGAAACCCTCGACTACAACTGCTAAACAGGTACTGAGGCCACCCACTTTTTCAGCGGGGTCACAGATTAAGGGCTTCACCCCCAAAATAGATAAAACCGGGCTAAAACTGCCAGGCAAAGCAGGGGAGGCGGCTGGAGTGACCGGTGTACAACATCAGCAAAAAGCATGCCCAATCCCCTCAAATCCCTGCGTAACACAACAGGGGGGGAGTCAGTAACGACCACAAGCTACCAAGCCACCGACCATAACGCTAAATCTGATACTGGTGTAGAAAAAATTTCCACTGATCCCTCAAGAGCACAGCTTATTTAGTTGGAGGTTAACAATGGCGATTGTAACGAGGAAACTGCACAATCACTGGTAAAGGGAAGCAATTCCTCCTTAATTATAGTCCATCAACCATATCAGGATCCTCCTAACGCCATAAAGTCAGCCTCCTGCGACTCTATACTGAATAACCCAGAGGGGATACCAGTAGCTCTGCCGGAGGACAACGAGTGTGAGATACCAAACCAAGCAGAAGCCCATATAATGACCTCAATGGGCACCGAGCTAGACTCTTACGAGGACTATGAGGCGGAAACAGAGAACGAGGATGATATCTCTGCCAATCAATCAATGGGTGGGAACACCTTTAAGATAAAAACTAAGGGCAAACAAAAGGCAAAGAAAAGTAACAAGACTGGTGCTATCTCTAAATGGCTAAAGCAAAGGGGAAGCAATAACTCAGCCCTAAGGAAGAATATCCCAGAGAAAAGTCCGCTTCGAAAATGGATTGAAGCAAAAGGTCTGGTCAAAACTATGACGCTAAGGCTATCAGGAACAAGCCCCACAGACTCCACACCAATAACGATCTCCCCTGATAAAAGTATTTTGTCAGATCCGGGGCATACACCCCTGATGGATCGGACAGAGAGGGTTTTATCGCAAGAGCAGGTCAACGGGCCTCCTGACAACCCGGAGCTAGCGTTAACTCCCGAAGATAGTGCTAGCCATTCACCCACTCAACTATCTGCCCATGGAATGGCTAGTCTCCCTTCTTCAACGGAGCTACCCTCAGGTTTGGCCAGAGTCTCTCCTATGGCGGATTCAGGAAGGGAGGGAGCTACTACTTCCTCTCTGGATGAAATACTCATGATACTAAGTAAGCAACTGAGCAATCAACGGGCGGAAGCACAGGAGCATTACCTTCAACTCAGGGAGGACAATAACAAGATGCAATCCTCGTTACTGGACCTCACAGCTAAAATCGGGGGGTATCGCATGAAACTACAGAACTTCAACAACGAATGGTACAGGTGGAGGAGTCAAATACCAAAACGATAGGAACAGTGGAAAAGCACGACGATCAGCTGAAGGCACTACAGCTAAAAGTTGAGGACTTAGAGAACAGGCAAAGGCGGTCTAACCTAAGACTTTTTGGTATTCCGGAGAGATCAGAAGGGTCAGACCCCAGAGCGTACATCGTAGGGGTGCTCCAGAAGGCCTTCCCAGACCTGGCAGACTGGGACTGGGACTCGCAAATCCAGCGGGCCCACCGTCTGCCTCTATTTCAGAGGAATAGAGAGAACCAGTTCCCATGTCCCTTTCTAATTTATTTCGGCAACTTTCTTCTACGCCAAGCGGTCTGGCAGAGAGCACGCCCCAACTCTCCAATAGCCATAGGAGAGTTTTCATTCTTTGCTCGATCTGATCTCAGCAGGGATACTATGGATAGGAGGTGGCAGCTCCGTAAACTGATGGACCCTATTAAGGCCCTCGGAGGGCAGGTGTTCCTCCAAGAACCTGCTCGTCTTAAGGTTATGAGAAACGGGCGGACTCATCTCTTTAACGACCCTAAGGAAGCAGAGACCTATCTAATTAACATTAGCTCTAGCCAGAGTCAGAGCCAGACCTAAAAATAATCAGTATTGGTAATTAGTAACTAGTAATCAGTATTAGCACTAAAGGTGACAATTAAGCTACTTAAAGGGAGGTGGGGATCACAAAGCACACAAAGAAAAGAGAGCTAAAGGCGGATTAAAAAAAGGGGATGAAATAAGAGAAAGGAATAGTAAGAATTATATATCTTTAAAACTCCTTTTCTTATGGTCTTTTTATGCACAACGACGCATGCTGGGATAAAAGGGGAGGGGGGCAGGAGTCTCTCAGGGTGTTCTACCACACGAGCTGCCTCACCAACGGCAGCTACCACTGGAGGGTGGTTCTTCTCCGGCTGGGGTGAGAACCAGGGGGCTGGGTGGGGGGTGGGACCCCATCTCCGCAGATAGGGGGCTAAGGGAGGTATGGGGGGGGGAAAAAATAACAAAAATTGTTTGCTGGTTGACAGGGGAAAACACTATAGAGAATTTGATGAAGGCTGTAAATCATTGCTTATGGAATGGATTATTGATTGTTTTAGAAGCTCGACATTTCTAGACCTATTATTTGACTATGTGAGGGGGGCCTCAATACTCTTATTAATATTTAAATGCATGCAATAAAATGTCTAGCCTGGAACGTAGCTGGCCTTAATAGCAAAAACAAAAGATCTCTGGTATCAGAAGAGTTAAAAGTACATAATCCCCATTTCTGCTTACTGTCAGAAACACACATCATATGGAAAGACAGGAAACTATTAAGCCAAATGGGGTATGATACTTTGGTATGCTCTACTCTTGGGACCCCCATTAGAGGGGTTGCTATACTTAAAGATAAGCGATTTAGGGCCGAAGTCATACGAACCGCTCACGACAAAGACGGCAGATGGGCTATTGTGCAAATTAAATATTTAAACATTAAATATGTATTGTGCGTGGTCTACGGCTCAAACTCAGACGAACCAAGACATTTTGATCAACTAAATATGGAACTTTTGGACTGGGAGGGGGAAATCATTATAATGGGGGATTTTAATTGCATCATGGATTATAAAATCGACACAACTAAGCCACATGCTCACCATAGGATGCATAAGACTAGGATATCTATAATGGACTTATGCCAGACGCATAATATTAAAGACGCTTGGAGATATTTGTATCCAAAAACACCCGGGTACACATACTATTCAGCACCCCATAAGATGTGCACTAGACTAGACATGGCCTTTGCTAGTGACAAACTACTGCAGGCTGGCTCCATGATTCTCTGCCCCCGAATAACATCTGACCATAATCCATTAATAATGATATTCGATACACTAAACATCAGGACACCTCCTCGACCATTCTCTTTTCCCAGACACTTAATCTCAGACGTAACCTATGTGACACAGCTTAAAGCCCATCTTAACGAATTTATAAATATTAATAAAAATTCAACAGGGTGCTGTATGGTATGGGACTCCTGCAAGGCAAGCATAAGGGGCTTCACACAGGCTTATGTGTATAGGCAAAACGCAGAACAGAAGCAATATAAGATCACACTAATAGCAAATATAACTAAGCATGAAGAACTACTAGTTAAAGCTCTACAGCTCAACCTCCCAACAATTATAGAAATCAATCTAAAACTTAGTGCACTAAAAGCTGACATGAAAACTAATTTCATTCGGAAAAGTAGTGCAAGCATTCATAAATTTAAAATTGCGCAATACGAGGGGGGGGGGCAAAATTGGCAAAATTCTAGCCTACAAAGTTGCAGAAGATAGAGCAGACACTTTAATTTCTAATATCCGAGGGCAAGGGAATATACTATACAATCAGCCACAAGACATACTGGACCAATTTGCTGAATATTATAGAAATCTATATACCCCAGAAAGCCCTGTAGATCAAGACCTAGTTCGGGAATATGTTAATGATTATGTATTTAATACAGAGGTCTTATCAGGCTTGGGTTCACTGTCTAACGGAATCTCGCCGACTGAATTACATCAGGCCATTAATTCCCTACCTAGCGGTAAAGCGGTAGGAGAGGACGCGATACCCTTGGAACTTTACAAAATCTGCAGATTAGAACTAGAACAGCTATTGTTGGAAGTTATGCATTCAATTGGACAAAACGGAGCGGCTCCCAAATCCTGGAACAGGACAAAAATAATTTTCTTTTAAAAAAAAGGTAAACCCAAGGAGGAGAGAGGGTCATATCGCCCCATTTCGTTGATAAATACTGATGCGAAAATATTTGCTAAAATTATGGCACTTAGACTAGCCCCATTCATGTCGAAACTAGTTAATTCGCAACAACACGGGTTCATTTCTGGGAGAGATACAACGACACATGTAAATATGGCCATTACAGCGTTCGATGTTGCGGAGATCGAGTCCACCCCACTCGGCATGATTTTATTAGATGCCGAAAAAGCATTTGACCGAGTGGGGTGGGACTATCTCTGGAGCGTGCTGTCTAAAATGGGTTTTCGAGGGAACTTTTTGAAGGGCATAAAAGCACTTTATGACAAACCTACTGCTTGCATCAGCTATGGAGGCCTGACTTCATTAGAATTTCCCATTCTGCGGGGGACCCGTCAAGGATGCCCCCTCTCACCCCTTCTATTTGCCCTCTCATTAGAGCCATTCCTGCTAGCCCTCCATACTCAGAACCTGATCGTGCCTTTTAGTTCCGGCTCACAGGAGCTAAAATGGACAGCCTATGCTGATGATATTGCCGTATACACCACCGATATTGCTAAAGCACTGAAAGGAATATCTATAGAGGCCGGGAAATTTGGGAAGGTGTCAGGTTATAAACTTAACCAACAGAAGACACAAATTATAGCTAATTATTTCCCCACCGTGGCTATCCCCGAGATCTGTAAAGAGGCAACCTATTTAGGGGTTAAAATAACGGCTAGACTACAAGACATCAATAATATAAACTATAACGATTTGATCAATAAAACTACTCTTTTACTTAAAAAATGGAATAAATTACCCATGAATCTGATTAGCAGAATTAATCTTATCAAGATGAAAGTTTTACCAAAGTTTGTTTACCTATTTCGATCTATTCCGCTTGCACTAAATAATAAATTCTTTCAGCACCTAGACGGACTTTTGAGCAGCTTTATATGGAGCTATAAAAAGGCCAGAAGATCACTAAAAATGTTAAAAAATAATACAAATAAAGGAGGGCTGAACTTCCCAGACTTTAAACTATACTTTTGGTCCGCGTTTTTTACACGTTTACGCTCCCTATTGCATGGAGACAGATCTCTTTTTTTCCACTTCTTTATGTTGAAACAAGACTCACAATTCTTTTTGCTCAGAGTTAACGACCCGAACTACTACAAGAGGGTTAGATTCAAGACCGCTAGAGACATTGGTAAGATCTGGCTTAGTGTATTAAAGTTTTGTAAAACTACCTTTTTTCACCCGAAATTACCGCTATGGGGCAACCCAGGTCTCCCGGCTATTTTCACGGATACTATAACTTATAACTGGGCGTCTCTTGGGATTAAGACACTTGCAGATCTGTACGGCTTACAGGGGTTTCTAGATTTTAATACGCTCAAACAGCTATATGATCTACCAGAAGCCACAAGATATAAGCATCTGCAACTGCACGACTATTTGATTAATAAGAAAAAGATTCAAAACATCACGGAATGTGACGTATGGTCGTGTTTCTACTCGAAAAAAAACAAATCAGTGATTAGTGAAGCCTATAAAACACTCAGCACGTTTAAGACGAATGATAGTGATAAATTGGCCGCGAAATGGAGCACACAACTAAATCTAAATATCACCGCTAATCAGATTGAGCACTCCCTGGCTAACATAAATAGTCTTGTACGCTCATCCAGCCTTCGGCTACAACAATTCAGAACGACCTGCATGCTTTATTATACACCCGAAAGAATTTCTAGATGGTCCACCAATGCCCTATTTAGCAATCGCACTAAATGCCCTAAATGTTCAACTGATGCAGCCAATCTAGAGCATATGTTGTATTCCTGCCCGAAACTTAAGACCTTTTGGGCGGATATTCAATATGTTCTCAGATTAAAAAACATCTCGCTCTCCACAATCACGCCTGCCTCGGTCTTATTAGATCTTAATCTTTCCTCACCATCACAATCAGCCCTAACCACTATACTTATTTCCTGTGCTAAACTAACCTTGGCAAGGGCCTGGATAGATCCGGAACCGCCGACGGTTTGGAAGTGGTGGTCACTAGTTACAGAGATATATGCCATGGAACTGGCCCTAGCAAATCTTAGGGGAACACGCTCACTATTAAAATTTAATAGAAACTGGGGTACCTTCTCTGGGTAAAAGCTCACTTAAATGATGTATAACTGTTACATCTCTTTTTGTCTTTTTTTTTCTTTACTGTAAAGAAGAATCTGTTTATAGATTGTTTTTGTATCAGGAACTCTTTTTACTGTCTCCATATATCAAATTATCTGGTCTGTAAACAAATATACTTTAAATGTTGTTTTTCTTTTTTTTTTTTTTTTGTATAACCATATAGTCTTGAAACCTTCTATGTATTCTCTTTTACTTTTTCTGTCAGCCGGCTAACAATAAAAAAAATAAAAAAAAATAAAAAAGCACTTCACACATACTTAAGAGAGGCAGCTTTTCACTTTGTCAGTCCCTGCTTAGGAGATATGCTTGCACTGTAAAAATATCACGTGTTGGTCTTTTCCAGTATTTACACAAAGCAAATTGCATTTATTTAGAGCTTACTTCCCTTGAGGAGGTGTTGGAATAATTTAAGTACCACTATTTTTTCTTGTATAGCCCTACTCATTCCAATGCAGGGTGTCAGAGTGCTTTACATCAACGCGTGCATATTACATGTACAATAAATTATATGTTGGTAAATGAATGTACTGGATGGGTAGCATAAAACTTGGGGATTGCAAGGTGTAGAAGTCACATATCATCTTCCATAGCTCACTGTGCTATTATCCTCACAATGCGCGCAAATGTACACATGATATACCTGCTAAAAAAATGTGAGGCTTTAGATCTGATGTCACTTCTTGTGATGCCACTTCTTGTAAAGTCGAAGCTTGTGATGTCACTTCTATGATGTCAATTCCTGTGATGTCATGTGTGATGTCATGCGATGTGATGCTGTTCTCTGTGATGTCATGCGCTGTGATGTCGCGCGCTGTAATGTTACTTGCATACCGCCTAACTAGGTTAGTCCCCCTACTTCTTTTTTTTTTTACTTGTGCCCTGACTGGAACCAATCTGTAGTGATCGCGAAAAACAGGTGTTTTGGTACATTTGCTGTATTGTACCATTTAGAAATTGCAACATTTTCAAAAAAAAGGAAAACTGGGAGGTATCTCGCACTCCTTGTCTGCTGTATTAATCTTATGTAGACAAAAGTGTTCGGGGACTGGAAAAACCTGTCTGAGAACCTCTTAGCTATGGGTGGTACACAAAGGTCCGCTCTGATCCTAAAAATCAGTATGCAAACATAATAATTGGTATTTTATCCTATATGATTATTTATCAAGCGCTAGTGAAGTGTAAATTACCTGTTAACAACATGATCATAAATACTATAAACAACACGGAAACGATTACATATTAGGACAAACATTAGATAAGCATCAATCATATTTCATCACCCAACCTTCTATTAGTCTAATCACTATTTAAGTCATAGCAAACTTTTGTAGCAGCATAGCTATATTAATCTGCTTGTAACATAGCTAGTCACATTAAGCCTCACCACATATCTTATTGTGAGATCAGGTCTAAAGTCCAGAACTACATATTTTCTGTATTTCTCCACCGACTGGTCTGTATGCTGCCCCACTCTAACACTGGCATATTTTATAACTTTATCATACATGATGCTCTGTGGAGCGAGGAGGGGTCACTAGGATTTTATTTCATTACACAGGACAATGGACAGCAATTCTTGTTCAAAATATATGTAGCGCACATAAGCTTACTGCTACTTTAACCTGCTGTCTGCAAGATGGAACCTGCAAAGTCACCTCTTGTACACACATTTCAGCTAACGTGTTCATGAAGAGCACTGCCGAATGGAAATTTTCATTCAACGGGTTGTTAATGTGAGCCTTTGAAAAACATGGCTATTGAGTACACATTTTGTTTGATGCTAAATTTAAACAGCACTTTGTAAGAAACAAGCAGGTCTACTATGTAGGCTCTGTACTTTCTTCAAGCAAACTCAAATGCATAAAATGCACCATGATGTCATAACCCATTCTGCCTGTGATGTATGTTCCCCTTTGTCTGGCCCTGGGGATTCAGGTGAGCGGTCCTTGGTGTGACAGTAAACATGCTAGCATACAGCAAGGCCTGTGTTGTATTGAATTTTTTTTAAATCTATTTTTTTTAGCTTTTGACTTATCGTCAAATGACAAACCGTGAGATCATACATATAATAGTGGATCATTAGCTGTACACATTTTGAAATGTATATTCAGTAATGTTCACCCCAAGGGTATAACAACCAAATAACAGTAACGGAAAAGAAATATGTGCCCAAGTCTCTCCAAGACCTGTGTTATATGTAACAATCAAAAGACAAGTCACACATGTCCAATATTTAGCAACGTATCAGAAGAGAAGGGAGTACAGGTAACACTTCCCATTAAGGTTATAATTTCCCTGCCTTATTGTGATTTTATTGTAAATTCAATGTTGTACTTAAGACAGGGTTTGAAATTAATTTTGTAAAGCATATACCTACACATTTAAAGTATAATGTGGTAGTGCAAATGTAATTTTCCTTTGTGGATGCACCATTTAAGAAGAGGAAAACAAGCTTACTGTTTTGTCTGGTCTTCTGGCAACGCTTATAATTTATGTACAATAGTTTTTAAACAGCTTGCAAACTTACACTGTTAACAGACTTGTTTACAATGAAAACAGGATTGCATTAAAACAGACTTGCATTCGATGATGGGGTATAAAAACTGCCATCAGTGACCACCTTCCATCTTTGACTGTACAGCATCGGTTCAACTGATGCACAAGTCAAAATGGTCCATTCCTACTGCTCTGCTCATCACCAGTGTAGTTGTGTAATGAAAAAGCTACAGAAGGACAGTATACTTGAGGGAAGCTGCTGCACCTGACCAACCACACCTGGTCCATATTCCATGAGTGAAGTCACAGATGGAACCATGGTACAACTTTGAGAGGCAGAGATGTTTATGACCTCCTTTGCAACCCCTAGGATTTCAGTTAATACTAAAAATGGACACCAGGTACCATTCCAAGGAAAGGAGGAAGCTGCTGATCATTCAATTGTTTATAACATACAGTGCTCTTCAAAGAAGCACCCTCCTGACCTCTGGGGTTGTGTTATTATAGTCTCAGTGAAGAATACATTTGATCAAGTGCAGTAGGAAGTAACATTAAGAAAACACAATCAGTAGTAATGATGTTCACGCTGGTAGGATGTAGATTAGGTAGGTTTATTGAAGTAGATAACATGTAGAATAGACCCAGTACAGCAGCCCCACCAGGAGCAGCCTGCTAGCTGCTCAGCCCATCTGTCAACTGTCACCACTCACATCAGGCACCCAAGCATTCCACTCATGGCCCCCACACCAACATTCCACACAGAACACTCACACTGGCTGAGCAGCTAGGAACCAGGTAACAGGGAACATTATCACACAACATGAAGATACTACATTATCTCCTCCCTTTAAAATTGAAGAACAATGAAACCAAACTAAAAAGAAAATAACAATAAACAACAAAGTACAAATGAATTCAATAGTCCATAACTCAGGGATAAATGGTAACCATATAACGAGAGGGAACAAAGACTAAACAAAGGAGGAAAGAAGAATGAAAAGATACATATCACAAATCCTACTCCTTTAATAAAGAAATGAAAGTACTTGCACAAAAAGAGAAATCACCACACTACGAATAGAAACAGGGGAGTTGTGCACCCCAGAACTCGAACACAAAGGGTAGACTACACCGATGTGTTTACTCCCCATGTAAGGAGCAAAGCCATGTAAAATGTGGAGAAGGGACTGTAACTCAACTTCCTACCCCTAAAATAAGGGACCAAAGGGACCAAACCCTAAAAAAACTAGATAGTAGTGAAAACACCCACTGCAACAAACAACACGTGAAGCACAAGGTGACTTAAGCCCACAACATGACCAACGTGCAGCACATGGGGGCTTACCCACACTAGGAAAATGACAACCTTGCATCAAATGGGACTAAATCCCAATCCTTTACGTGAAAGGGAAACAAAAACCCTTAACCCAACCCTCATGTAATGGTAAGGAGGCTTCCAGTGTGGATATGGAACTAAAACCCATTCCTTGTGTGAAAAGGAAACAAAACCCTTGAGCCAACCCTCATGCAGGGGTACAGTGGCTTACAGTGTGGACTTGGGACTAAAACCCATTCCTAGCGTGAAAGGGAAACAAACCCCAAAAGTAAGGGAAACATACGTGGAAGTGGGACTGAAAGTCCAGCTGGCATACACTTAAACGTGTCAGACTAAACAAATAAATATCTCTCTTAAATACAGCATACTAAGCACGCTATATATACATCCGCCTGAAAGATTATATTTCTGTAAAAAAAATTACAGCAAACAGACTATAACAATTTCGACAAACATACTCTTTCAAGACCTTCATGCAATAAACATTGAGACCACCCCAGACACTGTAGCTTTACCAATTTTTAAGCTGAACATTCCATCAACCATTAGTCTTGGGAGCTACTCACAGTAACCGGATGCCCCTCACACTCTGTGTTGCAACTGGCGATGGGATTCTCACCATGCACTAGAGCTTCAAAAGTGCAGCATGCGTAATGAAAAGTACAAGTCTCTTGCAGCAAGTGTCTTCAGTAGGACATCGGCGGCTGCACCACGACTGTTAACTTGGTGACGTTCAGATAAAAGATGGACCCCACATGATACCTGAAATTTCCAGGGTCAACACCAGATCCTCGTGATATTTGACTTTTTCACTCTCAACCATCAGTACCTTCAATTGCGAAGAGTAGAGAGAGCAGGCTCCGCAACCAGTCCTCCTGAACACATGCAGCCTTCCAAACATCCATACAGGCTGGACACAAACGCACGCATGGGGCAAATCTTTGCTCCCGCCAGGCAACCCTGTAGGCAAAGAGTGCTGCCGAGCTTGAAGTGTGCACATTCCGACCTCAAGATGGTGGCACGCACAAGGGATGCACGCCAAGCGGCTCAAGGCTCGTTGTTGCTGCAAAGCGTTCAAAAGCAGCTTTACAGGCTGCCTAGCAACTCAATCCAAAGGAAAATGACTCTGAGCGATAGAAATGTGCAGGTGGATGTGGGCGTGCTACTCCCGACGGTGTTCAAACTGTGCCAACCGCGGTTTAACTGTCAAAACTGCAAAGGGGGCCTCAAGTCTTAAAACAAATAAAAAAAATAGTCTCACCAAGTGTCAGACTCCTGCTGTCATTTCTAGGCTGAAATAACAAGTGAGTGTGTAATCACTCAATACACACGACAACTTTCCCAGTAAACCAACGCGGACAGTCACAGTTTTCTCGGATGCACTGTAGGAGCAGAAATTTGCACACGGCACTTAAAAAAAACACTTACTTTTCCAAGTCTTACATTGTGGAGCTTGAGTGGGTGTAACATACGCCCATGAAAACGTCAGTGTGCACAGCATTACAACACGTTTTCCCATTAGGCACATTGTGTGCCACGCTGGAAATTGCTGATCCTGAAGAAGCACAAAATACTTGTATTTATCAAGTCTAATAGATGTGATGATGGAGAGCACAGCACGCCAGGGCAGGGCTGTCCGGTGTGATGTACACTGGTGGGCTTCAAGGCGTGCTGTTCCTGTTTCCATAGTTTCCTTTGTGGCTTCTTAGGTGCCAAGACAACCTCTTGGAAGTAAACTTGCACTGTATGTGTGGCCTCTTGTGATCCAGCCTTGTTGTGTTTTTTCCCATGTGTGCTTGTAGATCTTGAAGCTTCTTCCCAACATGTTGACTATTTGAAGATGTCCTCTTTGGCTTCCTTAAGACCAACTGTAGAGCGTGAGCAAGTCTTCAACTCATCGCCAAAAATATGTAGTAATGATGTTCACGCTGGTAGGATGTAGATAGGTAGGTTAATTGAAGTAGATAACATCTAGAATTGCTCCAGTACAGCAGCCCCACCAGGAGCAGCCTGCTAGCTGCTCAGCCCATCCTTCAACTGTCACCACTCAAACCAGGCACCCAAGCATTCCACTCATGGGCCCCACACCGACATTCAACCCAGAACACTCACACTGGCTGAGCAGATAGGAACCAGGAAACAGGGAACATTTTAACCCAACATGAAGATATTACACAATCCTAAACATATGCCAGTAAAGAACAAGTTACTTACCTTCCGTAACGCTTTTTCTGGTGGATACAGTGTATGCCTGACGATTCCTCACCTTTGGAATTTACCCCTGCACCAGCTTTCCATTGAAACTTTTTCATAGCTCTCCCACGTCGACGCCACAATAGCACGGCTCAGCTCGCGACTCTATATGACGTCACCAGAGCCATAAGAAGACCTCGTGGGCGTGCTGATGTCAGTTCTACCCATTTTGTCTGTGTCGTTGAGGCGAACAGTTGGACTGACAACATATCGCAAGTATTCACAATATACATTGTATATACACAAATATACACAGTATATGATTGAAATAAGAAAGAAAACAGGAAAAACTAAAGCCAAGACATTTCCTAGCAACAAGGATCATAACAATGCAAATGCAAAGAAATACAAGAATGTCGTGCATAAAAATCTTTTCGATATATGTAGGTAGACAAAGGGGAAGAGGGCGGGACAGTGAGGAATCCACAGGCAGATACCGTATGCACCAGAAAAAGCGTTACCGAAGGTAAATAACTTGTTCTTCTGATGGATACATCTGCCTGTGGATTCCTCACCTTTTGAATGGAAACCCCAAGCAGTCCCTCTCCAGGAGGAGGGTCTCCACCTACTTATACCACAGAATCCTGCAGCACAGAATTCGCAAAATGGCCGTTCCTCCTCACCTTTGAATACAAGCAATAATGCTTCATGAAAGTGTGGAGGGAGGCCTAAGCCGCCCCCTTCGAGTTGTCTACCATAGGGACACCTCTAGCTAAAGCTGAAGATGAAGGCTTAGCTCTAGTAGAATGAGCTCTGAAACTTTCAGGAGGCTCCTTCTTGGCCAAAGGTAGCAGATCTTGATGCACAAGATGATCCACCTGGAAAGCGTTTTCTCGTGGACAGCTTTGCCCTTCATTCTACCCATGTAACCAACAAAGAGCTGATCGTTTAGCCTCAAGTCCTTGGTTCTGTCCAATTAGAAGCTTACCGCCCTTCTAGGGTCCAGGTGGTAAAGTCTCTCCTCTGTCTTTGAAGGAGGAGGGGGAAGATAGAAGGTATGCAAGGTAATAGACTTTCCTAGATGAAAAGGTCCATGACCTTAGGCAGGAAAGCAGCTCTGGTCCTAAGAACCATCTTGAATGAAAGGATGGTTGGTTGTAAAAGGAGGCTTAGAACTAAGAGCCTGAAACTCACTTACCCTCCTAGCAGAAGTAATAGCAACCAGAAAAACAGTTTTCAATATGAGAAGCCTCAACAGGTAACTATGAAGAGGCTCAAAAGGAGAACCCATCAGGAAAATCAGAACCAAATTTAAGTCCAACTGAGGCATAATGAGGGGAGTGGGAGGAAATGTATTAGTGAGGCCCTTAATGAACCTCATAACTATGGGAGACTTGAAAAACGAAGGCTGGTCTGGAAAACAAAGGAAGGCTGATAAAGCAGACAAGTAACCCTTAACAGTAGTCACAGCACAACCATAACATGAAATGAAATGAAAAATACACATGTTTAGCGCATGGATACCCAGGGGCATTCCCAGCGCTGGTAACGGCAAATAGTAGAGAACCCACCAGGCTAGGGAAAGAGACAGGTTTTTAACAGTTTGTGAAAGGCAAGATAGTTGGGTTTCTTGCGCAGATGGAGAGGGAGTGAAGGATTGAATTGTAAGAGAAAAGACCACCGCTTCTAGCTTTACTAGGGCATGGTAAGGCCGAAGAATAGAGTGATTAATGGAAGGGCCAATTCCATTTAACGTCTTGTGAGCAATACACATAGCCTTGAAAGTGACTCTCTCCCTGATAGGGAACCAGTGAAGGGATTTTAAAGCAGGTTTTGCCGATTGGTATTTCGGGATTTTCAGAAGAAATCATGGCAGCCCAATTTTGTACCGTCCGGAGTTTTGAGAGGATTGCGCATGGGGACCCTAAATAAAGGGCATTCCCATAGTCTAGACAGGATAGAATGAGTGCATGGACCATGAGTTTCCTTGCATGGAAAGGGAGGAGGGGAAGAATTTTGCAAAGCATCTTTAAGATGCTATAGCAAGTGGCCGCCCCATTAAGTGCCTGGACCTTGAAAGTCAAATCTTGATCCAGCCAGATACCCAGGCTTTTTATCTGGGTCGTTGGGGCCGGAACGGTGCCCAGAACGGCCGGCCACATTGTGTTGGGATTGAAGGGGGACGAGTTCCCCAATAATCATCATCTCGGTTTTTTCTCTATTTAATTTCAAAAAGAAGTTATTCATCGATTTGGCTACCTCTACCAAGGAAAGACGGAGGAGGAAAGAAAATTTATCCACTTGGTTATGTCCCGCTAAAAGTTGCGTATCGTGTGCATAGGTGACTATGTGTACCCCAAAAAGCAGCACAATCTCCGCTAACGGGCTCATTTTATGTACTGAACCATCACTCGCCCTCGTGCCAAATCCAACCTGTATGTGTGTGTCTGAGGAATAGATAGCCGTGCTTGAATGTCTGACTTTTGAGTAACTCTGTTAAGGTGTACATTATAGCTATAAATAACTTACTAAATTTAGATATTATTGTTAAACCATGGAAGTATATGGTCATGTCTTTCTGGTGAATTCTATTGTTGATTTTTATCCACAATCTCCTGCAAACTTGAAATTGTCTGTCACAATTTCCATGTAATATTGTCCCTTGAATCTCACGCTCTCAAATTGAAAACTTAAATCTCCACCGTACGATTTGGACCTTTTCCAGTTGCAGCCACTATGACATTGTCACCATTGTCAAATCCACCAGCTTTTGCAAGAGGGGTTACCTGGGTTTTTGGCCCCGTGCTAGACGGCCATCTAGGGAAACCTACCAAACCCACACATTTCTGAAAAGTAGACACCCAGGGGCTTCCAAGGAGGTATGGCTTGCGTGGATCCTCCAACGTTCCTTTACCCAGAATCCCTTGCAAACCTCAATTCTAGCTGAAAAAATCAGTTTTTTCGCACTTTTTGTGTGTGGGAAAGCGTGGCATCACTAGGCTCACACAAATTACCTCCCGCCCAGCGTTCCCCAAGGTCTCCCGATAAAAATGGTACCTCACTTGCGTGGGTAGGAATAGTGGCTGCAACAGGAAAAGGCCCAATTCGTACGGTGGAGATTTAAAAATTACCTTTAGCAAAACTATCTTATTTTTTGAGGGGGTCACCTGAGCTTTTGGCCCGGGGCTTGGCGGGCATCTTTAGAAACTACCAAACTCAAACAGTTCTGAAAACTAGACACCCGGTGGAGTCCATGGAGGTATGAATGGCGTGGGTCCCCCAATGTTTTCCTACCCAGAAATCCCTGCAAACCTTAAATTTAGGTTATAAAAACCACTTTTCCATACATTTTTGGGTGGGATCTCCCTGCCGGCACAAATGTCCTACCACCCAGCGTGCCCCTTGATCTCCCGAGTAAAATGATACCTTACTTGTGTGGGTGGGCCAAAGCCCTGTGACTAAGGTTGGGGTGCTTAATTTGTCAAACCTATATACTAGATTTTTTTTTAATTCATTTTTAGCCTGTTCTGCTTTGGGGCACCCACACAAGTGGGGTATCATTTTACTCTGGAGAACAAGGGGAACGCTGGGTGGTAGGACATTTTTGCCGCCACGGAGATCCCACGCAAAAAAGTTTGGAAAAGTGTTTTTTTTACCTAATTTTAAGGTTTACAAGGAATTCTGGGTAGGAATACATTGGGGGACCCACGCATGCCATACCTCCCTGGACTCCCCCGGGTGTCTAGTTTTCAGAACTGTTTGGGTTTGGTAGTTTCCAAAGATGGCCGCCGAGCTCCGGGTCAAAAACTCAGGTGCCCCCCCCCAAATCAAGGTAGTTTTGCTATAGGGTACGATTTGGACCTTTTCCTGTTGCAGCCACTATGCCTAACCACGCAAGTGAGGTACCATTTTTATCGGGAGACCTGGGGGAACACTGGGTGGGAGGAAATTTGTGTGAGCCCAGTGATGCCACGCTTTCCCACACAAAAAAGTGAGAAAAAACTGATTTTTTCAGTTAAAATTGAGGTTTGCAAGGGATTCTGGGTAAAGGAACGTTGGAGGATCCACGCAAGCCATACCTCCTTGGAAGCCACTGGGTGTCTACTTTTCAGAAATGTGTGGGTTTGGTAGGTTTCCCTAGATGGCAGTCTAGCACGGGACCAAAAACCCAGGTAACCCCTCTTGCAAAAGCTGGTGGACTTGACAATGGTGTTTACCTTTACCCAGAATCCCTTGCAAACCTCAATTTTAGCTGAAAAAATCAATTTTTTTCACACTTTTTTGTTTGGGAAAGCGTGGCATCACTGGGCTCAAACAAATTTCCTCCCACCCAGCGTTCCCCCAGGTCTCCCGATAAAAATGGTAACTCACTTGCGTGGTTAGGCATAGTGGCTGCAACAGGAAAAGGTCCAAATCGTACCCTATAGCAAAACTACCTTGATTTTGGGGGGGGCACCTTAGTTTTTGACCCAGAGCTCGGCGGCCATCTTTGGAAACTACCAAACCCAAACAGTTCTGAGAACTAGACACCCGGGGGAGTCCAGGGAGGTATGGCATGCGTGGGTCCCCCAATGTATTCCTACCCAGAATTCCTTGCAAACCTTAAAATTAGGTAAAAAAAACACTTTTCCAAACTTGTTTGCGTGGGATCTCCGTGCCGGCAAAAATGTCCTACCACCCAGCGTTCCCCTTGTTCTCCAGAGTAAAATGATACCTCACTTGTGTGGGTGCCCCAAAGCAGAACAGGCTAAAAATGAATTAAAAAAAAATCTAGTATATAGGTTTGACAAATTAAGCACCCCAACCTTAGTCACAGGGCTTTGGCCCACCCACACAAGTGAGGTATCATTTTACTCGGGAGATCAAGGGGAACGCTGGGTGGTAGGACATTTGTGCAGGCAGGGAGATCCCACCCAAAAATGTATGGAAAAATGGTTTTATAACCTAAATTTAAGGTTTGCAGGGATTTCTGGGTAGGAAAACATTGGAGGACCCACCCATGCCACACCTACCTGGACTCCCCCGGGTGTCTAGTTTTCAGAACTGTTTGGGTTTGGTAGTTTCAAAAGATGGCCACTGAGCCCCGGGCCACAAACTCAGGTGCCCCCCCAAAAAAATCAAGGTAGTTTTGCTATAGGGTATTATAAATTCACCACCGTACGATTTGAACCTTTTCCTGTTGCAGCCACTAAGCCTACCCACGCAAGTGAGGTCCCATTTTTTTCGGGAGACCTGGGGGAACGCTGGGTGGGTGGAAATTTATTGATCCACGCAGATTCCAGAACTTTCCACCACAGAAATGTGAGGAAAATGTGTTTTTTTTGTCAAATTCTTAGCTTTGCAAGGGATTCTGGGTAACAAAACCTGGTGGAAGGCAGTCGAGTCACCCCATCCTGAATTCCCCTGGGTGTCTAGTTTTCAAAAATGTATAGGTTTGCTAGGTTTCCCTGGGAGCTGGCAGAGCTAGGGCTCAAAAGCAAAAGGTAGTCTCTTTGTCCAAAAATGGCAAGATTTCACTGGGAAAATTGAGGTGCGACCACGTTGCGTTTTGCGCTGTTTCATGTCGCAGCCACTATGCCTATCCACGCAAGTGAGGTACCATTTTTTTCGGGAGACCTGGGGGAACGCTGGGTGGGTGGAAATTTGTTGATCCACGCAGATTCCAGAACTTTCCACCACAGAAATGTGAGGAAAATGTGTTTTTTTGTCAAATTCCTAGCTTTGCAAGGGATTCTGGGTCACAAAACCTGGTGGAAGGCAGTCGAGTCACCCCATTCTGAATTCCCCTGGGTTTCTAGTTTTCAAAATTATATAGGTTTGCTAGGTTTCCCTAGGTGCTGGCAGAGCTAGGGCTCAAAAACAAAAGGTAGTCTCTTTGTCCAAAAATGGCAAGATTTCACTGGGAAATTGAGGTGCGACCACGTTGCGTTTTGCGCTGTTTTATGTCGCAGCCACTATGCCTACCCACGCAAGTGAGGTACCATTTGTTTCGGGAGACCTGGGGGAATGCTGGGTGGGTGGAAATTTGTTGATCCACGCAGATTCCAGAACTTTCCACCACAGAAATGTGAGGAAAATGTGTTTTTTTGTCAAATTCTTAGCTTTGCAAAGGATTCTGGGTAACACAACCTGGTGGTAGGCAGTCGAGTCACCCCATCCTGAATTCCCCTGGCTGTCTAGTTTTCAAAAATGTGTAGGTTTGCTAGGTTTCCCTAGGTGCTGGTAGAGCAAGGGTGCAAAAACTACAGGTAGGCACTTTGCCATAAAAGGGTCAATTTTTAACTGCAAAATTGAGGTGTGACCACGTTGCATTTTGCGCCGTTTCCTGTCAAAGGCACAAGGCCGACCCACACAAGTGAGGTACCGTTTTTATCGGGAGACCTAGGGTAATTCAGATTTGTAAATCAACTGTTATTACCAATTGAGTTTTCTTGCATTTCTCCCTTCCCAATGAAAGACATTGTGTAAAAAAAAAATCTTTTTCAAAAATGACCAATAATTCTCATGCTAGTATGAGTGTTCCCAATTTTGAAAATGTGCAATTATATACTGTTTCTATACTCTATAATTTGTACCCAATTCAGAAATACATAGGTGTCTTTCATACCGAGTTTTCCACATATACATTTTCCAAGAATAAGTGCTCTATACCCAGTAAATAAAAAAAATCATTGCAAGTTGCTGCTCAGTTTTTGGATCTGGGTTCGTCGGGTTCTTGGAGAAACTACAAGTCCTATATATCCCCACAACCAGGAAGGTCTAACGAATGTAATAGTACATTGCTTTCCAAGAGCTGTCAAAATTACAAGAAGTTATAGGTGAAAACGTTGAGACAAAAGGCTGTTTTTTTCAACAAATTTTCAAATATTCCAATATTTAACTGTTAGTTTCTATAAAGGAACCTTCATGGATTTAGACAAATGACCCCTTTGTGAATTCAGAATTGTGTCTACATTTCGAAAATGTATAGCTTTCCAGGATCCCTTATTGCTTTCATACTCATTTCTACCATTAACTGGAAGGTGGTGAAAAGCTCTAAAAATAGCAAAAATAGTCTATGTCCCAGAAAAATGCCAAAACTGTGTGAAAAATGTTGGTTCTCTGACAAAAGACTGTCATTACCTAAAAGCTGAGAAAATGGAGATTTCAGCCCCACAAACCCTTTTTTGATACCATTTGCAGGGAAAAACCCAGAGGCTTTCATTTGCAGCCCGTTTTTCCCATTTTTCTGGAAAAAACAAAAATTTCACTACATTTTGGTTAATTTCTGGGACCCCTCCAAGGGAATCCACAAACCCTGGGTACCTTTAGAATCCACATGATGTTGGAAGAAAAGGACGCAAATTTGGCGTGGATACCTTACGTGGTCAAAAAGTTACAGGGGCCTAAGCACGCACTACCCCAAATCGCCCAAAAAAGGCTTAGCACAGGAGGGGAAAAGACCTAGCAGCGAAGGGGTTAAGGACATGCTTGCCGAAGAGAACACTTTTTTGGCTGACTGATCTAGCTTTTTTGAATACCTATTCCCGGGGGTGGAGAGGAAGGATCCAGCTGACTGTTTGGAGCTTGAAGCTTGAACCATTAAAGCTCTCCAGTGAAGGTTGAGAGGTTGGAAAAGCGGGATCCCCCAGAGCAGGCTTATAGCAACTTGCCACTGCCCTTGAAAACTGCCGTGGTAGACATAGGCTTCTGAAAAAAGATGGCCTGCACCTTGCAGTTCATCACGAGTAGACAATGCTCATGTTTAGGCATGGATGGGCAATCATGAAGTAATTATATGCATAAGTTCAAATGAATTTCATGACCC
The DNA here is from genome assembly GCF_964261635.1 of Lissotriton helveticus. Lineage (NCBI taxonomy): Eukaryota > Metazoa > Chordata > Amphibia > Caudata > Salamandridae > Lissotriton > Lissotriton helveticus. Next base: position 2,026,895,710 of record NC_136063.1, read on the forward strand.
TGGCGTGACAATGAAATTTGGATAAAAATGAAAATAAATATGGATGAAATTTGAGAGACTTTGGTGAAAGTGAATCATTTGGAATACTATGTACATGCAGCAGTGCAACTCATGATGAACTGCAAGGTGCAGCCCTTTTTTTCATGACTCTATGTACTGTGTGCTAACGGAACATAGCACAAAATGAGTGTATGCACGCTAAATCAGATTAAAGTCAAAGGATGCTAATAATCAAAACAAGGGTGTGCTCCAGTATTTTGTTTGCTGAGACATAGGCTTCTGCCACATTTCCAAAATTGGCTCTGTTAAAGCCTCATTGAATGGGAGCAAAGCCTCTACCACCGAAGAAGGAGAGTGCAAAACCTCAATCAGAATGTCACACGTGACCTCTGCTGTGGGCAATTGCAGATCCAACAGGTCAGTAGCCTTCCTGATAACAGTGTAATAAGAAACCATGTCCTGAGAAGGCATTGCCTTAGGGGAAGAAAGCTCCCACTCCATGAAAGTGTCCAAAACCACTGGCCTCCTGAAGACCCTCTAAGTCATCCACAGAGTCAAGGATTTCCCTCTCCACAGCTTGCTCTTACTGTCCCTGGAACTCCTCTTATTCCAGCAGCCTCTTGGCCTCCATCCTGGAGCGTATCTTCGGAATCGGCGCTGGCGTCGCCAGGCGAGGCGCCGGTGACATCGGTGCCGGCGTCGAATAAGGACCCTCAGTAGCAGCCAGCGGTGCTGAATGAAGCCGGGAAGGCGTCGGCATGAAGGGTGCGAATGGTGCCTGGGCATAATGCTGGGGAATGCCCAAATTATGTACGAGCGGACCCACAGGGCCTGCCTGCGTGCCGGATGTGTTAAATGCGACGGATCCACACCTGGACCGGGAAAGGGCGGATAAGGATCTGGAGCCGCCTGGTCCGGATCCAACCGAGGCCATGAGGCGGGTTGTGGCTGCGCCGCTGGGGACGCCGGGGCAGATGAAGCCGGAGGTGCAGGAGACATCTCCCTGGGCGCCGGCGAATCCCTTGGCACCGGAGTATGGACTAGAGTCGCCTGCAGAGAAGGTGAGGTTTAAGTTAAGATGTTATCTTTACCATGATGCCACTGGACTGGAGAAGCTGATCTCGAAGACTTGCCCTTCAAAGTACGACGCCAGGACCCATGACGATGCTTCTTTTTGTGCTTCTTCAATGACTCCAAGGTGTGCTAGGTCGTTGACTTCAACTTGGATCACTTGCGGCCCCTCTTTTCCTTTCTCGCCTGGGCAATGAATGCCTTCGCCTCCATCTCCTTAAGCGCCTTCAGATTTATCGTTCGACAAGATTAACATCCTTCGACATCATGATCCAACGACAGACACCAAAGGCAATCTTCGTGGGGATCTGTGATAGACATATGACCCCCACACTCCCTACAAGGCTTGAACTCCGACTTCTTTTCTGTAGCCATCGCACTGCTACACCATAGATTTTAACTGAAACAATGTAATACCTAAAGAAATAGAGAGTCCCAGAAAAACCGTTACGTGTTGACGGCGCAGAAAAAAGGGAACGAACGTCAGCATGCCAACAAGGTCTTATTACGGCTCCGGTGACGTAATTCGGAGTCGAGAGCGGAGTCGTGCTATTGTAACATCCTCGTCGATGTGGGAGAGCTATGAAAAAGTTTCAGTGGAATGCTGGCGCAGGGGCAAATTCAAAAGTTGAAGAATCCACAAGTAGATATATCCATCAGAAATCCTTGTTACAGGAAGGTACATTTCCAGATTCTAGGCAAACACTACAATGTGTACGTATGCATTGAACACCATGCAATATCCAGTCCCATGAGTTCACTACTAATCAGTAAAGAATACAGACAGTACATGCGAGTGTTGGGTTTAGTCAGAGCTAGATATCAATATCTAGCTCTGACTAAACCCAACACTTACCAGTTTCATCTCCTGAAATCCAGTTCGAGCCAGAGGGGTCCAAAAAGGTAGATAGTAGTACACCCCAAGTATCAAGGTCCTCTCCCAGTTTGTCATCGGATCTAAATTATTTCAGTCTACCTTTTTCTGCCACAGTCCACTCCGCCTCATCAGGCTCCCAATGCTGCAGGTCTGGGCCAGTTGTACCCATCCATGTGATTGCCACTCGGTGCTTTGACAGAACAAGGAGCAGGTTTAAAAATGTAAAAGCCATTTCCGGGCCTTTACCGTGGCAAATATCCCCAGAACCCATATAAAAGGGTCTGCCAGTCAAGGAATCACCACCACTGCCATCACCTTCCCAACCACCCTGTCATAAAAAGCACGCACCAGCGTACAATGACATGCGAGATGCAGGGAAGACCCTCAGATGACTGCATCGGGAGCACCGCTGGGGCCTTGATGGGTCTATTCTGTGTAACCTGTAGAGTGTCATATATATTTGATGAAGATAGGTAAAATGTGTAAGTTTAAATCTAGTGTTACTTGATATAGAGCTTACCAACCCACTCATATATGACAATTGAGATCTTGAGATCCAGTTCGCCAATCCAGGCCACCCTAAGGGGGGAGGGAGCCTGCCCCTGTCTGCCGACATAGCCTTTTTAAAGTGCGTGACCAGGTGTTGCCCCCACCCATCTCCAACAAGGCCGGGAAAGTATGAGAAGTGGGAGGAGCTGCTAAGAAGGCAGTCCAGATGTCCCTGGTGATCGCCGTAAGGCTGGAGTGCTGAAGAAAGTGCCCCGGACCAAGAGTAAAGGCATCTTGGGCTGTCTCAAATGATATGAATTCCTCAATAAGAAAGAGATCCCCTAGGGTATCACAGCCGGCATCTCGCCTGGGTCTTCTAACTGACCTTGTAAGTGCCCAGAACATGGGCAGAACCCGAAATTTAATTCCCTGACAAAGGGGACCCGTAAAAATTCCAATTAAACAGTACGTTCTCACAGCTGTGCAGTGTGTCGCACCAAGAATGGTACCGGACCATCCCCTCTACCCCCGCCATCAGAAGCTGAGGCAGTGAGAGAGCATAGGAGGTGTGTGTGGAGAAGACAAGGTCTTTGGTTTTGTCAGTGTTGATCTTCAGGCAGTTGCTCTTCATCCAGTCCGAGATAATGTTCAAACAGTTGTGGAAACTGGTCTTTGTTGTGATGAGGTCCACTGAATGAGAGGACGAGTTGTGTGTCGTCGGTATAGGAGATGATGCTGATGATGATGATGCTGATGTAGTGGGTTCTGACGATGTCGGCTAACGGTGTCATGTAGATGTTGAAGAGGGTGAAAGAGCCACAGGGACGATATCCCACAACCACCACACTCTGTAGACTCTCAAGTGCAAGTTTACATCCAAGGAGCATGCAGGGTGCATTTCTCCCAGCCAAGCTCGCAGAGTTCTGGGCCATGGTCGGAAAGATACTGAGACAGGTGGGACACGGAGCACACCTTGCCCTCCAGAGAGTCTGAGATCAATATGTGGCCCAATTGACTATGTGTGTTGTGAGTGAGGGATTAACAAGTGAATTCCTAACACCGGGATGAGTGGCTCTCCAAATATCTGAAAGTCCCAAATTAGCCACCGCCTCCAGGAGGGAGAGCATCATCCTAGGATCTGTGGACCATGATCCAAGATGCAGTTAAAATCACATGCCCAGAGGACTGATCCCCCTACGGCCGGTGTGAGGACCTCCTGGATCATAGGGAAAAATTGTGTATCATTTCTATTAGACATGTAGGTGTTCATGATGGCTATGTCAGTCCCATCTAGTCTCCCCTGTAGCAATAAAAAGCGCCCCTCAACTTCGGCCTCCATGTATGTCAGTGCAAAAGGAACCCGGGGCGCTATCCAAATAAGTATCTCTCTGGTGTATGTTATATAATTAGAGAGCTCCTTCCAGCACTTGCCCAGTTTAGCGCCCTCTGAATCTGAAAGGTGAGATTCATGTAAGCATGTGATCTGCACAGCATTCCGCAACAAGAAGGACATTACCCTGTATCTCATAGTATAAGCACCCATACCTCGCACGTTCCAGGATATCAACTTGTAGACATCAGGACCAGCCATGTGGAAAGTAAGTGTGGATGTGAATTGGGAAGCCCCCTCCACCCGTACAGCAATGGCATAAACCAACAAATCAATCCTAAAAAAACAGCTCTGAACCACCCCCCACACCGGTCAGGTACAACAAAACAGCACGTGCAAGTTAGTCCAACCGGAACAAAGGGGGAGCCAAGGGCACCCATTTCAGCGGGGGTCGCAGTGATTAAAGTCTTAGGCACATGAGACAGATGCTCTGTGACGGAGTCTGAGGGGCCGTCCTCATGCACCACAATGCCCCCATGAGGTCCCCTGCCAGGTGCCTCCACCTCGTGGGCGACAATCTGTGCCCCACAGGTACGATCATAGTAGAGGTCAGCAGTGCTCTGTGGACCTGTAGAAAAGTGGGGAGACAAATCCAGCCAGGACCAGACCTCCTCCGGTTGTTCAAAGAAGTGTGGTTTACCATCAGGCAGAACATGGAGCTTCACAGGATATAGCAACATATATTTTAGATTTATTTCGCAGAGCTTCTTCTTTACAGCAAGGAAGTACTTGCAGCACTCCTGCAAATTGTGAGTGTAGTCCGGGTATATAAGGATGTTACAATTCTCGAATTGCAGGACCGAGGGCTCCCTGGATGCCCTCAGCATGGTGTCCCTGTTGCAGTACTTCGTGACCCTGGCAATGAGGGCCCTAGGTGGGCCCCCTACAGAGAAAAAGTGGTCAGAGCCTGGTGTGCCCTTTCCACCACAAAGAAATCTGAGAGGTCCCGGGGCGCAGTCTCTTCCATACGCAGTCTTCTAGGAAGGTGTCCGCTGACTGTCCCTCTGCTAGTCCCTGGAAACCCAGTAACCTTATGTTGTTTCGACCTGAGTGCCTTTTGCCATCCTTGATGTGGTTTTCCAGTGAATTTGCGACCATCAACATTTGTGATACCTGTTGTTTCTGTTGTCAATCTGTCCCTCCACAGTCTCTCTGGATCCCTGAATGACCAGCAGTGATGCAGAGCTGGATAGTTCTGCCTCTCTATATGGGGACTGCTCTGGTGAGGATGCCCGTCCATGCCGTGCGAGCCTGTGCGGGGACTGGCGGGAGGTGGTATATTGCGTAATGGTGTTGGCCTGGGCCTGGCACTGTGGCTGGTCTCTACCCATGTCCGCAGGCCTTTGCGACCAAGGTACGTCAAGTGTTTGAAGAGCTGTGCTCAGGGTGCAGGAGATAGGCCTGTGATGTTCCTAGGCCCACCAAAGTTTCTGACTGATGCTTTGCTCTGCAGTTTGCCCAATGTTCAGGCTGTCAGCAGGTTAATCATCCAATCGGCCAGGGGGAGACCCGACAAGGGCCTGCCCTGCCAGTAGTGCAGACCCGGAGCTGGCGGTAAGGACTGGTATACACGCCTCAGAAGGCGGAAGCCAGCACGCCCTGGCAATACTCCAGCCCACGGTCATCAAGCCGCTCCGACACCGGAACAGCTAAAGGGGGGCAGGAAGATCCTTGCAGGCATGGGCTGGTATTCAGATCACAGAAAGAAAACCACTCCCCCGTGCAAGGCCCCTCTTAGGCCCAGGGGGCCCCAGGTACCCCTGCCTTGGTCCCCCTGTGGGGCGAGAGACCTACCAGGCTGTCCCCCACCACAAAGCAGCTCTTCACGGGTGAGGGGGTGCCGATTCAGTGATGTGCCCCAGCACCAACTACCCCAAGGAGGCCAGGCCAGCACTGGCATACAAGTGAGTCCCTCATGCAGTCACCAACGATCTCAGCAGTCTGGGCAGGGAGGCCCATCGCATAGAATTCAAGCCGTTGTGGGTGCCGCTCCGACAGAGCCTGGGCCTCGATGCACTCCACATGCGGCCCTAGACCAACAGGCCCTGCCGGCCGCCCGAAGTTGGGCCCCACCCAGCATGCTAGAGCGCCGCAGGTCACACACTCCGCTTGAGTCCCACATGTCCAGGGGCCCACAGGACTAGTTGCCAAGCGCCACAGGGTCCCTAGAGTATCTGCGGAAAGTGGGGGAAGGGAAGGGGGCTGCCGGCAGTGCCTCTCAATGCCACGCTGCCCTCCCCGGCAGGCATATGGAGGCTAAGAAATCAAGTGGCCGCAAACTGGACACGGGCCACCAGCTGCATTTCAGGCCCCTACAGGTAGGCCCAACGATCTATGGGCGTAGATGGTGGCAGTGGTTGAGTTGCGTCTCCTCCAATTCTGCAGGAATTGAGGGGTCGACGGATGTGCCCTTCATTGCCGCGTGGCACCTCCCGCAGGCATCCGGGGGCGGACAAATCCAGCGGTGCAGTTGGGATGTGGGCTGCCAGCCGCGTTTCAGGCCCCACAGGTAAGTCAAACAATCTGCAGGCGTCGATGGTTGGAGCACCACAACTCCTGCATTCACAGAAGCCAGACCCAGGTGCAACACAGCCCGAGCAGGACAGATTCTCCCAGGATGGATGCAGGATTATTTAGTGGGGCGAAAGAGCGCCCTAGAGGCACTTCTTTTTGGCCATCTTCCTTGGCTTTGCTCCTAGTAATCAAAATATATATATATGTGTGTGTGTACACACATATATATATATATATATATATATATATATATATATATATATATATATATATATATATATATATATATTTGGACACCAAAAGGCCAAAAATCCATTCAGTAGAACCATAGGTATACATTTTAAAAGATTTAAGTGACAATAGTGCCAAAAAGCTCAAGGCACCACTCGCCGCTATCTGGTAGTGCGATACTGGGTGAAAATCACAAGTTCAGGCCGACCATGATGGGGCGTGAGTCAAATACAGGGACCAAGTTAGTCCTGCTGAAAGAGCTACCTTCTCAGTCCAGTGGCAAGAATTCTGTTCGCGGTGGAAGAGGCCGCGAGGGGCAGGGAGAGCTTTGCGGATGTCCACCGAGTAAGCGCGAGGAGCCAGCTCCGAATCACAGACAGTCCTTGCTGTAGCATGAAGATCCTGTCAGTGTCTCGAACTGTCAGGGCTGGAGTTTCGTGTTAGTGGTGACCGCGGAAGTCGCTGCGCAAAGATTTGGTTCACCGGAACTTTGGGTTGGTAGCTGGGGGAGGCAAGGTCTTGGCAAGAACGACCCTGTGCATGAAGATACCAAAAACTTCAGGGAAGCTTATCCGAGCAACACAATGCGCCCAGGATCGGAAAGGCACCAGTTGGCGGTGAGGAACTCACTCCAGCAGAGGCCAGCAGGGCTCAGACAGGCCTAGTTGCAGGTCTAAGCAGCAGGTCAGCCTGGCAGTTGCAGGGAGCCTCTCTCTTGACCTTATTATGGCCCAGTAGCTCAGAACAGAAGGCCAGCTGGCTGACCCTTGGAGTCACCCCAGCCTGGGATGAAGGGTGCAGGTCCAATCTTCCTTTTCGGCAAGCAGTGAAGATGGCAGCGGAGCAGCAAGGCAGAAGAGGGGCAGGCCTCCTGGCAGCAAAGCAGCACAGCAGTCTTCTTCTGTAGTATCCACAGGTCCGGGAGTGTACTGAAGATTCAGAGTCGGAGGTCCAATATTAAAACCTGCTGCCTCCTTTGAAGTGGGAATAGCTTCTAGAGGTTTCCCTGCCCCCACTGCTCTGGCTCCATATTAACTACAGGGTGGTAGGCAGCAATGTGTGTGGTTGGAGGACACAGGCAATTCAAGTGTAAGTAGGGCAGTGCCCAGCTCCACCCTTCCATCTTGCCAGTGATGGCCCAATCAGGCACACCTAAACCCTCTATTGTGGCTGTCTTGGAGGAATGCAAAAAGACTAACTGCCAGCTACACCCAGACATGCGACCCAGAGACAGACTGCAGGCAATAAATGGCTAAAGCAGGAAAATGCCAACTTTCTAAAAGTTAAAATGTATACAGCTGGAATGCACTCAATTCAACAAATTATAATCAAAATGATCACTTTATTAAAACACTGATAAACGTTGAGTGTGCACCTAGTAGGGGGCTCTGCCAGCCCCCTAATTCACTTAAACTTTCTAAAAGTGGGGTTTTCAAAATTTTACCAAACATCAGACAACCATAAAAGAGGATTTTTCATTACAATTCTGAATACACCAAACATGAACCGTTAACCTGTTCCCATTTGGAAGTTACCCTTTTTTAAATGTAATAAGGTAACTCCAATGTTATCCTATGGGAGAGGTAGGCCTTGCAGTAGTGAAAAACAGATTTAAGAGTTTTTCACTACCAGGGCATGTAAAACAGAAAGGTCAAAATTGTTAAATACATTGCAAATTGCACACTGGGCTGTCCAGGAACTACCCTAGGTGTGACTTACATGTATTAAAAATGAAGGTTTTTGCCTGGCAAAAGGTTTTGTTTGCCAGGTTGAAATGGCAGTTTAAAACTGCACTCACAAGCTGCAAAGGCCGACCTGAAACATGTTGAAAAGGCTACTTCAGTGGGTGGCACAATCAGTACTGAATGGCCCACTAGTAGTATTTAATTTATAGGCCTTGGCCGATGTTTTAAGGAGAGAGAACACACACTTTAGCCCTGTTTAGCAGTGGTAAAGTGAGCAGAGTCCTAAAGGCCAATAAAAAAGGTTCAGAAACCGGAAGGTGAAGGCAAAAGTTTGGAGATTACCCTGCAGAACGGGCCAAGTCCAACATAAGAGTAACTTGGCAGCCTACAACATAACACAATTTAAGTGACTAGATGTGATGGGACTGCACATATCCATGTTTACGTCAAGCAGTGGAAATCAATGATGTAAGACAACTCTTACAGCTTCAGTATACATCCATAAGCCAATCAATTGTGTGACACAATTCACATACCAGACTAACCACTGTGACTATCGGGAGATCAAAATTCATCTTCAAGACCACACAATAAAACCCGGAACAAGCTAGAATAAGGTAAACAGCATTTGCTCTGCCATTCAATTAACGAAAAATAGCAGGTAGCCACTAGCTGTATATGTGATTTTTTAAAAAATCTTTCACCATCCCTAGTTATATTAGTTACCTTTTTCTGGGCTCTTTATTTCTTCATTTTCCATATTTTCCACAGGTGAAGACACTAGAAGTGGAAAGCAAGGAGTTGTGTAATTATATTTGATATAAAAACACATTTTGATCACACAGTCTCCCTACTAAGTCATTAGGTTTCATCAGTGATCACTTCTTTCCAACAGTGTTTTCATGCTTACCTGATGATGGAAAAAATACATTTTGAGGGGGAGGCAGTTATATATTGAAATTCAGACACAAAGATACACATTCTCTCATAAACCAATCACATTAAAAGGTTCAAGACCAAAATGACTCTCTCCTTGAAATCATTCCCTATATTTAGGATGGTAACCCTCCTCCAACCTTAGGTGGCATGCTCCATCAATGGGTTCCTCCTCACATCGCTCACCAGAGGTAAGCGGTGTGGGCTACAACTCACTGAGCAGAGGAAGAGCACTTGATGTACCATCTCAGAGTGTGAAACCTATGTGAACAGTCGGTGTGGGTGGGAGTTACGGGGTGCTAGTAAAACAGAGTACGGATTAAAACTACCACTTGGTGGACAGAAGTGTAATGTTTATTTGGTGTTCCCAAGGGACAGACTAAAACTAGGAGGGGGATGATCTTCAACTTAATTTCTGCCTGTCTATAATACCCTAACAAAGGGTGGATTGGCATTCTTCAGGACCAATTAAGTCACTATCACTGAAAAGAGAAGTACACATGTAGACTGTAGTAGTATTTTGTTTTAGTTTACAACCAGTATTCCATAATTAGTGTACCTGTAAGTACTATTGATGCTACCCACATATGTAGGGTATAAAGAGACTCACCCAGGGAGTACCTCTCAGTTGGACAGAGTAATCATACAGCCATGTGTTTTATCTGCCTGAGGGATTGAGAGTTGAGGTTTAACATCCAATGTATGTGGGTGCCAATAATAGTACTTACAGCCACACTGATTCATACAGAATCACGAACTGTGGGATTTTGCCTTCACAAATGGAACAGATTTAATCGGGAAATCTGCCAGCATGTTTGAATTTCAGTCTGACTAAATTTGCTCTGCAGGAAAAATGTTGGGCTGTTCAGTAACCTGCGAAATAGAGAAGATGAAGCAGCTCACAAGTTGTGGATTTTATCTCTTTTTTTTGCAGGTAGGTTATCACTCCTGTCAAGTTATGTTATGTTAAAAGTGCTTATAGAGCGCAAATACACTAAATGGTTTATTGGCGCTAGGAGGTCAAAGGAATTCTGCTGACAAGTGAATGAGTAAACTGGTTTTCAAAGTTGGAAAGAACACAACAGGATTACACATGGAATTCCATACAAGTCGGGAGTGCATCCCTGTGCCAATAATTAATCTAAACCTAGGGAATTTTGTGAATGTGGCCTTCAGAGAGAGGAGTAAAGTGCGATATAAATAGAGTGGAGTAGGATGGTTTAAAGATTATGCAAAAACAAAGACTAGATGTGTGTTGATAGCTATCAGTATAAAATATAAAGTGCACTTTTTGCGAGACAAATAATACACTATTTCAAGTTTAAGGTTAAGAACTGCAACAAAACACCAATGTGGAACACACAAGATTGCACTACGGCAAATAGTAGCACAGCATAAGCTTGGTTGTGTAGGACATCCAGTTCAACGAGGCAAGACAACAGAGCTACATAACTGGTAGGAAGTATTGTAGGGGGCGTGGTCTAGGGGGAATGGAGTGAGACGTGCTTTGGCTGTTCTCCATGTCCCAGGGGCCCATCTAGCACCATCATCAGAACTGGGACGACTCTAAAGGCATCAAGGGGGACGGTGGGGCACTGTACTCGCCTCCGGACAAGCTGGGTTGGGGCGAGACGTGTGGTGGAGATCGCTGTCCTTCAGAGGCCTTGCGCGATCGCCGCCCGCCCGTAGCCGCCATCTTTCCTGAAGGACCCAGTGGGTTAGTTGACCGGTGCCTGGCACCAGGAGGGTGCCACGGGAATGGGGCAGCCTCTTGCCCACTCATCACCGGGAGACCCAAAGTGGTCCCGTCCAGCGGGGTGCAGAGGATGGTCGCGTGAGCATGGAGGCGTGCTCCCAGATGACGACGACCAGAGATCAGCGGAAGCCCCCCTCCCGAAGAGACGGCCAAGGTAGCTGGGGCTAGGTGGGCTATGTTTGTGGACGATTTTGCTGGTGGCCATCGGGTGGGGCTGCCTGCAGTGTGCTGGATCCCGCGTGGGCCGCCCTGCCTGCAGCGGGCTCAATGCGGGACGGATTCTGGAAGCAGAGTGACAGGCTGCTCTGAGCAGCTTCTCTTATGATCTACGGCCTGACCCGCACTCAGCAGCGGACAGGCCCACATGGAAGTGCCCTCTCCTCAGGGTGATAGCTACGAGTGGACTCTGATCCCTGGGGGGGTGTCGGGGGCCCCAAACCATCTAAAGGGATCCAAATATTGTCTCTCCTTGCTAGATACTTTGGGACTCTCCTGACCGTCCCTGGGCGGCGAGATCACAGAGCTGTGGCTGAGTAGAAGCGGGGGGGAGGCTCGTGGGGGCCTTGTGATTGGCCTGTGCTCCTGTAGCCTCCAGAGCCTGCCCGGGGGGAGTCACTGAGCCAGCCACACCTCCCACTAGTGCCCTATGGCAGGCTGTATTGATCTACGGGTGGAGGAGTGACCTACTGGTACTGTACACGTGAGCGGGATTGGACTAGGACCAGAACCGTTCTCGGAGTCCACCTGAGGGGATAGTCCCGGGGCCTCAGAATTGAAACTAGCTACCTCGCAGGAAATTAGAGCGGATAGGAGGAGAGCTCCCCTCACCCCGATGCAATTTCCAAAAGCTGAGTACTTCCTTCTGTGTTCTGGCTTCTGAGCATATCCCCTGCTTACTTGGGCCTCTACCCCGCCAAAAGGCGTTCAGAACTGTTTTATGCACATAACGGCATCATTGCCTGCTGGGACAGCCAAATTCATCTTGAGAACCGGAGGGCCAACCCCTCCCCTCTCCCAGATCCTGCAATTGAACCTCTGCCACCTCTATCTGAAGCTTTTTGGGCCACGGAGGTGCACCCCTATGCATCTTACCTGGACGGACTGCCCACGCCACCCTGGGAGAGCGACAAATTTGAGTGCCCAACCTAGCCCCACAAAATATACGAGCTGCTATGCCACGCTCTAAAGCTACTAAGGACAACCCAGTCATGTAGCTCCGGTCCAAAACAGCACTGGCTGACTCAACGGGGACCCCTTCCCCCCGGAGACAGAACCCACATTCTCGGCACGATCACACAAGGATATATGGAGCGCTTCTTACAGGAAATTCGCACAGACTTTAGGTCCCTTAAGGAAGAATTTAAGTCATGTCTCAGAGGGATTGGGAAAGACGTCTCCGATATAGGGGACCGCGCTGATAGTCTCGAGTGCACGTGGACGCTCGCTCAGAGGACCAGGAAATGATTTGGCAGAGGGTAGCAGCTTTAGAGGAGCAAAACATCGAAATACAATCCAAGCAGGAGGACTTGGAAAATAGAAGCTGAAGAAATAACATCCACATCCGGGGGGGTACCCAAGGGAACAGAGGGCAACAACATCCTTTCTTTCACAGCGGATCTTCCCCAGGAGATTTGAGGGGATGAAGATGCCTCTTACCTGCCCTCGACAGTGCACACAGAGTGGCCATGGCCCCTGGACATAAGGATATAGCACCAGCTATCTTGACTAGAGTGCACTTTTTAACTGAAAAGGAGGCAATACTACAAGCCACCAGAGGCAAGACCGAACTGGTCTTCAAAGGCCACAGTGTGCAGCTGTTCCAAGACTGGTCCCCAATAATGCTTCGGAAACTACGGGACTTTAAGACTGTTACTGATGAGCTCTGTTCCATGGGAATCCGCTATCAAAGGGGCCATCCTTTCACCGTATTATTTCTGTGGGAAGGTAAACGCCGTGCCCTGAAATCACTCACAGAGGAGAAGCACCTCGTGGGAATCACAGAAGACCCCGCCTCTAGCGCCGACCCTCGGACCAGTGCCACAGCTGGAAGAGATCTTCATCTGGTCTGGACCACGGTTAAGCCACAATGCCCCAATAAACAACAAGCAGAGATGTCCACATAAGAAGCTAAAAAATACATTAGACATCATCTCTGCAGCCTGGGAGGTGGATCATCCCCTACACATTCTACGGCAGACTCTACTTGAATGTGGCCAGTTTGCTGTCCCAGCATGAACCCACGTCTCAAGCAGTCTCATCCCATGGATTCATGAACCTGTAATTGCCGGCACAGGGCCGCGGGTACCGGGAGCAATCCCCCACTTACACATCACCATGATCTTCGGCCTCTCCTTGATGTCCAGCCCCCTACGATTCTTCCCCCAGGAGGATGACTCCTCCAGCTGGTCCAGTGCACGTATCGTTGGCCTCCGCAACGAGTAGAAGACCCAGTGGGCCCTGTTGGCAATTTGTGTTGCTCCCCTTCAGGTCATTTCAGGTCGCAAGCAACCCTTATCTAGAATAATGGGGGTCACCCTTAACCGCAAGAAAGGCAGGGATTACCATTTAGCACGATGTGGCCCTCCCTCCACACCAATGCCCACAGTAGATCCCCCAGTATTGGGCGCAGCACAGGAACACTTCTACAATTATTTCTCTCTGGGAGTGGGGAATCCGATTCTTCCATCATAAATGACCACACTGAACTCGGTACAGCTTCATACCTCCTGGCTACAGATTGTCGAGCGCCCCTCACTGGGCGACTTATAAAAGATGGGTGACATTAAACTAATCTCCATGAATGTGCAGGGCCTAAATACTCAGAATAAGCGCAAGCAAATGTGGTGCTACCTACTGCAACATGACCCCGACATCATACTCTTGCAGGAGACTCACTTGATGAGATCCGACTGCAACCGCATGGCACACCCTAGATATCCTAAGCGCTATTGGGAGTACGTCAACACAAATACACTGGGAGTGGAGGTGTTGTGCAAAGCGGGCTTTTCCAATACAGTTTCCATAGTGGTACCAGATGGGGAGGGGCGCTACCTCACGCTTCACCTCATCAGGCGAAGTCGAAAGCTCATACTGCTCAATGTCCATGCACCTTAGGACTTCTACTAGGACTCCTACCGCAAGAGGAAATTGCAGGAACAATTGGAGGGGGTGGAGGGTGATATAATAGTCTGCAGAGACTTTAACCCGGTGTGCGACCCCACCTGTGACCGTAGTAATGCTACATTCCAACATGCCAGGGCCAAGTAAATTCCCCTAAAACGGGATATCGAGAATCTGGATCTTGTAGACGCATAGCGATACAACCATCCTGACTCAAGGGACTACTTCTACTCAGACGTGCATGCCTCCTATTCCCCGCATTGATTATGCCCAGGTCTCTCATTCTCTTCTCCGCCGCTTACCTGCCGTAGAGCTGTCTGATACCTCTATCTCGGATCATGCCCATTTGGAGCTAACATGGAAGGATGGCATCCACCAGCCCAGCCGACCTGCCGTTTGCCTTCACATTTCTTGTGGGACCCGGTGGACATAGATGATATCAGAAAGGGCAGTGTAGAATATTTCTCGCTTAATGCCTGGCCGGAGACCACCCTTCACATTTTTTTTAGATGGTTTTAAAGCCACTATTCGAAGTGTGATCACATCCATTGCAATTGCTCAAGGACAGGAATCCAAATTAGTGGAGTCTGGCCTTACTGCAGAGGTCAAGCAATTAGAACAGCTGGACAAAGCAAAAGTCAAGTGTCGTATTAAACATCAGCTGGCGGTGTTGCGAGGCCAGCTCAGAGCACACTGGACTGGGAAGGTCAAACAAACTCTTGATACTGCAACAATGATATTACGAGGGGGCAACAAAGTAGGCAGACTCTTGGCCGTAGACTCCATCAGGCGCGAGCCAGGACCCACTTCGCCAAATTGAGTTCCACAACTGGGGAACAGGTGATATCTGAAGAATATAAACTCCGTACCTTCCACGATTATTATCAAACACTTTACTCCAGAGAAAAGCCACGTTTGGATATCATTAAATCCTATCTCAACGCCTGTGACTGGGAAACTTTACCCCTAGCTCGAAGCAGAACTTTTTGATGAGCCAATAGCCCTAGAGGAACTGCGGACGGCGGTCGGGTCCCTTTCCCTAGGTAAAATCCCTGGCTCGGATGGTCTTCCTGTGTCCTTTTGTCGACTTTTCCTCCCAGAGCTGCAAGACCATTTAATCCATTTATTCAACTCCTTCTCAGGAGAGATGGGACTCACGCCCACAATGGCTGAAATTTCTCTTATCCACAAAGCAGGGAAGGACCCAGCCCTATTCTCCTTTTACCGCCCTATAGCCCTGATCAACACGGATGCAAAGCTCTTCACCAAAATCCTAGCCCAGAGGCTCAAACCTTACCTCCCGGGCCTCATCGACCAAGTGGGCTTTCTCTGCATAGACAAGGAGCGAACAACGTTCGCCGTCTAGCCCGCCTGGTGGATAAGCCCACTGACACAATATACCCGCTTGCCTCCTCTCGCTGGATGTGGAGAAAGCCTTCGATACGGTAGACTGGTCTTTTCTACGTGCAGTCTTAGGTAAAATCGGGCTAGGACCGGCAATGCGCTCTAAAATAATGGCATCCTAAGTTGTACCAGTGGAAAAAGTGTGTGTGAATGGCCAACTCATGAATCCTGTGACCATTCTGAGAGGTACATGGCAAGGATGCCCCCTGTCCCCCTTGTTGTTCGCCCTAGCGGTGGAACCTCTCGCAATCACAATAAGAAAATCGGATTTGGTGAGGGGCTTTACCTTTGGGGGTCAACCACACAAAATTGACCTTTTTGCAGACAACTTACGACTTACACTTTCTCAACCGGATGTCTCCCTCCCGGGGGTGGTGCACTGTCTCCAAGACTACGAAATAGTATCGGGCTTCCGGATTAATATGGCCAAGTCCTCGGTGCTCAACTTGACCATACCCACACAAGACCTCTCGGTCCTGCAACGCTTGGCACCCTTCCAATGGTCTGAGACGGCCATTAAATACTTGGGCCTTAATATCACCTCCACGCTCTCTTTCTGATCCCGAGCCAACTGGCCCCACTTGCGCCGTGCTATCCTAAATGACTTCTAGAGATGGAAACACTTGCATATCTTCTAGCTGGGCCGTGTAAATGTAGCAGAAAAATGAATATACTGCCACGGGTCCTCTACCTCTTTCAGACCTTACCCACCCCGATCTCAGGACGACATCTTGCATCTCCAACGGGGCATCCAAACTTTTATATGGAACGGGAAGCGCCCCCGCATAGCCAAAGCACTCCTAATGGCGCCGCGAGACAGGGGAGGCCTCACATGCCCCAATCGTCTCGGATATAATTGTGCTACCCACCTCCGGTATATTTCGGAGTGGTTGGTCCGAGAGTGTGAGAAGTGCTGGTTTCATATGGATCGAGCAGTGTGTCGGCCACTGTGGGATTTGGCATTGCTACCCAAACACGCTCACCAACTAATTGCATATATTGCAACCCCGATGCGGCTGGTGCTTGAAATCTGGGATAAAGTGGCCCTCAAAAAAGGTCTGACTTTCTTCCCCTCCCAAATCCACCGATAGCTTGCAAATCCCAGCACTTTCACCCCCCTCGTTCCGCCAGTGGTCTGACGGTGAATGTCTCACAATCCGTGACTTGTTCCAGGGAAGCGATATGAAATCTTATGAACAGTGCAAAACATACTATAAAGTCACAGATGCTTCATGGTTACAGTACTGTCAGCTGCGCCACTGGGTCCTGCACCCCTCAGTATACCCGGCGGCCATTAGGCCTTATACCCTCTTTGAGAAACGTACAGGACTATACAGGATCGAAGGGCCTCATCTCTAGCACTTACCAGGTGCTCCAACACTCCACTCCAGCCTACACACATTCTTTCCAAACAACATGGCAGACTACCTCACAGGTAGAGATATCATCCAAGCATTGGGAGACTCTGTGGTGTGAAATACCTAAAACTTACTGCAGCCTCTCACTCAGACGGCATATAAATTGATGTATCAATGGTATCACACTTTGGCCCTGCTTTCTGTAATATACCTGGCCCCTCTTTGTTGACATTGCGGGGGAGATTTCCAACATATCTGGAGGTTCTGTAAATGTATAACAATGTTCTGGAAGAAGGTATTGGGACATATCAAGGAGATCCTAGCATAAACGCTCCCACGCGCATATCCCATGATTATCTTGGGCATTAGACCCCCAAACCTGCAGGAGATAATGCACACTGACTGGAAGCTTACATGCTGCCTGCTCCTAGCACCGCGACAGCTCATAGCCCTCATGTGTAAACAGGAGACGTCCCCCGCCATGGCGCAATGATTTGTCCGTGTCTGGCATAAACCAAACCATAAGGCATGCAACAATTAAAATAAATTGGTACACCAAAAGCTGTAAGGTGCGTTGACTCTAAAGCTAGCTTTTTGGTACACTCAGTTCAGAATATCAAGTTTGGAAAACAAACAAGCACCACTCAGCATTCACACAACCTCTTCTATATGTGTTAATGGCGGACTATCCCCCAAATTGACTTGTTCATGCTGCGTAAATCAAAACAAATTCTTAACTTGATATTGCGTTTAAGAGCCATGGCTTGAAGTGATAACCATAACACACTTTTGATGGGCTCAACAACTTTGTCCACTCAACTTATGTTTCACAGAACCCTGTCCTTGACTTCTCATACCACATCACCAAACACTTCTTTGGTTCTTGTCAGCACATCCTTAAGTGCCACATTATATCCATCACACCCAGACACTACCTAAATGTGTTTCCTCTGTATGGCTTTCAACACAATCCCAATGCAAGGCACCCTTGATGATGCCAGTCCAATATGTCCGGACCCACTTTAGATAAACATATTTCCCCATACACCTCTTTCCTTAGAATCTCCTTGCCTCCCAAACTAACACAACAATTTTATTTTGGGGCCCCAAGAGTCACCAGTGTTGACATTAGATGGTAGTAGATCCATAACTATACGCATCAAGATCAAGATATCTTTGGCAATGATGGCAATCTTTAATACAGAATCTGAAAGCAATCAAATGCACTCCATTTCAACGTCAAATTATGTAACAAGGTCTCTACAATCAGGCCATTCAGTCTCATTCATCCTGCCATTTAACACAATTCCTTTTAAAGTTTCAGAGAGATCAGAATCTTCAACAGCACATTTATACCAGCAGTCTTTTCAGCCCCATTTCAAATCCGCGCAAAATGCCCTATGCTACCACACTTTATTACATGCCTTGTTTTGTGCAAGACAATACCTGAAAAAAGCCAATCGAGAACATGACCCACACCTATAACACATATCCTGTTTTCGTTTCAGATCAGCGTTGATTATACTGTTTTCCAGTGTCACATGCACACAGTGTCCTCTTGAGATTTTCTAAGCTCTTTAGCAGACTCTTTCGAGCATTTTCACTGCTTCTACAAAGAAGCATTTTTGCAAGTAAATTACAGTTACTGAATCCTTTTGATGTAACACTTGATCACAAGATGGTCTCTAATGAATAGTTCAGTGAAGCTTTCAAATTTACACTTTGCAAAAACACACACATACACAACATACTTGTCAATTTTATCTCCAGCTTCTATTTCCTGGAAAGAAATGTATTGCCCTAAAGACCAAGATGGGTGGGTTACAAAAATGCCTTTGATTAATTAATTTGAGTATGTTCACTCATACTCATGCAATGGGTCTGCCCTTTCATCGTGCTCCACAACAGGTAAGAGATCAAATATTTCTTGACCTTCTAATCCCACAAAATGCTCCAATATACACCTCTTCCATTGTGGATTTAATTTGGAACCATAATTTGACCCTATGTAAATGTTAAAAGCCCTTAATCACAACTTCCACCTGATCTGTGGTTTTCTAGAGGAATGCAGTAATGGGGAAAGAGAAGGATTGAATGTCTGCATGTTCTAACAAGTTCCAGTTTGCTTGCCTCTCTAATAAGTTCTGAATAATGGCAATAAAAGCACAAGATTTTTGAAATATTTAAATCTACACAGAAAAATCAATGCACCCCCTTGCTTACCTTAACAGCAAAACACGTCATAGTAAATGTGCAACAATCAGTAGGAAGATCAATGCAATAAAAGCCTTTTAAAGAATAAAGTTAACATTTATTCTCTTTGTTTAACTTCTTCTGGAAATATACTTTCTCATCATACTGTATGACAGATCCAATGTTAATCCTCTTGTTGGTACTTTGTGCACAGATGCATATATCAAATTTGTGTGGTGGCATCACACGCAATGAAGCATTGTGGTGAAGCTGCTGCCTGAATTCCCTACTCGCTAATGTTTGCAGTGAAGCATGAGTAAACTGCATGTGGTGGAATCACACACAATATGATCAGGTAGTGAAATGGGTTTCTGACCTGCATGTTATGTGCCTTTTACACCATGTGCTACTTTATTGATAATTAACCGTGCAAGGGGACTATACCGTATGATGCCGCACACCATCCCACTGGTGTGATACAGATGATTGGTTTAACCTCTGATAACTGCTGTTATTTCCTAGTTACTAACAGGGACTCAAGTTTTTCCCAGACTATGGCCGGATGTTTACTGCATATTGTGTTCCAAGCTCCTTCACCTCACAGCATCATCATCGCCAACATTAAGTACACAGACACCAAGTTGAAGATAAACAGATGAACGTATCACCTCCATCACTGCCAACTGTCACCTCAAACTGACTCCAGGCCCGCGGCTCACATTAATAATAATAATAATAAAACACTTATAAAGCGCCTGGCTGCACAAACTGTGTGTCCCCGCGCTAACTGCTTATAAATCAACCCATAAGGTGGAAACCAGAAAAAAAAGAAAGAGAGTCATATCAGCTAACTATTTAGGAAAGAGGAGCGTTTTGAGTTTTGCCCTGAAAATTCTTTCGGACGGTTCCATCCGTAATTGAAGGGGGAGATCATTCCAGTGCTTAGCAGCTAGAAATCGGAAGGATTTACCTCCCATTTTAGCTTTTTTAATGCGGGGGATTTTAAATTGCATTGCACCAGATGACCTTAGAGCTCTCATCGGTCGGTGTATAGTCAGGAGACTTCCTAGGTACAGGGGGCCTTTGTTATGGGCTATCCTGTGGGCATAGCAGAGATTTTTGAATATAATTCTTTCCTTGATAGGAAGCCAGTGCAGTTTGGTTAGGGCAGATTTAATAGAAGTTTTTCTCGAGAGACCTAACACCAGACGAGCCGCCGTATTTTGAATGCATTGGAGCTGGTGAAGGCCTTTGAGATTGAGACCTATTAAGAGGGCATTTCCATAGTCCAAATGTGACGTTATTAAGGCGTGAACTATGGTTTTTCTAGCTCCTATAGGAATCAAATCAATGATTTTTCGGAGAATTTTAAGTATGCCAGTGCACTTTCCTATAGTTTTATTCACATGGGATTTGCCCGACAGGTCAGAATCTATCATGACCCCCAAATTCTTTACCACTTTAGCAGGGGTGGGGAGATTTCCCAGTTCACAGGGCCACCACGCATCAGACCACACAGATGTTTCCTTCCCCACCACCAATACCTCGGTCTTCTCTCCATTAAGGCGTAGACAGTTATCGTCCATCCAAGTGGCTACTGCCGACATGCAATTTGAGAAATTTGCGGCATGTTCCTTACAGTCCGGTGTAATTTTAAACATGAGTTGCGTATCATCAGCATAACTAACAATGCCCACCCCAAAATTCCTTACTATGTCAGCCAGGGGTTCCATGTAGATGTTGAACAAAGTAGGGCTCAAACTCGAGCCCTGTGGAACCCCATGGCTGACACTGCGGGAAGATGATCTGAAGGGTGGGCAGTGTAGTTGGAATGATCTC
The DNA here is from genome assembly GCF_964261635.1 of Lissotriton helveticus. Taxonomy (NCBI): domain Eukaryota; kingdom Metazoa; phylum Chordata; class Amphibia; order Caudata; family Salamandridae; genus Lissotriton; species Lissotriton helveticus. The sequence goes on from NC_136063.1 coordinate 2,026,916,573, forward strand.
ATGGTAAGGAAAGATCTAAGCCAATCAAGTGCTGGACCATTCACTCCTAATTTCGATAGACGAGATAGCAGCTTAGAGTGCAGCACAGTATCGAATGCTGCACTGAGGTCCAACATGACCAATGCTGCAGTCCCGCCCTCATCCACCATCATTCGGATACATTCCGTGGAGTACAGAACTGCCGACTCAGTGGAGTATCCTGGCCTAAATCCTGATTGAGAGGGATGGAGTAAGTTCTCTTTTTCTACAAAATCCATGAGTTGTTTATTTACAACTTTTTCTATAATTTTGGCGCAATATGGAAGAAGTGATATGGGTCTTAGGTTATTAAACTGTGTAATGGGAATGTTTGGGTTTTTTTTTAACGGTATCACTTGCGCTAATTTCCAAGCTTCCGGGACAAAACATTCCTGGAAGGATAAAGAGATCATATGGCTGATGTGGTCAATAAGAGTGTTTTCCATGATGTCCTTACTTTTATCGTATGGACATACATCCCTGGGAGATCCAGAATGTATACTTTTAATAACATTAAGTAGATCCTTTTTATCTGGAGTGGTAAACATAGACAATCTCGGATTTTGAGTGGTGGGAGTTTTTATGTCTACGTTATCCCTTACATCAGGGGTTTTGGAGAAGGTAGCATGGATTTTTTCCACCTTTTCCACAAAAAAATCAGCGATTTGTTCGCATATTTCCGTGGAATAAGTATCCAGAGTCTCTAGACGGGACGAGCTAGTCAGTTCTTTATAAATGCGGAATAATTCCTTAGTAGGGTGGGCAGCTTCCTCAATTCTAATATTGAAAAAGAAACTTTTTTCTTCTCGAACCATTTTTTGGTATATTTTTAGTTCGGTTCTATACTTCAATTTGAGGTCCGGTGCATAGCTCTTTCTCCAACTGCGCTCAATTGATTTACAGTGGGCTTTTGCAAGTCGGAGTTTTTCCGAAAACCAGGGCTCAGATTTAGCACGCCTGGTAGGGGGTTTGGTAGTCCAGGGGGCTATTTTATCTAGAGCATTTTCTAACCATTGCTCGTAGTTGTTCCATACCTCTTGAAGTGAGTTCCCTCTGGTAAGGGGATGTTCATCTAGGAAGCTTTTAAACTGAGCCGGAGTGAACTTTTTCCAGTTACGGCGCTTCAGCGAGTGGACTTTGATAGGCGGGCTTTTATTTTGACTGATTAGAATCTCACAAGTTACCAGGAAGTGGTCGGACCACAATAACGGGGTCGGGGGAAAAGGGGCAGCAATTCCCTCCCAATTTACAAAAATCGGGTCAAGTAGGTGCCCATGTAGGTGGGTAGGGTTGGGTGCCTTGAGTCTTAAGCCTAATGAGCTAAGTGCGGTTTTTAATGAGCAAGCTTCTTTAGCGTTGTGGTCTTCAAAATGAAGATTTAAATCTCCCAAACTCATAAGATTTTTATGTCTTATTGCTAGCTGGGTGGCAACTTCTATGAGATGATTACAGAAAAGTCCTGTGGGGCCAGGTGGTCGATAAATAAGTAAGCCAGTGATAGTGGTGGTGGAATCCAATTTAATAGAAAAGAATCCACATTCACTGTTGGAGATGGCCAGATTAGTAAGAGTACATTCCAAATTTTTTTGAAAAATGAGTGCCAGTCCCCCACCACGTTGGTGTTTCTGCCTATCTATTCTAAGAAGAGTATAGTTATTGGGTATGGCTTCTAAGATGTCTGGGAGCGAGGCTTCTTCCAACCATGTTTCTGTGAGAAACATAGTGTCAAAAGCGTTGTTTTCCAACAAATCATGAATTTCCATTTTATGCTTTACCATAGACCTGCAGTTCAGCAATGACATTTTACGTGTAACTGTTGGTTCTGAGGTAACATTAGGGGAAGGGAGTATAGTATAACATATAGTGCAGGACCTGGGCACTTCTTCAGGTTCTATGGTATGAAGGCAGGACTGATTAGGCTTCTTACCAAGATTAAGAAGGGCCGCTTTGGAGTAGTGGATCATGTGATTGTCCACTGGCAGGGCTGTGTCTGATAGCGAGTTTATAGAGTCCTGGAGTCCTGCCTCGCGTCCCGGTCGTTCGCGGACGGGCGCAGACGGGCAGGACTCTGGCTTGACTCCGGCGCGCGATCGGCGTGCCCGCAATGCGCGTCCGCTGCGCTGAGCCATTGCCGTATGAATTTATGCTGTCTGCCGAGCGCCGTGCAGAGCGAGCCCTCACTAAGATGGCCGCTATCCTTACTTCGATGATACCCGCAGATGCCGGCCCGTGATTCGGCCACACCTATAGGGCGAGACAGGTAATCTGTCTTTTGACAAAGGTAGTATTTTCTATCATCAACATTCTATTACCTATAACACTCAGCTCTATTACTAATGTATCATATCATAGAATGACCCTTTGGATTGAACCCATTGAGTGTCCAGCTGCTCCTGCAGCGGGTGCATACGAAGACGGCAGTTGGGAATTAGATGAATGCATGAGGACATCATCCCCAACATAGATTTGTACTTCCTGACATAAACAGACTTTTCTGATGATGGACGACTTTGTATCTCCTTTTGAGAGTAAGAAAGGCTTTGCCGAGGTTTGTGTCAATGCGAGTCCCTAGGAAAGTCAGAGAGTTGGAAGAAATGAGAGAAGACTTTTCTAGATTGAGGTGAAGACCCATAGACTGGAAAAGATTCAGGCAAGCTTGAGTAGAGTTTCTGGCTGCCTAAAACGAAGGAGCTTTTATTAACCAGTCGTCCAGGTAGGGGAAATAAGTGGTGACCTGAATATCTCAGAAAGGCAGCTATCGGAGCCATGCATCTGGTGAAGACACTGGAGGCTGAAGGGAAGAACTTTGAACTGATAATGGCACCCACCACTTCAAACCTGAGATACCTTCGATACTTGGGATGAATGGGAATGTGAAAGTAAGCGTCAAGAGGATCGAGAGATGACCGATAATTCCAATTTACACTGTCTGAATACTTTGGACCTAATATTTTTACCCCTTACTCTGGGACCTTTACTAAAATAATATTGGATTTCAACTTAAAATTCTTTCAGAATATCTATTGGATAATCCTGGACCATCATATTTACTGTAAACACGATTATAATAAGGTTTTGGACTTTTAACAAAATATTACCAATCATTACCTATTTAATCAGCACTGCAAGAATATATCTTGTGTAGCACACTAACCGTCGAATACGGCCATGCTTCACTACTGGCCTTACTTTATTTTATACAGCTCTGATAAAGTCCCTAAACCGACAAAACACGTGTTGGCTACATGGACATTGAAAAAGATCTACAAATAAAAGATCTCTGCTGAATCCAAAGACTTGGATGATTATATTATTCATGTGGAACATACTTTCCTCCTCTTGTTAATGTCCAATCAGGATTATTATATATAGTGTGTGCCCAAGGTTTGTTTCAAATTCCAGGGTGTGACTGTGATGAAAGATATCTAACACCCATTTGTCCGGCAAGATGGACAACCTTTTTGCAAGAAGTTTGAGCAGGTTGGAACAACTTTTTGTGGGACTGCAGTGGCAGAGGCCTGCTAAAACTCATTGCTTTTTCTTTTAATCCTGCGATCTCCTAGCAGATTGCTGCCTCTTACGACCGGTGGGCCGTGAATGGAAGATGCAGTGTTGGACCTGAAAGGATGGTTGTAAGACTGATAGGTGCTTTGAGGGTAATGTTAAAATTGTTGTTGGAACTGCGGTCTAGGTGTGTACTGTCCTCAAACTCTGCCCCGAAAGGACTGAAAACAAAGTTGTTGAAGTGTTCCTTAGGATTTAGCAGTGTCTGTGTCTTTCTTTATAGATTGAAGAGCTTCATCTATATGACTGCCAAATAAACAGTCGCCATCGAAAGGCATATCTAATACGGAAGCCTGGACCTCAGGACGGCAGCTGGTCGCCTTCAGCCACCCCTGACATCTCAGCACCGCTGCTTCTGCCATATGACGAAAGGAGGTAGAGGAGATATCCTTAGAGTTCTCTACAAGCTCAGCGGAAGCTCTTGCTCCTTCAGGTAAAATATCCCTTGCTTCCTTTTTCTTATCTTCAGGAAGATGTTCCAGTAATGAAGACAGGCCAGACCACATTTTTTGGTCGTACCTTTCCAGAATGGCTACTGCGTTGGAAGCTCTTATAGAGGTAGCCACCAAAGCGGAAAACCTCATTCCAATGTTGTCCAGCTGGCGGCGACCTTTATCCAGAGGTGCAGGACATTGAGATGCCGGGTTTTTAGCTCTTCTGCGGCGTGCATATTTACGGAATCCGGCATAGAATGACCAGGGGCTTTGTACTTCTTGTCCAGTTTCGGGACCACCACTGGGATAGAAGCTGGTGTCCTCATCAGTTTAAGACCTTCTTGCCACAAGTAATCCACTATGGGAATTGCCCTAATGCTTCCTCAGTGCTGGCTTGAAGTCATAAAAGAAACACTCAGTTTGTTTTACTGGCATAGGCTGATCAAAGCGTTCAGATGCTCGTTCCAGACGGTCATGAAAGCTCCCGATGTCAACAGGGGGAGAATCTGTTGGAGGAGGGATAGGAAATGATGGCATGGGAAGTATATAATCATCCCATTCAACCTGGATATCTACATCAGTGTTTATTTCTCCTTCCTCCACCTGTTGTTGGTCCACATTTTGAATGTCCTCAGCAATAATAATTGGAGGAGGCAAAATCTTTTCCATGGCGGGCTTACTTGTAACTTGTCCTGCTTGCTTAACAGGGGCATTTTGAGGAGGCGGAAGATGTTGCGGAACATTAGCCTCTGGAAAGCGTCTATAGTAACCATTTAACATAGTACGCATGTCCGTCACCAACGAGACCGGGACAATAATAGATGGTTCTCTAAAATGGCGAGGATCTTCTTCGTCATAAGTAAAACGTTCCTGAAAGGATTTTGGCTGCATAACCGTAACAGTATCAGTAAATGAATACTCCTCTGCTAAGTAAGAGGAAGGGTCATTGTCCTCCAAGTCCTCATCCTTAGAGTCCTAACATTTGAGTTTTAATTGAGATAGACTACGTAGGGCCAAACATAGTATCATCCTTAGACTCCTGAAAGTCAAGCAGACACGCTGGAGGTAATGGAGACATTTTTTTAAAAGACTGTATTTTTTAAACAAACTGACTTTTCCTTCTGTCGACGGTACAGTTGACAGTGTTGTCGCTGATACCACCACCGTTGGTGGAAACAAGGACAGCGTTGACGACGGCGTAGTGGTAGGTGGAGAAATCCTCGCTGGTGGAGTAAGACTCATGAACAGTGAAGGTCTCGTCGACGATGACGCCGTCATCAAAGTCAACTGCGGTCCCGTCGATGCTGTCGCCATCGACGTTTTGACCGTCGTCGTCATAGACGTCACTGAAGAAACCATCGACGTTGTAGAAATCGCCTCAGATCTACCAGCCACGATAGCTCTCGTCAACGAAGCCCTCGACGGACGAGAAGGTTGATCCCTCACAGGAGTCAAGGAAGCAGAGACTGGAGCAGAAGATGATTTTGAAGCCACTTCTTCATGTTTTTTGTGGTGTTTCTCCCCAGGCTTGTCCTGCTCCTGCACTTTTGATCTTTTGGAGTCTGATTGGTGAGAAGAGGAGCAGCCTTCTTTTCTTTTTCTGGAAGAAGAATGGGGTTTTCCCCCTGTCTCAGAGCCAGATTCAGAAACAACTTTTTTTCTTCAGAAGCCAGAGAAGCAGTCTTCCTTCCCTATCCTTGAGGGCCTTGGCCGAGAACAATCGGCAGTATTTGCATTCCCTGGGATTATGGTCAGGGTAGAGGCAATAGAGACATTGCTTGTGGGGATCTTCAGAGAAAGTCTAGATTTCCTACAAGTTTTACAGGGTCTAAACAACCCTTTTTTATCTGGCACAGAAAGAAATACCTTGAGCTGGAAGCTGGAGGTAAAAATTTGCGGGGCCAACTGTCACTGAGCAGAGCTCAGAGAGACTCCCAATCACACGACGTCTGGTAAGAAATCTGAGGTGTGGTGGCTCTGTGGAGAGGGTTACTCTGAGGTCTCTGCTGTGATTGGCTGAACTTTGGATGTTATAAAATGAGGTTGAATGAGTACTCAATTGTATTTTCTTTCTATGGAGGTCTACCACTATGACGACGAGTAAGATTCAAGCATGTGAATCTATGAAAGATTCAGTACTGGAGAATTTGGGCTATGAATCAGTCTAGGACTGATTTTCTAACTTGGGAAATTCTCAGGTCAAGTCAGTTTGAGTGTGTTGAGTCAGGACTCTGTGTCTGATCAGACAGTGTCAAATTCAAATAGAGATTCAGGTGGCACAAAGTCAGAACCATGACATTAGGGTAACTTTTAATGAGGTATCCATTAAGGTAAAGATTCCAGACACAGCCTCACAGCCTCAGGGGCCAGCTGATTAATATTTTATCAGCAACTGCAACTCGAAGATATCCAATAGAGCACAAAGGCATCCATGGGCAAGGAATGATACCAGCTGTGGATCTGCTTGAGTCAAACTTCAATGCAACTCCACTTAAGGAAGGGTTAAAATTGGACACGCCTGTCTACAAGCGTCTGTGAATCAAGCACTTCCAGAGATGGGAAGATCCATCCAAATGAAGAATAAAGGTCAAATGCTGGCGTTTCAAGTGAGTGACCTATTTGATATAGAAGCTACTACAGACTTGATGATTTGACAAGTGCTGTTGAGATGCTGGTTCTTCAAAACTCATTCCAACTAGAGCAGGTTATTCAAGGCCAGCTGCTTCCTCTACTTGTAGGAGCTTCATGCTGCTTAGCACCTGACTTTCATAATAGAGTTCTGGAGAAATCAACTTTCCAGCAGATAAGCCCATCTTTCTCTGTTGACCTCAGTCGAAAAATGTTTTCCCCATTTCGGAGTTCCCCAGTACCCGAATCAAGCCATGGCAGTGAAGATTTAAGCTCTTCCAAATTTCCTCTGACAGGCCACAGTAAGTCTTCTTGCAGCAGGCACAGAGTTTCTCCACTTCTTCTGGATTCACACTGGTTGTGAAGAGCCAATAGACCAGCATTGTTGTTTCAAAAGAGGCTCTAGAATGCCACATGCAGGTGATTCAAATGTAGCCCCTACAGTCTTTCCATACATTGCACTCTCATTTTTATAACTATGTGATTTAGTTCTTGTTCTAGAAGTCTGTCTAGTGGCAACAAAATCCATACTTATAGCTAAGGTGCTCCTTTCTAGCCTCCAACTTCACTCCCCTTAAATAAGGTTCTGCTAACACCATTCCAGAAGTTTCATGCAGCAGTAAACACAATCTAACTGGAGCCTCTTTTGAAAGCAGCTAAGCAACAGTGGTGCTACTCATGAACAAATATTAGTTTGTGAAGTCTATTTAGTCCCCGATTTTATATTCATCAACATTGTGTATTCCCTGTGTACTATTGGCTTGGAAGAGGTCATGGGTAGGTACACTAACAATTTTTAATTAAATTGGTTACTCAGTCAAAAGGGTGCAATGTCTTTGATGTCCAGCAAAGTTTGTAGGTACCTCATTAATTGCCATTGTCCACGTCATATATCAGATGAAGGTAGACAGCCATCTTAACACCTTCGCGCGGTGCGAATTTCGGCGCAGGGGGTTAGGGGGTGAGCGCGGCGCTGCGGTGCGGTGCTCATGAAGGAACCACGCCGTCATGAGTCACGGGCGGCGTGTGCGCATGACGGCGTGGTTCCGTCATGGCCCCACCCACTCAGGTGGGGAATTAATGCCGCATGGGCGGAGCGGCAGCCACATGATGGAACCACGCCGTCATGAGTACACTCCGCTCGTGACTCATGACGGCGTGGTTCCGTCATAAGCACGGAACAGGTTAAGTACCAATAACAAGGTCGTATTTGATCTTTATAGTCCAAATTACATATGCACCATAATTGTGGTATGTATCACATTTTACAAACCCCAGACTTAGGTTAATTGTTTAAATTCCATTTATCTGAGTGAGGCAAAGCCCCTGCAATATAGTTGTCAAGACATCAGTACAGCTTTCTAAGCTACAAGACAATCACTTTGAATTGCTTGCATGGAAAACGTTGTGCTATATAATTGTATAAATGACCAATATAGAACTGCTAGAGTGGTCTGCCTTTTTACTGCCACTTTACCAAGGGCCACTCATTAATGAACAAGTTACTTACCTTCGATAACGCCTTATCTGGTAGAGACTATCTAGCCGCATATCCCGTTCCTTAGATGATGTCTAAAGCAACGACACAGAAAACTAAGCAATGACACATTACATCTGAAGAGGAGCATGTCACGTGCCTGAACAAAGAGGGGAATGATAAAACCGAGCTCCCCAATTAGAGGCATGAATCTTATCAGACAATGTAATGCCTCTTGACAAAGAAAAGCAAGGCAGCATTTTGGATCAATGACGCCTTGTATGACTGTAATGACGTAAAGTGGATAAACTTAGGATGTGCCAAAGACAGAAAGTGACATGCAAAACATCTTGCTAAACATATGTTTCAACAACAAGCACTGAATCCTAAGGAGAGAGAGTGGAGTGGAGCAAGACAAGAATATACTCACCTCCAGTTTACGCTCTGCTTAATTTGTTTAAAAAAGAAGTGTCAGGGTCCTTGCGAGGAGGCCACTGCAACTTGCACCACCCATCGCTCCGACTAGCACTGCCAATGACAGAACTATCTCTACTAGCCATCACACGCATACAAGTGTGACAAGTCACACTTCAAATGTACAATAAAATGAACAATACATGCCGCCCAAGCTATTCTTATAGCTTCGGGTGCCAGGTTTTAGTGATTTTAATGTAGATTTAATTATTAAACAACAGCTGTTGAGCTCGACCAAAAAATGAGACAAACAGAGCCACCATGTGGCAGGCTGCCATAAAATCAGGTGTTGACAAAGTGCCGGTGACTAGCACCGGAAACAGTCAGCTCAAATTAAGCACCGAGATTACGGCTCTATATCATCAGTCTTTATCGCCTACTCCCTTACCCCACTGGCTCTCTAAGTATCTTGTATCTATTATGACAAAGTTCCGGCTTTGGTTTAGGCTGCCAAATCCAGTTCACAAATCTTCGTTTCATCATAAACTACTTTATGGAGAAATTAAAATAATGGCAATTTTTTTTATTTTTCCTCAGTGTCCTGATTCAGACATCATCATTTGTTTTACAGCAACCGAGATTGTTAGCTTTGTCACACCACTTTCGTAAATATACAAGTCAGCAATTTCAAGGAACTCATCGTGAAGAAATTTCCATTCACTATTGGTAACTCAAACTTGCACTTGTGATATGCACATTTGTAGCAGAAAAAAGGCACAAAAGGAGGTCAGCTAAAACAGGTGTTTGTGTTCCATCAGTCTCTGTTTTTGTGAGCAAGGATGCATTTTTCAGTACAAACATGTGTTATGTTAAAGTCAAACGTGTACCTTCCTTTATAAGTTATACTATTTTAACTTGCATCCACATTAGTGACATTATTTACAGAACTTTAATATATCTACTGGCCCTGAGCTACGTAAAGCGATAAACCTGCACTTGATGTACACCGCATTAATACCAGCTTTGCCTTGGAATCAACATGCCCCGTACCACACTTTTTACTCCCCACTTTGCAAAAGCATCTAAATGAAAGAACAGTGATTACAAACGTTACAATACGCAATAAAATACCCAAAGGAAAGGACTCAAAAGCCTTATTCCTCATACACATGAATAATGAATTAAGAAAATGTCCCCTGACCGTTAAGCTGGCTGAAACGTATTAGTTCTTCTTTGGACAGCTTAGTGCCTTTTGAAGGACTTAAGGATTCAACTTCAGTAAAGGCTGAAAGAAATAATTGGGAGAAAAGTTCAATACAAATAAATGAAACATTATAAAATATAGGGAAATACGAGAAAATATTTTTTTTAACTTAGTTTGACTATGATAACATATAACTTAAACAATGTCACACTGGTGCATCACATCTAAACCCCCCCACCCCACCTCCCCAAGAGTAATACAATAGCTTTGTACAACTTCCTTCATCTACTGGATTCTAGAACCACAGTGCATGAATGATAATTCTTGTTCCAAAAGGGCGACCAAGCAAGCACAGAATATTAAGGTGCATAGTAGACAATCATATGGCCTTTTTGTGCTTCAGGGTTTTGAATCAGATGGAAATATATCCTAAGATAAAGGCCGTAGATGCCCTTGAACCAAGTATGCAGTCTGATGAAGAAAAAGGGGCTATGCTTGCACATAAAAAGATGACCAATTGGTATCCACACCTACTGTACACAATATGCAGAAGAACTGAGCAGTGTTTGTCACTGATGTGGCCTAGAGTCTGGAAAATAATTCAGCGTGGCTCCACCAAGTAAGCAGGAACACATTTGCATGAGAGTTTGCTACATGTGAATGCCCTGCAACCACGTTCAAACTGCCAGCACAGAAAAGCATTTAGGATAATTAGGAAAGTAGTGAAAAGTGTGCACATTAGGTCAAGTGTGATGGGTTAGGAGGCAAACTAAACAGGTCTACCTGAGAAAGATAAGTGAGTCGGGTGTCTTGGTCTGTCACTTGTCCCCTGCCCCCTGCCCCCAGTTGTTATGTTCAAGAAGAAATCATATTTTAAATATGTCTATCAGGGATCCCAATGGCTCTGCCTAATGTTCTACCCTTCATTTGACCATGACCAACAATACCAGGAAGTCAGGGTGCTTCTTAAAGACCCTATCATATGAGCGATGCCATTTAAACCTACCACTACACAGGAGTGGTGAGTGAAATTAGCTTGACATAGGCTGAGCGGTCCAACACCATTATCTCTCTGCTTGGAGTTGTCTACCTGAAGGAAAAATGACAGGGCATTCAACTGGACAGTAATTATTTTTTAATTCGGGTCTATATGCTCACAGGTTTTACTAAGGATATGGACTTGGGATGAAACTGTGTCCCTATCTAACAGAAAATATGTTCAGCACAAACAATGAATAATTTCAACATCAGAACAAACAGTATTGCCATTCCTCACTAGGTTATGAAGTTCTCCAGTCAAAGCAGGCACTTCTGCCAACAAAAAGATGTAACTGGCAGAGATGTCCCTTCTCCACCATGCTAAAAGCTATGGTAGTGGAGCCCGTGCTAGTTTGTGACAAACAAAGAATGGCAACATAAATATGAAGATGGGGAGCAGTAACAATAATATATCTCTCCGGACGATATCCTCCTACATGAAGCATACCGCTCTACAAACCTCACTACTTCTATTTCAGGAATCACAAAGGATATACAATAATATCCAAGGTTTGGGCAAGAAATCAAGCCTTCATAGTTAATGGTCTTCGACTGGTCCAATTAAGAAAGGTTTTGATTTCTTATAAGGTCCCTGGGAACGTTCGGTATTTGGTAAAACAGATTTACTGTACCAGAGAAGCGGTTACTCTTGGTAATACGTTCGGTGATACCACTGAAGAGTGCATTACTGCCCCAGTGGAAGTCACTGACAAGAACTTAATCATGATGAACCTTCCAAAGTCTTTTCCTGTCCAAGATGTTGCTGGAAAAGGGTGAAATAAAAAAATGAAATATAAATGTCCAAATTGTAAAAGTAATTTGAAAAAAGGAGCCAAGAGGAAATATGTGAACTCAAGTTTAAGCAAGAAACCAGAAAATACGATGAGATTCTAGAAAATGTCATGGAAAAGGTCGGCAATGAGAAAGACTATAAAATAGGGAGAGTACATTCATATGCGCAGATGTTTGCTGAGATAATGAAAAGTACGAGATGAACTAAAAAAGTAAAAATAGTCATATGTTGTGTAAGATTCAGTGCTTAATTTTAGCCGGTGGTTCCCATTGGGGGCCGTGGAAACTAAGTTTTGGGGACAGGCACTTAGTTTTCCTCATCATACATTTACTTAGAGCACGAGAGGGAAATAAAAAGGAAGCGGAAAGACAGAGGAAGAGAAAGATGGAGTAACCGTTGTAAAGGGAGAAAGCAGGAACCTGCAAGAGTGAGATAAGGAAGGGAGTGTCTAATAGTGAATTAAAAAGGCACGAGGGAGAATCAAGACTACACAGCCATGGTATTTGGCACACCGGTATTTAATTTCACTAGCTTTGGGCACCAGCACTCATTATTTGACAAATTAAGCACTGGTAAGATTAAGGTGGTTGGATGTATAACATAGAAACTAAACCAAATGAATACATATTTAGATTTAGTGCAATCCACACAATTGTTGATGTGCTAATATTTTTGCTACAAACAAATGAATTAGGAGAATTAATCCAGTTCAGGTACACAAAATGGGAACTTGCACGGACATCTGGAGTCAGATTTCAAAATTTAACTTAAAAAGGAGGGAAGAAGCAAATTAAAGCAAATCACAATGCTGGTAGCACAAGAACTACTCAACGGTTTATGAACATTTGGTTTTAGGATTTGAGCCTGCAATAAATACACTCCAGTGTCAAATTCATAATATGATTGTGACAATACACATTCACATTTGAATCCAAAGGCGAGATGTGATTGAAGGACAATTTGAATACAAACAGTGATACTCAGTGACAGATCCTAAGTGACCATGATTAGTATATTTCAGAACCCAATGCAGGCAAATAGAAGTAAGAGGCACAAGGAATTAGGAGTTATGTAATGTTAAGGTTATTTATAGAGCGCATGGCTGCCCCAGCAACAGGGCGTCCCAGCGCTAGCGGCCAAGTGACCAGAGGAGATGTGGCTAGATGGAAGAGAAATGAATTGCAATGAAATGAAATGAAATGAATTGCAATGAAGAGCAATGAATTGCGGTTTAGGGCTCTGCTCAAAACACATCTATATACTGCATAGAGTCTGGGTTTTCTATGCTGCTTCATTGGTAGCTTAGCGCGGGGACACGCCGTGATGGCGTTACTGAGCGCTCTATAAGCTCTTTATTATTATTATTATAGAAAAGCCAAGTTTGAATCAGTTTCCTGAATGCCCAGTGAAAATGGGTGCTGCGGGCAACCAGTGGGATGGAATTCCATAGCGCAGGGGCCTGAGCTTTGAAGGAGCGACCCCAGGCTCTACACCGGCAGACCTGTGGGACACACAGCAGATCGTGATTAGTGGAGCGCAATGCTCGCAATGGAAGATAAGGGGTGCATAGTCCCTGCAGGATTTGGGGGTTATGAGAAGTTGGCCTGATATATGATGCTCACTAGTTCTAGTGATCACCTTGTATCAGTCCAAACAACCGTTATGGTGATTGGTTGTAAGTCAACCTTATAGACCAGCTATCCTAATGGTAGCATGGACAAAGCAGTCTTAGGCTAAACTATTTTGGCATGTGAAGCCAGCTGTTTTACCACAGTATAACCCCTTGAATACCAGATGAAAGGACACCACACAGGTTGTTATGAAAATAAACAGTATATTTATTAATAACAAACACCGCTGAACTCTTTATGAGATCAAAGGGCTAAGCACATGACAATCTCTTAGGAAAAATACGATAAGTTGCACAAAATTACAATGGTGCCCTAGGGGCACGGCAAACCATATACTAAGTAAATGGTATAAGGAAATCGATAGAAGGAATGGAGCTGTCCAGAGGCTGTAGGATCGTTGGGGACCACGCTACCCTAACTTTAGGTAAGTAATAGGAGGCCCACTGAACACGTGTGCAGAGTGTGAACTCACACACAAGATGCGTAACAATGTCTATGGACAGTACAGTTCAAGAAACAGGTGAGTACGGACAATCCTGACTAGTTAGGACTAAAACGACTGTGGAAGTGGACACTAGGAGAGTCAATCTACCCTTGAGCACCGAAATGCTCTTGTTACCTCACCCACGGGCTGCGGGTGCATAGGTGCAAAGTCGTGTCGGGTTCCGGCGTTGAAGTATATGGAGCCTGGAAGAAAAGAGGCTGCAGGCGATCAGGAGGAAGATGTCCGGTGTGATCCAAGGGTGGATCAGAGATGCTGAAGACCTGAAAGCAGAGGGGACAATGTTCACAGTCACTAGCCAGTGACTGGAGTGGAACCAGGAAGGAACCAGATGTCGTCGTCGCGATCAAGTGAAGAGTGGACGCTTGACTCTGCAGCCACTTGGACCAGGAGGTGTCTTCGTCGACCAGGATGGAGGCACGAGCTGTCCCACGCAGGCTCTCGCTGTCGGCGGTGTCAGATCCGGATTTGGAGTCAACAGACCTTGGCAAAGGCAACCCACGCGGTGAGTGGAAACGGCGTCTTGAGTGGACCAGGAGGGTCCAGAGTGCTCCTCTTTTGGAAGGGAGCAAGGGCTAGTCTGGAGCAACCAGACCAGCAGTGTAGTTTTCAAAGTTTGTCGTCTAGGAGGTCACTAGCCAGCCGGCAAGTGACCAGACAACTCGTCGAGCAGCAAACAAGCAGAAGGGCCCCACGCAGATCTCGTGGAAGCTGGAGGGCTGATCTTCGGTGCAGGGGCTGCTCGGGGCTGGGGATTCTCAATCCCCAAAGCACTTGGTCGAGTTTACCTCGGGAGTCGTGCTGGAAGCGAAGTTCAGTTTCTTTCAAGATGGCCGGTCCCACGTGTCTCGTCGCACCCATGGGTCTCAGCTGTGCTGCAGATGTGAGTTGAGGTCGGAGAGGTCGGGGAATATGGGTCTCGTCGGGCTCTGAAGTCTGGATCCTCAAAGGAAGACGACAAAGTGAAGCCGCTGGACGCTTGATGGTGCCTGCAGTTGCAGGGTGGACACTCCTTGCCCGCAAGGGAAATTCTTCAGTCTTCTGAGGAGCAGAACGTCGAAGTCCAGAGTTTCTTCTTGTAAAAGTTGTTCAAGATAATCTAATTTGGAATGGGACCAGCTCCTACCTTTATTCTCCTAAAGGGGGCTGCACTACTGACTAGGTCCCTCCCCTGGGTGGGACCAGGAAGGGGGGTGGCTACACCCCCTATCCTTTGTCCGGTTTCGCGCCAGAGCTGGGGCAGGGATGCCCCAGCAACTGGTTTGAACCGGTGTATGCACAGGACACCTTGTGTGCCCCAGGCATGTCTCATTCCTTTCAGGCCTGTCCTACCCAATACACAACATCCTGTCTGGGGTGATGCTAGCACCTCCCAAGGCAGGAAACCCTTTGTTAAAGCCTCCCTCGCTGGAAGGACTCCCAGCAGCAGGAAGTCAGACTTGTGTCTGTGGTGGCAGCATCCATTTTGTGATGCCAAGGCTCGAGTTAACTTTAACCGGGGTTCACAGTTACATGCATGTCGTGTCCCTCTAGAAGGGTGGAATGCTACCCCCGTCGCCAGAATTGGCGAGGGGGTAGTATTCCAATTCGTATGACACCTTACTCGACATGTTTTGATAATGTTATACCAGAGTTAGCATTCAACCGCGAGGATTATAATGCACTTAAGAGTATACGGTATAGCGTTATCATGGAACAGCTATTAGGACTTGGTTCCGCAAGCTGCAAACGGGCTCAGCTCATGCCAGAGCACCATCTCACATAATTCCAAGCACTCTGCCTTCAGGATTGATAAGGCCTGCCATAGGAGTGAATGATAGGAATATATGTGTCCATTTTAGGGTTAGATATAGGTATACTATATCTACAGCAAAGGGTGATTACACCACCTTGCCCCAGCTGTCGTGCACCCAGTTGTGTCTGTTTAGATGGCCAGCCAGGGGTGGCATAATACATGCTTCGGCCTCTGGTAGGCCCTGGGTACACCTATGCCCTGGATACCTGAGGTACATTGTACAGGGACTGATAAGGTGACCCAGTACCAATTGGTAAATGCACCTGAAGTACATGGTTGTCAATTTAGAGAGAGAACAGCTAGGCTGTGGGTCTGATTAGCAGGCCCACAGCCAGGGAAAGTCATAAACCAGTGAAGCAAAAAGCAAAAATCTGGGGTGACCATAGGATTGCAGACCCCACTCTCCTACAGGGGTCCTGGCCATGTACAATCTTATGTGTTGTGGAGAGGGTTTTAAACTGAACTCTGTCTGATTGGCAGCCAATGGAGATGGTGAAGGAGATTGGAGGCGTGGCATTTCCTTGGTAGGGCAAACAAAGTACGTGCTGCTGCATTCTGTACCCGTTGGAGTCTTGCATTAACTGTTTTTTTTTACGCCGAGCAGAAGACCATTGCAGTAATCTAGGCACGATTGGACAACTGATTGAACTATCAGTTGGTGGGTGGCAGCGTCCAAGAATCCCAGAATGGGTTTTAAGCTGCGCTGTAGACCAAAACAGGTACCGGCCACTTTTTTGGTATGAGGCTCAAATGAAAGGGCGGTGTCAATCAGGACCCCTAAATCTTTGACTGAGTTTTTCGGTAGGGGAAGAGTGCCCAAAGTCACTGGTCACCATTGGTAGTTCCACTTGTGGGTATCACGGGCAACCACGAGCACCCAAGTCTTGGCCGAATTGAGCTGTAAATAGTTGTTTGCCATCCAATCTGTAATGGCCGGAACATCAGCACGAAATTTCAGTTGGTCCTGAGCAGGGTTGTTGGAAAAGGTGAATACCAACTGGGTATCTTCTGCGTAAGATACCATTTTGATGTTACGTTCTTTTGCCCAGAGGGCGGACATACACGTTGAACAACGTGGGCTCAAGGCAGAGCCCTGCAGAACACCACAGCAGAGAGGGTAATTACTAGACTGGTAGGGAGGGCATGCACCTGAAAAGAGGGCTTTGATAAAAATTAGGCAAAACATGCCAAAGCCCTGCCTTTGACCCCAATCTCCTCAAGCCTTTGAAGAAGAATCTTGTGGGAGACCGTGTCAAAGGCCGCACTAAGATCAAGTAAAAATAGTGCAGAAGTATTTCCCTCATCTAGAGTGGCCCACAGCTGCTCGGTGACCGCCAAAAGGGGTGATTCTGTGCTGTGCCTGGGTCAGAACCCATTCTGAGATCTATCTAGGATCTGGTTGGCCTCCAAATATTTAGTCAAAGTAATGTGGACATGGGAGTCCTTAATTTTGGCCAGGTAGCGAAGCAGAGAGATTGGTCGAAAATTCTCTGGCAAAGATGCGTCTAGTGTGGGTTTTTTCAGCAGTGGGACGACTTTGGCATGCTTTCACGACTTAGGAATCACTGCCGACAGAAGTGAACCATTGATGAATTCCCGGCTCTCAGTCATAGGGCAGTTATAAAATTTCCTGAAGATGTCCGGTTTTATAGGATCATCAGGGGAACCTGATTTGACTTTAGCTGCCAGGCTAGCTAGGTCTTCGGGAGACATGGGTGGCAGAGTTTGGAGGGAATACTGGAGTGCTCTAGAGGTCTGGGTCACAATGGATTCAGTGGTACTCCGCCTCGTATCCAGTGTGTTGTAAATACATTCAACCTTATTAATGAAGTACCTAGCCAGTGAATCACACTGAGTGTTGGAAGATATGATGTCATTGGTTCCTGCAGGAGATTTTAACATATCTTTCATAAGGGAAAAGATTGTTTTGGAGGGGTTGGAGCTCGATTTGGCATAGAACGAGGTTTTGGCCTTTTGTACTGATTTCTGGAAGGTTTTTATAGCCTTCCTATAGGTAGTTTTAGCAGTAGCGTCATAAGTATGCCTCCAAGCCCGTTACAAAATGTTAAAATTTTTCTTTTCCGCCCGCAGGGTCTCATTATACCATGCGTACATTTGCGTATGCTTAGCCCCTGTCAATTTCATCGGGATGCAATGGTCAAGCGTATTATTAATCAAGCCCCTAAGGGCTCTGTCAGCTGCCTCCAAGTCAGCAGGCCAGTCTGGACGGTACGTATTTAAGGCAGATAGGAAAGTAGTTTCGTCCAATTTGTGCCAAGGACGCTTCATAAGGGACTGACAAGGGGACCTCAGAATAGGGCCTCTCATCTCAATACGCATAGAGATGAGAAAATGGCCAGTCAAAGTCAGAGTTAGGGGAGTGTTAGCTGCCAAATTTAAAAGATTCTAAAAGATTGGATCCAGTAGGTGGTCTGCCTGGTGTGAGGGTCCTTTATTTATTTTAAATGTTTTATATAGCGCTACTGGACCCAAGAGTATCAGAGCGCTTTACAGGGTACTTAACACATCATGAAAAAGAAAACCAATAAACGGCAAATTTCTAAAATAGACTCGGTGATAAAGTCGTCCAATTGTAAAAGGAAAAGAAAGAGTAAATTTAGAGAACAAGTAAAGGAGAAGAGGGCTGATGAAAAAGTAAATAGGGGGTAAAGTAGTTAGTTAGAGGGAGAAAGAAGGAGAGCGAGAGTAGGAAGAGTAGTAGGAAGAGAGATTGTAGAGGACTGCCACGAGTAAATGGACAGATAGTTCAATAGGAATTAGGGACCCAATATTTGTTAAGAAGCATCAGCTTGAGGTTTTTCTTGAAAAGCGGGAGTAGGAAAGGGAGTGGAAGGGAGAGTGTAGAAGACAGCAAAGAGTAGATGAACCGATAGTTCAATAGGAATTAAGGACCCCAATATTTGTTGAGAAGCAGCAGCTTGAGGTTTTTCTTGAAAAGGGGGTAGGAAGGGTTGCAGCGAAGGTCTTTGGGAATAGAATTCCAAATGGATGGGTCATTACCTGAGAAAGAACAAGATTGAGTCCTTTTCTTTTTGGTCTGAGGGGGGATTAGGACAAGGGCGTTGGTGCTCCTCAAAGATCTAGTACACCCTGCTTTTTGGAGTTTGTCAGAAAGGTACGAGAGGGTGTTTTTGTGAAGGGCTTTGTGAGTGATACACGCAATCTTGTAGGTGGATCTGCCTTCGATTGGGAGCCATTTGAGATTTTTGAGGACGGTCGAGATGTGATCATAACGCTTACTGTCAGATATGAGCCTGGCTGCCAGGTTGAGGACAGATTTAATCGGGGCAAAATAGACTTTGCGGGTGCCAGCAAGGGTGGCGTTGCCATAGTCAATTCTGGAAAGGACAAGTGATTGTACAATGGTTTTAAAGTCGTCGATTGGAATAAAGGGTTTGATTTTTTTTTAAGGTGATGTAGAGTGAAGAGGGCACCTTTGGCAGCGTTTTTGATATGTGGGATAAGATTGAGATTCTGGTCGACGCTAATGCCAAGGGATTTGATAGAGTTGGAAGTGGTGAGAGGGCAATTAAGTGCTTTGATATCGGCAATCCAGTGTTGGATAGGCAGAGGGTTGTTTTTGGGAGCAAAAAGGATGATTTCAGTTTTTTGGGGATTTAGTTTGAGGTGGTTAAGATGGAACTAGGTTTGAATTTTGGTCAAGGCATCATTAAGATGTAAGATGTCCTTGTGTGATTTGATCTTGTAGTATAATTGCGTGTCATCGGCATAGAGGTGGTAGCTGATTTTAGCTTCTTTGAGAATAATTGTGAGGGCTTCCATTAAGAGGTTAAAAAGAGTAGGAGAGAGGCTAGAGCCTTGTGGGACACCCAGAAAGACATGTTGTGGTTTGGAGAGGCAACGATTCAATTTAATTTGTTGGGTTCTATTGTGGAGATAGGTGGTGAACCATTTGAGGATAATGCCATTTAAACCGAAGCGGTCTTTGAGAGTTTTCAGAAGGGTGAAATGATTAACAGTATCAAAGGAGAGGTCAAGGAGGATAAGGAGGGAGGATTCGCCTCTATCCCGAGAGTGGTGAATGTCATCCGTAATGTTGAGCATCGCAGTTTCCGTGCTGCATCCCTTTTTAAAACCAGATTGGAAAGCGTCAAGGAGATTGAATGTGTCGATGTGATTATCTAATTGTGACAGGACAAATTTTTCAAGGCCTCCAAATCACCCAGGAAGTTGGAAATCGCCAGGGAATCCGATGTTCCAGGTGTAGGTTAAGGTCGCATATGATGTTGAGATTTGCTGATTCTAAGGCAAGAGTGGAAACAGTATGAACCAGAGCCTCTTGAAAAGCCCTGGCTGGGCCTGGTGGGCAATAAATAAGAAGCCCTGAGGAAGTAAAATTGTGTGATATAGAGATTTTAAACAGGGCACTTTCACAGTGAGGAATAGTCTGTGGGGATAAGTGAGCAGTGAAAAGCGCATTTAAATATGACTGCAAGGTTGCCCCCTCTTCCGCTAGGCCTGTTCTGAGTAAGCAGCCTATATCCTGCGGGTAGGGCTAATGCGGGTATTGCCGTGGAATCCATGGTTAGCCAGGTTTTCGTCAAAAATAGTATATCTGGGGTAGAGTCCAAAAGAAGATCGAAAATGTCAGCATGGTGTTTTACCAATGACCTACAATTAAGAGTGTATATATTCATGTGAGTGGAACCTGAGACCTTATGAGGACATTTGAAGCCTGGTATGACTTTAAACCCACAGTTATTACACTGTTTCTGATGGGTGTCATGATACCACTTGTAGTTCTTGCAGGGCTCTGTGGGTTGCAAGGTGAGCAGCAGCTCCCGTGTGTAGAATAGTCTTAGTGGGGAGTCCAGGACCAGGGGTCCTGGCGACGTACAGGCGCCAACGGGCTTGCCTAAGGCGCGTCCATGGCAGCAGCTGCGGTGGACCGAGGTCGGGACCGGAAGTGCAAAATGTGCAAAAGTACAAGGTAAAAGTGTTGTTTAAAAACTCTTAAAAAAGCGTTGTCTTTAAAAGCAGCAATAGCAGCGCGTAGTCACCACAACACTTAGACACACTAGGCAGGAATAAAAACAGAACCCTCTAGTCACCCGATCAGCTGCGCGTCTGTGGCAGCATTCGAGTTAAGTGGTGGGGAGCGGTGAAAAGCGCCCGCCTCCTCCACGACCCGGAAATGCATCACTGGCAAGGGTGGGCAGTTGTCCTGGTCTCCGCCCTCCACTCGCAGCCGCGTTGGACCGGGGTCGGGACTGGGAGTGAGAATGCTTAGTGGTTAGAAATACAGTGATACATACTGGTTCCAGTTTGCAATGGGTTTCAGGGTTGTAGAGCAATACTGTGGGTCGTAAAACATAAGACGACTGTATAAGAGTAAACCTGCTGCAAACAACTGGATACTGTTGAATGCTGTATATGTTGTTGTAACAATGTATTAAATGTTTGCATATCACAATATCACATATGCGACTAAGAATACATTTTCAAATGTTCAGCATTGAGAAAGTAATTGGAAAATTTGACTATTCATCTAACTAATAAGAATAAAACTTTCATTTTGGCAAACCATTTGTGCTGAAATATTAAATAAAATGGTCCAAAACATACCAGCCCTTACCCCTTGCTATTTTGATAGTGCTATGCATGGTCAGAATATGAATTTAATTTATGGGGTGAGGTAGGAAGGCAGGTATGTATGTACGCATTCATGTGTATGCACATGCTTAATACGACTCAGAGAGAATTCTCAGTAACCTACATTAAGCCATACTACTGTCAATCTCAGCTGTATATGCTCACTTATTGACAAGATTTGGGTAGTGTACACTTCCATGTGAAGTCGGAGAAATGATTTCACTTTGACTCCGATTTACTCGGCTTGACATAACTGACCCGAACGTTGGAAAAGGAAGGGTGAGTACAGTTTAGTTTGTGATTTTGGTGTGGCACTTGTATTTCCCAAGAATCGGGGTGATATTGAGCTTTCAACAGGAAATTGTTGGAAATATGGGTACAGATATGTAAACAGAAATATGATCAGTCTAATGGGATAGGAATGAAGTTGTTCCAATTCTTAGTTAAGGAAAATGGTCTCTTGGATACAGGGTGTGGTATTAATGATCAAATTAGGGATATTTTGACTGACAAATGGCCAGGAACACATGCCCAGTAAAAACATCCAATGTTCTTTTTGAGGTTAATAAACTTAAGGCATTCTGGAAGACATTTATCAATGCCTGATCAAGCAATTGGATACAGGGAAACTGAACCCAATTAACTATACAGGAAGAGAGGCAACTGAAATAGATTTGAACAACCTACTGTGAATTGGACAACATATGTAGCATATATACAAATATAATGTCCATTTGAGCATATGGCCTATACAACCCATGATAAATTATGCAAGCTGTACCTGACCAATATTCTCATCCTCGTGCCTAATACTGCCCCCAAATTAAATAAACTATTTTTGATCAAATTAACTACCCTGCAAGGATGATGAGAGGCGAATGTACACAGTAACCAGCATCAGTAAAAGTTGAAGATCACGTCTTGTGTACGTAGTATCAACATTGATAAACAGAGGCAAAGAAATGCCAAATTAATCAGGAACTTAATGGAATTTCTGACCAAAATAATTGAATGATTTGATGTTCACAGATTTGGAATACTTCTTTGAAGCACTTGGATAGCTATGGTTTTGATCATCTGGGGTACATGTAAGCATGCAGACCTGCAGAAGGAAAAGGTGCTGCAGAGCTACAGACAGGTGTTAATAGAGACACTCACTGCGTTTTAGGGAAATGAGGAAGTTATTTCTTTAAAATTATAAATAAAAATCCTTCCTTTTAAAACTGCAAAAACATGTAAAAGCAAATTCTTACTATAATTATAGATGGCAACAAACAAATCGAAATCTGTTAACATGATTGCTCTCTTACCAGGAGGTATGTGCAGCTTGAAGAGTAACTTCAGTTTGTTAGTAAAACTTCCATTGTACATTACATCTAGGAAAAAAAGAACAAAACCCAAGAATAACATGTATTATTGTAAATTGCATGACTATTTCTCAGGCAGCTGACCTGCTGCAATAACCACCACTCAAGGTGGGAAGGACACCTCCCCATAAGGGACAAGTGTAATATCTGACTCCTGCTATTACTGGACATTTCCACACCCTTATAGAAACAGCCTTTTTTGACAGTCGGAACTCACCTTTTAAGCCTTCGCCTGCATCACCATAACTAGCTACACTGTGGCATACCTGAAGCGCATATTAAATGTAACTAATAGCCACAATAAGGGACAATGGAAATTCAATCAAAATCACAGCTACTTAATGAGGTAACCTTAATGACGCAGCTATATTAGCTGGTTCTGAAAGTCCACGGTTTCATTAGGATTGACTGCATCACTCACAAAGCTGTGTCTGAGTATACCATTCAGAAAAAGTTTACATCCAACAATAGAGATCAAATATCAGACTAGAGCTTCGGAAGTGCAATAAATACAATCAAGCCTATTCAATCTATGCAGTGCACTGAAGCGATGGAATAAAACATCTCCCTTTACATCAGACTCATTGCATTTCTTCCAATTCCAAAAAAGTTCTCACCAAAGAGGATGTCAAGTGTTCACTATCAGAATCCCAGTGACGACCTCATTGAGGAAGTAACCCCCAGTATCTACCTTTGAAAACTATTTGTCAGCCATTCCCACACAACCTCTCTCCGCCCACCCTCGTTCTATCCTCCCATATCTATGGCTGTCCTACATAAAGATATATTCATTATAGATTAGTATCTCATAAAAACAGAAATACAATACTATTCTATACTCTTTGCATAAGTCTCAGACAGACACATTCTTCACCTGCCTACTGATATACTTAGCTAAACTACAGCAATTAGTTGCATGCAGTACAATGATTTGGGAAAGAAACCTGATTTCATTAAACAATGCACGCTTACGATGTATATCAGGTATAGTAACTTCAAAGATAGTCAGTCACATGTAAGTCTTATAAATAATAAGTTCACTTCTTGCTTTTCTTGCTCTACGGAATCAGCCATCCATGTACTACAAACTAGTGCATGCTGGTGCATGGGGCACGTTTAAACTACAACTGACCATCAGAACCTGCATCCACGGCTATTTTGAGAGCAAATAGACCGTTCAGCCACCTCCACGAAGATGAATCATTTACAAGTCAATTATATCTACCACTCTGCCTCCTAAATTATGTTACTGGTAATGAAGTGTGAGGTTGATAGAGACTTTACATATGCTGGAGATACACAATTGTACCTAAAGACTGTCAAACCAAAAGCTAATTTAAAATCATGTTTGGACCAATACAAAAATATATGAAACTGAATAATGCCAATAAACAAGACTGGGGTAATGCCATGAAAAATTACATATAACTCCATTAAAACCCTCTATGGAAAAATTCCTAGATGTTTTACTCAATTAAAATATGCACTTCAACGGCCATATACAAAATAACATAACTTAAACGACCTACTGACTACACATGATTTTAAAATGGTAAAGGACTTAATGATTCCTATCCTGGCCCCCGCAAAATCCACTCCACCCGCATAACGTACAACGCCACATTCCTCTCTGCCCTTAACCCCGGCCGACCACCAAACTGCTACCAAGCCGCCCCAGGACACACCCATGGCCCTTCACCTGCAACTCCTGCAAATTCGACTGCATCAGGACCCACACCAAATCCACAAACTCCAAACAGAGCTCCGACACTAACCACCTGAAGTGCATCCTGCTCAACACCCGCTCGGTCCACAGACACGCCATCGAACTCTGGAACCTACTCGACTTCACATCGCCGGACGTCGCCTTTCTTACAGAAACCTGGATGAACGCCTCATCAACGTCCGACATCGCCACAGCCATCCCTGACGGCTACAAGATCATCCGAAAGGACCGCACCAACCAAACAGGAGGAGGCATCGCCATTGTACATAAAAACACCATCCGCATCACGACCAGCTCCGACGATCACCTCGCAGCCGCCGAACACCTTCACTTCCAGATCCACATCAACCCCAAGACCACACTCAGAGGCACCCTAATCTACAGACCACCAGGACCCCGCACACAATTCAGCGAAGACATCACTGACTTCATCAGCCCACACGCCCTTCCCTCCGAGGACTACATTCTACTGGGAGACCTCAACTTCCACCTGGAAAAGAACAACGAGAGCAACACCACCACCCTTCTAGACAACCTCGCCAATCTCGGACTCAAACAACTTGTTGACTCCCCCACCCACTATGCCGGGCACACGCTCGACCCAATCTTCACTTCCAGCAAGCACATTTCCTTCAATCACACCACAGCTCTCCATTGGACAGACCACAGCTGCGTTCACTTTATCTACAAAAAGACTACGACCCACAACAACCCACAACCAATTCCCCGCAGAAACTGGAACAAAATTACCACCGACCAACTCTTCACATCGCTTCACCAAAACCCTCCTATAAAATCAACGGACCCAAACCTTGCAGCCACCAACCTCACACAATGGATCACCCACAGCGCTGACAAATTAGCACCCTTGAAAAAACATCAAATCAAGCAAGGTAGCAAAAAAGCCCCCTGGTTCAACGATGACCTTAAGAAATCCAAGAAGTTATGTCGCACCCTCGAGAAAGCCTGGAGAAAAAACCCAAACACGGACAACCTGGCCACCTTCAAGAACGCCACCCGCAAACACCACCAACTGATCCGATCCACCAAGAAATCAGCATTCAAGGATCGACTCGACAACAACGCTCACAACAGCAAGGAACTATTCAACATCGTCAAAGAATTTACCAACCCCACCGCTGGCACCAACGACATCACTCCCTCCCAAGACCTCTGCGACTCCCTAGCCTCATTCTTCCACAACAAAATCGCTGACATACATAACAGCTTTGAAAATCAGTCCGGAGACCAGTCCACCCCACCCACCTCTGAAATAAATCCCCCCTCCAACAACCTTTACGTCTGGAACCCAATCACCACTGAAGACACCATCTGCCTGATGAATTCCATCCACTCAGGATCGCCAACCGACCCATGTCCCCACCACATTTTCAACAAAGCAGACTCCATTATCGCACCTCATCTCCGAAACGTCGTCAACTGTTCCCTCAATTCCGCTACCTTCCCGGAAAGCTGGAAACATGCCGAACTCAGCGCCCTTCTGAAGAAACCCACTGCAGACCCCACTGAACTTAAGAACTATCGCCCCATCTCGCTCCTCCCATTCCCTGCCAAAGTCATTGAGAAAGCCGTCAACAGTCAGCTCGCCACCTTCCTCGAATCCAACAAATCCCTCGACCCTTCACAATCCGGCTTACGAGCCAAACACAGTACCGAGACCGCCCTCATCGCAGCAACAGACGATATTCGAACACTACTGGACAACGGAGAAACAGCTGCCCTCATCCTACTTGATCTCTCCGCAGCCTTCGATACATTCTGCCATAGGACCCTTATACAACGCCTCAGCAATGTCGGAATACAAGGAAAAGCATTGGTTTGGATCATCTCGTTCCTCGCCGGAAGAACCCAGAGAGTCCGCGTTCCCCCTTTTAGATCAGAGGCCACCGAAGTCATCTGCGGCGTACCACAAGGATCATCACTCAGTCCCACCCTCTTCAACGTATACATGAGTCCCCTCGCATCCATCGCGCGCCAACACAACCTCAACATCATCTCATATGCAGACGACACCCAGCTGATCCTCTCCCTCACCAAAGACCCAAACACCGCCAAAACCAACCTACACGAAGGAATGAATGAAGTAGCCAAGTGGATCAATAACAGCCATTTAAAACTGAACTCGGACAAAACAGAAGTCCTCATCTTAGGTTCATCCCCTTCCGCCTGCGACGACTCATGGTGGCCACCGGCCCTGGGAAACACACCCATACCTACGGACCACGCACGTAACCTGGGCTTCCTCCTGGACCCCTCCCTTTCAATGACCAGACAAGTCAACGCCGTCTCATCATCATGCTTCAACATCCTACGGATGCTCAAAAAAATCTTCCGTTGGATCCCCACCGAAACAAGAAAGACGGTCACCCACGCACTGGTCACAAGCCGACTGGACTACGGAAACACCCTTTACGCCGGAACCACAGCCAAACTACAGAAAAAACTTCAACGCATCCAAATCGCCTCAGCCAGACTCATACTTGGCATCCCCCGCCAAGCTCACATTTCCGGTCACCTAAAAGACCTCCACTGGCTCCCCGTCAACAAGAGAATAACGTTCCGTCTCCTCACCCATGCACACAAAGCCCTTTACGACCTAGGACCCGAATGCCTCAACACGCGCCTGTCCTTTTACACCCCCACCCGCCAACTTCGATCATCCAATCAAGCCCTGGCCGCAATTCCACGCATCCATAGATCCACCATGGGGGGAAGATCCTTCTCCTACTTAGCGGCCAAAACCTGGAATTCTCTCCCCACCCACATCCGCCTTACACAGAACCACCTCTCCTTCAGAAAACAACTAAAAACTTGGATATTCGATAAATAAAGTACCCCCCTTCCTCAAGCGCCTTGAGACCCTCTGGGTGAGTAGTGCGCTATACAAATGTTGAACTTGAACTTGGAGTATGGATGTTCCATCAATACTTACTTCCCTAAACATTATTATCCCACTAAAGCTGAAACGTGCTTTTGAATAGATATCAAAAAAACTTTTTTTTTACTACACATATAACCGCACTTATAGCCTACCCAAATAGATGACCGTTCAAAGCTGCCTGTGTCACATACATACTTTAAAGAAACATACCCAAAAAACTATAACACAAAAATCAAGATATATCAAAGTTCCAAGAATCTCAGAAGTAAATACAAACAAATGCCGGACATGAAACTGGTTCATGAGTCCTAGTCTTCAATAAATCAAGAATACATTGAATCAAATCTACAAGGTGCATTAAAAGGGAAGTACTTTAGATTCAGACTAGTCTATATACAAATACCCTAGTTCGAGGGAACCTGGAATTTAAAACTCAAAGGATAGAGAGAGTGTTGTTTGCAGGGGCACAAAGTAGAAACGCCATATAGAGGTCTTTCTCCAAAGCAGCTAACACTGAGGAAAACGTATTTTCAGGCATCAATCAACAAAATGAATTTTAGAACAATTAAGGAGGCTATTAACTATAGTTTCCTATAAAATCAACAAACTGATTAAATATTGAAATCCAGCATATATTGAGTTGGAAGTCTGTCTGCCAATTCTCAATACTTTAATTATTTTTTTTTTTAAATAAATTAATGACTTTTTTTTCTCTTTGAACAAATTTGTATGATCTTCACTAGAACATAGTTTTTCGTGTGTCGCTCATTCATGGTTATATATTTGAGAATGCAATAATAGTTTACTACTACTAACAAATGTTACCCCACACTTCAAGATAAAAAACTATTTCTAGCTTTTCAAAATCAATGTTTCAAGGATCTGGAACACACTTCCTGTGAAAGAACAAATTACTTACCTTCGGTAATGCATTATATAGTAGCGACTCAACCTAGCTGCAGACTCCTTACCTTTAAATTTCCTAGGTGTAATGCTGGATCTGGAAACTTTTGTTGAGCAATACCCCTTGCGTGCGCTGTCAGGTGGTTCCATTCGGCTCCACGTGACTGCGTCGGCAGCTTCGGTTATGATGTCTCGCCACCCAGGCAAGCGGATGTCAGTACTTAACATCTTTTCCACGCCAGGAGTGTAGAGCCACAAAGTACCTGACGTAGTTGTCTGCAAAACTAGGGCCCTGAAAGGAGGAGTAATCCTAGCCCTACAATATAAGTCCACAAAGCGGGGAGGCATGGGTGCAGCGATAAGAAATCTGCATCTAGGTATAGTCTCTACCAGATAATGCGTTACCAAAGGTAAGTAACTTGCTCATCTGATAGAGAAGTCTAGCTGCAGATTCCTTGCCTTTGAATGAGATAACCAAGCCATACCATCCCGGCGGTGGGCTGTGGATCAATACCTTAAACTAGAAAGTCCTGCAGAACCAAGCAGGCAAAATTCCCTTCTCTGTACACCCGACTGTCCAGGCAGTAGTGTTTTTCAAACCTATGCAAAGATGCCCACGTTGCTGCCTAACAGATGTCCAGGACTGGGCCACCCCAAGCCAAGGCCGTAGTCACAGCCTTTCCCCTGGTGGAATGGGCCCTTAATCCCTCAGGGGGCTGCTTCTTTGCAAGGGCATAACAGGTCTTAGAGCAGAGAACGACCCAGAGAGAGATGGTCCTTTTCTGCACTGCCCTTGCCTTCTTTGCCCCCACGTACCCTGCAAAGAGTTGGTCGTCCATCCAGAACTCTTTTGTGCAGTCAAGGTAGAAAGACAACGCTCTTTTTGGGTCCAGTAGGTGAAGACGCCCCTCCTCTTTAGAGGGATGCAGGCGAGCAAAGAAGAGGGCCAACATGATGGATTGATACAGATGGAATGGCGTCACGACCTTTGGAAAAAAAGGAAGCTCGAGTGCAAAGCACCACTTACTCTGGAAAAGACATCAGACAGGGAGACGAGCAAGATAAAGCCTGCAACTCACTCACCCTCCAAGCAGATATAATTGACATTAAAAAGGCTGTGTTGATGGTCAACAGCTGGAGGGGACAGTTATGTAAAGGCTCGAAGGAAGCACACATTGAGTAGGTGAGTACCAAATTAAGGTCCCACTGTGGCATAACAAAGGACGTGGGTGGAAACAAGTGAGCCAGCCCTTTTAGAAATCTATGTACAATAGGAGACTTAAAGAGATAAGACTGGTCTGGCAGCTGCAAAAAAGCAGAAAGGTAACCCTTGAGAGTTCCCAAGGCACAGCCTGGCTGGGCAAGGGTCAGAATGAATAAAAAGACAGTAGAAAGAGAAGCAGCAAGATGTTCAATAGACCGTTCTGTACAGTATAATACAAATTTCTGACAACGGCAGACATATACCGTCTTAGTGGTGTGCCGCCGTACCGTCAAAATAACGTTACATGCTTCGGGAGGAAGGTCAAAAGCTATCAACTGCCGCCGCTCAATCTCCACGCATGGAGGCGCAGAGTTAACAGGTTCGGGTGGAGAACCCTCCCCTGTTGCTGCAACAGTAGATCCTCCCTAAGGGGCAGGTTGGCTGGAGGATCAATGCTCATCTTCAGAAGCTCTTGATACCAGACTCTCCTCGCCCAGTCTGGAGCCACAAGAATGACTTGGGCCCGGACGCTCCTGATCTTCTTGAGAACTCTGGCTCCACTCGTTATCAATAAAGTCGCCAAGTGATAGCTGCCTTAGAAACTCCAACATGCAATATTGCTGACACTGCGCGGTCTCTTCAGAGGCGAACAAATATAACCAAGGTTCTCCCCACCTTCCGCCACCTCCGGCTGTAGACACCATTCGTTATTCGCTAGGCATCGACGGTTGAGTTTGTCCGCCCTGGTGTTTAGAGAACCTACCAGGTGTTGAACCACCAGGGTTATGCCCTGCTGTACCAGCCATGTCCAGAGATGCAGGGCCTCTCGACAAAGGGTCCACGACCCCACACCGCCCTGCTTGTTGCAGTACTACATGGTGGTGGTGTTGCCCGTGAACATCTGCACTAGCTTTCCCTTGACAGAGGGAAGAAATGCTTTCAATGCCAATCGAATCGCTCAGCGTGCCAGCAAATTTATGTGGAGCCCTTACTCTGCCGGAGGCCAGTGTCCCTTGATGTCCACCTCTCCCAGATAGCTGTCTCACCCCAGAAGTGACACATTTGTCACATCTAGTTGGGGAAGGGATAGGGGTCTGCCATTGACCCAATCACGGTTTGCCAACCACCACTGCAGATCTTCACAGTTCCTTCCGAGATCTGGACCATGTCAGTTCGATTTCCTCAATGCTGTGCCCAGTGGAACCTCAGGTCCCACTACAGAGCCGGCATACGCCACCTTGCATGCTTTACCAACAGGATGCAGAAGGCCATGTGGCGCAACAGCATCAGAGTCAGTTTCACCAAAATCCAGGACAGAGGCAGAAACATCAGAATCATAACCTGAATATCTTGGATTCGCTACTCAGGAGGATATGCCCGAAACTTCACTATGTCAAGAACAGTTCTGATGAAAGGGATCATCTCAGAAGTAGTCAGGTGTGACTTTGGCACGTTTATAGAAAACCCCAGCGAATGCAGTAGGTCCGCTTTAGTCTGAAGGTGGGAGACAACAGCCTGGGGCGAGGACTTCATCAACAGCCAGTCGTCGAGGCTGGGGAAGACTGACACCCCTAACCTGTGCAGATGAGCTGCGACCACCGCCATCATCTTGGTGAACACCTGAGGGGCACTGGTAAGGCCAAAGAGAAGCACGGTAAACAAAGTGCTCCTGGCCTACCTGGAACTGCAGATAAAGTCTGTGGCGTGGCAGGAAGAGGATGTGAAAATATGCATCCTGCAGGTCCAACACTATCATCCAAGCTTCTTGGTCTAGAGCAGACAAGACCTGAGCTAGAGTGAGAATCTTGAACTTCTCTTTCTTGAGGAAGAGATTGAGGGTCCTAAGATCTAAAATGGGCCCCAACCCTTTGTTCTTCAGAAAGAAGCAGGGATAACAATCACTGCCTACTTCTGAAACCGGGACCCTTTTTATAGCTGCCTTGGCCAAGAGAGCTGTAACTTCCTCCAGGAGCAATTTCAGATGATCCTCCGTCAGTCGTTTCTGATTTGGCAGAATGGGTGAAGGAAAGGAAAGGCAGAGAATAGCCTTCCTGAATGATGTACAAGATCCACTTGTCCGATTCTATGGATCTCCAGTAGGGAAGATGATGATGGATTCTCCCGCCAATTGGAGTAGTGTGGTCTTGCAGATTCAGATTAGGAGTGCTTGGAGGCTGCGGGTGCCGGGGCAGGGTGGCCAACAACTTCTAACCTCTATTCCTGGGTCAGAATGTGCCTCGTCCATGTCCCCGCAAGGCTTAGGAAGTCTGCCTCGGACGGTGGCTGGGATAGGACTGACGCGACTGGAAACCTCTTCCACTGCCACAAAAGGGGCGAAAGGTAGACGGGACACAAGGAGTAGAGGAGAGGCCCAAGGGTCTGGCAGTAGCTCGAGAGTCTTTGAACCTGAACAGTGCTTAATCTGCCTTTTCCCTAAAAAAAGATGGGTGCCATCGAAAATGTTCATTAAATTGGCCTGGACATTGCCCGAGAAGCCAGTTGTCCTAAGCCAGGCCTGGCACCTTAAGGCCACTGTCGTTGAAATCGATCTGCCCAGCGAATCTGTTGTAACTAGGCCACACTGTATGGTGAATTTTGCTGCATGTCTTCCTAGGAGAGCACAGTCTGGGCCTCCTCCTGGACTTGTGACAGCACTTGCACAATCATCTCCCAAAGGGAGTGGGAGAAACCGCCCAATAAGCATGCAGTGTTCACAGACCGTAATGCCAGGCTGGAAGAAGAAAACAACTTCTGCTCAATTGAATCCAACCACTTGGATTCCCTATCCGGAGAGGCGGAAGGGAACACAGCCTGGGAAGTAGAGGCCTACACCACCAAACTTTCAGGGGTAGGTTGTTGGCTGAGGAACTTCGGGACACCCGGTGCTGGGCGATGGCGGCATGTAATTGTTCTATTCACAGGAGCCCCTGTGCTAGGCTTGGACCACGTGCCAGGCTTGGACCATGTGCCTAGAAGGACATGCTCCATTAAAGGGCAAAAGGGGTTCGGGAGTGGATGCCCCAGGTTAAAGCATTTCAGTCAGGAGAATAGTTCTAGTCCTAGGACGTCAGCTGCCCTTTTTTACCACCATGGCATAGTATGCCCCCCTCCTTCGTAGCCACTGTTGGCGGAGACAGCATGCCAGTATCTGGAGAAGTGTCCAGTGCACTGGCTTTCACAAGTTCCCTATACCAGTTGAAATGCTCTGCAGAGTCATCCTAATGTTCCAGAGGGTCCAAAGACCTCTCTCATTCCTCTCCCGAGCCTAGCATATCCTCAAAGTGCTCAGGCAACAACATATAACCCCTGGGTTCAATCAGCACTGTCATTGGCGTCGAGCAATGTCGGTCTGACTCCGTGTCATTGAGGATAAGGACGGGGATGGTCTCACCGGTGGACACAGGCAGCACCGGAGGAGGTCACATTGGCACAACAGGCATCGATCCGGATCCAGATCGGATCCATGAGGGCCAGCCGGAGCAAATAGCGTCAAACTTAATGGGCCCCTTCTAACTCCGCGGGGCCCGAGGGCTCACCAGCGGTGACGACCCGCTCAATTATGTGGTGCATGGCCTCGTAAAATTATTTTATCTGAGCGGGGGTCGCCCCAGCTCCCGGAAAGGGAGGGAGGCACGAAGTAGACTCTGGCTCCAGCTCTGCAGAACCATGACTAGAACGTCGGTGCTCCTTACCTCTCTTGTCAGTGGACAACAGCCAAGGTGAAGATGAAGTCCGTTTTGACTTCTTCTTGTGCCTCTTCCCCGAGTGCCCAAAGACCTCAAGTGGGATGAAAAGGACTTGGGGCTCTTGGAGCAGTCTGGTGACTACCTCCTCTTCAATCGAGGTATCTGTGGAGTCTCGCTGGACGGTGTCGACTGCGGGGCCACAAGGAGCTTCATCACCCACTCCCGCAAGTCCTTCGGAGCCATGGCCCGGCAGTCCAAGCACAATTTCGAATCATGGTCGCACTCGAGACACCAGAGACAGACGAGGTGGGAGTTGGTAACAGGCATCATGTGGTGGCAGGTACAGCAGGACTTGAAACCTGTCTTCCTCGAAGACATCCACGCACATGAAGTTAGAAAAAATTCTGAATTCAACAAAAAGTCGAGAAAAAACCTCTCAAAAAGTTACAAAGGGGTAGCTGTTGCCGTATCGGCACTTAACTGGCGCAGAAATAAAAGTACTGACGTCTGGGTGGCGCCAATATAAGTACTGCAACGTCATAACCGACGCGGTCTCACTGAGCCGAATGGAGCCACCCAAAGGTGAGCGCAAGGGGTATTGCTCAGCAAAAGTTTACGGATCCAGTCTGATGCATGGGAAATTCAAGGATAAGATATCTGCAGCTAGCAGTCTCTATGAGATATAAAAAAATGCCACCTTCTACTTCTGTGAGAAAATTCTGAAGGTTTAAATATTTTAAACCTTCTACATAATTCAGAACATCTCTAAGTTATTTGACATCAGCAATCATTATTTACACCTTTCTTTATTTTCCAACTCAGACACCTTTCTCCTCACTTTAATCATTATGCACCTTTTCTATCTCACCGTACAAATGGCAATTAAATCAACAATTAAAGCGCACCCATCTTTCTAATATATAGATCACTAAACATCGCACATCACTTTTTATATTGTTTGTTTACTGAATCAAAGGTTGACACTTACTTTCTTCTTACTTGTAACAGTTTCTTCAAATGTAGAATGTCCACATGCTCCCTGAGTAACTGCAACTTTTGAAAACTTTCAAATACATAGACAGCAACACTACCCCAATGTAAATTATATTATACAATTGCCTCTTTCTATATCTCACATAGGGATCTATTTTCTTATTCTGTTAATAAACTAATTAATGGAATCTGTTTCATTGCCATATTATTGTACAAACCTCAATGTTCTCCAGTCATATGTTTTGATATCTTAATCAATGTCCTTTTAGGTTATTTTTTCATCAATGTGGCAAGTGTTTTATACTAACACAAAACTATCCCCTCTGTTAAGCAGACAACTTTAATTTCCTGGAAATTAGCGTTAGTTCATGGATTGGCATGTACTTTGAACAAAAAAAGGTCTTCGGCTGATCTGCTGAATGAGGAAATGCGATCATATCCCAGGTGCACTGTTAGAAATGGGGGTCTCTAGTTGGCACTGGTTTGCACCTTTCTCAAAGTGGGGACCCTTGCTTCTAGCCAGGGAAAGAGAGCTACGCCTGTAGACAACCCCTGCTCACCCCTTGGTAGCTTGGCACGAGCAGACAGACTTATTTCAGAGGCAGTGCGCAAAGCATTTGTGCACACATACAGTAATACAGTGAAAACACTACAAATGGACACCACACCAGTTTTGAAAAATCGGTAACATTTATCTAAACAAAACAAGTACAAAATGACAAAACCAACCATACATATATCAAGATATCACCAATAATAGGTTAACCAAAAAAATAAAGCTTGTAGCAACAAATAGCTCCACCTGGGGCTATTATGATGACATGACAGATGAAATTCCAAAAGTAGGGCGCCTACCGGAAGGTGTGCGCGTTGGGCCCGGAGTCACATGAACCCCAAAGAACAGTACATTGGCAAACAATAAAAACAAAGACAGTGCACGGTGTCGGGGAGGTGATGCTTCGTTAGTGGTGGGTGGCATCGGTTCCTTACGACCACAGGGGAGGTGAGGCGTTGGTTCCTTACTGCGATGCAGCAGAGGTGAGGCATCGGTTCCTTATTGCTGCCGGGGAGCGGACGTCACTTTGGCGTCAGTTCCTTACGAGGATGCAGGGTCGATGAATTCAGGAGATCACCCACGTCAGGTATCGGCTCTGCGATGATGAAGCACCGGCATTGGTGAGGACGGGGCTGCGATGCGAGTTGGGCTGGTGCGTGTCTAGCGTTGCCCTCGGCTCCAGTACGGCAGTGGCCTCAGAGAGAGCGTCAGAGTCGGTACGGTGCGGTGTCTGGGCTGCAGTGCAAGTCGGGGTGGTGAGTCGTGCACTTCAAGAGCGGGGCCCACAGCTTTGCTGTACGTCGCTGCATTGCTCGCCGGCGACAGTGTTACAATTTCCCTCTGTGGCACCTGAAACAGCAGTTCCAGGTGCAGGAGGACAAAGAAAGTCAAGTCTTTGTGTCCTTGAGACTTCAGAACAGGAGGCAAGCTCAACACCAAGCCCTTGGAGATCTTCAAGCAAGATACACAGCACATAGCAAAGTGTTGGTGCTCTCCTTGGCAGAAACAGACACTGCAGGCCAAACCCACACAGCAAAGAGGCAGTACTTCTCCTTCAGTTTTCCCAGCTCTTCCCCTTGGCAGAGGTTCCTCTTGAGCCCAGAAGTAATCTCAAGTTCTGGGCGTCAATACTGATACCACACTTTGCTTTTACTCTTGTGGCAGAATCTCTTAGCTCAGTCGAAACAAGTTAGATCATTTCTGGTCCAGCTTCCTGACATGAGGTGGAGACAGCATTGTGTAAGGCAGACAGGGCCCATTCAGGTGCAAGGAAATCTTCTCCCACTATTCTATTTGCAGCCTAGGTCTATTCATGCAAGTCCCGACTCATCCAGGAAAGGCAGGACATACTGCAAGTCTCTCCCCCCCCCCGTGGCTGTTTGAAGGGAATGCACATGCCCAGTCCATGTCACTCCGAAACCAGACAGTCAATTCACAACCAAGCAGGGTCACGCATGACGGCTAAGCAAGAAAATAGTCACTTTCTAAAAGAGGTATTGTCAAACACACAATATAAAAATCACCTTTACTAAAAGATGCTTTTTTATATTCTGAGCTCAGGCATACTAAACTCCATCTTTCTATCTTGTCCCCATGGGAAGTTATACTTGTAAGACGTTACAAAGTAAGCCCCATTCTATTTTATGGGAAAGAAAGCCTTTCAATAGTGAAAAACAAAATACACTCTACTTCACTATCAGGACATGTTACACACATTAGTACATATCCTACCCTTCACATACACTGCACCCGGCCCATAGGAGTACCTTGGGCCTACCTGAGTGGTATCTTACATGTAAGAAAAAGGAAGGTTAGGACTTGGCAAGTGGGTGCACTTGCCATGTCGACATGGCAGTAAAAACCTTGCGCAGACACTGCAGTGGCAGGTCTGAGGACCCTGTGAAAGGCTGCTTTACAGGGAGAACATATGCACTTTAGCACTGATCAGCAGTGGTAAGTGCCCAGAGTCATAAAAACATGTCAGAAACAGGAGTCCAAAAAGAAAAACGTCTGAGGATAAACCCACTGAAAAAGCCAGGTCTAACATGCACGTAGACATTTCCTCTGGTTTTTCACTGAGAATCTCATTTAAATGTTTATGCTTGATTCACCAAGCAATCTACCAATGAAAGAAAGGTTTCCTAAGCGTCTAGCAAACAGTAAAGGTCAGCTCAAACATCACTTTCAGAAGAGCACCACCTACTGCAAGGGTCAGCTAATAATAGGAGCAGGCAGGGTGAACATTACTTTAGGTATCTAGTGACCAAACTGTATAATCAGCTTCATGTACATCTTAAGCAGACATCTGTCTTTTTGACTTTCAGGAAGATACTGAAACCCATTTATTTACCTAAGCTCTTCTGCAGTGGTCTTTGCAAAATCCGAATATGCATCAAGAAACGATTCAGTGTCAGTGTGCTGTGTAAGGATTAAATTAAGCATGGGCGTAAAATCCGTTCCGCTCGCGGAATTTGCGGATTTTCTGCAAATTCGCAATCCGCGAACTCTCGCGAATTTGCCAAAAATCCGCAAATTCGCACGCGGCGGATTTTTTTGCTTGCTGATACAATTTAGCGGCGCGCGGCATTGACTTACCGTCATTTAGCGTTTGCAGAGTTGTTTTTTTCCATATTTTGCGTGTGCTGCGCCATTTTGGATCTTGCTGCGGGATCCCGCGGGAGTTTGGCGACCGCGATTACGTCATCGCGGCTTGCCACCTTGCACAGCACGCATCGCGAGAGTTCGCAATTGCGAACACGTAGATGCGGCGAGCAGCAACAATCTCGCACTCGCGAAATTTCAAAATTTGCAATTTTGCACAAGAATCCACCAGCAAGCGCCATAAACCTTCTAAAAATGATGATTTTTATAAGAATAACTCCTAAGGTTGACATTTGCCTGCACTTTTTTTGCAAGGAGTCCATTTTGGGGGGGGGGGGCAGAGGGGAGGAAGTGCCCCACAGTCTCCAACTTCCTGTTCCTGTCCAGCAGGCTCCTCCCAGTGCTTTCTTCATGTGCTGGTCACTTTCATTTGGATCTTGACCTGGAAGGATTACTTTTTGTGGATGCTGCTGGATATTTGGATTTGAGGCCTTTTTGACTTTCTTTGGATCACTTTTGCATTAGAAATCAACTTTCCCAAGTAAGTTTGTTTGGGGCATTACAGTTGCTGCAACTACAATTTTGGAACTTTTTCAGAACCTTAAATAAAAGATATTTCGGGTAGCCACAGTATCCAGTAGGACCAGGGTTAGTTATGGGTGCATGATACAACTGTTTTGTTGAATTTAAACATCATTGAGGGCATGGATGGTATGGGATTGAGCTGATTTTTGTGTTTTTCGATTTTTTGGTTGTTGGTGGGGCCTTTTGCCCAGGGGTAGTGAGTGGTGCATGGACTGAGTCTGTCTGTGGGGTCTCTTTAATGTAAGCATCATGGAAGGCATGGATGCCATTGGATTGTGGTGATTTTTGTGTGTTTTTCGTTTTTTTGGGGTGTACTGTTGATGGTGACTGGCCATGTGGGTGGGGGTCATTTTGAGTGCTGGTACAGGCAGGCCCTGGCCATGTGCTTTGGGTGCAAGGGGCCATTTTGAATGCAGCCAGTGTTGTCAGGCCTGCACCCATTTTGCCTAGCTTCCATCCATTATGCCCAGGGGTAGTGAGTGGTGCATGGGCCTAGTCTTTCTGTGGGGTGTCTTCTTGAATTTAAACATCATTGATGGCATGGGATTGTGCTGATTTTTGTGTGTTTTTCGATTTTTGGGGCTGCTGTTGAGGCCTTTAGCCCAGGGGTAGTGAGTGGTGCATGGACTGAGTCGGTCTGTGGGGTCTCTTTAATGTAAGCATCATGGAGGGCATGGATGCCATTGGATTGTGGTGTTTGTGTGTTTTTCGTTTTTTTGGGGTGTATAACTGATGTTCCTCTGTCTTCCATTGCTTTTAGGTGCACAAGAGAACCACCAGTGCCAGGAAGAAGTCCTGCAGCGGTGTGTGTGCAGCATAACGTCACGCGACGTCACGTGTTGCCACAGACAAGACAACTCTGCAACTCGTGCAACTGCGGCCTGCTGTTCTGATCTCTAAAGAAGATGGCCCCAAAAAAAGTTCCCCGTAGCTCCTCTAGCAAGAAAGTTGCCAGTAAGGAGCAGAAGAAGCAAGTGGCGCCACTTACCAAGGAGACTGGTGCGACGACCGCCAAATTTTTTGGGATAAAAATAAGTACGCCTGCAGCAGCAGCGGGGTCTGCTGGGGACCAAGCGGCCGGGAGCAGCACCCCCGCTCCATTGGGCTCAGTGCAACCACCACCACGCCAACTTAGGTCCAAGCCCTTGAGTGTTTTAGAGGCCGCCAGTATAGTTGTTCAATCACCATCGACCAGTGATGTTGGCTCATCGCAAGAAAGTAGCAGCAATGTCCCACAATCAACACAGGTTGTTGTAACTCATCTGACGAGTGTTCAACAAACACAGCCGCAACAACAATCACCTGTGCAAGTAGTACAAGCCCAAGTATATGTGGAAGGAGAGGCAGCGCAAGCAGATGCGCAAGCAGAGTTGCATGGAGCGGCACAAGTGCCCACAATAGTTGTTCCTCCCGAAGTAGGGGCACATCAGGAAATCGACATTCAAGCCGAGGTATCGCATGAGGAAGCCACTCCTCCTGATGATTCATTGTCTTCCAGATCCCCAGCAAGGAAAAGATCAAGGATGGTGTCTACATCTTCTTCAAGCCCCCTTCCTTCTGATGATATGGATGAAACTTGGGAACCACCACTGCCGTCTGAGAGTGAGGCACACCATGATCTGACAAAGGTAGCTAAGCGTAAAAGGAAGGTCCCCGAAAGTCTCAGAGTTATGGAGTGTGATGATGACGCTGAAGAAGAAGTGGCGTATACTCCTGCTGATGAAGACTCTCCTGACGACGACGCAGTCATCATAGGCGTCACTCCAGCCTCAGCGGGCATGCAGCAAACAGACATTTTTACCCTATCCCGAAATGCTTCGGAGCGTGATGATGGCGACGTGACAACGGGACCACCACAAATGCAGTTAACTAGTACACCACCACCTACCGCTTCCATATTTTCTCGCCAGAAGGGACCTCCATCCACCTCCACCTCAATTAGTGGTGATGCAAGTGCACAACGTAGTAAAGTTCGGCAACACACATCCTCCACTTCATCTGCCATTAGCAGCATGACCAGCAGTATCGCCTCCTCCGCCCCCCCACAGACATTTGAAGTCCGCAGTTTGGGACTTCTTTAGTGTTTGCCCAAAAAGGGAAAACATGGCCATTTGTAGCATTTGTAAGCTTGCAGTTAGTCGTGGTAAGCTTGGTACCAACTATGGTACCGGAGGCCAGAGAGGTCATCTTAACAGACAGCACACTGTCCAATGGCTTGCGCACCTAAAGGAGATGAAGGAAGCCCGAATTGGAAGTCAACAAACTGTATCCGTTGATGTTTCATCCGATGATGACGATGAGGAAGAAGCGTCAAACATTTCTTCACCTACACCCAGTACCCCTGTCAGCAGCACACCTCCTGTGCGCCACACTAAGAGTGTGGGAGAGAGTGAGACACCAATGCGAAAAATTTCATCATCACCGAGCGTAACTGGGTCGAAGAAGTCATCATCTTCCCGTAAAAAAATGGTCCAGCCCACCATTAGAAGCATGTTGTTTTCAGATGCGCCATTTGAACACAACCACCCAATGGTGCGTCTGTATAACACTAAGCTGGCTAAAATGCTAGCGCTGGACCTTCTCCCTTTTTCTTTTGTGGAAGGGGTTGGTTTTCTTGAATTAGTGGCAACGCTCTGCCCTAAATGGAAGGTTCCTAGCCGGTTCTATTTTGCCAGAGTTGCGGTTCCGGCACTACATGCAGATGTGCTGGAGGCGATTGGGGCAGCTTTGAAGAAGAGTGCTGTTCACACTATATATCTGACAACAGACATGTGCACCAGTGGCGCAGGCACTGATTACATGTGCATCACTGGCCACTGGGTCTCTTTTTCAGGAGTTACAGCAAAGCTAAGGGCAGGTGTTGACACGGACAACGTTTTTAAAGCTGCTCGGAAACATGCAACACTAGCCATGTTTGGCATGGAGTCAAGTCATACAGCAGAAAACATTTTGCAGAGTTTAACACAAAGGTCTTTCAATGGCTGTCCCCCAAAAAATGCATGATTGGTTATGTTTCCACGGATAATGGCGCCAATGTAGTTAAGGCCATGGATAAGGGTAACTATTTCAGAGTGCCGTGTTTGGCGCACTGTATAAACCTGGTTGTTAAAAAATTCTTGAGTGAAGAAAGTCCAGCGTGCGAGTTACTGACCACCTGTTGAAGAATGTGCACACATTTCAGCCATTCTTTTAAGGCCCGGAAGCATCTGAGGGGCCTGCTACATGAACGTCGACTGCCAGTGAAAGCACTCATCCAGGAGGTGGCAACACGTTGGAACTCAACCTTCTACATGCTTGAGCGTCTGTATGAGCAGTTTACGGTACTCGATCAGTATTTCCTTACACTGGGTACAGCTGTGAAGGACCTGAGCTTACATGCGGAGCAATGGGAGCTAGTTAAAAGCCTGACAGACATGCTTCGTCCTTTTGAGGTCTTCACGTGTGCAGTCAGCAGGGAGGACTGTAGTTTGGGGAAAGCTATCCCATTGTTGCGCATGCTAGAGCACCAACTGAAGGCGGTGTCTTCTAAGTTTCAAAAAGATGAAGAAAAGCAAGAAGCTTTTGATTTGGCGGAAAAATTATTACAGCGCCTACTTTGCGATGAACGTCTTCAAAAGATCCACACAGAACAGCATTACATTTGTGCTACTATTCTGTATCCACGCTACAAAAAGGCACTGGCAGGAAGAGCATTGTTTGCTTTTGGTGACGCAGAAGTTTCAAAGTACAAACGTTGGCTAGCTCTGTCAGCCATGAGGTTTGAAAGAGAACGGAAGGAAATTGAAGGAAAAGGCAGTACATCAGCATCAGCAGGCCATCCGGAGTCCAAAGAATTCACTTCTACACCTGTGGCAGGAGTGTCCTCTCAGCCGTTAAAGACACCAGCAACCGGATCATCTGCACCAGACACAACAGCAACATTGTGTGAAGAAGACGATTGGCTAACTGAGCTTGGGTTTGCTTCTGAAAAGGTCCCAGGAAAAAGTACGCAAAGTGGAGGAACCGTGCAGGACCTCGAGTCGATGGTGCAGGACTATCTGAATGACCCAACAGAGGTCTATATTCATAAGCGTGGAAGGGTATACTCAGACATGAGTCCCTTGCTCACTGCTCCATCAGGATTCAAGCAAGCCGGGCCGATGACGCCTGGAATGGCAGAAACCGGTCCCCGGAAGCTTGTCTCCTTTCTGGTGAAGAATTGGCTTGGTAGTTTGATTTGCCCTGTTCCAATCATGCACTGAGACAGGAACAGACTAATTTGCATATAGCCAAGTTCTGAGCTGGGATGGTGCAGTGAGCTAAAAAACGGTGATGGATCAAGCCCTGATCTTTGGACTGGGTAAGAGTGGTCTGCTTAATTCAGGCACTCTGTTCATCACCACCCCCTTTTCTGAATCATTTTGTCCACCATAAGCGTGGAAGGGTATACTCAGATGTGAGTCCCTTGCTCATTGCACCATCAGGATTCAAGCAAGCCGGGCCGACGACGCCTGAAATGGCAGAAACCGGTCCCCGGAAGCTTGTTTCCTTCCCAGTACAAGAATTGGCTTGGTAGTTTGGTTTGCCCTGTTCTCATCATGCACTGGGACAGGAACAGACTAATTTGCATATAGCCAAGTTCTGAGCTGGGATGGTGCAGTGAGCTAAAAAACGGTGATGGATCAAGCCCTGATCTTTGGACTGGGTAAGAGTGGTCTGCTTAATTCAGGCACTCTGTTCATCACCACCCCCTTTTCTGAATGATTTTGTCCACCATAAGCGTGGAAGGGTATACTCAGATGTGAGTCCCTTGCTCATTGCACCATCAGGATTCAAGCAAGCCGGGCCGACGACGCCTGAAAGGGCAGAAACCGGTTTCCGGAAGCTTGTTTCCTTCCCAGTACAAGAATTGGCTTGGTAGTTTGGTTTGCCCTGTTCCCATCATGCACTGGGACAGGAACAGACTAATTTGCATATAGCCAAGTTCTGAGCTGGGATGGTGCAGTGAGCTAAAAAACGGTGATGGATCAAGCCCTGATCTTTGGACTGGGTAAGAGTGGTCTGCTTAATTCAGGCACTCTGTTCATCACCACCCCCTTTTCTGGAGCAATTCAGCATGCGGCAGGCAGTGGACAGGGTGTCTTCTGGTCACCAACATTGATGGACGGAGCGTCAGATGGAATGGA
Source organism: Lissotriton helveticus (assembly GCF_964261635.1). Lineage (NCBI taxonomy): Eukaryota > Metazoa > Chordata > Amphibia > Caudata > Salamandridae > Lissotriton > Lissotriton helveticus. The sequence goes on from NC_136063.1 coordinate 2,026,959,393, forward strand.
GGAGTCCCGCTAATAAGAGGAATGGTTGGATGCATCTTACAACTTCCCAAATTCAACAGGACAACTACAACAACATACAGATACAGTATCCGTTCTTTTCTAATTATCTTTTAAGTAATGTTATTGCTGTGAACTTCTATGAGTGTGACTCTGCATTTCTTTGATCTCTGCTTCTAAATTCATCCCTACAGCCATTGGATAGGTTTTACTTCTGCTATTTTTCAAACCTAATTTAATGTACGAAGTGTTTCTCTGAGTGCAGAGATAGGCAAGGAAAACGCATAATTATTACTGCAGCCCTGTACTGTCGCATTCTTTCATTCACGGTTGTCGAAAGTACTACTTACTTTTCAGTAACCATGCATGCAGTAGTGCATGCACTTCCTTTATGTCACTTAAAAGATTCATGGTTAGCTTTGTACCCAAAGATTTGTTTATCTTCAATTATTGTTTGTCCATGCTGTGCTTTTTTTTTCTTCTCTCAACAAAACTTTCCCAAAAACCCCCATTCCCATCCATTTTCCAAACCCTAACCCTCTTCACCCGGGCTGTGTGGTTTTGATTGATGTGTGACTAAATGACAGCAATAATTCCACACCCTTGCTGGGGAGGATAAGGTCATAGCAACAGGCTGGTGAAGGAATCAGAGGATATATTCTTACTCAGCTTGACACGAGTCAATATTGGCAAATGAAAGCAGATTTTCATGTGCGCCATCAACTTGATTGGTCATCAAGAACATCCTCCTCCTAGACGTGGCAAATGAAATTAATACGCTGCTGTGTCCTTCACCTTCAGTACTATTTCTTGTAATAGTAGCCAATGTCAAAGAAATTCAACGCAAGTAGAAGTTATACTTTACCATTTGTTAGGCTACATTGTGGTACTGTTCTAGTGTACTGTCACCTGCTATATTCTCTATCGTACCGTTCTAATGCTACGGTAAGGACAAACAAGGTTTCATTTTCTTTTTTTTCAGATGCTGCAACTGCCACTGTGTAACACCACAAGTACCACCGCAATGATGACATTTCATCCGCCCAGGATTGCCAACCTTAATCGCCATTTCGCGTGCAGCCAGCTCTGTGCCAAGCCCTATTTCCAAACACAAATTACAGGTAAGATAAGCGTTTGGGGGGAGGTAGTATAATGAAGTATTAGGAGAGACGAGAGACTGACACTAGTCCTAGGACTATTGAATTCACTTACTCTGTGAGAGGCACTTAGTTTTGTAAACATTTGGGCCATTAGTACTTACACAACTTGAATCAAGATGCCACTTAAGTTTCAGGACTGTTAAACCCCCACCCACCAGCCTCAAGAGCAGTAAAAAACACGTATGCTAAGATAAAGTTTAAAGTATATTTATATATCCAGTAACATAAATCTCCCGCAAGACCCAACCCACCCCCCTGAACCCCAACGAATGTCCCTGAAAACGAAGTCCAAAAAAGTAGAAAACCCAACTCCCAATTCCCACCCCCCAGAAGTCTTTAAAAAAGGGGCAAGGGGCAGACTCCTCCTACTGGCTGCTGTTGACTTTTCGGGCCAGGTCAGGATGCTCCTTGTGGAGGGTCTCGAGCAGGGTCTTGGTGTTGAGGAGCTCCTGCTCGAGGTAGGAAACTCTCAGGGAAAGGCTGTGCATCCTTTTTATGCAACTGCTGTGGGGGGCAGCTGATTTCTTTGCTGCTCGGTGGTGACGGGTGGCTGCGGTACCCCGGCTCCGTACCGCTGGAGACCTGCGCTGACTGGCTGACCCAGGGAGCGCGGAGGAAGATGCAGGTGTCGCCGTGGATGTTGTTGACGTACTCTGCGTGTCCTCCTCTTCCTGGGCCACCAGTCGCCGATATTCGGCGACAGTCGCCTCCAGCCTCCGTTGCCGGGCCCTTTCAGCCAGCTCCTTCCTTGTTGGTTTGGAAGGAGCATCTATATGAAGAAAGAAAGACATAGTCTGTAACCAATGCTCTTTAAGATTAACAGAACGTTGTGTCACAGTAGAACTAGCAACTTGGAAGCGCAGTACATAACTATTGTGGCCAGTATCTATCTAACCTCCCACTTCTTCATCCTTGCTCTAACATTAGTGGGAGTTTAAGGAATCAATTCTATGAGCACTATGGACTCACTCCATTAGAGTCGACTATGACAGTACACCAGTCTTATTCTTCTTCTTCTCTCTTGTTTAGCAAAATTGGTACGTTAACTTCTGCAAGCCGGCATAATGCCAGCGCAGTCAACTTGCACCCGAGAAAAATAGACGCCCGCCATGATGAGTGAGACAGACTTGCGTTACTGTACCAGTCCAGTACATGCACGTGGTGATGCTCTTACTTTTCTATTACGGGTGGCACTGAGAATACTCTGTTACAAGGGATACTGCTTAATTAATTTAACTTTCACCCTACAGTGCCAATAAATAGATAATAGAAAAGGAAAATGATAATCTGATTATCTATCACTTCACATGGTATGTATTTGCTTACATATGCGATGACTTTAGGTGCTTTGCTTTTTATTGAGTGAACAGTGATACATCCACACAAGAATGACCGAGTTCTACTAAACTTATTAACAGAGGTAGTGAGCGGCCATCGTAATAGCCGGATATATGCTGTGCTTGCAATACAAACTACTGCTACTATTCATGGTAGTATTCGGACAAAATTACAACTTCTTTTCCTTGCCTTTCCTACACTGGGATGGACATGCGGGTGTGGTGTTACATGCTCTTCAAAGTAACACTTAGTTCATCCAGTGACCGTCTACTCTCTCTACATACACATATGCTATCTAAGAGTCAGATAGTACCATGATCCAGGCATCCATCCATTCAAACTATATGTCAATCATTCTTCTTCATGTCTCTCATCTGGACAAACCTTATGTTTTCTCACGGGGAGCACACTATGCAGTCTGCAATCTCAATAAGTAAGGAATATAAGAGCTTACCACTGCCCGCCACTACCGTGGCAACCCGCACAGCAGTTTGGTCCGGCACTTGCACCGTCTCCTCCCCAGAACTTTCCTCCTCCAACTCCGCGCTGGGCCCAGCACCAGATGTTCCACCGACAAAGTACATTTAAGAATGTTAGATGTCATAGACATACACCAATCACTAGTATTTTGTCTAGGAATGAAGAAATGTGAATACCGAAAACAAGCTAATAATTTGTGACTGTCTACTCTAAAGTAAAAATGTACCTTTTTCCAGGGAAGGGTGTTGTCTTGCTGCACTTTTTGGCACAACTGATGAATGCTTGCTTTTTAACACGCACCATTTGTCTCATAAGAGACAGAATCTTCACTTCTAAGAACAAATCATCATCACTAGGACGGAGGGACCACCGATTCAGCACCAAAAAGAAAAATTAAAGTTCAAACCAGGTGAGGGCTCGGCTCGCCCACAATAAATGTGTGAAATAAATCACTATAAGCACTTTTCCATTTTTAATCAACCGTTTATGTTTTATGACAAGCTTGATTTTAATAAATATTTTTACTTTTAATAAAGCTTTAAAACTTAAATAGACTCTGTGGTTTTTGGTCATGAGTGAATGAGCAAAAGGTTTTGCAATTTGCAATGCATGAGCCCGTGCCTCTGACACTTCTGGACTCTGACTCCGTACTCTTGTCCTGCATTGGATAATCATCATTGGGGATCAATCATCGATGAATTCGGGAGCTAAATGATTCTGCCACACTATCTAGTCAGTAAGGAGATTGGGGGTTCTTCAAAGTCTGATATCACTGAGGTATGTGGAAAGTCTACCTGCGCCTATTATAATTGATAAACAATGCACTTTAGTGTCCATAGTTCTGTTTGTATAGATTTGTCCCTGCACAGTAGTAGTATGGATTGTCCTCCTATCCAAACCAAAAGTAAAGTAGTATCTTATTCTTTCTTGGCGGTCATTCACCTTTTTATTGTTGTTAATTGTCAAAGCATAAACATTTAGAAGACTTGAAAAGACATTATGGACAATCCCAGAGGACTGCACTCAGTGCATAGAGTTATTGCTGACTAGAATGGGAGTTTCGTTTTACACCTTTTGCCAAATGTTCAATCTTAGTTAGCTACACAGACAGACAAATAAGAATAATCTAGTAATACCACAGGGAGTCATAGTCGAGGCAGGATAAGAATTTAGATACAGTCTACAAGAAGATCAAAGACGATTTAGAAAAAATCGAATGAGGAACGCTAGGAAAAAATAGGTACTCTATATTAAAATTAAAACTTACCGGGGCCAGCAAAGGAGCCCTCGCCTGACCGATCCTGGCCTTGTTCAGCAGCAGCAGCCTCCTCCAATGTCCTCTTGCCCCTGGAAGGAGCTGATGTACAACATGAAAGAAAAAAAAGACCCAAAAACATGGATGATTGTTGTCAACCAAATCAAACATTTCAAAAGAACAAAAACAAAATCTTTTAGCGAAATAGCAAATAGACAACTATTGAACGGGATATATTGACCTATCTCATGTGGTCTACTACGATATTAGTATTGCTTGATTTGCGGACCGTCGACTTGGAAAGTTATGCAACTCACTAAACAAACTACTAAAAAGGTTCGGCTAGGACTGGCAGGCAGCAGTCCGCAGCACGCGAAGTGACAGACAAACTCCATCGTGATTGCAGATCAGCGACAACACTAAAAAGTTTCCTACTACATTAACCAGTCATTAAAATACTCAAACTATCAATCCACCACCACTATTTCTTCTTATTGCCAGGTGTACAAAGGAAGGACTGGACTGAGTCTGTAGGGGCAGATTTACAAGCCCCTTGCGGCTCTTTTGCTCCATTGTTGCGTGACTTTTGTGATGCAGAGGCATAACAAAAGAGGCACCATGGTGCGGCGTATATTAACAACGTGACGCATATGGGAGATGCATCACGTTGTAAAGCCCTGCGTCATCAGGGGGCGTTCCGGCGCAAGGGAGGGCGTTCCTGCGCAGGAACGCATCTTAAAAGTGGCTGAGGGAAATCTACAAGATGTCAATCAGTCACTTTTAGGACAATGATGCGTGACTCAAACCCGGCGCCTGCTTGAAGCAGACATACGGCTTGACTCAGCATTGGGGAGATAGGGCACCCCAGAGCATTGCTGGAGCTGCGCCATCGTTGTCACGCAACTCCAGCAATGCGCCGCCTTTACGGCACAGATGCGTAAGGCTTCTGTGACGTTTTGGGCCCATGGTGCGCCGCATTGTAAATACGGCGCACCATGGGTGGTGGTGGCGTGGCGCACAATTACTGGTGCATCCCTGCTACTTTGCAGGGATGCGCCGGTAATTGAAAATCTGACCCTTAGTGTCTAGCATTACGCAGTTCTTTACACTACACTCATACATAATTTCTCGGGCCAATGAAATGAACACAAAATAGAAAACAAATAAGCATAGTAGCAAGGCTACTGAGAAGGAGAGCAGTGCACCTGAAATGCACAGAAGATTTTGAAATATAATTTACCTACAATGTAATCGGCAGCATTATTGCTCTTGGTAAAAAACAAAAATTTGCAATATAATAACACACAGAGCGGGAGAAAACAGAGTAGTGATGAAATAGCTAGAAATAGCTACTACTACTCACCAAGCCGGGGATCTCGATGCCGAGCACGTCCAGCAAGTCGCGTTCCCGGTCCATGAGATCCGTCCAGCGGTGGGTGGCCTGGTTGTAGGTGCGCCGGACCCCAGAGTGTTCAAACATGGCCCGGCACACCTTCTCCCACCGCTTCCGGCGCTCCCGGATCCCGTAGCCAGTAGCGATCTTGCCGCCTCCCATGATGGTCTTGGGGAGGCGGCGCTGGACATGAAAGACTAGTGCGGCCACGTCCTCCGCACTAAAAATCTCCTGAGCTATTACTTGCTCCCCCCTCAAAAGCCCGCACGGGAGCCGGGCACGGGGTGCGGGACCCTTCCCCTTCGCGGGCTGTTTCCCAGCTCCCTTTACCATGGTCTGGGCAGAAAGGAAGGTAAATAATAAAGAAGAAATAGAATAGGGAAGAAGAAAAGAAAAGAGTTAAAAAAAGTAGTTTAAAATTAACCCAAAATAGCAGAAAACACAAAAATATAGAGCTAGGAAAATAGAGGGATAGATAATAAGTAAAATAGAACAAAAAAAACTTCAAACAAGCAAAGGATGACAGAGGATACAGAAAGCATGCCCAGAACCATAGCAATGAATGAAAAACAAGATGGCCGCGCCCGTTGACGACCGCGTGGGTAAGTTCGCGCGAGATTTTTCCCGCGATCACACGCGAACATGTACTAGCGAGCCGCACACTTTGCGAGATTACACATAGCGCCCGCAAACTGAATTACGTCACACAAACAAGATGGCCGCGCCCATGTACGACCGCTAGGGTAACTTCGCAAACGTTGCGCTACAAGCGGCTTGCGAACACGCACAAAATCACGCGAACAAACACGCCGCAAAAAAAAACAAATCGAGAATTCGCGGCTTCCGAAATCGATCTCGCACAAATTCGCGCCCCGCGAATCGCGCGAAATAGCAGAAAAACTATTTTTGCAAAAATGAAAGCACTCAGCAGGTGCAAAAGTTCAATCTTAATGTTAGTAACCATTCCCTCTAGTGCTTCCTGAGGGGCCCCTCCAGAGTTCAGTTGCCTACTTGCAACTATTCTATGACCCTGCTCTGACCCTTACAGCAGGCTCAGAGAATAGCTACAAGTATGCCAAAGGTCCTGCTAAAAAAATTAGACTGCAACAGAAAGCAATTACAGATAAGGAAGCCGGTGCCAGACTGGAAGTTCAAATTCAGTGACACATTAATCAATCAGCCCCTAATTCATTCATGTCAGTTGAGGCAGGGCAGGTGTGCTTTTCCCCCCATAATCTACAGTGATGAAACACAGGGTGGCATGGGTGAGCCAGAGGTTGGCAGTGGCGAAACAGAGGGTGGCAGTGGTGAAAAAGAGGGTGCTGTGATGAACCAGATGTAGAAACAACATGGTCGCGACCGTTGCTACCTGACAAGTAAGTTCGTGTTTGCAAACTGGTAAAAAACCCTCGCGAAACGGCAGAAACACTTGCGAAACCAAAAAAATAAAAAAATCCGCTAAATTTGTGAGAGTTCGCCGATTTTTGCGGATTGCGAATCCGTAAATACGCAAGTTTGCGGATTGCCAATTCGCAAAATCCGCCCATGCTTAGATTAAATCCAGTTATACGTGACTGTGGCCATTACTGGTAACTCTATCAAGCAATTTGAAAGATAAGTAGGCAATCTCCACTTCACGTAAGAATAACAACTAGCTCCCAGAGTCTCAAAGATTCCAGGTGTTGAAAAAAATTACTTGCAATGAAAGAAAGCAGAAGAAAAATAAGAAGCAAAAATTGCTGGTGTCTGGGCAGAAATAGTCTGTACTTAATGTGAGAGAGTCGTCAGCCTGGTATCGCTAGGACATTGTTGAGGCAAAATCAATTGGGATTGTTCAAAAGTGTCACAAGCAATGGCAACAATTAGAAGCATATACGGAGAAGGGGCAATGCCCCTATTTGGCACTGGATTAATTTTAAGGTAACCCATAAAGAAAATATGAAGGTTATGAGTGTCTAACAGAGGTTCAGGATGACTGGAGCCTGCCATTGTGGAATATGCCAAGTCCCTAGGTTTTTTTCCTGGACAAACATGCAAACCTACAGGTTCTCACTAAGGCAAGGGACGCAATATCAACAAAAACAGCGTCAAAGGTTTAAACCCTTCTTTATCCCCTGAAAGTGATTTTAAACAAGTGATTCAAGCTTTGGTGCTACCAAGGCTTGACAATGAAATTTCACTTCCTGTTGAAAATTCGTAAATTTCTGCTGATAACGATACTTCATGCAGTGGTTCAACTGGCCATGGGCTATATAAACCTGCTCATATATCTCGAATTTTCACCTCACTGGATTGGCGCCCCATAGACTTGCAGTAACTTCCAACTAGCCTGCATTACTGATAAAAGCTTACATATCTAACACAGAAACTAACTAGCCTGCATTACTTATAAGACCTCACATATCTAACACAGAAACTTACGATCACAGATAGAAAGCGCCATCTTTAGAGTGCGGACTCCCCTCTACTGGAAATCCCTTCATTTAAAAAAAGCAAAGAAGCCAAAACAGTCTTTCTCTGGAAGTGCCCAAAGGATCTGGAAAAAGATCCATCCAAATATCATAACAACTTCTAAATCTTCAGTTAAACTTATTCTCTAACCTCTAGGAACATCAAATCCTACTGTGGTAATCTAAAATGAAATTATACATTTTAGTGATTTACTCTGAGCTAAAAGACTTTAACCTAGCTCACTCTCTATCTTCATTGTATATGTATATACTTTTTGTATTACATATATACATTCGACTTCAGGATTTAATCTCAATTCTCTCTCAATATATTTAGCTAATTTAGGTGAAACTCTCATATGTTATTTGTATGGTCTTGTGTGATTACTATAAGCTGCTCTTTTGCAAAGTTTTCGGTTACATTTGAGTTTAGTCCTTTCTAGAGAAAACTACTAATACAATGCAAATAAATTCAAATTGGATCCATGCTAGATAGTTATGACAATCTCAATTAACAAATTATAAAATAAATCTTAAAGGAATTCTTATTCATAGCTGTTGGTTATCATGAAAATATGGCTCCCTTAGACTTATATTGGATACCCGTAATGGGTGCTTTGGAGTCCCATCTCAGCAGGCGAGATCATACGATTGCGGACCTGCCAATATCACACAGCTGAGGGTAAAAAAAGTATGCTCTTCAGTATCACTGCTATCGTCTCTTAGTAGTCAGGTATACTGGAAAATGGATCTATAGTTATTAAAACAGTGGATATTACCTTACCAAATGCACTAGCAAATTCCTTGAAGTTTATTAGGCTGTCAGAATTTTCATCTAGTAGCCGAAAGGTCCACAAGGCAAGAGAATCCCGGTTTGCAGAATGTGCCCATGGACTCAAGAGGTGATAGAGGACACGGAACTGCTGGCAATCGATCTGATACTGCTCCAGGTAAGGCAGGCTGGGATCATGATGTTTCAGGACCGGACTATTGATACTCCAGTAACAAGACAGAAAATGTTCTTTCTGGCCAGAAAAAAACAGATTTAAAACACTTGGTTACATTTTTATAATAGACACGGCAACAACAATGAAGAAAGATGTATCTGTTTATGATATACAAGGAAAAGTTATTTATCCATGGTAACGATATTTAAGGTGAATACATAATCTTTATGCACACACTGACATTTTAAAAACTCCTTTCAGGCTTCAGAAGGAAATATTTTTTCCAGCAATGACTCTCCAGTGCTGCCAGATTGCACCAAGTGGCTTGAATGGTGACACCTCCTCTAGTTATGAGTCATCTCCGGAGTATATTAGTCGTCAACCAACACACTGGTGCTAGTTCCAATTTTTATTCCGGCGCCTGACCATTGCACGGGAGAAGGGACGGAGTCACAAGTGAAAAATATAGCACACAACATGTTTGTATACCTTGTGCTCTTAATATTTTTGTCACTGGCACATCAAGGAGGAGGGAATGCCGTGAGGAATCTTTAGAAACCTTATGTATTCACATGGTCATAGAGATTTCTCACTTTCTGAATCAGTCCTAAAGCAGCACCTCACTGGGATGTGGGACTGACTAATGCTAGTTAGATCATTCAACACAGTTGAGGCTAAGAAACCCTCACTGCGATATAAGGAAGTAGTGATTTGCTTAAATATGCAAGGACGATCAAATAGCTGTCCGGAAGATGTCTGCAATCTGGACGCCTCTGGAGTTTGTCGTAACATCATCTGTAGCCGTGGCAGAATGAACACAAATTCCTTCTGTAGAATTTTTATTGGAAAGAGCATTGTAGATCTTAATACAAAAAATAGCACAATGCAAAATGGTACTTTTGGTCACTGTCTTGCCCTTTTCAGTTCCAATGAAACCCACAAATATATTGTCATCAATACTGCACTGTTGCGTGTATTCGATGTAGTATAAGTGGATGCTCGTCATCCTTGTTTAGATGCTGAGGAAGAGAGAAAGATGGAAGGATAATAGACTACATTAACCTATTAGAAGAGATACGGTTATTTGCATTCTTGGGCCGCCTAGGATGAAAATAAAGCTAGAGGGGGCACCATTAAGAAACTTACGGTAGCTGTGAGAGGCGAGAATTTCCGTCGCCGAAAAGACTAACGTAACACTTATGCGACGTTCGGATATGAGCAGCGGGGACAGCGAAAACAGGTGAATTTTATTAGCACTTAAGCGGGCACTATCTAAACGTTAGCTTATTACAGTAGCGCATTTTGCTGTTACTTGGGACGAGACGCGGCGCCACTTCCATTGCCGCCCGGAGAAAAAGGTATGTTACTTTGCTTGGAGAATCACGTATGCAGGCTCCTTGCAGGGGATAGTATTATTAGCTAAAGTAACATCTGATACCTGCACAACTGCTGGCATAAAACTGGGATTTGACAGGGTTTACGTTTTTGTGTTTAGGTTTACCGTATCTGGAAACCGAAACACTTTCAACCACGGGGACGGTGGCATGAAGCATGTGTTTATACATCTATCAGCAGAGCATTATCAGACTGCATGCAGGCTGAATTAACATAGATTCAGGTACGAACCATTTTTGTTTTATCACCAGAGAGTAGCTGGATTAATCTAGAAGAAGGGAGGTTTGTAGAATATGTAGTTGATTTTAAATATCGAATGTTATGTCTTTTTAGACCAGCTACCGAGCTAATACGATGAATTACCTGATAATAGGATAATTAATGCGGTGAATGGAAGCTCGCAGTTGAAGGCTAAACCTGTGGGATTGACAAACTGAGGAAGCGTTTCTATAAATCATATATAGTACTGCAATCAGGTAAATTACAGTCTGCCCCTAAATGTAAAAACTCACAAGAATGAATGAGAATCAGTTTATCAGTTTAGGCTAACCACACACCCTTTTGTGCCTAACTGTAGTTCTGAAGGACACGTTGTACCCATCTAAAAGGCTTACTTGTAACATTGGGTCTTCAAGGTAGAACCCTGGAGGTATGTAATGTAATAAAATATATATTCTACATTATAGGAATATTTGAATATATTCTCTCTCCATTAAGGAGGGCTCCCTCTGTTTAGGGGCCAGTCAGTGTAGCAACTAGCTCGCTGAGGTATGAAAGGAGGACTAACAGGTAAATTACAGTCTGCTGCTAAATGTAAAAACTCACAGGAATGAATGAGAACCAGTTTAGGCTAACCACACACCCTTTTGTGCCTAACTGTATTTCAGAAGGACACGTTGTATCCATCTAAAAGGCTTATTTGCAACTTTGGGTCTTCAAGGTAGAACCCTGGCGGTATGTAATGTAATAAAATATTGTAAATTACAGGAATATCTGGATATATTCTCTCTCCATTAAGGAGGGTTCCCTCTGTTTAGGGGCCAGTCAGTGTAGCAACTAGCTCGCTGAGGTATGAAAGGAGGACTAGCAGCCAATGAGCTAGTGAGACATGTGTGAGAAAGGGTGCCAAATAAGAGGGTTTCGGCTATGGTTGAGAATACAAATACTGCTATTTTTTTTAACAATCACAAGGTTGGGCTTGATTCAGCAATAATCAGTAGATGATACATTATTAGAATCTCTGTTAATTGTAAGAAAATGTAAAATGCTGTGTTGTGGGGATGACATACTGATATGTATTTTTGCATTTCTCATTTAGATATTATTGAACTTTTAATATTTTGAAAAAAAGAGACAATCGACTACTTGTGTCTTGAAAAAGGTGGTGCATATCAGGCAGCACACCGAAACGCTTGGACGCTACTGTTTTTAATTAAATTCGAGTTACTATTGTGCTGACATTTGCTGATTCTAACCTGACATTGTGAATAGATTCCAAGTAATTAATGACTTAGGATGTTTTTCGAAATGAATCACTTAATTATGTCTCTTTTTTGAAATGTACTGAAACACATTATGATTGTTGTAGGATTATGAATGTGAAATTTTACCAATGTGTTATTAATAACTTTTTTTATTGATAATGAAATAAAATTGAATATTTTTTTACTATTGGGAGTTGTATTCACAATGTGTTTGTGCTTATAGCTGTGGGGATCCTTTATTTTGGCACCTGTGTGGATGAAACTTTGAATGAGAAGAGGTGATTGTCAACTCCAAGGGAAACTTTACTTTTTTACAGGATAATAGACTAGCCTATATGAAATCCAGAAATTAAATGGGGTAAGAAGAGTGGAGAGGTGTGTAGAACCCACATCTCCAGGTAGAAAACTGTGATGAGTGAAAGCACCAAAGTGCATGAAGTTCTCAACCCCAAGCAGACGTTTCTTCCTCCAACTGCACTGTTTTTAGACTTAGAAGTTGAACAGGGTAACTGTTAATCAGCTCAAATGGAAATGCCACGAGAAAGGTCAAAAGAAGGTTCGAATTCCAGTGCAGAGCAATCAACGGAGTCAACAAATAATGCAAACTTTTCAGAACATGTGCCACCAGTTGCAATTTCAACCAGTAACTTTGGCCGGGCATAGACATATATGCAGACAAAGCAGCTAAGTAGCCTTTTACTGTAGCCACTGACAAACCCTGATTTGCAAGAGACAATACAAACCTCTTGATATCACGCAGGTACGATAATTAATGCTTTCCAACTCACGCCTTTGGTAAACATGTTTATTGCTAGTTAGCTAAAACATTCCTCAAATATTCAACGGTGTATATAAAATCATACATTATAAACTCCAATTCATTCTGTGGCATAAAATCGGCCTATATATTTTGAAATCACATTCATATATTTTACAAAGGTACGTATTGTAATACCATCAGTACTACTAAAACACATAGAAATAGCTGATCTGATGAACAGATTCTTAAGTTAACTGCACATCATTTTGGGTTTTCTTTCCAGTATAAAGACCGGACAAATGCAGAACATGTGTGCAAAGGACTTAATCTAGGAACAGACGTGGAAGAATGTTTCCATGTGTGTGCTACTTATCCCCCATCAAATAGTCCAAAATGCAATCTTGAAACCTAAAGGTTTGTCTCCGATTAAAGTGTAGGATCAAAACAAGTTTGTGGTGCTGATTTTTAATGGGTTCCTGGCATTAGTGGTCGTTTTTCTTGGTTTGAAATATTCCAGGTAAATATGTCTAGATTTAATGTTTACTTTCCATTTTCGTATGTCCATGAAGGTACTGTAGGATAGATTGCGATTCCACTGAAGTCCCATTTGGAGTTCTATTAATATAGTGTTAATAGATAAATGGCATAGGGTGCTTTTCCCAAGTTCCAGTTTGTGGCAAAGGTGGCCTTTGAAAGAGCACCTAACCAATATCATAGCAGTGCAGAGTTTAGTGACAGTGTTTGCTCTACTAAATTAAATTATAATCAAATTTGGTCTTGGCTGACCGAATTTGCCAACCTAAACATACATTTATAAAGTGTAGTATCTGAATAAATTAGCTAGCAGTTTCCCGCTAATACTTCCAGCCCGCAGGTTAAAGTTGGGAAAAAGTTTGCATTTAATACTCTGAGCAGTGATTTTAAAGCTGGACCCATCAGATGTTGTTCGATCTTGGCATGCGCTAATCTTAGCCACACTGCTTTGCTTTCCAGCACTTGCATATGCAGTTCCTGATGCCCTGAGACTTAAAATTCCACCATTAGATATTTTTTTATGTAGTGCTGGAAATGGATGGGGCATAACTTCTATGTTCAACTAGTGCTGCGTTAATTCTTTTTTTAAAGTTATCATTTAGTATTTTCTTGGTTTATTTCAAGTTTATTAGCTCTGAAGTACGTATTTAAATACATAAGTATATAAGTTAAGCGAGTGTTAGAGACCTATTATGGTATAGTCAGGATAGCTGTATCATCTGCAAATTGCAAGACACATAATGGATGCCCATTGATGCTGGGTGGACATGGTCTTGTATTTGCAGCTGTCAACTCTATATGGGCAACAAACAGAATAAACAGAATCGAAGGCAGGACGCATCCTTGTTTTAGTACTGTGTTAACAAGTACCTAGTGAAAACAGGCCCAACATCCCTGTCAGCTAAAATCAGCACGACCAGTAGTTTAAAGCAAGGCTGTGTATTTGCCCCCCTACTGCAACTTGTATACAGCGTAACTGGGAAAAGCCCTCTCCAACAGCTGTCTGGTGCCTCCCCGTCTAGGCCACCGCCCTCTACACATCCTCCAATACGCGGATGACATTGTCATTATGGATCACACCAAAGAGGGATTGCAAAGCGCCTTGACCAGCCTCCACAACTACAGTATGACGAATGACCTAATCACAAACCCAGACAAGACCAAGATCCTCATACAGGGAAGGCAAAAGAACAAAAGACAAACCACATGCACCATAGGCTCCACGACAATCAACTCAGAGCAAAAATATAAGTACCTGGGGGTCTGGTTCACAGAGTCTGCCCATCCCTTTGCCCACAAAAAAGATCTGATTAAGAAATCGATGGCCATTACTTACGGTAGATCTAAACTCAACAAGTTCAAAAGTCTGTCAGCGGAGGGTATAAGGAAAGTCATCCAAGCTTCCCTCCTCTCAGCTCTCTCATACGGACATCAAGCGTATCAGGGTGCCTGCTCGAAAATATTAGAGCGGGCACAGTCCCCGGCCTACAAATGATCTTTCAACTTCCAAAACATCTCTCCAGGGCAAGGCTCAGGCTGGAGTTCGGATTGGTCAAGCAAACACTAACCCTTGATGCCGACCTCCTAAAATATTATATTCGAATTCTGAAATCCACAGAGAAATCCCTAAAGAGATGCCTCAGAGACAACTTTGATAAATATGGCTCCCCGTGGAACAAGCAGCTTGAGAGAGCTATGGTCGCCAAAGAAATAAATAAACCAGCACCTTTCATCTCATATGCTATCTGGAAAAAGTGCATTAATAAACATGTTCAATCAGCTTTGTTCCTTTAAGACCACACTAAAACACCATCTCTCCTGGCCCCACTAAATGTCTCATATATGGTACCCAAACCCCAGACATATCTATCTGCCTCCCTGAAAGAAAAAACTAGAAGAGACATCTAGTACAGAGTACAGAGTACATGCGACTGCTGGCATTCCCAATAGCGTAATTTAACCGGGACTGGGCAAACCAATAAACAGGAGGTGCATGTCGCCCGGCCTTAGCTAATGAAAGAAGAATCCTGCATAGGGAATTATACCTGAACAAAAAGTAAGCAGCTGCCTCGAGGCCTTGGCAATATGTTTTACACAAGAGGAACCTCATATCCCGGCGCACTGCGGAAGATTCATACAATCTATCTAGGACACTTTCCAGCCCGTTCTAGTCCCCTACCCTGCCCACGTATAGACCAAAAGCTGTTCTTGGATTACTTTAAATAGAACACCCCGAAAGTACCCAGACCGCGTCTTGAAGGAAAGAACTGAGCCCGGAGAAATTGAACGGCTTCATCCAAACAACAGTTTGATGTACATCGCCATAAGGTCGCAAAGCACAAGCACTTCATAAGAGAATTAGGAACAATGATAAGAACCAGCGGTGCTCTAGAAGAATTGAAAGGAAGGAAAACAAGGTCAATCGATGAGCTAGAGGGTGTGGTGTGGTCTGGTGTCGGAGCGCGGGGCCTCGCGGGACACAAAGGACTGGCACACACGTTGTTCAGTTAGTGGCCAGATCCGAACTGAACCACGCCCAGGTCTCTGGGTTATTTATTAATTAACTCACGTGCTGGCCGAGCACACGCTGGGCCAGCCCACAGTGGGTGACGTTGTAGGGGCCTGCGGAGACCACCCCCTGGCAACCAGTGCAAGGTGGGCTGGTCCACCTAGTACAACATTACATTCCTCCTTTACCCAAAAAGCAAATGAAACGAACACAGAGAGAACATCATAAACTTTTAAACGGTTATTATCAGTCTCTGATAGTAAAGGCACTTATTGAACAGTCTTACTTGAATAGCCAGAGTCTTCTCTGCTTCCGTCTCACAAGGGCCGGCAGCGGGCTACAAAGTCTGGTACCTCTGAGACGGCCTCGGATGGGGCTGCAGGCTGTACCGACCTTGGCTGCCTCGATCTGGAGGGCTCAGAGGCGCACTCGTAGGACCGTCGTCTATTGGCGCCGACAAGCTGCTTCGGGGCTCTTGGTCTTGGACTTCTTCAGGGACAAGGGTGGTTCAGCACCTTCTTCAGGCATGGTCGGGGGGGCAGTTGTTGGCTCCGCTTGGTTCCAGAGGGTTGTCCGGTTCTGGGGTGCATGGCATGTCGGGTGCAGTGAATTCTTCAAACTCGTCGGCCAGAATCTTGTTAAAGAATGATACGTTCCGAGTCACCTTTTCAGCACCTCGAGATGCTACTACCATTGTGCCCTTGGCTTCCATCACTGTCCATGGCTCCAGTTCAAAGGGCAATCTAAAATTCCCTCCTGGGTGACGGTCACGCACTAGTACACGATCGCCAACAGCAATGGGACTGTCTTCAGCTCGCCTTCGCCTGGATACTGCTTGATTGGTTGTGGTACGTCGGGCCATTGACTGGTTCGGAGGGTTTGGGGATTCAGTCCATACCGGGCGATGCGGGATGGTGTCGGTCACTACTCTGCCGAAACAGAGACCGCTCGGAGAAATCCCGGTGGTGCAATGAGGTGTGAGGCGGTACTCTCGAAGGAATTGGTATATGGCATGTTCTAGGATTCGACCATCAGACACGGCTATCTGGATGGTTTTGTTCAGTGTGCGCATCAGCCTCTCCACCTCTCCGTTCGCCTGTGGCCACCTAGGCCTTATCCGGCGATGCTTGATCCGGTGGGATGAAAGGTACTCGGAGAGCTCGGTGCTGGTGAATGGTGGTCCATTGTCCGTCCGGAGTTCGCCAATCAGGGTTGCCATTATTTTTTCTACCTCTGGGATGACTTCTCCCACTGCTGTGGATGCAAGGATCTCCACTTGCTTCTTGGCGGTTTTTGGATTTCACGATCCCTTGGTGGGCGCCATGTGCAAGGAGAGCGGCTTGGTGAGTCAGGCGCTTGGCGAGGACAAGGCGAGAACCTCTCAGGAGACAGCCATCAGCGGAGACTGACAGTTTGTTACGCACCTGGTATAGGGCTTTCAGCGTGGCCTGTGCTTCAGTCGTTCGGAAGGGAGATGGGCTTTGGAGTGGCTTCCAGGAGAGCGCTCTCTGGAGGCAGTCGTCATCTTTTGTAGCCTGCACGACTTCTTCTAGCGACATGGGGAGAGGCCTGGACCTTTCAATGTTCATCCACACGTACTCTTCGGTGGCGGTGGCTTCTGCCGCTTCTGTCTCTGACTGGTCTGGCGTGCCGAGACAAGAAGTCTGTGGGATTGTGGGTGCCCGGTCTGTACTCTACCGTAAATTGGAATTCTTGAAGTTGCAGCACCCATTTCTCTATTCTCGGAGGGGGGCGTGAAGAGGATCCTTGGAATAATGGAATGAGGCGTTTGTGGTCAGTTATTACCACAAACGGGTGTCCGTACAGATAGATGTGGAAATGGCGACAACCCTACAGGATCGCTATGGCCTCCTTTTCGATTTTAGAGTAGCGCTGCTCCACGGGTGTAAGAGTTCTGCTGGCGTAGGCGACAGGGGCCCACTCTCCACAGGATTTCCGTTGAGCAAGTACCGCACCAAGACCTGTAGGGCTGGCATCTACTACTAGCTGGGACTCGTGCCTGGGGTCGAAGTATGCCAGCGTGGTGTCGGCGGATAAGACAGCCTTGGTTCGCTGAAACGCCTCGTCTTGCTCCGTTCCCCACACCAATTGGCTGGTGGTCTTGGTGAGGTCTCGTAGAGGGCCTGTCAGATCTGAAAGATTTTGAATGAAGCGTCCGCAGTATGTCACCATGCCTAGGAAGCTGCGGACACCGGACACTGACGCCGGGGCAGGAGCACTTTCAATGTCTTTTACTTTGTCTGGATCGGGGCCAATGCCCCTGTTGGAAAATCGGTATCCGAAGAAACTGATGTCTTTTCTTAGGAACTCGCATTTTTCGTGGTGGAGGGTGCATCCGCAGTCTCGGAGTCGAGTTAACACTGCATGGAGGCGTTGAATGTGTTCTTCCAGAGTAGGTGCATGCACGAGAATATCGTCACTGACGTTTAGGACACGTCTAACCCCTGGAGGACATTCTTGATTATGTTTTGGAACACTTCCGCGGCACTGGCAATCCCGAAGTTTAACCGGGTGTATCGCCATAGTCCTGCATGTGTGGAGAAGGTCGTGATGGGGCGAGAATCTGGATGGGTCGGGACCTGGTGGTATCCCGAGCGGAGGTCCAGTTTGGAAAACCACATGGAAGCCTGACAGCTCTCCAATGATGTCGTCTATGGTTGGGGTCAGGTGGCACTCGCGCTTGATGGCGAGGTTGGGGATCCTCATGTCCACACAGATGCGGACATCATCGGGTTGCTTCGGTTTCTTTGCAACGACGATGGGTGACACCCAGGGGTTGGTGCCACATACCCGTTCTATGATCCCGGCCCTCTTGAGCAGTCACAGCTCCGCTTCCACTTTGGGGCGAAGATGAAATGCTATCCTCCGGTGACTGAGCGCAACAGGGGCAACGGACTGGTCGATATGCAGATGAATCGCCGGGCCTCTCAGGCATCCGATCCCTTCGAATAGGATCTCGAATCTGTCCAGCAGGCCGTCTAGGCCGTGAGCATGAACGGTGAACCAAATTGAGGTCTTGAGCAGTTTTGCAGCCAAGCAGGAATCCGGATCCTTCCTGGGACACATACACTTTAGCCTGCTGGCGGGAAGCGTCGTGGGACAGGTTGGCGTGGAATACGCCACACAGTCTGAGTGGACTTGCACCTGGGTGGGGCGAAGTACCGGAAGATTAGGTAGCTTCCTGTAGACGTTGGCTGCCATGAGGTTGATGGTGGCTCCAGTGTCGATAAGGGCGGCTACTGTCTGGTCCTGAACTTTGACGTCACACATTGGCGTGGCTGGCTGGGCAGCTGAGAGGGCGTTCAGCATTCTGACTACGTGCATCTGCGTCATCATCGTCCATGTCGCTGCTGCCTGGACATTCGGTGGACGGTTCAATTGCACACACCCTCCGAGGTGGGCCACTCTGTCTTCTTCTTGGTGTGGATCTACACACTTTTGAGAAATGATTTATTTTCCCACAGGCACTGCAGGTTTTCCCTTGCACCGGGCATGTTCCTTCGTGAGGGGACGGGCCTCCGCACCAACCCCAGGAGCAACTGCGTGAGGCCTGTGAGGTCGCAGTAGGCTTTGGCCGGGCGGCTCTGGGTCATCTGTGCGAAGGGCGCACACTGGTTCCTCTTTTACTGCGGCCATTGGCTTGGTGTCCATGTGCGCAGCTCTGGGTTTCGACAGTTGTTTGGAGCGGCCGAGTCTCAAAATCTTTCTCATGGGCATGTTGTCTAGGAAGATGTCTTTGCGCAGTTTGACAGACGAGCAGCCCTGGATGAATTGGGCACGGATCTCGTCATCTTCATCTGGAAGTGTGCTAGCTCTTTGGAAAAAATAAAAATAAAAAGTAAAGGGTATAAATAAATTATACCGGACAAATCTAGAAATAGGACTGATTTGTTGCTTGAATTTACGAGCCAAAAAAACAAATTGTAGGGCTGGCATCTTGTTTCTTAAAAAGCTCTTGGAGTCTGGCACAGAAGACGTCCACGGACTCCTCTGGAAGTTGGCGTGCTTGGCGGAGCAGGAAGCGCTCGTAGTCGGGGCTGGCGAAAGACTCGAAGTAGGCTGTGATGGCGTCACGTGGCGTAGTTTCTGGATGGTCCAGCCTCTCTGATGCGTTTAGAAATCTTATGAATGTCAACCCCGCCCAGGTGTAGCAACATGTATAGTCTCCTTGGTGCAGCGATTTTGGCGGCCTCAAAGAAGTTCTCGAGACGCTCAACCCAGACGGCGGGGGCCCGGTGACAGCGAAGGGTTCAAGCGGGGACACTGTAGCCATGATGGCGACGGCAGGGACATGGACCAGCGGGGCAACCAGCGCGGTGTAGGCAGTCTGCATAGGGCTTCGTAGACAATTTTGACGCCCACTGGGTGAGCTGTGACGGCAGGTGGGGAAGCTGTTGGCAGGTATGCCCCAGGTGCGACTACGGGCGTAGTCTAGATGCAGTGCAGGGGGTGCAGGGGTGTGGAGCAGGCGGTGCTCCGCTTATGCAGGGCAGAATGGAGGCACAGTTGGCGCAGGGAGATGTGTCCACGTCGCTGGATATGGGCACCATGCAGTCAAACAACCTCTCAGTAATGCGGGGGCTGAGCTGGGGGCCCCACCGCATCTTGATGGGCAAAGCAGTGAGGTGTGAGTCCAGTAACACGGAATTGTCCCGCCCGCCGGGGCGCCATCACCGGCACAGGCTGTGGGCTGGTGGAGATCGGGCCGCAGCTACAGGCGGCGTCCGCGCATGCGTGGCTGGTCTTCCCCAGCGCGGAGGCTGCCACGGAATTCACGCGGCTGAAGGCCTCACCGGGGCAGCAGCACACGGGGGCAGCGGCACTCTGGAGGCATCCGCGGGAGGTACCTGGAGCCCGGAAGGAGGTTCTGCAGGAATGGCAGGCCGGAAGACGGTCACCCTCAGTGGCGTGTGCGCATGAGCAAGTACACCGGGGCGACGCAGGTCCAGCGGGAGGCGTGGCAGGGGCACACCCGCGAAGGTGGTGCCGTCAGCAGGCACGAAGGTGGCGGCGGGGTGGTCAGACCACCTCATTGCCAGTGTGGTGTCGGGGCGCGGGGCCTCACGGGACACAAAGGACTGGCACACATGTTGTTCAGTTAGTGGCCAGATCCGAACTGAACCACACCCAGTTCTCTGGGCTATTTATTAATTAACTCACATGCTGGCCGAGCACACGCTGGGCCAGCCCACAGTGCGTGACGTTGTAGGGACCTGCGGAGACCACCCCCTCGCAACCAGTGCAAGGTGGGCTGACCACCTAGTACAACATTACATCGGGGCTGATCAAGGACTTACAGCCAAAGTTGCAAAGCACGAGCACTTTATGAGAAAACAGGGACTACTGTTAGAACATGAGTTGCCCAGGAAGAACGGAAAGGAAGGAAGATCCGGGAAACTGATGAGCCAGCCGGGTGACTCTCTCTATCGGGCCAGTCGCTGAGTAATGGACCAACGTAATGACAAAAAGAAGCCCCCAGGCACATAACACCTCCACTTTATCAGAAAGTTTAAACCTCACAAGCAATGCTAATGCTTTCTTTAGTTTTTTTTAAACTGTATTTTATTGTAATGCAATGGTTTTAATTAACTTATACAAATAAATTAATAAATAAACACTTTAGCACTGATTAGCAGTGGTAAAGTGCCCGGAGTCCTAACGCCAACCAAAAGGTCAGAAAAATAGGCGTAGGAAGTAGAACGGTTTTTTGATAATTGTTCAAATCAGTAAGGTCATTTTGTTATTTTTTTTGTACCACAAAATGTTGAAATTGTCTTTTATTCTGCCGTTTTGCAGCAATCCAGTCACTTATCTTTTTTCGGCAGGATTTCAGCAACTTTTTTATGTAGAGCTTCTGACCTATTAAATTAGTTACCTGCTTTAACCATGCTTCTTACTCTTGTGTCTCTCGCATTCAAAAGTTGGCACTTTTTAAGAGTGTGTGCATTTGCAACAAAACTACTTATGATAATGCCCTAAAGTTTTTGAAATCTAAGTTTATTTCCAAAAACTCCAGCAAAAGCACTCTGTTACTTGACTACTGGACCTTTAGGCCCTAATAAACGTCACAATGCTTTATATGGCAGCTGAGTTTTCGCTTTTCTAACCATTAAGCACAATTTTGCCCCTTTCCTCAACAGCTTAGGTAAATCACATCTCTTTTAGGAAAATGTCAATGCACTCTGTTGCAATCACGTTTACCATGGTATGTAACTGGGTATCATTAGCAAATGGCTAATATTGTGAATCAATGATGTACATTATGCTGAGCAGGGAAATAAGACATATGAATGAAACTGGAATCAAAGAAAGAGGATGCTGAAGAAGGCTGCAAGCCTGGCTTATAGTTTCTGCAGATAAAGGGATTTGGGCCATTTACTGTTAATACTCTTAATGGTTAGCAAAATAGGTATACAGGTGAACAAATACTTGGCTACATACAACTTTGCTTGATATTAACATGTTTTACTCGGAAAATAGCAAGTTTACATCAACTGGTGTCAGACTTTCATCCTTGTGTGGTACATACATTTAGTCCTTTGGATGGGTAACTCTACACTTTGTCTACAATACTTAGAAAGGATAAAAAGCGAGTATAAAAGGCTATTTGAAAATATGTTATTATCACTAACCTCAAAAGAATGCAATGCAGACCTAGTCTCTAGCATGAATTTTAAACATTCAGTTTCTTGATAAGTTCATTAAAACAAATCGACTACCTTGAACAGGTCATAAAGGTCTTCCAATTCATTCACTTTTAATTTTACATCTTGTGATACAACTCGAAGCTGAAAAAGAAGGAAAAGCAAATTTATCACATCATCAAATACAATATGCCAATATAAAGAAAGCCATCTCTTATAACAAATAGTATGAATACCAATTTGTATGTTTATAGAAAAATAAAAAAAGTGCATATTTCAGTCTCTAGATTTAAAACTTTCCAAAGATAATGGATGTGTTATTTTTCTGGATTTTAAAAGTTATCATCAAGCCTTTCACCTTAAACAATCAGCATTTTGACTCTCTGCTTTCATTTATGTATAGATAATGAAAAATCAATTATAACCCCATTCCCTTTTAAGGAGTTTTTGAAACTGGAATTCCAGGTAGGCTAGGGCAGGCGCCGTAGCCAGGCAGGAACCCCCGGTCTAGTCAGGGCAAGAGAGGAACACACTGAGGATAACCCCTGCTCACCCCCTTGGCAGCTTGGCACGAGCAGTCAAGCTTATCCCAGAGGCAATGTGTAAAGCGTTTGCGCAACACACACACCGGCAACACACTAGGCACACTACAAAAGAGACTCCACACAAGGTTATATAAAAGTAGTCTTTGTATTATAAAAACACATTAGAATATATATATATATACACTGTGCCAACCGGCACCAGGTAGCAATTTACAGGGGAATATTTACAAGGCAGCGTCAATCGGGTCGCTGCCAAAACCATTGCAAAAGTATAAGTAATCAATATGGAACCCCCAGTATCTACTGGCACGATCATAAACTTAGCATCATATCAACATGAGGCATAAAAGACATTAGATCAGGCATGAACCAAATGACCTGACATCAGGCATCCCCCTAAGCATAAATGCAACATTATAAGGCGTGACCCCAATAGGCATAGATCACATTCAGACATAATACCCATGATGCATCCCATTAGGCGTAAAACACATCATTCATTACTACTTTAGGCATAATATGGGGAATCTCATTAGGCATAAACATATACTCTAGGCATCATCTACGCATTATAGTATGACCTTAGGCATCATCATCAGTGTAAAAACATGAGGCATAATCTTATGGGCATGGGGCATAACACATAATCAGTAGTGCACACATAGTACCACATAAAACAATTGCCCCCTAAGTTGCAGATGAGTCTCTGACGCCACTGCGCCTGGGGAGCCCCTACTCTGGGACTCTCAAGGAAAGGAAAAGTTCCTCCCACATTGCAGCTTCCTGATACGACCGCGCAGCTGTGTAAAATGGGGCCCACAAGTCCCTGACCAAGTGGGAGCCCCTCTTTGGAACTCTAAGATTAAAAATGATGTGGCACCCAAAATACTTCCCAGTTGGACACCCTCTGGGACTCTAGATTTAAAAAATGCCTCCTGTTGCAGCTGCCCGCTTCTGCGGCGCAGCTGGGATCGAGGTGAGCCCCACAGCACCCACGTGGCAGCCCACTATAACAATTGCCCAGCTGGAGCCCCCTTCTCTGGGGCTCGGGAAATTCAGCAATGCCCCCTCAGTGCAGCTGCCCACTGTCAGGCAGGGCAGCTGTGCAGGACGTCAGGACGTCAACTCGGGCCCTCCTGGTGCCCTTCCCGGCACCCGCGATGCTCCCCTGAGCCCCTCACTCACCGGCAGTCCGGGCCTTCTTCAGTCCATGCGGGGAAGCTAGGTAATGTCTCCCGGGAGTAGCAGCTCGCTCCACTGGTCTTCCGCCGCTAAACTGCTCCTATACGCGCGACCTTCCCTGACTTCCTGGTGGTCGCGCGATCGCGGCGGCTGGGTCTTGGGTTGCGGCGGTGATTTCTTTTCTGGGGGCGATGAGGGGTAGGCTCCCTCCTAATTTTAAAGTATAGCGTGCGGTGGGCACCCGCTTCTTGGTGCTTTTGGTGGCTCAGGCCGCAGCGGTGATTCGCGGGGTGGGCACCCGCTTTCAAATAAAAACAATTGCGGCATAAAGCGTGGTAGGCACCCGCTCTTCCTGGTGCAACGCAGGGTGGGCACCCGTTCCCAAAAAATAGCATAAAGCGGGGTGGGCACCCGAGTCAGGCTGAAAATATGCGGGGTAGGCTCCAGTCGTGTTTAAAAAAGGCAAAAGTGTGCAAAAATGTGGGGTGGGCTCCCACTGGTCTCAGGAGCGCATCGGGGAATCCCACGCGCTGGGGTTCCCTTCCAGCATGGCAGCAGCACAGCGCTGCAGGGTCCACGCTCGTTCTTGTCCTGGGTAAAATATAGCGCTCAGGAGGCACTAGGGAAGCAAGCAGGGTTGGGCAACGGTCAGCAGCCTTCAGGGCAGCTCTTCCCCAGCAGAGTAGCAATCCCTTGGGACAGTCAAACGCAGCGAGGATGGCAATCCTGAAGGGCAGCAGCCCTGGCTCCAGCGCAGCTCCTTCCCAGTCCAGTAGAAGGTAGAGGGGCAAAGTGGGGCACAGGGGCCAGCACGCAGTGCCCCACGGCGGTTCCTCCAGGCATAGTGTCCCCTCCAAGTCAGCACAAGCACAAAACCCACATGGACTCACTGCCCTTGTATTTATACACCTCTCTGCCCTGCGTCTGGAAGGGGGTAGAAGTTTCTGGAAGGGTCTGGGGGTAGGGGCTTCTGGAAGGGGCTTGGAAGTTCCAGTCCCAACTGGCACTGGGAGGGATTTAGTAGGGGGTGGAGCTAACCTGGTACAGGGCAGGCACTGACCTAGTCAGGGACAGGGGATTCCTCCGCCCACTACTCTAGTTGCAGACCTCCCACTCAGCCTGACCCTACCTCCCTGGAGCCACCCACTCCTCACCAGCCCCGGTCACTTCTAGAAACAGACATGCAGGCAGGCACACAGCACACAGAAATGCCAACTTCTAATATTGGCATTCCTACAATAGTAAAAGTAAATAAATCTGTGCACACCATTGGCAGCATTTATCATTCCCATTCCACACATATCAAACATGTCATACTCATTTTGTTTTATTTAGGAATTATCCCATAAGGGGGAAGTTCCCAATGTTAGCCTATGGAGGGCAGAGAGCGCACACACTCTGCACTGCTAACCAGTGCTAAAGTGCCCAGAGTCCTAAAACCACCAACACTAAGTCAGCAAAACGTCTAGGAGGAAGGCAAGAAGTTTAGGGATGACCCTGCAAAAAGGGCCAAGTCCAACAAGGAGTTTTACAGTTTATGAAACCACCAACTACCTTATCTCCATCTATTTTTAAACGCACTTCACCTCTACTTCAACCTTTGTTTACATCCATTTCAAATGACACTTTGTCCTTTAAACTGTACTACTTGGCACAATTCACTAATTAGAATTCTACAAACACCTATATATTGGCCTTCCTAGAGATGTAAATGTTGTAAACTTGTTCAGATGACAAGTTAATCCCTTTTTCGGATGCTCAGACATTATTTACATTTCCTTTCCATTGTAAAAACAAAGATAATTTATTATCACAGGCTCTATTGGATGCTTTACCCAAATATAACAACTTCAATTCTCTCACTCCATCAAATAATCCGTTCCTTAGAAGTACCCTTGCTTTTCTAAAAAACTCTTCAATCAAAAAAGTATTAAAATCCTCTCTCTTGTGGAAAGACCACAATCTAATGTGAGGAACAAGACTTAAAAGTCCCTCAGTTTACATAAATGATCTACTACTAATACAACACAACCCCTATTTTTAATATATATAAATATATGCTTTTGATTACAAGAACGTTTCTGACTTTTGGCATAAAGTTTAGTTGCAGATTAATTGTATATTGCAAATTAATATAAATTTAATATCAATGATCGCTTCTAGGAAATTTACCAGACAAACAGTTGTTCGTTTAACATTCAAATTCTTGATCTTATAGCAGTAGCTTTTCAACAGATTACAAACCATTAGAAGGATAATTCTAATGTATTTACAGTTTATTTTCATATTATATATTCTCTGACATTCCAGTTCGAATTTTGGATTTTGTGTTAGAAATTCTACCTTTTCCCTTTCCTCTGTTCCAAATGCCATGCATTGTATCTATGGTTTCCCCATTAATTAATATTAATAATTGTATTAATACTTTATTGTTCATAAGATTTGGTGTCTTATAACATAATATCAATACATGTTCTTTAAACTAAAAAAGAGATGCTATTTGAATAGATTGTTAAAGAACAAACTAGGGGTGGGGTTATGCAGTTCCAGAAATAAACAAAACTCTGTGTATATATATTTATAGACCTATATAACTATTATGAATCGTGACGGTGGATTCTTTCACTAAAGGTGCACTCTAGTGAATGTCAGAATAGATCTGAAAACACAACTGTCTATATAGAAAGATACATTCAGAAATCCTTAGTGTTGCAGACTTAGCAGCAGCTGAACAGAAATCAGACTTCACAGAATCTATCTACAAAGAAGTAATTCGTTATCAGAGGAATTTTATGAGTTGTTATGTGCAGACAGTGAATTAATAATGCAGTATGTAAAGCTACTGATTTTTGTCTGAAGATATAATAAAAAGTATTAATGGTATAATAAAAGTGTTAGACCTGTCTGCTTCTGGGGAGACTCTAACCATTATAATTTATTTTTGTCCCCCTTAGCCTCCCAGAGTTTCTATTTTTTATTTTTACATATGTCCATCAGGATTTTTCAATGCTGTCAGGGGGCTAGGTGTTCCTTGGCGATGACGCCATTTTTCCCTCATAACCTGTGAGGCCTAGTCACCCCCTTGAAAATCTAGGGATCTCTAGAGACCTAAAATGGTGTCCACCAACTGCCATAACGGACACAACTGGAGGACAGGTCCATAGGATAACATTAGGGAACTTTCTGGAATTGACTAGAGACTTCTGCAGGTCTCAGGCCACCCTATATAAGGCCAGTGACCAGCAGCCATTTTGTGCTGACCCCAGAGTAGAGGAGTGAGGCAGTGGTGAGAGGAGGTGGACACACTGAGAGCAGCTAGTTTGTCTCTGAGGCTGACAGTTTCTTCAGAGGATTGTTCCCCCTTCAACCTTTGACCGATCCCTCTCTCTCAAGATAACAACTGCTGATAAAGAAAACGAGCTACTTGAAAAGGAAGACCCTTCTTAATCGGCTCTCCAGTAAAAGCTGACAGGACCTTCCTTCTGAAAATCATTCCCACATCCCCTGCCCAGCGCTGCACCTACCAGGGTGTCGAATCAGTTGTGGACCCCTTGAAGCGCCTTGGTGAGGTTGGGGGACTGTGGAGCCTGTAGCGACCGGAAGAGCGAGTGCCCGATCAGGAGGATACCTTCCCTGGAGCCAGGTGAGGGAAGTGACAGCGTGTGGAGAGCGGCGCTGTGTTAACTGACTGCGGGACCCCGGGGGCACCGGACGCGTCAGTGGAAGCCAGGAAACGCTTCCGCGCATGTCCGTAGCACGTCCGCTACTTAAAGCAGGAGGGGCCTAGGGTCGGGCAGGCCCAGGAGTGCAGCGTTCCCCTGTGAGGCGAGGTCCGGCGAGGAACGCGCAGGCGCCGAGGAACAGCGCGACTCGAGAGGCGGAGCCGTCGAGGAGCGACGCGTATGCCCAGGAGTTCAGCGCGACCATCGGGTTGCCTGAGGTGGCGCCGGAAGATTTCCCTGAGCGCCGCGTTAGCGGCGGTAATCCCCCACTCTCGAGCGCTATCTGGAAGAGCCAGCGCTTGAGCAGAAGACAGCCCAGCCAACCCCTAGCGACACACTGAAGCAGTGAATCATCGCGCTGAGCCTAAACCGAGGCCCCCTAGCCTAACGCTGACGGGTGGAAGCGCGCTTGGGCTGAGGAAGTCGGCAAGGTTTCCCCCACGCCAGCAACAGGAAAGCAGCTGGTTGGGGAAGCCCAAGAGGCAGGTGCCATCTGAAGGCCTGTGGACTGTGGCGTATCTGCCACCAAGACAGTAAGGAGAGGGGGGGTTGTGGAAAGAAAGTGCTGGGCACTAGGGAGTAACAGTGAAAAGTTACCTTAACAGTTCCAACAACAAACAAGGTGCCTTGACCATTTTAATTCCCTCGAAATCCATACTGTGAGGTAGTAGATAAGGGGATAGAGAGCATAGCCCTGAATGTGATTGAATAACCAGTGAATTGGCAGGTTTTATTGGTGAAGTATTGGTGTCATTGGGCATTAATGTAAAGTAACCCTGCATAGTGTGAAACTAAGGAGATTCACCTAAGTATCCAAAGAGTTACCTTTATTCATGACTGAATCTTTGACAAAAGAATGTGGTTTATTGCCCTTTTTCCACAGCAGGAAGAGTGAAAAGTAATTTCTCAACGCAAAAGTGTAATGTTTACTCCTAAAAGAAATTGATGTTGTATCCTGTATGATTTGAATCCAAAGAGACACATTATTTTTATAAAAGGTAACGGTATTTTTCCAAATAATGGTGTTGTGTCTTCATTTTAGTGGTTCATCACTGAGTTGCTGTGAGTGAGACTTGTAAGTACTTAGCCAACGCCTTGAGTTAGCTGTAGACCACTACTGTGCCAAGCTACCATATGTAGGCTTGGGTAATCTAGGTCCAACATAATTGGTGTTTCAGCGGTGGGATAACGGATTTGTACTTACACTCACTTATTAGTAACGCAGTGCCAACCACGAGACCTCACCTGGAGTTTTCTCCCTGCGGCCCTCCTAATTTACATTTTTGATTTTTCTAAATTTACTTCTGGTGGTGGGTGGAGGTTAACCTCAGGTCACTTCGTGGTTTTCTCCTGTGAGTAATTTTATACCATGGCAAAGCTGGAGGTGAATCTTAAAGAGCTGGAAGCCAATACTGTGGCCCAACTCAGGGATTGGTGTCAGCAGAACGGGGTATTTTTTAATAAAGGAGCCAAGAAAGGAGAGTTGCTGACAAGCATAAGGGCATGGTTAGAAGCTCGTCTAAGGGAGGAACCAGAAACGGAAGTGGGTGATGGGGACACTGTTACTGAGGCTGCATTGCTGAACCAGATGGGGAGAGGGAATCTTCTGACAGGTCCCAGGATACCTTCAAGGGCAAGCAGCAGCGTTTCAGACAGGGGCTTAACCGAAGCCGAGCTGGAAGATAGGAGGGAGGAGAGGAGGTTGAAAATAGAACTAGCCAGGATGGACATGGTGAGGGAGGAAAAGAGGTTGGAGCATGAGCGGACCATCAAGGAGATGGATTTGCAAGCCCTAAACTTACGTACCCCCAAACCAGAGAATGGTGGCAGCGATATCCAGACCAACACCAGGGAACCTAGACCGTACCTACCAAAAGATATTATGGCTTGTTATGTACCCAGTGACGACATTGCTAAGTGGCTAGCCGCCTACGAGGTCTCGCTAAGGGCCCATGGGATTCTGGAAGCCCACTGGGGAGGTGGGTTATACAAATACATGCCCCCCACTGGCAGGGATACTTTGTTGGCTCTTGACCAGAGTGAACAGACCTACTATCCGGCTATGAAATCAGCGCTGCTCAAGAAGTTTGGGTTGACCCCTGAGAAATATAGGCAAAAGTTCCGGGGCAGCTACAAGCTGGGCACGCAAAACTGGGTAGATTTCTTGGACTACTCCAGGAAGGCCCTGGAGGGTTGGGTAAGAGGCAGCGAAGTAGGAGACTATGAGGGACTATATGACCTCATACTCAAGGAACACCTACTCGAGAAGTGTCTTCCCGAACTAAGACAGCATCTGGTGGACAGCAAGCTGACCAGCCCCAGGAAGCTTGCTGAGGAGGCGGACATCTGGGTTAGTACCCGGGTGTCGACTAAGGGGACTGGAGGGAATTCCCAGAAGCAAGGACAGGGCGCCCCCCAGAAGAAAGAGGGAGGGGAAACTAAGAGGGAGTTCTCAAAAGGGCCACAAAATACTTCGCAAGGAAGGGGCAGAGGATTCATCCCCAAGAGTAACCCCCCTCGCAACCCTACCCCTGGCCAAAGCCAGCAGCCAAGGGTTGTTCATTGTTTTGAGTGTGGTGG
Organism: Lissotriton helveticus; assembly: GCF_964261635.1. NCBI lineage: Eukaryota > Metazoa > Chordata > Amphibia > Caudata > Salamandridae > Lissotriton > Lissotriton helveticus. The sequence goes on from NC_136063.1 coordinate 2,026,989,789, forward strand.
TGTGGGACACTATAAAGGAGATGTGAGATGCCCAAAAAGACCACCCCCTCCCACTGGAGGAAAAGCCCCGGGAATCACTAGTGTAGTGCTCGGGGAGGAGATGCCTTTGGTTAAGGGAGGGGAGCGGACGGGTGTCACCTTAGTGTCCCTGGGAGATAAGGAGATGGTTCCCAAGACCCAGCTGCCCTCTAATACTACTAAGTATGAGCAGTGGGTCACCATCAATGGCCGTAGAGGGGAGGCTCTGAGAGACACAGGAGCCAGCATGACTATGGTAAGGAGTCAGCTGGTGTCTCCAGAGCAGGTCATCCCAGATGTACTCCATCCCGCCGTAATGGCTGACGGCAGATTGGGCCACTACCCTGTGGCTGAGGTTCCCTTTGAGTGGGGAGGGGTTGCAGGTCCACTTCGAGTTGCCGTAAGCCCTGCCGTGCCTGTTGACTGCCTGTTAGGGAATGATATGGAGCACAATGCTTGGAGGAGGGTGGAGTACCAGACTCACTCTGAGATGCTGGGACCCCCTGACTGGACTTGTGTCAGCACAAGGTCCGCGACTGCCCGAAGGGGGAGTTCACTGACGCTGGAGCCTGGAACAATGGCCCAGCCGGCTGCCAGAGAGGAGAAGGACAGGAGGCCGGAGGACCCTGCCTCGACATCCCCACCTCGTGAGACCGCCGGGCCACCTGCGGAGGTGGATCTGGAGTCCACAGGGGAGAATGTTGCTTCCCTGGAGAACCTACCCATCCCTACTGAATGGCATGTGGAGGGAGGTCCTTCCCGGGAAGAGTTCTGCAAAGCTCAGAAGGAGTGTCCTACTCTCGAGGGGCTGCGGCAACAGGCCAAAGCCCAGGCAGCAGGGAACATTGTAGGGAGCTACCAGATTTACTGGGAGGGAGTGATTTTCTCGCCATCCCTGACTTCTGAACAGCAAAGTGATTGCCGCCAGATCCTGGAGCAATTTTCTCCCCTGTTCTCCCTTGTCCCAGGTAGGACCCACCTGTGTACCCATGACGTGGACACAGGAGACAGCCCACCTGTGAAATCTAAAATCTACCGGCTGTCGGACAAGGTGAAGGCCAACATCAAAAGTGAAGTCGCCAAGATGCTGGAGTTAGGGGTGATTGAACCTTCTGGTAGCCCTTGGTCTAGCCCGGTGGTTTTGGTACCAAAAGCTGCCCCACCAGGCACCACACCTGAATTGAGATTCTGTGTGGACTACCGAGGCTTGAATTCAGTAACCAAAACTGACGCACATCCCATCCCACGGGCGGATGAGCTTATTGACCGGCTGGGAGCTGCTCAATACTTAAGTACCTTTGACCTAACTTCAGGGTACTGGCAGATTTCCCTTACTGAGGAGGCGAAGGAAAGGTCAGCCTTCTCTACACCTCAGGGACACTACCAATTTCGTGTGATGCCCTTTGGGCTTAAGAATGCCCCTGCCACTTTTCAGCGGCTGGTGAACAGGGTCCTTTCGGGAATGGAAGCTTTTTCTGCTGCATACCTGGACGACATTGCTGTCTTCAGTAGCAGCTGGGAGGACCATTTGCAGCACCTGCAAGCTGTTCTTCATGCCCTGCAACAGGCTGGCTTGACCATCAAGGCCAGCAAGTGTCAGATTGGACAGGGGTCGGTGGTGTACCTAGGTCACTTGGTGGGCAGAGGGACGGTGCAGCCCCTCCAGGCAAAGATTGAGACCATCATCGCCTGGGAGCCCCCCAAGACTCAAACAGAGGTCCGAGCCTTCCTGGGCCTCACTGGATACTACCGTCGCTTCGTGAAGGGGTATGGCACTATTGTGGCACCCCTCACTGAACTTACTTCCAAGAAGCAACCCCGACGGGTAGTCTGGACGGAGGCTTGCCAGCGAGCCTTCATGACCTTGAAACAAGCATTGTGTTCCGCTCCCATTCTCAAGGCCCCTGATTTTGCTAGAGAATTCATTGTCCAAACAGATGCGTCAGAACATGGCATTGGGGCAGTGTTATCGCAGCTAAATGATGAGGGCTTGGATCAACCCGTGGTCTTCCTGTCCAGGAGACTACTCCCCAGGGAAAGGAGGTGGAGTACAATTGAGAGAGAAGCCTTTGCGGTGGTTTGGGCTCTGAAGAAGCTGCGACCATACCTGTTTGGTTCGCACTTCCTAGTTCAGACTGACCATCGCCCCCTTCGTTGGCTGATGCAAATGAAGGGGGAGAATCCCAAGTTACTAAGGTGGTCCATCTCCCTACAGGGAATGGACTTTAGGGTGGAACACCGACCTGGGGCGGACCATGCCAACGCAGACGGTCTATCCAGGTATTTCCGCCTTAGTGATGAGGACTCCCAAGGGGTTGGGTAGTTCTCCCCACTTTCAGCTGGGGGGGACGCGTGTTAGACCTGTCTGCTTCTGGGGAGACTCTAACCATTATAATTTATTTTTGTCCCCCTTAGCCTCCCAGAGTTTCTATTTTTTATTTTTACATATGTCCATCAGGATTTTTCAATGCTGTCAGGGGGCTAGGTGTTCCTTGGCGATGACGCCATTTTTCCCTCATAACCTGTGAGGCCTAGTCACCCCCTTGAAAATCTAGGGATCTCTAGAGACCTAAAATGGTGTCCACCAACTGCCATAACGGACACAACTGGAGGACAGGTCCATAGGATAACATTAGGGAACTTTCTGGAATTGACTAGAGACTTCTGCAGGTCTCAGGCCACCCTATATAAGGCCAGTGACCAGCAGCCATTTTGTGCTGACCCCAGAGTAGAGGAGTGAGGCAGTGGTGAGAGGAGGTGGACACACTGAGAGCAGCTAGTTTGTCTCTGAGGCTGACAGTTTCTTCAGAGGATTGTTCCCCCTTCAACCTTTGACCGATCCCTCTCTCTCAAGATAACAACTGCTGATAAAGAAAACGAGCTACTTGAAAAGGAAGACCCTTCTTAATCGGCTCTCCAGTAAAAGCTGACAGGACCTTCCTTCTGAAAATCATTCCCACATCCCCTGCCCAGCGCTGCACCTACCAGGGTGTCAAATCAGTTGTGGACCCCTTGAAGCGCCTTGGTGAGGTTGGGGGACTGTGGAGCCTGTAGCGACCGGAAGAGCGAGTGCCCGATCAGGAGGATACCTTCCCTGGAGCCAGGTGAGGGAAGTGACAGCGTGTGGAGAGCGGCGCTGTGTTAACTGACTGCGGGACCCCGGGGGCACCGGACGCGTCAGTGGAAGCCAGGAAACGCTTCCGCGCATGTCCGTAGCACGTCCGCTACTTAAAGCAGGAGGGGCCTAGGGTCGGGCAGGCCCAGGAGTGCAGCGTTCCCCTGTGAGGCGAGGTCCGGCGAGGAACGCGCAGGCGCCGAGGAACAGCGCGACTCGAGAGGCGGAGCCGTCGAGGAGCGACGCGTATGCCCAGGAGTTCAGCGCGACCATCGGGTTGCCTGAGGTGGCGCCGGAAGATTTCCCTGAGCGCCGCGTTAGCGGCGGTAATCCCCCACTCTCGAGCGCTATCTGGAAGAGCCAGCGCTTGAGCAGAAGACTGCCCAGCCAACCCCTAGCGACACACTGAAGCAGTGAATCATCGCGCTGAGCCTAAACCGAGGCCCCCTAGCCTAACGCTGACGGGTGGAAGCGCGCTTGGGCTGAGGAAGTCGGCAAGGTTTCCCCCACGCCAGCAACAGGAAAGCAGCTGGTTGGGGAAGCCCAAGAGGCAGGTGCCATCTGAAGGCCTGTGGACTGTGGCGTATCTGCCACCAAGACAGTAAGGAGAGGGGGGGTTGTGGAAAGAAAGTGCTGGGCACTAGGGAGTAACAGTGAAAAGTTACCTTAACAGTTCCAACAACAAACAAGGTGCCTTGACCATTTTAATTCCCTCGAAATCCATACTGTGAGGTAGTAGATAAGGGGATAGAGAGCATAGCCCTGAATGTGATTGAATAACCAGTGAATTGGCAGGTTTTATTGGTGAAGTATTGGTGTCATTGGGCATTAATGTAAAGTAACCCTGCATAGTGTGAAACTAAGGAGATTCACCTAAGTATCCAAAGAGTTACCTTTATTCATGACTGAATCTTTGACAAAAGAATGTGGTTTATTGCCCTTTTTCCACAGCAGGAAGAGTGAAAAGTAATTTCTCAACGCAAAAGTGTAATGTTTACTCCTAAAAGAAATTGATGTTGTATCCTGTATGATTTGAATCCAAAGAGACACATTATTTTTATAAAAGGTAACGGTATTTTTCCAAATAATGGTGTTGTGTCTTCATTTTAGTGGTTCATCACTGAGTTGCTGTGAGTGAGACTTGTAAGTACTTAGCCAACGCCTTGAGTTAGCTGTAGACCACTACTGTGCCAAGCTACCATATGTAGGCTTGGGTAATCTAGGTCCAACAAAAAGATATTAATGCTGACAATATTTAGTCAATGTAGTACGTTTCTCTTTCTAAAAATGATTCAATCAAGTTTATATGTATTGTTAATAACACTCTAGTATTCAACATATACAATTAATTAAACACTGAGTTAATAAAAATTGAAAAGGTATTTTTATAAAATGTTGCATTTATGAAGTTATGTCTTTTGAAAATGCATTACAATGTACTCTACTTCTACTCTTACGTTCCTATGACTCTAGATTGTCATAATTGGTGGGAAGAAGTGGTCTAAGCATTTAATCTATTTTAACCATGTAATGTTACAAACATTTTTATGACTTACCTAAATGATATATTATTGAACCTAGTATTGTCCCAAACAAGAGAATAAATGCATTGTGATTTATCTTTGTTAAGAAGCTGAGATACTGCAAACTGTATTTGTATACTGGATTATGTAGGTGAATGGGTTTATCCATTGGAAGGCACGGACTCTTCATGAAAATCTAGTCCAGTGAACTATGAATTTGAACATTCAGTGTATACATAGGTAATGGCATGGAATCCCTATAGTGCAAACACAGGAGAGGTTCAGAAGCTGTTGGATGCAAATGGTTCTGCTCTGAAAATATTCAGCAGGAGTGGAGGATAAAGCCTTCTTAAGATTAATTCCTTGCTACAAACCTGTTGAGATTTCTTGTAAATGTCAAGGCCACAGCACTTTAAATGCTAAGAAAAAGTAAGTGTTACAAAGGGCCATTCACACCAGTAAGAAAGAAACAATTGCCAGTTATCGTTACATTTTTTTGGGATGGGGACAATGTGAAGACTATGTCATTTTTAAAAAACTTTGCACTGATTTGTTTCCTCAAAGAACAGATGGAAGTATACATGAACATGAGAGTCAGCATTTAAAACTGCAAAATGGAACAATGGCACAGGAGTGTTTACACTTTACAGTAAATAGCTGGTGTGCCAACAGTATTAATTCATTTATGCTTTCAACTTTAGTGAAAATCAGCATTAATTCTGGGTTCAGCCTAAAGCTTGGAAAAAGAAATGTTTCTGAGAAATATTTCTAATGGCAGATTCTTCAACTGTGGAATATCCCCATGTGCCACATTGGATCTGAAAGATATCTTAGAATTGCACCTGTGCTCCAGTAGGTGACGTTGTGTGGCTCCGTTTCAACTTTGTTTTGCCCCAGAAGTCACAGCTGAGCGCCACTCAAGCACGCGGATGTCAGTTACTTTCTTTCTGCACCTTCGTATACAGATCCAGCGATAGCTCCTACATTTATTTGTCAGATGACAAGTTATTTCTCTAAAAAATTGCTTTTCAGTGTGCAATGAACATGCCCCCTCCTAAACCTACAGAGGGACAGTCACAAACAGATGTCTTTGACCGATCTCCACAAGTTGTTTCTCAGGTGTTTGGGTTTAGGCCAAGACTTCAAGTCATGCAAGGAGTTGTTCTTGATGCAAAGTCAAGTTGTACATCACCACACACCACAGTTAGCCACGTAAGGCTGTCCTTTCTTTGAAGTTGAGGATGTGGACATATTCTCACAACAGGTTGTCGTCACAGTCCAAGTCTTCTGGTAAGTCCAAACCCAAAAAAGAAGCAAAAGTAGTCCAAGCAGGCCTCGTCCCAGCCTCATTACTCTCCTTCTGAGAATCCACAAGAAAATCAAAATGCCCCTCTATCTCGCTCACGGTCCCATATTGAGGAGCATGTTCTGCAGCTGATTCCATCTTACGGTGCCAAACTTCCCATGCCATCGGCGACACCACAACAGATTGAGGAGTTTAAGGAGGCAATGCTTAATATTTTGCACTTTACCGACTCCCTCTGGCACTGCTTCAGGAACCAGCAGTCCACAGAGGACACTAGTCGGATTACTGCAGGCAGGTCTAACCTCGGCACGGTCTGTGCCTCTAAAAGCCATTACAGGTTCCACTGTGACCTTACATCCAGCACTGCAACACATGCTGGTTCCTGACGTGCTTATGTAGGGCATTATGCCGCCAACACCAGAGGAGGACACTGATTCCACTGTCCTGTCCCACTCAGTCTCAACGTCAGCTGAAGTCACAACCCAGCACAGTTCCAATGCCCCCGCACACCCCGACTCTGATATGACAGAGCCTTTGCCTAGGATCTGTCTTTCAGTGCTCCAACACCTCTTTGAATAGGACACTCAATAGTTTTGTTTTGCAAACCATGCCACCTCCGTTTTGACCCAGTCATTCGCAAATCAGTCTTGACCATGCTCCACTGGGGACAACCCAGCCCAACTTCCAGGATGAAGGGAACCAAGCTATACCTGGTTAATACATCCTAGTAGGGGCGAAACTGGCCCTGGGTTGCTTGTGTTCCGGTTCAAGGAGGCCTGGCCTGCTCTGCTGCCAGTGGACCACCCTGTGGAAGCTAGAATTAGCTATTTTCTACATGGGTGGCACGCCATAACATACAACAGGTGGGTCCTGCAGTTAGCCGGCGGGACTATCCTCTGCCATTCCTTTCACTCTTACTGCATTTTCCACCCACATCAGAGGCTTTCGGAGTACCATTTGTCTATTTTGCTGCAGCACATTTAGGCTCTTTTGGCAAATGGGCCATAGAACTTGATGGTATTGCCGTTACTTCCTAGTGTTAAAAAAAAAAAAAAAGAGCAGGCCATAGTCCTATTTTAGATCTTCGACCTCAGACAGACAAATTCAAGATGATCATGCTGACCCGGGTTCTATCTGCCCTGGAACCCAGTAACTGGATGGTAGTGTTGTACCAGGAGAGTGCCTATTTCCGTATTCCCGCCCTGCATGCCCACAGAAGCTACCTTCGGTCAATAGGCGACTCAAGGTGGGCTACAGGCCTTTTCAGTTTGCTAGGCTCCATTTCTGCCCCACAAATGTCCCTCTGGTATTTATCAAGGTGATGGCAGTGGTCGCAGCATACCTGCAGAAGTCAGGTATACCAGCCTTTCCCAACCTCGACTACTGGCTGTTGAATGCGGGCTTGTCAGTCATGGTCCATCGCCAGACAACAGCGAACCTCCAATTATCATTGGAATTCATGACCAATGTAAACCTGACTCCTTCGCAGAGGCTACCTTCATGAGAGTCATCCTAGATACGGTGCACTTTCAGGCCTTCCCTCCAGAGCAACGAGCCCAGGACATTTGGGCTCTGATGCTGATGGTTCTTCCTTGGTTCTGGGTCTCAGCGAAGGTGGCGCTGAGGTTTCTTGGCCTTCTACAGCCTGCTTGTCGACCATGCCAGCTAGACCATGCAGCCTGAGGAATGGAATCTGAAGTCTTAATGGACCCAGAACCAGGGGAACCTGTCCGATTCTATCCAGGTTTCGGGGGAGACTGCACAAGATCTTCAATGTTGCTGCTCGACCACAGCAGACTCTTCTCCCCATCCCACTAAAAGCGGACAGTGGTGACAGATACATCACTGCTTTGTTGGAGAGGTCATCTAGGAGAGATGATGATCAGGAGCCTCTGGTCCCCAGTAGTGACCTGCCTCCACATCAACATCCCAGGATGCTTCTTTCCGGTCCAGGGGGGACCTGGCTTGGCAGTTGGGTCTGGACTGTTCTCATGAGGCACAGGGTCAAGACTGATTTGCATATGGCTGGGTCTAAACTTGGGTGGAACGGTGAGCAAAAGAACAATGGATTTGTATTGTATTGTATTGTAAGGGGAATTTATAAAGCGCGCTGACACCATGGGTTTCCTGGCGCTGGCAGACAACTGGGGGACTGGGAGGGTTTAGCCAGATTGAGGGAAGAGCCAAGTTTTTAGGGATTTACGGAAGAGGGTAAGGGAATTGGAGGTTTTAAGAGAGAGGGGGAAGGAATTCCAGAGTTTGGGGGCCAGAAATGCAAATCTCCGGCCTCCGGATCTGCAGAGTTTGACAGGGGGAGTAAGAGGTGCAGATGAGAGGATCTCAGGTTCCGAGAGGGGCTGTAGGTCCTGATGAGAGATTTCAAAAAAACAGGACAGGAACCAGATAAGGATTTAAAGGTGAGGCAGCCGATCTTAAAGGCTGCCCTCGAGATGACTGGGAGCCAGTGCAGTTTTAGAAGGAGGGGTTTGGCGGATTGCCATTTCGGAATCCCAAAGGCCAATCTCGCCGCTTGATTCTGAACGAATTGTAGTCTGCAGAGAGATGTTTTGGGCAGACCATGATAGATAGCATTCAAAAAATCTAAGCGGGAGAGGACAAGGGCCATGATTACTTGCAGGAGAGCTTCAGGAGTGAGGAGATAAGCCACCTTCCTGATCCTGCGCAGCTGGAACATGCAGGAGGAGACAACTGTCCCCACCTGGGGCCCGAGGGAGAGACCGGAGTCAATAGTGATCCCTAGGCTTTTTACCGAGGCCACAGGGGTGGGGGGAAGGCCAAGTTCTGCCGGCCAAAAATGCGGACCCCAGTGGGTAGAGCTCTTGCCAGGGAGAAGAAGCTCCGTCTTTCCGGGATTCAGCTTAAGCTGATTTTGGCACATCCACGATAGGATGTGGGACATAACTGCCTGAAAGTTGGGAATAGCAGAGGGGGAATCAAGAGGGAAGATGAGTTGCAGGTCGTCCGCGTAATTGAAAACGGTGACGTCCCACTGCCTCAAGGAAAAGAGAAGGGGTCGAAGATAAAGATTGAAAGGAAGGGGGGACAGAGAGGAGCCCTGAGGGACCCCGCAGGGCAAGTGCTCCCGAGGAGCTCTAAAAGTGCCCAGGCTAAGGGTCTGAGACCTCCCGGTCAGGAAGGATTTGACCCATGCCAACGCCAGGCCCTGGATGCCAGCTTGCTCGACACGGTGGAGAAGGATGTTGTGGTCCACCGTGTCGAAGGCAGCAGACAGATCTAATAAAACCAGGGCCTGGGGGGTACCCTTGTCAGCACCGTCTCTCAGGGCATCCAGCACAGCCAAGATGACAGTCTCCGTAGAGTGGCCGGGTCTGAAGCCGGCCTGGTTAGTCTCAAGAAAGGTGGAGTTCTCAATAAACTGTGAGAGGCAGGTGGTGACATGGGCTTCCAAAATTTTGGAGAAAAAAGGCAGGAGAGAGATGGGGCGGTAATTCGGCGGGATCAGCCCCAGGCTTCTTCAGTAGAGGCACCAACACGGCCTCCTTGAAGGAGCGGGGTACCGTACCGGACGACAGAGAAGAATTCAGCAGGGGAAGGATACAATCAGGTAAAGAGTGGCAGATATTTCGTAATATGGTGGGGGGACAACAGTCGTCTGGGGATCCAGATTTAACGCGGGTGGCCAGTGTGGCCAAAGCGGTAGGGTCTAAGGGAGGGAAAAGTGTAAAAGAAAGAGCATTATGGGGGGGAGAAGCGGGGCCGGCGCCAGGGGGGGTAGTCGGAATGGTATCTTTGATCAAGGCAATTTTTTGGACAAAGTAAGTGCTCAGCGCGTTACATGATTCTTGTGTGGGGGCCTGAGTCGGAAGTGTCCTAGGATCGGAGGTAAATTCGTTGAGGATTTTAAAAATCTCCTTAGACTTGCAGGGGGCAGATAAAATTTTGTCTGAGGCATAAGCTTTTTTGGCGGCGGAAATGGCTGTTTTATACTCGTTCCGCGCAGCCACATATGCACTTCTGCTAGGTAAGCAGTAGTCTCTCCTCCACCTGCGCTCGAGTCGGCGGAGTTCTAACTGCAAAGTCTTAAGGTGAGGGGTAAACCATTTATGGGAATGACAGTGTCGGGATCGGGGAAACTTGGTTAAAGGTGCGAAAGTATCGCTGGCTATAGTGAGCCAGTCAGAAACTTGCCCCTGAAGCTCGTCAGTACTTGAGTCTGTGGGGAACAAGGGACGGGTGAGAGAGAGATGAGATAAGAGTTTGGAGGAGTCGGCGGCTCTCCACTTGCGTGCGGTACCGCCCTCCTGCAGTGGGGTCCTGATCTGGCCAACGGCCGAAAAGGTGGTGTCAATTAAGAAGTGATCGGACCACACACAAGGTGTTATGAATGGGCAGGAGGACTTGACCCCGTGAGCCCAGATGTGGTCAAGGATATGGCCACCGCTATGAGTGGCAGACCTGACTAGTTGTGTAAAATCCAAGCTCGAGAGGGCCTCGAACAGTTCGGTGGCATGGGGGCCGGCATCCTCATTCTGGAATTAGTAATTGAAATCCCCGACAATGATAGTACGGGGGGAAGAGGTGGCAAGATTGGTTAACTGTTCAATAAAGGAGGAGGGGAAGGAAGGCATGGGGTGGGTGGGACGGTAAAGTACCATAAGGGTGACAGCGCCTACCTCGGTCCCAAGACGGAGGACCAGGTTATCCACATCGGGGAGGGTCATATTGGCAGAGGCAATGATCTTAAGATTCTTCCGTATTACCGCTGCCACCCCTCCACCGGAGCGGCCTCCAGGTCGGTTGGTATTCAGCAGAAAGTAGTCAGGAGGTAGTGCAGCAAGGATGTCGGGGAGGGAGTCGTCAGTGAGCCAGGTCTCAGATAGTAAAAGGACATCTGGCTTCTCTGTCATAAGAAGATGGAAAATATCGGCTTGATGCCTGACCATGGAGCGAGTGTTGAGGTATAATACCCGGAGCTGCGACTCGGCAGGGACAGGAAGGGTGGAAGATGACGACGGCCCCAGCAAAGGGGAAGAGTGACCTGGGATCCCCAATAAGGAGATCCTGGTCCAGGTAGAGGGAGGTAGAGGGCAAGCAATGGTTTGTAGACTCATTAGAGTGGAGCAGGAATAAGAGATGGCAGAGGCAGCGTCCCTGGCCCCTGGGCCCGTCCGGCCGCGATTAACCCAGATCTCCTGACTGGGGGTGAATGTATGATTTATTCAGCATTCCGTCCATCATTTGTTTGCGCAGCACAATGTTAGGCTAGAGAAACATACTAACAATATACAGTGCAAACGGGTTATTGATTCAAATAAAGTTTGTCCATATTGAAGACAGGAACATGACACAGTTAATGCTTTTCCCAAAGGTACGTCGATGGCGTCTCAACACTTTACAACTTGTTATGTCATAGTCAGGACACTAAACATACTTTATAAGCAACCACACACGAAGCAGTCTGAAATGACACAAATTATACATAAAAACATGGGAGTGCACCAAGAAAACTAAAAACCAATCATTGGCAGGCGATGACGATTCACCATTACATCAAACATCCAATGTCTAAAGAACAAGAATGATGCAGAATGCTGAAAAAGAATCATTATTCATAGTACGCGCCATACATACTGGCTCAGCCAATGTATTACTCAAAGAAGGAGGAAAAAAGACCTGCGATTAAAAAAAACATCATCCATCAATAAGATAAAATCCAAGCGTGCAACCGAACTTAAAAAAATGACGTCACAAGTAAAAGAAATTCATGGAAAAAATGCCACTCACTAATTACATATAGCACTCCAAGCTCAGTATGAATTCTGGAAGCCCTGTGCTCCTTTTGGTACGTACATACAGCCAATTTTAGGCCATCACAGTTTAGATTTACCTAAAAAGCATATGTGTGGACTTCGGATCGGGAGGGAGTGGTGGTAACAGAACTACATGCAACCCCAATGCTCAATACACCAGGCTTACCAGGGACTGGGGCAGTTCCTCCTCGAGGACAGAGGAGCGTCGCCCCACCTGCTGCGAGCACAGCGGCTGCAGAAAACAAAAAAAGGTAATTGTCATTACCATTTATGTGCACGTCTTCTTCAAGATTGAGGGTGGAGGCGTTAGCATTCTGACTTGCAGGCAGGTCACAGTTGCCTAAAGTGCGCATGTCCGATTGCCCGGCTGGCTTCCAGCGACCAGCCAGATATGCGTATTCAGACCACAGCAAGTGTTAGCTGTATTAACAGCAGGTGGACTGCAGACACAGGCACCTAGTCTGAAACGGAACGCCACCTCAATCTGCTCCCACCAATCATGGGGCAACTCATGCTGAAAAATCCATGATAGCAGCTACACGATTGGTTACATTCACATACTCTCTTCCTGTATTCAAATTACACTGAAGAAGTACTGCATCTGCGCGCCGTTCCAAGTTTCATTGACTGGCAGTGTATAGGGAACTGTAATGGTGGAAAGCGACATCGGTAAGTGAAACTTTTGTTCTTCCGCGTTCACTAATTGATCTTCAATGTCCTGATTATTTTGCCAAGAGCTGCCTGGCGGGCAGTGAATGTAGTTGCTTGTTTCCTGGTGAAGCGCCGTTGCTGGAACTATGTATGCATTTTACCGTCATGGTTCGTGGGGGAGACGGAGTGTTCATCGTTGGGTCTTCTTCAGTGGGCTACAGGTCTGCTCTTCCCAGTGGAGGCGTTTTGTCCCAGTTGTTTATCAGCAGTGCCTAGATATTCCACAGTTGTATGAAACAGCTGAGTGCTAGGTCTCATTAGTGCCGCGCATTGTTGTGTGCAGTTTTGTGTGATTAACTGACATTACACTGGTTAGTGTGGCCTCTGCTGTGCTGCCGGGTAATGTTTCTGGAGTGGTCAATTTATGACGGATGCTGCTGAACAAGTTGATTATAACTTATTGTATGAGATGGAGTAGTACAGTTGCTGCCATTGCTTGGAATAGGTAATATCTGCACTTCCATCATTGCTTTTGGAGACTCACTAAAATAAATTAGTGAATACGATTGTAATGTCCCAGCAATTATATCACGCTCTGTCAAAGACCCTTTCTGCTACGCCTTACTTGATAGACCCTCGCGAATTTGGGTAGATGCAAACTATTTTTTAATGGGTTCAGTTGAAACATGGTGATATATAGTAAGTAAAAACAGAACCATGATTAGTTGCAGGACTATTGCAATAGCTCCGTGCCTTTATTATGATGTATATCAGGGCTTTAGCATACAGCAATTATTACAGCTGCGCATTAATTATCTTTAATTGCAGTGGCAACGTGTACGTCAAAGGTTGGCATCTTTACGGACCTGAATCAAAGCTCTCCTAAGGATTTCGTCAACCTCTTTACGAGAGGCTGCATATCCCTAAACAATTTACGATTGTTATGTTGCAGCTGATAGTGTGCATGATGAAAAAAATTAACAGTACAGAATATTATTATTTATTGCTTTCACTGATTGCGGCCAAGTAGTTTTCATTTCAAAATTTAAAATGATCTTTTGCCTTGCATACACTGTTGCTTCTGAGATTAAGGCTAAGAATCGCGTTACACAGTTATCACATTTGTGATTTAAATATAGTACTAGGTATTAATGATGAGAAACGTTACCCAAATTGAACGGTTCCCAGAAAACTAATGCAAATAGAGATGCATCCCACCAAACCTACTCTGTCTCCATGGCATGTTAGCCCCCATGATCCCCAAGACCTGCTCGACTAACCACTTTGTACTCACACTAGGCGCCACTGACCAGGGAACAAGCGTCCCGTGCCAGCAAAAAGTCAATCCAGGTGAATTCACTGAACTTTATTATTTTAGTGCAGTCAGTGGCATCCAAGAAGTTAATTCCTTGGGGAAAATATGAGGGTATCAGTTAAAGTGGCTTACAAAAATAATATAGAAGCCTTGCATAAATCCTCATGTTAAATATTCAAACTTACTGGGGAACTACATTCGCCACAGACTCTGGAAATGCCACGCTGTCAGGATGCATAAGGAATTGCAAAAAATGTCAGCATATAACTTTGCACTGATCCGTGCAAAAACAAAAGAAACTACCCATCGGTGTCCTTTACAATTGAAACCCATGGTTGGGATTCCCTGATAAAATTAAAATCAGTTAATCCAAAGCAAAAAATAACATTATTTAATAAACTAGTCAAAAAAAGATATTAGCAAACTTGTTCTTTAACTTACCCAATATCGCAACCCGACAAAAAAATGCATGCGCAGAGCTTAAACATTGTTAACCTGTAGAAGAGGCTCGAAATGACAATACAGTAAATTGCAAAAACTGCCATTTACATCGTAATCCATCATGCCCATATAGAATCTGGCCAGTGATTACATCGAAACTACAAATAAAGATTCAGGGTGAAATATAAACAAAGTTGTAATGTAACCATAATTTAAAAAAATCTATCAACTATGTGGATTTTTTTATTCCATGCACAGTTGTTACTGCATTTAACATTATATAATGTATCCCAAATAACAGGGTGATTTTCTTCACGCGATAACAAACCTCAATTTCAGAAACGTTACATATTGGTCATGTTGTTAATACAATGTAATATAGTAGATTGCAGATCTCAAAGCATACTAGCAAAATAGACAGTAATCAATAATTCAGTGTACAACTACAAATTGCATTCCTCCATTGTGTTTAGTCCTACATTTATACTGTCACATTTAAGGATCCAACTAGATGATGCTCTGTTAAGTATCATTTAAATGTCCCCACCACAAGGCAGCTTTTTTATTTGTTCAATAATCTGCCAGTTAATATCATTAGGTGAATAGTTAGATTCCAAAAAATGGGATACCAAAGGCGCAGAAAGGGTCTTACAACGTATGTAACTCTTATGTTGAGACAAGCCTGACTTAACCTTCTGTGTTGTTTGGCCCACATAAATTAAATTATAGGGGCATCAGACAGGGTAGACAACATTTTGTGCGTTGCAATTGGTATGATCCTTAAGATCGAAAGTAATGTTGCCATGAATGAACTGTTTTGTGTTAGAAGTGGAATGACACATTATGCATTTTCCACGTTTAAAGAGCCCCACAATCTTATCAAGGTTCCATGTTGAGGCCAGATCCAAGAAAGTATTTTTTGGTAAGCCAGCATGCACCAAATGATACGTAGACTGTTGCTCTTCTTAAACGAAAACAGCAGCAGATCATCGATGATACCGATTAATTGAACTAGAGGCCAATGTTTTGTGACGATCTTTGTTATGGTGTTGCTTTGTGTACAAAAGGTAACACAAACAGCCCACTCCTTCGGTTCTTGTGGGTGAGGAGTAGGCAAGAAGTCATGGTGGTTATACCAGGCTCTTTTTAAAGATCGCTTGATTAGCCTAGATGGATAGTCCCTATCCTCCAGTTTTTTGGCCATAATGTTTGCCTCTCGAAAGTTATCTTCCCTAAATTTGCAGTTTCTTTGGATTCAAAGAAATTGACCAAATGGAAGACCATCGTTTAAGCACTTTGGATGGCGACTCCTATATTAGAGTAAAGTGCTTCGGGCAGTTGGTTTTGTGCATAGTCTAGTTGCTAGCTTACACTCAAGGGACATGGTTGTTAGATCCAGAAAATCAACTGATTCATTATGCGAATGGGATGTAAAGCTCACATCCAAGGAGCAATTATGGAGCCATTCGAGGAAATTCACAAGGATGTCCTCTGGACATAAAAGATTTCATCAATATAACGCTTCCAATGGCGTATATTCTCAAAGAATGGATTAGTGAAGTAGTCATACATTTCTTTCTTTCAAAACTGCCCACAAACAGCATGGCAAACTTTGGGGCATAAAAAGCTCCCATTGAAGTCGCTTTAATCTGCAAATAATATCGACCATCAAACTCAAAATAATTCAGAGTTAGTGAATTTATCAGGAGATCAATAATGAACTCGTGGGGACAATCAACGGACCAGATCTTTTGTCCAGCACTTCGCTTATTACATCAATGCCTTCCAACTGAGGGAGGTTGGTGTAGAAAGACACAATATCCAAGCACGCCAACAGCTCCTCAGATGCATTAAAATGTACGTCCTCAATATCTTTTATCATGTCACTGCTGTCATTGACATAATTCTTAGTATCCTTTGCAAGGCCCCTAATAAAGATGTCAAAATACGGGCAAAGGGTCTCAAGTATAGAAAGACACACGGATATGATTGGCCTACCCAGGGGGAAGGATGTAGTATTGTGTATTTTTGTTTTTTTGTGTTCCATATAGAGGACTGGAGCCCTCAGAGTTTTGGAGTTCACATATTCAAATTCTTGTGAACTCACAAAGCAAAGACTTTTAGCTTTTGAAGTAGTGCACCTAATCATGTATTGAATATCAGGTAAGGGAGTTTAATTTATACAGAGAGTAATGGTTCCTATTTGAGAGTTATTGTTCGATTTCTGATTTATAAGATGTTACATTTTGAACGAGAATCCCACCACCCTTATCTGCAGGTTTTTTATCAAGTCTTTTCTATCTTTAATGGCCAACAATGTCTGTCTTTCCTCCAGGGTGATGATGTAGGGATATACTCAAATTTATTCTTGAGATGTGCAACTTTTTTCATAACCATAGTTTCAAATAAAAGAAGCTCAACTGGCATCTTTTTACTAGGTAGATTAAAGGAGGACAGCGGTCTCAATCTGGAAGGATTAAAAACTTTGGGAAAGCAATTGTCCAGAAAAAACGCTTTGAGTCACAGTTCAGTGCCTACAACAACACTGCTAGGTGGTATTGCAACAAGCACGGCAGAGTTGAATCTTGGGCTCTATGCGAGGAGGCACTGAATCTTTGGAACTGGCTGAATCATCATGGCATTTCCCTGATTCTGCTCCAAACGGGGGGATTTTTAAAAGCCAGGGTGGACGATCTTCCATCAATGGGAAGAACCATGGCTCAATCTCGTTGCCACCGCTGAGAACACGCATTGTCAGTACTTTTGCACACTGGAATTTTTCTGAGTTACATTCCGCCTAAAGTAGAGCACAGGACTCCTCTATGCCTTTGCAGTACAAAATCTTCTAACAGAAGGTTTGAAGAAGATCAGAAATGACCCCACCCAAGTCATCCTTGTGGCTATGGAATGGGCAAGAGAGTGTGGTATTTGGAACCACTGGCCATGAGCATCAGTCCTGTGATCCGGCTGGCACTTCAGAAGATTATTCTGTATTGCACTTCGACCTGCGGAATCTATACCTCCATGTAAGCAGATTGAGAAGCAGCAGCTGACTACATTCAATCTCCCTCCTTAAGTCTTGAATGTCATCCTTGAGGCCGCGCATTCTACAAAGTCTCTGTTAGCTGGGACACATTTTTGGCCTGGGGCAGCACGCACAATATGGACACATTGCAGGTGAAACTGTAGGATGGTATGCTGTTAGTTTGGTTTTCGGGCCAGCAAGGACTAGCAGTTGGGACAGTTAAAGGTTACCTGACGGCTTTTTCAGGTTTTTTGCGTTCACCAAACCAAAGGTCCTTGTTTAAATCAGCTGCTGTGATGGAATTTCTTAAAGGTTGTATCCACTTTTCCTCCTAAACCATTTGTGATGCCACATTGAGACCTTAATTTGGTCCTTACCTTCCTTATGTGTACTCTTTTGAGCCACTGCACAGCTGTTCTCTACATCAACTGACCCTGAAGATCCTCTTTTTCATCAAGCTAACCTCAGTTTGTTGCATAAATGAGCTTCAAGCTTTCTTAGTCCAACCGCTCCACGCCACCATCTTTCCAGACAGATTTGTGCTGAGGAATAGAGCAGCATTTCTCCCAAAAGTTGTGACTCCCTTTCACGTAGGAAAGTACATTACACTCCAGTTGTTCTTTGCTCCACCTCACCCCTCAAAAGAGGAGGAGAGACTCCATCACTTAGATCCCAAGAGAGCGTTCAATTTTTACAAATACCATTGGGTTGCCAATTAGCTCTTTGAAGAATTCTTTAGTGCAAAAACAAAGGTGAGAGTGAAGAAAGGGACTCTTTCAAGGTGGATAGTCCTCCGTATCAAGATCTCCTATGCACTGGCCAAGAGGCAGCCCTCTGAGGGGTTGAGGTTCCATTCCACAAGGGCCAAGGCTACTGCCACTACGCTGACATGAGGAGTGCTGTACTTGACATCTGTCAGGCTATGATGTAGCCGTCAGTACACATGTTTAGCAATAACTAAGAACTTGACAGCCAGGTCCATCGGAAAAGGCATTTTGCTCTACTGGACCTTCAGGACTTTTTGGTCTGAATTATTCCACAGAAGCACCACCCGGGGAGGAACTGCTATTGTATCTATTCTTAAGATGAAGAATCTGCAGTTAGAAGAATCCATCACAAAAAAAGTTAGTGACCTTTGGTAACGCTTTTTCTGGTGGATACTCTAAACACAGTTTTCCTGACTGCCTACCCACCTCCTCATTCAGAGGAATGGATTCTTTTCCATCTTAAAATCCTCCAAATTAGAGATCTGCACCCTGGAATTAACAATTGGTCTTTGGGCCTGGTGTCTGAGGGTGCTGACTGTTTGGCACCAGGGGATAGTCTAAAGGTGAGAATTCTGTAGAGGATAGAGTCTACACCATAAACAGCTTTACCGAAGGTAAGTACTTTGCACATTTTGCAAAGCATTTCTATAGTGAACTGCATGGCTTTCACAGCAAAGAACCTTAACTACTGAAAGACTGAACTGATTATATGTGTAAAATATATATTCTTATGTGGAAAAACGTTTCAGAAGCAATGGCCAATAAAGTCCAGCATCCAAGCATACTGGTATTGATGTCACTGCAGTTTTTCAACATCCATATTTTCATTCATTTGATAACTTTATTTCGGTCAAAGACCATAAAAGTGCAATAAGATATATACAGGCACGACAATAAAACCATAAATACAGTCAAGTTAAAAAGTTATTAAACGTTGAGTTATCAAAGAGAAAAGGTACAATAGATAATTATGGGCCATTATTTCATACTGGTGAAAAGAGTTCTTCTACGCCACATGCCATATAAAAAACGGGAAACAGCAAAAACAATGGGAGGGGCAGTATCATAAGTTAAAACTCTTGAAGCTTGTGCACATTGTCTAAAATCCAGATTTTTACACAGAGGAAGGATCCAGCATTTCCGAATTCCGCTGTATGCCGGGCAGAAAAAAAGATATGTACAATGTCTTCCCTCCAGTAGTTGGAAGCAGGGCAATTGGCCTCCGTCGAGTTTGTCCATCTGGATGTTAGTGCCCCTATCGGTATGGAGCCATGCCTCAGTGGGGTGTATAATTTTCTTGCAAGTGGAGGCTGTACCAGGTCCAAAAACACCTCCGTCATGGAATCAACTTTCATCAATAAAAACTCTGTGGACAGCCTGCCCAGGGAGGTCGAGCAATGTAGAGTTTTAAGGTTATGTGACCTTACAGCCGCCACTATTTGGGACATTTGCGTCCTCGCGCAGCTGTCTTCAGGTGCATCCCAAAGTTGTGGCATACCAATCTGATGGAAGAAAGCCTTAACATGGGCCAGCCTGGGTATATTCTTATGCTTTAGCTGTCCCCAGATTGCAGTGAACTCTGTTATAAAAGGTACAAGCTCCGGCACGGACCAGAGCCTTCTCCAATAGAGCACAGGTCGTGCAGCTGCCAGTTCGTCGATAGGTTCCAAACCTAGGTCTAGGCGTAGTGGTATGAGGGGAGTGCTTTGGGGGTGGGCAACCAGGTGTCGCATGAATGCCTGTTCAACCCTCAATAACTCATGTACTTTCGTGTGTACCCAGAGTTCTGCAGCATACAAAGCTGCCGAACTGACCTGTGTTTTGTATATCTCAAGGGCAGGAGTGACAGGTTTAAAGGTCGAAGCTCTATGGAATCTACCTATGCCTCCCATAATCTGAGCCAGTCTCAGGGATGATTTTGAGATTTGGTGATCCCAAGTGAAATGCTCAGTCAATGTGACCCCCAGGTATACAAAAGTCTTGACTCGCTCCAGGGGAGTTCCGTTCAGTGTGGGATTTGGGCAGGTGTGCCTCGGGGGATTGAAGATCATGAACTTGGTTTTCTCCAAGTTGACCTCCAGCCCCCGTGAGGCGCAGAAGGACACAAACCCGTCCAGAACCCGCTGGATGCCTGTTAATGTTCGCGATAACAGAGTGTTGTCCGCGAACATCAGAGCAGGCACCCTACCAGTGGCCAGGCGGGGAGCATCGTTATCCCTACCACCATTGAGTACATCTATCAGACCATTAACATACAGGCTAAAGAGGGTGGGGGCCAGTACACAACCCTGGCGCACACCCCGGGTAACGGGGAAGCGAGCTGATGATTCCCCGTTCCTCCCACACCTCACCTGAGCAAAATTCCCTGTGTGAAGTCTGATAAGGGCATCTAGTAAATAGGGAGGGAGACCAAGCTCCTCCAAGACCGTCCAGAGCCTCTCCCTGGGAACCAGATCGAATGCGGCCCGCAGGTCCACAAAGACAAGGTAGAGGCTGCCACCCTCTACTCTTGCAGTTTTCCAGTATAGGACCTGGAGTCGGAAGATCTGGTCCATGGTCGAGACCCCTGATCTAAATCGGCTTGGAGGGTGGTCAAGATTTTATTCTCCTCCATCCAGCCCAATAGTCTATCAAGTAGGATTCGCCCCATCAGCTTCTGGGTGGTGTCAACTAAGCTGATTGGTCTATAGTTGGATGGGGCGAGCGGGCAACCCTTTTTGAAGATTGGAACAATCTCGGCTCCAAGCCAGGTCTCGGGCAATGCGGAACCCTGTAGGACCGCTTTGAACAAGATCATCAGGTATGGAGCCCAGATTTTTGGTTGCGAACGGAAAAGATCTCCCGGAAGCCTGTCAAGGCCGGGAGCTTTGTTCGGGAGCAATCTCTCGATTGCCGATTCAACTTCCTTAAGGGAGATAGAATCGAGATTAATGGTGGTGATCCTCTCATGGGCACCCAATTGTCCCATCCGGTCTCCAGGGTCCAAGGTCGTCTATGCTCGTGCGGGGGGTCTAGGGCCACAGGAACCTCAGGGGCTAGCAGGGTATCCTGGCTTTTACAATAGGAAACCCCGGGCCCCCAGACCCACGGCAGTCGATGCTCGTGCGGGAGATCTGGGGCCGTGGGAGTCCCAGGTACAAGCATAGAGGCCTGGTTTTTACGGAGGGAAGCCCCGGACCCCCAGACCCCCGGCAGTCTATGCTCGTGCGGGGGTCTGGGGGAACCCCAGGAAATGGCATAATGTCCTGACTTATACAAACGGAAACCCCGGGCCCCCAGACCGCCGGCAGTCGATGCTCGTGCGGGGGGTCTTGGGCCGTAGGAGTCCCAGGAGCTGGCATGGTGTCCTGGTTGTTACGGGAGGAAGCCCCGAGACCCGGGGTCCCCAGCAGTCGATGCTCGTGCCGGAGATCCCAGACCGTACAGGTCCGTAGGGGCGAGATCACTCTAAACAAATTGTCCCGACCTTGGCACACGAGTGTCCCCAACTCAGGACTAGTGTAAAGTGACTTAAAATGCATCTCCCAGACTATTGGAGCGATGTTCGAGACCCCACCGTCTCGCTCACCACCTGCAGAGGAAGTAACAATGGCCCAGAAGGTCTTAGAATCTTTTAGGAGGAATGCCCGTCTCATCTCATCCCATCTGGATTCCTCCCACTCACTCTTGGCCCTGATGAGTTCCTTCTTGTAAAGCAGTCTTGAGGCTTGGATTTTTAAGGTATCCTTAGATTTAATTGCTGTAAGAAGGTCTTTCTTGGATTTCTTACAGGCATGATCATGCCAGGGGTGTGTTTTAGTCCTGCGTGGCTTCGTCCCACTGGCACGATAAAATACATCCCCTAGGCTCAGAACTAACTTTCTGTGGGATTCTATAATCTGCCCATGGGAAGTAGCGCTCCCCATGTCACTTATAAGTGGGGTAGTAATCTGGTAGATTTCTGCAAGACGACTTGGAGAGTCCGCACATAAAGGCCATTTAACCCTTCTCCTATTGTTAGATATAATATAGGATGGCACTACCATGTTGTGGCTAGGGTCGGGGTTAGTTAGTCCAAATGATCCAGGCTTAAGCGTCAGGACCAGCGCGTTGTGGTCGCTGTCGTGCCTTGGAATGACCTTAAAGTCTTTTAACCTGTCCCAATGCTTGGCTTCCAACATGAGATAGTCAATGGTGGAAATACGATTAGTCCGATTATATGTAGGTAAGCCGGAACTATCGTTGTTTGCCCTTCCATTGCATGCCCGCAGGGACATTGCAAGGGTCAGGGATTTGATTTGTAAAACTAGCGAGGTCCAGGCCTTTACCGGGGCAATCCTTGGGGCAGGAATATGCCAGAGCAGATCAACCTCATCCTCGTCGCACAACTCGGATCCACCCAGGGGCTCAAACTGGCAGTTAAAATCGCCACCAAGGATTATCGAAGTTGTCGGGTCAAGTGTTTGGAGAAAAGGAGCGAGCGCTTTAATAGTGCTCGATTCCTTTCCATTCGCAGTGGGCCTTGAGTAAATATTTATAATAGCCACACGGGATTTATGAATGGTTTTAAGTAAGACACATTGTATATTGAGTGATTTTGTATCCACATGGGTAGCCTGTGCACCTAGGTGTGCGCCTACCCATATGGATAGGCCGCCTGAAGGACGACCCTTCCCCCCAGAAACTGCGTAGATGTCATAGGTGGCAAAGCCGGGACTAACACTCTCCTCTAAGGACCAAGTTTCTTGCAACAGGCAAATATCATGTGTGGCCATAAAAGAAGACCACCCTGAATCAAGTAGCTTACTCTTTAGCCCGGCTACATTCCATGAAAGGATTTTTATGCTTCCTTCCATGGCCTCTTTTGTGCCTTGCGCATCCCCTAGTTCTAAGGGGAGTCCCTGGCCCAGTCTCTGCTCTGCACAAGATCCCACCCTTGTCACTGCATTGGGAGCGAAATTCTCACCAGTGACCGTTGGTAGAGTCTTCTCCTTGGAACCAACCCCCTCCACTAGATTGCCGTTGTTAAGTTGTATTGGGGGAGTGCCTTTCGGGGTGAGTCAATCAACCTCCTCAAGGACACTAAACCTATTCCAGTGGGCTTGCAGAGGGTAGGTAGGAATAGTTGGAAAAATACCCTCCCCAAATGACTGCCAGTGGTGAATCCTATTAGGAGGCGAGTAGCGATTTCTAGTCAGTTGGGGTCTCCTATGAGAAGTCAGTTTGTGATTAGGGGTAGGATAGAAATAGGATAAGTGCAGAGGAAAAATTTGGGAATCTCTGTAGGAAGGGGCTTTACAGATGTGGTCCACGGTGGAGGAGTCCCTGAAATTAATAGTAACAACATCCCCTGCCACTGTTTTAGGGCCCCTTCCAATCCAATCTATTCTTCTCACTGCAAGTATTTCCCCCGAGATGTTTGGAGGCAAGGGTCTGTTGAGGTTCAACCACTGTACACACTTGTTATATAAGTCTGCCTCGTGTTCTCTTTTCCCCCCATTAAGGGCCGGGACACCCACTAAGACAACTACATATGGTTGGGCTTCCGGGGGCAGGTTTATTGACGGCAATTGGCTAGGGACTGCCTTGGGCACGGAAGGTCTTGGTAATGGTGCTGTGTTATTAGTTCCCACATTTTTGCCCTCTTTATGATGACGTCTAGTTTTGCCATTAGGGTCCCCTGCAGGAGGAATGGTGTGTCCTGATGTGATGGTAGTTGATGTGGGGGGAGGCACAGGGTTTAAAGGCTTAGCGGTGGTTGATGCTGGCCCTAAATTTTGGTTCAATACTACTGGGACAGTAGACTTGACTACTACAGAACATGGTGGCTTTGTAGAGGCACCTGCAGGTGTAGGGGGTGTCAATTTGCCTTGGGGATTTAATGTCTTTGTTATCCCTGGAGTTCTGTTATTTAAGATGGAAGTTAGTCTGTCCAGTTTTGACACCAGAGGTTTAATATGTGAGGCAATAGTTTGCTCCAGACTTGCCAGAAGATCAGCCACCATGTTGGTGACCCAACATGGTATCCCTGTAGATGGATGGAAGGTGTTATCAGACGGGGTCACCAGATTGTGATGGGCCTGCTTCTTTTTACCCGTACTTTTAGGGAAACTATCCTTTTTTGTCTTGGGACCAACTCTGCCAGATTTTAAATTAACCGCAGGGGGCGGGGAAGACAAGGTGCAGAGTTGGTCATCGCTGTTAGTAGGGGACCCTGCTAGGACCTGTACTAATTTGACATCTACTGAGGTCTCAGCTGGCAACTGCGCACAAGGCAGCTCAGCATAGGTAGATGTTAAATAAGAGTCCAAGATCGTGGGATCGTTCGCAATGACTGAGTAATCCTCACCACGGTCTTTGGAGCATGCTGTGGGTGGGAAGGATAATCTTCTTTCAGTGTGTTCAATTGCATTGGCCACCACCCCTATAGTTTGTTGTAGCATTTTATCAATGGCCGTCAATGTGGGCAGGGGCTGTGGTAATGTGGCCTGAAGTCTGGTGTTTGGGCGGTATGCAGTTAATCTAGATTTCCTACCCAAAGGGCTCATATTTGCTAAGGAATGGTGGCTCAGCTAACAACAATAACGAGTCCTACAGAAATCAGAGTATGTACTCTCAGTCCAGCGATAGCCCAGTAGATCAGTGAGCGATAACTAGAAAGCAAAATGCTCCAAGAAACAGTACCTTTATAGTAGGTGTCGAAACCATGCAAACTGGGTTTTCGCTGATAAGGGGGATGGCCCGTCCCGTCCCTCGTCGTCCCCGGACGGCCACAGACGGCCCGCCCTCTGCCCAGGCTCAGCCCGGCGTCGCCCGCGCGCGTGCCGCGACGGCTCTCACTGTCCTAAGAGCACCTCCGGGGGCGGGTCAGGGCCTGCGCGACTTCCTCTGGCACTGGGGCCGCTGGGGGATGTAGTCCCCGTTCCTCTGAGCCGCGATGTCCAGGCGGCGGTCAGAGGAAGCGTCAGGAGTGCTGGCAGGCTGGGGAAAGCAGCAGGATTCGCCTGGACGGGGAGCACTGGTCCTCAGCTCCCCCCACAACAGCCCAGGTTCGTTAGACTATGGCCCCCGCTCCCCCGGGGCTCTCACTGTCCTAAGAGCACCTCCGGGGGCGGGTCAGGGCGTGCGCGACTTCCTCTGGCGCTTGGGCCGCTGGGGGATGTAGTCCCCGTCCCTTTGAGCCGCGATGTCCAGGCGGCAGTCAGAGGAAGCGTCAGGAGTGCTGGCAGGCTGGGGAAAGCAGCAGGATTCGCCTGGACGGGGAGCACTGGTCCTCAGCTCCCCCCACAACAGCCCAGGTTCGTTAGACTATGGCCCCCCATAGTCATAGGACACAGCATCACTGCATTTCCATGAGGAAAACAAAACAAAACAAATCATGAGTGAAATGTCTGAATAAATCCCAGCAACTTGTAAAGGCTTGGGCTGCATTGCTGTTCATTGTGTTTTTTTGCCCACCTTATCACCTCGGACAGGAACCAACCATTTGCAAAGAGACTTGGCCCTGGTCCGAAAAGAACATTCCAGCCTGTAATGCCAGGCCAGGTACACTCTGAACAGGAAAACAAGACATTACAGACTGCTTTTGGCTTGGTTAGGCCTCATCAGTGAGGTACAGCTTGAGTCCAGTGGGACAGTCAGATAGATGGTATTCTGAGCATACCTGCTGCACTGGGGAAAACTAAAAATTGGTGAGTTAAATGTTTGAATTAATCTCAGCAACTGGTAATTGCTTAGGTCTGCATTCCAGTCCACTGTTCTATTGACCAACATGCCACATTAAAACAGGAACTAGCCATTTTCTAATCAGCCTTGGTCATGTTCCAAGAGAAATAGGCCATCCCAAATTGCTAGGCAAAGTCCCCTTTGAAAAGGAACAGAACCAACACCAGACTGGATTCAACCTAATTAGGCCTTCTGACCACAGATCAAGATTACCCTTGCAATCATTAGAGAAGACTCCGGGGACTGGGTCTTGCTGCGCGGTCTAAGTCGGAGGAGGAAATAGGCCTGGAAATAACATACAATGTGGACATTTTGATATATGTAAACAGGCATGGAGTCCCCCAGCTGCAGACTACATATAATCCATTATACAATATTGCAGCATTCATACTACACCCCTCTAGCTTTGTTAAGATTTGATCTCTGCAAGGACTCCAGCTGTGCTAGATACAGTTAAAGGGGAGCAAACATTTTGCACTCGACCTAGTCATGTAGTGAAATCCAATCTTACTAGGCAGAGGTACTTATGGCATATCCACAATGATTGGCCACAATGTGACCAGAGATAGCAGGGCTGGTGTGGGTATTGGGAATCCGTGTCACACGTACGCTACACAGCCCTAGCATTTTTACAGGCAAAGAGATTGGTAACATGATTTTGGGGACAAGGGAGATAACCCAAATATAAGAGCTGAAGTGAATCCCTACTATACTGTGACAAACAGAGAGCAGCGTGCAACGTAAAGATGCAAATATCACTATGCTAGCCAATGTAGGTAAAAGGACTTTAAGTATGATGGCATAGATATTATTTTCTCATACTACAAAAGTTTGAAGGGAGTATAGTACTGAAAATTAGATGGATCTCTGCTGGGATGTGTTTTACCTATGTGGAACCAGCGTGTGATAACTATCTTCTTTTTTGTATTGCATAATTAAGTTCAATAAATATTTTTCAAAAAATAGGACCGCCTGCCACCAGATAATGCTGGACCTCTCAACTTCCTTCAACACAGTTTACAATCCACTCTCATTCATACCCTAAAGACTCAAATGAGATTCAATGAAAAAATTCTTCAGGGGGGCGTGGCCAAGATGGCGACCTGACCAGACGTCCTTCCATCGGCCCTGAACCCCATATCACTCTATCATTAGCAGAATACCCCCTCAAAACTCACCGATTCCACCTTCCCGCGTTTGGTGACACGGCGAGAAGCGCTTGCCAAGCTCCTGGCTAGGAAAATGATAGCCGGAACCCCTTTCTGATCCTCCACGGCGCACCGGGCGAGGGGCGACTGTCATGGCGGCGACTGCCTGAAACACCCTGTGTGTCAGACCGTTGTCCCGCATCCGACCGGAGAACAGTGGGGTGCAACGGCGTTCCTGGAGGCAGAGACCAGAGCCCAGCATTGGCGGTCGGTCCTTGAGGCGCTGGGGTCCACCGGACGCTGTAACCAGTGGTGACCTGGCCTTCCCGAGCCCACCCGACCTTGGGGTGAAGCCTACGGCCTCAGGACTGGCCCAGCTTTGAGAGGAACTCTGCTGACCGCCGCTACCTTGGGCGAGAACCCCCAGCTGTATGCCCGACTGGTGTGGCTGGTCTGCGGAGCACCGTACTCAGCGGTGACTGGTGTAGGAGCATTGTATGTCCGACGGAGGTGAGAAGCGGGCGGTCGCCAAAATTGAGCCCCCGGCTTTGGGCCTACCCCCGGTGCCAGATAGAACCACGCCTACCGCGCGGATCCAGGAGCCGGACTCCGGGGGGAGGGCGAGAGACTTTTTCAATCCGAGGCAGACCTCCCCCCGGCGTGTGCGGCCCTGAGGGACGGCGGTGGACAGAGAGGCCTGCGCACGCGGCACAGGGGGCCTTTCAAATTTAATCCCTGGCGCTGGGCCTAGACTAACATCGGCAGGGACGGGCTCTCGGCCTGCACGTCTGGGGACTGGACCCTCCCTGCGGGCCCTACGACACCCGTACACCCAGTGCCTGGGGGCCCTGTGGCTGCTGGGCCGGGGGGCCTTACCCTTCGCCGTTGGCGTCCCAGACCGGCCTTGGAGTGGAACGTCCGGGCACCGCCGACACTGAGGAGGGGCTCGGGATTCTCCATAGTGACTGCACACGGTGCGGGCCTCACCGTGGACTGCATCCCGACTAACCACCCCACAGCGGCCCTGATCCCGGAAGCCCGGGCATAGAGGAGACGCCGGCTGGCTCTTCTCGGGGGTCGGCTGTCCCTCTCTAGTGGACTAAGGCACTGAAAGAGACTGGGCTGCGCTGCAGCGGCCCCCCTGAAGGACACAGGGCCCCACGGTCCTCGAAATCCCTGAACCCGGCAGCGGTATGGCTAGCGGGGGGCGCAAGGGCAATCGCACAATAACCGACATGCTCAGCAAAAACGTCCTTAAAGGGGGGAAAACACAGGCGCCCCCCTCGCCAACGACCGACGCCACTGGACAACATCGAGAGGAAGGAGAGGCGCCCATTATGAGGTCCTTCCTGGAATCCCTTTTTAATACCCTGCGGGTAGACTTCCAAGCACTGAAGCAGGACTTGGCTGGGGAGCAGCGAGAACTGCACATGGACATTGACAGACTGGGAGAGCGAGTGGCTGCAGTGAAAGACGCTGCCCATACCCGCAGTACAGAGCTAGCTCACCTTCAGCAAGAGGTCCTCCGCCTTCAGGAACAACAGGTGGACCTACAGGCATACGCGGAGGACCTCGAGAACCGCTCCCGGAGGAACAACATTCGGGTTCTGGGTGTGCCGTCATAGGCGGAGGGGAATAGCATCACTTGCTACATACAGGACCTCTTCAGAGACATACTTGGGGAACCACCTGAATTTGTCATCCGCATCGACCGTGCACACAGAGTGGGCCTGACGAGGCGTGCACCGGCCCCAACACCGGACATCCTAGCATACCTCCCAGATTTCCCCCTGAAGGAGCGGATTCTACAGGTAGCCCGCCAGAAACAGCCTCTGCAGTTCCGGGGCACTCCATCGCCCTGTTCCAGGACTTATCGGCCATCACGTTGCAGAAGAGACGATTTTCAAAGTGGTCACGACATTTCTATGCGACAATAAGGTGCCATA
The DNA here is from genome assembly GCF_964261635.1 of Lissotriton helveticus. Taxonomy (NCBI): domain Eukaryota; kingdom Metazoa; phylum Chordata; class Amphibia; order Caudata; family Salamandridae; genus Lissotriton; species Lissotriton helveticus. The sequence goes on from NC_136063.1 coordinate 2,027,018,540, forward strand.
CCTCTGGGGTCATCCCTTTCGCCTTGTCTTCAAATGGCAGGGGTCCTTGCACCAACTCCGCTCTCTTAGTGACACATGCGCTCTATTGAAAATCGGATGGGCCCGCACAGCAATCCCGCGAGGGCTGGCAGCAAGTTCGGCGACGACGCTAACCGAGGGTGCCCCTCAAACCTGATCCGGAGACAATGGCCCAGGAGCAAGCAGCGGCCATCCAGGAGGTGGTCAAGGACACCACAGCTGCACCCTAAGAGGCCTCGAATTTGGGGGGACATCTTTAACACTTTGCCTTGACGGGTGGGAAGGGCCGGGGAGCCAGAGGGGTTGCCACTGCCGCGGTTCCTCACATGATGACATGCTACGGACCTGGACTTCGTTCTAACAGGCCCGAGACTATGGTTTGCATTTGGGTTTTTCAAGTTGGGGTAGGGGTGGGGGGATGGAGGTTGGAGTTGGGGGAGAGGGCTGAGGATTCTGAAGTTGGGGTTAAGGTGGGCACCGGGAGGGGTGGGGGGAGTTTGGGGAGGGGGTGGGTCGTCCAGTGCTCTGTGCAGGTCTCAGATACAGGGGGTACAAGCCCACGCCAAACACTGCTCAGGCAGGGAAACAGCGTTCTAGTCTTCACTGTCCCACATGCCACCTACAACTTTTAAGATCCCGACCCTTAACGTTCGGGTCTTAAACAATCCAGTAAAACGGCGCGCGATACTGTCCCACTTAGAAAGCACCTAAGTAGATATTTGCTTATTACAAGAAACTCATCTGCTACTCCGCGACTGCCACCGACTCCGTTCACACAAGTTCCCGACTCAACTCTTTTCTTCTGGTAACAACAAGACAGCAGGTGTGGCAATTCTGGTAGCACGGCATGCGTAGAACTGAAGGGGAGGCTGCTGGCATACCAATTTTGGATAGGGGGCCTCACGTTTACGGTTGGGTCCCTATATAGCCCTAACGAGAACCAGGAACACTTTTTGCACTCGGCCTTGGCAGACATTACAGGCAAGTCGGATAGACACATCGTCCTTGGGGGGGACTTCAACATGGTCTTCGACACTGTCCTGGACAGGTCCGCCCAGCGCACCCCCCAAACTGGTACGTTCTCGTCCGAGTTTAGGGACCGGTTGGCGGACCTTGATCTTCACGATCTCTGGCGTCGTTCACATCCCCAGGATAGGGAATATTCGTACTACTCCAATGCGCATAAAACGTACGCCAGACTGGACAATCTCATGGTCACGGGGCCTGTGTGCGCCTTAGCCACCACGACGGAGATAGGAGTTATCTCCCTGTCTGACCATGCGCCAGTATCTACCACAATCCAGCTGCCACTGATATCATACCCCCCCAGGGTCTGGCGTCTCAGAGACACTTTATTGCACAAAAAAGCGGTGGTGACACGCATCCAGGACACTATCCGCGGCTCCCTATCCCACAATGCCAACACTGATACCTCCTTAGCAACCCAATGGGCAGCCATGAAGACTGAAATCAGGGGAGAATTTCTGGCCCTTTCCTCTGCCGAAAATAAGGACCGGCAATGCAAACGAGATGAGCTCACACAGCGGGTGCGCGAACTCGAACACATGCATCAACGCACGGGAGCTCCCAGAATCTGGAAGCAACTTAAAGTGGCGAGGAAACTCCTAGCAGCCCTGGCCATGGACCGGGAGGAGTACGCAGCACTGCGATTGCGGCACGCCTACTATACTGGAGGGGACAAATGTGGCCGTCTCCTAGCGAATAGGCTTCGGGTTGCGCGCCAACGGCACCTGGTGAAGGAGCTCTCTGGGCCAGACGGGGCCATGGTCACGGAGGATGCCCAAATCGCAGACACCTTCCGCAGCTTCTATGCGGCTCTTTACACAGGTAGCCCTCTGGACGACCTAGCAGTAGTGGAATATTTAAAACCGGTCGCTCTCCCCTCCCTGACTCCATCACAGGCGGAATACCTAGACAGGGATATCCACATAGAGGAAGTGATCTCCGCCATTTCCAAACTCAAACATGGGAAGGCTCCAGGGACAGACGGTTACACGTCCCTCTTTTACAAAACATTTTGCACGACGCTGGCACCGATTCTCACTCGCCTCTTCAATTCCTTTTCAGCACCGGGCGCCATTCCACCTGACCTCCTGCGGGCGTCCCTTACAGTCATCCCCAAGCCGGGAAAAGACAGAACCAAGTGCGGCTCCTATAGGCCGATATCACTCCTGAATGTGGATCTTAAGTTATATACCGGGATCCTGGCAGCTCCACTGGCCCCCCACCTGCCGGGACTCATAGATCCGGACCAGGCGGGGTTTATTCCCGGACGACAGACGGTGGACAACATCAAACGAATCGTCCATCTCATAGAAAAAGCCTCCCTGATCCCTGGGGAGAGGTTGATGCTGGCGGTGGACACTGAAAAGGCATTTGACCGAGTACACTGGCCATACTTAGAAAAGGTCCTAACGAAAGTCGGTATTGGGGAAAAATGTAGCTCTCTCGTATTTAATTGTTACAAATTCCCCACGGCAGTGGTACGCGTGAATGGTTACAGCTCGCAGAGCTTCTCCATCGAGAGGGGCACGAGACAGGGGTGCCTGCTGTCGCCCCTACTCTTTGCCTTATATATGGAGCCATTCGCCCAGAGAATCCACCAGACCCCAGCGGCAACGGGGGTGAAGTTTGGCGGTTTCACCCACATTATCAGTCTCTACGCAGACGACGTCATACTGTCGCTAGAGAATCCGCGAACGGCCCTCCTGGCCTGTATCGCGGAGATAGATACCTTCGCAAAAGTTGCGGGATTCAAAATGAACTTAGATAAATCCATAGCCCTGGATCTGTCCCTTGCTCCCGCCACCAGAACTTTCTTGCAGGACCTCTTCCCTCTACAATGGTCGTCAGACCTCGTGCCGTATCTGGGGATCCAGCTGGCCCCTACTTTGCCGGCCATGGTGAGGGCCAACTATGCCACACTCCATGGGAAGATACAAGAGGAGTTGAGACGTTGGAGACACGGCACCCTTTCTTGGCTGGGTAGAATTGCCGCAGTCAAAATGACCGTCCTCCCCCAGATTCTCTATCTATTTAGAGCGCTACCACTACAGCCGCCTGTGGACTGGATTCAGCAAACGCAGGCAGATCTTTCGCGCTTCATCTGGCAAGGTCGGAAACCCAGACTAAAGAGGACACTGTCCACTCTGGCTCCAGAGGCCGGGGGACTGGGAATACCGGATCTGCACAAATACTTTCAGGCAGCACAACTACGCTATCTGGTAGAATGGAGCAAGTGGGAGTCGGACAAACACTGGCTCTTCCAGGACCAGGCAGTAGCAGCGCGCCCACTCCAGGAAATACCCTTCCTACGCAAAGCCCACTGGTCCGCTAACCTATGCGCTTCCTTTGTCACGAGAGTTCCCCTGAGGGTGTGGGACGCCACTAACACCGTACACGAGCTCACCACTTTCCCTTCACCACTTACACCACTGGTCGATAACCCAGATTTCACTCCGGGGCTAGACAAGGGAGCCTTTACACACTGGCGACCCGCAGGGTGTCGTTTCCTCTACCATATATATGGTCCGGACGGCATCATCCCCTTCCCACTCTTTAGACAGGAATACACATTACCAGAGACGGAACGGCTGCACTACATGCAGGTCCGTCACTGGGCGCTGCACCCCCAAGTGAGGGAGACGGCTGACAGGAAACTCCTACCCTATGAACAGTGGCTTGTATCCCGCACTTCAGACGCCAAACTTATATCCGATCTTTACAGATTCTTGCAGCCACCATCCACGCACCTCCATAACTCAGGCCGGGAATGCTGGGAACGGGAACTGGGTAGCCAGTTGAGTCATAAAGAATGGACCAGATTTCATACAGAGCTAGACACTCAGTATACCACATAGGGCTAACGGAAACACTGACCAAGGTATCTACATACTGGTATTATCCCCGGAACCAATACATGAGATGGACCGCAGCAAGACCAAAACCTGTTGGCAGGAATGTGGGCAGGTAGGCACATTAACACACATCTTGTGGGACTGTCTGCTTTTACACTCTTAATGGAAACAGGTGATAGATGACATTGACGCCCATTTTAAGTCCGAACTGCCCCGCTTCCCCGCCTACATTCTACTGGGGCTCCCTAACCGATTGACATACCCCTTGTGCTCCCGTAGGGGACGTCAGATTGCTTTCGCCCTGGGCTCTGCGGTGCAGAATATCCTTACACATTGGCGCACCACTACGATCCCTTCACTTACGGGGTGGTTACATAGGCTATGGCATGTGCTGGGGATGGAGAAGTTGTCACTTACCTTAGCTGGAAATATAGATCAGTTTGATGAACTTTGGCAGCCATTCCACTCCCTGTTGGTCACTGAATTTAAGGAAATCACCTGCCCGAGGTATCTTCGACTATTACGGCTCACTGCACCTGAAGTGGGGGTCCCTAAACTGGCCCCGAATGGGAGGTCCTTCCGAGGTGGTGGCGGGGAGATTCGAGGTGGGATAGGCCTGAGCACTGGACGGAGGGAGGGGGGGGGGGGGGGGTTGGAGGGGCTGGTCAGTTTGGGGTTTGGGGGGGTCTTTTCAGAGGGATTTTTTTCCACTATTGCAGCTCTGCCTATACTGATATAATTCTGCTAGCTGGATTACTTTGGGAATGTCATCAGGAGGGCTTTCGAGCTCCACACGCGCTTCTATCCATCGCAGACCCACATATCACATGCAATGTATGTTCTGTTTTTCTGTGCTGCTTCAATAAAAATGGTTTAAACCTAAAAAACTCTTCATTGGATCTTCTGCCACCTTTCCAACCAACAGAAGATCCCTCTCATATGTGAAATTCCCCAGGGTTCCATCTTGTCCTAAGATATCTTCAACCTCTACATGGATCCCCTTGGGACTCTTCTAATGAGTAACAGCATCAAAATCTACCAAGACGATGCACAATTCGATTGAAGATCACCTCTCTCCCAGACATTCATTGCCTCAGTCACTGCCTGCAGCTCAGCCAGCCAGAGGTCAAATAATTACCTGAAGCTCAGCAGTAGCAACTAAACACAATTTCTATTATTCACGAAGAACTAAAAGTAACAAGTAGTCCAAACCTGTCTAAATAACAGAAAGTTTTACAGATTTCAACCTCAACTTTCATCCAATGCCAAGTCACAAAGAATTAACCTGGACACAAACCTCATCCCCAAGGAAAGCATTGCAAAAAAAAAGCAAAATGGCTTGGTTCCAGCTCTCTCTATTAAATAAATCTGTTCCACCAGAATAAAAGTAATTTCAGAAAGCAACTGCAGGAGTGCTTTTCAAGCCATCATAATCATTTTAGAATGGTTACAACAAACTACTTGATAGACTTCTAGACTCTCCATACCCCCTGCACCGCATTCTACACGCTGCAGTACAACTCATCAAAATCCTGAAGAAATACGATCACATTATACCCTGACCCTGATGGAACATTGACATGCATCACCTTCAAAGCCAGCAGCATCACCCCCATTATGAATGGCACTCTTGGCTAGCTGGCAGACAGGGCTCACATCCTTTGATGACATTCACACACCTGCAGCCAGGGTACCAGTGGACTGCGAGCTGGAAATGTGCAAAAAAGAAAAAAGAGAAAAGGTTTTCTCTGTCTACACACAAAGTATCTGGACGTACATGGTCCCTGTATGCATCAGAACCCACACAGGCTATTCAATATTCTTTAAAAACTAATAAACAAGGCCGGGTAGCTATGCAGGGGCTACAAGATAATCTTAGGAAGGCAGAGGAAGAGTTAATAGGTGGTACAAGCGACAGTAGCCTAATCAGGAAAGAAGAAGTTGATAAACTGCAGAATCAAGTGGCAATCGTGAAAGCTCAGATATTGAATGTCTTCACTGAAAAAGCAATTAAAAAGCACCAGCCCAAAGGGAGAGGGTTTATGAAGTCAATGAGCAAATTAGACATCAGCTAGCAGTTCGTATGAGACAACAGGCCAACTCAAACTTAATCCGCGAAATTCAGGATCCCCAAGGGTCTCGGGTCGAGAACCCCAAACTCATAAGAGACGCTTTCTGGCGGTTCTATCAAGACCTACATTCTGGAACGGTGAAGGTTGATCAGACAAACATCGAGGACTACCTGGATAATTCCAGGCTTACTAAATTTGATATAAAAGATGCAAATAGCTTAGAGGAACTGCTCTCGGAGGGGGAAATCCTAAGGATAATTAAAAATCTACCTGGAGGGAAAGCTACTGGGTTAGATTGCATCTCATCAGAATTCTATGCTCTATTCCTAAACCAGATTAAAAATGTCCTGATTGACCTTATCACGCATATCTTCAAAGGAGGCACTCCACCAGAATCTTGGTCTCGGGCAAAAATAATCATCTTCCCCCCCCCCCCCCAAAAAAAGAAACCTCCTGAACAGCTTGGGTCATATCGCCCCATTACCCTCATCAACTCAGATTCTAAAATGTATGCGAAAGTCTTGGCCAATTAAATTGCCCCGTTAATTCACAAAGTATTTTCGCCAAGCCAGAGTGGCTTTATTCCTGGTATTTATTCATTTATTTATTTATTAGGTTTATAAAGTGCGACAGCTACCCGAAAGGGTTTCCCGGCGCTAGAAACAGGCAAAGCAACAAGGCACTAACAGATCAGGGGTTATTGGTTAAAGAGCCAGGTTTTGACCTGGTAGATCCACCATTAATCATATTCATCGGGTAATCACTCTGTTTGAAGGTATGGAGGTGGCAGGAGACCCTATTACGCTGGTTTTGCTTTACGCGGAAAAAGCGTTCGCTAGGGTCTCATGGCACTTCCTCTGGGCTGCAATGTCCAGAATTGGGCTTCAAGAGGGGTATATTCAGGCAGTTCAAAAACTGTATGTAAATCTTAGGGCTGTGGTGATGGTAAATGGCAATCTAACAGAAGATATAATAATATCACGCGGGACACGACAAGGCTGCCCGTGCTCTCCATTGCTCTTCGAAATTTATATAGATTAATTCATCAGGCGATTAGGAGAGGATAGAGCAATTAGACCGGTAATTTCAAAAGTTTTCCCACCAAAACGCTAGCCTATGCTATCGCTATTGTAACAGTCGATACAATTATGGCTATGCCGGCAAAAGAGAAAGAGGCAAAGCAGTTTGGAGAACTGTCTGGATATGCACTTAATCAGGGGAAAACCCAGATTGTTCTAAATAAAAATTGCGTGATGAGGGATGAACGGGTGGCGGAACAAGCAACTTATGTAGGCATCTGTATTACATCTGATCTCGAAAACCTGGTCAATGTCAACCTAAAACTGATAACCGCTGCAATACAGCAAGATCTTAAACGCCTAGATAATCTACACCTCTCTAATATAGGCAGATACGGTTGGTCTTCTTCCCCAATATTCAGTATCTACTTAGAGCAATCTGCTTAGAATTTCCGGCATCCTGGCTTAAAGCAATTGATCGTATGTTCTCCAGCTTCATCTGGGCATATTCACAACCACGGCGTGCCCAGAAGCTCCTTACCCTTCAGAAAGATCGTGGCGGGCTAGGTCTCCCGAATTTACAGGCGTACTATTGGGCAACTGTTCTCCTATACAGCAAGGAATTGCTGGAGAATAACTGGGAAAATGGAGAAGGTGATGCCTACACACCATCTACTTTCCAATTGTTGCTAGGTAGGGAGAGCAGTGGGTACTGGTGGGGACATATACATGACAGCTACCACAAAAAATTTAAATTTAAAACACTACTTAGCAGGTTTAAAGTATGGAAAACAATCAGGAAAATGCTTGGGATAGAAGACTCTCGTTCTACACACCCATATAAACAACCCTGATCTCCCCGCAATTTTTAATGATAGCTATATGCTTAAATGGTACGAGGCAGGAATTAGTCAGGTAGGCTGCCTCTTTTCCTCTGTTGGGATACACTCCTTTGAAGAATTTAAAAATAAATTTGGATTAGACTGGCACAATTTTTTTAAATACCTCCAAATCAGATATTTTCTGACACGAAAGACAGGTGGGAGGGGGTTATGGGTAAAATAAAACTAATAGACGCACTAGTATCTGGTACAAGGAATAACATTGGGGGCATTTCCTACACATTGCTGCTATGTTTCCTGACGATATGGAAAAAATATCACAGAAATGGCTAGAGAACGCAGACATATCGAATAATGAGTTTAATTATGCCTTTGAATTGTCACAAACTATCTTAATGTCTACCAAACTCCAGGCACAATTTTTTAAACCATGCTTCTTTTTATATTACACCCTGGACAGAATAGCAAACTGGGGGTCCGGTGTGAGCACAAGGTGTACACTTTATAGTGCTGATTGCATACACATTTTTTCTACCTGCGAAGGATTAAAATAGGTCAAGCAAGAAATAGAGAAATTTCTCTCCACAATTTTAAACAATACAATTGTACTATCCAATGGGGATATCTTACTGGGGGTCGCAGATCCCGAAAACCCCAATATAGGCCATTAACTCATCTTTATTGCAATGGCAGTCTTCAGGCTTTGCATTGTCTCTGCATGGCGGGATACCAATGCCCCCTCGTTTCAACAATGGCTAGCCCGATTCCTTGCTATTGCAAATGTCGAAATTGCCATCTATAAACGCAGAGGTAGGGAACGACGAAAAAAAGGCCTAAAAATGTGGACTCCCCTAATAGTTTAGCGTCAAACTCTAGGATTAACCTCTTCGACGCTGATGACGGCTCCCGGCCGTCATGAGTCACGGTGGGCGTGTGCTGATGGCGGTCGGGAGCCGTCATGACCACGCCCACAATTAGAATGCTCAGCACTGCGGCGGAATTCGCGCCGCAGTGATGAGGTTAATAGAGTGAGTTTTACGCTTAAAAGATAATTAGATATGGGCATCCCAAGACAGGTAGGGGTTTGTTCTCTTGATTCTTTTCTTGTGTTGTACCAAATTGCTCACTGTATCTTATCATGTATCCCTTCATGTAAGTTTTTGTTAATCGTGTATATATTATTTTTCTCTGTGTATTAATTCTTGTTGTATAATGGCACACATATCTATCTGTCCCGGAGGGTGGGAGAGGGAGGGCTGGGGGAAAAAAATGCAGATGCTGTAAAATCTGAATAAAGACATTTAAAATAAAAAAGAACCCACACAGCCCAACATCAATTTAGGAACGAGCTGAAGGCATGTGTTTACAGAACTTTTCATCATGAGGCGGTAACAGTTCACTTTCACTCTCAGAACCCAGCTACCCCGCTAGTTATTAACGGACTGTATCCTAACTTTGACTGTGTGCAGAGTTCACATTATGCAAGAACCCCCTACACTCATACTGACATCAAACAAGCAACATCTGTTTAGTAGTCCTTTCAACCAATGCAAATATGTATGTGGTAGTTGCTTTAAATTATAAAAAACATTTAACTTACACCTGCAGTGTCTTTATTCATTTTTTCAAAGCAAATACATACAAATATTTGTGTGTTGGCTCTCTGTGTTTTGTTTAAGATAATGTTACATTTATTATTTGCTCAATTTGTTCTGAAGCACAAATATAAATTAAGTGCTTTTACTCAGCATTATTCTTCTGATGATTTTGTGATGGATTGAAGGCAATAGTTGTTATAACATAATATATACTTTAGGAATTGATTTTTACAATTGTGATATCTGAATTTGAGTGCAACAAAAGTGTCAGGCATTCTGCACAATATGGACATATACACACACATATATATATATATGTATATATATATATATACACACATATATACACACACATACATATACTACTGGGGTCGCCAGTAGGTAGTTATAGTTAGGACCTAGTTTCCGGAGGAAAAGCATTTCTTTACTTGCCTATAACTTTGGAGTCATTTGACCAACCTCTATGACATTTTCCAAACAAAAGTGTCAGGGTAGCTTCTGGTTTTCATTGAGAGTTTGGGGTGGTCCTTGCAGTGATCCAAGAATGTGAGGCGTGAAATATGGGTGCGTTTGTAATGTTAATTTCCATAGGAGCCTTTAGCCACACCTACAGCCCGAACCTATGAACGGACTTACACCAAATTGGGCAGGGAGGTAGATGTTGGCTCAAGGAAATGCCTTTGGCCTATTTAGTGTATATCCGTTCAGTAATTTTTGAAAAGTGTAAGTTTTACAGAATAGTAATATCTCTGGTGTGAAGTCTTTGTGAAAAAAGATGAACTCGTGCAGGGAAATGCACTGCTCTGATTGGCTCCCAACACTCCAACCAGGAAGTCTTGGCAGCCATCTTCCACCCCACCCCAAAAAGTGAAAATAAGGAAAGGGGCAGGGTAGGAATACCATGACCCCCAAGCCCTGGTCCTCCTGGGACCCCGACATGCCCTAAAAGCTTTTTTAATTTTTTTTTAACATTTTGCTGCAATGTTCGTAGCAAACACATTTTATGAAAAAAGCAAGCACTGGCTCCTGCGCTTGCTTTAAAATAACCAGGGGGTGGGCCAGGTCCCGGGGGCATATGATTGATATAGAAGGGGGTGCACCAGGCACTCCTCCTAGGGCTTAAAGCCACCTCCCGGGGGCACTTCCCTCAGCCCCAGGGACCTCCACCTCCCCGGGGCTAATTACCATAGTATGGGGGGCCTCGTCTGCCCCCCATCCACGGAGAGCACCATGCATCAATAAATAATGGTGCATGGGGGGCCCCGGCCCCATTACGCAGCTCCAGGGACTGCCACCTACCCGGGCCACCAATACACTAATGAAGGGGTCCACTGCAGAGCCCCAGGGACCACTACCTTCCCGGGACTATATTCAAGATGGGAGGGGGCTGCGTGTCCTCCATCCTGGAGCCCTACATGGGCATGGGGACCACCATCCCGCAAGGCCGGCTCCAGCAAAGTCACGGGGTGCCCACCGCAGACACTGAAGTTTGCCATGGGATGCGGGAGCACTGCTCCCTTCATCCCGTCGCAAACAGTGTGCTCAGCTTTAAGCTAGCAAGAGGATTATGCTCTCGCTTGCTGAAAGCGGAGCACACTTTGCTTTCAACATCTAGGGAGCTGCATGTTAGCAGTTCCCTGGGTGTAAAAAGCAATGCCTCCTGCGGGAGACGGCAGGGCCCTCATGGGCTTTCAGGCACTCCCATGGTCCCAAATGAGATGGCCGTCCTCGAGGACAAAATTGGTCTCAGGAGAGGGTGGGGGGCGTGACGCGTGACACACACACCACCCCACCCCCACCACGCCCCTGCCGTGTGAGACTTACTGTTAAGAGGTGTTCAGAGCACCCGTCCCCTTTCTCCCCTATTCTGCAAACGCAGCTGTACATTTTCTTTCTGTTGAAAAATAAATCATCCAAACAAACCAGACCTCTGGACATCACTATTTGTGCTTCTGTGATAATTGTGTTGTTTGAGCACTTTTCTAATTTATAGTGCACCTGTGCTTTCATTCAATTCATGTTTTAAGTTCTGGCTAGAACTGGCATTGTGTTGGCGGGTGTCGTATCAGTGTGCACATAATCCCCGCCCAAGGGTTTAGACAAGGGGAAAAATCACAATAGTGGCAATTTATGTATCAGGTGCATTTTCTATCAAGGTTCCGCCATCTACTATGTACTAGCAGCAGCTTGTGATATACTACTGATTGGTGGGATAAAGTCCACTTTACTCCTGAGAGTCTTTGGGGGCCAAGAAGCCCTTCTGGTACCTCCTATAAGTACTACACAGTGGGATTCCTAAGAGCTGGTTTGAGGCACACCCCCCTTGGTTTAACATTCTGCAAACGCGATTACTAGTTAAAAAAACATCGAAATTCACTGAAAAAAACAAAGGTTACAGGTAAGTTATAGTTAAGAATTAGCATTTAAAAATCCTTGGAAATTCACTGAAAAAACCAATGGTTACAGGCAATGTTCCCTCTATTTTTTTTCCTCTGTTTGTGGCAGTGTAAGGTCTATGTGCGCTGCAGCCAAGGCTATGTGCGCCAGTAACCAGACCGCGTGTGTGGGTGCTGCGCCAAATGTCACTCCAAACTTTTACTTAAAAAATTGAAAAGACGGTGCATTTTCTCACATACAGATCCACGTGAACAGTGTTAAGGCAGGTTTGAAACTGTACCACATAGCAATTTGAAACCTTGGCAGCTATGTTGCTGCATGTCTTTTCTTAATAGAGCTGGGCTGCAGGTGATTGTGTGTATTTGTTCAAGTTTTCATGTTAATTTCAGCTCATGACTGGCGTTGCGATGAACATGAAAACTTTAACAAATGCTCTTTTTGAGCAGGAAAAATAAAATTATAATAACATAGTTATCATAATTTTCCTTTTTGCAGTTTCAGGGCTGGGTTAGGGTAGGGCCGCACCAGGCTTTCGACTTACGGATTTTAATGCTAGTGTCCGCATCACCGCATTAGAATGTATTTAGTCAGGCCTTCTAGCGTCCCCCTGACAATACTGCAATGGAGACACACTGCCAATGAGGCAGCACCAGCACGCTAAAATTGTCTAACATATATGAGCATGCAACTGCACCTTCAAATTTTAAACTGCTATGCGTCAGAGATAGAATATGTGGAGAAGTGTGGCTCAATGGTTAGAGCGGCAGACCCAGATGCAGAGGTCTAGCCCGGGACCAGGGTTCAATTCCCCGCCTCGGTGGGTCTTGGGCTTAAAAGTTCCACGGACCTGATAATTCTCGCCTCGGTGCCTATTCCAATCATGGAGTCCCACTCTGCAACTCTGGGCAATAGCTTGCTTAATCTCCACAACGGCCCCCACAACGCTAAGGATGCCTGGCCACCACCTTGGGGGTGCTCAGGAGTGGACACCTCACAGGGAAAGCCAGGATGGGTTCCACAGCGGTATTCGTACAAGCGCGGAGAGACCCCTAGGGGTGATTTGTGCGCTATACAAGTATCCCCACAATATTCATGAACAGCGCTGAGCAGGCAGGCCAGAACTTAACAGATCAGATAGCCGTGCTCTAACCAACCTTTCCGAGAGTCTACTCTGGGGGTATCAGCCATCACGTGATCCATAGAGCGGGTCTTGACTGCTTTTTTCCCACAATCACACCACCCTTTTGATGACCAGAAGCACACACATGCTGCGAAGATTGGACACACCGGCGGGAGGTAGCTTAGTTTTTCCTTCCCGCACATCCCATCGAGAAGTCACATTACCCGAGCCTCTCGCACAGGATGCTATAGTTTTACAACCTGCTGGGCCCATTCCCTCCTAAGGCCCTGCATCAGCCTGGACAGAGATTGTTAACAAAACAGTCAACTTCTCAGCCCCTGCCGTGCCCTCTTAACATGTGTACGTTCGTGAACCGGAGGCACAGTATTGATCTTGTCACTTGATTCCTAGACTTGAGCGGCACACCAGTGTTTAAGTGCGACAAGCAGAGGTAGGAGGCGTTTTTAAAAACAAGCTTATAATCCATATTTTCAAACATTCTGTTTGTATGATCTGGGTTTAAAGCAATAATCGCTTTTATACTTCAAAACACTTTGTTTGGAATGAATCTGCTTTGCCACACTTTTTGAATCATCGTCGTTTTAATAGTGTGATCGTCAATGAACCTTACTTTACCTCCCAAAAAGACAATCTTTTTTCTTGGAAACTGGACTTCGTGAGATAGAGGGTGTTACCCAACCCCTACCTCAGCTACCACCTTCTCCACAAAGATGGGGCGCTGCAGTCTTTCTGCTTTGTCACACAGTAGCTGCTGCTGAGGGTACATCATTTCAGGGGTCAAGGATTAGGGTTTAAGAGAAAGGGAATGGGATTGATAATTACAAGTGTACGTGATTCAGGACCCCAAGAGTAAAAAGTAGAGCTTTCATTATGATAATCTGCATGCTGCACAGAGAAGGGAATTAAACATCTTTCAGCAATAGAATGAAAATGCAGCTCTGCCAGAGTTTTCTCCCCTCACTGCCAAACAAACTATGTCCATCAGATTCCCTTTTTCCCCCCGACTGCAAGCACAAACACTTTTTTGTAGTGACTGTCCAATCATGTTAATTCACCTTATGTACTCTATCTCAGCCATTATAGTAGCAAGACAATTATTAATCCTCAAAGTGGGCGCAAGCAGTGGTCGAAGTGGGCGGGATTGGCAGGGCACGGCGTGCCCCTACTTCTTTAATTTAATAGATTCCGTTCCCCAGCTTTTTTATTTTAAACGTGCGTCCCAGGATTGCAGAATAAGCCAAAGTGAACTACTTTAAGAGAATAACTAGTGCACAGCTTTGATAATCCTTATGTTCGACTAATTTTCAGATTTGTAAGTAGGTGCTCCCACAGTATCGTCTCCTGTCCACGTGACGATTAAAGTATGAAATTATTAGAAGTGCATTCAATTGAAAATAGGTTGCATCCCATGGGGCACACCAAAGCCCACAGATAAGGCTCGAAATTCGTGGCGGTTCGGGGCAGGTAGAGAACGAAAAGGACTCGGTCTCTTCCTTCTTGCCCAGAAAAGACCAGGACGGTGTTCACTTCTGCTCTGCCACTGGCAAAAGCATTCACTGATTTCTGAATAATGAATGTAAAAGCTTTAAGGTAACCATGTTGTTCCTTCTTATATTTCACATGTTTTACTTAAACTTGCATTCCATATGAGTGTTTGCTTTTTCCAGGATGTTGTTACTTTTTTTTTAGGCAGCATATTACTCTGGTCTAAAGCGTAATTTGAATTGTGTCGCATCCAGGAGTTTATAGTGGGACACAATTAGGTTGTAGCTGAAAGCAGTGCAAGTTTCTCTCAGTGGGGCAGTATGGTGTTCAGTGGAGGAGAGGATGTGGGACTATGGTCAGAGCTACCGAATTAGGAACTGGGGAACCAGGTTCAGCCTTCATGACCAGTCCACCAGCCCAATTTCCTCAGGGAGCACATTCCTTTGCTTGACCTTAGAAGACCTCGCTAGACCTTAGGAGACCTGGTGTCTTAGCACCAAGCATGTAGACCTTAACGTTGGCAACTGTGGGTTAACCTTAAAGGCCAGTCAACCACAACCCATACTGAAGTTCACCTCCAGTCTGGCGGGCAGGCCTATGAAGCAGCACACCCTAGCGCGACAAGCACTGAAGTCACAGGACCCTTGAGCAGGGTGTCTCTAGGGGGGGTGCGATCGCACCGGGTGCTGACTTCAGGTGGGATATCATGCTTGCAAGTATATTATGTTGCTAAAAGCACTTGCTGCCTCCTTCCTGGCCTCCAGCAATTATAGGCAACAATAAAAATGTCATGATAACTCCAGTGATTAATGTTCTTCGAAGAGAGAGATGGAGTTTTGTCAAGTAGAAGTTTTGTGGTAAAAAATACTTTATTGAATTCAGTATGTACTGCATATCAAACAAATAGAAGAACAATATTGATACAAAATAAAATAAGTAGCAATAAATATCTAAACGAAAAAACATAAAAAGTAATTATACATTTTGAGAAGGGGAGAGAAAAAAGAGAGGAGGGAGGAGGAGGAAGGAAGGACATGGGAACATCATAACAAAAGTCATCCATATTGAGAATAATAACAGGTTGCCTCAGGAACAACTCATATAATTAACAATATGTATCTTAAGACATCCAATGAAATAACTAAGGTATAAAAGAAAGAGATAAAATTTCATGGGGGACAAAAATTCTCAGAAGATGCAGATAAAATATTTAGTTAGTCACTATCAATTCCGCTAAGATATGTACTAAGTGGTAACCATAATAAGTGCACATTATGAACAGATGAGTTTTGTGTGGCAATTATGACTCATGGAAAGGTAGCACAGAGGGCTAATTTGCCTGCTGCAAAGAACATGTACCATCCAGATCACAAAGTGCACATAATGTAAATGGGTCAGTGGGTTACTGCTTTTGTCAGTGAGATCCTTTTACTACTTGAGGTTTATAAGTCAAAACCCTAACATAGAACAGTGAGCTATTAACTGTCATCTAAGAGCTGCATGTTTTTCTCCTATCTGATTATCCTAATCAGCAAAAAGGGTTCATTTGAATAGAAATCAATTCTGGTTATTAAAGAGAACCTCCAACCATGGTATTACGTTCTAAATTCAGAGTTTACGTTTTAAATTCAGTGCGTTTCTCCAGACCAGTCACTATTAAACTATACTGCCTACTAGTATGGATGACATGTGACTCCTACACCTTGTAGTCATTTGTCTTATGTAACATTAGCTATACAGAGATTTACATACATATGATGAATTGTCTCTGTGTAATGAGTGTGATGTAAAGTGCTCTGACACCCTACACTGGTATCAGTGGTGCTGTAAATCAAGTTAAATTCATCTGAGCGAGGGGGCGTGGCCACGGAGGCGACCAAGATGGGCGCTTCTGACTGAAGCTCAGCCGATCGGGCCTTACTATCTCCTTCCCGGCACATGTAGGAACATTGCACGTTCAGCAGACGCTGCCCGGTGGCCCCCGGAGATCGTGGAGAGCATGCCAATATCCAGCGCGTCTGGCTAGGCCCCCTGCGAGCGGCGCCCAGAAGATCTTTGCTACGAGCTGGTGCAGCCTCGCAGCCTCCCCCGGCGGATGACACAGCTACGGCGGGTGTGGTGAGTGGCAGCCCCTGCGGGGCTCTGGCGCTGCCCAGTGCTCCCCCATCGCTCTTTGCCGCGGGTCCTTCTCCCCCCTGCCGTGGTCCTGTCCGGGTCCCGTTAGCTGCGCGAGGCTCCTGGGGAATGATAGGCCTTCGGGGCGCGTTCGCACCAGGGCCTCGATTACGGATCTTGGCGGGGGGCGTGGCGGGCTAGTGGGGAGGGCCCCGGATCGCAATGCTGGAGCTGTGGTGGCGCCGGTCCCCATAGTGTGTGCTGGCTCCCCCCCCGGCCCCCTCCTCTACTGGTTGGCCTGATGTGGAGTGGATGCTGCAGCGCAGGGCTGTCCTGCCTTACCCCCGGCAATCCTGGCATCGTGATCTTGCAGCTGTAGCTGGATTTCGGCCCGGGCTATGATATCAGCATATAGTGCTGGCAATTAACATTGGCTCCTGCGTGGCAACTTTGGAAACCAGCGTCTCATTCCTTGTAAATCGCCCGCACGCTGGTGCTGCACATTGCTCTCCATACATTGCGCTTGGTCCCTGTTCCGGATGGCTGCGGCCTTGTGATCAGTGGTCTACTTGAAGGGAAGTCGGAGGTGCTGCTGTTTGGCTCCTTTCCATCGGATGTTAGAGAGGTTTTGGCCTCCGGGTTTCCCCCGTCCCTCTGAAAGAATAGGCGCCGTAAAAAACCTCGGTGTCTGGTTCGATGAAAATCTGAACTTTGTGACGCAAGTGAAGAAATTGTCCGCCACCTGCTTTGGCATACTTAAGAACTTGAGGAAGCTTCTCCCCTTTTAGCCAAGCACTTCCAGAGAAACAGTGGTCCGTGCGTTAATTCTGTCTTGCTTGGACTACGCCAATGTCCTCTTGGTCGGTTGTCCGGGGTTCCTTGTAAAAAAATTGCAAGCGGTGCAAAACTCTGTGGCCAGACTTCTTGTGGGTTTGTCTCCCAGGGACAGTGTACGGACACATTTGCGTGCCCTGCACTGGCTCCCAGTTGAATCGCGCCTGAAATTTAAAATGCTGACAATTGCTCATCGGGCCCTGTATGGCATCGCCCCATCTATCTGCAAAAGAGATTCGCCTTCTATGTGCCAGGGAGACAGCTTCGTTCCTCTGCTCAATTGCTGATGCAGAACCCGAAGTTCAAGCGCCAGCGTCTTGGTGGCAATTCCTTTGTGCGCAGGGCCGGTTTGGCCTGGAATCTGTTGCCCTTAACCCTGCGGAGCATTCAAGACTCATTTCTGTTCAAGAAGAAACTCAAAACTTTGCTTTTTTAATCAGCTGAGCGGGCATTTCTTTCTTCTGAAGCGAGCGCCGGGACAATTCCAAGTAGCCGTGCGCTTTACAAATTAAATATAACATAACATACTTGGGACTCCACCTGATAAGTTCCGACTGCCCGCTATGACTCCATCCTGCTGGGGCGGGGCCTGACTGGTCACTGAAAGCTAATTTTCCTTTCTCTTCTGAGCCTCTGCTGCGGAAATTGTGCTGGGATTGCTGGTGTTCCCTGTTTGGCGACCCTTTCGAGTGCCATTTGCGTGCCCACCGCTTAGCCTGCTACCTCCTGGACCCTGCGAGTCCCGCTGCCCGGCTCTCTTCACACTCACGCAGTCTTCTCCTTATTTCATGATGGTGAAGAACGACACTAAACAGAGCAAGCTGCAGTTATATAAATTGGCTGGAGCTGCGTCCAAAGCTCTCCAAGAACTACCTGATGGGGCCGCGGGTCAGGATGAATCCGGCGACGCCTCCTCCCTGGCCACAGCCATGCTGGTGGAGATGCGGGTGTGTTTTAAGGCACTGGATGGTCGATTTGACGACTTGGACAAGAAGCTGGCACAAGATCCAGGCGCACGACCGTCGACTAGACGTGGTGGAGGCGAGGGTATCGGACATTCAGGACGGCGCGGTGAAATCCCTGAAACGGCTTGACAGAATGTAAAAAATCCTCAAGGAAGTGGCAATCAAAAATGAGGATTTAGAAGCTCGAAGTCGCCGAAATAACATCCGAATCATTGGTGTGCCGGAGACGACAGCCACGGGGCGTATGGACACCTTTGTGGAGCAGCTGCTTATTGAACTCAACACAGGGCTTTGTGGTCGAGCGTGTTCACAGATCGCTTGGTCCTCGACCGGGCCTTCCCCCGCGGCCCATTATTGCCAGGCTTATGAACTTCAGGGACAGAGACGCAGCTTTGAAATCGGCCTGCGATGCAGGCGACGTCAGCTGGCAGGTAAACAAACTGGCCTTTTTCCCAGACTTCAACGTTATGGTTCAGGAGGCGAGGCGCAAGTACAATGGAGTCAAGGCCACTTTAAGAAATCTGGGTCTCGGGAATAGCATGTTGTATCCTGCCAGATTGAGAGTTGATGTGGACGGTAAGCCTCGCATATTTGACACTCCAACGGAGGTGCAGGAATTTTGCCAGTCCTATAAGAAAAATCGTTCTGGGTCACCAATGGTGCCGCTCCCATCTTCTCCATCTCTCTGTGCCTCGCAGGACAGTGTTGAACTTTTCTCTCAAACGGGGACTGGCTGAATCCTTTCGTTTTCTGATTTGTACAACTCTGCTGCATTGTATTCATGCTCGTTCACTTCTTAGGTTTGCTTTTTCCTACATACAATTGCAATTTTTCTAATGCCCGATCCGCGTGGCTTTGTATACCACTTTGCTCTTAGCTGATATGTTCTTATTATTCTGTGCTTGTTTGGTTTTTGAACTAAGTGTATTATGTTCATTGCGCAGATATTTCATTTGTGGGGGAAGGGTTTGCCTCTTATGTGGGTTAGGAGGCTGGGTGGTGGGTGGAGGGGGGTTGGTTGTTTGGATTTTGCGTTTTCTTCTGGAATTTTGGTTGTGGTGCGAGCTTGCGGCGAGTGTTGGAAGTGCATTGCAGTACTGGGGGGTTACCCCCTTCACTATGGTTAGGTTGGGACAGCAGCCCGGTCCTCCCGGGCTTACTATGATATCATGGAATGTCAGGGGGCTAAACGAAAACAGGAAGCGCAGACAAGTCCTTAATTATGTTGTTAGGCACCACGCTGATGTAGTGTTTCTTCAGGAAACGCATTTGTTCGGGTCAGACCACGCTTCCATGGCCAGGGGCTGGGGCACCCACAGATACTTCTCCAATTATAGTCGATATTCCCGGGGAGTAGCGATATTAATACACAAGCGAATCCCCTTTGCGTTGCATAAAACAGTGGTTGATCCAGATGGACCTACGCTACTTGTCACTGGCTCGTTACTGGGGCACAAAGTCACCTTTGTAGGAGTATATGGGCCTAACATCGATTCCCCATCCTTTTTCCATGACCTTCAGGTCCGACTTTTGTCCTATGATTCCGGGCTATTGATATTGGGTGGGGATTTCAATTTATTGTTGGACCCGTCCAGAGACAGTACTTCCCTTGCCCCTGACACCAAACCCTGTGCTCGGCAGGCCCTTAGAGACATATGTTCGCATTATTCCTTAATTGATGTCGAGCGACGTTTTAGCCCTTCCCTCCCGAACTTTACACACTATTCAGGGTTTCACAATACATGGACTAGGATAGATTATTGGTTGGTTTCTCCTGAGGTGGCGGGCTGGATGGACGAGTTGCTTACCCTTCCCCGCACACTTTCGGACCACTCTCATGTTATTCTTCGCCTGAAAGTTCCTAGACAGGGTGGTTACGAACGTCAATGGCGCTTCCCCGGTACCGCATTGTTGGATTCAGTCTTTTGTGAAGAAGTTCGGCAGGTGATTGAAGAGTATTTTGAATTGAACAATGGGACAGTTGATACCTGGGCGGTCCTCTGGGAAGGTTTCAAGGCTTATATTAGGGGAGTCCGTATTGCCAAGCACGCCTGGGTTCTGCGGGACCTCCGTTCAGACCTTGGTCGTATCGAGGGAGACATCGCTACACTTGATCGGGAGCATCTACTAGAGGCTTCAGCCTCAGGTGAGGCCAAACGCCTGGCCCTGATGCTTGAATTCAGGGAGGCAGCTGATCGTGAACTACTCTTTCTTAGCAAAAAGTGCTCTGCGCGATGCTACGGTGAGGGTGATTGGCCAGGTAAGGTATTAGCACAAACTTTGCGCCCCCCTCGCGACTCCACCTACATCACGGAGGTGGCTGGGCCGCATGGCGACTTACTCCACTCTACCCCAGAGATCTGCGAGCATTTTCTCTCCTACTATAAAACATTATATACTTCCAAGTCACTGGTGATGTGCGGGCACAGGGAGAACACCTATCTGAAATTGAGCTGGTGTACTTAGAAAAGTATATGCAAGATTTCCTGTCCATTCCTATCTCCCAGAACAGCATCATTGAGGCCATCGACACATTGCGGGGCTCCTCTGCTCCTGTCCTGGACGGCTTCTCGGCCGATTTCTACAAGTCCTACAAAGATATTTTAGTTCCAAAGCTTGTCGAGGTCTATGCGGAATCGCTTGAGTCCGGTATCCTACCCCCGACGTTTAGGGAAGCGGTCATTATTCTTCTTCCCAAACCGGGAAGAGATCCTACACTATGCGGTTCTTACAGGCCGTTGTCATTGTTAAACACTGACTATAACATTTTGGCCAAGGTCATCGCAATACGGTTGTCATTGCTTATGGAATCCATTATTGCTCCTGCCCACTCTGGTTTTGTCCCCCACAGATCTACCTCCCTTAATCTTCGCACTTTATTCACGGTATCACACAGGATTGACCCTGCCACACCAGCGGCAGCTGTCCTTTTAGATGCTGAAAAAGCATTAGACTCCCTCGAGTGTCCCTTTTTCTTGTCTGTGATGCGACGCATGGGCATGCCGAAGTGCTTTGTCTCCACAGTAGCTCTTTTATACACCCAGCCTACCGCCAGGTTGCGCCTAAATGGCACGCTCTCCGAATCATTCACCTTGTCTCGCGGTACTAGATAGGGCTGCCCTTTGTCCCTTTTACTATTCATCCTCGCGATGGACCCTTTAGTCCATCACTTTCAGGAAAAGCATTTACACCGCGGTCTTCAGTTTCATACAGGTCCACTATTGGTTTCGCTTTACACGGACGATACCATTATGTTCGAATGCCCCACCTGAACTTGGAACCCTTGATAGTGGAGAATAAGCGATTCGGTAAATTCTCTGGCCTTAGTATTAACTGGCATAAGTCAGTCATCTTCCCGCTTACGACTGGTACTACCACATGGCCTTGCGAGTTCCCGCTTGAATGGTGTGATGATGCGATTAAATATCTTGGAGTTTATGTTCATCTCGATACAGCCACCATCATTAGGCTAAATTATGGCAGAGCCATTGACTCCCTGGAGTCCCAAATTGCGAAATGGCTACGCCTGCCCCTATCAATGGCGGGTAGAGTCGCCATAATCAAAATGGTGGTGCACCCCCGTTTCTTATATTTATTTAACAATATTCCCATACCCCTTACCAAAACCTTCTTCATGCAGCTACGCTCATTGCTACTGCGCCTTGTCTGGGCTGATAAGACACCTTGGGTTTGCTGGCGGACCTTGACCTTACCGTATGAGAGGGGAGGCTTTGGAGTTCCTGATTTTCACTTGTTTTATCTCATAACACAATGCTGCTATGCCATTGTGTGGTTTCACCCCGACGCTCGTATCCCATACGCTAAACCCGAGGCTGACTTGGTTTACCCACGCCTTCTGTCTCATATCCTCCCCACGGGTTTCCCACGGGATCCCCGCGACATTCAAACGGTATCCACCGCGTGTTGGTCATGGATCCAATTGCGAAGACTGCGCGGACTCGACCTGCTTTATTCTCCCAAATTGCCCCTGCCCAATCCTTCTTTGTTTCCAATCACGGGCGAAGTTCTAGTCCAGCGAACCCTAGAAAAGTTTCACATACGTACAGTGGGTGATCTATTCCCAGACGGCCATGTTTTTTCAGTGGCCGAAGAGACCTGATTTGAGGATCGCACTTTTATGTATTCTTTTGTCTTGAAAAGGGTCCATTCCATGCTTCGTGCCACTTTCGCATCCTTTCCTGCGGCCCCTGACACCACTCCCCCGCTTAAATAACAAGCAAGCACCTAGGAGGTCTATGGGCCAGGCAACTAGCTGGCTAAACTGCCAAATCTATCTTTATGACAGATGGTGCTGCAGTCACCATATAGTAATATAAAAAAGAGAAGGAGAAACAAATGTGTAAGTAACCAAAGAATGAGAATAACAAAGACTTAATCAAGAACTGGTCAGACTAGATCCAGTACACATATTGTTTGTGAGTAACCATCAAAAAACCAAGTGATCAGTCCTATCATTTAGTCGTTCACACTGTGACCAGGCGGGTCCTTGGATCATCTAGACCTCGTGCCACACAGTCAAGGTGAGTACTGGATATGGTCCACAGTCAAAATTGGAACTACCAATTCTTGGTCTGATAGTGATGGCTCAAAAAAGTGATAAAGTACAGTGCAACAAAACAGAAAAGGTGGTGAATCTAAAATAGGGTGATATGTCTAAACAACAACTTTAATAGAAACTAGGCACATCCCCTAACTAAAATAGGAACAGCGCAAACTCGCACCCTCCGTGTGGTCATTCCCACATACTGACGAGAACAGGGGCAGGTCAGAAGATATATAAGGTTCTCACTGTTACAGTTAGTGAAGTGACTTTGTATCCAGGGTCTGTCAGTGCCTATGTTGATCTCGGTGGAGTGTGTTGTTTGTGCGCAAACAGAACAATTCCCACAGGGGTGATGACCAATTGCTGGTGGTAAGTCCCATAGAGTGCCCAAAGTTCTTTTAGGGACATCTTTGGGGCGCGTGTGAATGAGGCGATCCCTAATGCTGTTAGAGGTTGTTATTCCTCCACGGAGTTCTTTATGGGACAGATGTGATATAGTGAATAGGGGAATAATTAGATTATCCTAGACTGTGAGTATGACTGAGTTTTGATATCTGTTCCTGTTCACATCTATCTGTTTCACAGTGCGGGGCCTCGTATACCTGAGCACGGTCCAGGTGAGGTGAGGTCCAGTCCCCTGTCATGCTGGGTGAGCAAGCAAAATTTAAAATCATTCTTTTGAATTAATTATTCGAGATGTAAGAGAAGCAGAGAGCTTTTGTGTATGACTTAATCATAAGAATGTAATATATGTGTCTTTCTAGATCACTTTGAACGTCCACTGACTAGGAGGATGAGTAATTGAACAGTAGGTACAGGTTGTATCGTTCCTACCTTGAAACTTTGTTGTGCTTTCACTATTGTTTTCACACACATTCCAACAGTAGCAACTTTTTGAGAGCAGTGGCCCTGATGAATGCCAAGGGACTCTATGCCCGGTAGGCAGAAACATGTTGGCCCGTTTTGCGATAGTCATTGTTCCATACTGTCGTTTGCGCTGTTCCTATTTTAGTTAGGGGATGTGCCTAGTTTCTATTAAAGTTGTTGTTTAGACATATCACCCTATTTTAGATTCACCACCTTTTCTGGTTTGTTGCACTGTACTTTATCATTTTTTTGAGCCATCACTATCAGACCAAGAATTGGTAGTTCCAATTTTGACTGTGGACCATATCCAGTACTCACCTTGACTGTGTGGCACGAGGTCTAGATGATCCAAGGACCCGCCTGGTCACAGTGTGAACGACCAAATGATAGGACTGATCACTTGGTTTTTTGATGGTTACTCACAAACAATATGTGTACTGGATCTAGTCTGACCAGTTCTTGATTAAGTCTTTGTTATTCTCATTCTTTGGTTACTTACACATTTGTTTCTCCTTCTCTTTTTTATATTACTATATGGTGACTGCAGCACCATCTGTCATAAAGATAGATCTGACAGTTTAGCCAGCTAGTTGCCTGGCCCATAGACCTCCTAGGTTCTTGCTTGTTATTTATGTGTTGTTACTGGGGAAGTGAACCAGTAGTAGGTCTCTAAAAATCCTTTCCCTTTGACCCTATCTTCCCGGTTTGTTTTTTGAACCACTCCCCCGCTGACACTGTTGATACAAAGCTCCACTTGGGCACACTTGGTCTCCAAACTTTACAAGCAATGTGGAATGTCCAGGCCTGTGTCTGATACTAGGGTGCGGGCGGCCTGGGAGGAGGACCTGGGTACACCCATCACAGATGATCAATGGGAATGGTGCTGTAGGGTTACCATGGAGGTTTCACTAAACAGCAGACACAAGTTGCTACATTTTAAATTCCTTCACAGGATATATTACACCCCTGCCCGCTCTCACAGATTTGACCCCAATAGGCCACATCACTATCCGAAAAGCTTGTCTCCCTACGCCGACTTTGCCCATCTTGCCTGGACCTGCCCCAGAATACACCAGTATTGGTTAGCAGTTCACGCCACGTTGGGGGATATTTTGTCCATGCAACTGCAGCTCACCCCGGAGATCGCATTGTTAGGCTATACAGCGAATTTCCCCGAGGGTCAGGAAACTGTCAGCTCTGGGTTTCCTGCTGGCCAAGCGCGAAATTGCTTTATTATGGGGCAGCAAGAGGGTCCCCACTTTGCAGGCTTGGCTCCGCAGCCTAGCTTACTGTAATGTTAATTGTGAAGAATTCTCCACCTTGATACCCAGGGCCTCCCGCCCTGTAGATATTTGGGGACCATATCGGGACTATGTTGACAGAAAGAGAGCTGAAATGGATTCGGCGGCTTATAGCGGTATCTCACCTGAGGGCATTGGCTGAGCCCCTGGTTGGGTATTGGCCCTCAATTCACCCCCACTGCCTGTTGTGCCAGAATCGATTGCCCTATGCGAGAGCTCATGATTGAAGCTAATATTGTTGCTCATGCAATGTATGTATTTCCCTGGTTGCCAGTCATACTGTACCTCCCTCTTTATCACATTTATTGAATTATGTTTGTCAATTATGTGCAATGCTCCTATCTGTAAAAGACCTGTTGATCGTATTGCTGCAATTACCACTGTAATGCCAATTCCTTTATTATGCAAAGATCTGAAAATAAAAGTTTAAAAAATAAAATAAAAAATTCATCTGAGCGAGAGTGTGGTTATGGAGACTTGAGGGGCACTGTTAAATGGTGATAGTGAGGGAATCAGTGGCGGAAGGAGTCATTGGGGGGGCACCAAAAAACATTGTTGCACGGGGCTCCACCAGTGCTAAAGCCGGCTCTGCCCTTAAGGCCAGGCCACCTCACCCATTGGTCCCTCCGTTGACCTTGTTTCAGCAGTAGTTGCTGTAACTCAACAGGGGTCAGCAATACAGGATTTGCATGCACACCAAACTAAGTTCACAAACTGCACAGTCTCTGTGCTTCATGCACTAGCATTTTAACACGTGCTGCCTGCTTTGGGACCACTGGAATTATGCAGCAATGGAGGACAAAATTATGCTGCAGTGGTGACTAAATTATGGAGCCAAAAAAAGACTGCAGCGTAATGCAGTATATATTCTGATACTTAATTTTTACATTTTTACACATGCTAACAGTCTCTGGAATTTTTTTTGCCTTATTAGTACCAGTGTAACATACAAACCCAGCAGTGACAAAGATGATTTGTCAACCTTTGCAAAGGGCCGCCCACTTCACAGAAACACAAGTCAACTGTTTTAGTCACATTTGATCTGTTTGAGCTACAAACAATTTATTAGTTAAAATCGTCAAAATATGCAGCAGATGATGCATTATGCGGTAAATATTGCAGAACCGGAATTATGAAAACATTTGCAAACTAGGATATTTTGCCATTCATGCTTGAACTGCTCTTGTGTAAAAAGGGAGAAGTGCTGTTGACAGAAGCTGCATGGCTCGGAGACAAATGGTTTGTGCTTCCACTTTTAAGCTTATGTCACCTGGAAACAAATGTCACGTTAGTAGGCTTGCTGCATTTCTTCTCTTAATGGAGCGTAGCTGCGGGGTGATTGTGTACCTTTGTTAACGTTTTCATGTTAATGGCAGCGACCTTCATGAGCTGCAATTAACATGAAAACTTTAAAAAAGGGACACAATCACCCCGCAGCCCAGCTCCATTAAGAGAAGAAATGCAACAAGTTTACAAACACAGCATGTGCTTTCAGGTGATTCTAAAAGCACACGCTGTGTTTGGGCTGCATTTCTTTTGTTTTCTAGAGTGTAGCTGCGGGGCAGATTGTGTGCTTTTGTTTAAAGTATTCATGTTAATCGCAGCTTATGACGGGCTCTGCCATTAACACGAATACTTAAACAAAAGCACAAAATGAGCCCCACAGACGCACTAAAAGAAATTTAGCAAGTGCTCTGAGCACTTGCTAAATGCCTCTTCACTTCAACTTGGAAATGCCTGTTTTTCTCTGCGCGAATGCTCTCGGGGATGTCTGTGCCTTCTGGTTACAGGTATGGAGTAGTTTCTGTTCTGTAACTCCAGTTCTGTAGTAGGGGTATCTCTGTTATAGTCATAATCTAGTGAATAGTCCCGCCCATGTGCGTGGACCCCGGCAATCAAAAATAATCTCTTAAATTGTCAAAAAATTGCAGAACTGCAAAGACACTTAAGAGAAAATTTAAAGACAAATAATGCAGCCTATATCCACAGGCTACACTGTCCAGTACTTCAACTAGAAATTCCACCAAAAATCCACAAACAGCAAAGCCTGTCCAGATTTCCCTTGCTTTTACTGCAAAAACCCCTCAGAAATGATAGAGAGGAAGGCCTGGACAGACAAGCCCCATAGGCTGCCATTATGTGGCTTAAACAGGATACTGTGCCTTTAAGGAAACCTTCTAGAACCTTCTCCCAGTATCCCAGAATGCATAGCAGGTCCCACTGACTTCAGTTCTTTTTGAAGGCGTAAAAACGCCAGACCTGTAGCATTAATTACATGAACAATTCTCCACCGGGGAGGAGGGCGGGCGCTTATGACTATAACAGAGATACCCCTACTACAGAACTGGAGTTACAGAACAGAAACTACTCCTTCTGTAGTAGGGGATCTCTGTGTATAGTCATAATCTAGTGAATAGAATGGCAAGCCCATCCCCACACCAAAGCGGCGGTGGAGAAAAAACATGATGCCACTACTGTGCGAACAAATTCCGCAGCGAAGCCTGCCCAACCTGAGCGTCTGCCCTGGCATCAGAGTCCAGGCAGTAATGCTTAGCAAAGGTATGAACCGACTTCCAAGTGGCGGCCTTGCAGATTTCTGCAATCGGCACATTACGGAGCAAGGCTGTCGTGGCAGCTTTGCCCCTGGTGGAATGAGCCTTAGGCTTACCTCCTAAGGTCTTATTAGCTTTTTGGTAACACAATTGAATGCAGGACACAATCCACCTAGAAATGGACTGCTTAGAGGTAGCAAGACCCGTCCTGACTGATCCATAATTGACAAACAATTGGTCTGACCTACGAATATCTTTGGTCTTATCCAGATAAAATTTCAACACCCTCCTAACATCCAGGGAATGCAAAGAACGTTCCGCCGGAGAGGAAGGATTCTGAAAAAACGTAGGTAAAGTCATGGTCTGGTTGACATGAAAATCAGAAATAACCTTGGGAAGAAATTTAGGGTGAGTACGCATCACAACCTTAGCAGCATGAAATACAGTATAAGGTTCAGTACAACACAACGCCTGAATTTCACTCACCCTGCGGGCCGATGTAATGGCCACGAGGAACGCCGCCTTCCAGGACAGGTGCTGCAACGAAGCCTTGTGAATGGGTTCAAAAGGCTCCTTCATCAATCTGGACAGCACCACATTCAATTCCCATGAAGGCGAGGGAAGCCTGACAGGAGGGAACACCTTCTTCAATCCTTCCAGAAAGTCTTTGATCACAGGGATCTGGAAAAAAGAAGTCTGTGAAGGGCATTTCCTGTAGGCAGTCAATGCAGCAAGATGAACCCTAATGGAATGAACATTAAGGCCAGACTGCGCCAAATGTAAAAGGTAAGGAAGGATGACATCTTCCTTGCAGGTCGTAGGGTCATGGTTCCTAGACTGGCACCAGATACAAAACCTCTTCCACTTGTAAGCATATGAAGTCCTAGTGGAAGGTCTCTTAGACTCCTTCAGTATGTCCATGCAATCCGCGGGCAGATTCAGATGTCCATACTGCACTATCTCAGGAGCCATGCCGCCAAACTCAAAGACGAGAGGCTGGGGTGCAACATCCGCCCCCCGAACTTCGTGAGAAGGTCCGGCCTGCACGGCAACCGAATGTGAGGAAGGAGAGAACGGTGAAGCAGGTCCGTGAACCACCACTGCCTGCGCCACTCCGGGGCAATGAGAATCATCCGAGCCCTGGACCGGGCCAGCTTGATGAGTACCGCCGGAATCAGGGGAATGGGAGGAAAAGCGTACAGAAAGCTGTTCGACCAGCTGATCCATAGCGCATTCCCCAGCGACCCCGGCTGGTAGTACCTGGAGGCGAAGTCTCGGCATTTGCTGTTTTCGGCGGTGGCGAACAGATCTACGTCTGGAGTTCCCCACCTTGCGAAGACTGCTCCCAGCACTTCGTCGTTTATGACCCATTCGTGGTTTTCCTGAATGAGTCTGCTGAGTTCGTCCGCCTGAACATTCTGCACACCTGGCAGATGGGTAGCCGTGACCGTCAGTCCTCTGGCCAGGAGCCAGTGCCAGATCGCCTGCGCCTCCTGTGACAGAGTGCGGGATCTCGAGCCCCCCTGCTTGTTGAGGTAGTACATCGTGGTAGTGTTGTCCGTTTGCACAAGCAGGGAGCTGGTCTGGAAGGACGGAAGAAAGGCCTTCAGCGCCAAGTGAACAGCTCTGAGTTCCAGGAAGTTGATGTGATACGTGGCCTCCACTGGTGACCACGTTCCCTGAATCTGTAGAGTCCCGGAGTGCGCTCCCCATCCCAGGAGAGAAGCATCCGTCACGACAGTCTGCGTGGGAATGTCCTTGTGAAAAGGAACCCCTCTGAGGAGATTCTCCGCTGAACACCACCACTTCAGAGACTGAAGAGCATGCAGAGACAGTCGTATCCTGTCGTCCCAGGATCCCGTCCTCTGATCCCACTGGTCCTCCAAGCACTCCTGCAGCGGTCTCATGTGCAGTCGTGCGTGCGGCGTCAGGAAGATACAAGAGGCCATCGAACCCAGTAGAGAAGACACCGTCCTCACTGTTGTAGATGGAGTCGACATAAGAGCCTGAGCCTTCCGAAGGAGAGATAATCGTCGCTCTTCCGAAGGAGACACGCTTGCTGACAGCGTATCGATGGAGGCTCCCAAGTACTGTATGCATTGGACCGGAGTCGGGACCGACTTGGCCATGTTGATGTGCAACCCCAGCTTGTCCAAGAGAACGCACGTCTTCTGGAAGTGTGCTCGCGCTTCCGAGAAGGAGGATGCCTTGATCAACCAATCGTCCAGGTACGGGTAGACAAACACCTTGTTCTTCCGCAGGTGCGCCGCCACCACCGCCATGCACTTCGAGAATGTTCTCGGCGCAGACTTCAGTCCGAATGGGAGTACTGTGTACTGATAATGATTGGTGCCGACTTGGAACCGCAGGAACTTCCTGTGTTGGCGCGCAATGGGCACATGGAAGTATGCATCCTGTAGGTCTATGGCACAGAGCCAGTCCCCTTGTTGCAACTGAGGATAAATCTGATGCAACGACAGCATGCGAAACTTTTCCCTGCGAATCCACTTGTTTGCCTGTCGCAAGTCCAGAATCGGCCTGAACTCGTTCTTGTCCTTCTTGCGAACCAGGAAGAACCGGGAGTACAGGCCTCGTCCCCTCTGGGACAGAGGCACGTCTTCTATCGCCCTTTTCCTTAACAGGGTATCGGCCTCCACCTGGAGCTCGAGCAGCTGAAACCGCGAGCTGACCGGAGGAATCGATGGAGGCGGGCTGGTGAACCGAAGACTGTATCCATTGCAAACAATATTCAGCACCCACTTGTCCTGAGTAATTTTTCTCCACTCTGCCGGAAAAAATTGGATGCTTCCCCCTACCGGAGTGGGTAACGGATCCGGGGGAAGTAAGTTCCTAGGGCCTAGACCCAGCCTGGCCCTTGGGCGTTGGAGCCGACTGCTGGCCTCCCCTGCCCCTCTGGCGTTTCTGGAACGGCTTACGGAACTGTTGTTGCTGTTGCGAATGTCCCGAAGCCTGGCCACGTCCACGGCCTTGTCCGCCGGACCGCCGTTGGAATGAGCGGTACGGCTTCTTCGTCTCCTTAGGCTTCTCGAGGCCCACCGCCGTGAGCGTCTCGGCCTCCGCCTTCATGCGGGCCATCTCGTCGTCCGCATGCTGTCCAAAAAGAGACTTGCCGGAGAACGGCAGGTTGGCCACCCTCTGCTGTGCGTCCGGTTTCAGGGACGTAAGACGGAGCCAGGCGTGGCGCCTCTGGTTGACCCCATGGCAAAAACCATGAGCAGCCAACAGGGAAGAGTCCGCTGCCGCACTGATGATCTGGTTGGCCACCAGCATCCCTTCACTCAGCACTTCCTGAAAATCCTCACGCTGTTCACGAGGCAAGTGCTCCGCAAACCGCTCCAGGGAGTCCCAGAGGGAGCGGGCGTACCGACCCAGCAGAGCCGTGGCACTCGCAGCCTTCATGGAGGTGGCGGCAGTTCCACAGACCTTTCTCCCTGCCGAATCCATCCACCTGGACTCCTTATCCGGGGGAACCGTGGATGACGGAGCGGAGGCATGTTGTTTGCGTGCCGCCGTCACAATGACGGAGTCCGGAGGTGGTTCCGCTCTCAGAAAAGCCGGGTCCGAGTCCGGGGCCCGGTACTTCCTCAGCAATCTAGATGGTGCCGCCTTTGTCACCGCTGGGGTGAGGAAAAGGTCCATAGCTGGTTCCTCCAGGCCCGGTACCAGAGGAAGGAGAGGGCGAGACGAGTGTTTTTGGTGCAACGTCTCAAAGATTACGGACGTCTTCGGCGTGGGCACTGTCAGGGGAATGCCCAGCTTCGCAGCGCCCCTCAAGAGGACATCCTGGAACGCCACCAGGTCATCAATTGGGGACACCCTCGTATCCGGGGATCCCGACAGGGTAGGAGAACGATCCCTGGAGCCAGAGGATCCCGTGCGGGAGCGAGACTCGCGCCTCCTATGGCGGCGTCTAGACCGCGAGGACGATCTGTGCCGCGACCTGTCCCGTCTCCCAGAGCGAGAGCGAGAGCGAGACCTGCCAGTCCGTGGCCTCCCCACCGGTTTCCGTGGTGGAGTCTTCCTCGGAGCCTCCTTGGGCGCAGGTTTCGGGGTCCCCTTAGGAGGTACAGGCAAAAACGGCAGCGAAGTGGACCTCGGAGGAGGAACCTCCGGCTGCGGTGCCGGCCCACGCGGAGGAACCGGTGGAGGCGGGTCGTCCGCTGGAAGTGGAGGCAGCGTCGGCGGGTCCTCTCGAGGCAGAGGAGGAGGAGGAGGAGTGACCGCCTTCGGACCAGGTGTATGCGTCGACCGAGGCCGAGAAGGAGTGTACACCGCAGAGTACACCGTGCCCTGTGATCCTTTAGGCGAAGAGGGCTGAGAGCCCGCCCCTTCAGCCGGAGACCGCTTCCTCTTGCGTCCCCCGCTGGAAGCAGTGTGACTCCTGGGACTAGAATCCCTCTTGCGACGCTTCGGAGAGCCTGACCGACTCCTAGACGTCGACCTCCGTCTGCTCGACGTCGAGCGTCGCTTTTCCGGCGTCAAAGGGCGTTTCCTTGACTCCGGCGTCGAACGCCGCCTCCGCGACGTCGACCTCTCCTTCCTCGGCGTCGAACGCCGATCCCTCGACGTCAAGCGCCGATCCCTCGACGTCGACCTCTTTCTTCTCGACGTCGACCTCTTCCTTCTCGACGTCGACCTCTCTCTCCTCGACGTCGCACGTCTCCTCGACGCCGAACGGTCCTTCCTCGACGATGAGCGTCGCCGACGTCGTCTGGATGTTCTCGACGTCGAGGATCCCCTCGACGTCGACCGGCGGTGTCGCCTCGACGGCGAGCGCCGATGTCTACGACGTCGGTAAGAAGCCCTCGACGTCGACGCCGAAGACGACGTCGACGGCGGCTTCGTCCGCGGTGGCTTCGACGTCGAGTCGTCCCGATGTCTCGTCCCGGAGCCCCGGGGAGAAGGGGAGCACACCGCCGTCATCCCTCTCGACGTCGTCGTCGAGGCTATCGACGTCGACGGAGACCGGGATCGCTTGCTGGGCTTCCTGCCTCTGGGGAGCCCCCCAGAGGCCTCAGCAGAGGCAGAGGGAACCTTCCCTGACTGCCCAGACCCACCTGCAGCCTGCAGGCGCCTCTCCTCAAGGCCAGACAGCCTGATCTTCGCCCTTTCCTTCAGAGTGCGAGTTGTAAACTGCTGGCAGATGACACACTCCTCAGGGACATGATCTTCAGGGAGGCAGACGATGCAAACATCATGGGGATCACCTCTGGCCTTCTTCCTCTCACATGCTGGACACTTCACAAAGAGTCCAGGCATTTTAGAGCCCTAAAACACCTGAAGCAGCACACAGAAGAGAAGAGAAAGCCAAGAAAGTAAACTGCAACACTTTTAGTATACAAAAAGTGCCAAAACATGCAATAACCCCTTGAAACAAGGGAGAGCTCAATGCCAGGGTCCTGTAAGCAGGAGCCGGAAAAAAGAACTGAAGTCAGTGGGACCTGCTATGCATTCTGGGATACTGGGAGAAGGTTCTAGAAGGTTTCCTTAAAGGCACAGTATCCTGTTTAAGCCACATAATGGCAGCCTATGGGGCTTGTCTGTCCAGGCCTTCCTCTCTATCATTTCTGAGGGGTTTTTGCAGTAAAAGCAAGGGAAATCTGGACAGGCTTTGCTGTTTGTGGATTTTTGGTGGAATTTCTAGTTGAAGTACTGGACAGTGTAGCCTGTGGATATAGGCTGCATTATTTGTCTTTAAATTTTCTCTTAAGTGTCTTTGCAGTTCTGCAATTATTTCACAACTTAAGAGATTATTTTTGATTGCCGGGGTCCACGCACATGGGCGGGACTATTCACTAGATTATGACTATACACAGAGATCCCCTACTACAGAAGTTATAGTTAGGGTCAGATTTCACTTGTACAAAACCAGTGAAATCCGGCAGTTATAGTTACCTGAGCTAACTATAACTTACGTCCCTGCAATGAACTGCTTATGACATCACTGATGACATCTCAAATGACATCACTGATGACATCTTAAATGGCTTCACTGATGACATCATCCACAGAACCACTCACACACCTACTCACATCCCCATCCAACCTCTCGTACGCCCACTCACACACCCATACAACGGACATACCCATTCACAGACCTATACCAGTATTCACACACCCACTCACTCCTCCATAGAGCCACTCACACACCCACCCACTCGTACAACCACTCACTCACCCATACAGCCAGCCACATAACCACACATTCACCTATAGAGCTATTAACACACCCACTTATTTGCCTAGAGCCACAAACCCACTCACTCACCTCATCAGCCTCTCAACACAGCCACCCCTTTACTTTTATTTATTTATTTATTTATAGAGTTTTGTATAGCGCGGACAAGACCCGTGGGTATCAGAGCGCTTCACATGTAAGATAGATTACAGACATTATAATAGCAATTGTAACAACAGACATATATGAAGTATAAGGCGATAGGCTATAAAGGTGATTATATGTAAGAGTTCTTCAGCCTATGCAATTAGTATTAGGAGGTTTTTTTTTTCGTTTACCCATAGAAGCACTAATACACTCACTCACACAACCACTTACAAACCCATTCACACATCCTTACAAGCACTCACACATTCCTGTACTCACCAAACAACCATTCACACAGACATTCACTGTCCAATACAGTCACTCACACACAAAGTCAATAAATAAAAGACCTACTCAAACAGCCACTCAGCCATACTGCCACTTACACACCCAGTCCCTTACTCATACAGCCATTCACACACCCCCTCACTCACCCATACAGTCACTACATTCCCACTTATACACTGATAGAGCCACTTACACGTCACACACCTACCCATACATCCACTCACACACCTACTCACTCACCAATACAGCCATTCACACAGCATGTCACTCACCCACAAAGCTACTTACACAACCACTTATACAAACACTCACACACCCATACGCACAATGATATATACTGTCAGACAGCCACTCGCATGATATATATTAAAAGTAGTATCACTCATTAGTAGTACACCTAGTATACTACTTTACGTTTTATAGTACATTAGAATGTATGTTTAACAATCAAACTCTTACAAGATACTTACACACACTGGATGGAGGCATCAGTGATGTCATTCTAGATATCATCAGTGATGACATGATGTAATATGTGAGGTTATAAGCAGTGCATTGCAAGGGCGTAAGTTATAGCTATCTCAGGTAAATATAATTGTTGAATTTCACTGGTTTGGTATGAGTAAAATCTGACCCCAATTATAACGTTGATGCATCCTTTGATTTTTTTGTGGCTCCATCATTTGAGGCAACTCTTCGTTTTCATATATATATATATATATATATATATATATATATTACCTACTGGCGGTCGCCAGTAGGTATATATAGTTAGGATTTTTTCTCTATGGGATTTTTGAAAATTCTATGTCTAATAACTTTGCCGTTTGTGGACGGAATTGGCTGAAATTTTCAGGAAAATGGCACATTTTGTTTCTGAGCAGCCTTTGAAAATTTGGGGGGGGTTCGTCAAGGGGGGGCCGAGAAAAAAGGGGG
Source organism: Lissotriton helveticus (assembly GCF_964261635.1). Classification (NCBI taxonomy): domain Eukaryota; kingdom Metazoa; phylum Chordata; class Amphibia; order Caudata; family Salamandridae; genus Lissotriton; species Lissotriton helveticus. The sequence continues at coordinate 2,027,053,758 of NC_136063.1, forward strand.
GTCCCAAAACGCGTTTTTCCCATGTTAATTTCCATAGGGCGGTTGGCCTCACTTTTAGCCCGAACGGCTGAATGGATTTGCACGAAACTTGGCAAAATTGTAGGGACTGGTAGCCCGATGTGCCTTTTGTAGGTCTCAATATATGTGCTCCAGTGGATTTTGAGAAATTAACGTTTAAAAAAAGATATATATCTGTAAGCGCGGACCGGGCAGCGGCCTAGGACGCGTACTTTTCGCGCAACGGAGCTTTGTGAAGCGAAGCTGATTGGTTCTCCGGCGTCTGTCAACATTCCAAACAGTCCGTAGTGGCCGCAAACAGTCCGTAGTGGCCGCCATCTTGTCTCTCGGTAGGATCGAGAGACAAGAGGAGGCCAAAGCGAAGGGGCAAATGACCATAAGGGGGAATAGTAGATCCTCGCTGACCCCCTAGGTTTGATGTGGAGGTTTTAAAAGGGCCCCGCGGGGCAAAAAAAAAAAATTATAATAATAATCTTACGGCTGAATGGATTTGCACGAAACTTGGCAAAATTGTAGGGACTGGTAGCCCGATGTGCCTTTGCTAGGTCTCAATATATGTGCTTCAGTGGATTTTGAGAAATTAACGTTCAAAAAAAGATATATATCTGTAACAGCGCACCGCTTCGCGTACTTTTCGCGTTACGGAGCTTTGCGAAGCGAAGCTGATTGGCTCTCCGGTGTCTGTAAACATTCCAAACAGTCCGTAGCGGCCGCCATCTTGTCTCTCGGTAGGATCGAGAGACAAGAGGAGGCCAAAGCGAAGGGGCAAATGACCATAAGGGGGCATAGTAGATCCTCGCTGATCCCCTAGGTTTGATGTGGAGGTTTTAAAAGGGCCCCGCGGGGCAAAAAAAATAAATAATAATAATAATCGAACGGCTGAATGGATTTGCACGAAACTTGGTAAAATATTAGGGACTGGTAGCCCGATGTGCCTTTGCTAGGTCTCAATATATGTGCTTCAGTGCATTTTGAGAAATTAACGTTCAAAAACAAGATATATATCTGTAACAGCGCTCCGCTTCGCGGAGATAAAATTATATCTGTATTACCTAGCTGTTGCTAACACCAGTTAGCGACGGCTAGTAGGAGATAGCGACCATCTTGGGCCCCACTTTGCATGTGAGTGATATTTATCACTAATGACATGCAAAGTGGGCATGCCAAGATGTTAGCGACTGGAAACAGTCGCTAACATCGCTATCTCCTATTATCAACTTTTGGAAATATTCGAGATAAGCGCGAATATCTCCAAAAAGTAACAGCTGCCCTGAGCAGTTCTTAGCCATGTTATCCTATGGGAGGTGGATAACATGGCTAAGAGGATTAGCTCGGTAATGCATGAATATCGCTGAGTTTTCAGCGATATTAATGCATTGCGGTCGGTTTTTATCGTATTTGCGATAAACTTTGATAATAGCAAGGTTTATCTGCGATAATTTCTGACGGTAAAAAAATCTTTGCAATGCATCGTTAGGGATAAATATCGCTTAACTTTGGTAATATGCCCCAACGTCTGTTAACGTTCGAGTCGAAGGAAATCAGGAAGTGTTGAAAAACATTGTCTGCGCCATCTTGTCTTTTTTCAAATGCCACACTTTTGTCGTGCACGGCAGCCATTTTAGATGCCTTGACCAGACCCACTCTGTGCACGCTGTCGATCCTTAGCATGGCTCCCCACCCTCGCAAGCATCTCCCCCAGGCAGTGGTCACCCCCGCTCTCTGTCTTATGCATGGGTAATAAACCTCCCCCCATCTGCGCTGCTCTTTCCTGAGAATCACACCCTGTGCCCGCCCGACACCTCCCTTTCGCCCTATTCACTACTGCACCCTCTGACACTCCTTTTCCTCTGTGTCCGATTGTCCAGGCTGGTCCTAGGGTATCAGCTAGCCCTGCAGATGTAGTTTATGGCCACAGCTGTAAAGATTCACCCCTCTTCAAAGGAGTTATAGTAGATCAAGGCCCACACTCGATGAGATCCGTCACAGCAGAAGCGTTGCTATTATCTGAAAACCATCCTGTATTGTGATTGGGGAGGGGACCGAGCGTGAAGCGGAAGATTCCAGGGATGACTCTTTGTACATCAAAGTTTTTACAATTATGTGTCACATTAAAAATATATAGCACTCCGACAAAGTAGTAAGATTATAAAACTTTAATAATTTATAAATATATACAAGAAAACAAAAATAGTAATAACATATAAACATTTTTAGGGAAAAACAACGAAGTAGCGGTCGGCTGTGCGAATAGTCCCAACGCAGCACAACGTCCAGATTTCCGGCGTGGGGCGGGTCATCAGTAGCAAACTGTTGTGCGAATAGTTCCAAGGCAGCAGAACGCGCTGAAATCTAGATGACACGAAAGTGATGTCTAGTAAGTTGCCACCCAGCAAATAACGGCGTGGGGCGTCGCGGGGGGTGGGTCTTCAGTAGCAAACTGTTGTGCGAATAGTTCCAAGGCAGCAGAACGATGGCACCAAGGTGATGTCCAGTAAGTTGCCGCACTGGTTTTGGTATCCTACAATGCTGCTCCGAATAACGGCGTGGGGCGCCCCGGGGGAGGCGGCGTGAACGGGCCTCTCCAGGTGGAGTGTCATCTGTTGTAGTGGGGCGCCCCTTTACCGTTTCAGTTGCCATTCCGTCCGTTTTTGGTCCACTGTGTCAAAAGCCGCAATTCAGCTGAGTTGCGCCCACTCTTGCGGTGCAGCGATAGGCGGCTGTCACAGGACTCTCAAAATGGCGGCAGGCTCTTTCCTTTTTGGGCCTGGTCCACTGAAATGGCCCTGGGACACCTTGGAAATCGGACGCTTGTCTGCTAGGTCTTGGACCCCATTCTCGAAAGCGTCCCCTCCGCCTTGAGAATTCATCAAAAGTTTTGGGGGCCCCGACTCCTGCAGGCTTCTGGTGGGGAGCGGCTGCCATGATTGCTCGCGGAATGACTACGACGGAGCTACGAGATGGTGGTGCTCTCATGCTGACGCCAGCTTCAGTCTGAAACATCCAGAAACAAGGTGGGGCTTTCATCGTTTGGAAAAAAAAAAAGTTTTCATCCAATGAAAAGTGTTGTTTTTAGGTCATATGATCAAGCCTTCCATCATTAGGAAACCAAAAGTAAAATGAACCAATGAAAAGTTTTATAAACAAGTCACATGACCTGTTATGCGGCATAGGGTATAAAATGCGGAGAAAATACGTTGGCACGTGAGGCGGCGTCAGTAGCGGACCGATGTGCGAATAGGCCGAAGGCAACACAGCGCGCCAAGATCCGGATGGCACCGAGGTGGTGTCCAGCAAGTTGCAGCACTGGTGTGGCCATCCTACAATGTTGAAAGTCGGCGTGGGGCGCCCCGTTGGCCTGTGAGTTTGCGTCAGTAGCGGACCGATGTGCGAATAGGCCGAAGGCAGCACAACGCGCCAAGATCCGGATGGCACCGAGGTGGTGTCTAGTAAGTTGCCGCACTGGTGTGGCCATCCTACAATGCTGAAAGTCGGCGTGGGGCGCCCTGTTGGCCTGTGAGATGGTGTCAGTAGCGGACTGATGTGCGAATGGGGCCAAAGGCAGCGCAACAATATTTTCTGACTGACACCACAAGGCGCTGAGATGCCAAGATCCGGATGGCACCGAGGTGATGTCTAAGTTGCGGACTGATGTGCGAATGGGGCCAAAGGTAGCGTAACAATATTTTCTGTATGGAAGATACCACTAGGCGTTGAGATGCCAAGATTCGGATGGCACCGAGGTGATGTCTAGCAAGTTGCTGCACTGGTGTGGTCATCCTACAATGCTGAAACTCGGCGTGGGTCGCCCCATTAGCCTGTGAGATGGCGTCAGTAGCGGACCGATGTGCGAATAGGCCGAAGGCAGCACAACGCGCCAAGATCCGGATGTCACAGTGGTGGTTTCATAGTTGAGAGGCACTTCATCTGCAGTGGGGCGCCGAGATCCGGATGGCACCGAGGTGATGTCTAGCAAGTTGCTGTACTGGTGTGGTCATCCTACAATGCTGAAAGTCGGCGTGGGGCGCCCCATTAGCCTGTGAGATGGCGTCAGTAGCGGACTGATGTGCGAATGGGGCCAAAGGCAGCACAACGCGCCAAGATCCGGATGGCACCGAGGTGGTGTCCAGCAACTTGCCGCACTGGTGTGGCCATCCTACAATGCTGCGCCGAAAGTCGGCGTGGGGCGCCCCGTTGGCCTGTGAGTTCGCGTCAGTCAGTGGGGGCTGTTTGAGGATCTGACTGCATTGGAAAGCAATGTGATGCTGTGCGTCGCCCCCAAGATGGAGGTTCCTCGGCTGCAGTGGGGCGCTCCTTGGTGTTTCACTCGCTATGCAGCTGAGTTGCGTGCGCACTTGTGGCGAATAGGCCGAAGGCAGCACAACGCGCCGAGATCTGGATGGCACCGAGGTGGTGTCCAGCAATTTGCCGCACTGGTGTGGCCATCCTACAATGCTGCGCCGAAAGTCGGCGTGGGGTGCCCCGTTGGCCTGTGAGGTGGCGTCAGTAGCGGAACGATGTGTGAATAGGCCGGAACCAGCACAAGGCGCCAAGATCCGGATGGCACCGAGGTGGTGTCATAGTTGAGAGTTCTGAGCAGCGCTTGTAACACTGTCTGAAGCTTATTTGCACCTGCTGCAGCTTCACTATTGCCCTGGTGTGGCCTAAGATCGCCCATGACATAGGCGGCCACCTCCCGGGGTCCGGCGGAACTTTTTTCCTTTTCCTTTGTGCATCTTGTCCCACAATCCGTTTGACCTGAAGACACGACCAGGTCCCTGAATGTGTGCAGGGGGACGCTATTGATTGAATCAAAATGGCGGCTTCACACAAAGCTGACTCAAGCGTTGCTGCTGATGCTATACAGAGAAAAACTGGTTTTCAGTTTGTACATTCTTCAGGATTTTTCCATCCAAGGCTGGTTGAGAGTTTGTATAACAATGGCTTCAGATTTTCAACATACTACTCTTCAACATTCTTCCTAAATGTAACAATGTGAGACTCACTAGGAGAACGGTGTAGTGAGGGCCACAAACGGCTGTTTGTCTTTCCTTTCAAAATGCTGCCAACAATATTTTCGGAATGGAAGACAACACAAGGCGCTGAGATTCGGTTGGCACCGAGGTGGTGTCCAGCAAGTTGCCGCACTGGTGTGGCCATCCTACAATGCTGCGCCGAAAGTCGGCGTGGGGTGCCCGAAGGGGGGGGGGGAGGCGGCGCAAACGAGCCTCTCCCGCTTCTCCATGTGGAGGCAGTTCATCTGCAGTGGGGCGCCGAGATCCGGATGGCACCGAGGTGGTGTCTAGCAAGTTGCCGCACTGGTGTGGCCATCCTACAATGCTGCGCCGAAAGACGGCGTGGGGTGCCCGAAGGAAGTGTCCTTATCCAGGGCATTATCGCTGTATCATGTCCTCCACTAAAATGGCCCTGGGACACATTAGAACTCGGACGCTCGATTTTTTTTTCCTTTCCTGTACATGCAAAAAAAGGTAAATGCCCGGTACGTTACACGCTTCATCTGCCACGATGAACTCTCTAGAGGAACCGAAAAAAAATATAGTTGTGGTAACTATACCATGCATCGTCATATGTAGAGGTGGCACCAATTAATTATAGTGCTGCATAAAAGAGAGATTTGGAGGAGAACCCCTGACCTGCTAGTACATTCATCAAAGAAGTGGCACTGAGAGCTTCAGAGGCAAGGGAAACGGTCCCAAATTTTTAGAAGAACTTTGGAAAGATTAAAATGACATGTTTAGATTGTGGCAAATTAATTTCATGTGGACAGATGAGTGTTACTCTAATAAATACAGCATATGAACATCATCATAGTCGATGGTTGGTAGAGACATTTTGACTATATCCTGGACCTGCCCGTCCTCGCCCAAAATGGCGCCGGAATAAATGGGACTCGTAACTCCTTGTTGTGTACTGGTTGCAGAACCTTGAAATCACGAGATACGTATGCAGTTTTGAAGCACATGGCGGGCGGGGACGAGAATTGATTGAATATTTCGACATCCCTATTGATATTAAGTTCTGATGTGTTATTGATTACTGTACTGTTGAAAGTTCGAATTAACGTCACCCATGGTACTTGCCCGCAAATGTATATCTAGATAATTTTATTGTAACTGGCCCTGTCGTATTTTAATTATAAAATGTACGTCCACCGATTCCGTAACTGTTAGACACCTTAGTTCTTGCAACCTAATGGCCCGCCCGTTACGTTCCTCTACAGTGTAAATGTCTACTCATCACATACGATTACAGTTTGCTCCGTGGCCGGCCCACGTGGTTATAGGCTCGTATTTGTATAATGAAATTTTCACAATAAAGGTTTTTAAAAGAAAACATGGTAGTAGTATATACATTGGTAAAGTTTGTAATAATAGTCACTGTTTTAGAATCATTAAAAGGCAAGTGAAATAAAGCAGACCAATTACATGAAGGGTAAAAGGTATAATACGAAGGAACGCAGTAAAGATAAATGGTCAAGGGCTGTTGTGTTTTCTATTCCTGCAACATAAAGTGATCGATAAGAATCTCATATTCAGGCGTATCGGCGACTAAGACAGCAGGTCGACCCTCTTTTGCTCAACGGCTCCATCATGGGACGAAGAAACGCTCTTTTTCTCGAAAAAAGAATATATTTTACTTGCAGGACAGTTGTAAAATTTCCGGGAAAGTACATTAGTCTGGAACATTATAACATATATTTAAGAAAAAATAATGTTCGGAAGTAATGAAAAGCGTAATTTTTAGGTCATATGACCAAGCCTTTCATCATTACAATAAGAAAAGTAAAATGAACCAATGAAAAGTTTTATTAACAAGTCACATGACTTGTTATGCTTACGTTACGCGCTGCGCGCCCCGGATGACTTCCGGATGCGCTAACGCGGCGCGTCATATGACGCATTACGCGACAACGCAGGTCCAGAATATAGTCAAAATGTCTCCACCAACCAGCGGTCGGAACACAACCCCTTTCAGCAGGCTAAATAGTTCTGTTAAATGACAACAGAAGGGACAGGCAACAAGAACCATCAGTCAAAGAGGGGAGGGCTAGTTCTTCTCTACCGGGTTACATTGGGGCGCTACCGGAACTGATCGAATTGGTAGTCTACAGTGTTTCTGGATGTTTCAGACTGAAGCTGGGGTTAGCATGAGAGCAGCATCATTTCGTAGCTCCGTCGTGGCCATTCCGCAACCAATCATGGCAGCCGCTCTTTATCGTTATTTTGGGCGGGGTGGGTGGCGGAGCCGAGCTGTTTTGCAGCCATCATTGTGTGGAGTTCAGTTCATCTCACTAGTTTTGTATTTGTCATGAGGGGTTGTTCCTAATGTTTCTATTTTAGCGAGGTCAAAAAGAGATCCCATTAGTGGCCTACTGATTTTGCTCGATTCCTTTTCTTTTTTTTACACGATTTTTCGTTATCTGCAAAGACTAAACAGAGTATTGCGACTCTGTGTTTGTTTGTAAATAGAGAATGAACCAAAGAGAACTAATTCTAAAACAGTAAATACTTGGATAACAATCAATCAAATGGAGAGAGAAGCAGGCACGACGGATTACAACGGGGGCAAAGGCCTGCGTTAACTACCTTTCACTATCTGCAAAGAGAGAGTACTCCTAATAGAAATGAGGGGGGGGGGCACCATTCAAAGCAGATCAGTGTGCATAAACACGAAAATGTTTTCACTTACCACGTACTTGACATTCGACAGCTTATGATATTTGCTATTAAAAAACCATTGAAATTCACTGAAAAAACCATAGGTTATAGACCATATATAGTTAGGAATTAGCATTTACAAAACCTTGAAAATTCACTGAAAAAACCATAGGTTATAGACCATATATAGTTAGGAATTAGCATTTAAAAAACCTTATTTTACTCACACAAAACCATTGAAATTCCATATATAGTTAGTTGCACTAACTATATATTGCGCACCCGCAATCCACTGCTGATCATGTCACATATTACATCATTCATGACATGGTCAGTGACATCACTGATGACATCACTGATGACATCTCAAATGACATCACTGATGACATCACTGATGACATCTCATTTGACATCAATGACCACATCACTGATGATATTATTCATGTGACAATACAATGCATCTCTTCACATTTTAATATAACCTCTGTTTCACCCAGTGTTAAAAACAGAGTATAATTTTTGAAACCATTGACACACCAATACTAGTTACTACATACGTACTCACTGATTCCTACGTCTACACACACATTCACTCATTCACCCATACAATCATTCATACATACAATCACTCATGTTTACAACACAATCATATGCACTCATACACCTATACAGACACTCACACTCTGCCACTCATCCATGGAGTTACTCACACACCTAGTCAGTCCTGTAAAGAATCAATCACACTTCCATTTTCTACTCTATACAGTTAAACATAGAGCACCTTACGTTTTCAACCATATACTAACACATACTTACTCTCTTATACAATCATTGATACAAGTACACATTGATCTGTACAGAGTCACACACCTCCCATCCAGCCACACACACACTCAGTCTCCCATGCAAATACTTGGGCAATCAATCAATAACCCATATAGTTACTCATATAGCTACTGATCAACACATGCAGCAGTTTACAGAACAACAGACAATGATGCACAAATTAAGACAGTTTAGTCACTAACCCATGCACTCAGTGAGACACATTTAATCACTCACTCATACATTCAGTCATGCACCTACTAAATCCTTCGTCCAGACACTTATACATCCACTCATTCTTCAATATGTAAGACATATTTTAACTTTACAGAAACATAGTCACTGGATGTTGTCATCAGTGATGTCATCAGTGATGTCATTTGAGATGTCATCAGTGATGTCATCAGTGATGTCACTGACCATGTCATGAATGATGTAATATGTGACATGATCAGCAGTGGATTGCGGGTGCGCAATATATAGTTAGTGCAACTAACTATATATGGAATTTCAATGGTTTTGTGTGAGTAAAATAAGGTTTTTTAAATGCTAATTCCTAACTATATATGGTCTATAACCTATGGTTTTTTCAGTGAATATATATATATATATATATATATATATATATATATATATATATATATATATATATATATATATATATATATATATATATCTCTTTCCTGCTTCTCCAGGCACGGCATGCAGGACACAAAGACCGCCACACAGCTTATCCAGTACACAGGTCAATTTATTATCCCATTGATTCTCCTTCTGGCATGACGCGTTTCGGGTAGGGACTACCCTTGATCACATCACAATATATATTTACACACTGAAAAAACCATAGGTTTCAGGGACGTTATAGTTAGAAATTTTCATTTAAAAAACCTTTAAAATTCACTTAAAAACCATAGGTTTCAGGGACGTTATAGTTAGAAATTAGCATTTAAATAACCATAGAAATTCACTGAAAAAACCATAGGTTTCAGGGAAGTTATAGTTGGTTCGAGATTTCACTCGTACAAAACCATAGAAATTCGGACGTTATAGTTAGTAGTCCCCGCAATGCGCTGCTGATGACATCACATATTACATCACTCATGACCTGCTTAATGACATAACTGATGACATCACTGATATCTCAAATTACATCACTGATGACATCATACTGATGACATCATCCACGTGATCGGATGCACCTCCTCATACCCTAATAAAACTTTTAATACACCCACTGTAAAATACAGACCACCATTATCGAAACCATAGATAGACCAATAGCAATTAGTACATACCTGCTCAGTGATTCATACGTCCACACACACACATCCACCCACTAACCCATACAGTCACTCATACACACAGTCATTTATCTATACAGCCACTGATATATCCACTCATACACCCATATAGACACTCACACACTGCCATTCCCCCAAAGAGTTGCTCATACACCTGGTCAGTCATGCAAAGAAACTATCACACACCCATTTCCTTGCTTATACAGTCCTACATACACCACCACACGTATTTATACAAATGCTAACACATACATACGATCTTAAACAATCACTCATAGAAACACACTCATTTTATTTATTTACTTATAAAGTTTTATAGCGCGAATCCATACAGATACTCTTGCAATCACTCACTCTCACATATAGTCATTTATATACTCCACCATTCACATATACTGCTTTAAAACATATGTAGTTACTCACACATGAGCCACTGAGACATCCATTCACTCACATACACACCCATACACACACTCACCCACCCATACAGCTGTTTCCACATGCACTCTTGAACCCATACACCCAGTGATGCACAGTCACACACCTCCCACACACACAATCAGTCTCCCCAAAAAAATACTCACCCAATCAATAACCTACATAGACACTCATGTAGCTACTGGCCAACCCATGCAGCAGCTTGCACAACAACACAGACTGATACAGACATTCACACAGTATAGTCACTAACCCATGCATTCAGTAAAACACATGTTATCACTCACTTATACAGTGAGTCACGCAACCTACTAAATCCTCCATCCAGACACTTATACACCCACTCATTCTTCAATAGACCTTGGAATATATATAAAACATATTTAAACTTCACAGAAACACACAGTCACTGGATGATGTCATCAGTGATGTCATTTGAGGTATCAGTGATGTCACTGACCATGTCATAAATTATGTAATATGTGACGTCATGAGCAGTGCATTGAGGGTGCGTGAGTTATAGTTAGCTAAACTAACTAGAACAGTGGAATTTCTATGGTTTTGTAGGAGTGAAATGTCCAACTAACTATAACGTCCCTAAAACCTATGATTTTTTTCAGTGAAAAAAATAAATTAATAAAAAAAAAAAATATATATATATATATATAAATGTATACATTCACTGGAAAAAACATAAGTTTCAGAGACGTTAGAGTTCAGAATTAGCATTTAAAAAACCTTTGAAATTCACTGAAAAAAACATAGGTTTCACGAGTGTTATAGTTAGCTAGACATTTCACTTGTACAAACCATAGAAATTCCTCAGTTATAGTTAGTTGTGCTAACTATAACTCGCTGGGCCGGAATGCACTGCTGATGGTGTCAAATATTACATCATTCATGACCTGGTCAGTGACATCATCTACCATTGCAAGCTCTTAAGGAGTGTTTCTGAACAAGGCAGTTCAACTGGATCACCAGGGGGCACCATTTTTAACTGGTGGACACCTAGTCTCTGGGATTGCCCAAAATGTATCCTCATCATACAGGCTATCCTGGAGCATTCCCTCTAGTGGCTCAAACTGACAATTGAAATCCTCTCCTAGGATCACCATATGTTTATCTGCAATGGTGGGTAAAAAAAGTAGTTAGTTCTTCCAGCATTTTAGACTCCTTACCCTGGATGGTTGGTCTGGAGTACACATTTAAGAGGGCTACAGAAATCTTTAAAGGAAAATACAGCATAACACAAAGAATATCATTGGATGCTGTGTCCATCTGCTTGGCCGTACAGCCTAAGTGAACTCCCACCCATGTACTAAGGCCTCCTGATGGTCTCCCTTTTCCCCCCTGATGTTGCAGGAATACTAAAGGTGGCTAAACAGAATTTAGAAATGTCCCCTCTGGCCCACTTCTCCTGGAACATGCAGATCTTGTGTTGGTTAATAAAGAGGCCCCAGTTTGGGTCATCTAACTTCAGACCCGCGATGTTCCACGATAGGACCCTTGGCTTTGGGCGATTGGGGCAAGTCGATTTGTTGGCCACTAGAGGGGGTAATTGCAGTGAGGCCTTTCTCTGTACACTGTCATCTTTCAGATCGGACCCTCTGGTTAGTGAGAGTTTTAGATTATCCCTCAGTACCATATCAAGGCCATCGTGGGCAGTGCCAGGGGATCCGCTCATGCTCCCACAAGCTTTACCTTCCCCACGCGGCGTGCAAGGTCCTGTATCAAAAGCCCAAGTCTTGATTGCAATTGGGAGCGGCCATAATGGGTCTTTGATATTAGGAGCCTGATCCTTGAGTCAATCTACTCCTTCTAGGCTGCTGTACCTATTTGCTGTGGGAATATTAAAAATAAATTGCCTTTGCCAGAGCTGATCCAGGAGAGGTAGCTCCCAGTTATTGGAGTCATTTCTCCAACCACGCTCATAGTGCCTTATATCATGGTGAGGCCTGTTAGGGGGATAACAATAACCCAGTGGAAGGACTTGGGTAGTACCCGATTTTCTCCCATCCTCTATAGCTAAAATTCTTTGGGCCATCAACGGGTTTCTATAATTAATTACTATGCAATCTCCATGTAAATCCTTGTGTCGCCTGCCTAGCCAATGCAATACTTGCAGTGCACTGGTCTCGTGTTCTACTTTCAGGATCAGCGTTACAGTGAGTTACCCCCCTAGTGCTTGTCCAGTCAATAAAAAGTACAGTCAACCTGCCAACCCTCTCTTGTAATGGTCTGAGTTCATCCTTGACTATATCCCTCATTTGGATCTGCAAATCCACCACTAGCTTTGTGACCCACACTGGCTGATCGTTTGTGGTTTCTGTGCTGTCTTCTGGATCACCATTCCCAGATTTCCCATTGTCCGAAACCGCTCCTGCGGGCTTCTTCCTTCTTACCCCCGGTCTCACTTTGGGTTAGGGTTTCCCTTTTTTGCCCGATTGGTTAGATGTGACAGTCCTAGATTGCTCGGGGTTACCTACTTCACTTATTGAAGTTTGGTCACTGGGAGAATCAGTTATTGAGGTGCTAGGGTCGGTCTTTGCGATTTCTAAGTTTGGAGACAAGGACAGTCGTCTCTCTGTCCGCTCTATTTCGGTGTCCACAGCTCCTAAAGCCTTTTCCAACATCCTATCAATAGAGGTTGATTTGGTATTGGGTTTGGGCACGGCCGGGGCCTGTTTCTTTTCAACGCAGGTTCGTCTCCCCATTCTACAGTATCTCTAGGTTAGACTCTAGCGTTGATTAAGAGGCTCTAAATTTGGGGTGGACACAGATGCTTGATATTACAAATCTCCACTGCGAGGCTCTGTGGGTATACACAACCACTGGGATACCTGTTCGAGAAACCTCTTATCGGGGGCACTATCTGGGACCAGTGCACTTAAAGTGCCTGATTTTACAGACACAATATTACAGAGCCAATGCAGGTGACCACCAATATAATTTGCTTTCTCTCATTTAAAAATTAAAGTTAAAATAGTAGAGGGTATGTGCAAGAACTCGAGCAAACAGGGAAAAAAAGTACATGCAAAATGAATAATCCAAATTTGTTATCAGCATAGAGTCATTTGAGGTGCGAGCTATAATTGGGTTGAATGGTTCAATGTGTGTCAGTATACAGAAAATTCCAATGTCTATGACATAACGATCAGGGGACACAGCCACAGTACCTGGTTTGCTGATCCCGGTGCTAAAAAGTTAGACGGATGGCCCAGCCCAGCCTTATCCGGCCTCTGACGGGCACGGACTGGCCTGCCCTTGGGCGGGTTTTGCCCGCCCGTGTCCCGCGCTGCATTGGTCCGGCACGGCTTTTGAGGATCCGCTGTCGCGAAGTCACCCTGGGCCCGATGGACAGGGGCCGCTGGGTGTTGTAGTTAATTTGATGGCCCAACCCCTCACGGCTTGATGGAGAGATGCGGGAAGCTGGTCGTTCCCCTCACGGCTCCGAGAACAAGTGGTGAGTGATGGCCGTTCCCCTCACGGCACCTGAATACAGTTATTAGTGTGTCCCCACTATAACGTCTCCGAAACCTATGGTTTTTTCAGTGAATTTCAGGTTCAAGGTTTTTTAAATGCAAATTTTTAAGTGCAATAGTAGTTATAGCAATTTTTTTGTACTGAATTTCTACAGTTTTTTTAACTGTTTATTTATAAATATTTTATTTATTAAACATATATTTTTCTTAAAATTGCAAAAAAATCAAAATAAATGTAAAACTGAAATTTTGTTTTTTTGTATTTTAATATATTTATATGATTTTCTTTTCAAAATTTTGGGGGGAGTTGTGCACCCAAACCATACCAACCGCAGTGGGTCTGCGTATTCTAGCTGACATTTTGGAAAAGTCGTGAAGGATCCGCGTATGGTGAGTGACGAGTGCGTGGCTTTTTTTCAGTTACGTCATATACGTAGAATGTTACGTGGTGTGCGCAACAGGTCCGCGACTCCTGCTCCCTCGCATTCGCGACACATGCGTATTACGGTACGCGACGCTTGTGCGGTGGCGGGCCCCACGTGACGTCATATACGTGCTGGGGCATGCATGTTACTTCAAAAAAAGAGATTTGATTGGTTCATAACATTTCCCACTGTAACTATTGAAGGACCCCACCCATTTTAATTATTCTGTTTGGAGCAGTTGGTGAGAGAATTCTCTTCTTCTTCCAGAGCTGGTTTTGGAATTTTTTGGGTGTTTTAAAAAAAAAATGCATTGGAGAAATGGCATCTGGTTTGCAAGCTCCTCATCATTCTTCAGATGAAGATATCTTGGAAGAAGATCCACCCAAGCATAGGCCTGAATCAGTGGTATGGACATTTTTTACCTTTCCTGACGGGGGAAAAAAGGTAAACGCAAGAGAAGTCACATGCTTGCTGTGTGACTTGGTCCTGTCTCGAGGCAGTGACAAGGAATACTCCTGTGGAACAGCGAGTATGTATAAACATCTGCGGACCATTCACCAGAAGAATCTGGCACGAGAAGAAATGAGGCGTGCAGAAAAAAACCCACCACTAGGCATTGCTAGCACCTCCGGAGCGTCCACTTCAGCACCACCAGTAGACATTCGCCCAGAATTTGCTTTCCAGCAGCAGCACTGCACTAAGTGCAAAACCATCATCTGTTATGGTGAACAGTCAGTGGATGCTATTTGTGCAGCTCACCGGAACTACAAATGCAATTTTTTTTTGTTGGGGGGAATGATATTGAATTTCAAAAGCTAACTGTTTACTTAGTTCCTTTTTTGTTCAATTTTTAAAACCACAAAAAAATTACAAAATTGTTAAAAAACTACAAAAAAAATTGAAAACAAAAAACAGAAGAAAAAAAGGTTCAGAACTACCTTATCTGGTTTAAAAAAAGAACTAGAATTGCATGGTAATGTCTGAAAGTTTGGTTGAATATATGTGTAGGGCATGATTGACTGAAATAATGCATTAGTACTGTTTGGTGAATTTATAGGGGCAGATCTATGAGGAAGTGCTGCAGCGTGACACTGCAAGCCCTTTAGCTGCACCGGGCTGCAGCACTTCTGAAGACATTAATATGTCGCAATTCTGTGCTCCCTCTGCACTAGTACACAACCTGCAGCCATGCAGTGACTCAGGCACTCCTGCACCATGGCGCAAGGATATCTGTGTCGTGGGGAGATTGTTTTTGTGCAGGAAGGGACTACTTCCTGCACAAAAACAATCACTAAAGGCATGTTCCTCCTTCAATGTGTGCCGTGGAATGCAGCATGCATTGAAAGAGGAAAAACGTGTCTCGCTACACCACCTCTAGGGTGGATCATCATTCACACGTATCTACAGATTTACACTTTCTCGGAAGTCTTGAGATGTGTTATTCCATGGGTGTTGTGTGGGTACTGACACAGCAACACCCATGGAACGCCCCTTCAACGCAAAGTTCTGCGTTTGAATGGGTCCTATTTTCAAGGAGCGGAAAAGCCACGCAGGGTGGCTTTTCCTCTCCCTGTAAATATGGAGGAGTCCCCAGCGCATCACTACATTACAAAAAGTGATGTACTGGTGGCGCAGGGGGCTTGTAAATCTGCACCATTAGTGCTTAGTTATTGGCAGAGTGATACAATAAGAACATAGTGCTGGATGGCTGATTGACAAACTGCATGAGACTGACAGGAGGTATCCTAGGCTGCATGAGTACTACTTCAGTATTTAGTGGAGTGTACCAATAGTATGTATCTGCTT
This sequence comes from Lissotriton helveticus, assembly GCF_964261635.1. Lineage (NCBI taxonomy): Eukaryota > Metazoa > Chordata > Amphibia > Caudata > Salamandridae > Lissotriton > Lissotriton helveticus. Next base: position 2,027,069,735 of record NC_136063.1, read on the forward strand.
AGAGGTTTGTAGGGATTGTGCACAGAATATTGTATGTGTACTTGTGTTGGTGCCTAGGTCATTCTATAAGAACCTCACTAGTAACTAGAATGATGACAGTGCTGCAAACAGAGTGCTCAGGTAATTTATAAGTGCTTACGTATTGTCTCAATGCCTGAGTGATTCTGCAAGTGCATAGACAGTGACTGGGTTCCTAGAGTGCTAATAGTTGACAGCAGGATACATTTATAAGCGCTTATGTTTCAGCAGAGTGATTAGATAAGGACATGCTTCTATCAGGATGATTGTAGGAGTGGACACAGACTCACAGTGTGATTCCAGACAAGCATGAATATTACATTGATTTTTGCAGGACTGACTCAGTAGTCTGCAAGGAGTTAAGGGACTGCATATATTGCGCACATTCGACTGTACCACTGCTTGTCTCAATGCCTGAGTCAACCTGCAAGTGCATAGACAGTGACTGGGTTCCTAGAGTGCTAGTAGTTGACAGCAGGATAAGTTTATAAGCGCTTATGTTTCAGCAGAGTGATTAGATAAGGACATGTTTCTGTCAGGATGATTGTAGGAGTGGACACAGACTCACAGTGTGATTCCAGACAAGCATGACTATTACCTGGACTTTTGCAGGACAGACTCAGTAGTCTGCCAGGGGTTACGGGACCGCATAGATTGTGCACATTTGACTGTACCACTGCTTGTCTCAATGCCTTAGTAATTCTGCAACTGCATATACAGTGACTGGGTTCCTAGAGTGCTAGTAGTTGACACCAAGATACGTTTATAAGCACTTATGTTTCAGAAGAGAGATTAGATAAGGACATGCTTCTGTCAGGAGGATTGTAGGTGTGGACACAGACTCACAGAGTGATTCCAGACAAGCATGACTATTACCTGGACTTTTGCAGGACAGACTCAGTAGTCTGCCAGGGGTTACGGGACCGCATAGATTGTGCACATTTGACTGTACCACTGCTTGTCTCAATGCCGGAGTCATTCTGCAAGTGCATAGACGGTGACTATGTTCCTAGAGAGCTTGTAGTTGACAGCAGGATAAGTTTATAAGCGCTTATGTTTCAGCAGAGTGATTAGATAAGGACATGCTTCTGTCAGGATGGGAGAGAACCAGGTCAGCAGAGCTGCTTTAGAGCCAGACAACCAGGTCAGCAGACCTGCTCTAGAGGCAGAGAACCAGTTCAGCAGAGCTGATTTAGAGGGAGAGAACCAGGTCAGCAGAGCTGCTTTAGAGCCTGAGAACCAGGCCCGCAGAGCTGCTCTAGAGCCAGAGAATCAGATCTGCAGAGCTGCTTTAGAGCCATAGAACCAGGTCAGCAGAGCTGCTTTAGAGCCAGAGAACCAGGTCAGCAGAGCTGCTCTAGAGCCTAAGAACCAGGTCTGCAGAGCTGCTCTAGAGCCAGAGAACCAGGTCAGCAGAGCTGCTGTAGAGCCAGAGAAACCAGGTCAGTAGAGCTTCTTAAGAGGGAGAGAACCAGGTCAGCAGAGCTGCTCTAGAGCCTAAGAACCAGGTCTGCAGAGCTGCTCTAGAGCCAGAGATGCAGATCAGCAGAGCTGCTGTAGAGCCAGAGAAACCAGGCCAGTAGAGCTGCTGTAGAGCGAGAGAACCAGGTCAGCAGAGCTGCTTTAGAGGGAGAGAACCAGGTCAGCAGAGCTGCTTTAGAGGGAGAGAACCAGGTCAGCAGAGCTGCTTTAGAGCCAATGGACCAGGTCAGCAGAGCTGCTCTAGAGCCAGAGAACAAGGTCAGCAGAACTGCTTTAGGGCCAGAGAACCAGGTCAACAGAGCTGTTGTAGAGCGAGAGAATCAGGTCAGCAGAGCTGCTCTAGAGGGAGAGAACCAGGTCAGCAGAGCTGCTCTAGAGCCTAAGAACTAGGTCAGCAGTGCTGGTCTAGAGCCAGAGAACCAGGTCAGCAGAGATGCTGTAGAGACATGAGAAACCAGGTCAGCAGAGCTACTTTAGAGGGAGAGAACCAAGTCAGCAGAGCTGCTTTAGAGCCAGAGAACCAGGCCAGCAGAGCTGCTTTAGAGCCAAAGAACCAGGTCAGCAGAGCTGCTTTAGAGCCAGAGAACCAGTTCAGCAGAGCCGTGGTAGAGTCAGAGAACCAGGTCAGAAGAGCTGCTCTAGAGCCAGAGACCCGGGTCAGCAGAGCACCTCTAGAGGCGGAGAACCAGGCCAGCAGAGCTGCTGTGGAGCCAGAGAAACCAGGTCAGCAGAGCTGCTTTAGAGGGAGAGAACCAGGTCAGCAGAGCTGCTCCAGAGCCGCCAGACGACCAGGCCAGCAGAGCTGCTTTAGGGCCATAGAACCAGGTCAGAAGAGCTGCTTTAGAGCCAATGGACCAGGTCAGCAGGGCTGCTCTAGAGCCAGAGAACCAGGTCAGCAGAACTGATTTAGAGCCAGAGAACCAGGTCAGCAGAGCTGTTGTACAGCCAGAGAACCAGGTCAGCAGAGCTGCTCTAGAGCCAGAGAACCAGGCCAGCAGAGCTGCTTTAGAGGCACGAGAAACCAGGTCAGCAGAGCTGCTTTAGAGGGAGAGAACGAGGTCAGCAGAGCTGCTTTAGAGGGTGAGAACCAGGTCAGTAGAGCTGCTTTAGAGCCAGAGAACCAGGCCAGCAGAGCTGCTTTAGAGCCTGAGAACCGGGTCAGCAGAGCTGCTCTAGACCCAGAGAACCAAGTCAGCAGAGCTGCTTTATTATTATGCCAGCCAGCTCCATTGGTTGTCATACTGGACGGCAGGTCGGAAACTCCACGAAATCGACTACACACCAGAGAGGCTAAGCCGGGGAGAATTACATGCCCTCCTGCTCCCGAGAAGCCGAATCCCCACAGAATGCCATCCGCTTCTGCGCACGGCTTTGACGTGTTGGCGGAAATCCCTTACTGCGCCCCTGGGAAACAGCCGGGATAACAGAGATAGGTGCCTTTTTTGGTGATAATGGCCTACTTGTTCACGATACCTTCTTGCAGATCACGGGCGCCCCCCAAGACTCTACCTGTTGCATGCCACTGTAACGCACTACATCAGATCCATTTGGGCGCCGCAACGACTCCAACCTGCACAGCATGAACTAGTTCACTTATTGTACTACATGGGAGAAGGGGGACATTTGGTCCGCAGGCTCTATACGGGGATTAGGACGCATGCTGCAGTCTCCATCACGACACTTAAGGATACCAGGGCCCAAGACACAGACACAATACTGACAGAGTAAGAGTGGCAGCTGATCCTGGAGCACCTTAGGCGGGTTTCACGAAACGTTAAGTTCCGATTTATACAGGTGATGGTCCTGCATAGAGCATATCTGACCCCCAAACGACTACATAAAATGTTTCCGAATTCCCCCCCACTGTTGCCCACGATGCGGAGTAGACGAGGCTGGGTTCCTCCATATGGTCTGGTCCTGTACACGAATACAAGGGTATTGGTCAGAGGTGTGCCGGACACTACGGACGGTTACGCATTTGCCCGTGTCAGAAGAAACATTGCCCTGTCTACTGGGGTTTCGTAGGCGATCTAAGTCATTGAAAGCCCGACTGAAACTACTTGATCTGGCACTCCTAATGGCAGTCAGAGCACTAACGAGAGGTGGAAATCTCCCAGACCGCCGGGGACCCCCCTGTGGCAGGCGGAGGTGGTGAATTGGGGACGAGCAGAGGAATTGGCTCTTCGACGGGAGGAGGCGCTGGGTCAACAGGAAATATCCCATATCACAGCATTGGGAGGTTATGCTACTGACGCTGGAAGAAATAGACCTAGTCCCAGCATCCGAGCATGGAATACAGGGGCAGTAAACAGAGGGGAGGTTAAGCTGTTAGGGTCTGGTAGTTCCCGAGTAACCGCACGACATACTAAGTGTTAGCACATGATAAGGTTCATAAGAGATAGAGCTGATCGGAGCCAGCTAGAAAGGGATCCAGTGCCCACCAGGAGACGGGTGGGGGTGAAGGGTGAGAAGTTGGGTAAGTTATTCTGTGTATTCCTACAATATTAGTGAACAAGAGGGCGGATATACAGTTAATATATAATAAGAGACGTGAAGGTGTATCATGCTATTGTCCTTCAAAGATAATGTATATGCCCCGGAGATTCCCCTGTAGGGGTAGGAAGATTAGATTAGGGGAAGAATATTGAAAAAATGGCTGATGTAATAACGTGGTCAAATGTAAATGTTTCTTCTGATGTGCTAAGCTGTGAATAAAGAGTTGTTAAAAAAAAATCCGAGCTGCTCTAGAGCCAGAGAAACCAGGTCAGTAGAGCTGCTTTAGAGGGAGAGAACCAGGTCAGCAGAGCTGCTCTAGAAGGAGAGAACCAGGTCAGCAGAGCTGCTCAAGAGCCAGATAACCATGTCAGCAGAACTGCTTTAGAGCCAGAGAACCAGGTCAGCAGAGCTGCTCTAGCGGACACTGACTGACTGACACGGATTGATTTACACTAACTGACATGGATTGACTGACACTGACTGACTGACACTGACTGACTGACACTGACTGACTGACACTGATTGACTGACACTGATTGACTGACACTGATTGACTGACACTGATTGACTGACACTGACTGACTGACACTGACTGACTGACACTGACTGACTGACAATGATTGACTGACAATGATTGACTGACTGACTGACAGATTGACACTGATTGACTGACACCGACTGACTGACACTGATTGACTGACACTGACTACTCTTCTACTCACTCTCTACTACGCTCTACTACTCTCTCTACTTCTCTACTACTCACTCTACTTCTCTACTACTCTCTACTACTCACTCGCAACTACTCTCTACAACTCGCTCTCTACTACTCCCTACTATTCTACTACTCAATCGCTACTACTCTCTCTACTACTCACTCTCTACTATTCACTCTACTACTCGCTCTCTACTACTCACTCTCTACTACTCACTCTCTACTACGGAAATTCACTGTCATTGATGAAGGTCAGGGGACAGAAACACGTTTGTCAGTTTTTTGCATCAATGGTTGCTTAACGAATAAAGTGACTAATCAATTTTTAACGCCTGGAGTGCTCAGCGTTTTTCTTTTGGGCATTGCAGTGTTGGGGCACTTTCGTCCTCGCGAGCTGAGGCACCCGCTGTGATGAGAGCGGCGGCTGTGACTGAAAATACCAGTGGAATATATATATATACATATATATATATCTCAGCTCCACACATCCACGGACTGTACATCCAAAGGAAAGCAGCACACGTGTTGCTGTTTAGTTCCTCTAAATAATAAACTTGCGGTGGAACTACCCCCTGCGTGTGCTGCTTTCCTTTGGATGTACAGTCCGTGGATGTGTGGAGCTGAGATTTTGTAACGGGCACACCCCCGTTTTGTGTGCACCCGCTCACGAGTGCAACTGGCTGGTGTTTGGGAGAATTGGACATATATATATATATATATATATATATATATTCACTGAAAAAACCATAGGTTTCAGATAAGTTATAGTTAGGAATTAGCATTTAAAAACCTTAGAAATTCACTGAAAAAACCATAGGTTTTAGGGGTGTTATAGTTAGCTACACATTTCACTCGTATAAAACCATTGAAATTCCCCCTTTATAGTTAGTTGTACTAACTATAACTCGCGCACCCGCAATCCACTGCTGATGATGTCACAAATTACATCATTCATGACATGGTCTCCAGCCCCCGGGGCATGGCTAATTATATATTATTATTTTATGGAGGAGGGCTGCAAAGCCCCCCTCCTGAAGCTACATCAAGACCACGGGACATCCAAACTCAATCTATGCATGTACCCCGTAGGAGTTGCCTTCACTTTGTGCATGCATGTTTGTGGTAGCGCATGCATGTTAATGTTACGCATGCGCACATTACGTCCCACCGTCTGGCTATGTACCCCTAACGTATTTCATTTTATTTGCGCATGCTCAATTACATGTCCAATCAGAGCTCTCACATCCAGTGACATCATGCTGATCCAATCATCCTTCTGCAAAGCATTTATAAGCTGCCAACCTTCTTGAAGTTTTTCTATTTCGCAGTCACAGCCATTGAAAGTGTTCGTATCCACTTCTTCGTAGGTGAGCACTTTTTTTTTTTAAGAGTAAATGATTGAATCTGAACAATCTTTAAATGCCGCGTAAATGCAAATTTATGTTCGACTTCACAATGTTGTTTTTAAGCACGCTTTCCTGCTTTTTTATATCATTAAAGTTGACTTCGTAACTTTTGTTTCTGTGCAAATCACTTAATCCTGGTGCGTTTCTTTAATTTGCCAAACACCACGTGGCCGCTTCTGCAGCAGTGTGCTACGTGCTGTTTAAGTGAATGCGATGTCGTTTTTGTCGTGTAAGTAGTGCGTCACTTGTCCAATGCATTGCAAAAGTAATGTTTTCGGCAAAAGTGTATTTTAGCACGGTTTCCAGCTCTTATAACTTAAATATTTTGCCTTGGTAGGCGATGTTTCTGGGCAAATCAATTAATCATGCCGCATATCATTTTTTAAGTAGTGAGTCACGCGCTGCTTCCTCCCCATGCTCTGCACATGTAATTGATTGCTCAATGTTGTATTTTAGCACACTCTCCATGTTTTTTAATAACCTTAACCTTCATTTGCCCCTTGTTCTATCTCATTATACAGATATCTCAACCATGAGACGTACTGGTCGCCACAAGCTAGCCTGCCCATACACTCTACCACGTGGTGGTCAACCACTCGACACAACAGATCCACTGACCGCTCTCCATATGTTATCAGCCGAAAATTGCAATGGATCTAATGGAGTTATCAGGTTTGACTTTAACATTTCATGATAGAAAATGTATAATACCCTAGTGGTGTCATAAATTTCGGATTACTTGGTACTTTCTTTTGTCTTTGAATGTTTTTTATAAAAAGGCAAAGTTTAAATTTTGAACATAGTATAGTAAGATATTTCCCTTATGTTTGTGAATTTAAAATTATGTTTGTTATCTTGCCATTACAAATTGTTTTGAACAGTTGTGACTGTCCTATGTACTCGATCGGTAAAACCCTGGAAATATGTAAAAAATAAAGTTTACAATTTTTACCATTGCTGTTATGATGCACTAATGTTCTCTCTCTCACATCGTTTCTCTTTCTCTTTTAAAGTTATGGACGCTCTGTCCACTCTACCATCACCAACCAAAGCTGAATTAAAGTTGTGAACTCTGTTGTCCACAGTGTTTACACAAGGTAAGCAGAGCGGCCTAGATATACGCCTCCGATTAAATACATTAGAAATAAAATACCTCATTTACAAGCCCCTTGCGCCACTTTCAACATGAGAAAAGTAACATAAAACTGGTGCAAGACTCTTGTAAATAAGCCCTAAAGAATATTGGCCTGCATACTAACTTGATCTCTCACCTAATTCTGTCTCATGTCTGAATGTAATATTTCACCTCATTTAGTCACATCGATCTAATTCAGCCTGCACTTGAGATACAAAGTGAAAATGTTGTTTTGAATTTTTTTATTTGAAGACATGTCTTTCAATTTTCCTTGATGTTTATTTCTAAATTTCTAGATCATGGAAGTCCAAAAAGGGTTCTATCAGATCAAGCCCAGGAGTTTGTGAATGAAGTGAGTGACCAATCTCGGCCTAACATTTGTATAATGCAATACTATTTCCTATTTTGCTGTCCAAATATAACCTTCGATGATTACTTTTCATCCCCAATCCTATTGAGAACAAATGTTTTGATGTACATTTAAATTAATCTTGGACATATGTACAACATATACATTTTTAACTCTTTTTTCAGTTTGCAGAATGTTTGTTGCTGAGGTTGAAGAAAATTATATCCTCCTATTCCAGCTGATTACACCGATGTCTCAAATATGGCATTTACTAGTTGTCCGAAGCCATGCACATTCACACATTTTTAACAGACAACGTTAAGGTAAATGCTTACATTACGACAACTGGACCAAGTTAAAAAGTACCGGATATAAGTAGTTGAGGGGTTTTCGGTGGCAGATAATCTCAAATTCACACTTCTACGAATGAGTCTGATACAGGGTGGATCTCTGTATAACTAATGGATGATTAGGTTTTAGGATGGCATACAGAGCTCCCAATCTTCTTTCTTTTTTTCTCAAAGGGTTCCAAATTGGGGATGAATATTAGGCTCTGTAGTAGAGGTTGACGGTGTTGCTCCACTGGTACTTGGGCCTCCTCATGAAGCAGGAGGAGCCTCTCTCAATCTCCTTAACTCTTCCCTTGCAAAGTTGACCGGATTCTTAGTCTGCAAGTGCTTCCGCATACTTGCAGTTCCACACCAGTCCTCTTTATTGGGGTCTCCTCTTGAAAGCAGTCTTGCATATGCGGCAAGTAGCTTTTCTTGCATTCACCTTTTTTAAGACTTGTGAAAACTAATTTCAAAACATTCAATAAATACGGTGTAACTATGCATTGTGGCAAATGCTTTATTAAAACTATGCAGAAAATGTTCCCTTTATTGTTGTTATATCTTTACAAAAGAAGTTGAAAGGAGAAAGTAGGAGATGAATAACAGGGGTACGACGTTATATCGTAAACTGCAAAAATTGATAAGAAGGGTGGACCAAAGACTGTATGTACAATGCCAGTGGAAGCGTTTCAGGCACACTGGAAACATTAAAAATATATATATATATATATCGTCAAATGTTACTTTGACTTGTAATGTTTGACCTCATTTAGTCACATTAATCTAATTGTAAACACTAATTTTCTTTTTTGTTTTGCAGATTAACTACAATACTTCTTTTGGACTCAATATTATATGGTGTTTATTATATTGTTTTGTTAGTTATAGTTATAGTTATTTATTGTATTGTTATCTTTTTGTTATAGTTCCAGTTATTGTTGTAATAAAAGTTAATAAAAAAAAGTACATACATTTGGGACCCTAATGACCTGGACAGGTATGGACAGCTGTGGGTTACATTGGCTGTGACTGTGGCAAAACGTGATATCGCACAAAAGTGGGGTGCCCCGGAACTACCTACGGTGGCTGGTTGGATCAGATATATGGACCTGCTAATGGTGAAAGAAAGAGCATGTCTATGTGCTACGGGCCTGCCCCCGTAAATGGAATAAGGTGTGGCTACCGTGGAACAAATATAGGGGAGAACCGTGTGCACCCTTGCCGGAAGGTGAGGATTCGGAGTCAGAGGAGGACGAAGAATAGACGGTACAGGTACATAAACTGTAAACTGAGATGTGCAGGGCTGGAACGGGGTTGCAATTGTACCTGGGTTACAGTGCAGAAGGTATGTAACGGCCAACCGCTGACTGTGAGAATATATGCCCCATCGTAAAGTGATGACCTTAGTTGGGTTTTATGGTTTTTGTTGTTTTCTACAAGTTGAACTTGTTAGGGACGGAAATATACGTCTAGAAATACTTTACTCCTCCGTCACCATAAAGGTGTGGAATTGAGGTGAAACGAACTCTATATGTAGTGGTTGCTCCTGACTGCCACATGCCATAATCAAGGTAACAAATGCTATATGTTATAATACGGTATACTTTTTCGTTTATTCATAAATATGCAAACACTGCTACTCAAATACGGAATACTTATGCTACTGTAACTATATTTCTTGCATTCCTGACAATAAAGTACATACGTCTTTTTTTTGTGGGGGTAGCAGTCATCAATAGAAATGATATTTATCATTTGAAATATAATTCTGAGGCTAACTCATTAGCAACATAGTGTGGTGAACTTTTAACCTCTGTGCTCACGTAAGTGTTCCATGAACTGTTACTATGGTAACATGCAGAAAGTCGTTTGGGGGTAGGGTTAATAGTTACTGGCTGTACAAAAACCGTTATATTTACCCAGGATCTTCTACATCACAGAAAGGAAAGCAAAGTAAAACAAAACACTGTGTACCAGGTTTACAACCCCCTTGCACCACTTCAAGTATGTGCGCTTCAACGACCCCCCTCAAGCCCCGGGAACCACCACCCCTGAAATTTGTGTATTACGGGAGGCAAACTGCGTGGCCTATGTTTATATTTATTCACATGCCACCTTGTGTGATGCAGCACTAGGATACGGGAGGCCTTCAGGCCCAGGAGCCGCAGCATCAACCTGACCGAGACCCGGGATAAAAGCTGAATGATTAGAATCAAAGCCTAAATATCCCGAACACGCTGTCCAGAACCGCACCGATGAATAGGGGCTTCTGAGAGGGACACAGGTGCGACTTCCGCACGTTGATGGACAACCCCAGCAGGTGCAAGACATCGACCGTAGTCTGCAGGTGGGAGACGACTGTCTGGGGCGAGCCCCCCTTCAACAACCAGTCGTCGAGATAGGGGAAGACTAGAACACCTGATCTGCGCAGATAAGTGAATAAACATGTGAATAAATGCCCTACAGCTAGGGATTTCTGTCAGGAAATGACCACTCTCCAATTAGGACTTAGATCCATGGCTCCGACCCACATAAAGGGACACCTTTTGGACCCTCTGTTTGCTAACTGGGAGGATATTTTGGTTCGGACTCCGCTCCCTGTTATCTGGACGGATCATCACCGGGTACCATTTACAATCAGGCGCCCGGTGACCAGGAGGGTGGTACCGGGCAGTAAGACAGCAGTCTGTAGGAGGTGGAGGGGCTTCTCGCAAGAACTTTTTAACAAGGCCCTGGGGAAGGGCAGCCCGCCTGGGGGCAGGGATGCGGAATCAGCATGTAAAAATTTAGACTGCCGCATCACGGAGGCTCTAGACTGTACGGCCCCATGGGCCAAGAAAAAACAGTTCCGTACCCAGAAATCTGCCCCGTGGTACTCAGATAATTTAGGAGCAGCCAAAGATGATTGTAAACGGCGGGAAAGGATGTGGAGGACAGATTATTCAGAGCAGGGGAAGGAGCTTTATAGAAAGGAACTCAGAAGCTATCACAAACTGATTAGAAAGGCTAAGGCGGACCATCTGCTAGAGAGAATTGACTCAGCCGGTAGCTCCACCCGGGAACTCTTTAAGGTTTACAAGGAGCTGACCTCCACCACCTGCTTAGCAGCACCAGTTGAGGGCTCAGAGGGACTCTGCAACCAGATAGCGGAGTTCTTCTCCGGAAAGGTGGAAAAAATCTATTCCACCTTTCCAGAAGGGGCTAGGAGTGGTGAGACAGGAACGGAAGGGGGAGAACCGGTGGTGGAAGGAAAGGGGCTGAAGGAATTCTTGATACCCTCCCAGGAACAACTGATTAAAATCTGTAGCAGTATCAAGTCCGGCCCCCTTAAGGATCCGGCTCCCCCTATAAGATTAAAGGGGAGCTTGGACTGCCTTGAGCCTTTTATAAGGCACCTAGTGACGACCTCTTTTGACACATGCTGTGTCCCTGACTGTTGGAAGGAAGCTGTGGTCCTGCCACTCCCGAAGAAACCAAATTTGGGGCTAGAGCGCTTAGACAACTTGCGCCCTATCTCGCTTTTACCTTACTTTGCGAAGGTGGCAGAAAAAGTGGTCCTTATACAACTAACGACCCACATTGAGGAACAAGAGCTTTTGCATGCGACCTAGTCTGGCTTCCGTGCCAGATACTCGACTGAATCGGCTCTGCTCTTTGCCACGGAGTCCATCCGACAACTGGTGGATGCAGGTCAAACGGCGGCCTTAATCTTGCTAGATTAGAGTGCCGCCTTTGACACTGTAGCCCACCACACCCTGGTGCAATGCTTGTGGAGGGGCAGGGTGTCGGGCAGGGCCTTGGGTTGGCTAAAATCTTTTCTGTCAGGGCGATGCTTCCATGTGAGACATGGTGAACATTACTCCCGGGTCATCAAGCCGAGCCAAGGAGTGCCGCAGAGATCGACCCTGAGCCCTACCCTGTTTAATATCTATGTTGCCCCTGTGGCAGAGATTGCAGAGAGGTTTGGGGTCAGGGTCATATCTTATGCGGATGATACGCAGCTGGTGGTTGCCCTAACACAGATGCCGGAGTCCGCCGCCCTCAGCTTCAAAACATGTATGCAAGAACTTGCTGCCTGGATGGCAGATAACTGCCTGAGGCTGAACGACGACAAGACGGAGGTACTGGTGGTGGGGAGGGCCCGACTGTGTGGTCATCGGCATGATGGCCTCAGGAGCTGGGGGCGACACCTACACCATGTGCACGGGCAAAAAACCTAGGATTATGGTTAGATCCTGGCCTGTCTTTTGACTATCAAACCAGGCGGGTGGCAGGCTCATGCTTTGGAATTCTGAAGGTCCTGCATAAAACCCTGGATCTTTAGCCCATGGCAGCCAGAAAGACACTGGTGCACGCGCTGGTAACATCCCGCCTGGATTATGGCAACATCTTGTATCTAGGGGCACCTTCGAGATGCGTGCAGCACCTACAGGGAGTGCAGAATGCTGCCGCCCGTCTCATTCTGAGATGCCCGAAAAGATCATCTGCCAGGGCAGCTCGGGCGACGCTTCACTGGCTCCCAATTAAAGAAAGAGTTGCCTTTAAAGCGCTGTGCGTTTGCCACCGAATTCTGCAGGGTAGGGCCCCGGCATACCTAGCAGAACTCGTGTCCCCATATATTCCTTCACGTCAGCTGAGATCGGGGCGGGGGGGGCGGTTTGGTATGTGTACCAGCGATAAAAAGGGCCAGGATGGGTGGACGGTCGTTCAGACTGTTGGCAGTCAAACAGTGGAATGCCCTCCCGGTGGAGCTCCGGATGGAGAGCCAAGAGAGGTGCTTTAGTAGAAAACTGAAAACACTTATTTTTCCTTAGGTTGTGTTAGTCTCGGTCTAGGTCGAGGTCAATGGCTGATTTTACTGCAGCGCGGGGACACACTGGCATTAGTGTAACCACGGCGCTTTATAAGTGGACATATTATTATTATAAATCTTTCTCCTTTTCTACGAGACTATAGAATATTGTCCATATACCACAACAATCTGCGTTTCAATATGCATGGCATCTATTAAAGAGATAGTGTACATTTTACAGACAAAGGAAACCAAATCTTCCTCATGAACTTTAGACTCTGTATCGGTACTAAAATGTAATTACTAAAATCTCTCAATAAACACAAGGGCTCTTTCCAGAACCACCTAACATCTATACACATAAGCTTGATATACATCTCAAAAATACATGCTTCGTTTTTTTCAGCGAACAAATGCACAAATCGTACGTAATGTTCTTACTTTTTTTGCCCTACGGGTTCCTACGTCACCCCTTGAGCAGGCCTAGGGGGTCAGGGTGTGTCTAACCTGCCCCTGTTCACGTTTTGCAAACATATTTCAGACTTATTCACCCTCTCTTCTACCGAGGCACAAAATGGCTGCCAACAGTTCCTGGTTTTGAATGTTTACAACCGTTTGAAAGCCAATTAGAATTCATTGCATGATTGGAATGGTGCGCTTATCCTACGAGGCCAATCCTCGCACACTCCGATGATCCTCCACGCCCATAGATATATAAATGACTTTAACCGCAATTTTCTCAAAAACTACTGAACAGATTGACACCAGATAGGCCAAAGGCACAAGTCGGAACTGAGGACTACCTCTCTGCCAAATTTGATGTAATTCCGTTCAGCCGTTTGGGCTATAGCCGTGGCTAAAGGTCCTATGGGAAATTGCATGGCAAAAACACATTTTGGGACCCCCTTTTTACTCAGCCCCCGATAGACCAATCACCCCCAAATTGTCAGGTAAAGAGCGGAACTGAGCTGGCCAAAAGTTTGGAAAATTTCAAGAAGATTCATCAATCAACGCCAAAGTTATTGGCAATAGAATGTTGCGGTTTTCCTATGGATAATAGGTCCTAACTATAACTACCTACTGGCGACCGCCAGTGGGTAAAATATATATATATATATATATATATATATATATATATATATATATATATAAATATATATATTCCCACAAGTTTACACTCCCAATAATGTGTAACACAGCAGCATGAAAGATCACAGTACTACACAGCAGTGCAAAAAAGTGCAAAATACAAGGTTAAAATGTTTGCGGCCGATGCGTTTCGCGTGATGCTTTCTACTGCTCCTATGAAACAAACGCAGCAATACAAACATTGTTATACAGTCCTTTCTCCCTTGTAGTGCCCCACACAACACTAGAGGATACCTTTTCACCCCCTCTGCGCCGATAAGTTGCCATTGGAGGCCGCTCCAACCCCACCATTCGTTCTATACTGCATAACTGCAAGACAGGTTATCAGGATGCCTGTCCTCATGCTGTATGTATCCATATACATTTCACAATCAACACACTTCACCTATTTTTATTTTTAATTGGCATACCCGCATTGCTCACCTAGTTCCGTTCAGACAACAAAATGCCATTACTGCGTTTTCCACAACGTAAAGTGACTAGTGCTTTTCTATCCGATATATTCCACATGATTCATCTTTCATATTGCACAAGGCCAGGTGTAATTAACAAAATTCTTCAACAAACGTTGCACAAGTGTTACCCTCTTGGAAATATTGCACATGACTAACAATTAAAATTGCAAAAGCCCGGATGTAAATACCTAAATGCAATGCATCATTCCAAATTAACATCGGTGCATACAATGATATTGCACATGATTTGTCCTATATGTTGCACAACCCCAGCATAGTTTTCAAATTATTACGATCATTCATCCAATATTGTGCAGTTGTCATTCTTTTCAATGTGCTGTATATGATTGATCACTCATATTGAACAAATCCGGATATGAAAACCAAAATATCATTCCAAATTAATGGTTAGTCATCCTTTAACACACGTTTTCCATTGATGTTGCTCATGTTCAAGACCCCAATTTTATGACATGATTTAACATTCATGTGCTAAGTGTAAATATACCATCATCAGTCTTATACTGAAGTAAAGTGACATGTGCTGTAAAGGGTTCTAGCATAAAAATGTAAAGAATCCCAGAGATGGAACAGAGTTCTGAAAAGTAAGCTCTTTAAAGAAAGAGTCAAGTGCTTTGCGTTACCATATGGGCGTTGATGGTAATCATCTGTTTAATCAAGGTAAAGTGACATGCTCAATTAAAATAGTGTAACAGTGTTAGGGTTTTGTACAGTCCTACTATTTAAGGTTCAAAGCCTTCAAATGTAATAGGAAATTCCAGAGTTCATAAAAGTGCATATGCCAAATATGTTCAATATCATGGTACCTGAAGTATGTTAAAATGGTGAGGTATTTTAATTGGGGTCTTAGTGGAGATATCGCGGAGGTTTTCGGTCAAATAGTCATATTCGTGCTAAACCAAAAACATTCATGCATTAAACATGTATAGCCTCACAAGTCTCCCTTAAGCAAAGTGCACTGTGCTCACAAATTAATATATGTACAAAAACATAACAGTCGTTATGCGATTTGAGATGCAGCTGATCACTCAGAAACTGTTTCATCAGATACACTGTCCATATCAGTTGTCACTGGACCAGATTATAAGTGCACATGCAGTTCTGCGTCTTTGTTATGGCCAGGGGTTATTCTGTGCCAAATAATACAAACAGTCTGGATTACTCTCTTTTCAGTTCCTTCTCCCAGTCACCCCCTCGGACATTTATTCTTATGTTTAATTCCATAGAATCTGAAGCCATTCAGTGACCAATTGTGATATTTCTCAAAATGACAGGATATTGGGTAATGTATCTCCATTCCTTATGGCCCAGATGTGTTGTAATATTTTGATCCATAATCTATTGATCGTGCTGCCAATGTATAGTTGGTTACAATCACATTTCAAAGCATACACTATGTGATCAGTGTCACATTATGAGGTACTGTATCAAAGCAGTTCGCCCCTTATACGTTTAGAAGGTTCTTTGGTTCTGCCGGTACTGACAGGCTTTGCAGAAGTTACACTTCACAAAGCAATTCATCCTGCTTGACAACCAGTTGCTTCCTTTACTGGCGTCACAAACACTTTGTGTAACAATGCCGCCTAAACATCTCATTTTTTTGGATGTTATACAGGGAACTGTGCCAAAAATTTCCTTGAGTTGTTCATCCCTTTCCAGTATGTGCCAATTTCTTCATAAGATATTTTTGATACTAGTGTGAGCAGAGTCAAACTCCAGGAAGAGGCTTTTCACTTTTTTGTCCTTCCTCGTAGGTTCTGTATTCTGTTGCTACAATAGTGGTTCCCTCGTCTTCTTATCCACTCTATATTTGGCATCCTTCAGTTTACTGGAGAGTTAGCCCCTGTGGATGCTCCTTTCAATCATTTTAGTTGTTTCCTTCTCATATTCATCATGTGATGAGCATATTCTTTTTGTCCTAAACATCTAACTATATGGAATGCTCCATTTTAATACCGCAAGGTGGCCTCCGATGGCATGCAAGATGGTGTTTGTAGCTGTTGCCTAAATTCACGTAGGTGGGGGCGAAGGAGGTGCCAATGGCTGTGCCTTGTTGTCGCAGATAGTATTTGTTGTTGAACATGAACACATTATTTGTGAGGTAGTATCTTAACATATCGATCACCATCTATGTGTGTTCCAGGTACTTGACCGACCAATGTTTTCAAAAGTATTCACATGCCCAGATATCATCCATGTGGTTTATCAAGAAGCATAAGGACATCACATCCAGTGTGACCATCAGATATTCTGGTTTCCACATTATCACATTCAATTATCTTAGGAAGTCAGAAGAGTCTTTCACGTAAGAGGGCAATCCAGTGACATAGGGTTATAAGAATAAGTCCAGATATCTTGAACAGTTTTCCAACAGCGAATCTATAGAGCTGACAATCTGTCTACCCAGTGGTGTTCTCAGGTCTTTATGGACGTTTGGTAGAAAATATATATCAGCTGTCTTGGAATTTTTTGTTTGTACGTACTGGTATTCATCCCAATCCAATAGGCCTTTCTGATGCCATAGTGGTAATTTCTGATGGACCTCTTTCTCAATGGGTTTCATTGGATTCAGAGGGGGATTTTTATAGTATGTGGCATTGCTCAATTGACATTTTGCTTCTAAGAGATATGCCTCATGATCCATTAGCATTATGTTTCGTTTTCCCCTTCGTCTGAGGGTTAATAACTAGTACAGGGTTGTTTTTCAATATCGAAACATTATGCCAGTCCTTTACTGTGAAATTTCCTTTGTTGTTGCTGTTTGAACACCTTTTCCTAATCCATTTACATCATCCACCACCATTACATAGAACAGGTTACATTTGTTCCCTGGTAGTAGCTGAGGGTTGAATTTAGAGTTTGATTTGCACCCACTGTGTGGTCATATCCATGGTGGATCTCATCCTATTCAAATCTGTAATGTCTCTAGCTTCGGTATCGCACTATGATTCCATTGACATAGTCAATGAACAAGTGACATAACAAATCCAAAATTTGAATCGTCATATACAAAGAACACAATCGAAGCTTGGCAATCGGGATTTTCAATACCGTCAACTGATTGAAAAATAACCGAAAAACAACCAAATCGTCATTCGAAATTCAGACAAAGGCAGGAATATCGTCATCTGGCCCAAAATAGATTATTTGGAGGAAGCATTGAAGCAGTTAAATGGCAGACACTGTTACAAAAGAAGCAATGTCCAGGCAGCCAGCGCACCATGTAATTAATTTTACTCAAGGTTACAAGCATGGAAAAGTGCAGGTCTCTTAAGCTCTGAGGAATATAAATACCTCAAAAACAATTGTCTGGTCATGTCAGTAATCCACTTTGAACCAAAGATTCACAAAATTCCCACCAAGCCCCTAGTAGATCAATAATCTAAATGCGACAAAGTCTATTGGAGAACACCTCCTGATACATAGACTACTTTCTGCAAGAACATGTTCACGGATTACCGTTTTATATAAGCACCAGTGACTTTCTTCGGAGGATACATAATTTTACCTGGCAGGAGAATTTTCTTCTCATGACATTGGACAATACAACGCTTTATATGAGCATTAACCACAATGATGGGATCAGAGCACTAGAGCCCTTTTTTAGGCAACAGAGCAATTTGTCTGTTTCAACACAGTAAAATGTTAATCAACATGACATTCTTTTGCCTTGAAAATAATCTTTCTATGTTTCAAAATCAAATTTATCAGGTGTTGCCAGGGGGGCCAGCTTCACTACCAGCTAGACATGTTTACACATGGGCTGGTGGGAGGAGATGGTCCTCAAGGCAAGCCACAGGGTGATCCTCGATGAACCTGTAATGATAAGGTTAAGACTTATTAACAATCTGCTTGCCATTTGGAAGGGCACAAAGGACAATGCATTGGATTTTGTATCAGCAATGAATGTTAATGATGTTAATCTCAATTTCACAGCGACAATCAGTACCCAATCAGTCAATTTTGTTAGATGTACAGGTCTGTATTACCAACAAGAAGATAGAAACAAAGACAAACCGTAAGTAAACAGCCGCTAATTCCGTGCTACAGACTACTAGTTTCCACTCTAGGCATTTGATACAGAGCATCCCCTATGGGGAAACGATTAGGCTTAAAAGAATCTGCAACAACACTACAGAGCTAACCATGGCTCAGCGTGACTATAAGCTCAAATATTTGGAACAAGGTTACTCTGAAAAAACAATTGCCTCAGCAATTGGTAAAACACAAATGCTGAACCAATCAGAGCTGTTATTTGGCAGGAATAGTGAGGATACATTTTCCAAAGCCTAATAATTACGTACAACAAACAAGAAAGACAATTGAGGAACATAATTAGGAGACCACTAGTACTGGACGATCTGATTATAGGTCACCTTCTGCCCAAATCACCTGCTATTACACATAGAAAAAAAGCCTCCACTATGAGTACTGCTTTAGTCAAAAGCTGTCCTGAGATAACAGAAGGGGGTACTTGGCTGTCACACAGAAAAAGTTTTGTTAAATGTACCACTTGCAGAGCCTGCAAATTTGGGGTGACCAAAACATCATATTCAACCCAGTTTAGAGATAAACCTGTCACAATCCAAAAGTTCCTTACATGTAAAAGGGACTATGTGGTTTATGTGTTGGAGTGTCCCTGTGGACTGTGCTATGTGATCAGTACCAAGTTACGAGCACACAAGCGGATACTCCAACCCATCCAGGCAATTACCAATTCTGGCCCAACTTTCCCTGTTGCCTGCCATGTTAAAGATGTTCATGGCAACAGTTTGAAACAATCCAAATATTATCTACGGGATGCAGTTCCAAACTTAAGATGGGGAGGCAACAGGGAATCTACACTAAGAAGGTTGGAGACCTGGTATATCCTGGAATTAGATACCAAGACAGCAGGGGGCCTAAATGCCAGTGATGACCTTTGCAGATGTCTATGCTACCACCAGGGGCATGGGTATTGTACAATTTGTAGTGACACACTATTGTGGCCCTATTTACCCCCACCATCTGTTTTTGATGTCCATAGCCGCATAACAAAAAATAAAATTGATCAGGCAAAGTTAGGGAACTAGTGGATATGATACAGCCTATCAATTAAAATTACATACCACACAGATTCTGGAGAACTTTTAGAAATATATTTTTTAAATACTTTGGAAAAAAATAATTTTATTTAAAATGTTGGGGTTCTTAACAAATTATTGTATGTATGAACAGTATTTTTTAAACGGTCCATAGAAAAAACATGGGAGAAACGAACGGACATTTAAGATACTGAGGTCAAAATTTACAGTATAATGCTGCTGCTGACCTGTTGTTATCGTATTACACTGTTGCACTTAAATGAACTTAAAAGAGGGCAATCTTGTATGTATCCGACAGAACAGCAGCTAAATAAACCAACGAATTTTGGAACTATTTTGGGTCTGTGCTCCACGTTTCTTTTCTTTTCTGAGGGAGAGAGCGCAAGCAGCTTGCTCGTGGGAGTGGAGTGGCGAAGATATATATATATGTATATATATATATATATATATATATATATATAAAATATTTTTTTTTCTAACGATGTGGTTTAATTGCAAAAAGAGGAACTAGTTAGCGACAAAGAAGAACTAATTAGAGACAACTTGATAATAAACCCATCTGACTACACACCAACAAAAATGGAGTGTCAAATCCTAAATAAAGGATTGTCCTTTTGCCCACAAAAACATTTCAACTATACTGATACAAAAATTGATATGTACAGGTTTGTGCGTAAACTCAAACTAAGATACATGCCAACAAGGGGCAGGTGATCAAGATATAAGTCTTGAAGATATGACTAACTCACAGACCTGTAGTGACCAATCTTTAACAATTGAAGAAATACCGCATCTTAAAACCTTGTGTGATCTACCGAACCTTGAGGATGACGAATCAACGTAGATTGAAGTACTCCAAAGCTATGAGATTGATACTAAATCACATACATATAGTGGTTTAAAGAATAAATCCAAATACTGCCCACAGCTATTACCAGACAATAAAATTGACTCTTTCTCTGAAGCACTAATGAGCGAAATTGATAAAATGTAAAAAACGCGGAACAACAAAGTAAGAGAAAACACATCCACAAGTGAGAATCAGGCCCTTAAAGCTTTGGCAAAAAATCCAAGTATAATCATAAAGCCTGCAGATAAGGGCAGTAATATCTTTATCCAAAACACATGTGATTATCTAAATGAAGCATACCGCCCACTAAATGATCAAGACAAATACACCAAGTTGCCCAACAACCCTATACACAAAATGATTGAAGATATCAAAAGGCATTTAGATGAGTAGCAGAAACACAATTTAATTGACATGGAAGAATACAAATTCCTTCTAAAAGTTAATCCAACAATCCCATCTACTTCTTGCCGAAAGTTCACAAAACTTTGATCATTCCTCCTGGCAGACCAATTGTGTCGTCATGCGACTCACTCTACGAAAACATCTCTTTGTACATTGATGACTACCTTGCTCCAATGGTAAAAAATCTAACCTCATATATCCAGGATACTGAGGATTTTCTCCGAATACTCTCCAACACGGCATGGAATTCATCATATCTCATGATAACCATCGACTTGGTCTCACTTTATACTTCGATTGACCATTCGATCGGACTGAATGCCTGTGCTTATTTTCTAAAACAGAGAAATATAAAGGAACTGGAGCATTCTGCCATGTTACTTACGATGATCCAAATATGTCTACCAACAATATTTTCCTTTTCAATCATGAAATATATCACCAACTATGTGGCTGTGCCATGGGCGTTTCCATCTCCCCCAATTATGCAAATCTTACCATGGGTTGGTGGGAGAAGGAAATAGCCTGGGGCCCTCACAACAACAAGGCCCTTGAGAAAATTATACTTTGGTCGCGATATATAGACGACTTATTCCTATTTTGGAATGGGAGCAAAAATAAGTTCATAGAGTATTTTAAAACACTGAATGAAAACAACATTGGACTCTCTTTCACATGTGCCACTAGCCGTCACAAAATAGACCTTTGGGACATCACAGTGTACATTGAAAAAGGTCAAATCCAAACCACACTTTACAGAAAATAGACTGCAACAAACAGTATCGTTCACGCAGAAAGTTTTCACCCGAAACCCCTACTGAGGAACATTCCCTTTGGTGAGTTTATCCGTATGCGAAGGAACTGTTCAAAAGATGAGGACGCTGAGAAAGAGATTCTTAAGAGTGCGAGTAGATTAAAACAACGAGGATACAGAGAAAGGGATCTCAATAAAAACATCAAAAAAGTGAGAGGAATGACACGAACAGAGATCCTTATCAAAAATCAAAACCTTCAACAATCACAAACGAAAATAAAAAACTGGAAGCTCTAAGGCTGATTTCGACATTCAGCAAAGAGGTTCACAAAATACGACAGAGCGTTCAGAAGTATTGGCCACTTTTACAACAAGACCATGATCTGGCAAAAAAATCATTTGTACAAGTCCCCAAATAACTTACAGGAAAGCACCCTCCATCAAGGACACAATAGTTCAGAGTCCTTTCAAATCAAAAGAAAAAGAAATAAACTGGCTAGAGAAACAGCAAGATGGTTTCAAAAGGTGCAATAGCTGCAAGGCTTGCAAGATCGGGGAAAACAAGAAGACCATAAGAGACCCCGACGGAAGACTGATCACAAGCAAAGGATAACGTGCAAAACCACATACGTAATTTATGTCATTCAATGTAACTGCGGTATGATGTACATAGGCAGCACCATCTGCATGTTGAAAAAACGTATCCTCGAACACATCAAGGCAGTAAAACACAAAGATTAAACATATACCTACTCACATGCCAAGCAGGAAACTGGTGGAATATGTCCTTTTTTTGCATCGACACAGTAGAGAGCAATGAAAGAATGGGTGACCGCAAAAAGAGACTACGGCAGTTGGAATCCAAATATATTATCAGATTTCTAACAAAGAATCCAAAAGGGATGAACGTCGATGAAGAACTGTACGTTCATCTATAAAAATATAACCTCTTCACTAGTTGGTTGAAAAACATTCTCCAAAATTCTGCCTCAATACAAGAAGTAAAGAACTTTTTAATTAGAAACATTTGTTGAAATACGCTGTTGGAACATGTATAGCCTTATAACACCATCCTTCCAAACCCGAGATGAAACTCAAAAAACATGATGAACCTGGGTACTATACCCCCAAACACATGACCCAACAGGGCACACGCGTCATGGCATAAATAAAGCTCGAATCATAGTGTACTATACATGAATTTGGTTTTGCACTAATAACAGTAGGAACATTTGTGAAAAGATACACTGTTTATTATTCCACATGTGAAGATCCTTTGCTATCATGCATTAATAACTATATTGATGAGATTTGAATATCAGATACCGGTACCCACTGAATGTAAGAATAATGTGTTTAATGCTTACAAAAATCAACCTGTCACGAGGTGACCTGTTTTGGAAAATTGTTAAAACTACAAACCCCAGAAGTCTGTATGTACACACAGGAAATGGTATAAAACAGTTGCTGAAAGTAGTGCCACCTACCGTGAGAAAGGCCCTCCTTGCTGAAAAGCATCGGTGTGACAGACTGGGCTCTGTTAATAGATCTGAATAACCAGTAATTGTTCCAGAGTGCGGTGTCTTTTGTTCGAAAAAAATAACCATATACACATATATATATATATATATATATATATATATATATATTCACTGAAAAAACCATAGGTTATAGACCATATATAGTTAGGAATTTGCATTTACAAAACCTTGAAAATTCACTGGAAAAACCATAGGTTAGAGACCATATATAGTTAGCTGGACATTTTATTGACATAAAACCAATGAAATTCCATATATAGTTAGTTGCACTAACTATATATCGCGCACCCGCAATCCACTGCTGATGATGTCACATATTACATCATTCATGACATGGTCAGTGACATCACTGATGACATCACTGATGACATCTCAAATGACATCACTGATGACATCACTGATGACATCTCAAATGACATCACTGATGACATCATCTAGTGTCTGTGTGTTTTTGTAAAGTTTAAATATGTTTTACATATTGAAGAATGAGTGCATGTATGGAAGACTGAGTGTGTGTGTGTGGCTGGCTGGGAGGTGTGTGACTCTGTGCATATCAATGTGTACTTGTATCAGTGATTGTATAAGAGAGTAAGTATGTGTTAGTATATGTGTGAAAAGTATGGTGTTCTGTGTTTAACTGTATAGATGAGGAAATCGAAGTGTGATTGATTCTTCACAGGACTGACTAGGTGTATGAGTGCATATGATAGTGTTGTAATAATGAGTGACTGTATGTATGAGTGATTGTATGGGTGAATGAGTGAATGTGTGTGTAGACGTAGGAATCAGTGAGTGCGTATGTAGTAACTGGTATTGGTGTGTCATGATGTCATCAGTGATGTCATTTGAGATGTCATTTGAGATGTCATCAGTGATGTCACTGACCATGTCATGAATGATGTAATATGTGACATCATCAGCAGTGGATTGCGGGTGCGCGATATATAGTTAGTGCAACTAACTATATATGGAATTTCATTGGTTTTATGTCAATAAAATGTCCAGCTAACTATATATGGTCTCTAACCTATGGTTTTTTCAGTGAATTTTCAAGGTTTTGTAAATGCAAATTCCTAACTATATATGGTCTATAACCTATGGTTTTTTCAGTGAATTTCATTGGTTTTTTAAAAGCTAATATCTATAGCTGTAAAATATATTCTTTATTACGTGACGTATCACGTAGCCACGTGAGACGCCTCATGACGCGTCGCATAACCGTGACGTATCGGCTCTGCAGCGCAAACAAAACCCGTAACGTAAGCGTGCCGGAGCACGCTTACAGATATATATATTTTTTTTAACCTTAATTAGACAAAATACACACGTGCACATATCTTGAGGCCTTGCAAAGGCACATCAAACAAACAGTCCCTACAATTTTGCCAAGTTTGCTGGAAATCTATTCCCTTAATTTTTTTTTTACTGTTTCTCTTGGTTTTCCCCTTGTTACGCTTACCGGGACGCTACCCGGTACGCGAACCGGACGCTCCAAAAACACAAGATGGCGGACTCCCGCTACGCTGCCGGTTAGCTGCCCGGTTCGCGTACCGGGAAGCGCCTCTACCGCGAAAAATCGCGGGGGACTTTAATATCCCCCTCATCAATCCTAGGGGGTCAGGAGGGGTTTACCTTGCCCCCTTTCCTTCATTTCCCCCTTCTTTTTTCACCACATCTTGTCTCTCGAACCTACCGAGAGACAAGATGGCGGCCGCTCCGGACTGTTTACAATGTTGACAGCTACGCTGCCGGTTAGCTGCCCGGTTAGCTGCCCGGTGAGCTGCCCGGTTCGCGTACAGGGACGCGCCTCTACGGCGTAAAATCGCAAAATTTTTATTTTTTTTATTTTTTGCCCCGCGGGGCACTTTAATATCCCCCTCATCAATCCTAGGGGGTCAGGAGTGGTCTACCTTGCCCCCTTTCCTTCATTTCCCCCTTCGTTTTTCACCACATCTTGTCTCTCGATCGTACCGAGAGACAAGATGGCGGCCGCTCCGGACTGTTTAGAATGTTGACAGACACCGGAGAGCCAATCAGCTTCGCTTTGCGAAGTTCCGTTACGCGTCAGGTACGCGAACCGGGGCGCTAACCGGAGCGCTGTCACAGATATATATATTTTTTTAAACGTTAATTTCTCAAAATCCACTGGAGCACATATATTGAGACATAGCAAAGGCACGTCGGGCAAACCATATCTACAATTTTGCCAAGTTTCATGTAAATCTATTCAGCCGTTCGAGCTAAAAGTGAGTCCAACCGCCCTATGGAAAAATGAATGCTCAGAAACAAAATGTGCCATTTTCCTGAAAATTTCAGCCAATTCCGTCCACAAACGCCAAAGTTATTAGACATAGAACTTTCAGAAATCCCATAGAGAAAAAATCCTAACTATATATACCCACTGGCTATCGCCAGTAGGTAATATACATATATAAACATATATAATCTGCATATCTATATAAATATAAATGCATGCATACATATACATATATGCATACATATGCATGTTATTTACATGAGTTTTAAAAACACTAATAAAAGCAAAGCTAAAAAGCCACCTCATTACAAACAGAATGGCTTTAACTTAAACGAGGGCGAGATCTATTGCATTTTCAATGCTTGTTTACTTTGGTTCTATCAAGAAGGCATTCAGATGTGTCACACATTTGCCATAAATTCTGAATGTTAGCACTCTAGTTGCTCATTAGATCACTGTAGTAAAGCTAGTGCTCACCAGGGAAGTCTGCTGCTAATCATGGTTTGCAGCCATTTTCCCGCATATTTTATCCCGCAGACTTTCAGTCCGCATACCATTATCCCGCAAGGTCATTGACCTCGCATACCATTATCCCGCATTTTTTCAAAACGCATGTGCATTTATCGCGCATGCCTTTACAAAGAATTACGTTTTAAAGGCATGTATGGTAAATGCATTTGCGTTGTGAAAACCACGATGACGAGAGAGGTAAGTGGGTTTGTGTTAATTTTTTCGTGGGTTAGTGATTGTGTAGTGTAGTGTAGTGTTGTGTAGTGTAGTGTTGTGTTAGTGTAGTGTAGAGTTGTGGTGGTTGTTTAGTGTAGGGTCATGCTGGGGGTAGTGTTTTAGGGTTTAGGGTTGTGTTGTAGTGTTTGCGTAGTGTAGGGTCATGCTGGGGGTAGTGTTTTAGGGTTTAGGGTAGTGTTGTAGTGTTTGCGTAGTGTAGGGTCATGCTGGGGGTAGTGTTTTAGGGTTTAGGGTTGTGTTGTAGTGTTTGCGTAGTGTAGGGTCATGCTGGGGCTAGTGTTTTAGGGTTTAGGGTAGTGTTGTAGTGTTTGCGTAGTGTAGGGTCATGCTGGGCGTAGTGTTTTAGGGTTTAGGATAGTGTTGTAGTGTTTGTGTAGTGTAGGGTCATGCTGGGGGTAGTGTTTTAGGGTGTAGGGTAGTGTTGTACTGTTTGTGTAGTGTAGGGTCATGCTGGGGGTAGTGTTTTAGGGTTTAGGGTAGTTTAGTTGTTTAGTGTATGCTAAAGGCATATTCGTTCTAAAAGTTTTCGTTATTTTAATTTGCGGCCTAATAGTACATGCGGGATTTTTTTTGCGGACTGATGGTATGCGGGATTTCGTCATATATTCGCTAATCATACTTTCTATGGCAAAATGAACCCCCTCATTTTGTTCCTTTTTAAATTAAATGTTTTAAGAGTTACCACTTTATTCCAATCAAGATGGCTTCAGGTGTGCCATACCTTTGTAATAAGTAGGACTGTTAGCACTCTAGTTGTTCTTTAGAACACTCTGGGACATTCTGTCATTGGGCTATAGTTGGGCTACATCTGGCTGATATTTGGGCTACATTTGTTTTTTTTGTCTCTGGTGGCCATCTTTGGGCTTCATTGGGCTACATTGGGCTACATTGGGCTACATTTGGGCTCCAACATATATATAGCCCAATGTAGCCCAATATATATTTTTCAAAGTTAATTTTCGTAAAAACCACTGGAGCCTATATCTTGAGACATAGCAAAGGCACATCGGGCTACCAGTCCCTACAATTTTGCCAAGTTTGGTGTAAATCCATTCAGCCGTTCAGGCTAAAAGTGAGGCCAACCGCCCTATGGAAAATTGCATGGGAAAAACACGTTTTGGGACCCCCCTTTTTTCTCGGCACCCCCTTGACGAAACCCCCCCAAATTTTCAGGGGCTGCTCAGAAACAAAATGTTCCATTTTCCTGAAAATTTCAGCCAATTCTGTCCTCAAACGCCAAAGTTATTCGACATAGAATTTTCAAAAATCCCATAGGAAAAAAATCCTAACTATATATACCTACTGGCTATCGCCAGTAGGTAATATATATTCACTGAAAAAACCATAGGTTTCAGGAGTTATATAGTTAGGAATTAGTTTTTAAAAAAACCTTTGAAATTCACTCAAAAAACTATAAGTTTTAGTGGTGTTATAGTTAGCTGGACATTTTACTCATACAAAACCAATGAAATTGCTCCTATATAGTTAGTTGTACTAACTATATTTCACGCACCCGCAATCCACTGCTGATGATGTCACATATTAGATCATTCATGACATGGTCAGTGACATCACTGATGACATCTCAAATGCCATCACTGATGACATCATCCAGTGAATGTGGTTTGCTTCGTTATTTAAATATGCATTATATATATAGCAATTTACATTGAAGAATGAGTGGATATATATAAATAAATATTTGGATGGAGGATTTAGTAGCAGTGTAATTGACTGTTTACTTGACCAATTTATAATGTCTCACTAAATATAGTGGATAGTGACTAAACTGTGTGAATATCTGTATCACTTTGTCAGTTGTTGTGTAAACTGATTCTACAGTTGGTTACTAGCTATGTGAAAGTCTATATTAGTTATTGATTAGTTAACTGAGTATTTGTATGGGAGTGTGAAAGTGTGTGTGGTTCGGTGGGGGTGTGTGACTGTCCAAAGATGTGTGAATAGTTGATTCAGTAGATATATGAAGTTAAAACTACATGTTCTAACAGTTTGGGTGAGGGAATCTCTTTATGTGTGTGGTGATGAGCAAATATATTTCTCAAAGGTACAGGTCCAACAAACTAGAAAAATAAAAGGCAGTGTATGTGTCAGTTGTATATAAATAAGTATACATAAGACACAATGATTGTGTGAGTGACTGTATGGATAACTGTATACTTGTAATAATGATTTTATAATTCACTAAGTATGACTTACTATCTAAATGAATAGAAGAAGTGGTGTTTGTATAAGTGTTTTGCTAAGTAAATATTTAAGTATGATCCATTGTTTGCATAAGTGAGTAGGATGACTTCATATGTGAATAGGATGCGTGCTGTTGTTTAATGTCGATATAGATGTATTAGTATTTTTGATAGTATTCTATTGTTCATTGACAGCATGTATGAGTGAATCCATAGGTAAGTGATTAGATGTGTGTATACATCTATGAATCACTGAGTGGATTTTTAGATACTTGTATTGCTGTGACAATGGATTTAAATATGATACTCTGTATTTTACAAACAGTGATGAAAAATTGTAATAGTGTATGAAAAGGTGTATGTGATTGTCACGTGGATGATGTAATCAGTGATGTCATTTGAGATGTCATCAGTGATGTCACTGACCATGTCATGAATGATCTAATATGTGACATCATCAGCAGTGGATTGCGGGTGCGCAAAATATAGTTAGTACAACTAACAATATAGGAGCAATTTCATTGGTTTTGTATGAGTAAAATGTCCAGCCAACTATAACACCACTAAAACTTATAGTTTTTTGAGTGTATTTCAAAGGTTTTTTAAAAACTAATTCCTAACTATATAACTCCTGAAACCTATGGTTTTTTCAGTGAATTTCAAAGGTTTTTTTAAATGCTAATTCCTAACTATATAAGGCATGAAACCTATGGTTTTTTCAGTGAATTTCAAAGGTTTTTTAAATGCTGATTCCTAACTATATAAGGCCTGAAACCTATGTTTTTTTCAGTGAATTTCAAAGATTTTTTAAATGCTAATTCCTAACTATATAAGGCCTGAAACCTATGGTTTTTTCAGTGAATATCAAAGGTTTTTTAAATGCTAATTCCTAACTATATAAGGCCTGAAACCTATGGTTTTTTCAGTGTTTTTTAAAAAAAAATTGATTGGTTAACTGGCTTATTAAGTGTATCTTAGTGAATACATATATTAGCGAGTAATGTTTAAATATTTAAATATATGCATGAGTGATGTAATATGTGACGTCATCAGCAGTGCATTGCAGACGTGCAAGTTATAGTGAGTCCAACTAGCTATAACGTGGGAATTTCAATGGTTTTATGCAAGTAAAATTTCCAGCTAACTATAACTGGTGTGAAACCTATGGTTTTTTCAGTGAATTTCAAAGGTTTTTTAAATGCTAATTCCTAACTATAACTGGTGTGTAACCTATGCTTTTTTCAGTGAATATATATATATATATAAAATTTCTATGGCAAAATGAAACCCCTCATTTTGTTCCTTTTCAAATTAAATGTATTAAGTGTTACCACTTTATTCCAATCAAGATGACTTCAGGTGTGCCATACTTTTGTCATAAGTAAGACTGTTAGCGTTCTAGTTGTTCTTTAGAACACTCTGGGACATTCTGTCATTGGGCTATACTTGGGCTACATCTGGCTGATATTTGGGCTACATTTGGGCTCTTTTGTCTCTGGTGGCCATCTTGGGAGACTGCATATCAGAATTTTTTTAATGAAATATAAGAGGATTTGAGAAGTCACTCAAAATGTGCCCTAATTTTTCTTTCTTCAGCACTAATCATAATTTCTATGGCAAAATGAACCCCCTCATTGTGTTCCTTTGCAAATTAAATGTTTTAAGTGTTAACACTTTATTCCAATCAAGATGACTTCAGGTGTGCCATACTTTTGTCATAAGTAAGACTGTTAGCGCTCTAGTTGTTCTTTAGAACACTCTGGGACATTCTGTCATTGGGCTATAGTTGGGCTACATCTGGCTGATATTTGGGCTACATTTTTCTTTTGGTCTCTGGTGGCCATCTTTGGGCTATATTGGGCTACATTGGGCTACATTGGGCTACATTTGGGCTCTAACATATATATAGCCCAATGTAGCCCAATATATATTTTTTCAAAGTTAATTTTCGTAAAAACCACTGGAGCACATATCTTGAGACATAGCAAAGGCACATCGGGCTACCAGTCCCTACAATTTTGCCAAGTTTGGTGGAAAACCATTCAGTCGTTCGGGCTAAAAGTGAGTCCAACCGGCCTATGGAAATTAACATGGGGAAAACATGTTTTGGGACCCCCCTTTTATCTCGGCCCCCGCTTGACGAATCCCCCCCAAACTTTCAGGGAAGGAGCGGAGCGCCACGAGGCAATGTTTAGGAAAATTTCAGGAAGATTCCTCAACCGGCGCCAAAGTTATTCCCAATAGAATGTTGCGATTTCCCTATGGAAAACAATCCGAACTATATATACCTACTGGCTATCGCCAGTAGGTAATATATCTCTGAACAAAGGTGTCATGCCCCGAGATTCCCGACACACTGTCCCTTTAAGGGAGATCACTATATAAGTTACCAGAGCCCTTGGAGCGACGCTTTACGTTCTTGCGTCTAGCTCCGTTGCTTTGTTGTTCCGTCCCGTCCTGTACCAGTCTTGCCTGACTTCCTGTTTGTTCTTCCGGTTTTGATTGGAGTCAGACTTCTGCCGACCTTCGTGCTGCTGTGCATTCCTCGGCTTCCCTTCTCCCCCCTATGTATTCTTGTGCGTAGCGGGCGTCTACAGTTGGGACTTTCCCTTCTATCCCGTTACTGGTTGCTCAATATCGTGAACCAACCTCAGACTGTAGTTCAGCCCGGCGGCCGGGCTTGGTCTCCGCCGTCCGGCTAGTGGTCTCTACTCCTTTTTTTCCTTTTCACTAGGTGCTTTGCCTGACGGCCGGGCTTGGTCTCCGCCGTCCGGCCGGGCAGCCCTTTGCCCCTTTTAGGTAGTTAGGAATTTTCCCCTTTTCATTTGTACACCGCCCGGCGGCCGGGCTTGTTTTCCGCCATCCGGCGGTGGCCCATTATTGTTTCCCTTCCTTTGTTACTTGGCTGTATACCTGTTGGCCCCAACATCATTATCACTCATTCCTTGGCCAGCCTCATTGTGTTCGGGGAGACTTGCGTGGACTCGAGTGGGGTGCAGACTTCTATCTTCACAACTGAGAATCACGAAATTCATGCAGAGCAGTGGTGTTGGCGTCAGATTATTGTCGTGTTCATTTGAATAACAGATGTATCTAGAAACCTTCTACATCATACAGACTCAAGACGTACTCCTACAACTTCTGCATATCCGTTCTACGGCTTGGACAAAACAATTGTGCCCCACGTCTACCAGAAGTCCCTACTGCGTTGCTAAGCCTCCACTCTGAAGACTACAGTCAAGCTCTCTATCTCTTCCCAACCTTTCCTTGTTTTGTCTCCCTGTTTTCCCCCGGCGAGCCTCTCGGTACTCTAGTGTTTGATAGAGTCGGAAGGCCGTAGGGGAAGGCTGTGGACTATTCTTCAGATTCCTGACGCTCCTGCGGAACCTGCCTGGAAATCATTACAAAAGGTTGCCCCATTGGAAGGCCTCACTCAAGGGGGTTACACACTCGCTTGCCGCTGGTAGTGGCACTGCAGCCCACCATGCTCTACTCATCTTGTGCCAAATGATTTTCAGGCATACCTCCCGCCCTTGATCACTAGCTGAAACAACAGGAGACGCAGGATGATTACTTGCACATAAATTATTTTGAAAATGAAGTCCCACTCATTTAAGCGTCATCAGGGAGCATTATGGTCTTTGCAGTTCCTTGTTGGACAAAGTGCAAATCCCCAGTGGTTACCAGTATTCCCCGTTGTTGAAAATGTCAAGCCCCAGTGGGCAGAGTATAACGTGGTAGGAGCCGTGATGACAACAATATTTACCCGTGGCTCAGCCCCCCCTCGTTCAATTCACTACCTCTCCCGCACTATTACAGACATGAAACCCGAGACTGCTCCTGCCTGGTCGGAACAGGGAAAAAAAGCTTAGTTCCGCTGGGCTGGATGAAAGCTGGCTTCCTCTGCATCAAGGATGTGTCCCCATGGGCCTCAACATTGTCGGTTGACCACAGGAGCATGGACCCGAGGTACTAAGAGAAGGGGTCCCGGAGGTACATTTTTGGCTCGGGGATAGAGGGGCTGTACAAGCTCCTGCCCTTAAAAATAATTTCAGCTCAGTTTACTACAACGTGAGCCTTGATGGGGGCATGACTTATAGTTAATTTAGAGTTACTTGACATATCTATAACTGGTGAGTTTCAGTGTTTATGTTAATTTAAATCGGTATTTTTTATCTGACATTTTCACCTATGTTTTTGACGGTTGCTTTTTTCAGTAAATTTCGAACTTTTTTTAATGCAAGGTACAACATTATTATCAAACCTAATTATAATGTGACATTAACCTTTGTTTTTTCCCAGTGAATTTCTTAGTTTTTAAAGTAAAGTGATATGCTCATCGCCATGCGCAGCATGGGGTTGGATGTAGGGCTCGACCTAGGCCAGGCTCTCTGCCCAACCACCTGCTGGCAGTCAACCCCACCAAGGAGCCTGGCTTTTGCCCATGCACAGCATATGGTTGGGCGCAGGCCCCGCATCCAGCCCCTGCTGGTGCGTACAGGATATGTCGATTTCTTCTTGAAACCACTTGCCGAATGTACTGAGACATACCTACGGGATACCACACATACTATTAATTTAGTGGATAGACGCCTGTTCAACCCCAATGAGGAACTTCTGGCCACTTGCGATATCGTGTCCCTTTACACGAGTATCCCCCAGGAAGAAGCCTTGGTTGTGGTTGCCATGGCTTTGGATAGACGTGATGCACCGGTACGTGTGCCTACCTCATTCATCATTTTGCTCCTTAAAATCCCAATGATGAGAAACTTTTTTGTACTTAAAAATTGTTTCTACCTCCAGACCAAAGCGGTAGCGATGGGGGCTGCCTACGCCCCGGATTTGGCAATTATCTTCATGTCAACTTTCGAAGACACTTTCATTCTCAATGCCTCTAATCCTTTTTAGGTCACAAATACAACTGTGGATGAGGTATATTGACGATATCCTTTTTGTGTGGAAGGGTACTGAAACCGAAATAATGGAATTCTACCTGGCTTAATACGAAATCTAAGGATATTCAATTCACTATCAAATTTGATAAACACAAAGTAGATTTCCTTGATCTCTCCATCGTTGCTGAAGACGAAGTACTACACACTACTCTTTACAGGAAACCGGCTGAGCGGAACTCGCTACTGCGGTACTCTAGTCATCACACAAGAGACCTTAGGGACAACCTGCCCTTCGGACAGTTTCTAAGGATACGCCGAAACTGTAGCAAGAAGGATGATTACATGGAACAATCAGAGAACCTAATGAACCGCCTCATAGAAGGGGGCTATCCTAAACGTCTGACCAAAAAGTCCCACAAAAGAGCGTGGTTTAATCCACGGGAATCCCTGCTTCAACCAAGTGTAAGAAACAACGAGATTGACCGACGCTTGATATGTGTGACCATATATTCCACCAAGAGTAACCCAATTAAAAAATTATTAATAAACATTGGGACATGATTTCTGAGGATCTAGACAGTAACAGCTTACCTTTGCATTCCTTCAAAAAGGCAAAAAACATCCGTGACCATGTGGTATGTTCATTTTTGGATACCCCGACTGAACCAACTCTTACCTCACTTTGGAATCTCCCACCTATTGTGGGACATTACAGATGTGGCAACTGTAAAGCTTGTCCATCCACTATCCAGACAAAGAAATTCCGGTTTAAACATCACTGCATTAGTTTAAAATCACACACTAACTGTAACACCACGGACGTTGTCTATTGTGTGGTCTGCCCTTGTGATCTAATATACGTTGGCCAAACCCAACAGCGCACCAAAGTGCGTTTTGTACAACACTGTAGCCGCATTAGGTGTAAAGTAGCTGGGGCGCCGTTGGTTGATCACTGTACCAAAGAAAATCACCAACCAGATAGCCTTAAGTGGGTTGTACTGGAACATGTCAAATTGGGCCCCAGGGGAGGTAATATAGTACCCATCCTCAATATCAGAGAACTTAAATGGATTGATTATATTGACTCGGTGCAGAACGGTCTTAACGGGTTTGAGAATAGTTTTGCGCAACTTGCCAATCTGTAATCCTTATGACTGTGCCTATGACTTTCTACTACTAGCTGCGATAACGTGTATTTTACCACCATGTATGGTAGGTACATACACGGAGCTCTAATGATTTGTATTGGCTGTTTCATAATAAGTAACATGTGTTATACCACCTTGTGGGTAGGTACACACATGTAGGTAACTGCATCTTACCTCCATGACCCTTGATAAAGCCTTCCCTCCACGCTCTAATATGTAATACATATAACGTTACTCTATTGTGGGTAACGTTTGACAACAGTATATTTCTCTGTATCAACATATGAGAACCACTAGGCTTTTGGCTTATAATTTGATAACTGTTTATGGTGATTTCTTTTGAGGTATGGAATTAATATTACCACACGCGCATTTAATATGCTGTTTGTTCGGAGAACCTCAGTGTTTCCCTGGTTACTTGGCAACCGAACTAACAGAAGACGCATAGTCTTTTTTCACTGCCCATACAACGCGGTAATATACGTGACCACGCCCCCTTTCCACTTCCTGGTTACGGGCTCAGAGCATTGTTTGCATCCATGGCCCCTGGCGTGATTTTCTCCGTCTGACAATACCCAGTAAATCGGTGAGTCGCTAGTGAGCATATTCTACACTCTTTGTCCCAACGGGAATTTTGACGAGTGGCTAATCTAACTCCATCTCCCTAGGCATTGATTTATTCGACAAGCCTAGAAAAACTTTATTGTGCCCACGGTACGCTGAGCCTCTTCTGCAATCCACGCTGCGACCTTGCCTAGTAATGGATAGGTGAGTCGCCTGAATTTGGCCCTTTCTCCTTTTTAAATCTGGTGACAATAAGGCTATGGTATTAATTTAAGCTCGCTACATTTTCAGATAAGGATCTCCTTTACTCCGAAACAGTTGATGTACGATCGATGAGGTAATTATCCGCATAGCCACGTGCTGGTGCGATGTGCTCCCCTCTCTCAACTATTTGAATGTAATCTTAGTGTCACTTGTGTTTGGAGCCCCAGAATACCACGAGGTTCATTGACTTAGTGCGCGCATTTCCCGACGCGCCCGCCACTCTAGCTCCTCTAGCTCCTCAAGGTAATTGAGTCAGTTTAGACCTGTCTATTTATTTAGTTATTTCGTGCTTGGGCCTAGAATTCCCTAGCCCTGTAATGTTGTGATGAATTGTAACGGTCATAGCGTCCTCTTTGTGTGTAGGTTTTAATGAGCTGGCTGAGCATGCCTTTGCTGCTATGGCCAATTATGGATCTTTTACAGACCCCGAACCTTGACTTTGCTCTCTCATTCTCTTTTAACCCTAGGAGGTCAGCCCACCGTCCCCCACTGTCCTGAAGAAGACCCGCGCTGTAAGGGCAAGCATCCCTACATGTAACTGGGTCGAAACGTAGACCTTTTTCCTCCCCATTCACCAACTCCCAGCGCCAGCAAGAATTGTACAGCTATATGGGTTGTTTGGTTAAAAATGTTTTGTAATGACTTTTCTCATGTGGCCCTGATTCCAGGGGACCATTTTTATGATTGCATAGAGAAGTAATGATTAATGAACCTTTTCTATTTGATGAATGAGAACTGTGTTACTGTTCACCCTTGTCACTGAATTCCCTCACGGCACCCCCCCCCTTTTCACTTTTGCTTTATATGTGGGCATAAGCAATCTGAAAAAGTGTAAAATCACTGTTGATACATATCTCAACCTATAAATTAGGTTTTCTGTGAGTACTCTGCGAATTAAAACATGGTACTCTGAATTTATTTTCTCCTCTTTTTTGATTCCATGGTTCAATATTCCCTACTGATAATTTGTTCTTTATAGTCCGGGACCCCCTGTCCATAACACGGTGCGTACAGGATGTCATTAATGAATATTTCAAACTGGCGATAGATACGTTCAATGCGGAACAACTATGGGCCTTACCTCTTTCACAGGTGGCTTTTAATAAAATTATAAATGGGTGCAGCAAAAAATTGTCGTCTATATGGGATAAAGCAGTACTGGCAAAGAGATCTCATGCATGGACAGTTATTGCTTCGTACGGTACGCTAAAACCCCAAAGATATTTAGGAGACTCAAATAGCCAAAGGGCAAAGCTGAAGCTGATGAATCTCCGATTTGGAAATAGCCAATATCTTGGAGACGCCCCTACTTGGAAATTGATGAGTAGTGAGAGGGTGTGTCGCCTCTGTTATTACAAGAGGGAAGACATTTGTCATATCATCTGTAGCTGCCCTGCACTAATAGAGGAACGTAGGAGGCTGTTAAGGTCGGACTTTAATAGTCAAATTATACGAGTAGGTAGCGCGAGGCTCGAACACCATCTTGGAATTGAATACAGCAGATGGGGAGGTACACAGAGATTCTGATGGGATTCTGAACACGCTCCAAACACACTATGAACAGCTTTATACCTCACGGGCTACTGGGGACTTTGACCTGGATAGTTATCTGGGGGATGTGGCGCTCTGCTGGATAGGCGACGCCCATAGACAATTTCTGGGGGCGCCGCTTGAACTGGACGAGGTGCGGGATGCTATTATGTCCTTGGGCACGGGGAAGGCACCGGGTAGTGATGGTCTTCCCGCGGAATTTTATAAATGTTACGGAGATGTCATGGCACCAGTGTTACGGGAGGTGTTTGAAGATGCTCTAGAGGTGGGGGTGCTCCCAAGATCCATGCGAGAGGTTATCATCACGTCTTTACTTAAACCCGGAAAACACGCTGCACACTGCGACTCGTACCGCCCACTGTCACTATTGAACTGCGATGCCAAAATCCTGGCCAAGGTGCTCGCAACGAGACTGTCCTTACTCATGACCACACTCATCTTGCCAGATCAGTCCGGATTTGTTCCTACGAGGTCAACCTCACACAACCTCCGTACTGTCTTCTCCCTGATTCAAACAGTTCACCCAGAGATCCCCCTTGCCGCAGTTTTTTTAGATGCAACGAAAGCATTTGACTCCGTGGAGTGGGGGTTCCTATTCACGGTCTTGCAGAAGATGGGGTTCCCCCCGATTTTTGTAAATTGGGTGCGGTTGTTATATACGGCCCCAACGGCAAGAGTTCTTGCGAACGGCCGTCTAACTGACACTTTTGCAATAACAAGGGGTACCCCTCAGGGGTGTCCCCTCTCCCCTTTACTGTTTGCAGTGGCAATAGAGCCGCTGGCCTGTCGCATTCGACAGCTTCACAAAACCAGCGCCTTTAATTACCGTCAACGCCAACTTTCCATCTCACTGTATGCCGACGATGTCACCCTATACGTAAAGGACCCCTGTTCTAACTTGAATCCACTATTGCGTGAGTTTGTTGCCTTTGGAGGCCTCTCCTGCGTCTCTATAAACTGGGGCAAGTCCCAAATCTTCCCTCTGATGCCAGCCGTGTCGGAATTCCCGCTGGAACACCCTCTTGAGGGGTGTACTTCTGAGCTGCGCTATCTGGGGATACAAATATCAAGAGACAAGGGAGAAACATTGCGATCGAACTATGGAGTGGCTATTACTAAGCTGACAGACTCAGTGACTCGATGGACTAAACTGCCCTTGTCGATGGCGGCGAGAATTTCCCTCATTAAAATGGTAGTCTTGCCGCGTTTCCTATATCTGTTTCTCAATATTCCTTACCACCCAGGAGCGTTCTTCTTCAAGACCTTGCGCTCTGAACTTATACGGCTGGTATGGGGAGGCAGGCAGGCACGACTCCGATGGGCAATCCTGACACAACCTTATCGGGTGGGAGGTTTCGACGTGCCAGATTTTGAGGTATACTACTTGAGTGCTCAGGCACACTACCTCTATCATTGGATGAAACCGACAGCCTTCATGCCGCAGGTAGCGGCGGAAGACTGGATAGCTCACCCATTGCCGCTGGTTGGCGTGGTTCATGCTCCTACATCAGAACTAGAAATGCAGGCTAATACAGTGACCTGTACAATGGATGCATGGCATAGAATAGGAAGACGGTTGCGGACCCCGCTCGGATGCCACTATCTTATCATCCACAGGTGGCGCTCCTTCAGGAGGTGGGATTTCAACGACTGTGTCGTCGATTGAACATTCAAACGTGGGGTGATCTATTCCGTGACGGAATATTCCGGTCTCGAGAAGATTTTTTTGGGGAAAGCGCGCATAACCCCCTGGAACTATTTTATTACCTACGGCTACGTGAAGGCCTAAGAGCCTTATTGCCGGAATACCCGTGTGAACCCCCCAGTGTAGCCCCACTTACAGTTGTGCTAAATAGCACGGATGGTGCGCATCTAGTGTCTAATATATATAAGTGTCTGCGAGAGGAACTACCTGTTGTAGAGAGTGCGGCTAGGGCGCATTGGTCCTTGGATCTTGGCAGGGAAATCACAGATGAGCAATGGGAGTACTGTTGTGACTTGTCGGGAGCGGTGATGTCCAGCTGCCGCTTCAAAATTATACATTATAAGTTCCTACATAGGTTGTATTATACGCCAGTTCGGAAGTTTAGATTCGGCCTGGCCGAATCGGATAGGTGCGAGAGATGTGGTCAGGAGAGGGCGGATTTCTTCCACTTAGCATGGAGTTGTCCTCGAGTGCAGGAATATTGGACGCAGGTGTGCGAGTGTATCTCCAGGATGATAGATGCTGCATTGGCTCTAGACCCGCAGTTGTTCCTACTGGGATACACCGCGAAGATTGCTAGGACGGTTCGGAAGTATACTAATGTGGCACAGTTGCTGGCAAGGAGACACCTGGCATGTAGATGGGGTCGGGGTAGGGCTCTAAAAATTCAAAGATTGGTTACATGACATGATATACTGCCAGGAACAGTACGGAATATTCTCGGAACTATTGCCTCTTAACTCCAGGCTGGCTGACATCTGGGGCCCTTTGCAGACTTACCTACTCACCACTGCAACACAAGGGGAGGAGGATATGGCCACCGAGGATGTACCCCTAATAGCAGAACCAGTTTAAGATGATATGTCATGAATTGCAATGGGATGGAAAGGGAGGACTGCTACATGTTTATGCTGTTACTGGTGTAAGTGAAGCGAGGCTTAATGCCTGGCCACAGTGCTTCAACTGAATGACTATATGTAAGTACAGATGTGACGGATACGTGTGATCCTGCCTAAATGAGTCTTATTCACTGTTACGCATTCTTGTCCGGATCCTTAGGTACTCTGCTGTAAACTGTGATTTCGTTCTCCCCCCATTCGAGAGACTTAAGTGGGTATTACGCTGGATGGGGGCTGTACTTCCTCACCTACCGAGTTGGGGACCTGATGTCTGGTTGCATGGTCTTACGACCACTCTTGCCATTTAACGATCACCCACATGTGGATTCCCTAGTGTATAGACCTGTTATAATTGGCTCATTATTTGATTGCTTCTACTGATGGCTACCTCAAACTGTCCCTCCACTGTTTGTTCATAAATGTTAAGGATCCTACTGTCTTATTGTGTGTGTATTGCTGCCGGCCGCATATGGTTGTAGGCACACTGCTGTGTAACTGCGCTTGAATGACAATAAAAGTTTATAATAAAAAAAAATTAAAAAAAGCACAAAGTGCAAGAAATGCGTTACTTACCAGTAACTGCAGTTATCCAGTATTAGTGTCTTTCATAGATTCACATGCCTGAATCATTCCCCGTCGTCGAGACGGGAGCCTCCGGTATATAAAAAAGTAATGTCCTAGAGACATACATAGAAAAGAATAGGCCTAAGGATCTCACCTTAGTGTCCTATCCACGTCCTTATGTAAAAAGGACCAAAACAGAGTAGGACCAAAACAGAGTAGGCCCAAGGGTCCCACCCTAGTGGCCTATCTGTGTCCTTTTGTAAAAAGGACCAAAGTAAAGAAACCAACCAATCAGCTACCACCTCCTTCTAGAACCTTCCTGTCAGGAGCCCAAGTCTCTCAGATTTTCGTACGCACCAAGCTAGGTAGGCGTAAAGTTGGTAGAGAGATAGGTGAGTCCTTCCAGGGGAGGCGGGAGGGTGCATGTGAATCTATGAAAGACACTAATACTGGATAACTGCAGTTACAGGTAAGTAACGCATTTCTTATCCAGTATTTGGGTGTCTTTCATAGATTCACATGCCTGAATCAGAGTAGCAAGCAATGTATAATGCACATTTGTGATGGAACATCATATATGAGTATGTAGGTAATACATATCACACGGTTGCAAATCAACAAATTGCAAAGACATGTAAGTAATAGCAAAAAAATTAGCATACCAGCAAAGGATGGAGGGATGTAGGAAGGCTCACCTCACTGGAATAGATGGCGAAGCACTGCTCGGCCCACTGCTGCATCCTTCATCAGCTCAGTATCCAGGCAATAGTGCCTGGTGAAGGTGTGCGGGGACTTCCAGGTCGCCGCTCTGCAGATGTCCAACACCGGCACTCCAGCGAACAGCGCCGCAAATGTCGAATGATCTTTGACTCGTGAGTCCAAAGGCCGTCCGGCCTTGTCATGGCAAAAGGTGATCGCCGAAGAAATCCACCTTGAAATACTTTGTTTCGTCAAAGGCATGCCTTTCCGTGGTCTATTAAAGGCAATAAAGAGTTGAGATGATTTTCGGAAGTGTTGTGTCCTGTCGATGTAGAATTTAAGACATCTCTTCAGATCGAGGGAATGCAGAGCTTTCTCGGCTGCAGTGGTAGGATTTGGGAAGAATGACCTGAGTACCACTGGTTCGTTTAGGTGGAAGTCCGAGGGGACTTTCGGAATAAATCGAGGATTAGTACGTAGAATGACTCTGTCCGTCCTGAATTGCATAAAAAGATCTTGGATTGAGAGGGCCAGCAGCTCACTGACCCTTCTGGCAGAGGTCAAAGCTGGGAGGAGGGCCGTTTTCCATGAGATGAATTTGATCTCCGCTTTATGGATGGGTTCAAAGGGGTGCTTCATTAATTGGTGAAGGACCACATTGAGGTGCCACGACGGAGGGATCGGTCTTGGTCGTGGGCAGGACCTGAAAAGACCTTTAAGGAATTGTTTTATAAGTCTGTTTGCCCACAGGGATGGACCCGTAGAAGTCCTTGTGAATCGGGAGATCGCCGCTAGATGCACTTTGATGGATGCGTGTGCGAGGCCCGATTGCGCTAGATGCAGTAAGTATGGTAGTAGCTGCTGTGGAGTGATGCGGAAGGGGTGGAAGCCTTTAGCCACACACCAAGAGCAGAACCGCTTCCATTTTAGTGAGTAGGTTTAATTAGTGCTGTCCGCTCTAGCTTTTGCAAAGACGACTCTGCACTCCTGCGGAATGTTTAGGTGGCTGAATTCGCGGTATTCAGGAGCCAAGCTGACAATTTTAGAGAGCTCAGATTCGGGTGAAGTACCTGTCCTTGGGACATTGTGAGCAGAGCTGGATGTTGATGCAGGCGAATAGGTGGCTGGGCAGAGAGGCGATGAAGGTCCGTGAACCAGTGCTGCCTCGGCCAGAATGGAGCGATTAGAATCAGAGTGCAGGGCTCCGACTTCATCTTCCTGAGAACCCTGGGTATCAGTGGAAATGGCGGAAAGGCGTACGCAAATACGTTGCGCCATGCGATGGAAAATGCATTTCCGAGGGTTCCTGGGTGGTGATGCCTGCTTGCGAAGCTTGGGCATTTGGCGTTCTCTCTGGTGGCGAAGAGGTCTATTCGCGGGGTTCCCCATTCCGCGAAGATGTGTTCCAGCACTTCCGTGTCCAGCTCCCATTCGTGGGATGGAGACCCCTCTCTGCTCAGGGCGTCCGCCAAGACATTGTCCTTGCCCGGGACCTACTCCGCTTTCAGCGTAATCCCATGCTCCAGAAGCCAGTTCCAGACCTTTTGCGATTCTCGAGAGAGTGAGAGCGATCGCGTCCCCCCCTGTTTGTTCAGGTAGTGCATCGTCGTGGTGTTGTCTGTCCTGACGAGCACTGGGGAATTTCGAATGCGTGGTAGGAAAGCTTGAAGAGCTAGGAAGACCGCTCTTAACTCCAATAGATTGATGTGGAGCTTGGTTTCCTGTTTAGTCCACTTGCCGTTGATCTGGAGTTCCTGGAGGACCGCTCCCCAGCCTTCTAGGGATGCGTCCGTTGTTATGACGTGTGGTTCTGCAGGAAGCAGAAACGGCAGTCCCTGTGACAGGTGTTTGAGCGATCTCCACCACTGTAAGTGGTTGACCATGGTTCGAGTGACTCGTATGCGGTCCTCGAATGATCCCGTAGCTTGTGTCCATTGTTTCGTCAGCTCCTCCTGGAGTGGGCGCATTTTGAGGCGGCAGTGGGGAATAAGCATGATACAGGAGGACATCATGCCGAGGAGGGACTTGAAGGTGCGGACCGGCAGAGTCTTCCGTGATGCCACTGACGTGGCCAGGGAGATGAGTTTGACTTATCTCCTGAGAGGGGAAAGCTCTGACGCGTTCCGTGTCCAGAGTCGCTCCAAGAAATGTAATGATCTTGTTGGGTTCCAGTGCCGATTTCTCGTGGTTGAGGGTCAACCCTAGGCGGTGGAAAATATTCAGACAGGCGCTGGAGGATGTGGCTGCGGCGGTCTCGGATTGTGCCTTCACCAGCCAGTCGTCCAGGTATGGGAAGACCTGGTGTCCTTGTTGACGAAGGAAGGCTGCCACAGGGGAGAGGCATTTGGTAAATATCCGTGGAGCCGATTTGAGGCCAAACGGAAGGACACGAAATTGGTAGTGTTGTCCAGCTACCGCAAACCTGAGGTACTTTCTGTGCCCTTTGAGGATAGGAATATGGTAGTAAGCGTCCTGCAGGTCTAAGGACGTCATGTAGTCCCCCTCTTCCAGGAGTCCCAGGATTTCCTGGAGTGTCACCATACGGAACGATTGTTTCTTTAGGAACACGTTGAGTGCCCTGAGGTCGAGGATTGGTCTCCACTTTTTCCCTTTCTTGTGGATCAGGAAGAAGTGGGAGTAGAAACCTTTTCCTTTGTGGGTTGGTGGAACTCTCTCTATCGCTCCCTTCTGTAGCATGGAAGAGATTTCCTGAAGAAGCAATCGTAGGTGCCTGTGGGACCGATTGCGAGGTGGTGTTGTCGGGGGAATTGTGACAAATTCTAGAGAATGTCCAAATTGAATGAGCTGGAGCACCCACCGATCTGTTGTTATCATTTTCCAGTTGTTGAGGAAGTACGTGAGTTTACCTCCAATTTTAAAAAAATGCAACGGTGGATGGACTGGCCATTGACACGAGTCATTGACGGTTGCCAGCAGGTCTTCTCTGGTTCTTGCCCCTGTAGTTCGACTTGCCGTAGGAAGTCTGACGCCCTTGTTGGTTTTGTCGCGGTTGGTATTGCGGTTTAGGTTGGTTGTACGAATAGGAAGACCTTTTCTGGTAGGTGCCCTTATATGAGGATTGTCCTCTACCTCTGTTGCCACGAAAGGACTGGTTCCGGAATTGTAGTGTTCCAAGGGCCTTGGCCGTGTCCGTGTCCTTTTTAATGGTGGTTAGGGCCTCATCAATCTTTTCACCAAAAAGATGCTGGCCGTCGAAGGGCATATCGAGAATTTTCGTTTGCACTTCCTGGCGGAAAGAGGTGGCTTTGAGCCAGCCTTGTCGTCTGAGTACAGCGGCTCCTGCCAGTTGCCTGAAGCCGGTCATGGCTACATCCATTGCGCAGTCTATGAGCTCGGAGGCAGATGTTTGGCCTTCCAAGAGAAGCGAATGAGCCTCCTCCTTTAAATCCTCTGGCAGATTAGACAGGTAGGGTGCAATATCCACCCAGAGTTGTCGATTGTAGCGGCCCAGTAGTGCTATGGAATTCGCGACCTTCACCGTCATGGCCGACGTGGTGGGGAACCGCTTGCCA
The DNA here is from genome assembly GCF_964261635.1 of Lissotriton helveticus. Lineage (NCBI taxonomy): Eukaryota > Metazoa > Chordata > Amphibia > Caudata > Salamandridae > Lissotriton > Lissotriton helveticus. The sequence continues at coordinate 2,027,113,749 of NC_136063.1, forward strand.
ATAGTATCCAGTTTTCTGCCTTCTTTGTCAGGTGGCGTTGACAGAGGCGATGCTGGGTTGCGTGAGTTTTTCTGTGCCGCTTGGGTTACCACAGAGTCTGCCTTGGGGTGACCTGTGAGGTATGCTGGCGCCGATGAGGTTGCTTTATATTTTTTATCGAGCCTGGGTACCACAACTGGGATTGAAGCTGGCGTTTGCATCAGTTGTTTACCTTGTTTCCAGATAAAGTCAATGATGGGGATTGACCTGGTTGTCTTTTTAGTAGGCTCCTTGAAGTCGTAAAGGAAGCACTCAGTTTCCTGAGTTTCCATAGACATATGGAAACGTTTGGCAGCTCGCTCTACAAGATTATGGAACCCACCGATGTCTGCGGGTGGTGATTCCGAAGACAGTGGTTCTGGGGAAGCCGGAGAATGTGAGACATAGTCCTGGTCTACATCTGGGTCTGACTCATCGTCACGGACCTCGCCCTCTTCCTGATCTCTCTCCTCGTCCTCAGACGAGTGGATTTCTTGTATTGGCTTCTGGTCTCTACTAAGCACCAGTGGTGGCGGCTTGTGTCGAGACAAAGGAGTGGGTATCTGTGCAGCTGGAGGTGCAGGCGTAGTGGGTTTCTCTGGAAACCACTGCTTGTAGTCCTTGATTAAGAATTGCAGGTCAGATACAATGGATGCTGGTAGGCACACCATTGGTGTAACCTGTGTGTGCACCTGAGCATGGACTGATTGCTCTATATGCTCCTCCTCTTCCGGTTCCTCGTCTGTGCTTTGGCACTTGAGCACCAAGTCTGATGGGCTAGTGGCTTGTGTGCATAACTCTTCCTCTGACTCTTCACCATGTAGTAGGCAGGCGGGAAGCAGTTGTTGCACCTTACTGGGCGACGTCAGGACTGGCGTAATTGGCCTTTTCGTGATTTTAAGGGTGATATGGGATGTTTGAGACGGCAAGGTATCCATTGCGTGCGACAGCAACTCAGACTCCTTCCATGTACCTGCAGTCGTCGATGCCTGAGTCGACCGTGCCGTCGTTGGAATTACCTTCGTCTACGGTAATTTACCCGTCGTCGACTGTGTCTCTGTCGACGGTGTCCTCGTCGATGGCAATTTCTCCGCCGTCTACTGTTTCCCCGCCGTCGACGGTTTCCCTGTCGTCGACGGGATGCCCTTCGTCGACGAGGTAGTCTTCGTCGACAGTACGGTCTTCGTCGACGTCGGCCTCGTCGTCGACGGTAAAATCTTCGTCGTCGATGAAGTGACTGGAATGGTCGACGGCATTGGCATACTCGCCGACGATGAAGGCGTCGTCCTCGTCATCGAGGAGGTGGCCGACGATGCTGTCGTCGTCGACACTGTCGTCGTCGACGTTGAAGCAGTTTTTAGCGCTGAAGAGATCGTCGACGCTGTCGTCGTCGTCAAGGTCAGCGGCTGCTTCCTGGTGACAGGAAGATCCTTGCCAGACACAGAGGCTTTGCCCTCTGAGGACTTCTTAAGAGTCTTCTCAGGAGGGGTGTCTGAGGGGCTAGGGGAAGTAACCCTTGGCCTCTTCAAGGAAAATTGTGAAGTACCAGAAACACTCTCACCGTCTACTGACACCAAGTCGTCTCTGTTCTTCAGCCTGTTGAGCCAGAGAAGTAGGCGCCCTTCCCGGTCCTTGAGGGTCTTGTTTGAGAAGGTCCTACATATTTTGCAGTCCTTTGGTTGATGGTGAGGGTAGAGGCAATATAAACAGGTTTCATGTTTGTCCTCCACATGGAGCCTTTTCTTTCCACAAGAGGAACAGGCTCTAAAGAGACCCTTTTTCTGGCTGTCAGCCATAATAAGAGAAGATGAGAAAATTAGTTTTTTGAAGTAAGAAGTAAGATTCCTGAGGAGAACTCAGGTGGAGACTCCCTAGCACAACGTGCGGTAGAAAATCTGAGAGACTTGGGCTCCTGACAGGAAGGTTCTAGAAGGAGGTGGTAGCTGATTGGTTGGTTTCTTTACTTTGGTCCTTTTTACAAAAGGACACAGATAGGCCACTAGGGTGGGACCCTTGGGCCTACTCTGTTTTGGTCCTTTTTACAAAAGGACGTGGATAGGACACTAAGGTGAGATCCTTAGGCCTATTCTTTTCTTTGTATGTCTCTAGGACATTACTTTTTTATATACCGGAGGCTCCCGTCTCGACGACGGGGAATGATTCAGGCATGTGAATCTATGAAAGACACCCAAATACTGGATAACCGTAGACACAACCACTACATGTCTCTGCACTCCAGCTGAAGAGCATATTGCCCCAGCTCGGAGTGGTTATGAGCTCTCCTGGGGCCATGGATACTCCTACCTGGCGGCCAAGACATGGAACTCCCTCCCCATCCACCTTCGACTGACCCAGGACCATCTCGCCTTCAGGAGACAACTCAAGACCTGGCTGTTCGAGCAGTAGCGGACCCCTTCCCCCAAGCGCCTTGAGACCCTCCCGAGTGAGTAGCGCGCTATATAAGTGTTATGATTGATTGGATTTATTACCCCAGGAGACCTACTGTTTTCTGTTTTTTTTTATGTTGTTTAATGTTGCTGGGTGGGCTGCTACACTGCTTGCATCCCCCCACAACACTAAAAAAAAAAAAAAGACTTTGGGGGTGGCCCTGCCTCTTTTGGGGTACCACCAGTAAGAAAATATATTGTGAAAAAATGCCCTAGGGGCAATAAGGGGTGCTGCTTGTTAGGAGCAGTGTATAATAAATTAATGGATCTTGTCACCTATTTATTATTCATCTTTACGCTATTTTTTGTACTATATTTGGGAGGAGAGCTTGAGGTCCCCGTCCCAGACAAACTCACAATGGGCACCTCCATAATTTTTTATTTAGGCTGAGGAATGGGGGACATAACCCACAAGGTACTAATACGAATTCTTACATGGAGTTAATCCTCGAAAGACTGACCAAACAAAATCATGAAAAAGTTATTTCAATTTCTTTACAAAATTTTCTTTTGATTTTTTTTATATAACTTACAATATAAAACATGACAGTATCACATTTTTCTACAACACAATACACCTCATTATTTCATCCTACTGACATAAAAACATCATATACAAACATCACAAACCCAACTACTTTCTCACATTCACACCAAAAATTCATAATCATATACACTGAAACCAAAATAAAGATACTCCCCACAAAGTTTTCATAACAACCCAACAATGAAATCACTCTTTGTAATCTTCCTTTACTGTGTATCAGCCAGGGGGCTCAGATAATGGTCAACGCATGCTTCAGTGGGTAAACACATGACCATCTTCTAAAAATAATTTTGGGAAACTTTAATGGGCAGTGTCTTTTGAGGATTAACTCTATGTACGAATTATAAAAGATAAGTGGGAACTTACCTCCTAGAGCCATTGTTGGCCCTGGGGACCCCATACGCCTGGGCAAATTATTTATTTTGATGGACAATGGGCGTGTGGCTACCCTCACTAAGCCTCAAAAGGCCTTCAGGGACTTCATACCAGGGGGACAACATTCTTGAACCTCTTTGCTGCTTTTCACACAACCGCCCCCCTCCCCCCCCGGGGCTTACTGGCCATCACCTCCCGGGGCTTGAATTTAGACAAATGTGGGGGAGGTCAGTTCAGCCTCCTCACTGCCCTGGGACCACCACCTCATAGCGGCATTATTATTTTTTTTAGATCGGGGGCCTCCCGGCCTCATGCCAGGCCTGGGGACTGCCTCCTCCCCAGTACTTTGATAATAAGTAATGCAGGTGCTGCACAGATTCCCCCCCCAGCCCGGGGACACCACCTCCCGGGGGCATAAGTTCATTTGAATGCAGGCGCAGAGCAGCCCCAGGGGCCTCAAACTTGCGGTCCTCCCTCTTGGAGCCCCTCCTGGGCAAGCTCTTGCTAAGATCCAGGGTGCCACCTCCATGAAATAGTGGTTTGCTATGGCTTGGAATGAGCTCTACTGCTCGAGTTAATCCATAGCAAACTTTGCTCCGCTTCTAGCAAGCAAGAGCATGAAAAAATGCTCTTGCTTGCTAGAAGCGGAGCAAAATTGCTTGAAAGAGAGGGAACTGCATGTTAGCTGCTATCTCTGTGTCAAAGCAATGCTGGCTCCCGCCAGGAGGCAGGGAGCTCTCAGGGACAGTGGGGGCCTTAAAGCTCCTCCTGCGGTCCCCAACACTACAACGTGAGTGCCCTGGGTGAGACCAGGACACCCACACTAGAGGCCGGGCCTTGTAGGATAGGGTACCATGGGCCAAAATTGGCCAGGGAGGGGGGCGAGCAGCCACCTATTCAAAAAAGGCTTGGCCCCATGGGAGAGTGTCCCGTGGGCCCTAATTGGCCCAGGGGGGTTATGTGGTCCTCCTCTCTAATAAATAAATAACAAATAATAAAAATCCACTGCAAGTTGCTGAAGGCCCCGCCCCTTTTAACCACTACTCTGCAAACGCGCCTCCTGGTGCACTGTTGGTTCAGATAAAGTCCCCTTGGCTGCACAGGGTCCTTGGGGGAGAACTACCCCTCCTGTAACCTCCAGTAAGTCCCACAATACTGAATTGAGAGGTCTTTGGAGGCCTCATCCCCTTTCACCACCACTCTGCAAATGTGCCTCCTGGTACACTGCTGGTGGGGGGATGAAGTCACCTTGGCTGTTGAAGGTCCTTGGGGGCAACTACTGCTCATGTAACCACCAGTAAGCTCCACAGGGCGCGATTGCTGTGAGGACTTCGGAGTCCATGCCCTCTTTCTCCACCACTCTGCAAACTCTCCTCCTGGCGCAATTCAGGCTGGGGGATGAAGTCCTCTTGAATGCTGAGGGAGCTTGGGGGCCAAGACGCCCTCCTGTTACCTCCAGCAAGTCCCTTACAGCGGTATTCCTGAGAGCTGGTCAGAGACCTGCCCTCTTTCTTCACCCCTCTGCAAACGTGACTACTAGGTAAAAAAACTATAGAAATTCACTTAAAAAAAACAAAGGTTACAGGGATGTTATAGTTCGGAAATAGAATTTGAAAAACCTTACAAATTCACTTAAAAAAACCAAAGGGTATAGGGACGTTATAGTTAGTTCGGAATTCACTAGAAAAAAAAACAAATCTTATAGGGACGTTATAGTTAGGCTCAGATTTCACTTGTACAAAACCAGTGAAATTCAGCAGTTCTAGTTACCTGAGCTAACTATACCTTACGGCACTGAAATGCACTGCTTATGACCGCACATATTTCATCACTCATAACATGGTTAGTGACATCACTGATGACATCTCAAATGAAAAAGATATTAATGGATAAACAAATAAAAGGAAATGAATCCAACACAACAATAAATCAGTTTTTTTAGAGGAAATTAGACTTTTGTATATAGACCAGAGACCAGGTAACGGAAGAGGACGAGGACAAACATCAATACAAAAACGAGGACTAGGAAAATCGATTGACCAATCAGACGCAGAAAAACAAGGAGAACCCTCAGGAAACACAAACCAATACCCCTAACGCAGCAAACAGAGGAAATGAGTCCAACACAAGAATCTAGAACAAAAACCAACTTGATCATCAATCTATCCAACCAAACTCTAACCGACAACCAATGCAGAGTTCTGAACAAGGGACTAACCTTCAGTCCAGAAATACATCATGACTTTGTAGAAACCAAAATTGACACCTACAAATTTGTTTGCAAACTGAAACTGACTAAATTCCTTGCAGAACACAAAAAGGCATCAATGCCCAGTACAGAGGAAGTCACAGCACCAACAAGCAGTACCCAATGTGAAAACAATATATGATCTAGCACCTAACTTACACGATGAATATATGCATGAATAAGACATCCTAAGAGAATTGAAACTAAACACCACTGGTAGAGAAAAACCTAACTTTAAACCCAAATTCAAATTCTGCCCGATTTTGAACCCTGGCAATAAAATTGATCTCTACTATGAATTGGTAACATCAGATTTAGAAATGTTGAAAAAACAAAACACGTACCAACAAGAAAGAGAATCTGACTAACGGTGCAATGGAAGCCTTACATGAATTAATGAACAACCAGAATCTACAGATCAAACCAGCAGACAAAGGCGGGAATATCGTCCTAATGGAAAAAGCACCCCAAAAAAAAGAAGCACCCCAACAACTCAATGTATCAGCAAATTATAAAATATTTGAATCCGTTCAATGAATTGACAAACTTGCAAAAGAAAATCAATGGATGGTTTGAGAAAGGTTTACTGACCAATGAGGAAGTGAAGTTCCTCAGAAAAGATAATCCAACGATCCCAACAATCTACTTCCTGCCCAAAGTACACAAAACACTCATCAACCCACTAGAGAGACCAATAATTTCAAGTTATGACAGCTTGTATGAACCTATATAAGAATACGTTGACTACTTCCTGGCACCAACAGTAACCACACTAAACTCATACATAAAAGACACTGGTGATTTCTTGAGGATCCTAGATAACACCCAGTGGCAGAATGGATACATCCTGGCAACTATCGATGTGGTATCCCTTTACACCTCCACTAACCATGAAATGGCAGTATGTGCATTAGAATATTTTCTGGGACAGAGAGACATTAAATACTTAAAACACTCCAGAAGGATAAAAGAAATGGCAGAAATGTGTCTCAGAAACAACATCTTTACTTTCGATCAACAATTGTACTGTCAAGTCTGTGGCACTGCCATGGGGGGTTTCTTTTTCGACAAGCAACGCAAACCCCCCCATGGGATGGTGGGAAAATACAGACTGGGGAGAAGACAAGGACCAATACAAGGAAAGATAATACTAAGGTTAAGTTTCATCGACAATCTTTTCATTATATGGAATGCTACATCTGAGTAATTCATACAGTAAGTGAATCCATTGAATTGCAATGAGACTGGTCTACGATTCACGCACAACACAAGCACCACAACCATACAATTCCTAGACATACAGGTATATGTAGACGAAGGCGAAATCAAAACTACTACATACCGTAAACCCACTGCAACTAACAGCATTCTGCATGGCTCTAGCTTCCATCCGAAATCACGGATTAAAAGTATCCCGTATGGCGAATTTCTTAGAAGGAAACACAATTGCTCAGACAAGAGGGAACTAGAATCCAAAATAGAAGAGACAACACGCAAATTCTTGGAAACGGGATCCAAACCAGCTTATATGAGAGCAAGCAGAAACAAAGCAGACCAGATTTCTCGAGAGCAAACCCTTCAAAACAAAAAAAGAAAGTATAAATGGTACACAAGAAAATGAAAACCCAGATATAAGGTTAATTCTAACTTACAACAAAGAGAACCATGAAATTGTAAAAATCATGAATAAACATTGGAATGTACTACTGAAAGACCTCGATATGAAGAAAATCCTCAACGAGAAACAAAGCATAACATACAGACGTGCACCATAGATCAAAGATAAACTGGTACACAGCCACTACACAAAACCTCAAATCAAGTCTTGGATCACTGAATTTCAAACTGGATTCAGGAAATGTGAAAAATGCAAAGCATGTCGTATAGGTAAGAACATGAATGAAATTACAGATTTTAAAAGTAATACTTAATATCAGGGAGAAAATCAACTGCGAAAGCACTTATGTGGTCTATAAGCTAGAATGTTACTGCAGCCGCAGATACATTGGGAGTACCATCTGTCAACTAAAGAATAGGATCTTGGAGCACATCCGCGCCTTTCAGAATAATGACAACAACTATGCCATGATGAAACATATTTGAACACACATTCAAATCACACCTGGCAACAAATGAACTTTGGGGCCTAGCAACGATCCTGGCCAGTGAGAGAGGCGAGAACCATGTCACGAAACTGAGACGCCGGGAGTCGAGATTAATAATTTGTTTCCATGCCAAGCAACCAGATAGATTTAAAGGGGACCAAGAACTGAATTTTCACCTATAATCTCGAAAATCAATTAATCAAGAACTGAATAAACATAAGGAAAAACTATACCACTGAGCGCTACTCATAAAAATTAAAGAGAAGGGCAACATGGAGTAATTTAGAACCAGAGTCACCAGAACAATTTAAGGAGAGCACTGAGCCATAATTTATGAAATAATGGAACAATGCATGTGACTCAATTGGTCATAATCTAGACTGTGAGCTGCTAGACAAAACAATAGCAGGGCTCGACAAATGTACTCGCCCGCTCGCAAATGCGAGTGAATTTTGTGCAGGTCGAGTCAGTTTCAAGGCCTACTTGGCCGGCCTGGCGAGTGCTATCTGGTAGGTGCAGTAGCATGTGGAAGGCTCTAGGTGGCAGCATTGCGGTGTGGTGCGCAATGAAAGGCTTTAGGGGGCAGCATGTATCATGCATGCACGCACGATAGGTGGAGTGGAGGTGGTGCGGTGCGCGGTGAAAGGCTTTAGGGGGCATCATGCATCATGCACGCACTGCCTATTGTTTGGGTGCCAGGGCCGTCAATATTGTAGCGCGTGAAAGTGCTACCAATGACGGCCCTGGCCTGCCCCCGCGCTGTGCTGCCTAAAAGTGCAGCAGTGACGTAGCACGCCACCACACGCTCTCCTCGGTACTCTGGACAGAGTGCAGGGCGATTTGGCAGAGGTGAGTCAGTTTTGACAACGTTAAATTTCTTTTCATCAAACGAGGCTGAGCTGAGCTGACTGATCCGTCATGTCTCACCCTCAAGGGTCAGCCCCCGAGTCATGACTGGCTGCATTATATGTTCACAGCTGCTGGTGTGAGACTCAGCCCAGGCCGACCGCAAAACTTATCACAGTAGTGCCTTTTTGATTTCGCTGAGGGAACTAGTCACTGTCTGAGTAGGGCAGCTAGTGGCAGTTATTGTTCTTTGCGCGCCGCTGCCTGTGTGCAAGTTCACCGTGCCATTCTGCAAGACTTTTTTTAGTCCGCGAGTGTGATTCATGACTGACGTGTTCTGCTTGAATAATTAATGTAATCTAGCAGCCTGTGCCTGCAAGTAGACATCCCCTGCTCACCTCGGGCTCGGTGGCGCTGCAGGGTGGGCTGAGTTGATTCACTGTAATGATTAGCAGCGGAGTTGGACCCGCAGCGCCACTTGTGCCGTCTGTAATGCGGCATGTAGTTACTTGCATCAGTAATTAAATTAGACCGAGAGGTCATCTTCCCTCTTGCGGAGTGTTTTTCCGGCAACTCAGGTGCCCCCCCCCCCCCCCCCCCCCCTCCCCAGTGCCGATGGCAGTGACCTTTCGGCGGCACAGCTTCTTCGGGAATTCTGAATACCGGAGAATAATTCTGAATGGACGCTGGCATGCCCTGTGTGCCTCTCGAGCCGGTCGCCTGGACACACTCTCATTGTCAATAATTCATCTATAATTCCAGGGAGGATGGACTAGGCGCCTTCAGGCGCAATCTGTGACAGGAATGTTTTAAATTTCCTGCCGGCCCAGGCCCCCAAGAGTTATTGCTGCTCCCAGCGCCAAAGTTAAATAAGAACAACACATCCGACTTTGACAAGTGCTTCTGCCCTGTCGTGGGGTGGGAGGTGGGCTTCTGCCTGGTCACGGTGGGTCCGTGAGCAGATGCTGTAAGAGTGTCTTTTAAAGGTAGGCGCCGGCACAGCTCTCAGACCACCAGTGACATCACTGACTCTACCCCATCTATAAGCACTTTCAAACGTGTTTTTGGTATTGCCACTTGGGTAGCATTGCAACTTCCTTTATTTCGCTGTCTTAATTATTTATGTTATTTACCAACCTCTCTGGTTTTGGGTTATGCTTAACCGAGGCATTGCCTCGTCCACATTTCATTTGGTAATCTGTAATTAGCTTAGTACGCTGCACTGAATTTTTCCTTTGGTCTTAATAAGATTCGATATATTATATTGTGCATGTGAGTTGAAAATGAATGTCAATGTTGTAATGAATCTGTAACGCGTTACGTGCAAATTGGCATTATATGCTGCATTATTGTGGAAGCAACGAATTAGAATGACATTGGTGCTGTACTAAGTAGAACAGTTGCACTGTCAAGCAAGTCCTAACTGTGATCACTGAGTAGAGCAAAAAAAGCACTTTTTTGTGGATGCACATGTTCTGAAAAAATTTACTCAATTGGCTCCCAACATGTGGGCAGAGCCAAACTCTAATGCTCACTCTAATTGCCTGGTGACAGCTACGTTGTCAAGCCAGACCATGTGCATATTTTTTTGTCCATTATGCGATCAATTGTGGGTCGAGTTTATTGCTGTTAGGTCGAGTAGAAAAGTCTACTCACTCGACCTGCAGGTCAAGTGAAATTTTTTAGATTTGTCGAGCCCTGAATAGGTTGTATAATGAAATTGATATAATCTCAAAAATAGTGTGATTAATCATACCAATTATACTAAGTGTTTACATTGTTTTTTGGACTTTCCAAAATATGCACTTGGCACTGAGTGAACTACATCTCCCATAATGCCTCATTACAGGCTACATGGGAATATGTGTTAAATAGACACAACAGGTGGATCACCGCTAACCGTGCTCAAGATCAATCTGGTTGAATCGCATTGGTTTATGAACTGGTGATAGTGATGGCTGTAATACTAATGGATGAAATAAGCCTTGTAAGCAATCTCCTGGAGTGTGAGGGAGTACTTTCCTGGTGGTCATAATAATTTCAATTCTCGCCTCCTTTGCTGAATCACTTGCACCAATCGTGAGCGAGCTGCCAAAGGAATAATTTGATGGCAATATATATAGATATATATATTTATTTTTTTCACAAAAAACAAATTGAAAGGTTAAAGTAATGGTATCGTTTTAAGGTTACTTTCACCATTGTTTTTTCAGTAAATGTCTAAGGTTTTCTTTTTTATTACATTTGCATATAACATTAAAATAACCTTTGCTTTTTTCAGTGAATTTGCAAGGTTTTTTAATGTAAAGTAATATTTTATTACCATACGTTAGCCAACCCCACCGCTGCACAGCGAGGCCCTGCGTCCAATTCTCTAGAGACAGCCACCTGGAGCGACCCAAACCCACCTTTGGTCATACGTGGGGTAGCCACAGGGTCTGTCTTGCAGCTAGGCCCTGTTTCCAACTCCCTGAGGGCAGCCAACCCCACGCTGCACAAAGCCTTTGGCCATGCACAGCAGGTGTTGGTCACAGGGCTTGGCCTGCCGCCAGGTCCTATAGCCAAACCTGCAGCAGTCTGCTCACCACGCACAGCCTTTGGTGTGCGCAGCGTAGGATTGGCCTTCAAACCCTGGGGAAAAACATATTTATTAAGGTAAGTGGGGTGTGCAGTGCCCTCCCTGACCCTTAATAGGCCTCAGGGAACACATGGGGGCCAGTTGCAAAAAAAGGGGGAGGGGGCCCCCTGGCCTACATCCTCAAGCTCTAAAAGCCCCGGAGACGCCATCCCCTGGAGCCAGATACGATACAAAAGGGGGAGTGTGCCACATGGCTCCCTCCCCAGGCTTTCCCAGGCTCCAAGGACCCCATCCACCAGTGCTCTCCATTTCTTAAAAGGGGGAGGGGGGAGCTGAATGCCACAAGCCTTATTAGGGCCCATGAACCACATCGCCTGCAGCCAGGGATACAATCCACTCAGGGATGTTATCCTTGAGTGGGTCTCAAGGATACAATCCCTTAAGGCTGGAAATTTAATAAAAGGGGAGGGGGTCATATGGCCCCCATCCCTGAGCCTTATTAGGTACTGGGGACCACATCCCACAGGGGCGATTATATTTTAAAGGGGAGGTGGGCCCCATGGGCCCCACTCCGCGACCCTCATAGGTCTCGAGGACCCCATCTCCCAGGGCTGTTTTTATTTTAAAGGGAGTGGGTCCACAAGGCCACCCTCCCTGAGCCTATTATCCTCCAGGGGATGTCATTCCCTGGAGCCTCCGCCGCATGGCACAGCAACTTGCATTACTCCCACCCAGAACGCGCAGCTATTTATGTTATGCATCAGTGCGGGCAAGGAACCAGAATACTAGTCTGCTCCCAACTTGTGTTTGATACCGTTTGGCAGGAGTTTTCTTAATGCACCAAACGGAAGAGCGCAAACACGAGTTTCCCTGCCCTGCTTGTTTGGCAGGGAAATTTCTGCGCCCTGGGGGCGGGCCCGAGGAGGGACACAGCAAGTGAGTCAGCCCCGGGTTGGTGGGCCCTGGGGCAATTAAAGGCTCCGGGAGGGGAGCTGCGTGGCCCTTTCCCGATATAAATAAATTGGGCCCCAGGGCCAAATATGGCTCCCTCCCAACATACTAACTAGATTGGACCCTGGGAGATGGGGCCCTTGGGGCTGAAATGATTCAAATAGGGGTCTGTGTGCCCCTCCCCTTAATTAAACAATGCAGCCACGGGATCCCCACCACATAGGGCATAAGGGGATAGGGTATCCCTTCCCTGCTCCCTTATATTTTTTTTTTCATAAACTTCAGGATAGGGCACTAAGTCTCGGAGTCCTTTAATAACTGCCAGCAACATCTCTCTCATGTTGCTGGCAGCCACACTAGAAAACTAAACAATTGCTAATACTGTTCTCTTCAATCCTTCTCTTTTAACCATGACACATTAGAGTTAAACACAATGTGAGTGCAAGACTTATAATTCAGTCTGAATTAATCACTTTGTTTATTTTTTACTTTGAATACATTTGTTGGTTAAATTTCACCAAATTAGCATTTTCGACATCTACAATAAACATACAAAACAATTTTTACTTTAGCTAAAACATTAAACTGTACATATTCAAAATCATTCAACATTCACTCAACATATCCAACAATCAACCACTTCACTCTCTCACACACAGCTGCAACACTCTATTTACAATTGAATACTAATTACAATAATATATAATGGCCATAGACAATGATTTTGTCTAATCACAAAAAATGGGAGTAATGTTTTTCATTTGAAGATCTTATGGCTCAACAAGTAATGGTCTACGTGTTTCGAACTTCTACTGGGTAGGTAGTTCTCATCAGGACCCCAAAAACTTTCTGATTCATGTTAGAGACTTATGTGCACACGCCGCATTAACCGGGTTGTGTGTGACAGCCACACTCAGAGGCTATACCGAGTGTCTGCATCTAGAAACCACAAAGAAGCGACGATTCATTAAATAAGTCTCTAACATGAATCAGAAAGTTAGAGTTGTATGTATGGTGTCGTCTTGATTGTGTAGCGTCGGGTCTAATAGAGCCAGGCTTTTCTTCAGCAAAGCCATAGGGCTCCTGATGAGATCTGCCTACCAAGTAGGAGTTCGAAACGCGTAGACCATTATTTGTTGAGGCACAAGATCTTCAAATTAAAAACATTGCTCCAAATTTTTGTGATTAGACAAAATCATTGTCTATGGCCATTATATATTATTGTAATTAGTATTCAATTGTAAATAGAGTGTTGCAGCTGTGTGTGAGAGAGTGAAGTGGTAGATTGTTGGATATGTTGAGTGAATGTTGAATGATTTTGAATATGTACAGTTTAATGTTTTATCTAAAGTAAAAATTGTTTTGTATGTTTATTGTAGATGTCGAAAATGCAAATTTGGTGAAATTTAACCAACAAATGTATTCAAAGTAAAAAATAAACAAAGTGAATATTTCAGACTGAATTATAAATCTTGCACTCACATTGTGTTTAACTCTAATGTGTCATGGTTAAAAGAGAAGGATTGAAGAGAACAGTATTGGCAATTGTTTAGTTTTCTATTGGTCAGTGGCTTGGCCTTACTGTTGGAGCCTAAACCCAGTGGTGTTAGTTGTTGGCAGCCAAACACAGCACTCACTAGTGAGAGTCTGACTCCCGCAAGAGGGAACTGGCCCAAGGGAGAGCCCCTCGAACCCAACGGTCCAGATACACAAATATTTTTAAACCTTATTATCTCAAAAACTACTGAACGGATATACACCAACTCACAAGACGCACAATCTCCATACAAGATCTTGCTTCCTTCCTGACAAATTTGCTGCGATTCCATTAAGCAGTGTTTGCGGTAGTGCTTCTTAAAGAAGTTTATGGATAATGTATGGGGATTCTGCGTATTGGGACCTACATTTTTCTTGGTCTCTGATAAACGGATTACCCCAAAACTTTCCAGCCATAAACGAGTCCAAAAGTAGTACTTTTTTGGAAAGTTTTTAGGAGATTCGTCAAATAGGGACAAAGTTATTAGCAAAACAAAAAATGCATTTCCTGTGGAAATGCTGACCTAAATAGAACTACCCAGTGTCGAACCGCACTGGGTAACTGTGTGGTTGGAGTTCCTAATTTGAGACTGAGTCGAAGTCCTCAAACCCCACACTCCCTTTTCACTCATTTGCTTCTTGGCCTATTGGGCAGAAAACCCAAAGATACAGTGTTTACACTATGCATATTTGTTGAATTGTGCTTTTTATGGAAAGCCTGGTTATGTTGAATAGCCTTTATGTTTCACTTTACTACTTTTTGTGCTGCCCAATAGCTTTTTTAATTCTAGAATGTATTCCGGACAAATGCACTGCATGACTTTGCCTTCCATTCCCACATGCACCACCCACGATACAGCTCTGTATATTCTGAACATTATTTATAGGTAACCGGATCAGAGGCAAATACAGATTAAAGGCTCCGGGTGTAGCATTCACTGTATTTGCAGGGACTGTTTTGCGACCTTACAATTTTTGTGCTGAAACAGCCATCTAAAACCAACCCAATGGTTGCAAATACATGGATGGAGGCCCACAATGAACAGCAGATGACCTTCACTCGGACAATGGCATTCTTAAAATGATAAAAATACAATTTGCAGCCCGACCTCTAAAGGAACAGGGGTTAAACATTGAGAAAATGGTTTCAGTGGAGAAAACATGGAATGGTCTAACTGTGTTTCCCCCAGTTCCCAAAGCACACTTTCAAAGCTTTGACCTAAGACATCTGTTAGAAGGTTTGGAGCAGCGCCAGAGGCAGTGTTCAAAAGGCCAAGACTCATATGGAGAGGACAGCTGAGCCAGAGCCTGAAGCCTCAGGAATTGGAGAGGTTCCTCTATGCTGTGTCCACTTCAGAGTTGCAGTAATTTCCCCTCCAAGTTCCAGAGAATAGGGATACATGAACGCTTCAGTCTTCAACAGCATCTATCGGACTAGAGGTGCATGTTTTAGGGCATGAAAGAACATTTAAGGAGAGTCTCTGATAATATCCTGGTAAAAGAGTACATTCCTTAAGTGGTGCGTGTTTGCATTCCTTTAGAGTAGTACATCAGAGTAAGCTCTGATTTGATATCAGTATGTGGTACAATGAAGCAACTGTCAATGTAAGATGGAACATGACATAACTAGGACGACAATCTTGTACAGGCTTTATAGTTAGAGGCTGTGCAAGTAGGATCAGTCAAGTATTACCTTGGGCCACGGGTGGGGATCAGTAAGGAACCTGTGCATTGCATCTCCTGATAGATGTCTCAGTTCCTGGGAAACGTCCCCACACACCCAGGAGGGGTGAAAAGAGAATACTTGTACTATTCCATCATCCTGGCACAACGTGACACTCAATTTGGCCCTGTGGATCCAGTCTAAATCCTATTTACTACAAAACACCCACGGGAACATTACAATTGCTGCTCCATTTTTTACTCTAGCCCTGGTTCATACTATTATACTGGTCCATGTAGTCCTACCCTTCATCAAACCTTGTTAAGATTATGGCCTAAGGGTGGAGCTCTGTGCGTTATCCTGTTTCCTCATTCCTACAGTTGCACTGACGGATGCACCTTCCTGAGATTCCTCCGTCTCTGCTCTGGTTTACATTACATTTCTGATTTCCCCATTACCTTTCATATGCATACTATCTGCTGTTGTCTTTCTATCTCCCAGTCCTTGTGGACCCTTCAGTGTCTAGGCAAAGCTGTGATTTCCAGGGAATGTATAATTGCTCACATTTAGCTCTATGCTTCCACTTGTATTCCTCATTTGAACAGGCAGCTCCGTAATCCCTGTGAACTCAGAGCTCATTGTTCTCACACTTGCCTTCCTTACGATTCTTTTATGGACGTGGTCTCACTTGCTAATCTGCATAAAGACCAACTCCTTGCTCTCGTGTGATTTGCTCATCTTGCTCCGGATTCTTGCTAAACTACATATGAGAAATAATACACTTGAATCAGAATTATTTTTCTAGGGTATAAAAAAGGCACACATCCTCTATGAATCAGCAAAGGCATGGGTGTAGATTTACCAGAGCTTATATGAATGCACTGCTACATACTCACCACATTTTGCTTTGTTGTGGCTTCCAGAGTTTGAATGACATATAGCCTGTTCCTGCTGCGCATACTTTCCACACACTCACTTCGGACATCCCCATATTTCTAAAATAAAAAAAGAAAGTGGTAGTGCTTTGGTCAAGGTGTCACCTTCATATGGTCATCATAATATAACTTTAAGGATATTGTCAAAAAGCAAAAATTATGTTTTGAAGGATAATTAGAAAATAAACGTATTGTGGACTCGGGTATATTAATGGGCTATGGCTGGTCTGTATATCTGTGGCTCAGTTCCATCTTCAGTGTGGTCACACCCAGATTTGCAGACTTTCTCTGGACCCCAATTGTGTGGGTATTAAGACTGTGCCATGTGACACTGCTAATTTGAGCCATAGTTTGTATGCTGTGGCCCTAAAATGGCAGTGGAAAAAATTGGCTTCACCTAATAAGATCTATTTAACTTTCCTGTAAAGTCCATTGCATATTGTGCTGAAAATGCACCATTACCTATGAAGTTAAATGTTAAATGTGGGCTACAGTGTTAGTTATACAGCACACATAGAGGATAAAAATACATGTTTGTCAAGAGCACCGTCATTTTGTGTCTGAGATGCAGTTTACATGACGCACTACAGTGACAGATGGCACAGACGAGGGCCTGGGTCATATATGAAAAGCTATTCTTATATATTCACAAATAACCCCTAAAATGTGCTTGTTAGCGCATAAGACAGAATGCTGAAATATATAAATATAGGGCACACTACTTATTTGGATTAGTGTAACCCTAAGAGGTATTTCATGGTGTATGCGTTGTTAGATGTTTCACTGAACAGGCCTAGATAGGTTTAAAATCTAAATTCTACATCTCACCTTGAATAATTGCTAGAAAAAAGGTTCTAAGCTATTCCTACTTGATTTTTTCAAAAACGGATTTAATGGTGAAATCAGATTTGGATAACTTAGAGGAAAAGTAAGTTTGCAAAGCTGTACTTCATGCTGACTGAGCCAACTCTGCCCTAAAAGCAGTTTTGTTGCTCAATTCGGCTAAAGTTGGAATATATATCTATGGCAGGGAGAGTCAATAAATCTGGTTCAGAGGACAATATCTGCCTCTGAGCCCCTGAAGAGTAAGTGGGTGTTACCTGCTAACCAGTTACATGGAATACCTATCTGGGAGTGTTCTTGAGCAGTTGGCAGAAGAAAGGACATCCATAATACTACCTCTTTTGACTTGGTTCTGTCAGGCAGAGCTTCTCCTATTCATTCCTAGGACCCTCCCACATAGCCAGGCTCCAAACATAGAATAGGAGAGAACCAGTTTGGACCCCATTAGGTGAGCATAGAGCTCATCAAACTACTAACACAGCCAAGGTGCTGAACACAGACTTGCCTGGTGAATGAACGGTTCTGTCATATTAAAACAGGATAATTTTATAGTAAGACTAAGAGGAAGTTTTGCAAAAGGAGGTGAAAGAACTGCAAGCAAATAGTCAGGAGCAGATGACTAGGGCAGGGAATGAATCTGGCATCTCCGCCACCATCTCCTCAGAACATTTCTGGAATGTAGAAGACTGCACCTGAAGAAGAAGGCCATAGTGAAAGAATATTCCTGCTGGGAACAGAGGACTCACTAAAGACCTCATGAATTCTGTTGGCATTCCTGCTGGTCTCCAAATGTCAAGTGTTTGGCTTCCTGTTTGCATGCTTCAGAGACTCAAAAAGCAGGGGGACTCCAGACTCCACCAGGCCCCTGATGACTAGAGTGCTGGAACCTGAAGGGGCAATGACCGGATAGTGATGTAGTACCAAGAACCATGTCCAGAGGAGCTGAGGTGTGCAGGATTGACTAGAAAGAACTTCCAAAGTGTTATAGGAAAGTGTGAGTGTCATTTTTTCCATCTCCTGATAATTGCACAAGTTGCTGAGGCTTGCCCAGAAAGTTCACACCCTAGGTGGGCAATAAAAATAGGTTTGTCTCACAGGGAAAATATCCAGCCCTGTGGAGCTCTGCCATGCTACAGTTTCCTGCCTTAACCCCTAAAGTATTTTGGCTTCCAAAGAAGTGACATAAT
The DNA here is from genome assembly GCF_964261635.1 of Lissotriton helveticus. Taxonomy (NCBI): domain Eukaryota; kingdom Metazoa; phylum Chordata; class Amphibia; order Caudata; family Salamandridae; genus Lissotriton; species Lissotriton helveticus. Next base: position 2,027,132,028 of record NC_136063.1, read on the forward strand.
GCGAAGGTAAAATCTTGGTCCAGGGTGAGACATCTGATCTATCCAACCTTCGAAGTGACTTCGGCATATATATGAAAAAGAGTCTTCGGCAAAACCAACGTATTCAGCTGGCACTGAAAGGACATAGCTAACTTTGAGGGAACCTCACCAGTCACAGCGTCGAACTTTCACCTGCTGGAAGATTTTTACTTCCCTTTCAGAGACCGAATATGAAGAAAACAACTTTGACTGGGGCAACCAACTTGGCATATCCTACCTCTGCTCAATTGCAGTCAGCTTGTAACCACGTCTAGGTCCCATTTGACTGCAAACAAAGATTTGATTAGCAATTTACTTTCTCTTATCACTGTGGCTTTAGAGTTAAAAAAATATATGTTTAGGATTTCCTTAGATGCAAACAATTTATTTGAGGAAGTACCCAGGATGCTAAAAATATTCCTAACCACTTTTGCTGCTCTCGTGCCCGGCTTCTGATTGATCCTCTTTACATTGGAAATGAGGCTGCCTTATTCTTGGTTGCCTGTGGTTGATGAAGTCAAATATTACTGTGGTTTTATGGTACTGTGTATGAGGCTCTGCATAACCTGTTCCTATATGTGATGGTCGAAGTTTCAACCTTAACCCAAGTCTTTTGAGTCTTAAGATTCCTGTGCGAGTACATTAGTCTGTGAGGCATCTGCAGGTACTTTGACCAGTGAAATATCACACATGCATCATGGTGTCTGTCATTATATATTATTTTATACCATCTATTGCAACTACTACATCCACCCAGCACCCAAAGCCTGACATTGACGACTCCGGAGCCACTGCTGCAACAGCCTCATATGCTGACATGCATGGAATAGTAAGTGAATGCAAGGACTAGGGTAGCTGGTAAATGGGAATTGCCTCCAGATTCCATAAGAATTTTCTCTGATGTCAGAGTTGCTACAGCTTTCTAGTGTCTATGTCTGTACTTGGAATATGTAAGAATGGAGGAGACTTATGAAGGTTGATTGTTTACTGTAGCAATACCTCACAAGGTGGTGTCCCTGGAATGGCTCAGGCCAAAGCTTCCTACAGGACAGAACAGCTAAAATCCTCTGCCCATCATACTTGATTGTCAAGATAGTAGTGCTTGGAAAACATTTGTAGAGATGTCCATGTTGTGGCCTAACAGGACAAGCAAACCATGGCGCAGTGTTAGCAGCCATGGCTCTGGTACAATAGGCCCTCAACCCCTCCTAAGGCTCCTTTTTCGCCATAGAATGGCAGAGCTTAATGCAGAGGACTATTCATCTAAACACGGTCTACGTCTGCCTTTCTTATACCAGAGAAATGCCAAAAAACTGATCATCCATATTGTGGCCTTTGGTAGGAACGATGTAAGAGTTCAGTGCTGTTTTGGGATCCAAACGATTGGAGTCCTCTTTCGTAGGATCAGGAAAGGCAAAGAAAGTCAGAAGACTGAAGGACTGGCAAATGTAAAAAAATGTCACAACCTTTAAGAGAATGGCATATTTGGTCCTTATCACAAGTTTGTCCAGATGGAAAGTCATGTAAAGGTGGCTGAATCAACAGAGTCTTACGATTACTCACTTGATGAGCTGATGTGATTGCAATGAAGATAATCATCCTCAGAGTCAACAGACGTAGTGGGGAACTCTGTAGAGCTCAAGGTGAGTGCGCATTAGGAAACGCAGGACCAAGTTGAGGTCCCACTGCGGCATTACAAAAGGTTTCAAGACCCAAATGCGAATAATACTTTTAAGAAAGTGCATCACTACTGATGATTTGAAAAAAGATGGTTGGTTTGGCAAACGTAGGAAGGCTGTAATTGCTGATAAATAACCTTCAACAGCACAACTGCAAGGCCTAGCTGGGCCAAAAACCAAACAAATAGTAGCACATCTAATCGATAGGCTTGTAGTGGGGCCAGATGAGGATTACAGCACCAAACCACAAATGTGCCCCAGCGTCCTGTGTAAATAGATTTCATAAAAGAACATATAGCAAACAAGATGACATTCACTACTTCAGGAAGGAGATTAACAGATGTTAACTGCTGACACTCCAAGCATGGATTGCCTAGATTCAGCAGGCCTTTCGGGTGCCAGACCCCGACCATCTGCTGCAATAGAAGGTCATCCTGAAGTGGCAATCTGATCGGAAGATGGGTGCTCATTCCCTGACGTGCGGAGTACCATGCCCTCCTTGCCCAATCCGGAGCCACCAGGATGACTTAGACCGGTTGTTCTTGATCTTCTTCAGAACTCGAGGCAGTAGAGGCAATGATGGAAATTTAAACAGATGTCACATGCTCCACTCTAGGTGGAATTTGTTTCTGAGAGAGAGCGGTCTTTAACTCCAATAGTGCAAAACGGTCACATTGTGCTTTCTGAGCAGTGACAAAAAGTTAAAGCCAGATCAAGATCAAGCAAGGGTGCTCCCTACCCCTGGATGCAGTTGACATTTGTGAATTGATATGCGCCGCCAGCGGAGTTAGTCCACTCTGGTATTTAAGGATCCCTCCAGGTAGTTGTACGATCAGGAAGTTGCCGTGAGGATTCAACCAGGTTCAGGATGCGCAGTGACAATTTAAACAGTCCCGCACCCCATTCTGCACTACCGCAAGGAGGTGGCGCTGCCTGCGAGAACCTGTACCAGCCTCCCCTTGATGGATGAAGGAAGACCTTCAACGCCAAGCGAGTGGCGAGCACATAGGTTGATATGAAAGCAAGCCTCTGCTGAAGATCAGACGAAATTACATCCCCAACCTAGTAATGATATATATGTGAACAATGCCAGCTTTGGGATGGGTAGGAATTAGTGTTGTACTGCAGTTCTTGTGGTGTCTCCTCCGGCACCCAGATGGATTCCAAAAGTTTACCCCAGTGATGAGCCCAGTGAGACGTCAGATCCCACTGCAGAGCCCGTGTATGCCATCTGGCTTGGTCGGACCCGGAAACTCAGGGTGCATTTGGACCAGTTAAAGAATCTGTTTTTCAGTATGGGAGTGGGATCGAGGCCACAGAGCACCATGACATTGTGCAACTTCTTCATGGGAGAGCAGTGAGACCGGGACGAGGCCTGCTGGGACTTTTTGTACTTCTTTGACTTTCATGAAGACAGAGTACTACGAAATCAGTCAAGGAGCTGGCTCAAAGAACAGAAGTGGGTCTAAGTACTGGATTACAAGCAGGAACGGCCCTAATGTGATTTCAGGTGATGTGCAGTGATGTACAGCTTGACCTAGCAGTCCTATATTGCCTTTGAATTTATCAGGCCACACTCCCCACAAGACTTGGAGTCGTGGTCCGACTCTAGGCACCGGAGACATATCTCGAGGGGCTTAGTCAGACATTTGTGACAGCCCCTATGAGACTTAAAGTTAGTGGTCCTAGGTGGTGACATTTACCTTGCACACCGGAAAAATGTATCAATTAATCAGGGAGCTTATAAAGCGCGCTACTCACCAGTGAGGGTCTCGAGGCGCTGGGGGTTCTGGGGGACAGTTCAGGATCAGTCGAAGAGCCAGGTCTGCATGGGGAGGTCTCGTAGGTGTTGGGTCATGTGTTCGTGGCGTGGTGTCCCGAGGACGAGTCTGGCAGCGATGCTCTGGATGGTTTGGAGTCTGTGTAGTAGGGTTCTGTTGATTCCGGAGTATAGGGGTTGCTGTAGTCCAGTCTGCTGGTTATGAGCGTGCGGATGACAGTCTTTCTGCAGTCAGGGGGGATCTATTTGAAGGTCTTGTGGAGGATGCGCAGGCAGTTGAAACTGGTGGAGGCGACAACGTTGATCTGGCGGTTCATGGAGAGGCGGAGTCGGGGATGAGGCTGAGGTTTCGTGCGTCGTCTGTAGGAGTGGGTGGTTTTCAGAGGTCGGAGGGCCAACAGGTGTCGACCCAGGCGGAGGGGTGGGTTTAGAGGATGAGGACCTCGGTCTTCTCTGAGATGCACTTCAAGCATCTGTCCTTCATCCAGGCTGCCACATTCTTCATTCCTTCCGGGAAGCAACGTCTTGTGTCTTCGGGACTCTTCCTGAGTGAGAGGATGAGCTGGGTGTCATCTGTGTAGGATACAATGCTGAGTCCCTGCTGTCTAACGATGGTGGCGAGGGGGGCCATGTAGATGTTGAAGAGCATGGGGCTGAGCGATGATCCTTGGGGTACACAGCAGTTGATGTCTGTGGGCTTGGAGAGGATAGGAGGGAGTCTGACCCTCTGGGTTCTGCTGGAGAGAAAGGATTGGATTCAGTCAAAGGCAGCTCCTTCTATCCCCGCGTTGTGAAGTCTGGGTGCGAAGATGTGATGAGAGACTGTGTCGAAGGCTGCAGAGAGGTCTAGAAGGATGAGGGCTGCGGTGTATCCCTGGACAGGTAGCATGCGGATGTCGTCCATGACGGCGAGGAAGACAGTCTCTAAGATGGTGTGGTTGCTGGGGAATCCAGACTGGGAGGCGTCTAGGATGGAGTTATTTCGATGAAGGGGTCAGCTTGGTGTTCACGAGCCTCTCTGTCACTTTGGCTACGAAGGGGAGGAGAGGCTAATTGTTTTTTTCAGGTCGGTCGACTGCTTCTTGAGGAGGGGTTTAACCTCCGCCCACTTCCAGTCATTTGGGAAGATGCCAGACATGAAGGTGGCGTTGATGGTCAGTCCGAGTTCGGGTGCGATGGCGGCGGTGGCCCTGTGGAATTTGTGCGGTGGGCAGGGGTCCGTTGGGACTCCTGAGTGGGTTTTCTTCATGGTGGCGGTGATGTATTCGGCGGTTGTGGGCTTCCAGGTCATGATGGTTGGCTAGTTGACGTGTAGTCATTTTGAACTAGTTTACCTGCTGATTACCCATTGCTCTACTTTACAATTAGAAAACAAACGGAGTACAGGACTTGGCTTTGTTTGTGTAATATTATCTCCTCCATAGTCCCCTTTTGTAGCAGTGTTGCTAATTATTGCAGGAGGGGCATAGGATTTTTTGCCACAAAATTATCTGTTTGAGCTTTGAGGTTTGTGAACTCAATGCAATAGCCATAGCTAACCAAACAGAACACCAAATAATCTGAGATTATATCTTGACATTGGTGTGGGAAGAACTTAAAGCATTCCCCGACATAAATAGTCTTATTAGAGCTGTGAATGTTTTGTCACTTGTTATCGAAAGTAGAACCCTATGGCATTGATCTACTTCAGGGACTTTGCCACAAAGGGACTGGCACTGATATGGCATATGTTACCTCCCTGATGCAGAAGTACACCATCAAAAGAAGAAAGGGGGCAATGAGGTGAGCGACTGAAGGGAAGGAGGGAGGGTGGGTAGCATGTGAATCAATTAAGGATATCAATACTGGAAAGCCACAGTGTACGGTTAAGTAACTTGTTTTTTCTCCAGCATTAAATCTTCCACAGATTCACCTGTTTGAATTTGAATCGCTAGAAGCATGCCACTGAAGAAAAAACCTTCAAATTATATGTTTCTAAGCTGAGGCAGGTAAAAGTAAAAAAATTTTATGAATTCATAATCTAATTGTACTATACAGTAACCATCTATACAAAAGCAAAAACCAGCTCACCTCATTGAATCAAATTTCGAAGAACTGCTTGACCCACTGCCACATCTTTATTGTTCACAGCATCTAGACAGGTCTGCTTGGTAAAGGTATGCCTGTTTGACTGTGTGCACACTCTGCATTTGTCGGGCAAAGACACTCCTGCAAATAGAGCTGCTGAAGTTGCCACACTTCTGGTTGAGTGAGAAACCATCTTGAAAGTAAGCAGCCTTCCCGCTCCTTAATGACATATAGTTATGGCCGCAGATACCAATCTTGCTATAGTTCCCTTATCATTGGTTGACCTTTTTTTGGGATGCAAACGCCAACAGGAGCTGACTAAATTTTCTGAAGGTCTTTGTATTCTCTAAATAAAACTTAAAACATCTTTCAACATCTAGAGTATGAAGCACTCTTTCTGCTTTGTTTGATGGATTCTGAAAGAATTACATTAAGACAAATTGGTTGATTGAGTTGTAAATCTATAGGTATTTTAGGTGTGAAGCGAGGACTCGTACCCACAATAAAACGATCTTGCTTGAATTGCAAGTATGGATCTTACACAGTAAAGACCTGCATTTTACTAACTCTTCTTGCAGATGTAAGCGCTAAGGGAATCGCTGTTTCCCTTGTAAGATGTTTGATGTCAGCTTTATGGATAGGCTCAAAAGGCTTTCTCCTCAGTTGCATTAAAACTGTATTCAGCTGTGAAGTAGTTAGTGGGTTCCTTACTGGAGGATAAGCCCTAGTCCTTTTAGTAATTATTTGATCACCCTGTCTGACCATAGGGATCTTTTATTCCTAGAGCGTCTGAATCTTGAAATTGACTCCAGATGTACTCTGATCGACCTATGACATAGACCAGACTGAGCAAAGGACAGTAAGTATGGCAGCACTTGCGCAGGTTTCAAAGCGAAGGAGTGGCAGTCGTAAGAATTGGCCTTGTATGACTTATTTTTCGATTCCGCTCCAGCTTTCGTAAAAATGTCTCTGCATTGTTGGGAACAATTCAGCTGGTAATATTAATTAAATTTATTATATTCAGGATCTAAATGGCAAACCGGAGAGATTCCATGTTCTATGTACCATCCTGGAACTAGTTTGAGTGGAATGTGTCTCTTTTGACATCAGAAGATGCTCCTTGTACCAATATTGCCTCGGCCAAGCCGAAGCTATCAGCATAATTCTGCATGGCTCCCTTTTCATTTTCTTCAGTATTCTAGGGATTAAAGGTATTGGCAGAAAGGCATGTGTAAATATTCCTATCAATGATATTTGCAGTGCATTCCCCCACAATCCATTCTGCAGGAAAATGCTTGCATTGTGTCAACATTTCTTGTATGCCATGGTAGCAAACAGATCCAGAGACAGTGTTGCCCATTTGATGAATATTTTGCAGAGTTGAGAGTCTGACATCTCACACTCGTGGCAATCTATCAGGGCCCTGCTAAATTACTCTGCTTGCTTGTTTTCTTTGCCCTGTATTTGCTCCCCTTTTACAGAGATTTTGTTTCAATAGAACATTGTGGGTGTGTGGTCTTTTCAAATCAAGACCTCTCACCCCTTTACACTTGGCAGAAAAGCTTTGAGTCCCAAGACGACTGCCTTCAGCTCCAGGAAATTTATGTTTCTTCATTTCCTTGTCTGAGCACCTTCTACTCATTTCCATATCCTGGAAATGTGCTTCCCAGCCTTCCATTGAGGCATTCGTTGTCATGGCATATCTTGGCGCCTTGACTAGGAACCTTGACCCAACTGCAATGGTGACTTCTTTCATCCACTATTGCATAGCACTCACCATTTTTGCTGTTATATGCATGCCATCGTCGAATAAGCCTATATCTTGTGAAACAATTTGAATTGCAGTACTGGAGTGGTCCTTTTTCTTGATAGGTTAGATACCAATGAAAATAGTTTTGCCACTTTTTTTTTGTCTGATAACCTTGCAAATGTTTGTGTCTATAACTGCCCCTAGAAATATAATTGTTGAGTTTGGAACTATACAAGATTTTTCCTGGTTTATCTGGCGACCCAGAACCTTGACTATTTGAAGCCTTGCCTTGTAGAGTCCATTGCAGACTTGCAGGAATTTGCCTTTTTATCAGCCAATCATCAAAATATGGAAATACCGGATGCCGGTTCTGCTCAGGTAGGCTCCTACCGGTGCCATGAATTTGGTAAAATGTTTTGGGCAGGCTTTAAGCCAAATGGTAGAACCCTGAATTGGTAGTGACTTCCAGTCACCGCAAATCTGAGGTATCACCTGTGCTTACATGTACAGGGATATGAAAATAGGCGTCCATAAGATCCAACGATGTAATGTGGTCACATGCTGTTAACAACTGAATGATATCATATAGCGTAATCATTCTGAATGATCGTTTTTTGAGGTACTTGGCCGGTCCAACGTGTCTCGTCGCACCCACGGATCTCAGCTGTGCTGCAGATGTGAGTTGAGGTCGGAGAGGTCTGGGAATCCGGGTCTCGTCGGGCTCTGAAGTCTGGATCCTCGAGGGAAGACGACAAAGTGAAGCTGCTGGACGCTTGATGGTGCCTGCAGTTTCAGGGTGGACACTCCTTGCCCACATGGGAGATTTCTTCAGTCTTCTGTTGTAGAAAGTCGATGTCCAGAGTTTCGTCTTGTAGAGTTTCAGTTCAGGATTAATCTAATTTGGAATGGGACCAGCTCCTACCTTTATCCTGCTAAAGGGGGCTGTACTACAACTAGGTCCCTCCTATGGGTGGGACCAGGAAGGGGGGTGGTTACAACCCCTATCCTTTGTCCGGTTTCGCGACAGAGCTGGGGCAGGGATGCCCGAGCAACTGGTTTGAACTGGTGTATGCACATGACACCTTGTGTGCCCCAGGCATGTCTCATTCCTTTCAGGCCTGTCCTACCCAATACACACAATTCTGTCTGGGGTGGTGCTAGCACCTCCCAAGGCAGGAAACCCTTTGTCCAAGCCTCCCTTGCTAGAAGGACTCCCAGCAGCAGGAGGTCAGACTTGTGTCTGTGGTGGCAGCATCCATTTTGTGATGCCAAGGCTCGAGTTAACTTTAACCGGGGTTCACAGTTACATACATGTCTTATCCCTCTAGAAGGGTGGAATGCTACCTCCGTTGCCAGAACTGGCGAGGGGGTAGTATTCCAAAGCGTATGACACCTTACACGACAAGTTTTGATAATGCTATACCAAAGTTAGCAATGACCGCGAGGATTATAATGCACTTAAGAGTATATGGTTTAGCGTTATCATGGAACAGCTATTAGGACTTGGTTCCGCAAGCTGCAGACGGGCTCAGCTCATGCCAGAGCACCATCTCACATAATTCCAAGCACTCTGCCTTCAGGATTGATAAGGCCTGCCATAGGAGTGACTGATAGGAATATATGTGTCCATTTTGGGGTTAGATATAGGTAACTATATCTACAGCAAAGGGTGTTTACACCACCTTGCCCCAGCTGTCTTACCAGCCAGTTGTGTCTGTTTAGATGGCCAGCCAGGGGTGGCATATTACATGCTTCAGCCCCTGGTAGGCCCTGGGTACACCCATGCCCTGGGTACCTAAGGTACACTGTACAGGGACTGATAAGGTGGCCCAGTACCAATTGGTAAATGCACCTAAAGTACATGGATGTCAATTTAGAGAGAGAACAGCTAGGCTGTGGGTCTGATTAGCAGGCCCACAGCCAGGGAAAGTCGTAAACCAGTGAAGCAAAAAGCAAAAATCTGGAGTGACCATAGGATTGCAGACCCCACTCTCCTACATAACCCCCCCCCCCCTAGGGACATTAAGGTAACCTTGACCAGGTGAGTCTTCCTGTTCTAAGTGGAAATACCTGGAGAGACCATCTGCATTGCCATGGTCAGTCCCTGGTCTGTGCTCCACTGTAAAGTCCATCCCCTGTAGGGAAATGGACCACCTAAGAAGTTTGGGGTTTTCACCCTTCATCTGATTTAGCCATAAGAGGGGCTTATGGTCGGTCTGAATCTTGAAGTGAGTTCCAAACAAGTATGGCCTCAACTTCTTCAGGGCCCAAACCACAGCAAAGGCCTCCCTCTCAATAGCTGACCAACGTTTCTCTCTAGGGGTCAGCCTTCTACTTATACAATCAATGGGCTGGTCATGACCATCAATATTCAGTTGAGATAGAACAGCTCCCACACCAAACTCAGATGCATCTGTTTGGACAATGAAGGTTTTGGAGTAGTCAGGACTCTTGAGAATAGGTGCAGTACACATGGCCTGCTTCAGGTCATCGAATGCCTTCTGACAGCTAACTGTCCACTGAACTTTCTTTGGCATTTTCTTGCTTGTCAAGTCATTAAGTGGTGTCACAATGGACCCATACTTTTTGACAAACTTCCTATAGTAACCAGACAGGCCCAAGAAAACTCTGACCTGTGTCTGGGTGGTTGGAGGAGCCTAGTCCTTTATGGCCTGTATCTTGCTCTCCAAGGGTTGAACCTGGCCTCCACCCACAAGGTGGCCCAGGTACACAACCTGACTCTGCCCTATCTGGCACTTGGTGGCCTTGATAGTGAGGCATGCCTTTTGCAGGGCCTCTAAAACTTTCCTCAGGTGGATCAGGTGATCCTCCCAGGTGGAGCTGAAGACAGCAATATCATCTAGATATGCTGCACAAAAGTCATCCAACCCAGTGAGGACTTGGTTCACCAACCTTTGAAAAGTGGCAGGCGCATTTTTCAAACCAAAGGGCATCACCACAAATTGGTAATGACCTCCTGGGGTAGGAAATGCTGTTTTGGCCTTGGCATCCTCAGCTAACCTGATCTGCCAATAACCAGCTGTTAGGTCAAATGTACTCAAGAAAGTTGCAGAAGCCAACTTGTCTATAAGTTCATCTGCCCTAGGTATTGGATGGGCATCTGTCTTAGTGACAGCATTGAGACCCCTGTAGTCTACACAAAACCTCATCTCTCTCTTACCATCCTAAGTGTGAGGTTTTGGCACTAGAACTACAGGACTAGCCCAACGGCTCTCTGAGGGTTCAATGACTCCCAATTCCAACATCTTTTGTACTTCTTTCTTTATGCGTTCCCTGACGTGGTCAGGTTGCCTGTAGATTTTACTCTTGACAGGCAGACTGTCACCAGTGTCCACCTCATGGGTGCACCAGTTTGTCTGACTGGGTGTCAGTGAGAACATTTGTCTAAAGGATTGAAGAACTTGTTTGCAATCCTCTTGTTGATGCTCAGAGTTGCTGTCAGAAAAGACTACACCATCAACTGACCCATCATCAGGGTTCTGAGTGAGCAGGTCTGGGAGAGGGTCACTCTCTTCCTCCTGTCCCTCATCTGTTGCCATGAGCAAGCCCATGTTTTCCCTGTCGACAAATGCCTTGAGCCTGTTAACATGAAGCACCCTGTGGGGCTCCTGGGAGTTCCAAGGTCCACCAGGGATGTGACCTCTCCCTTTTTCTCAATAATGGTATGGGGTCACAACCATCTGTCTTGGAGAGCTGCTGGGGCCACTGGCTCCAGCACCCACACCTTCTGTCCTGCATGATAAACAGTTAGGACAGCCTTTTGGTCATGCCAAGCTTTTTGAAGTTTTTGGCTGGCCTCAAGGTTTTTGGATGCCTTCTCCATGTACTCTGCCATCCTGGAGCGGAGACCAAGTACATAGTCCACTATGTCAAGCTTAGGCTTTTTGAGAGGTAACTCCTATCCTTCCTTCACAAGACACAGGGGTCCTCTTACAGGATGTCCAAACAGAAGCTCAAAAGGACTGTAGCCAACCCCCTTCTGTGGGACCTCTCTGTAAGCAAACAGGAGGCAGGGTAAAAGGATGTCCCATCTTCGCCTAAGCTTTTCAGGTAACCCTTTTATCATCCCTTTTAGGGTCTTGTTGAATCTCTCAACAAGCCCATTGCACTGTGGGTTATAGGGTGTGGTAAATTTGTAATTTACACCACACTCCTTCCACATTGCAGTCAAGTTTCCTTACATGAAGTTTGCACCTCTGTCAGAGACAACCTCCTTAGGAAACCTCACTCGGGAGAAAACTCCAAGTAGGGCCCTGGCCACAACAGGAGCTGTAGTGGTCCTAAGGGGAATAGCTTCTGGATACCTGGTGGCATGATCCACTACCCCCAGTATAAATATGTGCCCAGATGCTATTGGGGGGTCCATTGGTCCAACAATGTCTATCCCCACTCTCTCAAAGGGTACCCCCACCACAGGTAGTGGTATAAGGGGGGCCTTTGTTGTGCCACCTGATTTGCCACTGGCATGACAGGTGACACATGAGCGACAAAACTCTTTGGTGTCTTCAGACATATGAGGCCAGTGAAAGTGTGGGGCAAGCCTGTCCCAAGTCTTGTTCTGGCGTAAGTGACCTGCAAGGGGAATCTCATGGGCTAAGGTGAGAAGGAAACCTCTAAGAGACAAGGGGATGACCAGCCTCCTGGTAGCACCAGGCTTGGGGTCTCTTGCCCCAGAGTATAGGAGTCCATCATCCCAATATACCTTGTGGGCACCTGTAGCATTCCCTGCAGCCTCAGCAGCAGCCTGCTGTCTGAGGGGTTCAAGGGAGGAACAGTCTAACTGTGCCTGTCTCAAGTCTGCCCTGGAAGGTCCCCCTGTCCCAAGAAACTCAACCTGTTCAGGTTCAAGCTCTTCTAGGACAGTACCTTTTGGGGTCTTTGGGTCAGCCTCCTGTGAGGGCTGATCCTCAACCTGAGGCAGGGGGGAAGGCTCAGCCTTACCCCTACTGCTCTTCCTCTTGGGTAGTGTCTGGTCCATTCTTCCAGGATCCAGCACTTGTTCAGCTGGGCATTTCTTGGCATGTGACCTGGTCACAGCAAGGACATGTGAGGAGAGACCTTGCATTTCTACATGAGTCCTGTACTCCACATCTGACCACAGTGAGGATTCCAAATCATTGCCCAAAAGACAATCTACTGGGAGGTCTGAACTAACTACAACCCTTTTGAGGCCAGTTACCCCTCCCCAGGAGAAATTAACAACTGCCATACTGTGATTGGTAGTGACATTGCTAGCATTGGTCACTAGGTAATCTGAACCTAGCATGATCTGGTCAGGGTCCACAAATGTTGGTGTCACCATAGTGACACTGGCACATGTGTCCCTGTAGGCCTGAGCCATTTTTCCATTGAGTAAAGGCGTTTGCCTGTATTTGCCCAGAGTACTAGGACTTACAGTAGGGGTCATATCCATGTCCCCAGTACAAACAAGAACTGCCTGAGTAGGTATTCTGACCAAGTCAGAACCCACCTCAGTTCCCTGGGTTAACCCAACTATAGCCTTGGGAGGTACACTACCACTACTAACTGTACTAGGGGGTGCAGGTGTCTTAGGGACAGTAGTGGTAGCAGTTTGGCCTTTTTTGGTGCACTCACTAAACCAGTGAGTCTTACTTTTACAGTATTGGCACCATGGTTTCTTAGGACCATCATTTTTCTTCTTTTGGGAATTTTGGGACCCACCCTCCTTAGATTGTTGGGGCCCTGTTGAAGACTTCTGGTCATTTTGCTTATTCTCATTATTACCCTTCTGGTCTGCTTTCTTCTGGCCACCACCCTGGTTCTGGTTCTGCTGGTTGACCCGTCTGTCTGCCTTCTTTCCCAATTCTTGGGGAGAGGTCAGATCTGAGTCAATCAGGTGCTGGTGCAACAACTGGTTCTGACAATTATTTAAGATTTGCTCTCTCATAATTAGATTATACAATCCTGTGTAATCAGTAACTTTACTTCCCAGTAACCAGCCTTCCAAAGCCTTAGTGGCACAATCAACAAAGTCAGTCGAATCTTGAGCCTGAGTTTTCTGGGTGTCTCTGAACATTAACCTGTATTGTTCAGTTGTTAAGCTAAACCCATCAATCAGTGCAGTTTTCAAGACTTGGTAATCATCGGCATCCTCATCTCTAACAGTGAGGAGCTTATCCCTACCTTTACCTTCAAAGGAGAGCCACAATATAGCTGCCCACTGACTCTGGGGTACCTGCTGTACGTTGCAGGCCCTCTCCAGAGCAGTTATCCACTTGTGGATATCATCTCCTGTCTTATATGAGGGCACTATTTTACTCAGGTTTCTAGTATCAAACCCCCTTTCTTTATCCCTAGGGATATTGCTGCCACCGGTGGGGACTACCCCACTCAACTGTTGCTCTCTGGCAAAGGCAAGTTTCTCTTTGGCAAGGGCAAGTTCTTCCCTTTCAACCCTCAGATTCACTTCCCTCATCTTTGCTTCATGCTCTCTTCTCTGGGGGGATGTCATCCCTCTCTGAGAAGATGCCTGAGAGACATGGGTGTGAATAGATCTGTTAGAGCCTCTAGAGTGAGATCTAACTCGTCTATTCCCAAGGTTAGGCCTGCTTGAGGATGGTCTTGGGGCTCCCCCAGTACCACCTTCGTGTAGGCTTAAGTTGGCCATTGTGAGTCTGCTGACTACCACTGGACCTTTGTCTGCCTCCTCCCCAGAGGACTCTTCCTCTTCCTCCTCCTCCTCATCATCTACATTCTCTGTTTCAGGGGGGTTGGAGTAAGGACCACCTTCTAAGGGGGGCATGCTCCCATCTGGATTAGAGGGGCCTGTGTTAGAAGCCCTTCTAGCATCATATGTCTCTAAGAGACCTAAAAAGAAAAGGAGTGGTAGGGTTAGAACCCTGTTTCAATTTCCTGGAGGTACACAATTGTCTCATCTCCTGGAAACTGAGAGCTGCATATCTGGAAAGGACCTGTGGAGGGTCACTAACCACTAGGGGAGTCTCTGAAGTCTCTCCATGGGTAGACATGCTTTCTAGTGAGGTGTAAGTGATGCACCTACCTACACTATGGGTTTTCCTACTGATCCCTTGCTAAGAGTTGTAGTCAGGGTGTGCTAGGCCCTTTCTACTACAACAGCTGGTTCAGTAGAACTCATAGTATTTCTAAGCTTGTTATATGTACCTATGGTACCTTATGTGATCTTTCAAATGATGTTTCAAGATTATATTTGGTAAAAACAACAGCAAGCTCAAATCCCAACCGCTGCACACCAATGTGAGAAGTTGGCCTGATATATGATGCTCACTAGTTCTAGTGATCACCTTGTATCAGTCCAAACAACCCTTATGGTGATTGGTTGTAAGTCAACCTTATAGACCAGCTATCCTAATGGTAGCATGGACAAAGCAGTCTTAGGCTAAACTCTTTTGGCATGTGAAGCCAGCTGTTTTACCACAATATAACCCCTTGAATACCAGATGAAAGGACACCACACAGGTTGTTATGAAAATAAACAATATATTTATTAATAACAAACACCTCTGAACTCTTTATGAGGTCAGAGGGCTAAGCACATGACAATCTCTTAGGAAAAATACAATAAGTTGCACAAAATTACAATGGTGCCCTAGGGGCACGGCAAACCATATACTAAGTAAATGGTATAAGGAAATCGATAGAAGGAATGGAGCTGTCCAGAGGCTGTAGGATCGTTGGGACCACGCTACCCTAATTTTAGGTAAGTAATAGGAGACTCACGGGACGCGTGTGCAGAGTGAGAACTCACACGCGAGATGCGTAACAACGTCTATGGACAGTACAGTTCCAGAAAAAGGTGAGTACGGACAATCCTGACTAGTTAGGACTAAAACGACTGTGAATCTAGAAACTAGGAGAGTCAAGCTACCCTTGAGCACCGAAATGCTCTCGTTACCTCACCCACGGGCTGCGGGTGCATAGGTGCGAAGTCGTGTCGGGTTTCTGCGTTGAAGTCTATGGAGCCTGAAAGAAAAGATGCTGCAGGCGACCAGGAGGAAGATGTCCGGTGTGATCCAAGGGTGGATCAGAGATGCTGAAGACCTGAAAGCAGAGGCGACAATGTTCAAAGTCACCAGCCAGTGACTGGAGTGGAACCAGGAAGGAACCAGATGTCGTCGTCGCGATCAGGTGAAGAGTGGAGGCTTGACTCTGCAGCCACGTGGACCAGGAGGTGTCTTCGACGACCAGGATGGAGGCACGAGCTGTCCCACACAGGCTCTCGCTGTCGGCGGTGTTGGTTCCGGATTCGGCGTCAACAGGCCTTGGCAAAGGCAACCCACACGGTGAGTGAAAAAGGCATCCGGTGCGGACTAGGAGAGTCCGGGGGGCTCCTCTTTTGTAAGGGAGCAAGGGCCAGTCTGGAGCAACCAGACCAGCAGTGTAGTTTTCAAAGTTCGTCGTCTAGGAGGTCACTAGCCAGCCGGCAAGTGACCAGACAATGCGTCGAGCAGCAAACAAGCAGAGGGGACCCACGCAGATCTCGTGGAAGCTGGAGGGCTGATCTTCGGTGCAGGAGCTGCTCGGGGCTGGGGCTTCTCAATCCCCAAAGCACTTGGTCAAGTTTACCTCGGGAGTCATGCTGGAAGCGAAGTGCAGTTTCTCCAAGATGGCCTGTCCCACGTGTCTCGTCGCACCCACAGATCTCAGCTGTGCTGCAGATGTGAGTTGAGATCAGAGAGGTCTGGGAATCCGGGTCTCGTCAGACTCTGAAGTCTGGATCCTCGAGGGAAGACGACAAAGTGATGCCGCTGGACGCTTGATGGTGCCTGCAGTTGCAGGGTGGACACTCCTTGCCCGCAAGGGAGATTCTTCAGTCTTCTGAGGAGCAGAACGTCGAAGTCCAGAGTTTCTTCTTGTAAAAGTTGTTCAGGATAATCTAATTTGGAATGGGACCAGCTCCTACCTCTATTCTCCTAAAGGGGGCTGCACTACTGACTAGGTCCCTCCCCTGGGTGGGATCAGGAAGGGGGGTGGCTACACCCCCTATCCTTTGTCCGGTTTCGCGCCAGAGCTGGGGCAGGGATGCCCCAGCAACTGGTTTGAACCGGTGTATACACAGGACACCTTGTGTGCCCCAGGCATGTCTCATTCCTTTCAGGCCTGTCCTACCCAATACACAAAATCCTGTCTGGGGTGGTGCTAGCACCTCCCAAGGCAGGAAACCCTTTGTCCAAGGACTCCCAGCAGCAGGAGGTCAGACTTGTGTCTGTGGTGGCAGCATCCATTTTGTGATGCCAAGGCTCGAGTTAACTTTAACCGGGGTTCAGTTACATACATGTCTTATCCCTCTAGAAGAGTAGAATGCTACCCCCGTCGCCAGAAATGGCGAGGGGGTAGTATTCCAAAGCGTATGACACCTTACACGACAAGTTTTGATAATGCTATACCAAAGTTAGCAATGACCGCGAGGATTATAATGCACTTAAGAGTATATGGTTTAGCGTTATCATTGAACAGCTATTAGGACTTGGTTCCGCGAGCTGCAGACGGGCTCAGCTTATGCCAGAGCACCATCTCACATAATTCCAAGAACTCTGCCTTCAGGATTGATAAGGCCTGCCATAGGAGTGACTGATAGGAATATATGTGTCCATTTTGGGGTTAGATATAGGTAACTATATCTACAGCAAAGGGTGTTTACACCACCTTGCCCCAGCTGCCTTACCAGCCAGTAGTGTCTGTTAAGATGGCCAGCCAGGGGTGGCATATTACATGCTTCAGCCCCTGGTAGGCCCTGGGTACACCCATGCCCTGGGTACCTACGGTACACTGTACAGGGACTGATAAGGTGGCCCAGTACCAATTGGTAAATGCACCTAAAGTACATGGATGTCAATTTAGAGAGAGAACAGCTAGGCTGTGGGTCTGATTAGCAGGCCGACAGCCAGGGAAAGTCGTAAACTAGTGAAGCAAAAAGCAAAAATCTGGGGTGACCATAGGATTGCAGACCCCACTCTCCTACACTTGTTAAGTTGCCTCAGGCCCAACAACTGTCTTCATTTCCTATTTGTCTTCTTCAGTAGAACACATCTAGAGTGTCAGCAATTTGTGGGACTTCTTCTATTGCTCCCTTCAATATCAGAGATGTGATTTCCTCTCTTAACAGTCGAAGATGCTGGAATGACCTGACAGGCAACGGATGGCAGAGAGGTTTCTGGATAAATTCTAGGGTGTGCCTATACATTATGATGTCTAAAATCCATTTGTCGGAAGAATGAAATCCAAATTTTTGTAATAGCTGTCAAGAGTGTCTCTGAAATCCAAGGGAGGCCAAATCTCGAAGGCGACTGGTGTCACTGTTTCGTCACTGTCTCCTGGAGGACCCCTGTCCTTTTCCTGTGGCTGCAGCTCTTCTCCTACCTGGTTGTCTGGAGAAAGTTGTTGACTTTGAAGGTCTATATTGCTGAGACAACTGTTGGCGATATCCCTGCGACTGTTGATGGCTGATCTAGATACGGTTGGCATCTCCCTCTAAATGAATATTGTCCTCTGCCTCGAAAGGATTGAATCATTCTCTGTTGTAATACACCCAAAGACCTTGCAGTCTCCTTGTCACCCTTGGTTGATTGTAGTCATCTATGTGCTTTGAGAATAAAGCTTTTCTGTTGTATGGCATGCCTAAGATTTTTGATTGCACTTCAGGTCTGAATGAAGTTGCCTTAGTCATCCCTGCCTTCTCAAGACCGCTGTTCCAGCCATTTGCCTGAAACTGAATAGAGCTACATCTGTCGCTGTATCCATTATCTCCGAGGATGTCCTTTCCCCATCTTAGAGGATAGCTTTAGCCACTTGTCATGTATCCTCAGGCATAAACTCTGGAACTTGAGCTAGGTCTGACCACATCCGACGGACAGGCCTACCCAGTAGGGCTAGGGCATTGAAAGCCCTTATGGTGATAGTCGCCATGTCAGAGAAGAGCTTCGGTACGTTGTCCAATCACCTACCCTCCTAATTGGGAGGAGCTGAACGGGGTGTCGCCGGGTTCTTTGATCATCTTTGTGATGCCTGCACAACAACTGAGTCAGGTTTCGGATGGCCAAACAAGCAGGCTGGGGAGTTCTCAGGACCCTTGCAATTTTTTTTAATCAAGCCTCGGCATTACTGCTGCGATTGAAACAGGGTTCTTCATGACCTTAAGTACCTTAATACCAAAATGTATTCAACATTTATTATGGATCTTACAGGTGTTTTATTTGATTCCTTAAAATCAAACAAGAAGCATTCTGTTTGCTGGACAGCGACCCGGAGATCAAATCGCTTTGCAGCTCTCTCCAGAAGTGCATGGAATACCCCATTATCATCTGGCGGCGAGCTAGCCGCTAGGGGTGTTGGTGGGGCCAATATAGGTTCACATTGTCATCCCATTAACTACCTGTGGTAGTTGTCTGAACTTGTGGTATTTCACCCTCTTCAGGCTCATCATTGTCATCTACCTGATGAAAGTAATCATCATTAATGGGGTTAGTCTTTAATTTGACTTGGCTGCAAAATGTCTTTACACTGTACCAGTGGCATTGTCTGCTGTGATAATGTTTCCACTTGTGGCACCCCAGCTTTCACTTGTTTTGAAGGCGCTGCTACCTTTTCAGGAAACATTTTATTATAGTCCTGCAACATTAGACAGACATATGTTACTCGGGCTACAGGGGCTTGCATCATAGGTTCTTGTGCTGGTTGTTCATCTAGGAATTCCTCATAAGGGTCATATGTTTTCCCCCCAAGACCCTGCTGTCTATCTTTAAATGAAAAGACACAGTGCAAGTATTCAGACCCTTGTTCGTCTTCATCGTTAGAGTCTTGACATTTGACCTGCAGTTGTGATGAAATTGTTGCATCTCCAAAAGGCCGCTCATCATCCTCTTTTTCCAGCTCCCCCATTTCTGGAAGGCACACTGGTGGCAAAGGTGAAACTCTGTTAGTCGAGGTTAGTTCTGGCCATAGGACTGGGTCAGCAGTGACCATCGATGGGGCCATTAGTCAAGGATAATGACTTCTGCTTCAACAATCATCTTCGCTGTCATTGGACCTGGAGTCGACGGACCAGTCGACGATGGTGCTGCAGTGTTCTGCGCTGACAAGGAGACAGACATTGACAATCTTGCCGTTGACAAGGAAGTAGCTGACATAAATCTTACCACTGACCGAGTCATAGACTCCATAGTATTTGATGTCGCTGTTGACTGTGCCAACAACGGTTTATCAATGATTTAGTCTACAACTTGCCAGATTTTTCTGATATAGGCTTCCTGGTGTCAGCAGAGGCCAATGCTCTTTCAAAAGGTGTTGATGGCTCTGATACTGATGCCTTTTTCTGTTGATCCTTGAGGGTCTAGGGAAGTCATCTTCTCCAGTTCTGGCTTCTTCTTGTTCACCATTCTATGATTCTTTTTAGGCTGTTCAACTAAATCCTTCCCAGGTCTTTCCCTTTTTAATGTCTTCTTCACCTTAGGAAAGCCCTCTTCATCCCCAGACCCTAGAGTTTCAGATGCCTTCCTTTTCTGAAGCTAGAATAACAGTCTTGCCGCTCTGTCTTAAAGAGTTTTCGCTAGAATGTTCTGCAATATTTGCCGTCTTTGGGTTTGTGATGAGAGTGCAGGCAATACAGGCACTCCTTGTGAGGATCTTCAGAGAAGAGCCTCATCTCCCCACAGTTCTTACATGGGTTAAATAAACTCTTTCTTGAACCCTCTGACATGCTGAGAAACCTTCTTCTTAATAAATTAACGTTCACCTGGAGGTCACTGGAGTGACAAAGTCAAGTTCTGAAGAGAAACTAAGCAGAGCTAAGGGAGACTCCCGACGTGCGGTAAGAAATCCGAGGAATGAAGTCACTGCACAGGAGGAGTGAGGCAGAAGCTTCCTTCTGATTGGTTGAACTTTTGTTGTACTCACAACAATGTGAATTGCTACATAATGGGATATGTTCTTACATCATCACATTTAAATTAGGACATGACCAATTTCTACAGGAAGATGGGGCAGCACGCAGATGTTCACATCAATCCTACGGTTTCAAAGGGAAATTGGCCTTACTTCACAGCCACTGGGATTGCTTTACACTGAAGGGTCGCGCTGTACTTTGGCAAGAGAGCCTCATAGTTTCCCGCTTCACAGCTGCTGGAATGCACAAGTTAGTGTTTCACTGCAGGTTCACTCCAGCGCCTTCAATGGGCTGCCTATCTTTGGCCCTGGCAAGAATAAAAGGCTGGCCAACACTTCCAGATGCATAGTGAGAGTCAATCTGTAAGCAAACAAATTTGAGCAGCAGAGAGAATTGGGTGAGGCAAAGGCCTTCGCACCTGTGGCTTTGAGGCTGCCAAGTACTTTCCTTAAGTGAGGTGCTTGTAAAGATAAACATACATTGTGCACACAAGTCTTTCTCATACTGGTGTTTAGCTCTCTGGTAGTGAATGGTAGCCCAAAAACTCACTGCCAAAATGTTGTGAGGTCTCTTCAATAAACAGGTAAAGGGGATCAAATACTCTTAACTGTCATATAGTCAAACACAGTGCCTGTCTCCAGTGCTTTGGAATGCTGGAACCAGTTTGAACAAAAACAGTGACAACTCTGGAGTCACGAATACTCATCAGAGTTACACATCTCCTTAGACGGCAAGGAGGCATAATACAAGGCTCATCATAAACCGTCTACTCTCTCATCCTCATCTCTGTAATGGAACCAGTCCCTATAAAGCCTATGTAAAGAGGAAAACAAACTAAGGAGAGGGAAGAAATTGTGAGTAAGGAGAGAAAGCAGGACAGGTAGAAATGCATAAGTGATAAGAAGACAGTGAGGAGGGTGAGAAAAAGAGGTGTGAGAAAAAACTAAGGTAGGAAAGAATACAAGCAAAGAAGGAAAATCGCAGAGGAAGAAATAAAGGTAAAGCAAAGGTGGAGATGGAAGGGTAACGTACCTGAGAACATAAATAGAGGGGGGAAATGAAACAAAAAAAAAAAAAAAGTAAGGAAAGGAGGAATAAAACAAAGAAGCAAGAGAAGAGGGTTGTATGGTTGCTGCTGTCATTTTGTTAGGACAGCATTAAGTCAAGTTTCAGAAAACAATGTAGAAATCCATTATGAAGTGAATATAATCCGAACACATTAAAATTAATAATGTGTATATTAAATAATGAAAAAGATTTTTTTTTAGTTCATGTATGTTTCGTTTTTAAGGACGTGACTGCTGTAGGGTTACGACTGGAGTTAATATTAGATTGTACATGATGGTAAGGGTTGTATTACTGTCAAAATGTATGGCTAGGGTTACAGCTGAAGTGTAGGTTGGGTATTGGTTTAGGTTTGGGGTGGGGATTATAATTAGGGTTTGGATTAGTTCAAGAGCTAGTTTAAGGGTAACATTTGGAGAATTGATACATTAGAAATTAATAGATATAGTTATGTTGGAATCGAATTTAGGACCGTAAAATTTTAAAATTAGGGTTAGGGTTTTGTTAAAAGTTAAATGTGGGACATAAAAGGTAAATAATCACTTTTAGAACTAATTCTCTCAATATTTACTTATTTCTTGACAATGTAACAACTTCTTGATAGGCCGTTCATAATGATTTCTTCTTTTGTTCTTGTAATTTTAATTATTACACCAATCCTTTTTAGAGTCCTTGGCTTTTATGCAATTTCTTACCAAGCTTATCTTGACAAGGATTAGATCTTCAAGACCTCTCTTTATTTCATGGGGTCTACAATTCTGGGCTAAACAGCGGTTTCCCTCAAAAGCAAATTTAGACCTAATGGTTGGTTATCTACTTTTTACACTGGATGAAAATTCTAAAAATAACTTCCATCAGAAGGTGTTTTGAGTTCTTTCAAATCAACCAACTCCTAGAGCATCTATATAACATATCAGCCTCAACATATATCATTTATTGCTCAAGCCAAATTAGAAAAAGTATTCCTCAGAATATACAAGGCTAGTAATTCCTCATGAACTCATTGCACAAGCTAAGAGCTTCCCCAAAGTGAATTCTCTGATATGAACAATTGTTACTTACCTGTAAACAGGTGGTTCTCCAGTATTGGTGTCTTTCATAGATTCACATGCTTGAATATTCCCCGTCGTCGGAGTGGGAGTCCCACGGTAAATAAAATAGCGATAATATACTAAATATATATATAAACATATATACATATATATAATCACAAGAAAAAACCTGAAATATGTATTAGAAAAAGGCATAACCTGCCTACCCATAATTCTACATAGGAATGCATGGGGAAGGAAAAAACCATATGCAGCCTATCCTTGTCATTATGTTGGTCCAAACTGCAGCCAATCAGGCGACAGCAACCCTCTAGAACCTTCTCCTCAGAGCTCAGCACCTCAGATTTTCGAGCACAAGATTGACCAAAGAGTCTGTGAGGAGAAGAGAGCCTCTGAGGGGAGGAGGGAGGGTCGCATGTGAATCTATGAAAGACACCAATACTGGAGAACCACCTGTTTACAGGTAAGTAACAATTGTTCTTCTCCAGTATTGGGGTGTCTTTCATAGATTCACATGCTTGAATATAGAATAGATAGCAGTCAGTACCAAAGAAAGTTTCCATAGTTATAATGCATAATGAAAGACTGAAAATCATATGTATGGAGCACATATATATATCAAACAGTCAATAAGTACTTGGAAACTAATAGGAGGAGGGTAGAACAGAGGCTCGCCTTATTGAAAAAGATTACGAAGCACAGCTTGTCTTACTGCGGTATCCCCTTCATTCATGGCACCCAGACAGTAGTGTTTCGTGAACCTGTGCCTGCTGGACCACGTGGCTGCTCTGCAAATCTGATGCAGCGGGACACCGGCAAATAGTGCAGTAGAGGACGCCATTGATCTGGTAGAATGGGCCCTCACCGAAGATTGCAAAGGTTTGCCTGCTTTTTGATGGCAGAAAGCAATAGCCGAAGACACCCAACGGGCTATCTGAGGTTTGGTAACTGGACGTCCCTTGTGAAAACGGCCATAAGATACGAAGAGTTGGTCAGATTTGCGGAACTGAGCCTTTCTGCAGATGTAGAACTTCAAGCACCGTTTAATGTCTAAGGAGTGCAAACGTTGTTCCGCAGGAGACTGCGGGTTAGCAAAGAAAGTCTTCAGAATAACAGGTTCATTGATGTGGAAATCTGAAGGTACTTTAGGAAGAAAAGTAGGGTTAGTGCGTAGCAGCACACAATCCGACTGAAACTGAAGAAATGGTGGTTTGATCGTAAATGCATGAATGTCACTGACTCGACGCGAAGATGTCAATGCAAGAAGAAGAGCAACCTTCCAGGTGATGTACTTGAGGTCAGCTCTATGTATTGGTTCAAACGGTGCATTCAATAATTGTGCCAAAACAATGTTGAGGCGCCACGCAGGAGGAGGGTGCCGAATTGGTGGAAATTGACGAAATAGTCCCTTGAAAAATTGGCATATAATCCTAGAGGAACAGAGGGAGGTGGAGCCATCGTGGCGGAAGCGTGAAATTGCCACCAGAAAAACTCTTAAAGTAGCATGAGACAATCCTGACTGAGCCAATTGAAAGAAGAAAGGGAGGAGCTGAGCAGGCGTTGCACGTAAGGGATGCACACCGGCAGCAGCACACCAATGGCAGAAACGTTTCCATTTCAACTTGTAAGTCTTTATAGTTGAAGGAGCTCCGTCCTGAGCAAGGATGTCTCGACATTCTTGAGGAATGGTTAGATGTGCAAATTCACAGTGTTCAGGTTCCAGGCTGATAAGCTCAGAGAAGAGGGGTCCGGATGGTAGATGAGACCCCTGTCCATGGAAAGAAGATCCATCCGAGGATGAAGAAGGATGTGCTCACATTGGGACAGCAGGAGCAACTCCGAGAACCATGCCTGTCGTGGCCACCTGGGAGCAATGAGAAGGATGTGGCAGGGTTCTCTCCGTATCTTCCAAAGCACCCGCGGCACCAAAGGGATTGGAGGAAAGGCGTAAGCAAACAGATTTGACTAGTTCCTCAAAAGGGCATTGCCCTGTGACCCTTTGTGGGGATGCCAACTTGCGTAAGCTGGGCATTTGCGGTTCACTGGCGTTGCAAAGAGATCCAGTGTCGGGCGACCCCAGCGACGAAAGATCATGTCGAGTGTTGGTTGATGTAGCTCCCACTCGTAGGTTGATGATCGGGATCTGCTTAGGGAATCCGCCAGGAGGTTGGACAACCCCGGGAGATGAACTGCGGTGATTTGGTGATTGAGTGACCAGTCCCAAATTGCCTGTGCCAGGCGAGACAGTACCGGAGATTTTGTTCCGCCCTGCTTGTTTATGTAGTGCATGCAGGTTGTGTTGTCTGTTTGTATAAGGACAGACTCTCCTTGCAGCACGGGTTGAAACGACTTGAGCGCTAGAAAAATAGCCATGAGCTCCAATTTGTTGATGTGCCACGCTTTCTGATGTAGAGTCCATTTTCCTTTTATGTACAGGTCTTGGAGGTGCGCCCCCCATCCCTCCAGAGATGCATCCGTTGTGAGTGTAAGATCTGGGGTGTTTGATAGGAACGACATCCCTGCTGCATGATGCAACGGCTGTGTCCACCATTTGAGCGCTGCTTTCATGCGAGACGTGACACAAATCAGATCGTTGAAGGATCCGGTGACCTGACGCCACTGTCCGTCTAATTCTTCTTGAATAGGACGTGTCCATAGTCTGCAATGTGGGATGAGAGCGATGCACGATGATGCCATCCCTAGAAATGACTTCAGCAGTCGAACTGAAACGTACTGTTTTGACAGTAGAAGAAACACTAGACGAAGAATCCTCTGTTGACGTTCCAGGGATACAAACGCCTTTGCCAGAGTGGTATCTATTGTGGCCCCTAGGAAATCCTTGCAAGTTGCAGGGCGCAATTGGGACTTTTCCAGGTTGAGAGACAGACCCAAGGAGCGAAACACCCTCTGACAAAGGGAGGTATGGTGCAGCAGTTGTGAGCGGGACTGCGACTTCAAGAGGCAATCGTCGAGATATGGGAATATCTGGACACCTTGGAGGCGAAGAAAAGCCATGACCAGAGCCAATATCTTGGTAAAGACTCGAGGGGCGGAACGGAGGCCAAATGGCAGTACTCTGAACTGGAAATGCTGTTGCCCCACCTGGAATTGTAGGAACTTCCGATGACCTGGGAGTATTGGGACATGGAAGTAGGCGTCTCGGAGGTCGATAGTAGCCATGAAATCTCCAACTGAGAGCAAACGCAAGATTTCTGTAAGCGTTAGCATGCGGAAGGATTGATTGTTGAGATATTGATTGAGCGCTCTCAAGTCTGATATAGGTCTCCATTCCCCGTTCTTTTTGACGATCAGGAAAAAACGGGAATAAAACCCCTTCCCTCTTTGAGACTTTGGCACTACTTCTACTGCACCCTTCTGAATCAGAAGGCGAACCTGATGGAAAAGTTCCTTGAGGTGCGGAGGAGGCGGCCCGGAAGGTGGAGTTGGAGGAGGGATTTCGACGAATTCCAATGCATGGCCCTTTTCCACAATTTCGAGCACCCAATGGTCCGTGGTGATGGAGGACCATTGAGAACCAAACAGAGAGATTCGAACTCCAATTTGCAGAGCTAAAGGCAAGTCATTGTCGTTTATTGGAAGATCCCCTGTAAGAGGACTTTCCTCTATAGGTCTTGGCCGGCTGCTGACGAGACGACTGTTGACGGTTTCCGGAGAAACGCTGGCTGCCTTGGTTATAGGAGCGATATTGATTGCTTCCTCCTCGAAAATTGGAATTGGTGCCTTGTCCTTGAGCACCCCAAACGGGCTGTTTCTTAAATTGAAGAGTACCTAAGGCACGTGCAGTGTCTGTGTCCTTCTTTATAGATTGCAATTCCTCGTCAATGTGTGCTCCAAAGAGTGATTCGCCATCATATGGCCTTTCAAGAATTTTTGCTTGAACTTCCTGATGGAAGGAGGTCGAGCGCAACCAACCTTGCCTACGTAAGACGGCCGCTCCAGCGAGTTGTCGGAATCCAGTGCAGGCTACATCCACTGCACAATCAATCAATTCTTCGGATGTTCTTTCACCTTCTTGAAGAAGCTGCAACGCTTCTGCCTTGGAAGCATCCGGAAGTAATGCCACATAGGCGGACATATCTGCCCCAACTTGACGGTCATATCGACCCAAGATGGCCATAGCATTAGCCACCCGCACAGTAGTGGAAGACATTGATGAAAACTTGCGCCCTACAGCATCAAGGAGACGGCCCTCACGGTCCGGAGGAGCTGTGATAGTAGATGCAGGATTCCGGGATCCCCTCTGAGCTGCCTGTGTAACAACAGAATCAGGCTTTGGCTGGCCAGTAAGGCATGCCGGAGATCCTACCGGTGCTTTATATTTCTTCTCTAACCTTGCCAATTGTGCCGGCAAAGAGTTTGGCGTCTTCATGAGTTTCACCCCTTCAGCCCAGATGAAATCTATAATTGGGACAGTATGAATCTGTTTGAATGGTTGGCTCTTGAAGTCATAAAGGAAACAATCTTCCTTCCTTTGGACTCGTGGCAACTTGAAACGCTGAGCCGCTCTATCCATCAATTGATGGAAACTTGCAATATCCACCGGAGGAGAATACCCTGGCGTCACTTGAGATGGGGATGGTGTCTGTGCCCGATAGCCATCCCACTCCGCCATCTGATCATCACCATCCACATCTGTAACTTCTCCATCCTCTTGCTCCGGAGGGTTCTCGTCGTCATCATCAGGATACACAGTTGCGTGTACCTGAATTGATGTGTGTCTCTGAATGGTAGCAGGCGGTGAAGGTTGTGAGGGAGCAGTTGACGGCTGCGTAATCGGGGTCAATACAGAAGGGACAGTAGGCACTTGTGGTGATGGCGGGAAACGCCAATTATAGTCATCCAACATATTTTGGAGGTTTGAAATCATTGACAAAGGCAACGTCGCAGCTGGCATTTGAGTCTGAACTTCATCATGCTGGCCATACTGCTCCTCCTCATCATTACTAAAGTCCTGACACTTTATTACTAAATCTGACGGACTTTGAGGCTCAGTAAAAGCTTCATGCACATCCTCTTCAGACTCCTGATCTGAGTCTGTAGCAAACAAAGGAGAGGGTGGAAGAGCCATTCCCCCTTCAGGAAAAGTTGCAACCTGGTCCGATTTGCTGGAAGACAGTGGCAACAAAGGAAGCGAGGCAAATGTAGACGGTATTATTTTTACTACATTTTGAGACCTTGTCGTCGATGGCAATCCTTCCGTCGATGGAGCTTTCGGAGGCATAGACGGTGTAATGGTCTTTGCGTCGAAACAGTCATCGAAACCGTCGTCGAAGAGTCTATCGTCGACGGGGACGTCATCGACAGCAGAGGTGCCGACGACGGAACCTTCATCGACGTAGATGTCGACGGAACCTTCTGTTTTATCTTTTTCATCAACGGCACAGTCGTCGACTGGACAGACATCGACGCGACGAAATTGGGATGATTGACGACACAGTCTTTGAACTGAGAATTACCTTCATCGACGACGATGACGAAGGGGCTGTAGACGATCCAGAAGCAAGCGTCGTCGTGACCGTCGTCGTCGATTTTGAACCAGAGACAGCAAATCTCGTCGACGGAACTGTAGACGACACCGTCTTCGACGGAAAATCAGTTTTCTTCACAGAAAAACTTGAGGAAGATGCAGCAGGAGCCGGAGAGCCAGGTCTCGTGGGCCCAGAAGCAGGAGCCTGAGAGCCAGGTCTCGTGGGCCCAGAAGTGGTAGGAAGTGGTGAAGACACCGCAGGGGCCAAGGAAAGAGACATCCTCTTCTTTTTTTTAAATGGAGAAGGCAACTCCTGCACACTACCACGCTTGGAGGCTGCTTGGGAATGGCCAGAAATAAGACTTTCAGCATCAGAAAGTACATTATCTTTATCTTTCAGTCTCTGTAGCCAGAGGAGTAAACGGCCTTCCTTGTCCTTCAAAGTCTTTGTGGAGAATGTTCTACAGAACTTACAACTCCCCAGCTCATGGTCCGGGTAAAGACAGTAAATACACTTACTGTGTGGGTCCTCAGAAAAAAGTCTTAGCTTTCCAAAGGATGAACAGGCTCTGAAAAGAGACTTCTTACTTGTAGACATGTTGTAGAAACAGAAAAATCTGAAGAGAAGAGAAAACTGAGCAGAGCTCAGGGAGACTCCCTTACACAAGACGTGCGGTAGAAAATCTGAGGTGCTGAGCTCTGAGGAGAAGGTTCTAGAGGGTTGCTGTCGCCTGATTGGCTGCAGTTTGGACCAACATAATGACAAGGATAGGCTGCATATGTTTTTTTCCTTCCCCATGCATTCCTATGTAGAATTATGGGTAGGCAGGTTATGCCTTTTTCTAATACATATTTCAGGTTTTTCTTGTGATTATATATATGTATATATGTTTATATATATTTAGTATATTATTGCTATTTTATTTACCGTGGGACTCCCCCTTCCGACGACGGGGAATATTCAAGCATGTGAATCTATGAAAGACACCCAAATACTGGAGAACCATGATTATCATTTCTCAGGAGCTGCACAAAACATCACCACAGCCCTCACAACCAAAATATCCAACATTAATAACGCCATCATGATCCTTTTTCCTACCACTCATTCTTAATTTTATTCACACTGATAATTGCAAAGCAATTACTAAGCTTCATATGATAGTACACATTCGTTTGTACTGTCAGGGGCTGCTGCGACTATGTCAAGTCAAGTCTAATGATCTTTATTCGGATATATAAAAAACATCCATAAAAGTACATGTAAATGCAACAATCATCAGATAAAACAATCGAAAAGTCCTTAGGCAACTAAAAAATGACAAAGTTGGTCATGTGCTGTAAACTTACGTAAAATACAGATATCCAGGCGAAATAATGGTTTTAGAATGAATGTACGAAATAAATAGGCTGGGATGCGCAACAATTAAAACAATGGGAAGCACAAAGCAGTACTGTGTGCAAAAGAACAAACACTAGTGCAAATAAGCAATGTGCAAACTGTACGAGCGATTTAGTGCCAAACAGGTCAGACAATATTCAAAGTAGCTCGAGAGCGAATGGCAGCTTTAGGAAAGCAACTTACTCTGAAGATTACTTCGTCAGAGCTTAGCATCAATAAGTCTCTAAAAGCTAAATTAAATTCAATCAAAGCATTCTTTCTAAAATACGAGGTTAAATAGTGTTTGGTGTATTTTACATAGAAACCACAAAAAAGAGCGTAAAATATAACAGGCTTTGTTTTCCGCCTAGGGTACAAGGGCAGCTTGAGTTTTCCAAATTTTTGTTAAAAGCTAACGGGAAGCACAGTAAATTTTTAATACTCCCGTCCCTAAACCGAAATGTAGTGTAGTTCCTATATTCCCAATAGGCTCTGCGCATTGGAATAATATATTCAGCAGTGTAGACGTAGGACTGAGGTTATCTAGGTCTCTACTGACTATATTAGACTTAAGGTTTGCCAGCTAGCTCAGAGGTCACTAGAAACTTTCTCGAATAAACGAGGAGGAGTTTAACCTCCCTGGATATACAAGAAGGGATTAGCTTCTGACAACCATAAAACATGACAACTTTGCTCTCCCTGAATAAGAGTGTATCTCTAGAGTCGTGTGAAAACAAAAGACAGCTATTTCACTCAGTCAAATGTGCGTACTTAGTTTCACCAGAATGCAGAGAAAAGAGAGACGGGCGTTTTCAAGAAAAGGTGTTATTTATTGAGCAGTCTTCTTCCTCATACAAGAGAAATGAATTGCCATGATTGTAATGCTCATGGTAAAGTAAAGTGCGTACAGTAAAAGGAGGATTATAAAATAATACTGTAAAAGCATTGATATAGTTTCTTAGCCATATGATACTTTAAAATAGATAAAATAGATAGATACATATATACATTGACTAATCATACTCAACTGGTGCTTCTAACTACGCCTACCCCGGTGTACCTGACCTAAGCCTAATACGTGGGAGGGAGTAAGTAAGTAGCAGTTTAAGTTAAGTTTGTTTTGCCAAGAATCTGACTCAAGAATTCTCTGTAAGGGTTTAGTCAGTTCCGTACCTGGGTAATAGAAAGCAGGAGGTCTGGTATCTCTCTCTCAGGACTCGATATCCCAGCAACCCACAAGGGTAGGCTGGAAACGCCGGAGCTGGATTTCTCGGCAGGAGAAAAGACAGCGTCTTTCTCAGCGCGACAAGGAGGAGGGCAGCGTCCGTGGGCTCTCGCATCAGCTGGGCTTTCGGAAGTAGATAGCTGCTCTGCTCCAGAATTACCACCGTGTGTTTGCTTAAGGCAACGTTGGTATATTTATACCTGAAAGGTGCCTGGGTTTGACGTAAGGTTGGACATAAGACGTCAATAAAGATGTCACTAAGAACTGGCCGTTCTTACAGTGCTTTACTGGAGTTCTAGGACGAAATCAAAACAAAGGCAAGGGGGATTTCCCAGGTTGCTGGAGGCTTGGTTTTGTTTAGAGAACTCGGTGTGCTTACTAGGGGGCCGGAGAAGTATTATTATTATTATTAAATTTTATAAAGCACGTAGTCACCCGTAAGTATCCCAGCGCTAAAGATCCAAACAACAGAGGATCAACCGGGGCAGATGGGGAAGGCAGATCAGGGGAAAAGGTGAGTTTTCAGCCGCTTCCTGAATCGAAGGTAGTCTGGTTCCGTCCTAAGGTTCCGGGGAAGGGAGTTCCAAAGGCCGGCAGTGTTAACAGAAAAACGCCGACCACCCGTGCGCACCTTCTTGACTCTGGGGATGGTGATAAGGTATTCCTGATCAGAACGTAGGGATCTTGGGGCTTTGTAGGGCCTGATGAATTTTCTTAGAATAGGGGGGCCTTTTTCTTGTAGGAGTCTGTGAGACAGACAGAGAGCCTTGAACTTCACCCGCTCTCAGGGCTGGTTTGGCCGAGGATCTGGCCGGGGTATTAGTAAGGATCCGGGCCGCGGCATTCTGGATCCTTTGTAATTTGTTAAGGGTTGCCTCAGGAGCGCCTAGGTAGATGGTGTTACTGTAATCCAGCCTTGATAAGATAAGGCCTTGGATTAGCAGTTTCTGGGAGGCCGGAGGAAGTAGGGGCAGAATCTTCCTAATCGATTTGAGGAGCCCGAAACAAGTACCCGCGATTTGTTTGGCTTGCGTCTTGAAAGACAGATCTTTTTCAAGCCAAATTCCTAGGCTCTTGATCTCAGACTTAGGAGCAGGGGGTTCACCCAAGCAGGGGGGCAGATGTTCTGAGAGAGGGAAAGCCCCTTCTGGCCAAGGAGGAGAATATCTGTCTTTGAGCCGTTAAGTTTCAAAGACGAGCTATTCATCCATCCTTGTATTTCTGCCAAACAGTTGTATAGATCAGATGGTGGTTGGTTCGGGTGGGATAGGGACACCACTAATTGAGTGTCATCAGCATAGCTGATGATATTCACTCCGAACGGGTTGACAACCTCCTCCAATGGGGACATGTAGACATTGAATAATGTCGGGCTTAGGGATGAGCCCTGGGGCACGCCGCACTGGAGGGGGGTTTCGGGGGAACGGGTGTCATTCTCCCAGACCTGAAAGGAGCGCTGGCCAAGGAAGGAGGCGAGCCAGGTCAGCGCAGTGCCCTCCACACCGACGTTCTTAAGTCGTTGGAGCAAGTAGCCTTGCTTAATGTGACAGCATGTGCTACGACTGAATTATGGATATGATTAATATGCCGTTGTATGGATATTATTGATTATAACCGGACAAGGGCATACAATAGGAATATCGATTCAGGTTTCCTAGATAACACACTACAGAAACAGCAGGCTTCTATTCCATTTACCCAATTATTTACGCAGATAGCCCTCGGGCATATCGTACGGCCTGCCCCGTGGTTCCGGAAGGGAAATATACCTGATTATACTTGGTTTTACAAACTCGCTCCTTTCCCTCTCTTTACTATACAAATCATAAAGAGTCCTTTTTACTAAGTTCTTGTGCGTACAATCAATAGTTTGGGGAGAAGTGAATAGATTCCCCTGCTCCACACTTGCTAGGCTTTGTTCCACAGCCCTGAACCATGGTATGTGATTGGCCCGATCACATTTTAAGCAGTCCAAGATAATATCGCGGGTCAAAGAGGCAGCTGGATTCAGCCATATTTTCAGCCAGAACAGGGCAGGTCTAGATCTTATAAAGTCCTCTACGTAGGGGAGATTCAATTCCCTGTGGCACACGTATGTTGGGGCTGAAATGATCCCCCCAAAGCCTTCCTGCAAAATCTATTCTCTTCGGACTGTATGTTAGTACAGTTCGAATAACCCCACACCTCAGCACCGTAGGTTCCTGTAGGTAAACATTGAGTTCTAGAGATTTGTAACAGTGAAATGATAACCTCTGAGTGTTTAGGTTGGCGAAGGGAGATTATAGAATTTATCGCTTTGCCCAATTTATTCCTCCCCTGGGCAACGTGAGGCTGCCATGATCCTGAATCGGAAAACAACAGGCCCAAATATGGTAAAGTACGGGTGCTTTTTTAAACATTATTCCCTGACAAGATCTGATTGACTTTATGCTTTTTTGAGCCACAGGTCATTAAAAATGATTTATTAAAATTAGTGCATAGGCCGAGATCTGCCATATACGCGACGAATCCGGATATTAAAATGCGCAATGCATTGGGTGTGCGGCCCATTAGGACCGCATCGTCCGCATAAAGGAGTGCAGGAAGTGGTTTGTCATTTATATGCGGGACATCACTGGTTAGTTTACACACAGAACTACTTAATTCATTTATATACAAAATAAAAAGCAGGGGGGCCAGGACGCAGCCCTGTCTGACCCCGCTGCCAATTAAAATATAATCTGAGACTTCACCATCATTATTTATTCGAACGCGTGCTCTCAAATCACGATGTAGGTGGGCTAAAAAATAAACCAGGGATTCGTCTAAACCATAATTTAACAAAACTGACCATAAACTGGAGCGGTTACCAAAATCAAAAGCAGAACTTAAATCCATAAACCCTAAATACAAAGGGGATTTTTTGGCGATGGTGTATTTGGCCATTATTAGATTCAAGTTTAAGCATTGCTCCACAGTTCCTACGTTACTTCTGAAGCCTAGCTGACAGGGATGCAGAATAACATTTTCTTCAGCCCAGGTTCTAATCCTTTTAAAGATAACCCTACCCAATATCTTTAGGGTGTTATCAATTAGGGATATCGGGCGATAGCACCCAGGATCGAGTATGTCGCCTTTTTAAAAATAGGCACAATGGTGCTATTTGACCATGTTGCTGGTACTGAGGTATGTGATAAGTTATTGAAAATGTTACACAATAGCGGTGCCCAAAAGTCTGGTTCTGATTTAATTTGGTCGATGGATAACCCATCGGGACCAGGAGCTTTGTTCCCCACACTTTCTGCAATAGCGTCTTCCACCTCCATTAATGAGATGTTTAGAGGTGTGAGAGGGTACACAGTTTCCGAGGAGTTGTGTGGTGCCGCATAGATTTTCGAAAAATGGTCCACCCACACGTCCCCTACTATATTACAATTTATTGGGGTAATATTAGAAACCATTGATCTTAGCTTCTTGACCTCGCTCCAAAACCCGGCGACATCTCTCAACGCCGCCGTACGCACAAGGGAATCCCAGTGGTCTTTTAGTAACTCTGCAGATCTTATTTTTAGAGCGCGCTTATAACTTAACCTCAGTCTCCTCACCAGAGAATGGTCCCGAGGTTCAGCTGTAAGGGCAGCCCTGAGTTCCCGGTTTGCCTTGGAGCATGAAGTGTCGAATCACCTTGGGTTTTTATTGTTGTAGGCTGATGCTTTTTTGGAGGTCTCATTTTTTATGGCCTTACATAGCCCCGTAAAGCCCTCAACAATGTCATGTTCGGGGCTATCAGTAGATAGACAGACAGACACTAATAAGGGTTGCATTTTGATGATACGGGCTAGAACCCCTTTATTGTCTATCCCCTTCCAGACAACCCTAAGTTTATCTGTGGTAGCCACCAAATTTTTTGCCCCAATTTCACTGTGATTCCCCTGTTTTTTAATAGATTTAGGACTAGTTAAAATAGGGTAATGATCGCTGTATGTGGCAGTGACAACCTCGGCCTTTAATAAGAGGTCCCCTAACAGGGAGGATATGAATACATAATCTATTGTAGTAGCGCTCCCACGCCCAACATAGGTGACATCAGGTCCATTATTCACAGTAATATTTGCCTGCTCCATCACATTGACTAGGTCATGTATGGCTAAGTGGTTGAGCAGTTCTTCACCTCTTCTGCAGCTAGGGGTTCTTGGATGAATGTGTGCGTTAAAATCTCCTCCTAAGCAGATACCATCAAGTTTACCATATTTTTGTCCATCAGTAATTTCATCAATAAAATTGAACAATCTTATAAAATTAATATTGGGCTGACTTATAAAATCATTGTTATAAAAATTAATTAAGCCTAGTTTTATCCTGCTGGTATATAACAGCGCCTGGAAACTCATGTCATGGGTCTGCAACGGTTCGATTTTAGCTCCTGCTGTAATCTTGACCCAGATAGATAGGCCCCCGCTAGGTCGACCCATGGCCGGGATGGGTACAATTTGGTTATAACAACTATATCCTTTGTGCAACAGGGAGCTGGTACACCAGGTTTCCTGAAGCATTAAGATATCGAAGTTAGAAATCAAATCTATCCAATCCCAGATTTTTGTTTTTGCTTTGAGTCCGGCGATGTTCCAACTCAGAATAGTCAGATCATCAGATGGTATAGGGGTAGTGGTAGGGGTGGTGGTAGTGGTGGGCTGGGCAGGTGTTATAAGTTAAAAGACGACTCCCGCCCTCTAGGCCCATTAGGCACTGTTACAGTAGAATAAATTGATGATTCTACCACAGTGGCCAATGTATTCTGGTAGTCGCTAGCTACTATGTCAGAAGGGATAGCTGGTGGTCAGTCCAAAGTGCCTCGCTCAGAGAGTACACTGTACCTATTATAAAGTGGCAATGAGGGAGGTGCTGAGCTGAACGGTCTTTGAGGGGGCCTATAAAAGTAACCCAGTGGCAATGGGGTTACAACAGTTGGAGGGGCAGGGTAGATATTATTGCTGCGGAGTATAAATTTGGCTGTACCAGGGTGCCTGAAATGGATTACAATGCAGTCCCCATTGATGTTTTTAAATAGGGGACCAACCCAACTCACCCGGCGGGCTGTCAAGATTTCATTTGAAATGTCACAGCCTACCCCTTTGTGTTTTGCCATCCAGTCAATGCATTTGTTGTGCAGTTGGACCCAAGACTCGCCTTGTCCCTCCCTGAGTGGTGGTACTCCTGCTAAGATTAAAACGTAAGGGCAGGCGTCAGGGGGCAGGTAAAGGACAGGCCCCTGATGTTTTATAGGCTTTATTACAGCAGTTTGTCC
Organism: Lissotriton helveticus; assembly: GCF_964261635.1. Classification (NCBI taxonomy): domain Eukaryota; kingdom Metazoa; phylum Chordata; class Amphibia; order Caudata; family Salamandridae; genus Lissotriton; species Lissotriton helveticus. Next base: position 2,027,167,718 of record NC_136063.1, read on the forward strand.
CTTGTCTGTTCCAGAGTTTGTTGGTGCCCCTTGTTTCGTGATAGTTAAAGTGGGGCCACCCTGAGGGGTATTACTGACCTCAGTGATAGGACAGGAGGGCCCAGATACTACTGCCGGGGTATGGTGTGATATCATTGTAGGTTGGGTTATCCCTGCGATGTTGCCCCTAGCTACAATGTTAGGTGTTGGTAAGCTACTGATAGTATTGTTAGACCCCCCACCCTGAATAACCTTACTAGCGGACTCCAAATCTTTCAGTAGTCGATCGCCCCTCATTAAGTTGAGAATAATCACCCCTTTCCTTTTTGCATCTTCCTTTTTTACAAGGTTTTCCAGTCTATCATGTCTTTTAAAAATAGTATTAAACTGTTTGATCATTTGACTTTCCATTTGTTTAAAAATTGTATCAACAATAGTCTCAATAAGATTCCCATTAGGCTTCAGTTGAGTGGTGCATTCAATTATAGGCTCAGTCTGTGTACAGGCAGAGTTATGACCTTCTTTTCGAAGGGTTGAGGGATTGCTAAGGGAGCCCCCTCAACAAGTTGTACAAGCTCATTAGTATCGGTATCGCGGTCTCCCCTTGATGGTTTTTGGGGCCCTTTAGACCACATACTCTGTGGGATCGGCTGGCTCTTGTTGCGAGGGGGTTGTTTCCTCTTGTTTACTGTTGGTTTTGAGGGGCCTCTTTTCCTTTTCTCACCAACAGTCATGTTGCACGTGGGCAGAGATGAAATTGCAGCTTTAGCAACAGGATCGGGTTGGGAGTCAATGATGATAGTAGGGCTACTACCCCCAAGCAACATTACCGGCGGATTAGCAGGTGGGCTGGGTTTCATGACCGTAACCACGGGAGAAAGGGGCAACACATTACTTAGGCTTACTTGCGTAGGCTCTTGAGGTATATTTGTAAGTCCCATTGACATTCACCTCTCAGTGTTGGCAATTTCGGTCGCAACCATATTAAATGCATTTTCCAACAGGCTTTCAAAAGTAGGCTTGAGTGATGGTACTCCTATTTAGTTTCCCCATACTTAATGTTTTAAGGGCTCACCTTTTATGGCGACTTGGGGGGGTGGCCCGCCCGACCACTGGTGACCTCTGAGGGCCTCAGAGGGCCCGCCCTTTGCCCGGGCTTAGCCCCGGGCGCTCCCGCGACGCTGCCGGTTGTTTTGAAGGCGCCTCCGGGCGCTCCGACGGCACTTCCGGTTCCCGTGCTGGGGCACCTGGGAGATGAAGTCTCCCTCCGCTCGGCGGCCGTGTTGTTGACTGCGGCGGCGGGACGGAGACAGGGCAAGCAGCAAGACCTCAGGCAGCTATGGCACGGTAAGGGCAGAAGATCCCTGGGTCCCTTGATTGGCAACAACACCCGCTCCACCGGTGCTGCCGGTGGTTTTGAAGGCGCCTCCGGGCGCTCCGACGGCACTTCCGGTTCCCGTGCTAGGGCACCTGGGAGATGAAGTCTCCCTCCGCTCGGCGGCCGCGGGACGGAGACAGGGCAAGCAGCAAGACCTCAGGCAGCTATGGCACGGTAAGGGCAGAAGATCCCTTGGTCCCTTGATTGGCAACATGCTGCGACTATGGTAAAATACAGAACTGGTGATGGAGCAAATGCAGATGAGCCATGGCTAGTAAGCACTGCTGCATTGTCTAGTCTGTAGATATGGAGTAGTGTATTTATGATAGCCAGAACATAGTAATTGAGATGACATGGTAGTGGAAATCAGATTAACATTATTTGATGAATTCATGAAGGAGGATGATTTTCTAAGACTTTGTAGACAAAGAGAAGCTTATCTCTAGAGAACTCAATAGATAAATATATTTCCAGAAAATGCTGAAACAAGGGGAATATAATGCATCCCCACCTACAATTGTTAGATGGTGCGTTTCAAACAGCTTTTACGCCTAACAGTGAGACACATTTCTCCATCTTAATGCATTTGCCCACCATTCCCTTCTATTGTCCCCTACTATTGCTCCTCACTTGCATTTGGCCTCATCAACCTCCTCATTTAGTTTGCAGCAACATGTCTGACATCTCCAGCACTCTTGCACAAAACTGAAGGAAGGGACATAGACTAACTTGTATCTGGCTATGTCAATTCTGCTGAAGAGTTAGCTGAATGTAACACATTCTCACCTTTAATCTACAGAGGATGAGGACATAGTCATCTGAGTTTTGTAAAAAGATGCTCAAACACTAATGATTTGAAGACACAAACTGTAAATGTGGAATTCAACAACATGTCCAGCATTCAATGCTTAATGACAACAAGTTTCGTAACAATACATAAAGAAAATATTCTTACATCGTTTGCTTCTCTGATAAAATCTGTGATATCCACTTTGGTGCCAGAGCCCTTCCCTTCATTCATGCTTGGTGCTTGCTGTACAGTAGTAGGTAATGGACTGTCCTTGTTAACGACACTGTCAAAAAATCTGGAATAATTCAATTGTTGTATAAATGTTAATAACAGATTCACCAAGGAAATAACCATCTTCAAATTTAAAATGTATTTCATCACCCCTAGTTTATAAAGTCCAACTGAATAATAAACCTACCAAGGATGTAACATGCACAACCAAGTTCATAAGTTTGTTAATGTAGGTCCATGTTTTCTGCAGTTAGTTATATGCAAGTGTGGATTAGGAGAACAGAGGTTGGTGCACTGACAGCTGAGCACCAATAAGGCCGCAATAGAGCGCCTTGATGCCCTTGGGCTTAGTCCGCGCCTTTTATAAATTCCCTTTCATTCATTCATTCAATATTAGATATTGCTAATTTATCTCCTCTAAGAAGAAAGAATGATGCAAGCGCTCATCAAGTAATGGCTTCCTGTGTGTCTGAGGGTTGATCTGTCATATGACTGGCAGGGCATGTGTGATTGAGAGAGTATGAGCTGAACTTTCTAGTGGTTACTAGTAAACTGGAGATGAACGCAGCCCCCTGGTGTAAGCAAAGCAGCACTTATGGGTGCTATCCAGGAGCAGCACTGTGCACATCTGCCTTGGACCTAATATCATCCCTCAAGGAAGGCACCCTGATAGACTAGAGCCACCAGCTTGACAAGAAGGAACAGGGCCAGGGGGATTGAACTCAAGGACTAGACTGCCAGCCACTAATTCTTGCTAACTCACCAGCGAACACATCCTACAGAGAACTTTTGTAAAAGAGCCCATCTTAAAGAAGTGCAAGAAGGGGCAGAGGGCATGAATTGCCAGAACCATACATGCAGTACCTTCGTGATCATAAAATGGAAAAAGTACTTACCTACCAATATTACACCACAGTCACTGCCAGATTCCTCACAATTCCAAACTAGGGACTATAGGAAACCCAACTCTCTACATAGTGGATCACAATGGGGTACACTGTGCAGAGAGGCCAGGGAGACCCTACACTGGTGGATCAGCTGTGGGCTCTATGACTTTGCGTTTGCTGAACCACTCTGACAATGAAGCGATCACACAAGTGAAGTCACAAATTGATTTTAGTTAATTTGTATTATTCAAATTTACTATTTTTTGAAAATTTAATATAATTGTTAGGGCCCTGGTTAGGTCCCTTTTAGTACAACTGTTTTAAAAATGCAAACCTCACTATAGTTAGGAAACCAGTGCTGTTTTCACCTCTCCAAAACAGTTCCCAAATTAGTAAACAATGAGTACTAGAAACAGTAGTTTAGAAGAGCAGGTAAAGGTGGAGGATCACAACCTCACACCTTACCTGTCTCTGCCCAAGAGAAAGATTAGAGGCTTGTGTAAAACTTGTGGCCTTGTGGTAAATAAAATATTACCCTGGCAGAATTGCTAGGCATTAACCAAATATCATGCATCAAATGAGAGACAGGATCCGTGGTGTCCAAGTTAAAATGGGCTTTATTCCAATAACTCGAGTCAAAGGGAGAATATGTTCCATCACCACTGAGGTTCAGGAAGAGTCTTCTAACATTCAATAACAATGAACAGCTTATATACAATTTTCTCCTTGTACATAGGGAGGAGCGCTCCAGGCCGAGCAAGAAAGAAAGAGATAAGAGCATGTGGGCGTACACTTGATGAGTCATAGGTAGATGATAGGTAGATGTCATAGGTGGGTGGGTACTTAGGGGAGGAGTTTGCATGACCAACTGGAACTCTGCCCTAATTGTGCAACTTTGAGCATGGCGTGCAATTGACGTGTAACTGGGAGGAGAGCTGACTTTCGACCTAGCAGAGACATCTCTTGTGTCAGGGCGAAAAGCACATCTTGTACAATCTGATATGATAGGGGATGTATTGTCTGAAGCAAAAGGTTGTTCACCACTAAGAATCAGAAAAGCATATATTTCTCCGTTCATTGCATGGGGGCTGAGACAGAGAGCTAGGCCTTATCTGTCGCGAACGGGTTCTGTTTACATTTCCTCACCGGGCAGGGATGCCACTCTGTACAGCAAAACAGATAACTGTTATTCATAACACTGTCTTGGCAGAAGTTCAGAAAGTGGTTCAACCACAATAAAATAAAGGGCTCAGTACGATATTTATTTACAATGCAGAATGCAAAATACATGGGCCTTTATTTTAGCTTAACGTTTGGGAGACTTTGATGACTTGACTTGCAGGACATGTTTGCAGAGGCCTAGTGATTCAGGCCACTACGAGAAATATGCATGGGTGCCATGCACATGAATGTAACATAGGGTGTATGTAGTGGACATTTTTTTTGGTCAGGCAAAATATCATTTTCCTCATTCCCTCCTTGTCAACTACATAACCCTTCAGGATACATCTATATTCATGAGACCGTATAGCTGATCATACAGAATCATTTCGCCAGGCCACACTGCAGACAGTGATAGTATCATGGCAAACTGCTCCTGGATCAAGTCGCCAGGGCAGATGCAGTCACATTCACTACTGCTTCAAGGGTTCTTGTTAATTTGCGTAGCAGTTTACTATTTTGGACGGGGCCAACAAAGAAAAAGAAACCTTTGTTGAAATCTGTATATTGCTCCCACGCTGTTTCTGTCTGCTATATAACAAGTTCCACCCTAGTCTAAGGGCAGATGTACATAAGCTGTCTGACCGCAAATGAAAAGGTATGGCGTGACGTTTTGAAAGAAGAAAGTCCTTCTGAGACTGAAGTTCCCTGTAAATAGCTCCTTGAAAATATGGTTTATGAAGAGCATGTCATTATTATAACTTGCTGAGTTTCTTGTAAATATGGCTTGTGAATAGCGCCATGTGGTCATGGTTTGTGCAGAGTATGTTGTCATTACGTTAGGCAGGAGAGAGCTGGATCTCTTACAAGTGCTTGGAGGTAACGTTTTGAAGATGTTTTGTTTTAACATGCTGCTTAACAAGGTGTTGAGGGATTTTGGCGTTGTTTGGCGTTTTCGGGGGGGGCGTGTTTTTGAGCGGAAATTCGTACCCGTTCTAGTGGAGGGATTCGGCTGCTTTTTGGTGAGGATGTAGGGCATCGCTTGGAGTACTGTGATGCCAAATTTGAAAAGGATCTGAGCTGTGGAAGTGGAGGAAAAAGCATGTCTTGTGCGGAGGTGCGATTTGCCATGTTATCCAATGGGCATGTTTTCCTAAAAATCTTTTTTTTTTTTTTTTTTTTAGAATCTATTTCGGCAGAACTCCCTTTGTTTTCTGATAAGGGGGTAGTTGGCCACATACCAAGCACTCAGTTGCATTGCTGGTCACGTATGCATACTGGATGAATGTATATGTGAGGAAATGAAAAAGAAAACATGTAGCAATAAACTAACACCGATTATAACAATGCACAGAATCAAATAATAATCAAGGTAACAATCCATCTGCTGCGTAATGTCTTGCAGTATCTGCAGTGTCTTGCAATCTCTCATCTTGCTATTCTCATATGTGATCTTATACATGTCAGAAACTGGTCTAACCGATTCACCACCGGGTGGGCTTAAACAATTAAACTACGTCTGACTTACTAGATCTAAGCTTGGACCTATACTCTTGCTGAGGGGTCTTTTCAAGCAAAGGCGGCACAAAGTCTGTTGTGTCATTAAAGTCAATGTTCTTTTCGAATGTTCCACATTGTCCAAAATAGCGCTTAACGTGATGGGCATGGATCCAGCCCTTGCGTCCCTCCACTTTCAGTGCGGTCCTCGTGGTAAGAAGCACCAACTTCGGGGTCTTCCAGCGCGGTTCAAGGGGGCTTGATCGGTCAAAATTCCGGATGCACACAAAGTCCCCTGGGACTATGGCGTGTTCCTTGACCTGTGTGTTGTCAGGGAAGGCGGCAGCAACCTGTGAACGACAAGAGAGTAGTGCAGACATCAAGGAAGCCAGGTAATCTGTCAGCATGTTACTGTCAACATCAGTTATCTTTCTGGGCATAGGCGTACCCCACATATTTGGCGGTCTACCGAAAACCACTTCATACGGAGATAGGCCTGTTCTGGAATGTGCTACCATACGCATGTAAAAGAGGGCAACCGGCAGGGCTACCATCCAATCCACGCCTTTCTCTGCACAGACCTTTGCTAATTTTGTCTTGAGGGTTTGATTATGTCTCTCTACAAGGCCTGCTGCTTCCGGGTGTCTGACACAATGGAACTTCCATGTGTAACCTAACAGAAGGGACACTTGTTTCATTAATTCAGAGGAGAATGGCTGGCCATTGTCTGAATAGATCACCCGAGGTAATCCATACCTGGGGAAATACTCGCGCACTAACTGTCTGGCTGTTGTTACAGCAGTATAATCTGGAACTGGATAAGCTTCTGTCCATCTAGATAGTGCACACACTACCACCAAGACGTACTTGTAACCTCTACATCTGTCCATTTGGATATAATCCATCTGGAGAACCTCAAAAGGGTGGTCAGGAGGATGAAATCCGCCTTGTTCCACCGGGATGCCTTTACCTGGATTGAACTGACAACAGATCATACATGTTCGTACTTTCTGCTTCGCTGCGGCACGCATGTGCTTGTTAAACCAGATGTTCTGTAAGCTGTCTAACATTGCTTTTTCTCCCAAGTGTGCTGGACTGTGTGCTGTGTTGATGATTACTTGTACCATAGAATCTGGTAGAAACCATGTGCCTTTTCCCTTAGTCATCCAACCTTGGTCAGTCTGGACCCCTCCTTGTTCAGTCCATTTCTTTATCTCATCTGCAGTGGCATGTGTCTGTATGTCGAGCACGTCTTGAGTGGGATCCCTGACTGTCATACATGTTGTCAGTAATGGTACCTCTGTCCTTGCCGTGTCTGTTGGTGTCTGGGCTGTAAGTCTAGCTGTTCGATCTGCCAGGTCATTACCCTGGGAAATGGTGTCTGTAACTTTGGTGTGAGCTTTGCACTTCAGGATAGCAATGGCTGTAGGTAAATGTATGGCTTCTAACAGGGCTTGAATAAGCTGGCCATGCTGAATCTTGGTCCCATGGGAGGTCAGGAAACCTCTCTCCCTCCATAGTACCCCGAAATCATGAACAACGCCAAAGGCATATTGCGAATCAGTATAAATGTTTACTTTCAAGTGCTTAGCTCTTATGCAGGCTTGTGTCAGAGCGATGAGCTCTGCTGCTTGTGCTGACAATGTGTCTATTTTCTGTGTCTCTATGACTTCTTTATCAGTGGTCACAGCATAGGCCGCTACTAACTCTCCTGCACTCGTTCTCATGCATGATCCATCTACATAGAGCGTTAAGTCTGGGTCTGAAAGTGCAATATCTGTCAGGTCTTGTCTTGGCTTTGTCACTATATTCATTAGTTCCACACAGTCATGTGATGGTGCATTTACTGTACTTGAGGGCAAAAGTGTTGCAGGATTCAGAATATTACAACGTCTGATCTCTATGTGTGGTTGAAATAATGTCAGTTCATATCCTGTCAGTCTTGCTACAGTCAAGTGTTGTGTTTGTGTTCTGTTTAAGAGTACCTCCACTGCATGTGGGACCTGTACTGTCAGAGGGTGACCCAGCACTATGGAGTCACTTTGTCTTATGGCTAGGGCTGTTGCTGCAACTGATTTCAGGCATGCAGGCAGAGCCTGGGCCACTGGGTCTAGTGTGCTAGAAAAATAAGCACAAGGCTTGTGTTTTCCTGCTTGATCTTGTGTGAGAACAGATAACGCTGTTCCTTCTCTTTCAGTTACAAAAAGCATGAAAGGTTTGCTGTAACATGGAGTCGCTAACACTGGCGCTTGACATAAAGCTCTTTTTAATTCCTCAAATGCCAAGGTGTGTTCTTGTGTCCAAGGGAGGACAGTCCCCCCTGCCTCCTGTGTAGTTAACTGTATGAGTGGTTTGGCTAGAAAGGCATACTGGGGAATCCATTGCCTACAGTATGAAGTGAGGCCAATAAAGGCACGTACTTCCTTTTGTGTCTTGGGCTGTGAAAGGTTAGCAATGAGCTGTATACGTGCTTGTGTTAGCTGTCTCCCCTCCTTGGAAAGCAAGTGTCCTAGGTACACTACTTGCTTTTCAAAGAACTGCAACTTCGAAGGGGACACCTTGTGCCCCTTGTCAGCCAGAAAATGTAAGACTGTCAGTGATGCATTTTCACATTCTTTTTCTGAACGTGCTGTAATCAGGATATCGTCCACATACTGTAGTAACGCAGTGTTGGAAGGCATGTGAATGCTGTCTAGCTGTCTTTTTAGTGCCTGACTGTAAATACTAGGGCTTTCTGTAAAACCTTGAGGAGCTCGTGTAAAGACAAAGCTACGACCTCTTAATGAAAATCCAAACAGGTACTGGCTGTCTGGGTGAATGGGAACACTAAAGAAAGCGTTCTTCAAGTCGATAACAGTAAAGTAAGTAGCCTCTGAATCAATAGCAGTCAATAATGAAGAAATGTCTGGCACCACTGGATATTGTGGTACTACACATTTGTTCAATTCTCGCAGGTCAATAATCAATCGGTACACTGGCAATACACTAGGATCAGATCTTTTAAGGATAGGAATGACAGGCGAGTTACATACATTTGAGACTGTCTCTACCACTACCCCCGTGCAATAAATTCGTCAACTATTTTCAGTAATGCTGTTTCGGCGTCAGGTGGTAACTTGTATTGTCTAATACGTGGAAGTACTACTCCTGCTTTGAGTGTGACATGGTGAGGCGTAATGTCCATGTAACCTACATCAGTCGGTCCTTGTGCCCACAGGATCTGTGGTACGTTCTTGAGTCTGTGGTCAAAATCAGTCAGTACATAATGTCCCTTAAAATCACGTAAGAACAGGCGTACTCCCTCTGGAGAACAGCAGATAACTGCTCCTAGATCTTTTAATGTCTTCATACCAAGTAAGTTTTCTGGACATGACTTAGTAAGTAGCAAGTCAGTGGTACGTGACAGTGGACCAACCCCTAGGGAGACTGGTTTAGACACTTCATTAACAATAGGCTTTCCTGAAAATCCCAGGGAAACATTTTGTGAGCCCGAGAGAGGTGCCCCTGGAACCTCGTCATGACTGATGGTAGTTCTGCTCGCCCCTGTGTCAATCAGAAACTTTCGATCCTGACCTAGAACACGACTATGTACATACGGACCCTCTTGATCTACAGGAACCTCAATAAGGGGCAAGCCTACTTCCCTCTCGAGGCTGTTTCATGAGAACTGTTGATATTCTGGATAGTCAGACTGTGTGTGCTGATACATTTGTGGTGTGGCATGAACAGGCGGTGGTGGAGGATAATTCGCTACTGTCTGTTGCGTGTTCTGTTGCGTGTTATTCTGTCTAGGAGTGTACTGTCGCTCTTTTGTCTTGCCTGTAGCAATGTTGTGTTTCAGAACAGTGCAGTCCTTTACAAAGTGACCTGGTTGTTTGCAATAATTACAGTTCCCTTTGACAGGTGTCGTGCTATGTTTGTTTGAAGTCGCCGGTACCGTCTGGGCAACCAGCACCTTCATTTTTGTCTCTTTCATGCGTCTCTTTTCATGATCCTGCTCTTCTCTAATCCTATTCTGATGATACTGTAGCATCTGTAACATTTGTGAAGGGCTGTTTGCTTGCCAAGTACTCTCAACCTTCAGTACTCTATTCTTGATCTGGGGTAAGGAATTCTCTACTAATTTGCTCACAAAAAGATGTGGAAATGATTCGCTACCAGGCTTAAGGCCACTATTAATAGTAAAACATTTCTCAAATCTAGAATAGAAATCACTAGTGTCCTCGTCTTGCTTTTGTTTACATGCTGAAATAGCATCCCAATCTTCCTTTTTAGTAATCAATAATCTTGGCAAAACTTGTATCAGAAATTCAGGTAGTTCTCTAGCTCTATCTCCAAGACCAACTCCTGGGGCCCTGCCCTTCTCTTCTGTTTCCAACGCATCCCAACTTAACTTTTTCTCACCCACTTCCCAGTCTTTTTCCTTAAGTTTTTCATAAATCCCTGCAGGTAACAGTACTTTTAATAGCTTCAGAATGTCAGCGTATGTATAATCTCCTATGCGGAGGATGTCTTTTAATTCACGGTGAAATCCCCCTGGGTCTTTATCATGACAAGGCAACATCTTTTTCATTTCAAGAATCTCTAATTTCGTTAAGGGGGTGTAAACATACACACGTTGTAACTCATTGGCCGCATTCTTAACGGGATGAACCTCTCGTAGGGGGTTCTGTCTGTCTATGTGTACGTTATGTCTGTCATGGTGTAAGACTGGAGGCATGTATGTAGTCAGAGAATCTATGTACTTATGTCGTTGATCCAGGATTACATTAATTAATTCAGTACCTAAACCTGTCCATCTATCTAGTAAAATGTCGTCAAGTATTTTATGCAAGTGACCAGGATCAGAATGCTGACTTTTATACAACGTTATCAAGTGTTGAACCATGTAAATACCAGCCAAACGCTGTTCGTTCGGTGGAAGGCTTAAGAAAGTCTGAGCCACTATATCACTGCTATATATATTGGCATTGGACACCCACTGGGTGGCTGACCGGGCCAACTCTATTTCGTGTTGTGTGGGAAGTCTCTCACTCCCTATCCATTGTTTCAGTGCTTTCTCAGTAGCTTGGAATAGAGCTTCAAGGGAATACCTTTCTTTTATAGCTGGCCCTTGTTTACGGTAATCAAGGCACTTGGGTCTGTCAAACTGTCGCGCTTTTCCTACATAATTAATCTTGTCTTTTGGTTCATCTACTTCTTCTGTTGATAACTCACCATTCTCCTCAGACTCTTTTCTGTGCCTTTCTATTATTTCCTTTCGTATTTTCTTGTACATGGCATCTATCTGTCCCTGTTTCTCATGTCTACCGGCATCTATGTGATCACTCCATTCTATCAATCCTGCTTTTACATCTCCGTCCCCTTCGTCCTGTTCCCTGATCAGGCAGTTAATAATAAAACGTAAGACATGGTTCTTAACCCCTACTTTTCTCTGTGCCATGGCTTGTGCTATACTATCTGGTCCCTACCCCGTTCTAATAAAACGATACATGCTATCTAGGTGATCTTTCATGTCTGGTAATGTCTCTAGATATGCAACAGCTTGTCTTAGTCTACGTGAAATCACGACCATTGAACCCTTTCCTGGTTCTGTATCATATACACAAAATGGAATGGCTGCATCTACAGTAGGCACCCCTCCCACTGCCCCTGGACCTACGTCATCTTTTGCTAGCTGCTGCTGAAGTTGCTGGAGCTGATCTGCTGCTGGGGGTGGAGGAAAACCTGCATTAACGTAGTCTGGAAGGGACTCGTCTAGATATGAGGAAATGAATGCTTCAGATGCTGTCGGCTTTATTCTATGTACTCTATATGGTACAGGTGGTGGCGTTCGAGACCTACTGGATCTTTCTGAGGTGGTCACTTTAGCTAGTTCTTCTGACAGAACGGGATAAATACCATTAACAACGGCGTTTCTTTCCCTATCAGTCTGTTCTGTTTTGACACGTTCCCCCTCCTCCCGCAGTTCCTTTTCTCTGGCTTTTTCCCCAGCTTGTCTAGTTCTATCTGCTTTATTCAATTCTTTCTCTGTTCTCCTATGTGACTCTTTGCGCCACAATTCGATGGCATCTTTCTGAGAGGGTCTTGACTTCTTTTTCCATAGTGCTTCCTCCACCCTCATAATACATTCAGGATCCCATGTACCCGAGATTGGCCATCTATACTTTTCCTCCAGGTCCTTGGTGTAGTCTACCCATAAATCTAAAAACAAAATGGCGTCTAGCCCATGCTTATTATACATATAATGACCAGGTGTGTCTCTAGGCGGGATGTTAACTGGTTCTTCTAGTATACCTTTTCTGGTCCCTATCTGACGTAACTTTGAAAACAGTGGCATGTTTGAAACCAATATTCACAAAAATAGACTGAAACAATCAACAATCATTCACACACAAACAAATATTAAACACTAAAACAGTTACAACCTAAACTGATACAGAGAGCTAAACATGTACTTGAAAAACTTTATGCACTGAAATACAGTACAACCATACCGGTCTCAAAAATGAGACACGTCTTGACCGCGCCCACGTTTACCATGGGCACGTCTTTACCGGTCTCACGTGAATGAGACACGTCTTTACCGCACCCATGTTTACCATGGGCACGTCTTTAATCTTGATGCATTCCCCATAGTGGTACTCACCGGGAAGCAGAATCTTGAAACTTGAAGGCCTCGGACTTCTACGCATGCGCCTTGGAACAGGTGGACCTCTGGAGACCTCGGACCTTGCTCTCTCATGGGCTGGGCTCTGGGTTGAGACGATCCGCTTTCCTCACCGCCTCACATGGATGCCTGGTCGCAGTCCGTCCTCCTCCTGGGCCTGAGGGAGTAGCGGGTAATCCCAATGGCGTGTACACTTTAAAGTCCGTCACGGCTGTGGAAGGGGGCAAAGACTAGACCTACAAACTCCGGCGAGTGGGGAAAGGGACATGTCCCTGTTCAAGGGCGCCAATTAATGTGGTAAATAAAATATTACCCTGGCAGAATTTCTAGGCATTAACCAAATATCATGCATCAAATGAGAGACAGGATCCGTGGTGTCCAAGTTAAAATGGGCTTTATTCCAATAACTCGAGTCAAAGGGAGAATATGTTCCATCACCACTGAGGTTCAGGAAGAGTCTTCTAACATTCAATAACAATGAACAGCATATATACAATTTTCTCCTTGTACATAGGGAGGAGCGCTCCAGGCCGAGCAAGAAAGAAAGAGATAAGAGCATGTGGGCGTACACTTGATGAGTCATAGGTAGATGATAGGTAGATGTCATAGGTGGGTGGGTACTTAGGGGAGGAGTTTGCATGACCAACTGGAACTCCGCCCTAATTGTGCAACTTTGAGCATGGCGTGCAATTGACGTGTAACTGGGAGGAGAGCTGACTTTCGACCTAGCAGAGACATCTCTTGTGTCAGGGCGAAAAGCACATCTTGTACAATCTGATATGATAGGGGATGTATTGTCTGAAGCAAAAGGTTGTTCACCACTAAGAATCAGAAAAGCATATATTTCTCCGTTCATTGCATGGGGGCTGAGACAGAGAGCTAGGCCTTATCTGTCGCGAACGGGTTCTGTTTACATTTCCTCACCGGGCAGGGATGCCACTCTGTACAGCAAAACAGATAACTGTTATTCATAACACTGTCTTGGCAGAAGTTCAGAAAGTGGTTCAACCACAATAAAATAAAGGGCTCAGTACGATATTTATTTAAAATGCACAATGCAGAATGCAAAATACATGGGCCTTTATTTTAGCTTAACGTTTGGGAGACTTTGATGACTTGACTTGCAGGACATGTTTGCAGAGGCCTAGTGATTCAGGCCACTACGAGAAATATGCATGGGTGCCATGCACATGAATGTAACATAGGGTGTATGTAGTGGACATTTTTTTTGGTCAGGCAAAATATCATTTTCCTCAGCCTCAAGACTGGATCAAAACCTACCAAATCTCAGCTCCAGGAGCTTTTGGCAGAATATGACAATGAGCTTTGAGAGGATGACACTGATCTTACAGAAAATCAGAATACAGAAAATTGGAGTGATGATTCAACACCCCAGGACAGAGGCGCACTTCTAGATGAAGAGCTTGCTCTGGAAAGACTATCCAAGAGGGCAGCTATAGAAGGAAAACTCCTAGCTATAGAGAAAGGGAGAAAATAGTTGGGCCCAGGATCCATCTCTGGTGGCAGCTTAATACTAAATAGGGAGAAACGTGATTCTTTTGACCAAAGGCATTGTCCCAAATTCTTTTAGAGTGATGATATCACCAAGTGGTTCATTGCTTTTGAGAGGGCCTGACTTAGCAGACCGATCAACAGGAAGTTGTGGAGTGGTATCCTGTGGGAAATGGTCTCAGGAAAGTACAGGGATAGACTCCTGACACTCAATGAGAAAGATGCTGAATCCTATGAACTCATGAAGGGTACCCTGATTGAGGCCTTTGGATTCACCACTGAAGAGTATAGAATCTGGTTCAAGGAGACTAGAAAAACCCAGAGCCAGACCTGGGTAGATTTTTTTTAGACTACTCAAGGAAATCACTAGGAGGTTGGTTAGCTGGTAACAATGTGCTTGACTATGAAGGGCTTTATAATTTGATAATGAAAGAGCATCTTTTAAGTTCTTGTTTCCAAGAAAACGTACATCAATTTCTGGTAGACCTGAGTCCACTTTCTCCTCAAGAGTTGGGGAAGAAGGCAGACCACTGGATCAAGATGAGGGTGACCAAGACTACCACTGGTGGGGGAGACCAAAAGAAGGAGGCCAAAAAGCCCCTCCAAGGCAAAGAGGGTAACCCTAAAAACATAGTCTTCTTCAGGCCCCCAAACACCTGTTCAGGAAGGTGGGCCCAGAGACTCTTCACAGCCAAAGGGAGGGTACCAGGGAAAGAACTGGGATCCCAAGAAGGCTTGGAGCCAAGACTGTAGAACCACAGGGCACAGTACTGGAGACTAGCTGTAAAAACAAGAAAAATGCCTCTCGTCCACCAGCAGTAAATACAGTTGCTAATCTCCATATGGGATCTCAGGAGAGCATAGGCGATGTCAGGGAGCTCGCTGACGCGATTCTAGGGGGGGAAGTGGATT
Source organism: Lissotriton helveticus (assembly GCF_964261635.1). Classification (NCBI taxonomy): domain Eukaryota; kingdom Metazoa; phylum Chordata; class Amphibia; order Caudata; family Salamandridae; genus Lissotriton; species Lissotriton helveticus. The sequence goes on from NC_136063.1 coordinate 2,027,182,735, forward strand.
GAGCCACCTAAGTCCGGCCCACTAATATGCAATACGGACAGCATCCTGTGATTATTGGGATTAGGGTGGAGGCATTGAGAGACACTGGTACTAGTGTCAGCATGGTGGCTGAGCAACTTGTGTCCTCTAAACAGTATCTGCCTGGAAGGACCTATCCAGTCACCAATGCTGACAATGTGACAACAATCCATCCCATGGTGATTGTGTCATTTGAGTGGGGAGGGGTTTCTGGCCAAAAAGAGTTAGCTGAGTCTTCATCAATCCCAGTCGACTATTTGCTTCGTAATGAGTTGGAGGCAGAACTGAGAATCCATGCAGAAATGTGTGTGTGTGTGTGTGTGAAAACCAGAGCACAGGGAAGAGCCCAGAGTGAAAAAGAGCTGCTGGAGTCTGGAATAATGGCCCAGCCCTCATAGAGAAAAGGCAGGAAGACTAGGGAACCAGCTTACAATCAGACACCAGACCCTTCTCCTCAGGGGAAAGAATAGTCAGCCTCAGAGGGAACTGAGCCTCATGAGATGGAGTATTTCCAGTCTCAGCTTTTAGGGCCAGGGGGACCCTCTAGGGAAGATCTGGGCCAGGGGCAGAGAACCTGCCCCCACTCTTAAAAGCTTGCGACAGCAAGTTGCTGCATAGGAAGAAGGTGAGGTCAGTGGTTCCCACAGGACCTTTTGGGAGGAGGAGATCCTTTACACTGAGGCCAGAGACCCCAAACCTGGGGTAACTAGGAGAGTTGTATTTCCCCTCGTACTGCTTAGTAATGTTCTTGGTCTAAATTGTTACATAAAAAGAAGTAAGATTTTTCTAATTTGGTCTCAACTTCATTCATTGAGTGTGTTTATCATTTATTGCCTCTGTGAATAAAATAAATGCCTAGCACTACCCTCTAAGCCTAACTGCTCGCCCACACTACGCCAAAATAGAGCATTATTATTATCTACTTTTGCCTCTGCAAACCAATATGCGTCTCCCTGACCTCTCTGCACATTGTACCCCATTGTGGTGCACTATATAGGAAGGTGGGGTTCTTAAATTGTACTTCTTCTTATATAAATATTTAGACCAAGACTTTGGGTACAAGGTAAATACGTTTCGCAATAAGAGAAAATCACAAGAAATGCAACAAATCGCAGTTATACGCATTTACGCACAATACATTTCTTAGGGAAGGAAAAAGGCAATTGGAAAATCAATGCAATGCAGTTACTGTGGTGGTTCACCTTTTAGAATCAAAGGTTCAGGGGCTAAGGTCCAAAATTTCAAGGCCAAGTTCTCAGGAGCATTCCAGATTTCTCAGGGAACAAGGAAAAAGGGGACACCTGAAAAAGCAAAGCAAAGGGGGGCTTGCAGGCAAGGTCGTGAGTTCTCAGGAGAAAGTAGAGACCCAAGGGCTCTGGGGCCTCTGGAGCACAGCTGGTTGGAAGATGTCTCAGCAGGGAGGACTGGGGCAGCGAAGATGTGCAGCCAGGCAATGGCGAGCAAAAAGACCCCTCGCGGTCAGGGGCAGGTGCCTTGAAGCGACGATTCTGGAGCTGCTGGTCCACTACTGAGGTTGAGCTCCAGAGTCTTGAAGTCAGGTGCTGGCTCACTATAGAGTTGGAGTCCACCTGGACTCGCTTTTTTAGTAAGGGGTCCAGTGACCCGGGTATTGGTGCCTTCAGCTACGATGAGTCCTAGGGCCTCAAGACTTGGTGCATAGGCCGAGCTCACCCTCCAGGGTAGGTGCACTTTCGGCTGGCACTCAGTCATCGGCTGGGCTGGCAAGCTGGACGATGTTGAACCGGAGTTCATTATTTTGGAGGCCTGTGACTGCAGGGAGACAGTACCTCTATCTCATGGGAGTTTCTCTGGCGATTTGAGAAGTGCTAAAGACTCTCCGGGGGTTTGTGGAGGCCACACAGTGATGAGAAGAGCTGGAGGATGGCGATTGTCAAGTTCTGTGGTGGTAGGCAGAAGTGTGCGCACGAAGTCCACCACAAGGTTTGCAGTTCTTGGTCTAATAGCGTTTCTTCATTCATCGTCTTCTTTTGTTCATGGATACTGGTTTCAGTGTCTGCACCAAATACAAAATTTAGGGGCGTTTACAATGGCTCCTTACCTGGGGTGTCTAAACCCTCTATTGTGCCAGCCTCCTGTGGTGGGGGGCATAGCCCTAGCACTGACTGGAGAAGTCCCACCATCTTCAAGATGGTGTTCACTGAAAAATGTACTTCGCCTCCTGCACCTGAGGGATGGAGTTGGCAGAGGGAGGATACACCTCGTATTCTTTCTTAGTTTTCCCGCCTGTCTTCCCGCCAAAGGGGGAGGAGGACAGGAGGGTGCAGCTCCTATCAGGAGAGGCAAGGGTCACACTTCAAATGTGGAAAGGCCTTTGAAGATTTCTGCCACAGATGGATCTCCCTGACAGAGGGAAAGGTGTGAACTCTCTGCCCATAAATGGCGCACACCCCAATAGGTCAGAACTCTGTCTAGTTGTGACAGGCTGGCTGAGACTAGTCAGTGATCACACTTAGAGTTGGTAGGTTTCAGGGGCTTCCTTTAAGGGGTCCTCTGTGTGCAATTATTAATACATCTGACATTGGAATCAGTGCAGGTTTATTAAGACCCATAATACAGAGAAGCCATCATGGAGCTAAGAAGCTTTAATGACGGTTGTCCAGCCCACGTACCCTCTATGGCTTCCCTGTTCACGTAAAATATACAAGAATCAACATGGATATTGCAGGGGCATATCTGCATGAGGTGTTCTAGTGCACCCTGCATTAGGAGTATAAGGCCTGCTAGAGGAGTGTCTTACCAATATCCCATGCAGCGTCTGCGGGCATGGCACACAGGAATGTGTGCCATGTCTACTCTTTGGTTTTAACTACACTGAGGGAAACAGTCTGCAATGACAGACTACATGGCCTTGGTGAGGGGACCGTAGGGTGGCACATTTTGTGCTGCCACCCATGGGGTCTGTCTTCAGTGCCAGCTAGGAGTAGGGTTTTTAGTAAGGTCAGGATGACTGGCGCTCTGCCTGATGTGAGTGCTATTTGTATTGAGCTTAAGTATGAATGGTGCTGCCAGGTCAGGGGAAGTACCCTATAACCCCCGGGAGTTGTATGGACCACACTGGGTCCACATCGCAGAGTGAGCACAGTCCCGAGAACACGTAGATGAGTATCACAATGTTAATGGAGTAACTATAGCTGTGGTCAACACCAGTTCAAATTTGAAAAGTTTATTAAATGACGCTACGACTGAATGGTAAACAAACAGGCAGCCGACACGTGTTTCGTCACAGGCATTGGTTCTGTGAACCAGTAATAATTCCGACCCGGTCTTAGGGTACGTGATGAAGGCACTATGTTGAAAGCCAGGTTAGAGGTGTTCCCTAAAGGTCAACGGCATGCGATAGACGCTGCGTGAACAGGGAGGCGGCTGCGGGCTGAATGAGTAAATCAGGCCGTGTTATAGTGCAGTGAAGCCGGAACAGGTACGCCTAGCGGCGCGTGGACTCGGGTCCGCCCAGATGTACGCTGTACAATCGAAGTATCTAGCTGGGTTGCGAAATGAGGGGCATGGTAACGCCGTGGCTGGAGGGCGGGTACCAGGGGGACCGCCCAGGAATGGTAGGTGTGATCGTCCAGTGTCTGCCCAGGTAATGGGCACGGGCGCCTGGTCGTGAGGTAGAGTATAGAAGCCTAGCAAGTACAGGATTGGGCTGAATTCACGAGGAGGAAGCAGGCCAACAGAACGGTACACCTGCCGGAAGGATATGGTCTTCATTAACCGGGCAGACACTGGACGACCACACCTCAGTTTTGGATATTTACCATTTGGGCACATTAAGTACCACAACCAAGAATCCTTGACCTCTTGAGGGTTCAGAACTCACTCAGTCTGTGTCCAGGTGTGGGTTCAAGATGGAGCCAGAAAACTAGCCCTTGGAGTCACTTCTGGTATTCCTGGGTGCAGGTGTAGATGTAGGATTCAGCAGCAGAGCTGGCCTTATAAGCAGGCTCCAGGTCACAGCAGCAGGCAGCCCTCAGAGTCCTTCCATAGGTCTGGTAGTGAGCTGAAGAGTTGGTCTGAAGATCCTATTTTCATACCATTGAGCCATTCTTCTGGGAGGTGGGAGAAGCTACTGGAAACGTTATTTGAAGTGCATAGAATTTCATGACTCCCTTGCCCGGGCTCCAAGCTGGCTGCAGTGACAATACAGGGTTGTTAAGCCCTTTGTGTGAGGGCAGAGCCCAGGCTATCCAGGTCTACGTGGGGCTGTGCTCAGTTCCGCTGCGAACCCCCCTAACCCCCCGCCCCGCTCCCATAAGATGGCCCATTCAGATACAACTAATCACTATTGTGTGACTGTCAGGGAAGAATTCATAAAGTCTGTCAGTTACACCCAGTCATGTTACCCAGCCCAGGAGGCTACAGGCACAAAAGGGCTAAGGGGAGGAAAATGGCAATTTTCTAAAAGAGGCGTTTTCAACATTATAATGAAAAATCTGATTTTTTCATTAAAGAGGATTTATCATTACCATTTCATAGGTACTAAACAGGACATATCTATTTGATCCCAATTTGCAGCTTATTAACTGTAATAAGGAATCTCCAGTGTTACATGGGAGGGGTGGGCCTCATAGTAGTGAAAAACAAATTTAGGAGCTTTTTACTATCAGAGCACGTAAAACTTAAAAGTACATGTCCAACCTTTTAGTTACATAACATCCTGCTCTTTGGGCTACATAGGGCCTACCTTATGGGTGACTTATATTTAGTAAAAGGGGTGCTTAAGGCTTGGCAGGGGCAGTTAAATGGCAAGTCAACATAGCAATCAGAGTAATACTGCATTCAGGTAGCAATAGCAGGGCTCGTTTTAGAGAGCTACTTAAGTGGGTGGCACAATACGTGCTGCAGTCCCTTGTTCACTTTGCCACTTGATTCAAACTAGCCTGGCTTATGAGGGATGTTACCCCCAAACCGGTGCCAGGATGCTTGTTTCCGGTCCAGGGAAAACATGGCTTGGCAGTTCGGGCTGGACTGTTCCCATGAGGCACAGGGTCAAGATTGATTTGCATAAAGCTGTATCTGAGCGACCCCATACCCTGTTTTCAGGCAGGTCGCCCCCCACGCCACACAGCACCATCTGTGCGTCCGTGTCACTGAGCCGCTGCTGCCGCTTGCTGAAAATTCGAGGCCCTCCTCCACCCGCTACCACCTGCACCTCATCCTGTAGTGTAGTTCCTATACCCCTTATAGGCTCTGTGCATTGGAATAATATACACTATAGTTTTGACATAGGACTGAGGTCAGTATGCCTCTATCAAGTATATTAAACTTAATTACTTGTGTGTTCCAGCTAGCTCAGAGGTCCCTAGAAACGTCTAGAATGAACAAGAAGGGATTAGCCTCTGACAACTGCATAAACATGACAACTTTGTTTCCCTTACTATCGGAACAGTTCTCAGAATTGTGGAAACAATAGATAACCGTTTCACTCAGTCAATCGTGCATGCTTAGTTTCTACAGAGTTACACAGAAATACGTAGACGGGCGTTTCAATAAAAGGGGTTTATTGAACAGTCTTATTACTCGTGCAAGAGATATGAGCTGCTACAATTGTAAAACAGAATGCGAAGTATAATACGTACAGCATTAGCAGTAAGAAAATAATACTGCAATAGCATGGTTTGTAGCTATGACATATATTCATGCTTCTAAATAGTTCTACCCTAGTGTACCTAACCTAAGTGTAGTAAGAGGTAAGAAGTAGGTGCTGTTTTTCTATAGTATAGTTTAGCTATAGTTAGTATTTGCCAGAAGATCCTCTAGGTTCTAGTCTGCTCCATACATTTCGAATGAGAGAGGTTGGAATCTCTTTCCGGGTCTCGATTTCCAACACCCCGCAAAGGGAGTCAGAAACACTGGAGCTGGATTCTCTGCGAGGATGACAGCGCCTGTTCAGTGTGTCAGTCGGGGACTCGAATTCCTTCTGAACTTGCCGTGGCGAGCCGTATCGAGCTGTTCAGCCCATCCGTGGTTTGCCATGGTAAGTGAAGGTATACCTTGAAGGTGTTAGGAATGCCAGTATTGACGTAAAAGTCGGGCAGAGGAACGTCATGAATTAACCCCTAAGGAATAGATGTTTGTGCATAATAAATTAGTTCTTGGAGAAATCAATAATCCAAGCAGGGGAAGTACTAAAGGCTTAAGAGTCTGGTTTTCCAAGAACTCGTTGTGACGTGGGATGGATGGACCATGCCTGTATTTGGTTTGCATGGCTGATGCCTAAATAAGGGCAATGAGAGTTGTGCCTATATAAGGGCATGATTCGGGAAACCTATATACGGGTATCTAAATCGAAACAACACCCACTCCAGTTTCGTATGAACGACATTACTAAATGCTAAACATATATAAAATATAGTTACACATGATTTGCTAAAAACATGGCTAAAACATATTTCTAAAAAAAATGCATTTAATACTTTTGCTATACGCAATGGTACTGTACATATTAAAGCAATGTTTCATTCTAAGCATATATTTTCAGTGAATGCTAAACAAATGAACATAAATATATATACACATGATGAAATGGCTCGTAAATACAGAAGAAAAAGGCAGAAATCATTTCATGTCAATTTGTTGTTTACAAGGTGACATATTGTCTCTGGAAGTGCTCAAAGCATTTTGTTCTCAATGAATAGTTCTACTATAAGCAGATTACTTGTGCCGAAAAATGAAAAATACAAATTTGGAGAAAAAATAATTTATCATAGGAAAAAGTTCCAAGTTTAGTCTTTGTTTTGAAAAATGAAGTCCAAATTCAGAGTTTGCAGAATCATAACTTAGTCTATGGGGATGGAGAAAACATGAAATCTTTTATTTCTGTAGACAAAAAGTCATCTACTGTTGTAGGTGAAAGTTGGAATACCTCGTTTAGAAGATTAACCGCATATAGATGCAAAGCATCGCCTTCAGCATTGGAAGCATCAGCAATGTTCGTTTCCAATGTTACCTGCTTGCCTGTTGTTTCCTCTCGTACCTCAGCAGTAGCAATTTGCGTCTGAGATCTCAATGACTGCCGTCATTAGGATTGGTAGGTGCTGGGGACAACCCACAGCATGGGCCATTACTGGGTCCAGTAGAGTATTGATATCCGTTGGCATGACTGATGGGAGGGTTAGACAGATGTCTAGCACGCATTCTTCAGCGCAAAGCAGGCAGCGTAGAACAGGTAAGATGCAATCTTGCCAGACTGGTATGAATGACAGAAACCATGTGGTATTTAATTCTCGTAGACGAAGTAAACCCGAAATTTGGACTATGCGCTCACATTTCATTTCTAGTAGAGCTTTCTCCACGGTGTTGCTTGTGTCGCTAGTGATTTGGCTTGCCATATCGTAGCAGTAGGAATAAAAACAGGATTCCTGCAAAGAGTACTAGAATTAACGGCAGTCTGACAAACAGAGAGTGCACGAAGTTGGGAATTATTCAGAGGACTGCTTTAAAAGGTGCTAACAGTCCGGAACACACGCTCTTAAATAAATGTATAATACCACTCGTGTCAGACATGTTTAAGATACGTCCCAACATTTCGGAGAAATGCATAGGGCAGTTTGTATTCAAAAGGGCATGTATCTCAGCTGAAATCCTTGAGATTTGTAGATCATAGGTTTCTTTGGCCGAGGCCAGAGGCACGGTTTGTGGCAAAAGAATGGCTTTCATTCTGCTTAGAGTATCAATTTGTATAGAAGAGATGTTCAGTGAAGGGCATAGAGGCAACTCCCTGGGTATGTATGTTTGTGGGAACAAGACTTGTATACAGCAAGTGACCCTGGATGTACTCGTTACACAGCATGCCACAGCAGCTGTGATCATGTAACATAATGTAACTTCCATTTGAAAGTAGTCCAAAAATTGGATTAATCACTGCGGTTGGTGAACCTTGCAGGTGGCTGGTGAACCTTACAGGTGGCAGGATAAGTTTGCAGTGGTACCGGTGCAGAACCGTGTAAATGCAAACCCTGACGTCGGAGAGAACCGCTTAGTGCGTTTTCACAGTTTGTACCGCTAAGAAACACTTCACACCCCCCACTCCAACATGTGTGTAAGGTAAATCTCAGGATGTCTTGATGTATTCTTTACCAAACCTTTCACATCTGCCTGTTGGTATTTGTTTTAGGCAATTTTGAAAATGAAAAGTTGTAACAGGCAGAGTAATTTTCCCATGTACGATCCACTCAGTAGCTAGTTTCTCTGCTACTGTGACTGGTAATTTCTCCAGTTTTTCAATGCTCAGCACCTTATACGCTGATCTCCTTTGTGCCAGTGTGATCTGTTTATCAGTGAAATTGTATTCTGAAAACAGTGACGCTGTGTTGATTTAACGCCAAGGCACATAGCCTGCATGAAGGTTTTGTAGCGTCCAGCCTAATAGCATGATAGAACGTAATTGAGACTGACCATGTTGCAGCATGACCAAGTCTTGTTCCATGATGTCTATGGCAATGTTGTCCAATGAATATATCCTGGATGACAGCGTTGTTAACCCATTGTCGACTACAGCGAGAGATTTCTCTAAATTAATACGATCAATTTCTCGTATACTTTCTGCAGTTTCTGCTTGGGTAACCTTCTGTTTTCATTATAAGCAGCGTAGATACCGGCATATATGAAACTTTTTTTACGTGGTTTTCCTGGTCTTAGCAGGAATTCCCTAAGGTCTGCGCCTTCTTTAAGTAAAGATAAGTGTTGTTTCACATCCTCTAGTGTAGCTTTCTGCAGCCAATCAAGGTATAGTTTCTCTATAATGTATGTTGTTACTACCCCTGGATGCTTTTTTTTTAACATATCGTGGGTCTGGCATATAGATAGTAAAACCCTGTGTTTTGTTCAGGAATCGATCTTGACAGTGGTTTGTGTCTGTGAGCCAGAGCAACCATTTTTCCCATTCAGGATGTGATCTGTTGTGATGGAAAATAGTATGTACGTCGACTGCCCCCTGTGTAGTGCTATTGCTTGCAGGTGTAGGTATGGACGGAGTGTTCATGTCTTTGATCTTGGCTATCCCAAGCAAGACGTTTGTTGGACAGTATCATTCAAAAACATTATTTGCTCAGGGATGATACAGGCTCTAAACAAAGCTTCTATCCCCTGTACTTGACAATCTTTGGTGCCCCAGACAGATTTTGTGTCAATTGTGTCTTTCCAAAAGTCTAAACCCTGTCTAGACATTTGGGCAATAAAGGCTGCAGAATAAATCTGTTGTGTATTGGTTAACATAATTTTCATTCCTGTTTTGTTCACATTTCTAAAGTAAAACATTTCTGGTTTAGATATGTTGAACCCTGAAAAATATGGAAACTTCATTGCAAAGGTTTTTGAGCCACCCTTGGTGGTGTAGGACAATGCTCCCATTGGTTATACATAAGTAGGTGATGCAGTTTTATGCAAGAAATGATGACCATAATGGTTGTAACAATAAAACTGTTCATAGTCTGATAAACCCTCTAAGTATTCATGATTAGAGAATACAGCTGATTTTTCTAGATCAGACATCATCTTATTAACAGTCTCATAGTCCTAATCATCAGAAAAGGTACTAGGGGTAATAAAGTCACTTAATTACATTTTAAACAAGTGTGGAATCTTCAAAAGTTCCGATGGGCCAAAAATGTCAGTCAGTTTTGTCCCAAAATATACCATCTGCTATAGAAACGGCTGTGATGTTCACCAATGAGAAGTCTCTTGCTTCACGATGGGATGCTTTGTGTGGATGGAGAAGTTGACTCTTACTTGCTGTGTCAATTTGAATATCTTTTCCATTTATCAGCATACCCACTGTCGTTACCAGAGCTAGCCAAAGTAGAAAGAAAAATATTCCCCAAACAATGCATAGTTTAATAAATGGTGAAACCAGATAAGTCTTTTTCAGGAGATTAAAAAATATGTTGTTTGGTCTTTGAAAGTTCTTTGTGCTGGCGTAGTTTCAGGTTCGCTGGAATCCTCAGAAAACGTCTCAAAGTTAATGAAATAGCAAGAGGCAGTTCTGTCAATGGTTGGAATTGCATCAGAATTCGTTGAAATTGCTGGAAACAGTTGATCACTTGTTACTTCGTTATAGACAGGGGTATCAGGATGAACTGTTATTTGGGTCTCAAGAGGAACGAGATCCATAGCATTGTTGCTTAGTCCATAATTTCTCACTGCAGAATCTTCAAAGGTGATGAGTCTCTCAGTTTGAACCTCTTGGATAGTAGCTAGAGGAGTGTGTCTGCTACTTGGTCGGAGTCCACTTGACCCACTGCTTAGTATCGGCCACATAGAGTGGTTTGATCAGGTCTATGGACACAAATCTTTTCTCCTTTTAACTAGCAAGGGGCGGCAGAAGTACTGTTCTTGATCCGTGGAATGCTAGGACAGGTACTGGTTGTCTGTAAGAAGGCCCAAATTCCTTCTTGTCCGCAATCTTTTCTCTCAATAGATCCCCAACTTTGGGATCCAAAAAGAATCGCACACTATGTGTGGGGTATTCGCGATGCGTATTTTCAAGTGCCATTTTTAATGCTTGTAGTTTAGCTCGCTGAATCGTACAATCTCCTAGAGATTGTGATTTTGTGACCATTGGTCGGAATTTACCATCGCGCATACGACCTTTAACGATTGCGGATGCTGCACTGTAAGTTAGCTTACTCCTTGTAGCGGGTTGTGCAAATCCGTCAGTATAAATTATAAATTCATACTGGTCAAGAGGGAGAATCTCAGTAGGCAGAGGACATTCGTGTTCATATTGCAGGAATGCTTGTGTTTTCAAATAAGGATCAAAAACATATTCAACATCAGTTGCAGCAAGAGAATTAACCCATTGTATCCATCTTGGATGTAAAGCTTTTGCATTCGGAATGCTCGCTTTTGTAACTGCCTCTAAAGCTGGTACTGGAGTCACGACAATAATGCGTTTCCCCTGAGCTAGAGCTGTTTCTTTTGCTACAGCGGTTTGAACTGCTGTCAGGAATTTTTCTGTTGATATAAATTTAATTTCTGCTTGTGTGTACAAATGTGATTTGTACGCAAGTGGTACTTTTTCAACTTCGTTAAAAGTTAAGTAGGTGAATCCGCATTGACCCGGAATGATTCGGATCACTAAGTTGCGTAAGTTCAGTGATGGTTGTGGCTGTTCCACTCCAAGGCTGACCTGGTCTGTATGTTTCGCGTGAAATCTGATGACATTTGTTGTCTGGAGGTGCATGTTGCAGCATCTCTATGTGATTGTCACCATATTTGTGCCTGTGATCTTCAGTTTGAAGTGAACGCAATATATCTGTGTGTTTTTGGGTCCAATATTTTATTTTAAAATCAGGGTTGATTAATTTGTAGAGAGGTTTAACCCTTTCTGAGTAATTTAGAATGTAAGTTCTTCCAAAATTCCGGAAACCTACAATCAAATAAGTTTTTCATTGTTTTTGGAGTTTGGAGCAGCGCACACTTTTCTAAAAAGTTGTCTGTCAGGCTTTTGCCTTCACTTGAAAGTTCATATCCTAAGAAAAGGACACTGAGGTGGGCAATTCTTGATTTCTTGAAATTTAAATTTGTATCTCTCAGAGGCGAAACCCAGTATAATGGTATTCCACCTGTTCAAGTGCCTATCCAGGTCATCGTCTGTCAGATAGATGTCATCGACATATGACAATGTCTCATCATCATAAATTTGTAGTAACCCTGTTAATCTTGCTGAAAATAACCCCGGGCTGTTCTTGAAACCTTGTGGGAGTCGACAAAAGTGCCTTGGGTTCCCATTATTGAGAAAGCGGTCAAATAGCTACTTTCAGGAGCTATGTTTTGAAAAAAGAAACTGTTAGAAATGTCTAATGAGGTTTTATATTTTTTACGCACAAGGTTATTCATTAATGCTGTACTGTGTGCATTTTGCACTGCAAATGTTTTTGAACAAGAGTTCAGGCGTCTGTAATCCAAAAGCACAAGTTACTACTTGTGTAACGATATATCTGTAAGAGACATTAGTTAGTGATAGATTCCTTACCTTAGAATATCCCCAGGCGTCCGACTGGGTCCGGAAAATTTTGCGCAGCAATACCCCTGCGCGCCGGCAGGCGTCGTCCGCGGCTCCGCGTCCGTCGTCCGCGTCGTTAGCGCCGGAATGACGTCATCGGAGTACTTAGACGCCGCCCATGCGCGCTGAAGTCAGTTCTGATACACAGCTTTTCCGCAGCAGATACACAGAGCCATGATAGAACCAACACTGGTGCCATGAAACTAGGGCCCTGAAAGGGGATGACCTTAACCCTGGATATCGGTTCGCAGAACGGGGAGGATGGGTGGGTCGGTAAGGAATCTATCACTAACTAATGTCTCTTACAGATATATCGTTACACAAGTAGTAACTTGTGCATCTGAAAGAGACACGTTAGTGATAGATTCCTTACCTTAGAATAGATACCCCAGCAATACCAACCCCGGTGGTGGGTCTGCGAACCAATAATCATACCAGAAAGTCCTGGAGGACGGAACGACCAAAGAAGCCATCCCTTCGGACTTGACTGTCCAGGCAGTAATGTCTTGCAAACGTGTGCAGCGAGGACCAAGTAGCTGCCTGGCAAATGTCCTGCAAGGGCACTCCCCGGCCCAGGGCAGTGGTAGTCGCCGTGGCCCGAGTGGAATGAGCCCTCAATCCAACAGGGGGCTCCTTCTTAGCCAAGGAGTAACATGCCTGGATACACAAGATGATCCACCGGGAGATGGTCCGCTTGTGCACTGCCTTTCCCTTCTTAGCGACCACGTAACCAACAAAGAGTTGGTCATCCACCCGGAACTGGCGTGTGCGATCCAAGTAGTAAGAGAGCGCACGTTTTGGGTCCAGACTGTGGAGCCTCTCTTCCTCTTTCGAGGGATGCAGAGGCGGAAAGAAGGTGGCAAAGTAATGGACTGCCCGATGTGGATGGCCGTGACAACCTTGGGCAGGAAAGAAGGTCTTGTCCGCAACACAACCTTGTCCGGATGAACAGAGAGGAAAGGAGGTGTGGAAGAAAGAGCCTGGAGCTCACTCACTCTCCTGGCAGAGGTGATGGCAACCAGGAAAGCAGTCTTCAAAGTAAGAACACAGAGAGGACAGTTATGAAGCGGCTCAAAGGGAGCACACATTAGGTAAGTAAGAACAAGGTTCAAGTCCCACTGGGGCATCACGAAAGGAACAGGAGGGAACATAAGTGTGATGCCCTTTAAAAACCTATTTACAATAGGGGACTTGAGCAAAGAAGGCTGATCGGGTAGCCTTAAGAAGGCGGAAAGGGCAGAAAGGTACCCCTTGATAGTCCCCAGAGCAGAGCCCTGCTGGGCAAGAGAAAGAAGGAAGAGGAGAACCTCAGAAAGGGGTGCAGAGAGAGGGTCCACAGCCTTTGCTGTGCACCATGCCACAAATCTGTTCCACCTGCAGGCCTATACCGACTTTGTGGAGGGACGCCTGGCTACCAGAATGACATTACAGACTTCAGGAGGCAAGTCAAATGGCCTCAACTGCCGCCGCTCAATCTCCAAGCTTGTAGGTGGAGACTGGACAGGTTCGGGTGGAGGACCGTCCCCTGTTGCTGCGACAGAAGGTCCTCCCGAAGAGGCAGACGAATCGGGGGATCGACTGACATGCTGAGTAGCTCGGGATACCAGTATCTTCGTGCTCAGTCCGGAGCCACAAGGATAACCTGGGCCCGGTCGCGCCTGATCTTCTTCAGCACTCTGGGCAGAAGTGGTATAGGCGGAAAGGCGTACAATAGACCGCAACTCCACTCGCGACGAAAAGCGTCTCCGAGCGAGTGCCGCCTTGGAAATTCCAACGTGCAGAACTGATGACATTGCGCGTTCTCTTCTGTGGCGAATAGATCTAACCAAGGCTTTCCCCACTGCTGAAAGAGGCCTTGCACCACGTCCGAGTTAAGACGCCATTCGTGATCCATCATGCACCGACGGCGGAGTTCGTCCGCCCTAGCATTCAGAGAACCTGCCAGGTGTTGAACCACCAGGGTCACGCCCTGATGTTCCAGCCACTGCCAGAGGCGCAGAGCCTCCTGGCATAGGGGCCACGACCCCACCCCGCCCTGTTTGTTGCAGTACCACATAGCGGTGGTGTTGTCCGTGAACACCTGCACTACACTCCCCCGGACAGAGGGGAGGAATGCCTTCAGTGCTAGATGGATCGCCCGCAGCTCCAAAAGGTTGATATGGAGCCGGGACTCCGCCGGAGACCAGAGGCCTCTGATCTCCGCCTCTCCCATGTGGCCACCCCAGGCCGGGAGGGACGCGTCCGTCACAACCACGTGCTCCGGGTGGGGTAGGGAGAGGGATCTGCCACTGAACCAATCGCGGTCCGTGAGCCACCACTGCAACTGTCTTGCAGTGCCCTCCGAGATCAAGAGGGGAGAGGAGTTAGCCTAACGGCTAAGGCGCTCTACCTCGGACCTAGGGATCTGGGTTCGAGTCTCGGTAACGACGCCAAAACCTCCTGTGATTCTGGGCAAATCACTTAATCTCCCCGTGCCTAAAAATGAAAGTGTGTTTCCTCATGTAAAAAAACGTAACTTGTGCTATGTAAAGCGCTCCGATACCTGATTCGGTTCGGGTCTAGTTCGCGCTATATAAAACTCTACAAAAAAAAAAAGAAAAAAAAAAAGACGTGATCGGCAAGTTGCCCTGATGCTGGAACCACTGAAACTTCAGGTCCCACTGCAAAGACCGCATCCGCCACCGGGCGTGATGCACCAGAAGGATGCAGGAGGCCATCAGCCCCAGAAGCCGCAGCGTCAACCTGACCAAGACTCGGGATAAAGGCCGAAAGATCGGAATCAGAGCCTGAATATCCCGAACCCGCTGTTCGGGAGGATAAACCCGAAACTGCGTCGAGTCTAGAACCGCTCCGATGAAGAGGAGCTTCTGAGAGGGACACAGGTGTGACTCCAGCACGTTGATGGAGAACCCCAGCAAGTGCAGGAGGTGGGCCGTAGTCTGGAGGTGGCTGACGACTGTCTGGGGTGAGCCCGCCCTCAACAACCAGTCGTCGAGGTAGGGGAAGACTGACACCACTAACCTGCGCAGATGAGCAGCGACCACCGCCATCACCTTCGTGAACACCCGTGGGGCGCTGGTAAGGCCGAAGGGGAGCACGGTAAACTGAAAGTGCTCGTGGCCTACTGTGAACCGCAGGAAACGTCGGTGGGCCGGCAGGACGGGGATGTGAAAATAAGCATCCTGCAAGTCCAACGCTACCATCCAGTCTCCGGGGTCCAGGGCAGCTAAGACCTGAGCCAAAGTCAGCATCTTGAACTTTCCTTCCGGAGGAAGCCGTTGACGTTCCGGAGGTCCAAGATAGGGCGTAGGCCCCCTTTGCCCTTCTTGGGTACCAGAAAGTAGTGGGAGTAACAACCACACCCTTCTTCTGGCCCAGGAATGCGCTTGATGGCCCCCTTGGCCAAGAGGGCCGTGAGTTCCTCTTGCAGAAGTTGCAAGTGATCCCCCGACACGCGGTGGAATTGCGGTGGCATGGCTGGAGGGGTCGCCTCGAGGGGTAAGGAGTAGCCCCTTCGGACGATTTGCAGCACCCGCCTGTCCGACGTGACAGTGCGCCAGTGGAAGAGGTGATGGCGAACCCTGCGCCCCTCTGGCGTCACATGGGCCCGGAAAACACGGACTAGGAAGGTTTTGAGGCGGATGCTGCGGGGGGAGGTGTGGACTGGCTGCGCCGTTGTCCCCGACCGCCACCACGGCGGTTTCCACGTCCGCCACCGCGCTGTTGAACATTGTGCGTGGCTGGCAGCACGTGTGGGGGCGCCCCTTCAGTGGCCACGAAAGGAGCGAAAGGCACCCGATTGCTGGCGTGTGGCCGAGAGGCCCAAGGACTTGGCCGTAGCCCTGGAGTCCTTAAAACGCTCAAGCGCATGGTCTGCCTTGTCGCCAAAGATGCGACGGCCGTCGTACGGCATGTCCAGAAGAGTGGCCTGGACATCGGCCGAAAAGTTGGCGGTCCTCAACCAGGCGTGGCGTCGAACCGCCACCGTCATTGCCACCGCCCTGCCCAGTGAGTCCGTGTTATCCAGCTCACACCGGATGGAATATCGTGCTGCATCTCGACCCTCCGCAAGGGCTTGGGCGAGTTTAGCCCGGACCTCCTCCGGACATTGTGGCAGCACGTCCGCGACAGTGTCCCACAGGGTGTGGGTGTAGCGGCCCAAGAGGGATGCGGTATTGACAGACCGCAGTCCCAAACTCAGGGACGAGAACACCTTCTTCCCGAACTGTTCGTACCTCTTGGATTCCCGATCGGGCGGAGCCGTCGGGAATGCGGTCTGGAAAGTGGAGGCCTGGATGACCAGGCTCTCGGGGGTGGGATGGGTGGCCAAAAAGCAAGGGTTGCCCGGGGCCGGGCGGTAGCGTCTGGCCCCGTTCCTATCCACAGGTGGACCTGTGGCGAACTTGGACCAAGTGCCCACAAGAACATCACACAAGGCCTCATTAAACGGCAGCAGAGGCTCACTGGAGCTTGCCTGCGGTTTAAGGACCTCAGTGAGGTGGTTAGTCCTCACGGCCGCGACGGGGAGCTCAAGGTTTAAGGCCTGGGCCGCCCTAGTCAACACTACACTGTAAGCAGCCCCCTCCTCCGTAGCCACGGTGGGAGGGGAGACAAATCCAGTGTCTGGCGAAGTGTCAATACCACTGGCCTCCCCAAGCTCATATGTCCAGTCCTCTTGAGACTGGCACTCCTGTGCCAGAGGGTCCGCAGACCCCTCCCAATCACCCTTGTCACCCGTTTCCTGTAGAACAGGGTCAACAGACTGTGCCTCCTCATGGAAATAAAAATCTCCAAAGGCCGTCCGTTCCGGCGCCAGAGTCGGACTGAGGGGAAGATTGGGAACGGTGTCCACAGTGGGCGCCGGGGGCGATACCCGCGGGGCCGGCGCCGGCTAGGTTGTGAGGTCGACCGGCGCTGACCCGGATCCGGAAGCGGATCCGGTGAGGTCCTGCGGCGCCGGGACCGAAGTCGCCGGCAGCGCCGGGGCCGAAGCACCCGACGGCGTCGGGGCCTAAGCACCCGACCCGCTAGGGCCTCCAGCCGGGACCGTTGGGCCCGGAGGCGCCACGGGACCCGGCGGAGAAGGGAGGGACCTCATGGCCATGAGGTACCGCTCGACCTCCTCCGGCGTCCCGTCATGCCCAGGGACCCGAAGGTGTGGGACAGGCGGTGACGCCTGCGACTCCGTCGGAGTCGCGTGGGTGGTGTCACCCGAACCCCCGGCCGCATCGTGCGAGCGTCAGGGTGGTTCGGAGGAACGATGATGCCTCTCCGACCTCTCATGCCTCTTACCTGAGGACTTGGATCCTGACGACCTGTGTCCACTTCCGGAGCTTCGAGGACTTCGACCCCGCGACCGGTCCCTCGACCTCCTGTGGGACCGGGACCTGGAGCGGCGCGGGGCCGACTGCCGGAGCTCGAGCCGCTTGCGGGACCGCTCCCGCCTAGCCTTCGACGTCAGGGCCCGGCAGTCAGAGCAGGTGCGGTCGTCGTGGTCGAGGCCTAAACACTTGAGGCACCGGCGATGGGGTTCGGTAACCAACATCAGTCGGTCGCACTTGGAACAGGGTTTAAACCCGGGCATCCCTACCGGCACCTTCGGAGTTGAAGACAAGATGAGAAATGATCAAAAGATCAAAAAAAGTTTAGTCAAAAAATGACTAAGGGGTAGAGCTTCTCCGGATCTGCGCTAGCTGGCGCGGAAAAAGAAGAACGGACGTCAGCGCGCATGGGCGGCATCTAAGTACTCCGACGACGTCATTCCGGTGCTAACGACGCCGATGACAGACGCGGAGCTGCGGACGACGCCTGCCGGCGCACAGGGGTATTGCTACGCAAAATTTTCCGGATCCAGTCTTACGCCTGGGGATATTCTAAGGTAAGGAATCTATCACTAACGTGTCTCTTTCAGATCCAGCCGATATGTATTGTCTGGTTTGGAAACAGGAAACAAAGGATTGTTCATTGATTAGGTGCATGTTTCAATCACCCCTTGGTATTCAAGTTGATCTAAGATCTCCCTGACCTGTTTTTTTTAGCTTCTTGCTTATTTGTTTACTGCCTTTGTGCAGTTGGTTGATTTTTTAATTGGATTTTGTGGTGAGGTGAGTCCTCATCCCATCCTACATGATGTTTATATAATTCTGGGGCTTGGGCAACTGCCAATTTCCTGGTATAAGTATATTTTAAATGTACTGGAACATGGTTGGAGAAGGCTGGCATAATGATGTCTTCCCCATGTGGGCACTCCCTGACAAATTCTGGTGGCCTGTCCTGTTCTGCTGGAAGTATATCATAACCCTGAAAGTCGCTCCCAAAAGAGTGTTTTAACTTTTCTTGGTATGTCTCCCTCCATCTGGAGTGTTACTTTATATGACCTATATGGAGAACTAACCCTGGTGTCTGCAGTCTCAACTTGAATGTCTTCATTCAAGTCCACTCTTTCCAGAAGTCCCTTCAGGTTCTGGCGAGCTATTGTTACTTATGCTGCACTGCCCAGCATTGCCTGAGCCCGTTCTTGATTTGTGTTCTCAGGATTTTCGGCATGTCTGATCTTCAGACCTGCTACCTTCTTCTTGGTAAATTGAGGTTTTGGTTTGTTTTTCTGAACGTGTTGATCGTCTTTGGACTTCACGCGTTCTTCTTTTTTATCTGACCGCCCTCTTCTTATTAAAAGGTACGAGAGGAACGTGTATCAGTATCTTGATACCTGTCAGGTTTTCTCAAATTATCCCTATTCCGGAGGTTATACCTCCTTTCAGAGGGTTCCTTTTGAGGAGATCTACCTCGGGATTGAGAACGTTTCTCTTTTGAATGTTGTTTGTTATGTTCCCACTTCTTTTTAGAAGATGTAGGATTGTGTTTACTAGAGTCCTTGTCAGGACCTTCAGACAGTTGTGGTTTAACTGGTTTCCCACCCAAACTGTCTCTGCCTAATTCTTCATAGGATTTTTCAATTATTCTTGCTAGTCTAGTTGCTGTTACATCAAATTCCCTTAATTTCTGGCGTATCGCCACTGATGCTGCTTCTGCTTTAATATTAGATATTATTGTTGAGACCTGGTCAAAAGTTTTCAGTAACTTCATACCTAAATGCAGAGCAGACTCTGCCCCGTATTTGTTTTGAATCTCTTTCAAGACATCAGGTATTACCGCCATAGACGGAACACCATGTGTTTTAATATAGATAGCAGCAAAGACTGTGCCGCAAGTGGTGCAGTCTTCCAGGTGTGGTGTGATCCCCATTGGTAAACAGATTGTTAGAATTCTGTGTTTCTCATAAGGGCTAGTATTAGGAAATACTACTTCGATTTTAGTCATTTTTTGAGCTATCCAGAATGGAATTTGTTCACGTTTTGTGGGCATTTTACCCATGACTGCGTGTTAAGTCTGTGGAGTGATTTTTAGTGTAGTCCCCTGCTGAGAGGTTTGTTTTGGAATAGCTAATGGTGGTTGGACTGGTTGGACTGTGAAAGACCGCATGACAATATTGAACCAATTGTCTGTAGATTTTGATTAACTCTTTGAGTTGGGTAAGTAACTCATCATTTAACATTTCTTTAAAATCTGGATGAGGTGTGTAGCCGGCTAAAATCGGGCATGTTGATCCTGGTCTACCTAGTGGACCAAGCCTGGTAATGTTATTGTAATGTTTTAGGGCACCTTTAAACCAGAGATTATGCTCCTGGTATGTTAGAGGAATTTCAATATCCTCGAAAGTAATATATTCCTCGGGTGGATCATCTTCTTTGTAGAAGTGAAACATCTGTGTTACTGGATGTGATTCTGGGAATACTATCCACGAGTAGCATACCTCTATCTGATAAGATTCATGTGCCTGTATCACAGAAAGTGCTCTATCACCTCTTTGTGTTAGGCCATGTTTTATAAGTTTTAGAGTGATGGCTTTCCTTAAATTTGGAGGGATGATTATAACATCCTCATCGGTTTCATTAAAACCTGTAAAATCAAAAGCTGTTACGACTGGGTCAGCCGCAGCTCCACCGGTCACAGTGTTCGTCTCGTTATTAGACATTGTTGAATGAAAATGCAGAGCAAATTTCAAGGGAACAAAGATAAGGTGCACAATATTTTTGGAACACTGTACCCTTCAACGTTGAACAAACTATACAGCTAATATATAGGATTTTCGTCCTCCTCAGCTATGGCGGATATTATCCCTACCCACTCCAGACATCTTATGGAGTATTATGAGTAGGGGTCTCTGAGAAAAGCAGAGTTACTTCAATATATAGCGTTAAATTAGTGCCTTACCAAACCGTTGGGTGCCATGTCGTGTAGTTCCTATACCCCTTATAGGCTCAGCGCATTGGAATAATATACACTATAGTTTTGACATAGGACTGAGGTCAGTATTCCTCTATCGAGTATATTAAACTTAATTACTTGTATGTGCCAGCTAGCTCAGAGGTCCCTAGAAACTTCTTGTGAGAAGTTGGCCTGATGTGCAGTGCTCACTATTCTAGTGATCACTATATATCAGTCCAAACAACCCTTATTGATGATTGGTTGTAAGTCAACCTTATAGACCAGCTATCCTAGTAGCATGGATACGAGCAGTCTAAGGCTAAGACTCTAGAGGGCGTGTTAAGCCAGCTGTTTTACCATCACATTACCCCTTGAACACCCAGTGAAAGGACACCACACAAGTGTTATGAAAATAAACAGTGTATTTATTAGAATCACAACAACCCTGTAGTCTTTATGAGGACAGGGTGCTAGGCACACAACAAAACTCTTACGAAAATACTTAAGTTAGCACGTTATACACAAATGCCCGAGGGGCACGAAAAACCATATACTTTAAAAGTGGAATGCGAATTACTAGCAGGTAAGTAACAGTTCTAATAGGCTTTGGAATCGCTAGGACTGGACTAGGGAATCGTTAGATTACTACTAGGAGGCCCAGGGGACTCGGGTGCAGAGTGTGCACTCTCACGCGGGATGCGGGACAAAGTCTATGGAGGCTAGTAAAGGCAAAGTTAGTGTTCACGGGCGAACCCGACCTGGTGGGAAGAAAACGACAGTGGATCCTGACCCTAGGATAGTGAGGCTATGCTGGGACACCGAAGTGCCGAAGTTACCTAGCCCAGGGGCTGCAGCTGCATAGGTCTGAAAAGACGTCGGGGATCTCGTTGCCGGACCAGGAGCCTGGAAGGAAGAAGTTGCTGGCAGGCGACCAGTGAAGAAAAGTTCGATGGATCCAAGCCTGGATCAAGGAAGAAGAAAACCTGAAAGCAGAGGGGACCAAGTTCTTGAATCACTAGCCAGTGATTAAGTGGGCACCAGGATGGCACCGGGCGAAGTCACCGCAGTCAGGTGAGTGGGCGCTGCTGGGCTCTGCAGTCTCTCGGACCAGGAGGCGTTGTCGGCGACCAGGATGGAGGTGCGAGCTGTCCCACGATGGATGAAGTCGTTGGCGTCGAAGTTACCCAGGATTGGGCAACAAGCCTTGGCTAATTCAAGCCCACGCGGTGGACTCAAAATGGCGTCTTGAGTGGACCAGGAGGGTCCGGGGTGCTCCTCTTCTGGAAGGGAGCAAGGGCCAGTCTGGAGCAACCAGACCAGCAGCAGAAATGTCGTCGGGCGTCGTCAGGAAGGCCACAAGCCAGCGGGCTAGTAGCCAAACAACGCGGTGAGCAGTAGAAAGCAGAAGGGCCCCACGCAGATCGTGGAGATGCTGGGGGGCTGCTCTTCGGTGCTGGAGCTGCTCAGGGTGGGGGCTTCTCGGACCCCAAAGCACTCACCAGGAATTCACTCGGCGGGCTTGCTGGAAAGAAGTCGTGCAGTCTTGCAGATGGCCGGTCCCTTAAGGTCTCGTCGCACCCACGGTTCTCAGCTGGGCTGTAGAGGTGGGTAGAGGTCAGAGGTGCCAGGGAAGCCGGTTCTCGTCGAGCTGGGCAGTCGGATTCCGGAGGAAGGACTTGCAGCAGACCGCAGTGTTCTTAGATGGTGCCTGCGGATGCAGGGTGACTACTCCTTAGTCACAAGGGAGAAATCTTAGGAAGAAGTCTTGAGTTCCTTTCGCAGAAAGTAGTTTCAGGATTCAAAGATGATCTGATTTGGAAGGGGGCCAGTCTCTACCTTTATCCTGTAAAAGGGGCTGGCACGCGACTAAGTCCTGCCCTATGGGTGGGACTAGGAGGGGGGTGGTTACACCCACTTCCTTGGCGGGCTTTTCCCCAGCACAGGGTCTGGAGTGACCCTGGAACTGGTTCCAGCCAGCCTATGCACAGTGAGCACCGGGGTGCCACGTGCAGTCACCTTCCTCTAAAGCCCTGCCTACCTACAATACACAAAACCCTGTCTGGGACGGTGCTGGCACCGCCCCTGGCAGGAAACCCTTTGTCCTTATCTCCTGCTCTGGGAGGACTCCCAGCAGCAGGAGGGCAGACTTGTGTCTCGGTGGCAGCATCCATTTTGTGGATGCTAAGGCTCTGTCTGACTTTTAACCGGGTTATAGGTTACATGCATGTCGTGTCCCTCTAGAAGGGTGGAATGCTAACCCCGTCGCCAGAATTGGCGAGGGGTTAGTATTCCAATTCGTATGACACCTTACTCGACATGTTTTGATAAAGCGATACCAGAGTTGGCACCTAACCGCGAGGATTATAATGCACTTAAGAGTATATGGTATGCGATATCATGGAAACGGCTAAGGGATGGATCCCGAAAGCCGCAGACAGGCTCAGCTCATGCCAGAGCACCATCTCACACGATTCCAAGCACTCTGCCTTCAGGATTGTTAAGGCCTGCCATAGGAGTGACTGATAGGAGATCTGTGTGTCCATTTTAGGGTTAGATATAGGTATACTATATCTAAAGCAAAGGGTGAGTACACCACCTTGCCCCAGCTGTCGTGCAGCCAGTTGTGTCAGTTTTAGTTAGTCAATCCAGGGGTGGCACAATACATGCTTCAGCCCCTGGGAGACTTCGGGGTGCACCTCAGCCCTGGGTACAGGGACTTGGAGAGGCCCCAGGGCCAATTCAGTACCTGAGTACAATTTGGATAGAGAGAACAGCTAGGCTGTGGGTCTGATTAGCAGGCCCACAGCCAGGGAAAGTCGTAAACCAGTGCAGCAAAAAGCAAAAATCTGGGTGATCATAGGATTGCAGACCCTACTCTCCTACATGACCCCCCCCAAAACTTTGGGACAATAAGCTAACCTTGACCAGGTGAGTCTTCTTGCTCTAAGTGGAAATACCTGGAGAGCCCATCAGCATTGCTGTGATCAGTCCCAGGTCTATGCTCCACTGTAAAATCCATCCCCTGTAGGGAAATGGACCACCTAAGCAGTTTGGGGTTTTCACCCTTCATCTGATTTAGCCACAAGAGGGGCTTATGGTCTGTCTGAATGGTGAAGTGAGTGCCAAACAAGTAGGCCCTCAGCTTCTTCAGGGCCCAGACCACAGCAAAGGCCTCCCTCTCAATAGCTGACCAATTTTTCTCTCTGGGTGTCAACCTCCTACTAATGAAAGCAATAGGCTGATCATTACCATCAAAATTCAGTTGAGACAGAACAGCTCCCACACCCAACTCAGAAGCATCTGTTTGGACAATGAATGGCTTGGAGTAATCTGGACTCTTGAGGATAGGTGCTGTGCACATGGCCTGCTTTAGGTCATTGAATGCTTTCTGACAGCTTGCTGTCCACTGAACTTTCTTTGGCATCTTCTTGCTTGTCAGGTCATTAAGGGGGGTCACTATGGACCCATAATTTCTGACAAACTTCCTATAGTACCCAGTCAGGCCCAAGAAAGCTCGAACCTGAGTCTGGGTGATTGGAGGAGTCCAGTCCTTGATGGCCTGTATCTTACTCTCCAGTGGCTGAACCTGGCCTCCACCTACAAGGTGGCCCAGGTATACAACCTGTGACTGCCCTATCTGGCACTTTGTGGCCTTGATAGTGAGGCCTGCCTTTTGCAGGGCCTCTAACACTTTCCTCAGGTGGACCAGGTGATCCTCCCAGGTGGAGCTAAAGACAGCAATATCGTCAAGATAAGCTGCACAGAAGTCATCCAGCCCAGTGAGGACTTGATTCACCAACCTTTGGAAGGTGGCAGATGCATTTTTCAGTCCAAAGGGCATTACCACAAATTGATAATGCCCTCCAGGGGTAGAAAATGCTGTCTTAGGTTTGGCTTCCTCAGCTAACCTGATTTGCCAATACCCAGCTGTCAAATCAAATGTGCTTAAGAAGTTGGCAGAAGCCAATCTATCTATAAGCTCATCTGCTCTTGGTATTGGGTGGGCATCAGTCTTAGTGACTGCATTGAGGCCTCTGTAGTCTACGCAAAACCTCATCTCTCTCTTACCACCCTGGGTGTGAGGCTTTGGCACTAGAACTACTGGGCTAGCCCAAGGGCTATCTGAGGGCTCAATGACTCCCAGTTCCAACATTTTCTGCACTTCAGTTTTGATGCAGTCTCTAACATGATCAGGCTGTCTGTAGATTTTACTCTTGACAGGCAGACTGTCTCCAGTGTCAACATCATGGGTACACCAATCAGTTTGGCTGGGTGTCAGAGAGAACATATGTCGAAAGGACTGCAGAACTTGCCTGCAATCCTGTTGCTGATGTTCAGTGAGGCTGCCACAAAAGACAACACCATCAACTGACCCATCATCAGGATTCTGAGTGAGCAGGTCTGGGAGAGGGTCACTCTCTTCCTCCTGTCCCTCATCTGTGGCCATGAGCAAGCTCATGTCCTTCCTGTCAACATATGCCTTGAGCCTGTTAACATGGAGCACTCTGAGAGGGCTCCTGGGAGTTCCAAGGTCCACCAAGTAGGTAACCTCTCCCTTTTGCTCAATGATGGTGTGGGGCCCAGACCATTTGTCTTTCAGAGCTGCTGGGGCCACTGGCTCCAGCACCCACACCTTCTGTCCTGGCTGGTACACAGTCAGTACAGCCTTTTGGTCATGCCAAGCTTTTTGAAGTTCCTGGCTGGCCTCAAGGTTTTTAGATGCCTTCTCCATATACTCAGCCATCCTGGAGCGGAGACCAAGTACATAGTCCACTATGTTGGTTGCAGGCTTTTTGAGAGGTCTCTCCCATCCTTCCTTCACCAAACACAGGGGTCCTCTTACAGGATGCCCATACAGAAGCTCAAAAGGGCTGTAGCCAACCCCCTTCTGTGGGACCTCTCTGTAAGCAAACAAGAGGCAGGGGATCAGGACATCCCATCTTCTCCTAAGAGGTTCAGGTAGTCCATGAATCATCCCTTTCAGGGTCCTGTTGAATCTCTCAACAAGCCCATTGCATTGTGGATGATAGGGTGTGGTGAACTTGTAGTTCACACCACACTCTTTCCACATGGCAGTCAGATATCCTGACATGAAGTTTGTACCTCTGTCAGAAACGACCTCCTTAGGGAAACCCACTCTGGAGAACACTCCAACTAGGGCTCTTGCCACTACAGGGGCTGTAGTGGTCCTAAGGGGAATAGCCTCAGGATACCTGGTGGCATGGTCCACCACCACCAGTATAAACTTGTGTCCTGATGCTGTCTGGGGTTCCATTGGACCAACAATGTCAATCCCCACTCTTTCAAAGGGAACCCCCACCACAGGTAGTGGTATGAGGGGGGCCTTTGTTGTGCCACCTGACTTACCACTGGCTTGGCAAGTGACACATGAGCGACAAAACTCCTTGGTATTCTCATTCATATGGGGCCAGTGAAAGTGTGAGACAAGCCTGTCCCAAGTCTTTGTCTGACCTAAATGACCTGCAAGGGGAATCTCATGGGCCAAGGTGAGAAGGAAACCTCTCAGAGACAAGGGGATGACCAGCCTCCTGGTTGCACCAGGCTTGGGGTCTCTTGACTCAGAGTACAGGAGTCCATCTTCCCAGTATACCCTATGGGCACCTGTGGCATTCCCTGCAGCCTCAGCAGCAGCCTGCTGTCTGAGGGGTTCAAGGGAAGGGCAGCTCAACTGTTCCTTCCCCAGGTCTGCTCTGGAGGGTCCCCCTGAGCCCAGAAACTCAACTTGATCAAGTTCAAGCTCTTTAGGCTCAGTTTCCCTCAGCTCCTCTAGATCAGCCTCCTCAGAGACTTGATCCACAACCTGGGGTAAGGGGGAAGGCAAAGCCTTACCCTTACTGCTCTTCTTCTTGGGAGGTGTCTGGTCCATAGTTTCAGGATCCAGCACCTGTTCAGTGGGGCATTTTCTGGCCTGTGACCTAGTCACAGCAAGCACATGTGCTGGCAAGCCTAACATCTCCATGTGAGTCCTCTGCTCCACTTCTGACCATTGTGATGACTCCAAATCATTGCCCAACAAACAATCAACTGGGAGGTCTGAACTGACTACAACTTTCTTTTGTCCCTTCACTCCACCCCAGGAGAAAGCCACAATTGCCACACTATGACTAGTAGTGACATTGCTGGCATTGGTCACCAGGAAATCAGTACCTGGCATGATCTGTCCAGGGTCCACAAAGTTAGGTGTCACCATGGTGACACTGGCACAAGTGTCCCTATAGGCCTGAGCCATTTTGCCATTAATCAAAGGTGTCTGCCTGTATTTGCCCAAAGTATTGGGACTTATTTCAGGGGACATATCCATATCCCCTGTACAGACAAGGACAGCCTGAGTGAGTGTGCCAACTAAGTTGTCAGACCCCTCAGTACCCAAGGTTAACCCAACTAATGCCTTGGGAGTGACACTACCACTACTGACTGTACTAGGGGGTGCAGTTGCTTTAGGAGCTGTAGTGGCAGGAGTTTGTCCTCCTCCTCTTTTGGTGCACTCACTAAACCAGTGAGATTTACTTTTGCAGTACTGGCACCACCTTTTTGACTGGCCTTCTTGAGTCTTCTTCTTCTGGGAAGCCTGACTCCCACCCTCTTTGGTTTGTTGGGGACCTGGTGAAGACTTCTGGTCATTTTGCTCATTTTTAACATTACCCTTCTGGTCTGCTTTCTTCTGACCACCCTGGTTCTGGTTCTGGTTCTGCTTGATCCTTGTCCTGACCCATTTGTCTGCCTTCTTTCCCAATTCTTGGGGAGAGGTCAGATCTGAATCAACAAGGTGCTGGTGCAGCAACTGGTTCTGACAATTGTTCAAAATTTGTTCTCTCATCATTAGATTATACAATCCTGTGTAATCTGTAACCTTGCTACCCAGCAACCAGCCCTCCAAAGCCTTAGTGGCACAATCCACAAAATCAGACCAGTCCTGAGACTGAGTTTTCTGGGTGTCTCTGAACAGCAACCTGTACTGCTCAGTGGTTAAACCAAACCCATCAACCAGTGTATTCTTCAGGACCTGGTAATTGTTAGCATCCTCCACTCTTGTAGTGAGGAGCTTATCTCTACCTTTACCATCAAAGGAGAGCCACAGTATAGCTGCCCACTGACTCTGGGGAATGCCCTGCACAGTGCAGGCCCTCTCCAGAGCAGCCATCCATTTCTGGATATCATCCCCTTGTTTGAAGGGGGGCACTATTTTAGTCAGGTGTTTAGTATCTAAACCCTTCTCTCTATCTCTTGGGAGATTGCTGCCACCAGTGGGAGCTAGCCCACTCATCTGCTGCTCTCTTGCCAGGGCAAGCTTCTCTTTGGCCAGGGCAATTTCTTCCCTTTCAATCCTCAGTTCAGCTTGTCTCATCCTAGCCTCATGCTCCTTTCTCTGAGGGGAAGTGAATCTCCTCTGTGGAGGGTTCCTTCTCCCCTGAGAAGAGGCATTAGAGTGCAGAGATCTATTGGAGTCCCTAGAAAGAGATCTATCTCTCCTAACTCCAAGGTTAGGCCCACTTCGGGTCAGTACTGGGGGGCCCCCAGATCCTAGCCCAAGTAAGTCTAAGTTGGTCCTAGTTAGCCTTCTGACTACCTCAAGACCCTTGTCTACCTCATCCCCAGAGAGTACCTCCTGATCCTCCTCCTCAACTGCTGAATCAGTGTTGTGGAGATCTGGATCCCCAGAGGTTCCCTCTAAGGCTGGCATGTTCTCATGTAACTGAGAAAGCTTTCTGGCATCATATGTCTCTAAGAGACCTATCAGAAAGGAAGTGGTGGGGTTAGACCCCTGCTTCAGTTTTCTGGAGACACAGATCTGTCTCATCTCATGGAAACTGAGAGCTGCATATCTTGAAGTGACCTGTGGAGGGTCAACACTGACCAGGGGAGTCTCAGTAGAGTCCTCCTGAGTCGACATGCTTTTCTAGTGAGGTGTAAGTGGTGCACTTACCTACACTATATGTTTGCCTACTGATCCCTTGCTAGAGTTGTAGTTTAGGGTGTGCTAGGCCCTAGGAGCTACAACAGCTGGTTCAGTAGAACTCAGAGTATTCTAAGCTAAGTTATATGTACCTTTAGTACTTATGTGATCTTTCACAAGATATTCTTAGGGCATGTGTGGTAAAACAACAGCAAGCTCAAATCCCAACCGCTGCTCACCAATGTGAGAAGTTGGCCTGATGTGCAGTGCTCACTATTCTAGTGATCACTATATATCAGTCCAAACAACCCTTATTGATGATTGGTTGTAAGTCAACCTTATAGACCAGCTATCCTAGTAGCATGGATACGAGCAGTCTAAGGCTAAGACTCTAGAGGGCGTGTTAAGCCAGCTGTTTTACCATCACATTACCCCTTGAACACCCAGTGAAAGGACACCACACAAGTGTTATGAAAATAAACAGTGTATTTATTAGAATCACAACAACCCTGTACTCTTTATGAGGACAGGGTGCTAGGCACACAACAAAACTCTTACGAAAATACTTAAGTTAGCACGTTATACACAAATGCCCGAGGGGCACGAAAAACCATATACTTTAAAAGTGGAATGCGAATTACTAGCAGGTAAGTAACAGTTCTAATAGGCTTTGGAATCGCTAGGACTGGACTAGGGAATCGTTAGATTACTACTAGGAGGCCCAGGGGACTCGGGTGCAGAGTGTGCACTCTCACGCGGGATGCGGGACAAAGTCTATGGAGGCTAGTAAAGGCAAAGTTAGTGTTCACGGGCGAACCCGACCTGGTGGGAAGAAAACGACAGTGGATCCTGACCCTAGGATAGTGAGGCTATGCTGGGACACCGAAGTGCCGAAGTTACCTAGCCCAGGGGCTGCAGCTGCATAGGTCTGAAAAGACGTCGGGGATCTCGTTGCCGGACCAGGAGCCTGGAAGGAAGAAGTTGCTGGCAGGCGACCAGTGAAGAAAAGTTCGATGGATCCAAGCCTGGATCAAGGAAGAAGAAAACCTGAAAGCAGAGGGGACCAAGTTCTTGAATCACTAGCCAGTGATTAAGTGGGCACCAGGATGGCACCGGGCGAAGTCACCGCAGTCAGGTGAGTGGGCGCTGCTGGGCTCTGCAGTCTCTCGGACCAGGAGGCGTTGTCGGCGACCAGGATGGAGGTGCGAGCTGTCCCACGATGGATGAAGTCGTTGGCGTCGAAGTTACCCAGGATTGGGCAACAAGCCTTGGCTAATTCAAGCCCACGCGGTGGACTCAAAATGGCGTCTTGAGTGGACCAGGAGGGTCCGGGGTGCTCCTCTTCTGGAAGGGAGCAAGGGCCAGTCTGGAGCAACCAGACCAGCAGCAGAAATGTCGTCGGGCGTCGTCAGGAAGGCCACAAGCCAGCGGGCTAGTAGCCAAACAACGCGGTGAGCAGTAGAAAGCAGAAGGGCCCCACGCAGATCGTGGAGATGCTGGGGGGCTGCTCTTCGGTGCTGGAGCTGCTCAGGGTGGGGGCTTCTCGGACCCCAAAGCACTCACCAGGAATTCACTCGGCGGGCTTGCTGGAAAGAAGTCGTGCAGTCTTGCAGATGGCCGGTCCCTTAAGGTCTCGTCGCACCCACGGTTCTCAGCTGGGCTGTAGAGGTGGGTAGAGGTCAGAGGTGCCAGGGAAGCCGGTTCTCGTCGAGCTGGGCAGTCGGATTCCGGAGGAAGGACTTGCAGCAGACCGCAGTGTTCTTAGATGGTGCCTGCGGATGCAGGGTGACTACTCCTTAGTCACAAGGGAGAAATCTTAGGAAGAAGTCTTGAGTTCCTTTCGCAGAAAGTAGTTTCAGGATTCAAAGATGATCTGATTTGGAAGGGGGCCAGTCTCTACCTTTATCCTGTAAAAGGGGCTGGCACGCGACTAAGTCCTGCCCTATGGGTGGGACTAGGAGGGGGGTGGTTACACCCACTTCCTTGGCGGGCTTTTCCCCAGCACAGGGTCTGGAGTGACCCTGGAACTGGTTCCAGCCAGCCTATGCACAGTGAGCACCGGGGTGCCACGTGCAGTCACCTTCCTCTAAAGCCCTGCCTACCTACAATACACAAAACCCTGTCTGGGACGGTGCTGGCACCGCCCCTGGCAGGAAACCCTTTGTCCTTATCTCCTGCTCTGGGAGGACTCCCAGCAGCAGGAGGGCAGACTTGTGTCTCGGTGGCAGCATCCATTTTGTGGATGCTAAGGCTCTGTCTGACTTTTAACCGGGTTATAGGTTACATGCATGTCGTGTCCCTCTAGAAGGGTGGAATGCTAACCCCGTCGCCAGAATTGGCGAGGGGTTAGTATTCCAATTCGTATGACACCTTACTCGACATGTTTTGATAAAGCGATACCAGAGTTGGCACCTAACCGCGAGGATTATAATGCACTTAAGAGTATATGGTATGCGATATCATGGAAACGGCTAAGGGATGGATCCCGAAAGCCGCAGACAGGCTCAGCTCATGCCAGAGCACCATCTCACACGATTCCAAGCACTCTGCCTTCAGGATTGTTAAGGCCTGCCATAGGAGTGACTGATAGGAGATCTGTGTGTCCATTTTAGGGTTAGATATAGGTATACTATATCTAAAGCAAAGGGTGAGTACACCACCTTGCCCCAGCTGTCGTGCAGCCAGTTGTGTCAGTTTTAGTTAGTCAATCCAGGGGTGGCACAATACATGCTTCAGCCCCTGGGAGACTTCGGGGTGCACCTCAGCCCTGGGTACAGGGACTTGGAGAGGCCCCAGGGCCAATTCAGTACCTGAGTACAATTTGGATAGAGAGAACAGCTAGGCTGTGGGTCTGATTAGCAGGCCCACAGCCAGGGAAAGTCGTAAACCAGTGCAGCAAAAAGCAAAAATCTGGGTGATCATAGGATTGCAGACCCTACTCTCCTACATGACCCCCCCCAAAACTTTGGGACAATAAGCTAACCTTGACCAGGTGAGTCTTCTTGCTCTAAGTGGAAATACCTGGAGAGCCCATCAGCATTGCTGTGATCAGTCCCAGGTCTATGCTCCACTGTAAAATCCATCCCCTGTAGGGAAATGGACCACCTAAGCAGTTTGGGGTTTTCACCCTTCATCTGATTTAGCCACAAGAGGGGCTTATGGTCTGTCTGAATGGTGAAGTGAGTGCCAAACAAGTAGGCCCTCAGCTTCTTCAGGGCCCAGACCACAGCAAAGGCCTCCCTCTCAATAGCTGACCAATTTTTCTCTCTGGGTGTCAACCTCCTACTAATGAAAGCAATAGGCTGATCATTACCATCAAAATTCAGTTGAGACAGAACAGCTCCCACACCCAACTCAGAAGCATCTGTTTGGACAATGAATGGCTTGGAGTAATCTGGACTCTTGAGGATAGGTGCTGTGCACATGGCCTGCTTTAGGTCATTGAATGCTTTCTGACAGCTTGCTGTCCACTGAACTTTCTTTGGCATCTTCTTGCTTGTCAGGTCATTAAGGGGGGTCACTATGGACCCATAATTTCTGACAAACTTCCTATAGTACCCAGTCAGGCCCAAGAAAGCTCGAACCTGAGTCTGGGTGATTGGAGGAGTCCAGTCCTTGATGGCCTGTATCTTACTCTCCAGTGGCTGAACCTGGCCTCCACCTACAAGGTGGCCCAGGTATACAACCTGTGACTGCCCTATCTGGCACTTTGTGGCCTTGATAGTGAGGCCTGCCTTTTGCAGGGCCTCTAACACTTTCCTCAGGTGGACCAGGTGATCCTCCCAGGTGGAGCTAAAGACAGCAATATCGTCAAGATAAGCTGCACAGAAGTCATCCAGCCCAGTGAGGACTTGATTCACCAACCTTTGGAAGGTGGCAGATGCATTTTTCAGTCCAAAGGGCATTACCACAAATTGATAATGCCCTCCAGGGGTAGAAAATGCTGTCTTAGGTTTGGCTTCCTCAGCTAACCTGATTTGCCAATACCCAGCTGTCAAATCAAATGTGCTTAAGAAGTTGGCAGAAGCCAATCTATCTATAAGCTCATCTGCTCTTGGTATTGGGTGGGCATCAGTCTTAGTGACTGCATTGAGGCCTCTGTAGTCTACGCAAAACCTCATCTCTCTCTTACCACCCTGGGTGTGAGGCTTTGGCACTAGAACTACTGGGCTAGCCCAAGGGCTATCTGAGGGCTCAATGACTCCCAGTTCCAACATTTTCTGCACTTCAGTTTTGATGCAGTCTCTAACATGATCAGGCTGTCTGTAGATTTTACTCTTGACAGGCAGACTGTCTCCAGTGTCAACATCATGGGTACACCAATCAGTTTGGCTGGGTGTCAGAGAGAACATATGTCGAAAGGACTGCAGAACTTGCCTGCAATCCTGTTGCTGATGTTCAGTGAGGCTGCCACAAAAGACAACACCATCAACTGACCCATCATCAGGATTCTGAGTGAGCAGGTCTGGGAGAGGGTCACTCTCTTCCTCCTGTCCCTCATCTGTGGCCATGAGCAAGCTCATGTCCTTCCTGTCAACATATGCCTTGAGCCTGTTAACATGGAGCACTCTGAGAGGGCTCCTGGGAGTTCCAAGGTCCACCAAGTAGGTAACCTCTCCCTTTTGCTCAATGATGGTGTGGGGCCCAGACCATTTGTCTTTCAGAGCTGCTGGGGCCACTGGCTCCAGCACCCACACCTTCTGTCCTGGCTGGTACACAGTCAGTACAGCCTTTTGGTCATGCCAAGCTTTTTGAAGTTCCTGGCTGGCCTCAAGGTTTTTAGATGCCTTCTCCATATACTCAGCCATCCTGGAGCGGAGACCAAGTACATAGTCCACTATGTTGGTTGCAGGCTTTTTGAGAGGTCTCTCCCATCCTTCCTTCACCAAACACAGGGGTCCTCTTACAGGATGCCCATACAGAAGCTCAAAAGGGCTGTAGCCAACCCCCTTCTGTGGGACCTCTCTGTAAGCAAACAAGAGGCAGGGGATCAGGACATCCCATCTTCTCCTAAGAGGTTCAGGTAGTCCATGAATCATCCCTTTCAGGGTCCTGTTGAATCTCTCAACAAGCCCATTGCATTGTGGATGATAGGGTGTGGTGAACTTGTAGTTCACACCACACTCTTTCCACATGGCAGTCAGATATCCTGACATGAAGTTTGTACCTCTGTCAGAAACGACCTCCTTAGGGAAACCCACTCTGGAGAACACTCCAACTAGGGCTCTTGCCACTACAGGGGCTGTAGTGGTCCTAAGGGGAATAGCCTCAGGATACCTGGTGGCATGGTCCACCACCACCAGTATAAACTTGTGTCCTGATGCTGTCTGGGGTTCCATTGGACCAACAATGTCAATCCCCACTCTTTCAAAGGGAACCCCCACCACAGGTAGTGGTATGAGGGGGGCCTTTGTTGTGCCACCTGACTTACCACTGGCTTGGCAAGTGACACATGAGCGACAAAACTCCTTGGTATTCTCATTCATATGGGGCCAGTGAAAGTGTGAGACAAGCCTGTCCCAAGTCTTTGTCTGACCTAAATGACCTGCAAGGGGAATCTCATGGGCCAAGGTGAGAAGGAAACCTCTCAGAGACAAGGGGATGACCAGCCTCCTGGTTGCACCAGGCTTGGGGTCTCTTGACTCAGAGTACAGGAGTCCATCTTCCCAGTATACCCTATGGGCACCTGTGGCATTCCCTGCAGCCTCAGCAGCAGCCTGCTGTCTGAGGGGTTCAAGGGAAGGGCAGCTCAACTGTTCCTTCCCCAGGTCTGCTCTGGAGGGTCCCCCTGAGCCCAGAAACTCAACTTGATTAAGTTCAAGCTCTTTAGGCTCAGTTTCCCTCAGCTCCTCTAGATCAGCCTCCTCAGAGACTTGATCCACAACCTGGGGTAAGGGGGAAGGCAAAGCCTTACCCTTACTGCTCTTCTTCATGGGAGGTGTCTGGTCCATAGTTTCAGGATCCAGCACCTGTTCAGTGGGGCATTTTCTGGCCTGTGACCTAGTCACAGCAAGCACATGTGCTGGCAAGCCTAACATCTCCATGTGAGTCCTCTGCTCCACTTCTGACCATTGTGATGACTCCAAATCATTGCCCAACAAACAATCAACTGGGAGGTCTGAACTGACTACAACTTTCTTTTGTCCCTTCACTCCACCCCAGGAGAAAGCCACAATTGCCACACTATGACTAGTAGTGACATTGCTGGCATTGGTCACCAGGAAATCAGTACCTGGCATGATCTGTCCAGGGTCCACAAAGTTAGGTGTCACCATGGTGACACTGGCACAAGTGTCCCTATAGGCCTGAGCCATTTTGCCATTAATCAAAGGTGTCTGCCTGTAT
This sequence comes from Lissotriton helveticus, assembly GCF_964261635.1. Classification (NCBI taxonomy): domain Eukaryota; kingdom Metazoa; phylum Chordata; class Amphibia; order Caudata; family Salamandridae; genus Lissotriton; species Lissotriton helveticus. The sequence goes on from NC_136063.1 coordinate 2,027,217,327, forward strand.
TTGCCCAAAGTATTGGGACTTATTTCAGGGGACATATCCATATCCCCTGTACAGACAAGGACAGCCTGAGTGAGTGTGCCAACTAAGTTGTCAGACCCCTCAGTACCCAAGGTTAACCCAACTAATGCCTTGGGAGTGACACTACCACTACTGACTGTACTAGGGGGTGCAGTTGCTTTAGGAGCTGTAGTGGCAGGAGTTTGTCCTCCTCCTCTTTTGGTGCACTCACTAAACCAGTGAGATTTACTTTTGCAGTACTGGCACCACCTTTTTGACTGGCCTTCTTGAGTCTTCTTCTTCTGGGAAGCCTGACTCCCACCCTCTTTGGTTTGTTGGGGACCTGGTGAAGACTTCTGGTCATTTTGCTCATTTTTAACATTACCCTTCTGGTCTGCTTTCTTCTGACCACCCTGGTTCTGGTTCTGGTTCTGCTTGATCCTTGTCCTGACCCATTTGTCTGCCTTCTTTCCCAATTCTTGGGGAGAGGTCAGATCTGAATCAACAAGGTGCTGGTGCAGCAACTGGTTCTGACAATTGTTCAAAATTTGTTCTCTCATCATTAGATTATACAATCCTGTGTAATCTGTAACCTTGCTACCCAGCAACCAGCCCTCCAAAGCCTTAGTGGCACAATCCACAAAATCAGACCAGTCCTGAGACTGAGTTTTCTGGGTGTCTCTGAACAGCAACCTGTACTGCTCAGTGGTTAAACCAAACCCATCAACCAGTGTATTCTTCAGGACCTGGTAATTGTTAGCATCCTCCACTCTTGTAGTGAGGAGCTTATCTCTACCTTTACCATAAAAGGAGAGCCACAGTATAGCTGCCCACTGACTCTGGGGAATGCCCTGCACAGTGCAGGCCCTCTCCAGAGCAGCCATCCATTTCTGGATATCATCCCCTTGTTTGAAGGGGGGCACTATTTTAGTCAGGTGTTTAGTATCTAAACCCTTCTCTCTATCTCTTGGGAGATTGCTGCCACCAGTGGGAGCTAGCCCACTCATCTGCTGCTCTCTTGCCAGGGCAAGCTTCTCTTTGGCCAGGGCAATTTCTTCCCTTTCAATCCTCAGTTCAGCTTGTCTCATCCTAGCCTCATGCTCCTTTCTCTGAGGGGAAGTGAATCTCCTCTGTGGAGGGTTCCTTCTCCCCTGAGAAGAGGCATTAGAGTGCAGAGATCTATTGGAGTCCCTAGAAAGAGATCTATCTCTCCTAACTCCAAGGTTAGGCCCACTTCGGGTCAGTACTGGGGGGCCCCCAGATCCTAGCCCAAGTAAGTCTAAGTTGGTCCTAGTTAGCCTTCTGACTACCTCAAGACCCTTGTCTACCTCATCCCCAGAGAGTACCTCCTGATCCTCCTCCTCAACTGCTGAATCAGTGTTGTGGAGATCTGGATCCCCAGAGGTTCCCTCTAAGGCTGGCATGTTCTCATGTAACTGAGAAAGCTTTCTGGCATCATATGTCTCTAAGAGACCTATCAGAAAGGAAGTGGTGGGGTTAGACCCCTGCTTCAGTTTTCTGGAGACACAGATCTGTCTCATCTCATGGAAACTGAGAGCTGCATATCTTGAAGTGACCTGTGGAGGGTCAACACTGACCAGGGGAGTCTCAGTAGAGTCCTCCTGAGTCGACATGCTTTTCTAGTGAGGTGTAAGTGGTGCACTTACCTACACTATATGTTTGCCTACTGATCCCTTGCTAGAGTTGTAGTTTAGGGTGTGCTAGGCCCTAGGAGCTACAACAGCTGGTTCAGTAGAACTCAGAGTATTCTAAGCTAAGTTATATGTACCTTTAGTACTTATGTGATCTTTCACAAGATATTCTTAGGGCATGTGTGGTAAAACAACAGCAAGCTCAAATCCCAACCGCTGCTCACCAATGTGAGAAGTTGGCCTGATGTGCAGTGCTCACTATTCTAGTGATCACTATATATCAGTCCAAACAACCCTTATTGATGATTGGTTGTAAGTCAACCTTATAGACCAGCTATCCTAGTAGCATGGATACGAGCAGTCTAAGGCTAAGACTCTAGAGGGCGTGTTAAGCCAGCTGTTTTACCATCACATTACCCCTTGAACACCCAGTGAAAGGACACCACACAAGTGTTATGAAAATAAACAGTGTATTTATTAGAATCACAACAACCCTGTACTCTTTATGAGGACAGGGTGCTAGGCACACAACAAAACTCTTACGAAAATACTTAAGTTAGCACGTTATACACAAATGCCCGAGGGGCACGAAAAACCATATACTTTAAAAGTGGAATGCGAATTACTAGCAGGTAAGTAACAGTTCTAATAGGCTTTGGAATCGCTAGGACTGGACTAGGGAATCGTTAGATTACTACTAGGAGGCCCAGGGGACTCGGGTGCAGAGTGTGCACTCTCACGCGGGATGCGGGACAAAGTCTATGGAGGCTAGTAAAGGCAAAGTTAGTGTTCACGGGCGAACCCGACCTGGTGGGAAGAAAACGACAGTGGATCCTGACCCTAGGATAGTGAGGCTATGCTGGGACACCGAAGTGCCGAAGTTACCTAGCCCAGGGGCTGCAGCTGCATAGGTCTGAAAAGACGTCGGGGATCTCGTTGCCGGACCAGGAGCCTGGAAGGAAGAAGTTGCTGGCAGGCGACCAGTGAAGAAAAGTTCGATGGATCCAAGCCTGGATCAAGGAAGAAGAAAACCTGAAAGCAGAGGGGACCAAGTTCTTGAATCACTAGCCAGTGATTAAGTGGGCACCAGGATGGCACCGGGCGAAGTCACCGCAGTCAGGTGAGTGGGCGCTGCTGGGCTCTGCAGTCTCTCGGACCAGGAGGCGTTGTCGGCGACCAGGATGGAGGTGCGAGCTGTCCCACGATGGATGAAGTCGTTGGCGTCGAAGTTACCCAGGATTGGGCAACAAGCCTTGGCTAATTCAAGCCCACGCGGTGGACTCAAAATGGCGTCTTGAGTGGACCAGGAGGGTCCGGGGTGCTCCTCTTCTGGAAGGGAGCAAGGGCCAGTCTGGAGCAACCAGACCAGCAGCAGAAATGTCGTCGGGCGTCGTCAGGAAGGCCACAAGCCAGCGGGCTAGTAGCCAAACAACGCGGTGAGCAGTAGAAAGCAGAAGGGCCCCACGCAGATCGTGGAGATGCTGGGGGGCTGCTCTTCGGTGCTGGAGCTGCTCAGGGTGGGGGCTTCTCGGACCCCAAAGCACTCACCAGGAATTCACTCGGCGGGCTTGCTGGAAAGAAGTCGTGCAGTCTTGCAGATGGCCGGTCCCTTAAGGTCTCGTCGCACCCACGGTTCTCAGCTGGGCTGTAGAGGTGGGTAGAGGTCAGAGGTGCCAGGGAAGCCGGTTCTCGTCGAGCTGGGCAGTCGGATTCCGGAGGAAGGACTTGCAGCAGACCGCAGTGTTCTTAGATGGTGCCTGCGGATGCAGGGTGACTACTCCTTAGTCACAAGGGAGAAATCTTAGGAAGAAGTCTTGAGTTCCTTTCGCAGAAAGTAGTTTCAGGATTCAAAGATGATCTGATTTGGAAGGGGGCCAGTCTCTACCTTTATCCTGTAAAAGGGGCTGGCACGCGACTAAGTCCTGCCCTATGGGTGGGACTAGGAGGGGGGTGGTTACACCCACTTCCTTGGCGGGCTTTTCCCCAGCACAGGGTCTGGAGTGACCCTGGAACTGGTTCCAGCCAGCCTATGCACAGTGAGCACCGGGGTGCCACGTGCAGTCACCTTCCTCTAAAGCCCTGCCTACCTACAATACACAAAACCCTGTCTGGGACGGTGCTGGCACCGCCCCTGGCAGGAAACCCTTTGTCCTTATCTCCTGCTCTGGGAGGACTCCCAGCAACAGGAGGGCAGACTTGTGTCTCGGTGGCAGCATCCATTTTGTGGATGCTAAGGCTCTGTCTGACTTTTAACCGGGTTATAGGTTACATGCATGTCGTGTCCCTCTAGAAGGGTGGAATGCTAACCCCGTCGCCAGAATTGGCGAGGGGTTAGTATTCCAATTCGTATGACACCTTACTCGACATGTTTTGATAAAGCGATACCAGAGTTGGCACCTAACCGCGAGGATTATAATGCACTTAAGAGTATATGGTATGCGATATCATGGAAACGGCTAAGGGATGGATCCCGAAAGCCGCAGACAGGCTCAGCTCATGCCAGAGCACCATCTCACACGATTCCAAGCACTCTGCCTTCAGGATTGTTAAGGCCTGCCATAGGAGTGACTGATAGGAGATCTGTGTGTCCATTTTAGGGTTAGATATAGGTATACTATATCTAAAGCAAAGGGTGAGTACACCACCTTGCCCCAGCTGTCGTGCAGCCAGTTGTGTCAGTTTTAGTTAGTCAATCCAGGGGTGGCACAATACATGCTTCAGCCCCTGGGAGACTTCTGGGTGCACCTCAGCCCTGGGTACAGGGACTTGGAGAGGCCCCAGGGCCAATTCAGTACCTGAGTACAATTTGGATAGAGAGAACAGCTAGGCTGTGGGTCTGATTAGCAGGCCCACAGCCAGGGAAAGTCGTAAACCAGTGCAGCAAAAAGCAAAAATCTGGGTGATCATAGGATTGCAGACCCTACTCTCCTACACTTCTCAAATGAACAAGAAGGGATTAGTCTCTGACAACGGCATAAACATAACAACTTTGTTTCCATTAGAATCGGAACAGTTCTCAGAATCGTGGAAACAAGGGATAACAGTTTCACTCAGTCAATCATGCATGCTTAGTTTCTACAGAATTACACAGAAATACGTAGACAGGTGTTTCAATAAAAAGTATTTCTCGTGCAAGACATATGAATTGCTACAATCGTAAGACAGAATGCGAAGTATAATACATACAGTGTTAGCAGTAAGATAAAATAATACTGCAATAGCATAGTTTGTAGCTATGACATATATTCATAAAATACATACATAAATAAAACTGGCTAAAATGTGTATACTCATCTGGTGCTTCTAAATAGTTCTACCCTAGTGTACCTAACCTAAGTGTAGTACGAGGTAAGAAGTAGGTGCTGTTTTTCTATAGTATAGTTTAGCTATAGTTAGTATTTGCCAGAAGATCCTCTAGGTTCTAGTCTGCTCCATACATTTCGAATGAGAGAGGTTGGAATCTCTTTCCGGGTCTCGATCTCCAACACCCCTCGAAGGGAGTCTAACACTGGAGCTGGATTCTCTGCAAGGAGGATGACAGTGTCTGTTCAGTGCGTCAGTCGGGGACTCTAATTCCTTCTGAACTTGCCGTGGCGAGCCGTATCAGCTGTGCAGCCCAGCCGTGGTTTGCCATGGTAAGTGAAGGTATACCTTGAAGGTGTTTAGGAATGCCAGTACTGACGTAAAAGTCGGACAGAGGAACGTCATGAATGAACCCCTAAGGAATAGATGTTCATGCATAATAAATGAGTCCTTGGAGAAATCAATAATCTAAGCAGGGGAAGTCCTAAAGGCTTAAGAGTCTGGTTTTCCAAGAACTTGTGACGTGGGATGGACGGATGGTGGTGACCATGCCTGTATTTGGTTTGCCTGGCTGATGCCTAAATAAGGGCAATGAGAGTTGTGCCTAAGGGCATGATTCAGGAAACATATATACAGGTATCTAAATCGAAACACAACAATCCCTGGTGGCCAGTGGGAGGCTGTAAGCAGTTGCGCTCGCTCTGCCCCTTTTTCCCTGTCGGTCCTGCTGTGTTTGTGCTTCTGCTCTCGTATTGTTATTACTTTTTTTTTGGGGTAAATCAACTTCCTCTGGAGACCCTCAATAGCCCGAAAATAACTTGCAGGGACCACATCAAAGGTGTTATGAAGAGCATATAGAAAGCGTGGCAATGTCATCATCTTAAAAAGCGCCGCACGACCGAGTGGCGAAAGCGGGAGCTTGCGCCAGCGCACCACATCCAGCTTCAACCGGTTCAGCGGCGGGAGCAAATTCTGTTCATAACGGACATTCGGGTCCAATGACACATATACCCCAAGATACTTAAAACCCGCGTGTGCAACCTGGATGGGGCAATCGCGCGTCAACAGAGGGACTTCACCCGAAAGGACATATAAGTAAGATTTAGTCCAGTTAATAACTAAGCCGGAATTTTTACCAAAAGATGTAAGGACATCAAACAAAACTATTAAAGACTTCCGGGGCGACGTCAGGCACAACAGTATATCGTCCGCATAGAGCGAGATGCAGTCCTCAAAGTCTGGGGCCCACCGAATACCCTTCATCGACGGTTCCCATCTAATCCATGCAGCTAGAGGCTCAAGGGCAAGGACAAATAAAAGTGGGGACAATGGACAACCCTGTCTTATACCTCTTCCAAGGACAAAAGGCTCGGAGACCCGACCATTTACCACAACCTGCGCCAAGGGATCTTCATAAAGGAGCTTGACCCAGCTAATAAAGCCAGGACCAAAACCGAACTTGGCCAGTACGGCCCACAAATATGGCCCCTCGACAGTATCAAAGGCCATCGTGGCATCCAAGGAGGCCAAGATGGCCAGCTCACGCAGTGACGAAGCCCTCGCAAGAACGCCACGCAACCGTCGCAGATTCAAAGCCGTATTCCGATGAGGGATGAAACCGGATTGGTCCGGATGAACCAAGAATCTTAGGCTCTGCAGTAAGGAGTGATATCGGCCTATAAGAGGCACAGCAGTCCCTTGGCTTCCCTTCCTTGTAAATCACCACTATGGTCGCAAGACGCTGATCACGAGGAAGGGAGCCCATATCTCGCGATTCCAAAAACATGTCAAGAAGATACGGCGCTACTTCATCGGGGCGCAGCTTATTAAGTTCAATGGGGAGACCATTAGGGCCCATTGCTTTTCCCGACCGAATGGAGCGAGTAGCGAGAGCTACTTCATCCGCGGTTATTACGGAATCCAGCAACTCTTTGTCGGAGTCAGACAAGCTGGGTAGTGCTATTTCCCGCAACAAGGAATGGAAGTCTTCCTCCGGTTTATCAGATACGGGGGAGTACACTTCCTGGAAATGCTCTGCAAAACTCTGGACAATCACATCGGGATCAGTCACATGCATACCGTTCACTCTCTCAATCACAGGAACCACGCGACTAGCTCTCTCTTTTTTGTCTAACCATGATATCAACTTGCCAGCTTTATCCCCGACATCATACAGTCGGCCCTGCTGCTCCCTGCCCATGACTTTCGCGGCATCTGTGACCAACGCCCTGTAATCAAGTTGTTTAAGACGCAAAGTATGCATCTTCTCACGGGTTACTCCCTGTTCCAGAGTACGCTCCAATTCGGCAATCTCTGTCTCTATTTTCACCACCTCCTCATTCCTACTTTTCTTCGCACCGGGTATCAAGGACAACGCGTGACCTCGGATGACTGTCTTAAAGGCCTCCCAGAGCGACACCGCAGAAGCCACCGATCCCTGATTTTCGACAAAATAGTGGTGAAGGGATTTAATCAACGCCGCACGGGTCTTAGGAGTACGGAGATACCACGGATTAATAGGGGCCACCCGCCCCTCTGCACCTACACGCAACTCCATCCGAAGCCACAAGGGGGAGTGGTCGGATATTCCCCGAGCTAGATGTCGAACCTCAGTAATAGAGGGGGCATGCGCCGCTGGCATTAGAATGTAATCGATCCTGGAAAGGCTACCGTGTGCACCCGAGTGGAAAGTGTATTGGTTCTGGGCCGGGTGCTGCAATCTCCAGCAGTCCACCAACCCCAGAGTGTATATTAAGCCATTAAGCCAATTCTGTGACCCAGCGAGGTCTCTGGGTGGGTGTCGATCATCCCTACCAGAAACGACTGAATTAAAATCTCGGCCCACAATCAGAATCCCTTCGGGAAGCCCCAATATCACCCGTTCTAGGTCCGCAAAGGTTGTCGACTGTAGACCCGGGGGAACATAAACTGAGAGTAAGGATATAATTCTACCCTCCAATCGTCCAGTGATAGCCACATAGCGACCCCTATCATCTAAAAGTGTGGCATCGATTGCCAAGGGAAGAGAATTCCTAATTAGAATACCCACCCCCCTAGATCCAGAGGAGAACCCCGCATGAGCGACCAGGCGATACCCTCTCCGGTTCATGGCATGACACATGTTACCAATCAAATGAGTTTCCTGTAACAACACCACATCAGGAGAAAGTCGCTTCAACAGTTGCAACACAACCCCTCGTTTTATCCTGTCCCCCAACCCATTCATATTTCTACTCATTAGTCTCAATCCCCTACCCCCCATCCCAGAAGTGAAAGCGGATCCAACCCCCCTCGGAGCTCACCATCCAGATCGAGTGACAGAACAATACGTTGCCTTGCAATAAACCAAAACACACCCATTTAAACAACCCCCACCCACAGACCAAAACCCCGGTACAAACCCCCCCACCCTGCACCCCTGCGTAAGACTAAATTGCCACCCCAACTTGCAGTGTGCCTGTCGCCCTAACATCAAACTAGTCTACAAAAAGAAACCCAGAGGAGGAAAGAGTCCCATCCAGTTCCCCGCTACTCCCGGGTATGAATATCAAAGCATACAATAAAAGTTATCGAACCATAGTCAGGGTGTTTAATAAAGTTCAAAGACCGGAAGCCACACTCCTATTCCTGCTCCGTCGGGCCACCCTCCGCTCCTCCAGAATGCTCCTCCTGGCCATGCCGGTGGTGCAGATTGTCAAGCCAGTCCCCCCCCACCTCAGGACGATCAAAAGATTATGTTCGTTCCTCGAATTCAACGCGCAGCCTGGCTGGAAAAAGCATTGCGTACTTCAGTTCCATGTCTCTCAGTCGGCGTGTGACACCCAGAAACCCAAGTCTCTGCTTTTGGACAGTCTGTGTAAAGTCCGGGTAGAAACTTACAGTGGTATTTTCATATTTTGTGGGTCCATTCGTCCGCGAAGCCTGCAGGATAGCGTCTCTATCCCTGAAATTAAAGATTCTGGCGATGCGAGGTCGCGGCGGTGCGCCCACCTTTGGTATACCACCCGGTACTCTGTGGGCTCGTTCTACCGCAAAGAACTTGCTCAAGCCCTTAGGAGCAAGGTGCTTGGTGATCAGATCTTCCACAAAAAGATCAGCTGCCGGATCCTCCGATTTTTCCGGGACTACTATGATGCGTACTTTGTTATGCCGGGCCCTGCTTTCAAAGTCCTCCAACCGGCGGGCAAAAGAGTCATTAGAGGTTCTCAGATTGCGGACCTCTGTCTGCAAATCAGACACGTCGTCCGTGAGGCTGGAAGTTTTCAAATCCAATGATTTGACCTTTTCTTTGGTTTTTGATAGATCTGTACGGATCAAATTAACATCGATCGCTACGGTGTCCAGCTTGTGGGGGAGAGTCTCAAATTGTTGGCTGATGGAAGCCTTCATCCCGTTAATGGCACCCATGACGTCTTGCAAGGTCAATTCCGTCGACGAGGCCAGACCCTCCTTAGTACCATCCAGGGATCTACTCGGTCCACTAGGGGATCTTTTAGTTTGAGCATATCGATCCATATTGTTCGCCTGGGTGTAGCCACCTCGCCGAGTGATCTTGGATTTTTGCTATTCACCATCAGGCTTAGTCGTCATCTCGGACAAGGAGACTCTCCAGAGTAATGGGCGACGAAAGAAATGGCCGCACCGGGAACTGCAATCCAACCGGCAGCGGCGATCAGAAGGCACGGTTCGTCTGGGCCCAGAACACACAACCGGAGCAGCACCCACAATCGCTTAGCAGTCAAGTAGCTTCCGCTAGTAGTAGGCTAGCTCTCAAATAGGATCAGACTGATGCCTCGAAAACAAAACTGAAAGTCAGATCAGTGTCTCCTCAGGCCGCTGTTGTTCCACTACTGCCCGGACATCTCACCAACTCGAGCTCCGGGCAACTCCGAGGGGCAGGCCGCAATATTGAAGTCGATATTATTCCGGCTCCTGAAGTCCGATTCAAATTTGGACAACAGTGTCCACCTCAGCTATGGCTCGTCTTCAATTACCCGTCAATGTGATCAGGATAATTTACAGGATAGATGCGGGAGGTTGCGAGGGTCTCGGGAGCCCTGTGCTCACGCGGCCATCTTGGTTACGCGTGAAGCTCCTCCTCTCTCGTATTGTTATTAGTGGTATTTCGCCTTTATTCTTTTTTGCACTGTTGTACTGTTATTGTGCCCTTTTTGCCTTCTGTATCCTCCGCCCGCTCTACCCTCTCATTTTTCCAGCAGATGCGTCCTCTGAGGCCCCACCCCCCTGCACACCCATTCGTCATCCCACTCCCGCCCCCAGCTGCTCCTCAATCCTACCTCCCCTCATATGGCGGCCGATGCGTGACTGCGCAGCGGACATGCCGAAAGCACACCTAAGGCAAACCCCTCTGCGCCTGGACCGCGCCCAGCGCCAGACCCCCTTGACCCTGCGTACGCCACACTGAATGCCGCCACTCTACAGCCAGCACCCTCCACGCACTCAACACCGGACGACCGCACACCTGCTTCCTGGCCACCCCGAAGCACACCAAAGGATCCTTATCCTACCAGAGCTAGAGCCCCACCAGCCTCCGAGCTGCCAAACCTTCCACTGTGACCAGAAGTAACCACCTCATACACGCTGTCGAACTCTGGGACCTGCTCGACACATCCTCCCCAGACGTTGTCTTCCTGACAGAGACCTGGATGAACCCTCCTTGGCACCCGACATCGCCATAGCCATAGCCATCCCGGGCGGCTACAAGATCATGCGCAGGGACCGCACCAATGGAGTAGGAATCGCCATCATCCACAAGAACACCCTCAGGGTCTCGACCAGCACCGACCACACCCTCAGCACCGCCGAACACCTGCACTTCCAGGTCCACACCGATCCCAACACCACCACCACCTACAGACTCCCCGGACCAAGGCTTCAGTTCAGCTACTCCATCATCACGCACGCCCTTGCCTCCACAGACTACATCCTCCTCGGAGACATAAACTTCTACCTTGAGAACAACAACAACACCAACTCCACCACCCTGATTGCCAACCTTGGTCTCAGACAGCTTGTTACAACACCCACCCACTCTGCCGGCCACATGCTTGACCCCATCTTCTCCGCAAGCTCCCACGTCACCTTAAGCCACACCACCGAACACCACTGGACCGACCATCGCTGCATCCACCACCGCGCTCAACAGATTCCCCGCCGCAGCTGGAGCAAAATCACCGAAGACCAACTAAACACCATTCTCGCCCGAAGCCCAACCGCCGACCCCCACCAACATTGCCACCGCCAACCTCAGGCGTTGGATTGTCGACTGCGCCAACGCTCTCGATCAAGAAACCCTCCAACACACGCACTAAGAAGAAAGCCAGCTGATTCACCGCGGACCTCCAGGCCTCCAAGCAAACCTGCTGAAAACTAGGGAAGAAATGTCACCGCGAACAGACACCGGACAGCTACGCAGCCCACAAGAACGCCATCCGCAGACACCATCACCTCATCAGATCCGCCAAAAGGGACTCCTTCAAGGACCGCCTCAGCAACAACGCACAGAACAGCAAAGAGTTCTTCAACGTCGTGAAGGAACTCTCCAACCCTAGCTCCAACACCAACGACATCCCACCGTCGCAAGACCTGTGCGACTCCCTTGCTACCTTCTTCCGTCGCAAGATCGCAGACATCCACGACAGCTTTAACAACATGACTGACCCAACAGCCACCGACACCTCAGACCCCACGGCCACCACCCACATCAACCCGCGGCACACCTGGACCAACATAAACAACGACAACACCATCAAAATTATGAACACCATCCACTCCGACTCTCCGTCAGAACCATGCCACACACCACATCTTCAACAAAGGTAGCGCCACCATCGTACCCCATCTCTACAAGGCCATCAACATCTCTTTCGAGACCGTGACATTCCCGGAGAGCTGGAAGCACGCCGAGATCAACGCCTTACTCAAGAAACCCACAACCTTAACTTCCGGCCCGTCTCCCTGCTCCCGTTCCCGGCGAAGGTCGTTGAGAAAACTGTCAACAGACAGCTGACCCGCTACCTCTAGGAGAACATCATCCTAGACCAGTCCTAGTCCGGGTTCCGCAGCAACCACAGCACCGAAACTGCCCTCATCGCCGCCACCGATGACATCAGGGTCCTGCTGGACAACAGCGAAACCGTGGCCCACATCCTCCATGTTAGATTTGGGGGTCTCTAGTTGGCACAGGTAGGTACTTGTGACCTTGCCTCTAGTCAGGGTGAGCTAGATTCTACCTCCGACTTAGCAAAGCTCACTTCCTGAGCTGCCCAAATGTCTTCTTCTTGGGCTAAGGCCCTCTGAGGCTCCTCAATCTCTCTCAGCTCTTCATCAATCTCTTTCAGCATCTGCTCATGAGCCAGAAGCTAGCTATCTTTTTCCATTTCTCCCTCACTTTTAAGAATTCCTCCTCCTCAGACTCAACTGGTAGTGTTGCCTGCCAGCGGGGTAACTTATACTGAAATAGGGATGACTCTAGATCCTCCCTGAACCTTCGCTTCACATGCAGCCCTCTTTCCTTGCAAAACACACGTAGCTCCTTCATTGTGTAGATAAACATGTGCCAGAAGTGGAGTTCCATTTTGCAACAACTAACCTGAGTCATGGTACCAGAAATACCTCCAGGAAGGCACCAGAAAACAGAAAAAACAGTATATGGTCGCAGTTGGTCTGCACTCACTAGTAGTGTTCACCAATCACTGCATATGAGTCACAAATGCAAGTCCAGAATCCTCACCGCTGATCAGCAATGTTAGATTTGGGGGTCTCTATTTGGCACAGGTAGGTTCTTGTGACAAATAGGGACCCTTGCCTCTAGTCAGGGTAAGGGGGTACACTCCTAAAATAACCCCTACTCACCCCCTTGGTAGCTTGGCACGAGCAGACAGGCTTTTCTCAGAGGCAGTGTGTAAAGCATTTGTGAACACATGCATAATCCAGTGACAACACTACAGATGGACACCACACAAGTTTTATATTAAAAATAAGTATTCTTTATATAGATTTAACACAAGACCACAAACAACAAAAATCCACAATACTGTACTTAAAATGGTAGGTTTAACTTAGTTCTCTTCAGATCTTAAAATGTGACACTTTGAGTCAATGTACCTTACGATGCGTCGCGCTTCTACAACGAAAATGTTGCAGAGATGGAGATGCGGTAAAGATCAGGTGCAAAGAAATGAAGACGTCAAGTTCTTCCTGATGCGGCACACTTCTCTGATGTTGCGAGAAGTCTCGACTCAATTCGTCAGCTGCAGCGGCGACACCTTTGTTCCGTGATGCGAAGATAGCGGCTTTGGCGGCGACACTCTTCTCCGACGATGCGAGACGCATCCGCTCAATGCAACAACTGCAGCGGCGACACCCTTGTTCCGTGATGCGACTACAGCAGCTCCGACGGTGGCACGCTTCTCCGTGGATGCGAGGCACTTCTCCAGATGCAGTGCAATGCGACAGCTACAGTGGCAACATCCGTGATGCGACGGCAATGGCAGCGGCTGCGACACGCTTCTTCCTTGTTTCAAGACACGTCTCTTGATGCGGTGCAATGTGACAGCTACAGTGGCAACAACCACGATGCGACGGCAGCGGCTGTGACACGCTTCTCCCTCTTGAGTCGCGCTTCCATCTCCTTGCGACACGCAGTCCCTTAGAAGGTCCAATGCAGCAGGCACCGCCAAAGAACTCTTGGGGAGCTGGGGGTTGAAGTCTGTTGTCCCTGAGACTTCAATACAAAAAGGGCCCCCCCCCCGATACTGATACTGGGCAGACAGGCAGGGGAAAAGAAGCAAACCAAACAAAGATAATGTCTACCCTGCAGGATAAATTAAGCTGGCTCACTGGGAGTCCATTAGGATATATTTAGCAAAGTTGAGCTCACCATATTGTAGGACCAAACCACAGAGTCAGCCGTGCGGCAGTTATAAACACAACATGTTTTTTATTTTCATTTTATTTATTTTTTATATATAGACTGCAAATCATTATTGTCATTTTTTTGTTTTACAAATACATACTTAAAAGGTGTTTCACAATACACAATAGAATTTCATAAAATCTCTAAGCTAGCCCCTAGTACCACGCTCCTCATACATTCAACATAAATCATACAGTCAAATAACACATTCACTCAAACATCACACTCAAAAATCATCCAAGATCCTCGATGTAGTTCCAGAGTGACAGGTAGAACTGGTCCTGCAGAGGCTTCTCAGCACAACGCCGGAGACTCCAGATCGTAGAAGCAGGACAGGGCATGATACCGCCAACGAGCGTTTCGGTGCCTGGCCAGATCTACTGCCGCACCTTCATCAGGGCATTCACACAAGGAAAAAGGGGGGGGCAATAAATAATACGCAACGGCAAATCTCATCCGAGAACAAACAGCAGTGCAGCCATCTCAATGATAAAGGGTTTCTTTAAAGCTTCCGATATCAATCAACACATCAGAGGGGGAGGGGGTTTCTTTTAGCCTCTCTCTATCCATAAAAACAGGATGCTTGGATCCACTAGTACGTTCTTTGTGTGATGGTCACACACAGACATCTACGGGCGCAGCTGGAGGCAGACTCCTGTCTCGGCAAGTATGTTCTCGCCCATAGATGTCTGTGTGTGCACGAAGAGAGAACCTTTGATTCTGTGGGCGTTGAATCCGGTCTCCCGATCGGTCTCCCAATCGCTTGAAGAAATCATCTCCGAAGACCTAAATTGAGCATTTGAAAGTTGGACTTTGTGCACACTTATTCTCTGACCGTTGTACAGACCGCCCGCTGCATATAAGGCCCTTTACCTAACGAATTTTACTTTACGTGTAAAGCTGATTTGGTTGACCATCACACAAAGAACGTACTAGTGGATCCAAGCATCCAATTTTTATGGACAGAGAGAGGCTAAAAGAAACCCCCTCCCCCTCTGATGTGTTGATTGATATCGGAAGCTTTAAAGAAACCCTTTATCGTTGAGATGGCTGTACTGCTGTTTGTTCTCGGATGAGATTTGCCGTTGCGTATTATTTATTGCCCCCCCTTTTTTCTCGTGTGAATGCCCTGATGAAGGTGCGGCAGTAGATCTGGCCGGGCACCGAAACGCGCGTTGGCGTTATTATCCCCTGTCCTGCTTCTACGATTTGGAGTCTCCAGCGTTGTGCTGAGAAGACTCTGCAGGACCGGTTCTACCTGTCACTCTGGAACTACATCGAGGATCTTGGATGATTTTTGAGAGTGATGTTTGAGTGAATGTGTTATTTGACTGAATGATTTATGTTGAATGTATGAGGAGCGTGGTACTAGGGGCTAGCTTAGAGATTTTATGAAATTCTATTGTGTATTGTGAAACACCTTTTAAGTATGTTTTTGTAAAGCAAAAAAAAGACCATAATGATTTGCAGTCTATATCTAAAAAATAAATAAAATGAAAATAAAAAACATGTTGTGTTTATAACTGCCGCACGGCTGACTCTGTGGTTTGGTCCTACAATATGGTGAGCTCAACTTTGCTAAATTTATCCTAATGGACTCCCAGTGAGCCAGCTTAATTTATCCTGCAGGGTAGACATTATCTTTGTTTGGTTTGTCCCTGAGACTTCAGCAGGAGGCAAGCTCTTCTCTCATGCCCTTGGAGATCCATCACAAGTTGAATAACGTGCGCACAAAGTCCTTTCTCCTTTCTTTGCCAGTCAGGCTACCACTGCAGGCCAATCCCCCAAGCAGCACTTCAGCTTAGGGATAGTCTCTCCTCAGTTCCTGCAGGTTCCTCTCCTCAGCAAAGGTTTCTTCTTGTTGTCCAAAAGTGACCTAATTTCTTGGGATCAGTGTCCAAATACTTATACCCCAAAATCCTTTGTCCTCTGAGGGCAGAGGGCCCTTTGTCCAGTACAAACCATTTCTGGAGCACCCTGTTGACATGACTCCTTCCTTCCTTTCACAGTGCAGGGCAGAAACAGCAGACACCCCACAGGAGGTGGAGCCAGCATTGTGGATGGAAGGCACAGCCCTGGAGCACTCTATTGACATGACTCCTTCTCTCCTTTCACAGTGCAGGGCAGAGGCATCAGACGCACCACAGGAGGTGGAGCCAGCATTGTGGAGGGAAGGCACAGCCTTATTCAGGTCCCAAGTGCAACTCCTCCCTCCTATCTAGATGCAGATCTCTCTATTCACCACTGGGCTGACTCACCCTGTCTCCTAGAATCCCCCAGCCCCTGTCACTCAAACTCCAGACAAGGAATACACAACCTAGCAGAGGCAGACTTGGATAGTTAGACATGAAAATACCTACTTTCTAAAAGTGGTATTTTCAAACACAGAATGTTAAAATCAACTTCACTAAAAGATGTATTTTCAACCCAGATCTGTGACTGGGGGTGAGTGTCTGAAAAGTTTAGCGCTCTGTCGAACATCACCTTGTGTTTGCTTTGTAGGCCCACTGGTAGGATTTAGTTCACAGGTCCTGGGTATCAGGTAACCAATCTTCATGGGAATTTGACAGCAGTGGCTGGTATTTCTTCAGGTTCCAGTGACAACACAGCTTTATGAAGCAGGACTGATTGAAGAGAAGATTAATATTTCTGCTTCATCTAAATGCCTCGATGGACTTGAGTAGACATATATTAATTTTTGTGAAACTTCTTTGAAGTCAGAAGACTTTATATTGTGAAGGGAGGCCATAATACAATGTTCGGTTTGGAGGAGAGTCAGCACTCCTTGATGTTCCAGAGGGAACTCTGGAAGAACAATAGAGAGTTGGGCTAGCTTCAGCACTAGTACTGGAGGGCCAGCTTTCTTTGATATTGTTAACTCAAATGTGTTTCCAAGTTGCTCGAAGCGTGGATGGGACTATCAGACACAACCTTAGCCTGGTTGATTCAATGATTTCTCACCAATCAAATCTCCTCAGGTGGTGTCAAGCTCCTCTTATCCCAAAATTAATTATTTGAATGGATAATAATCACAAGACTCGTCATCTCTACCTTTAAAGGTTTTCAAACAATCACTGGTAGAGTTTCTCCAGCCCTTCAACCAGGAATGTTTACTAATGACACACTGCGTTGGCCAGTTTAGATAAACAGGGTGAGTTTACACCATGCACAGCACTAAGCCTATCAAACTGTGTCCACATAACTCAAAAGCTGCTGGTTTCCTGGTGTTTAAAACTATATTTAAAGGGCAGGTGCATGTTCGAGCCCCCAGCATGCCTTGAGTGTGCTGGCCACTATTTCAATAAGGAGGGGGAAAATACCAGTCATCACCTGAGTGAGACGAGAGGTAGCAATGCTTGGCAAAATTATGCCAAAATGACAATGCAGCCACACACATATATATCAGTTATAGGAAAATCCTTTTGAGAGATCCTTGGCAGTAACATTGGCCCTAGTAGAATGGGCATGAGATCTCAGGAGGGTCTTTTTGGGGTAAGGCATAGCAGATCTTGACATAAATGAAGCAGCAAAGTGAAATGGAGGGTTTGGCCTTCATGGCTTCAGAAAAACCCATGAAGAAATGATCATCCACTCTATCCTGACAAGTTTAGCAGGATACATCAAGTTTGCAGGGTCTAGTCTGAGTAGGGAGGTAAGAAGGATAGAAGCAATTTAGATTGGCCCCCAATGAAATGCAGATATCAGCTGGGTAAGAAACATAGGCAGTTGCGACATACCAATGTATCCTGGTAGAAAACTGTAAAAGGTGAATGAGCTGAGAGGGCCTAAAGTTCTCAGACTGTATGAGTTGAAGCAATTGCCACAAACAATACTATCTTCAAAGTGAGAAAATAGTCAGGCATTGGCTCTTATGGGGATATAATCAGAAAGGAACCACAAGATTAAATTGCCACTGAGGAAAAATAAACAGAGTGGGAGGAAATGAGTAAAGCAAACCTTTTCAGAAAACACAATACTAAATAGGCCTGTATTGGAAATTACCCTTTCTGGAGGGTCACCCAGAGACTTTTTGCCTTCCTCCTCCAATTTTTGCTGAATTCGTTTTTGTTGGCTTTAGGACTTTGAGCACTTTACCACTGCTAAAGTTCATGTACTCTCTGCTTTAATCATGGTAACATTGGCTTATCCACAATTGGCATATTCAGTTTAATTATAAGTCCCTAGTAAAGGGCACTACATGTGGCCAGGGCCTTTACATAAAATTCTTCTAGTGGGCCTGCTGCACTGACTGTGCCACACACTTAAGGAACAAGTTACTAATCTTTTGAATTTACTCAGGCGTCAGACTGGGTCCAAAAGATCTTTCGTGAGCAGTACCCCTGTGGCCGGTAGGTGGTGTTGATCGGCTCTAGCTCCGTTGGCAGCATTGCCTGCGCTGGAAGTGACCTCAATGTACCTATATAGGGGCCTCCAGGTGCGCTATGATCAGTTTATTTTCACAATTTTCCACACCAGAAACAAGGACCCATGAAAACCACTGACAAAAACTAGGGCCCTAAAAGGGGTCATCCTTGTCCCCAGAAATCCGTTCGCAGAGCGGGGAGGATGGGTCAGTAAGGAATCTGCGGCTAGATATAGTCTTTACCAGATAAGTAACAAAGGTAAGTAACTTGTTCATCTGATAGAGACTTCTAGCCACAGATTCCTTACCTTTTGAATAGATACCCAACCAAGAATTAGGTCTAGGAACAAACAAAAAGTCCTGCATGACCGTACAAGCAAAGTGCCCATCCCTGCGGACCGGACATTCCAGGCAGTAGTGTCTGGCAAACATGTGCAGGGAAGCCCACATTGCTGCCTGACAGATGTCCAGGACCCCACCGCTGCAAGCTAATGCACTGGTCGCGGCTTTAGCTCTGGTGGAATGATCTTGCAAGCCTTCAATCGGTACTGGAGAATGGCCGGCTATGAACTATCGGAGAGACTTATCAAGGTCTTGAATACGCGCACAGTTACACTGAAGAGGACTCTCCACTCAAGAATATCCTTTTACTTACGAAGAAACAGTGGAGTGGTAGTATAACAATTGGAAATGGCGCATTTAGCCGTGAACTAAGATTATCGAATATTATTACCTATTGCGGTGCTGACCAACAGCATGAGATATTTTGCAGCCTGATTTGGCTTCCACTGACTGTATAATCTTGACATATCACTACGGCTGTTCAAACAACGAAGACTCTCCACATAGATCTAACATTTAGGAGAGGAACAGTGGCTGGGTGGTCTACTTCATGACCATCTTTGAGTAACCGCAACTTAAGGGATACGTTTCGACCATCAGAGGCGAAATACGAACACGTCTACACATTTACTATCCTTGCCTTGAAAAAGTCTCTATGAGATGAAACACGTGTCGGCGGTGTGAGCTGTGAAGTTTTTTTATATGTCTATGGATATACAATAAAGAGTTAGAAGAATACGACTTGGTTTGGATCTCTGAATTTGAAGCTACCCTTAGTACTTTGGACTTTGCATATTGTTAACTGTGAATTTATTCAAAATATAATATTGCTTTTTGATAGCTCTATAACACTTATCTAGGCTCTCCTAGATTAATTGTGAACTGGAAAATTTTAGGTGTGCTGTGTGGCCTGCTCGCATTTTTCTTTTCGATTCCAGGCAGTAGTGTCTGGCAAACATGTGCAGGGAAGCCCACATTGCTGCCTGCCACATTGCTCCAGGACCCCACCGCTGCAAGCTAATGCACTGGTCGCGGCTTTAGCTCTGGTGGAATGATCTTGCTCCGCCCGACCTCTCTTTGCACCAACATACCCCACGAAGAGTTGGCTGACCACCTCGAACTCTTGTGTGCGATTATGGTATAACGACAACACTCTTTTTTGGTGCAAACAGTGGAGTTGCTCCTCTTCTTCACAAGGATGTGAAGAAGCATAAAAGGTAGGCAAGGTGATAGATTGGCATACATGAAAAGGGGTGACCACTTTTGGAAGAAAGTAGGTTCTTGTGCTAAGCACCACTTTCTCAGGATAGACAGAGGTAAGGCGGCTTAAATGATAAGGTCTGCAGATCACTTGCAGCTCGCTCACTCACTCTACGGGCAGATGTAATCGCACAAGGAAGGTTGTTTTCAGTGTGAGAAGCATGAGGGGACAATTGTGTAGAGGCTCAAAAGGAGCACACATCAAAAAAATGTAAACCAAATTAAGATCCCACTGAGGCATAATGAATAGGAAAGGAGGAAAGAGATGAGTTAGACCGTTGAGGAACCTACGCAGAATAGGGGACTTGAACACAAGGGTTGATCTGGTAACCGAAAGAAGGCAGAAATGGCAAACAGAAAGCCCTTGAGAATGCCCAGAGCAGGAAGAACGTAGCCTGAGCAAGATCACAGCTTAACCAGACTGCTCAGCACCCTGCAGTGCCCTGCAGTTTCTAGGGCTTCGGAGAATAATCTTGCCAGCAGGCACCAAATGCAAACCCCTGGACGAACACTAAGTACTGGGGTTGAGATGTGGTAAAACTGGAGGCACTTGACTGGCGGATTAGACCAGATTGGACTCCTCACAGCTCTTGTGCGAGGGAAACAAATACTGTCACATCAATTGTCCAACTAAACGGTTCCTGGCTCCATGAGAACTGAAGACCTCATGTTCCCACACTGCTAAATGACCAACACTGATCTTGTAAACAGCTTGTGTGGATAGACAACTACATAACATCCCTTTGAGTGCGCCTCATCTGCCATGATGGCAGATTACAGAGGGAAAGACACCAGAGACAATAAAGACAAAAACTACACTAAAAGAGGCCAAGGCAGAGCCTCCACTGCAAAGACTCCCAAAGCAAACCAAACACAGACTCCTGTGCCAGCCTGGATATGATACTACAGTGACTCTGAGCCTTACCTAACCAGGCTCAAGATACAAAAGCATACACAGATGCCAAGCATCACTACCTTCAAGCCTTAAGGAACAACTTAAAAATATGGCCGGCAAACTTACAGAAGCAAAGACAAGGATTGGCAAACTGGAGGACTCTGCATCTTCTGAGAAGACAAGAGTGGACGCAGCAACCAACAGGATCAAATCCCTGATTAAAGACATCTCCAAGTTGGAGTATCCGAACCGCAGAGGTAATCTGTGCATTTTCAGGTTGTAATAAAAGGTTGAAGACAACGCAAACTACTGTGTAGAACATTTGGAGGCCAGGATACCCGGCACGCTGGGAATCAAATTTAACAGAGACTTTGAGACTGAACAAGTTCACAGAGTCCCGATGGGCAAGCTCGTCTCTAACCCTCCTCACTTGTGCTCTAGAGCCATGATATTTATACCACGATGATATCGCCAAGGAGAAGCCATATGAGGAAAGCTCAACACATCCTCTGGAACGGAGCTAGAATCGGTATTGCTCAGAACTATTCAAAGAACACAATGACCATGAGGAAAGGTATCTTGGCTCTCCGTCAGTCTCTCCAGGACCACACATGCCACATGGCTTTGCAGGCCCATTGAAATTTCAGATCGTCGTACATAGTAAAACTCTGCTTTTCTTGAAACCGGTGGATCTACAAAAGATCTTGGACCCTTCTGTCCCAGCTGTGATGAGCATCAAATGTCCCTCTGGATTGCTAACATCTTCGGATTTTACTGTGTTTCGGATTAGCTTCTGGGGTCTTGGAAGATCAACACGAACAGTCACAGTTCCTAACCAATACTTCCTGGTCCATCAAAGTGACTCCCTATTCTAGTGGGCTACTGTCAAGCTACACTCAGCTACCCTACAGGGTGGTACATAGTCCCCACTGATGACGCTATCCTGCTCTAATCTGAGTATTCAAACACAAACTCCCTGTTTGATACTTGGGGCTAACCCAGATGGGCCCTGCTGGAACGCACTTGAACCTTATTACACCATGTCGGTTACATACGTTCTGTATTCATGTCTCATAGCATGAAAGCTAACCTTTTCAACATAAATATTTGATGATATCAGTATAATGATCGATGTATAATGATTAATTGATATCTCATTGATTGATGTCTCAGTTCAAACTGTCGAGGTTTTCGTCCGAAATACTGTTGTTGTTCTATGTCTATACAGGCCATTATCTGACATGTCCTACGCTGACATTTGGACGACAGTCAGGGATGGCTTTTGCCCATAGAGGTATACCACCTGCATGACCCATGCTGGCCCCTACCACTTATCCTGCCCTTTTGGCCCAACAATGGACTCCTCAATATGTCCCTCCCAACTCAGTGTATGAACCACCACCACATCCTTACACTGATTAATTCCCTCAGCATATCACATAGTTCTATAATGCATACTATAATGCAACCTCATTAGCCAACTCTGTTTAACTCCATCTCTGTTTAACCCCACCTCGCATCAAATAACTAACCATAACTGTCCTAGGGTGCAACCTTTACTTACCACACTTACATTTTATCTATGTAAAACCTGTCCCCTCAAAGTGACAGAGGCCAGACACCTGTTTAACGTACATCCTTCCGGTCCCAACAACTCTCCTATCTAAATTGCACGTAGCACAATACAAATACAACCAAATCCTTAGCCAGAGGGCCCAGAAATTGATCGAAGTGGTCAATGAGGGTTAGCTATGTATTGAAGTCCAAGAAGAATGAGCAGACTCCAAGCAGGTAAGAACAAGGACCTTTATTCTGATCATCCACTCTCCTCATAAGTCACAGACACTCTTCACAACATTCTACCTTGAACTCCCAGGGAGGATTCTAAGGAACAGGGCAGAGGAGGGGGGAACGGAATGTACCACCAAGGGGAAAACAAATACAATGAGATTACAACACTATGCAATAGCAACAAAGCTGAAAATTCCTAGCCAACTACTTAAAATGCATAAAAAACAAATCCCTCATATCGGCCGTAAAAGGCTTGGAAGGGGTGATTACCACATTGACATATGGTACACTTGACTCCTTTAAAGCATGTTATGCAGAACTCTAAAACTCCAATACACCCAACTCCATATCCAAGATTACCAAATATCTGCACTACTCCAATCTCCATAAAATAGCCCAACAGAACTCCCTCACAATCAATAAACTCATTACAGAAGAGGAAATTCTTTCAGCATTATGTGCCATTAAAACGGGGAAAGCCCCAGGCCCAGGCAGCTACTTGGCAAATGTTATCAAATATTTGCCAGTAAAGTGACCTATCCCCTTTATGCAGTTTTCCAACAGTATGCCTGATCAGGCTACATTACTGGCTCAGCAACTAAAGCTTCTATTGTGGTGATACAAAAGGAAGGGACAGACCAATTTCCCTTGTCAATTTTGACTGCAATATCTACACAAAGATTGCGGCCACAGACTAGACTCGGTCATTGAAACCCTAATACCAAACTCACAAACAGGTTTCCTCAAAGGCAGACACGCGGCAGGCAATATCAAAACACTCTGCTATGTCTTAGAAAGAGCTAAATTATCCCATTTACCAACAGATGCAGAAAAGGCCATTGTCCAAAGTCTTTTGGCCTTTTCTACATGCCACCATACACAGATACCACCTGGGGGAGAAATATATATGCATGATTATGGTCCTGTACTCTGGCCCCACGACAAGAGTTAGGGTCAACGCCCACCTATCCAAACCCTTCACTCTCTCACAAACAACACATCAATGGTGCTAGCTCTCACCCCTTCTCTTCCTACTTGTCATTGAACTATTAATCTCTGCCTTTTGGGAAAACCCAAGGATCACAGGTAATAACTTCTCCCCAGGCAGACAATTGGTAGCTGCTAATGCAGATGAAGTATTGTTATTCACTGAGGATGCCCTACAAGTCATACCAATCATCATGAAAGAAATAGAAAAATATTCACGAGTAGCGGGCTATTCCCTGAATAAGGATACAATTAAGGTATTTCCCCTAAACGTTCACTGTACATCTGCTGTAATAGATGACCTTGGTCTAAAGTGGCAAACGACTACCATCAAATACATTGGCATATGGTTTAATTCAGATCTTAAACACTCTGTTGCACTCAATGAACAAAAAAGGTTTACCAAAATAAAAGAACTTCTCAACTTCTGGTCCCTGAAAAATATCACACGGTGGGAGCAAGTGGGAACGGTGAAGATGATAACAGTCCCCCTAATTAATTTAATGTCTAGCATGCTTCCAGTAGTCCTCTCCCCTTCCTTCTTTAAGACGGTGAATAATGCCATCTTCAAATCCTTATAGAAAGGTAAAAAAAACCACAAGAATTTCTATGAAAATCTTGAAGAGGAACAAATCCTATGGGGGATAAACGTCCCAAATGATACCCGCTACCAAAGAGCATTCCTGATATACCCAGGTACATGGTGGCTGCGATCACAGGAAACCAGTAAATCTGTGGTTCACCACTGAATCCAGTCTAACCGACCCTGCTACACCTTACTTCCACCCTCACAATACACAGTATCTTGAACCTCCCTCTGTAACACTCCAGACAAATAATCGACACGCTTGCTTCCCTCCTACTCCTCAACAAACTCCTAGAACACAGACTACATGGCTTGTTCCTAACCTCTCTATGGTTCAACCACACAAATAAACTTGAGGGGAAGCCACTATTCTGGGATACATGGGCTCAACAAGGGCTAAACTCGAAAATAATCTGGGTTTGTGCATCAACCGTATTCTGTTAACCTTGCAAATGAAATTAGGTCTACCCAATATTAACTATTACAAATTTCTTGGACTCAAAACTGTGTTGAGTAAACTGAGACCCTCACATGAACCAGACCTCCCCGAACTATCAGGCATGGTTACAAGGAGGTGCCACACTGCCTCACATCTGTACAAACTTCTCGACACATCTCACAGACAGGTTTTGAGATTATTTAGCCCAAAAATGGCAACACCATACATGATCAGCAGGCTCCTCAAACCTCAATTAAACAATATGGCAAAAGATATGAAAATCTCTGTTTGATGCTAAAATCACCCCTGCCCTAGAACAATCAAGATTCTGGTCCATCAACAAAACTGAACCCCAGCCAGACTACACAAACTGGGTCTTAGGGATTTAAACACTTGCTGGTAATATGGGGAGGGCCCAGGGGATCTACAACATATGTTTCTTGTAAATGACACTCCCTTTATGGACAAAGATACACAAGACCTGCTACATCAGCTCACAGGGCTACAATAGAGATTGACTTTCTAACAACACTCTTGGGCCCACATGACAACTCATGTTTCCTCCAAACTCAACTACCACACTTCCTGGGGCGCTAAACATTTCTCTCAGACTGGAAGTCAACATCTCCAAGCACCGTTAGCAAATGGTGGAGTTTACTACGTTCTGTCACAGCCTCTTACAACACTCTACATACTAAACTACACAGCACTTACATCTCCAGGCGCCTTTGGATGCATTCGATAAAAACGTATCGGAGAAAAAACCTGCATGAACTTACCTCTTAGATCACCTTACAGCCTGGGGTAATGCCCGGGCTTTACCCAAACAGGCCGCTCACTCCTGCCCAATCCTTCTGACCGGTATTGTGTTCCCCGCCCAGTGTAGCCAATCTTTATCGACTCTTCCTATACTCCCATCTTTTTTTCTTCTCTCTTGCTCTACTGCACTCCTCCCTCAGGTTTCACTCCCTCCCTCATACCTTCTCTCCCCCCCCCCCCTCATGAGCTGGCGGTTCTCTTCGGCTATACACTCCGGGCAGACAAGTTCAAATGGCACTGGCTCGGCCTGTCAGTCACTCAACATAACTACTGCTATGTTTGTTTCGTGACGGAAGACATTTAGTAGCCACTTATGATGCTAGGTTATACCTCCGACGTGTTAGCATATTGTTACCAGAAATAGCATACTACTAATTACACTGCCTTTCCCCTCTTTCCCGCAACTGGATAGTACTGCTTATATCTAATTTTTTTCTTTGCCGTTTTGTATAAAATAAAAATAACTGAACAAATAAATGAGTGCCCAGAGAAGAACCCTTGTTGGGCAAAAGAAAAAATGAAAAGCAGAACTTCAGAAAAATGGGTAGAAGGGAATCAACAGCTTTTATAGCACACTTTGCCACAAATCTTTTCCAATGGCAGGCGTAGATCGTTTCGGTGGCGGGACGCCTGGCAGCAAAGATGACATTACATACTTCGGGAGGAAGCTCAAAAGCGGTCAACTGTCAAATCTCAATCTCCATGCAAGAAGGCGGAGAGTGGACAGGTTTGGGTGGAGAACCCTCCCCTGAGGCTGCGACAGAAGATCTTCCTGAAGAGGCAGCCAGATCGGAGGATCAATGGCCATGTTCATAAGCTTGAAATACCAGACTCTCCATGCCCAGTCTACCGCCACAAGGATGACTTGGGCCCGGTCATTCCTGATCTTTTTAAGAAACGCTGGCAGGAGTGGTATGGGCAGAAAGGCGTACAGAAGGCCTGAACTCCAAGCAAGACGAAGAGCGTCTCTGTGCGAGAGCCGCCTTGGAAACTCCAGTGCGCAAAACAGCTGACATTGCGTGTTCTCGGCTGAGGTGAACAGATCTAACCAAGGCTCTCCCCACTGCTGAAAGAGACCTGAGTCCACCACCAGGTGGAGACGACATTCGTGATCCACTAGGCATCTTCAGCTGCGTTTATCCGTTCTGGCGTTTCGAGAAACCTCCAGGCGTTGAACCACTAGGGATATGGTCTGCTGTTCCAGCCATGTCCAGAGACATAGGGCCTCTTTACAAATGGCAAACACCACCACTCCACCCTGTTTGTTGCAGTACCACATAGTAGTGGTGTTGTCTGGGAACACTTATACCAGACTTCTCCAGATGGAGGGCAAAAAGGCTTTTAATTCCAGTCGGATCGCATTGAGCTCAAGCAGGTTGATGTGGAGTCCTCATTCCACCAGAGACCGAAGTCCTCTAATTTCCATCTCTCTCAGATGGTCGCCCCATCCCAGGATTGACGGATCTTCAACTACTGTGAGAAATGTTTGGGGACGGGAGAGGGACCCGCCTCTGACCCAATATAGGTTTGTTAGCATTTCAGATCATTAGCAATCCCCTCAGAGATCTGGACAACGTCGGAGCGATTGCCCTGATGCTGCGTCCACAGGAACTTCGGGTCCCACTACAGAGCCTGCAAATGTCATCTGGCATGTGTCACCTCACCAGCAGGATGCCGGAGGACATGAGGCCCAGCAGCCTCAGTCAGTCTCAAAAAAAGCCCTGGATAGAGGTTGAAATATCGGTATCATAGCCTGAATATCCTGGGTCGCCCCCCGGGACAATAAGCCTGAAACTGCACGGTGTCCAGAACAGCTCAGAGGAAAGGGAGCATTTGAGAGGGAGTTAGGTGTGACTTTGGCACGCTGATAGAGAGCCACAGCGAGTGCAGAAGGTTTGCCATGTCTAGAAGTGGGAAAAAACATCCTTGGGCGAGCCCACCTTCAGCAGCCAGTTGTCAAGGTAGGGGAAGGCTTGCACCCCTGACTTCCACAGATGAGCTGCAACCACCGCCCAAGAGGGACTGATGAGGACGGTTAATTGCAAGTGCTTGCGGCCTGCCGTAAACTGAAGATAGCGCCAGTGGGCAGGCAGGACAGAAATATGAAAATAAGCATCCTGCAAGTCCTGTACTACCATCCGGTCTCCTGGGTCCAGGGCAGACAAGACCTGAGCTAATGCGAGCACTTTGAATTTCTTCTTTGTGAGTAAGAGATTGAGAGTTTGGAGATCGAGGATAGGACGAAGGCCCTTGTCCTTTTTGGAAACTAGTGGCAATAACAACCACAGCCTACTTCTGGCACCAGAACCCTCTTGATGGCTTTTGGCCAAGAGAGCCGTGACCTCATCGCGAAGAAGGATAAGTTACTTACCTGTAATCCTGGTTCTCTTCCAGGGGTATACTCATCAAAGTCATAAGCAGTGAATTATCCCCGCCCATGTGCGGGACCCCGGAGCTTATAACAATATATATATATATACACACACACACACATATATATATATATATATATATATATATATATATATATATTCAAAACCTCCTCTGCTGCGGCGAAAAGAAGAGACGGACCCCACGACTTCAGACAAGGCAATGATTTATTTTTGTACCTTTCACGGGCGACGCGTTTCAAGCATCAAAGTGCTCTTGATCACACACGCCACCATCTTGCGATCGGTTGACGGAGGATCATCTGTCTGTTCTCTTCCAAGGGATACTCATCAATAGTCATAAGCAGTGAATTATCCCCGCCCATGTGCGGGACCCCGGAGCTTATAACAATATATATACACATATATATAGAAATATATATAAATATAATAAATAACTATGCAGTCCTATAAAATACCAACTGAAAAAAGGGACAAACAGCCAAAAAATTACTTAGCCATACTTGTACAGTAACACATTAGCTAAGAAAACTTGTAATGGAGACCATACACCCAAATGGCATCATACAAGAATTTCTTTATTTTCCAGAATTAGGAAAAAAAACACAAGTTTTTGAAGGCAGTTTGGCCCATAGGCTGCATAGAAATTACTGTCCTGGGTCAGATAAGAAAACTGGCCCCTCGCCTTTACGACTTCCAAGAATCTAGGTACTTTGCCTTTAAGAACCTCAGAGAGCCCTATGCTCCCAGCATGCACCACAGGTGACAGTTCGGTCAGTTCTTTTTTCAAAGGCGAGTAACCTATCTCTTAAAAACCAGTACTAAACATTGCTAGACCAGGAAGGAGGGCGGGGTGCTTATGACTTTGATGAGTATACCCCTGGAAGAGAACCAGGATTACAGGTACGTAACTTATCCTTCTCTTCCAGGGGATACTCATCAATAGTCATAAGCAGTGAATAGAATAGCAAGCCCATACCCCACACTTCGCGGACTAGCAATGTAGCACTACAAATAAAAACCAATCTTAAAGTAAGAAGGTACCAATAATTAACCAAACAGATTCCTCAGAGATGCTTGACCTACTTGCGCATCTGCCTGAGTATCTGAATCTAAGCAGTAATGGCGAGAAAAAGTATGAACAGACCGCCAAGTAGCTGCTTTGCGAATCTCTGCTATGGGCACATTCCTGAGGAGAACCGTAGTTGAGGCCTTTCCTCTGGTTGAGTGAGCCCTCGGTCTTCCTTGAAGAACTTTATTAGCAGGGCCGGACTGTGAACCAAAACCGGCCCTGGCAGAGTGCTCTGCCAGCCCCCCCTTGCCCCCCCCCTCCCCACTCGGGGGGGTTGTAGGTGCTGCCGAGCGCTTTGCTAGGGCCGGCTTTCGGCCGATTTTGTTGCAGGGCCGATTTTGCAGCTATGCTGCAAAAACGTCCCTGTAACCAAATCGGCTCCCAGGGGCCCAAAAGCGGTCCCCACCCTTGCGGCGCACCGGGGATTGCCCGGTGCCCGCTATGGCCAGTCCGGGCCTGTTAATTAGCTAACTGATAAGTCAAGGAAATACAGGAAACTATCCATTTTGAGATGGACCGCTTAGATGCTGCCAAGCCTGTATTAATAGGACCATAATTGACAAATAATCTGTCCCTCTCAGGGGGCGTAGAGGGATTGGGAAAGAAAGTAGGTAATGCGATTACATGATTGATGTGGAACTCTGACACCACCTTTGGCAGAAAACTAGGGTGAGTTCTAAGAACCACCCTATTCGCATGAAATACTGTGTAGGGTCCCTTACAGCACAGAGCTTGCAATTCACTCACTCTGCGAACAGAAGTGATTGCGACCAAGAAAGCCACTTTCCAAGATAAGTGCTGCAAAGAAGACTTATGTATTGGTGCAAAAGGTGTTCCCATCAGTTTGGTCAAGACCACATTGAGCTCCCACGGAGGAGAAGGCGCTCGCACTGGTGGATACACCTTTTTTAGTCCTTCTAAAAAATCCTTGACCACTGGCATCTTAAAGAAAGAGCACTGTGTAGGGGACTTTCTATATGCTGTGATGGATGCTAAGTGTACCTTGATGGAGGAGAATTGCAGCCCCGACTTAGCCAGATATAACAAATATGGCAGAATGACTTGTTCCTGACCAGAGACTGGGTCATATCCGTTATTCACACGCCAGATGTAGAAACGCTTCCATTTGAAAGCGTAGGAAGCTCTAGTAGAAGGTCTTTTAGCTTCCTTGAGGATGTTCATACAGTCATCCGGTAAGTCTAAATGCCCATACTGCAAGACTTCAGGAGCCATGCGGTCAGCCGCAGCGAGGGAAGGCAGGGATGGAACACTTTCCCTTGACTCTTGGACAGCAGGTCCGGACGACAAGGCAATCTCTGAGGTGGAACTTCGGAGAGCTGCAGAAGGTCCGGATACCACCACTGGCGCGGCCACTCCGGAGCTATCAGTATCATCCTGGATGTGGTCCTGTAGAATTTGGTAATCACCATTGGAATGAGAGGCAGTGGGGGAAAGGCATAGAGCAAGTTCTGAGTCCAGCTCATCAGCAGCGCATTCCCGCTCGAACCTGGTTGGGGAAACCTGGATGCGTAGACGGGGCATTTGGCGTTTGTAGCGTCTGCGAACAAGTCTATGTCTGGAAAACGCCAGCGTTGAAAAATGTCGAGAGCCACGTCGTTGTTGAGCACCCAGTCGTGTGCTTCTACGAACTCTCTGCTGAGGAAGTCCGCCTGAACATTCAGGGCACCTGGGACGTGAACTGCCTTGATGGACAGATTTCTCGCCAGTAACCAGTTCCAAATTGCTTGCGCCTCCTGGGACAGAACTCTGGATCTGGTGCCTCCCTGCTTGTTCAGGTAAAACATTGTCGTGGTGTTGTCTGTCTGAACTAAGAGGGAGTTGGATCTCAGAGACGGGAAGAAGGATTTGAGAGCCAGCTGGACCGCTCTCAGTTCCAGGAAGTTGATATGATAACCCTTCTCAGTGTCCGACCACCGGCACTGCACTTGGAGGTGATCCATATGGGCACCCCAGCCCTGCAATGAGGCATCTGTCACAATAGTTTGTGTTGGAGTCTCTTGGTGAAAAGGAATCCTTTGCAGAAGATTCGCTCTCCTTGTCCACCACACGATAGAGTCCTTGGCCGACTGCGGAAGTGCAATCCGATCTTCCCACTTCCCTGAAGCTTGTGCCCACTGGTCCTCCAGAGCCTGCTGAAGAGGACGCATGTGCAATCGCGCATTGGGAACAATGAAGATGCACGAGGCCATGGACCCTAGGAGTGAGGACACGTATCTGACCATAGGCAGAAGAGTCTGAAGAAGCTCTTGAGACTTCTTCCTGATAGATATGAATCTCTCCTCCGAAGGTCACACGTTTCCTTCCACGGTGTCCAGGGACGATCCCAGATAGTGAATGTTCTGAGTGGGGTTGAGAATTGATTTCTTGTAATTTATTCGAAGACCCAGGTTGTTCAGAATGTGAAGAGTGACAGACAGATGCGACTGAAGAAGAGATGGAGTGGAACTCTTCAGAAGCCAGTCGTCGAGGTATGGGTAAATGAAAATTCCTCGTTTGCGTAGACAAGCCGCCACCACTGCCATGCACTTTGAAAACGTTCTTGGTACTGACTTGAGTCCAAATGGCAGAACTCGGAACTGATAATGATGTTGAGCCACTTGAAAACGGAGAAACTTTCAATGCTTCCTGGACACTGGAATGTGGAAATAAGCGTCCTGCAAATCTATGGAGCACATCCAGTCTCCTTGATGCAAATGTGGAAAGATCTGGTGTAGAGCCAGCATCCGGAACTTTTCCTTTCTTATGTATTTGTTTAAGATGCGAAGATCCAGAATAGGCCTGTACTCCACAGAGGGACCCTTTTTCTCGACCAGGAAGTAACGAGAGTATATGCCCTGGCGCTTCTGATGGATTGGGACACGTTCTATGGCTTCTTTTTCTAGAAGACTGCGTACCTCCTTTAAAAGTACGGGATGACACGATCCGAGAGCCCTAGGAGGGATGGAAGGAGGAGGAGTCTTGAAACGTAGCAGATATACATTTTCTACAATATTTAGCACCCACTTGTCGTTTGTTATCTTGTGCCACTCCTCTAGAAAACCAACAATACTTCCTCCCTCCGGAGTGGTCAACACGTTTACAGGAAGTAACTGTTCATTGTTTCACTGGTTGCTTTGAAGTAGAGGCCTGTTGTCTATTGTTGCCTCTTCCTCTCCCTGGGCATCTCTGTTGGAAATGAGACCTTTGCTGCTGTTGTTGTTTCTGTTGGAATTGACGTATATCATTGGGACAAAAACGTTTACGAAAGTCTTTCTTCTTTTCGAGACCCACCGCCTTAACTGTGTCCAATTCCGCCTTCATTTTTGTCATCTCCTCGTCCGCATGAGGACCGAAGAGAGAAGAACCATTAAACGGCAAGTTAGTGATTTTTTGCTGCACTTCTGGTTTAAGGCCTGTTAGTCGTAGCCATGCAGCCCGTCTTGAACAGATACCATGAGCGTATCCGTGAGCAGCCAAATCAGCCCCACACGCTGAAGCGCTAATCATTTGGTTAGCGACAAGACCTCCTTACTGCAAGATTTCTCGAAAGTCTTGTTGATCTTCTTTAGGAAGTTTGTCAACAAATCGACCCAGGGAATCCCATAAGGACCTGTCGTATCTTCCCAAAAGAGCCGACGCACTGGATAATTTCATAAAGGAGGCCGATGTGTTGCAAATTTTTCTGCCAATGGAATCCATCACTTTGCAGTCCTTACTAGGAGGAGCGGAGGATGAAGACATCGATGACTGCGTTTTCTTTGCCGCTGCCACAATGATGGAATCCGGGGGAGGATCTGAACGAAGGAATAATGGGTCCTGTTTAGGAGCCTTATACCTTTTAGCTATACGCGAAGGCACAGACCCCACTGTTGCAGGAGTCAGAAAAGTCTGAGTGGCAAGATCAATAATGCCAGGAACAAGTGGAAGCAAAGGCCTTGCTGAGGAACGATGATGTAGGGTCTCAAAGATCACTGTGGTGGATACCTTAGGTACTGACATCTGTATATTTAATTTGCTCGCTCCTCGACATAACACCTCATTGAAGGTAGTGAGATCATCCACAGGTGAAACCCGCGATGGAGGTGTAGAAGTACAAGTAGGAGAGTAATCTCTCCTAGAGGACTTAGTAGATGAAGTAGACCAAGTGCGAGGTCTTCGGGGACTCCTCCTTGAAGAAGAATGCAAGGATCTAGATCTGTCCCTTAAATGCCTCCGACGGGACCGTGGAGAGCGTGATCTTGGAGTTCTTCTTCTTCTTGAAGAAACCACAGTGGGTGTCCTCTATCTTCGTGGAGATCTCTGAGGCATTCGTACTGGAGACTTTGAAAGACGGGAAGGAGAGTAGGTACGGGAGTAGTCCGCACCAATACTGCTGATGGACTTAGCCCTCTTCCGCCGAGGTTCTTCACCAACTTCCGGAGAGCCCTCCGGTGAAATCTGCACAATATTAAGTTCAGGTAAAGAAGATCTGGAGGGAGAACAAGATGCACCAGCAACCTCCTCCGAGGCCCCAGCATGTTCTTTGTCCCTCGACGTCGATGGCCTCGACGTCGACAACTGTATCTCCCTCGACGTCGACCCACGATGATGCCCTGTAGAAATCAAGGGCTGTGCAGATTTCGACGCCTTCGCAGGAGACCTCGATGTCGATTTGGCATGATGTCGGGGAGATCTTGACCTCGACTGCCGTCGACGTCGTGGTGACTTCGACCTCGAACACCGTCGACGTCGTGGCGATGAGGTGACGGAGAGTGTCTGGACGTCTATGGGGCTCTAGACGACGATACATGTTTCCACGTCGATAGACCCACATCTTGGCCATACCTCGGTTCCGAAGCAGGACGCTTTGACGTCAAGGCCTTTCTCGACGACGGAGACTTGCGCTGTCTCGACGTCGGAGAGTGTTCAGGCCTTTTCTTCGACGGTGGCTGCGACACCGACGGTGAACAAGCTGGAATCTTCCTTTTTCTCGACGTAGAAGAGGCAGACTGCAAAAGGTGTCGATGCTTTTGATGAGAGGAGGGCTATTGATCCCCAAGGACACTTTCTGGACGTGTTTTTCCTCTCTCCATCACCGCCTGAAGCCGAATTCTCTCTCTATCACGGAGAGTTTTTGAAGAAAACTTCTGGCAATGATAACAAGAGTCCACCTTATGAGAAGAAGGATGACAGGCGATACACACAGAGTGTGGATCTGATCTAGCCTACTTTTTTCGACAATTTGGACAATTTCTGAAGAGAGCTGGCATTTTGACAGAAAAAGATGACAAGTTTCTGTCAGAAAATGAAGAAAAATCTTCCACCAGCACAGGAGAAATGCTGAACAGCAAGAAAATTAACAATTTCTGACTAAAAAGCCAAAAAACTGTCGAGCTCAAGCTCCAGGATCCTCACAGAAGGAGCCAGAAAAAAGAACTTACCTAACTGTCACCTGTGGTGCATGCTGGGAGCATAGGGCTCTCTGAGGTTCTTAAAGGCAAAGTACCTAGATTCTTGGAAGTCTTAACGGCGAGGTGCCAGTTTTCTTTTCTGTCCCAGGACAGTAATTCCTATGCATCCTATGGGCCAAACTGCCTTCAAAAACTTGTGTTTTTTCCCCTTGTTCTGGAAAATAAAGAAATTCTTGTATGAAGTCATTTGGGTGTATGGTCTCTATTATAAGTTTTCTTAGCAAATGTGTTACTGTACAAGTATGGCAAAGTTATTTTCTGGCTGTTTGTCCCTGTTTTCAGGTGGTATTTTATAGGACTGCATAGTTATTTATTATATTTATACATGTGAACAAGGCTCTTGCGAGCCGAAACTTCATGAGGCTTTTTTCTGCACCTTAATTAAAATTGGAGCACTTCAATGGTCCGTGTCCGTCGACTTTTTTCCTGGCTGGAGTTGGTCCAGAGCGTGAGGAAGTTGACTGTGTGTTGGATATGGAGATATATATATATATATATATATATATATATATAATATATATATATAAATATATATAAGCAGTGACTTATCCCCGCCCATGTGCGGGACCCCAGAGCATGGGCGGGGATAAGTCCCTGCTTATGACTATTGATGAGTATCCCCTGGAAGAGAACAGACAGATGATCTCCGTCAACCGATCGCAAGATGGTGGCATGGGGGGAAGGGGTCTCAAAGAGGAGAATTAGCCCCTTCGGACAATCTTCAAAACCCACCTGTCTCATGTTATGGACTGTCAGTGGGGCAGTGGATGGCGAATCCTGTCGCCAACTGGGTACCCAAGGTGGTAAAGGGGCAGACTAGGAGGATTTGGAGATGGTTGCAATGGGAGGGGGTGGTCGACTGACCAAACTGCTGGCCACCTGACCTACGAGGCCCATGGGTATCGCACCATCTTTCTAGCAGAGGCTAGCGAGTATGTGTAGCACGGGGGTGTCAATTTGTGCGGCTGGAAGCCCCCTCTATAGCCACAAAAGAAGCAAAAGACAGATTTGGGTGTACGTGGGGATGCAGAGAGGCCTAAGGACTTGGCCGAGGCACAAGAGTCCTTACAGCCCTAAAGTGCTGAATCTGCCTCTTCTCCGAAGAGATGGGTTACATCGAAAGGCATGTCCATAAGGGAAGCCAGGACATCCCCGAAAAGCCAGTCGTTCTCAGCCAGGCGTGGCACCTTAGGGCCACTGTAGTGGAAACCACTCTGCCTTGAGTCAGTTGTGTCAAGTCCGCCTCGAATAGTGAACTTTGCAGCATCTCTCCAGTCGATGATAGCTTGAGAGAGTACAACACCGGCATCCTCAGGCAGCACTTGTGCAACCCTAACCCATTAAGTGTCAGAATAACGGCCCAAAAGGCATGCTGTGTTCACGAACCACAATGCTAGGCAGGAAGAAGAAAACATCTGCTTCCCAAATGAATCCAACCAATTGGATGCCCTATCTGGGGGAGCGGTAGGGAAAGCTTGTTGAGAGTTGGAGGCTTAGACCACCAAGCTCTCAGGACTAGGGTATGGTGTTGCGTGAAGAAGTTTGAGTTCCCATGTGTCAGGCATTGGTGGTGGGAAACCATCCTATTCACAGGAGCCCCTGTGCTGGGGTTGGACTACATTCCCAAAAGGTCGTCAGGGAGGGCATCACTGAATGGGAGTAGGGTTGTAGCACCTCAGTCAAGAGATTAGTCTTGAAAGCCCCTGAAGAGTAGGACCTCAACCACCCTCCGCATGACCATTTCCTAGGAAGCTCCCTCCTCCGTAGCCATTGTAGAGGGAGAAAACAGACCAGCATCTGGAGAAGTATCTACGCCCCTGGCGTAATCCAGTTCCTCACACCAGTCCCTATTCTGTTCTCCCTCATATGGTGGCAATCTAAAAGATCCAGTGACTCCTCCCAGTCTTCCCCAAGGCCTGGCCCATGAGAATAAGACTCAGGCTCCGATCTAGGAGGCAAGGCTCCT
This sequence comes from Lissotriton helveticus, assembly GCF_964261635.1. Lineage (NCBI taxonomy): Eukaryota > Metazoa > Chordata > Amphibia > Caudata > Salamandridae > Lissotriton > Lissotriton helveticus. The sequence continues at coordinate 2,027,253,577 of NC_136063.1, forward strand.
GCTGGCATTGTAGCCCGCGATGCCCATCTGGCTCTGTGTTCGAATCGGGGACGACAATGGGGATGGCACAGCTGGAAGCATTTGGACTGGGGAAGGTCAAGATGGCACGACCGGCATTGGTCTTGATCCAGGAATGGAGCCCTGGGGAGTCACCAGTGCAAAACCGAATGGGTCCCTTTCGACCCGCATCCCCAGAAGGCATAATGATGGGGTAGGGCCACCCAAATTTGAGGCACATGGCCTCATAATACTACCTCACTTAGGCAGGAGTCGCTTTAGCCTTTAGAAAATTGGGGAGGCATTGAGTCGGAGCAGGTTCCGGGGAGCGAGGCCTAGAATGCCGAGGCTCCCTCGTCTTGTCAAACGGCAGATGAGGAGAAGTTGAAGAACGCTTCGATTTATTGCTCTTCTTTTTGTGCCTCCCCAGCACTTCAAATAGAGCAAGGACTACTTCTGGCTCCGCAAACAATCCCAGGACCTTCCCTTCGACTGGGATCTCAACTTCCTCAGTGTTGCATGCCGGGTTGCTAGCAGTTTCAGGAACCACTCCCTTAAAGCCTTACGGGCCATGCCGAAGCAATTGGAGCACGACTTGGTGTTGTGACCAGGCTCCAGGCACCAGAGACAAGGTACGGGTTCATCACCGACATCAGTCAGTGAAAGACAATGCAGGGCTTAAAACCAGACCTGCCTAAAGACATCCTCAACACACTAGGCGCTAAACCCTAAAAACTGTTGACAAACGGTTAAAAAACGCCTATCAAAAAATGACAGAGGGGTAGCTCTTCTCTGGATCAGCAATGGCTGGCGCGGAAAGAAAAGAACGGACATCAAAGTGTTTGGGTGGTGCCTATATTGGTACCACAACGTAAATTTTGGCGCGAACACCGCAGACGGTGGACCCGTTTGACGCCATCTACCAGCACGCAGGGGTACTGCTCATAAAAAATCTGCAGGATCCAGTCGGACACCTAAGTAAAACTCAAAAGGTAAGGAATCTGCGGATAGAAGTCTCTATGAGATTAGCCCCCTAAACATGTTTCAGGCCTGCCACTACAAAGCCTGTGTGCGCAGTTTTAAACTGCCTTGATGACCTGTCAAGTTAACCCACTTGCCAGGACCAAACCTTCCTTATTATTACATATAGGTCACCCCTAACATTGGCCCTGGACAACCCATGGGCAGGGTGTTGTGTATTTAAAAAGTAGGACATGTGCATTTAAGTTTTACATGTCCTGGTAGTGAAATACTCTTAAATTTGTTTTTAACTACTGCAAGAACTATCTCTCTCACAGGATAACATTGGGATTGCCTTATTACATTTTATAAGTGTAATTTCCAATTGGGAAAAGATTGCACCCCCAAATTTGCTGTGTCTGGAATCACAATTTAAAATCACAACTTATGGTGAAGTTGATTTTTAAATTGCAATTGTGAAAAGGCCACTTTTAGAACAATGCACAATAAGAAAGGGACGGAAAGGTGAACAATGTCAAACACAGCGATCTGGGCCTAAATCCATCAATATTTTGCTCCCCACGCTATGCCAGCCATATGCAAATCAGTTTTGACCCTGCTCCCCTTGATAACAGTTCAGCCCTAACTGCTAGGCCTGGTCCTCCCTGCACTGGAAACAAGCATCCTAGGACCAGTTTTGTGCTATTACCCCTCATAAGCCAGGCCCAACTGAGTATAAGTACTGGACCTCTGACACGACCAAATCAGAACACTCCTGGAACTGAGGACATTCTATTGGGAAGAAGGTCTGCTGTGTTGCCAGAAGGGACTGTTACTTTGCTGAACTGCTTTGCAATATTGGCCTCCTACCTGCTGCTTCTTGTCTGGGAGTGACAAGCACTGGGCCTGCATCTCTACATCCCAGAACCTAAGTATCTCCAAGGGTTTGTTGGTTTGCCTCCTGTTTATGAAGTCTCAGGGAAATCAACGTTGTCACCCTGCAACCAGCATCTGGAATCAGATTGCTGTGAGTCCTGCTAGTCCTGGGCCCTTGGAAGTGAGGTTTCAGTGCTGCAATCCAGAAGATCCAAGTATCAAAGACGTTGCGCTGATCGGAATTGATGCATTTCCTTCGAAACAGACGCATTGCCGATGCTGCACGAACAGCAGACACCACCTCGCCGACAGAGCAACACATCGTCCCTTATTTCAGCTGCATCTCTCACTTTTCGTGGCTCTGCTCTAATGCATCGCTTTGTGCTGCACGCAGCGCCTACAGCGCAGCAGATCATCGACGATGCATCCACCTGATGTTTCTTGCACCTTGACTCTCGACGCTTCCTAGACTACGAGCAGCTCAGAATCAATCAATCATCCCTTTGGTGAGATAGACAGTGACGTATCGCCTCCTTTCCTCCAAGCATCGCCCTTAGCATCGACATATCCATGTTACTGTTCAGCGGGCTAAGGCTGGTCCCTGTACCCAACCTGTGCTCCATCGCGATTGGCCTGAACTTCTGGATTAGCTGCAACCAGATACTTGACTTCTGCGTATTCACTTTTTATCATTTTGGTCTTATTTTACTCAAAACAGTGTCTATTTTCTAAACTGGTGTGGATTAGTTTTGCCGTGTTTTCACTGTGTTACTGTGTGTACAAATACTTTACACATTGCCCCCGAGTTAAGCCTGACTGTTCTGTTCTGCTACCAAAGGGTGAGCACAGGTTAATTTAGAGTGTGTTACTGACTTATCCTGATTAGGATTGTGGTTCCTGCTTTGACAGGGTGCATATCTCTGCCAGCAAGAAACCCATCTCTAACAGAATTGTTGGTCAGGAAGACACAGTCACATGGAGACAGATGGGACAGACTAACTGCCCTTAACTGTAGCCACTGTCAGAGCATGTGGTGCGAGGGACAACTCGAATTGCACTTTCAGATCCTGAGGTGCAAGGGACAACTCGAAACACAAGGTGTCATAAAGACAAGATCTAAATAGATTTAGGGCCAGATGAACGACCACCCAATTTGCAACTCGCTAATGGAGTCGCAATTGCGAGTCGCTATTTGCGAGTCACAAATTGTGAGTCACAAATTGGAGCTTGATCACAACAACAAGTCGTGTCAGAGACACTGTTAGCGATTCCCAATGAGGTCGCAAAATGTGAGGCACGTGAATATTAATAAGCCACTCGCAATTTGTGACCCCATTGGGAATGGTAGGCCCTCCCAGGTATCGTGGCCTGCTGGGCTCAGCAGATCACCATGTCTAGAACTGCTTTTCAATAAAGCAGTTTTTTTAATGCAGCCCGTTTTACGTAAAGGGAAACGGGATGCATTTTAAAAAAAATGTATTTAAATGAAACGTTTTTGTTTCATTTTGTAAGGGCAGGGAGTGGTCCCTGAGACCACTGCCTGCCCTTTCAAAATATTTTCAGATCCAGTCACAAAGGGGTATGGGAAGGGGTCCCCCTGTGGACCCCTTCCCATATGGCCGACCCCTTCCCATATGCGACTCCATTACTCTTGAAGAGGGTGGTAATATGTGAGTGTTTTACAACTGCAATTGCGAACGCAAAACCTTGGTACATGGAGTTTGACAACCTGACCATCATGCTGTGAAAGCAGGTCAACCCTAAGTGGAAAAGAAAGTGGTGGCTGAATGCTTAGCTCCAGCAGATTGGTGTAGGATCTCATGGTTGTGGCTGTTCCACTCCAAGGCTGACCCGGCCTGTATGTTTCGCGTGAAATCTGATGCCATTTGTTGTCTGGAGGTGCATGTTGCCGCATCTCTATGTGATTGTAACCATATTTGTGCCTGTGATCAGGGCAATCAGGATCAGATGTGCTCAGCCTTCCTGCATATTTTGCAGGACATCTGAAAGAAGAAGAATCAGTGGAAATGCATACAGCAGGTCCTGAGACCAGGTGAACCTGAAGGTATCCCCCAGATACGTTTTCTGATGGAAGTATACGGCACAAAACTGAGGGCACTTCCTGTTCTAGTTTGCAGAATAAAGATCTACATATGGAAACTCCAATTTGGAGAAGATCACTACTTCGCATCACTTCAGGAAGCCATTCCCACTTGTTACGTTACAGTGAGTGAAAACAGGGGTTCACGCTCACATTGAAGGAGTCTGCAAGATGAGTTTCACCATGGAAACATTCCCATTGCTGCGCTCGCTGCCATTGGCCATGGTCTCACAAAGTAAGGTCCACAACCCCACACCACCATGTCTTTTGGTATACAGGACGATAGTACTATTTTCCAACTTAATTTGAAAGAGGATTCCAAAGGAAGGAAGTCAAACTATCCGCATCTCTGGACGAACAGATAAGACATCAGAGCCATCAGGTTGTCCAGACGCGGGAGCCACTGTGTCCTCAAGGATCACTGAAGTGCTCATCTGCCTTTTGGCAAGCAGTATCAACAGGATGTATGAGGTCATGAGACCAAGCAGACATACGACCAGCGGAACCAGAATCTGAGTCTGAGTCTGAGTCAGAGACCTCAGCGTTACCTCTCAAATATCCGCGATTCTCTGATGAGAAGCAAAGCCCTTAATGGTGATCGTGTCCAACATCACTCTAGTTGTATGCCAGAATATTGATAGGATATTGTGGCGTAAACATCATTTACAAAAATATTATTGCTCCAACGGATTTTGAGTTTCTATTACTAATGTCAATAGAGCAATATTTTTATAAACTATAATTGGGATACAATATTTTTGTCAGATGATATTTAGACCATGATACTCTGGTAACATACCACTGCTCCTATGAAGGTTAGGTGATACTTTTTGAGCATTGATGGTACTGCCCAAGTCACAGAGGTGAGTCTTCGTCCGCAGAAGGTGTTCCTTGACCAGAGCTTTCACAAGCAAGTGATCTTAATATGGAAAAACATGGACTCCTAAGCATCGCAAAGAAGCTTCCACGATGGCTAGCACTTTCATAAAGACCTGTGGTGTAATTATCAGTCCAAGTGGTAGAACTGTGACCCACTTAATAAAAAATAAGGATAAGGTCTCAAAGGACAAGCTGCAATGTTGTATTACAAGACTACATTACTTGAAGCACAAGTTACTACTTGTGTAACAATATATCTGTAAGAGACATTAGTTAGTGATGGATTCCGTACCTTAGAATATCCCCAGGCGTCCGACTGGATCAGTAAAGTTTTGCTTAGCAGTACCCCTGCGCGTCAGTAGGTGGCTTCCTGCGGCTCCGCGTCCGTCACTGGCGTCGTAAGCGCCGAGATGTCACAGAGAGTACTTAGGCGCCACCCATGCGCGCTGACGTCAGTTCTGTACACGACTTTCCGTGCCAGAAACGCAGAGCCATGCAAGATACTGACCATTAGCGCATAAAACTAGGGCCCTGAAAGGGATGACCTTAACCCTAGTAATCAGTTTGCAGAACAGGCAGGATGGGTGGGGCGGTAAGGAATCTATCACTAACTAATGTCTCTTACAGATATACCGTTACACAAGTAGTAACTTGTGCATCTGAAAGAGACGCGTTAGTGATAGATGTCTTACCTCGGAATAGATACCCCAGCAATGCTAACCCTGGTGGAGGGTCTGCGAACAAGATTACACCAGAAAGTCACGGAGCACAGATCGGCCAAGGAAGCCGTCCCTCCGGACTTGACTGTCAAGGCAGTAGTGCTTGCTAAACGTGTGCAGCGAGGCCCAAGTAGCTGCCTGACAAATGTCCTGCAAGGGAAAGCCGCGTCCCAAGGCAGTAGTGGTTGCCGTTGCCCTGGAAGAATGGGCACGCAGCCCCACAGGAGGCTCCTTCTTAGCCAGCGACTAACAGGCCTTGATGCAGAGAACGACCGACCGAGAGATGGTCCGTTTCTGCACGGCCCAACCTTTTTTGGTGCCCCCGTAGCCAACAAAGAGCTGTTGCGTGCAGCTCAGGTAGAAGGAGAGTGCACGTTTTGGGTCCAGACGGTGGAGCCTCTCTTCCTCTCTGGAAGGATGTGGAGGCGGAAAGGAGGTGGGCAAAGTGATGGCTTGCCGCTATGTGGGAGGGCGTGACAACCTTTGGCAAGAAAGAAGGATGGGTCCTCAAAACCACCTTGTCCGGATGAATAAAAGGAAAGGAGGTTTAGAAGAAAGAGTCCAGAGCTCACTCACTCTTCTGGTAGAGGTGATAACTACCAGGAAAGTCGTCTTTAGAATGAGAAGACGTAAAGGACAGTTATGAAGGGGCTTGAAGGGAGCGCACATCAGAAACGTCAAGACATGGATTAAGTCCCACTGAGGCATGATAAACAGCACAGGAGGGAATGTGTGCGTAATGCCTTTTAAAAAACGGATCACAACCAGGGACTTAAAAAGAGAAGGCAGATCAGGAAGTTGTAGAAAGGCGGAAATGGCCGAAAGATAACCATTGATAGTACCCAGAGCAGAACCCTGCTGGGCTGGGCTAAAGAAAGATGGAACAAAAGAACCTCGGAAAGAGGGGCAGAAAGGGGATCCACAGCCTTCACTGTGCACCATGCCACAAACATGTTCCGCCTGCAGGCGTATACCGCTTTTGTAGAGGGACGCCTGGCTGCTAGAATTACATCACAGACTTCGGGAGGAAGATCAAAAGGTGTCAACTGTCGCCGCTCCATCTCCACGCATGGAGGTGGAGGCTGGACAGGTTCGGGTGGAGAACCGTCCCCTGCTGCTGCAACAGAAGATCCTCCCGGAGAGGCAGTCGGATCGGGGGATCGATCGCCATGATGAGTAGCTTGGGATACCAGTATCTTCGTGCCCAATCCGGAGCCACAAGGATGACGGGCCGGGTTGCGCCTGATCTTCTTCAGCACGCTGGGCAGAAGTGGTATAGGTGAAAAGGCATACAACAGACCACAGCTCCACTTGTGACGAAAAGCGTCACCGAGCGATTGCTGCCTTGGAAATTCCAACGCACAGATTTGATGACATTGCGCATTCTCTTCGGTGGCGAATAGATCTAACCAAGGCTCTCCCCACTTCTGAAAGAGACCTTGCGCCACGTCCGAGTTTATATGCCCTTCGTGATCCATCAAGCACCGGCGGCTGAGTTTGTCCGCCCTGGCGTTCAGAGAACCTGCCAGGTGTTGAACCAACAAGGCAATGCCTTGATGTTCCAGCCATGACCAAAGGTGCAGAGCCTCCTCACATAGGGTCCAAGACCCCAACCCGCCCTGTTTGTTGCAATACCACATGGCGGTGGTGTTGTCCGTGATCACCTGCACTACGCTTCCCCAGACAGAGGGAAGGAATGACTTCAGTGCAAGTCGGATCGCCCGTTAGCTCCAAAAGGTTGATATGAAGCCGGGACTCCACCGGAGATCAGAGGCCTCTGATCTCCGCCTTTCCTAAGTGGCCACCCCATCCCAGGAGGGACGCATCCGTCACCACTGTGTGCTCCAGTTGGGGAAGAGAGAGGGATCTGCCACTGACCCAATCTCGATTTGTGAGCCACCAGCAGTGCCCTCCGAGATCTAGAGATGATCGGACAGGTTGCCCTGATGCTGCGCCCACTGGAACTTAAGGTCCCACTGCAGAGCCCACATATGCCATCTGGCATGTGTCACCAGCAGGATGCAGGAGGCTATCAGGCCCAGGAGCCTTAGGGTTATCTTGACTGAAACCCAGGATAGAGGCCGAAGGATCGGAATCATAGCCTAATTATCTTTGACTTGCTGCTCGGGAGGATAAACCCGAAACAGCGTCGAATCCAGAACCCCTCAGATGAAGGGGAGCTTCTGAGAGGAACTCAGGTGCGACTTCGGCACGTTGATGGCGAACCCCAGCAACTGCAGGAGGTCGGTAGTAGTCTGAAGGTGGTTGACGATGGCCTGGGGCGAGCCCGCCTTCAACAACCAGTCGTCGAGGTAGGGGAAGCCTGACACCTGCGCAGGTGAGCCGCGACCACCGCCATCACCTTTGTGAACACCCGAGGGGCACTGGTAAGGCCGAAGGGGAGTACGGCAAACTGAAAATGCTTCTGGCCTACCGTGAACTACAGGTAACGCCGGTGGGCCGGCAGGAAGGGGATATGAAAATAAGCGTCCTGCAAGTCCAATGCTAACATCCAGTCTCCAGGGTCGAGGGCAGCCAGGACCTGGAGCCAGAGTCAGCATTTTAAATTTCTCCTTCCGGAGGAAGCGATTGACGTCCCGGAGGTCCAAGATGGGGCGCAGACCCCCCCTTGTCCTTCTTGGGGACCAGAAAGTAGTGGGAATAACAACCTTTCCCTACCTACTGCCCAGGAACACGCTCGATGGCCCCCTTGGCCAAGAGGGCCGTGACTTCCTGTTGAAGAAGAGCCAAATGATACCCCGACATGCGGTGGCACCGAGGCGGCATGGCAGGAGGGGAGGACTGGAAGGGAAGGGAATAACCCTTACAGATTATCTGCAGCACCCACTTGTGATTTCGCGCCAGTGGTGGAGGTGGTGGCGGATCCTGCCACCCACCGGCGTGGGGTGCTCCCTGAAGCTCGGATTAGGAAGGCTAAGCCCCACTTTATTTAACATCTATGTGGCTCCCTTGGCCTCTATTATTAGAGCCTGTGGCTTTGAGACAATCTCATATGCGGAAGATACGCAGGTAATAGTCCCCATCGAGACAGATCCAGCTCAGACGAAAGTCCAGTTTAAATCCTGTATGCTGCAAATTGCCGTCTGGATGAACCAGAATTTCTTGCAGTTAAACTCAAATAAAATGGAGATCCTCTTATTTTGGAAAGCAACAGAGATATGGTCTCCAGACCAGTGGCCATCGGAGCAAGGGGAGGCACCAAATCCTAAGACACAGGCACGGAATCTGGGGATATTGATCGATAATAAAATCTCGATGGAGGAGTATGTAAAAGCTGTATCAGGAACCTGCTTTGGTATTACCTGAATGCTGAGAAAAAGAATTCCCATGGCTCCCTATGAGGGATAGAAAGACTTTAGAACAGGCGCTACTAGTCAGTAGACTTAACTGTGGCAATGCTCTCTTGACAAGTATTAGAGAAGATCTTGCAGCAAGGCTACAGGTGGTGCAAAATACAGCTGCACGACTGGTCCTTAATAAACCATGGCGTACTCCTTTCCGCGCTCTCCTGCTACAGCTGCACTGGTTACCTGTAAAGAAGAGAGCATTGTTCAAGCTACTGGTAATGGTGTTTAGAGTGCGACAGGGGATCAGCCCCCTTTATTTAAGGGGAAAGAACAGCCATACCCCTGCGCGCGTTTTAAGATCCAGTAATCGAAACCTACTCCATCCATGCAAGATTAAGAAAACAAAAATGGGAGGACGTGCATTTTCTCATCTGGCCCCTCTCCATTGGAATCGCTTGCCGAACGAGCTGCGCTCCTGCCCTGGCCTGAAACATTTTAAGAAGCTACTAAAAACTTGGTTGTTTTAAAGCCGCAACCCCTGGTCCAGCCGTGTGCACTGTGCTGCCAAAAGCGCTGAGAGATCCCTGCTGGGATGATTCGTTTGCGCGATACAAGTCTTAAATATATATCAATATAAATATATACTGGAGGTGAAAACAGCGGGTGTGGAGGTGGATTGACCCACCCGCTGGTTCCCAGACCCGCCCCTGCGGAAGCCACGTCCACGGCCGCATTGAGGCTGGTTCTGCACAGGCTTGTTGGAGGAGCGTGCCTGGGTGCCTCTGCCCTGGACACGAAAGGGACAAAACCCAGGAGTGGTAGGATTCTTCTGAGAAAGACCCAAGGACTTGGCCGTGGCCCGTGAGTCCTTAAAGCGCTCCAGTGCACTATCGGCCTTCTCGCCAAAGTGGCGGGAGCCATCAAAGGGCATGTCCATGAGCGAGCGCCCTGGACATCGGGCGTGAACCCAGTCAAACGCAACCAGGCATGGTGCTGCAACGCCACAGTCGTGGAAATTGCCCTACCCAACAAATCAGCGGTGTCCAAACCACACCTGATAGCAAACTTAGCTGCATCTTTACCCTCGGCAATCGCTTGGGAAAGGATAGCCTGGACCTCCTCAGAACCCTGAGGCAAGACCTGAGCAACGAAATCCCACACTGCGTGGGAGTAACGGCCCAACAAGCGGGCGTTGTTAACCGATCGCAGCCCCAAGCTGGCCGAGGTGAACAACCTCTTACCAAATTGTTCCAGCCTTTTAGAGTCCTTATCTGGCGGAGCCGTGGGAAAAGCACTCTGCGACATCGAGGCCTGAATGACCAGGCTCTCGGGCGTAGGCTGATTGGTCAGAAAAGTAGGATCACCAGGCGCTGGGTGGTGACGCCAGGCGACGTTTTTATCCACCGGCGCCCCCGTGGCCGAGGCAACTATGTGCCCAAGAGGACTTCGGTAAGTGCCTCATTGAAAGGAAGCAGCGGCTCCGACGAAGTCGCAGTCTGGAGCACCTCCGTAAGGAGGTTGGTTTTGAGGGCCACTGTAGGGAGGTCGAGATTGAGAGCCTCCGCAGCCCGACGGAGCACCATGGTATAGGAAGCACCCTCCTCCATAGTAGGCAGAGAAGAGGCAAACCCCGGGTCAGAACAGACATCGAGTTTGCCTGCGTCAGAATCACATTGCCGGGCAAGAGGGTCCGCGGACCCATTCCAGTCGTCGGCCGCCTCTGGCGTAGAGGGAGCCGGTCACGGCGGCAGAGCCGGAGAAGGGACGAACGGCGTCGGGAATGGCGCTGAGAACGGTACCGTCCGGGGCCGGACCGGCGCCGCCTCCCAATGTGGATCCCAGGCCGGAACAAAATGGTCCTGGAACCGGGGCAGGGGTGGGATAAATGGCACCCAGTGCGGCACCGGGGGTGGAGCAGAGTGTGGTGCCGGAGCCGGCAGCTTCACACCTCGTGGCGCCGGGGCCAGAGCCAACGGTGCAGGATCATGTGGCGCCGGTGGCGGAGCCGCCGGGTCAACAGGATCTGGACACGGGACTGCGGGGCCAGAAGGCACGCCGGCGGGAGCCCAAGGCCTGAAAAGGCGGTCAATGGCAGCAAGAACTTCTTGCACCTGTTCGGGAGTCGCCGACGGACCTGGGTATGGCGGGTATGCCATGGGACTCCCAGGCTCCGGAGGAGATGTAGGGGCAAAACCCCTGCCCCCCCCCGGAGGAGCAAGGGGGGGGGGGAGAGACGTCAGAGAGCGAACACGCTTCTTCGACTTCTTTTTATGGCGTCACTTACCGGAATCTGAAGGCAAGACTTGGAGCCCAAGAAGCAATGGCTCGGGTCCGGCGAACGGTCGCAGGAATGGCCCCTGGACCCATAGCGGCGGTGTGACGAATGCCGAACTTCCAGCAATTTCCAACGCCGCTCCCGCAAGGCTTTCGGGGCCATGGCTCGACAGTCCCGGCAGGCCCAGGAGTCGTGATCCGTCTCCAGGCAGTAGAGGCACACATAGTGGGGGTCCGCCACCGACATATTACGGCGGCAGGCCTCACAGGAATGAAAGCCGGGCATCCCTACCTGCACCAGGAGAAAAAAGGGGAGACAAAAGTCTCAAAAGGGTAGTCAAAAAGTGACTAATGTACATGCTCAATCTGGATCTGCACTTTCTGGTGCGGAAAAAGAAAGAACTGACGTCAGCGCGCATGGGTGGCACCTAAGTACACGCCTTGACGTCATCTCGGCACTTACGACGCCAGTGACGGACGCAGAGCCGCAGGACGCCACCTACTGACGTGCAGGGGTACTGCTAAGCAAAACTTTTCGGATCCAGTCTGATGACTGGGTATATTCTATGGTAAGGAATGTATCACTAACGTGTCTCTTTCAGATGTGTGACATTAACTCCAGGGAAAGACCCATTTCCACGGACAGAGTGAATGCACTAAAGGCAGTTCTCGGGACTGAGACTCAATCTCATGGTCTCACCTTTTTGGGAATTACAGGATACTGTGGCCAACGGATTGCAGGCTGTGCTGAGCCCTTTAGCATTTGCAGGACATTAACAAGTGGTCTGTCCCAATCTGGACCCTTGGGTGGAAGAGGCAGAGGGCTTTCATTGCACTGAAGCAAGCTTTAGCCTCTGCACCTGCGTTAGGTTTCCCTGATTATGGAAAGTTATTTATCCTTTATTTTCAGGAAAAATATTATTTTGCTATGGGAGTCTTGACACAAACATGGGGACCAAAATGCCCAATTGCTGATTATCCTACTGCATTGGATAGTGTAGCAGCTGCTTTTCCTCCATGTTTCAAATCTGTTGTCGCAGCAGCTGAACTAGCGCAAGCCACAGAAAACAGTGTTTCTGACGGTGCCTGATCCTAATGCAGTAGCGTCTTTATTGCTGAAGAGTAAAGCACAGTATCTTCCTAACGCTGCACTATGAAATGCAAGTAAATTCTTACACCTGGCTGAGAACCTCAAGATTGCTTAGCTGTTACTGCTCTCTGCTAATATTTGAGTGGATTTATTTTTTTGTACCTTGGGTACAAGTCCAACAAAAAATATTGGGGGAGGGGCTAATTAGCATTTGAAATTCAAAATGTCATATTGTTTCAATATTCTTCAATTAAAACTGCCTATGTTAAAAAAAATCGAAAGTTAACATAATCACACAGAAACGTGAATTGAATCATTCTTGCCTTGATTTACTTTTTAGAAAACACATTTAGGTTGACCACAAATCTATGTGTAACTGAGCTCAGAAATGTCTTAAAGGAAAACTATTTCTAAAGAGGAACATATAACATGTTTAAACGGTGTTTAGAGAGTAAACCTAATGTGCTCGGTATCTTTTTTTAAACACTAAATATTGGTGCGAATGTAGGCCTAACTTCTCCTGGTGTCATGTATCTAGCTTCAAGGCACAAAAATACTCCACATTTGGAAAGAGATTCCAACCTCTCTCATTCTAAGGTATGGAGCAGATTAGAACCTAGAGGGACTCTTGGCAACTTTTGGGAAAACTAAACTATAGCTAGCTATACTTTAGAAAACAGCACCTACTTCTTACCTTGTACTACACTTAGGTTAGGTACACTGGGGTAGAACTATTTAGAAGCATCAGATGAGTATTTACTTTTTAGCCTGTGTTATTTGTGTATGTATTTTTATGAATATATGTCATAGCTGCAAACCATGCTATTGCAGTATTATTTTATCTTACTGCTGATGCTGTTCGTATTATACTTCCATTCTGTCTTACGATTGTAGCAGCTCACATCTCTTGCATGACAAATAAGACTGTTCAATAAACCCTTTTTTTTTTTTAAACGCCCTACTACCTATTTCTGTTGAAGCATGCACGATTGACTGAGTGAAACTTATCTATTGTTTCCACGATTCTGAGAAGAACTGTTCCGATTCTAATGGAAACAAAGTTTGTCATGTTTATGCGGTTGTCCGACACTAATTCCTTCTTGTTCATTCGAGAAGTTTCTAGTAGCCTCTAAGCTAGCTGGCACACACAAGTAATTAAGTTTAATGTACTCGATAGAGACATACTGACCTCAGTCCTATGTCAAAACTATAGAGTATATTATTCCAATGCGCAGAGCCTATCAGGGATATCCCTGATGGGGTTGGGACCAGGAAAGAGATTCCTAACACCCCGCAAGGAGAGTCAGAAAAACTGGAGCTGTATTCTCTGCGAGGAGGATGACAGCGTCTGGTCATTGCATCAGGCTGGGACTCTAATTCCTTCCGAACTTGCCGTGGCGAGCCGCGTAGCTGAGCCGTGCAAGTATGCAGCCGAACCGTGGTTTGCCATGGCAAGTGAAGGTATACTTATACCTTGAAGGTGTTTAGGAATGCCATTATTGATGTAAAAGTCGGACAGAGGAACGTCATGAATGAACTCCTAAGGAATAGATGTTCATGCATGATAAATGGGTTCTTGGAGAAATCAATAATCCAAGCAAGGGGAAGTCCAAAAGGCTTAAGAGTCTGGTTTTCCAAGAACTTGTTGTGATGTGGATGGACGGATGTAGGTGACCATGCCTGTATTTGGTTAGCATGGATAATGCCTAAATAAGGGTTGGATTTCTATGCCTGAATAAGGGCAATGTGTGCCTATATAAGGGCATAAATCGGGAAACCTATATACGGAATCTAAAGCGACACACAACATTCTTTGTTACTATTTTGAAAACTCATATCTTAGATAACACCGGGCGAGGCCTCTCTCACAAATAAAGGGGATTTTGCCAGAGGGAAAGAGGTTAAAAAGACCCCAACTCAAGGTTATACATAATCAGATTTTTGTAAATGCAAGCAGTTGTTTTATTGGTGCAAGCCTTTTTTGCCTCAGGGAAGGGGAACAGAGTCTCCGCTCTAAAAATAAAACGGGGGTTGGGGAGAGGGCTCCGTACACTTGGATTCACCCCCAACATGTGTCCTGGATGGAGCTGTTTCTAACAGTTATTGTGTTCTCTTCATAGGTTGTTCTTGTCTCAAAAAACAACAAAGCCATCGAATTGCACCTTTTTTCGTTAGTACGAGGAATTTAGTCTGCACAAGTTGCTGAATGTTTTGCCTTTATAATAGCATACGTTTTGGGCACAGAAAATGTACAAACGGTTTACACAGATTCAAGGTTTGCAGCTAGAGTTGTCCATGATTTTGGACAACTGTGCTTATAGAGGTTACTTTACATCAGTTGGCACACCTATTAGGAATGAACTATGGGTATCCCACTTGCTTTCTGTCATTCAAATGCCATCTGAGCGGGCAGGTGTCGAGTGCGCTACCTACCAAAAAGTTGATGACCATGTCACTAGAGGTAATGCTTGTGAAGGGGCAGCAAAGTATGGAAGACAAATCTCCGAATGCCGAAAAAAATCCTCAGTTGCTCCTTTTTCACACTTTGTCTCTAAGTTATCAATTCAGTCTCTGCTGGCCACAATCACTGTCCTTCAAGAAGTTTGTACTGAGGATGAAAAGGATGGGCGCTTCAGACTTGGCTGCACTAAGAGTTTTTGTGGCTAATGGATATCTCCTACAGGCTAGGTGATGGTGCTATCCTCCATATTACCTTATCTTGCTTTCATGAACCACTGAATAGCCCACTTGAGCAAGGAGAACGGGGTTAAGGCTTATATCCTCTTTTCAACTACATTGATTCACCATTTAATTTTTTGCATTTCTATATAGTGCAAACTCAATATTTTTCACCCTTTTATTTTTGCCTTTTTTATAACGTGATTTGACCCGAAAGTATTAGAGAGATTTAAATGAGAACCAGTTACATTATACAAGGGCACTTTAAAAAATAAAAAAAACATTTAAGTATATGGAGATTACGTGATTTGCACAGAATCACAGAATATTGTTAACGCGATGCCGAGACTCAAACCTGGTCCCCAAGTTCCAAAGATCGGCAGATCTGGCCATTAAGCCATATTACTGGTGGTCAATCTAGAAAGACAGTGCAGAGAGAAAAACCCTATCCATGGGGGTCATTTGTATAGATCCAAGTTATTTTCGTACAGATGCCTAGATGCCAAAGATATGAATATGTATGCCAACATTATGAATATGTACTGGTCAATATTTGTTTGTTCTTGGATTTGATAGATGCTTATACGCATGCAGATGAAAGGACAGTGTTGAAATGTCTGCTGAAAGAATGTATTACACATTATGGAATGCCCATATCATCCTTAATACTGGGGGCTGCAGAATTCAGATGCAATTTAAAAGAACACATCAAGCAACAATCAGTGCAGACACTAATCTGAAGTGGCCAGATGCCTTACCATCAACTTTTATGATCATGAGAAGCACCCCAAACAGAAAGACATTTCTGTGTCCCTATCACATAATTCTGGGAAAAACAGTGGTAGGCCCAGCAACTCCTTGTTTGTGATCAAACCTTTCAGAGCCTTCCTTTCACAAGTTTGCAGCCCTGCCATAGCTGCCAGCAGAAGCCTGCATCCAGCGCCGGTTCCAAGCTTTGCGGGGTCCCGGGCCAAAAGGGAATGTGCGAGGCCACTCTAATTTACATAAGTGACACAGCTCAGGAATCTGCTTTGTGCAGACTCCTCCTGGGCCACAACTCCTCCTCTCAGCCTCCTACAAGCACCTCTTTTACAGCTCCTATCGGGATGAAGGTGTGGTACTTTCTTATGGGCTGAAAGTTAAAACTGTGGGGGTGCTAAAATGATCGACAATTGGCGTCCCGCAGTGTCTCTGAATGGTCTTGCAATTGGGACAAGATGAAGTGTCTCAGTCCCCTAGGCCTCCCAACACCATCCCGGAGAGGCCCCTCCCATGGACCCTAATTGCAAGGAGAAACCTTTCTTTCAAATGGATTGCCAGGGAAACAAGAGGACACACCACCGGTGTGGGGACCCGGGCAGCTGCCCACACTGCCCATGCCTAGCGCCGGCCCCGAAGGCGGCAACCTACTACCTGGTGATTAGGTACACACCAGTGTGCACAAGAGAAAGTCTGCTCTTCTGCACTACTGGAAGAGCCCTTAACAGGTACTGTTGGTGATGAATAGTGCAATAATGTCAAGGATACAAAAATACTAGTCACTACAAAAAGACCTCTGAGCCTATAGGAGGAGGACAAAGAGTGTGAACTGATCTGCTGGAAATCTTTTGCCCACCAATCTTAGCAGTCAAGGAAAATGGAGAATCAGCACTTCCAGATGGCATCCATAATGTCAACCTGTGATCAGAGGCGGGGGAAAGACTGAGAGGAACAATGGCTGAAGTAGTAAAAGGGATGCCCGAAATCTAAAAGACTAAATAAAGTAATCATTGGTACTATTATACACTGCTTGGTGTGGCTATATGGTAGTGATTTTGGTGTGCCCACATCAACTAAGCAGTAAAGAGAGGTTTGCCCATTAATGACAATACGGTAGAGAGATAATTTTTTGGGACACATGATACTGGGTTATCAATGATTGTGAATGTAACCACTTGTTGTATCAGTCCACAAGTTCCTGTTAGTACAACCAGTGGGTTGCCTACATTGAACAATCGTCTTCCCTTTTGGGTGTCAGTATTCTTGTTTTATATGACTTTAACAAACAAAAATGGAAAAACAGAGCATTCTATGATTAGGAATATTGGCTATATATATTTCTTATCCGAGTTCTTGTTGATGTTAAAAACTATACTTCCATAGCACAACTGGCAGAAAGGATACATATTTTTCGAGAGGTTGCAAATGCTACTACTGCTAAACTCACACCTTTCCTGAAGTTATTTATTAAAATGAGTGGAGAATCATAAATTAAGAGTAATGGGAACAAAATATTTGAGTATAGTCGATGAATAATACGCACAATTGGTTGCTTGTGGCATTTTAAACACTTTATTTTACTTGTGGAATTGGCGCTTACGCCTGGTTGTAAAAGAATTGGGGAGGACCTTATGTAGATCATGCTTACCAAACAGCATGTTGTGTTAAATCCAGATTCAGGCCAAAGAAATCTAAGAAAAGTGGCATCCAGTGATTTTTGTTTTTGGATACCGTGATGGTGGTACCTTTAGGAGTGAATACTATCCAGTGTTTTGGAACATATGGCTAGTTCAACCACAGAGGATTTTTATAAGATGTGAACAGAACTGATTGAAACAGTGATACGGAATAGAAAACCATTAAAGTACCTACTGGCTAGCAAGAAAGGAGTTTGTAAGACAACTGGCCCAGAGTGTTGCAATAATTCTGGGAATATACACAAGGCAATAGATAGAATTAAGAAGGATGCTAGAGCGCTACATAAGATATCGAGACCGGGATTATGGGGAAAAGGTTTATGGTTGAAGAGGAAGCTGGGGAACCTACAAAGTAGAACAAACACTGGCAGTGATTGGAGTATTTATAGGTATTATAGTGATTATTCATTTGCATGTGTGCCTTAGAAAGTGCTGCATTGAGAAAACATTTATTTTGCACTACAATGGTCCCTAGGGAGGTAGGAATAAGGAGTAACACCCCACACACAAGATTAGAAAGAGAAATAGTTTGACGATTTATTTGATTCATTGATGTCCACCAAGAGAATATTCAGGGGACTCAGAATTATGTAGTTCTAAGCCAGGAGAGAGATTTTTCCGGTTACAGAGAACTAGTTCCAGGCATCTGATAGCAAAGTTATCTCTTAGGGGTGAAATAATTCCCACAGGCTCGTCCCGGAGAGCTCTTCCTCGGGCTACAGGGTCTTCAGGCAACCCTATAGTTGCTCAAAGCTCAAAGCTTTGTATCTTCTGACCACATTCTGCGAGACCCCTAGAGGCCTGAGGGCTGCCCCAGTCACATGACACAATGCTGAAGGCAAAGTGGTGATCTGAGTAGGAGGCTGCAGAACAGCTTATCATGGAGGGCAGGCTCGTTGTGATGTGGATGGAAGGATGTAGGTGACCATGCCTGTATTTGGTTAGCATGGATAATGCCTAAATAAGGGTTGGATTTCTATGCCTGAATAAGGGCAATGTGTGCCTATATAAGGGCATAAATCGTGAAACCTATATACGGAATCTAAATCGGCACACAACATTCTTTGTTACTATTTTGAAAACTCATATCTTAGATAACACCGGGCGAGGCCTCTCTCACAAATAAAGGGGATTTTGCCAGAGGGAAAGAGGTTAAAAAGACCCCAACTCAAGGTTATACATACCCAGATTTTTGTAAATGCAAGCAGTTGTTTTATTGGTGCAAGCCTTTTTTGCCTCAGGGAAGGGGAACAGAGTCTCCGCTCTAAAAAAAAAACGGGGGTTGGGGAGAGGGCTCCGTACACTTGGATTCACCCCCAACATGTGTCCTGGATGAAGCTGTTTCTAACAGTTATTGTGTTCTCTTCATAGGTTGTTCTTGTCTCAAAAAACAACAAAGCCATCTGATTGCACCTTTTTTCCTTAGTACGAGGAATTTAGTCTGCACAAGTTGCTGAATGTTTTGCCTTTATAATAGCATACGTTTTGGGCACAGAAAATGTACCAACGGTTTACACAGATTCAAGGTTTGCAGCTAGAGTTGTCCATGATTTTGGACAACTGTACTTATAGAGGTTACTTTACATCAGTTGGCACACCTATTAGGAATGAACTATGGGTATCCCACTTGCTTTCTGTCATTCAAATGCCATCTGAGAGGGCTGGTGTCGAGTGCGCTACCTACCAAAAAGTTGATGACCATGTCACTAGAGGTAATGCTTGTGAAGGGGCAGCAAAGTATGGAAGACAAATCTCCGAATGCCGAAAAAAATCCTCAGTTGCTCCTTTTTCACACTTTGTCTCTAAGTTATCATTTCAGTCTCTGCTGGCCACAATCACTGTCCTTCAAGAAGTTTGTACTGAGGATGAAAAGGATGGGCGCTTCAGACTTGGCTGCACTAAGAGTTTTTGTGGCTAATGGATATCTCCTACAGGCTAGGTGATGGTGCTATCCTCCATATTACCTTATCTTGCTTTCATGAACCACTGAATAGCCCACTTGAGCAAGGAGAACGGGGTTAAGGCTTACATCCTCTTTTCAACTACATTGATTCACCATTTAATTTTTTGCATTTCTATATAGTGCAAACTCAATATTTTTCACCCTTTTATTTTTGCCTTTTTTATAACGTGATTTGACCCGAAAGTATTAGAGAGATTTAAATGAGAACCAGTTACATTATACAAGGGCACTTTAAAAAATAAAAAAAACATGTAAGCATATGGAGATTACGTAATTTGCACAGAATCACAGAATATTGTTAACGCGATGCCGAGACTCAAACCTGGTCCCCCAGTTCCAAAGATCGGCAGATCTGGCCATTAAGCCATATTACTGGTGGTCAATCTAGAAAGACAGTGCAGAGAGAAAAACCCTATCCATGGGGGTCATTTGTATAGATCCAAGTTATTTTCGTACAGATGCCTAGATGCCAAAGATATGAATATGTATGCCAACATTATGAATATGTACTGGTCAAAATTTGTTTGTTCTTGGATTTGATAGATGCTTATACGCATGCAGATGAAAGGACAGTGTTGAAATGTCTGCTGATAGAATGTATTACACATTATGGAAAGCCCATATCATCCTTAATCCTGGGGGCTGCAGAATTCAGATGCAATTTAAAAAAACACATCAAGCAACAATCAGTGCAGACACTAATCTGAAGTGGCCAGATGCCTTACCATCAACTTTTATGATCATGAGAAGCACCCCAAACAGAAAGACATTTCTGTGTCCCTATCACATAATTCTGGGAAAAACAGTGGTAGGCCCAGCAACTCCTTGTTTGTGATCAAACCTTTCAGAGCCTTCCTTTCACAAGTTTGCAGCCCTGCCATAGCTGCCAGCAGAAGCCTGCATCCAGCGCCGGTTCCAAGCTTTGCGGGGTCCCGGGCCAAAAGGGAATGTGCGAGGCCACTCTAATTTACATAAGTGACACAGCTCAGGAATCTGCTTTGTGCAGACTCCTCCTGGGCCACAACTCCTCCTCTCAGCCTCCTAAAAGCACCTCTTTTACAGCTCCTATCGGGATGAAGGTGTGGTACTTTCTTATGGGCTGAAAGTTAAAACTGTGGGGGTGCTAAAATGCTCAACAATTGGCGTCCCGCAGTGTCTCTGAATGGTCTTGCAATTGGGACAAGATTAAGTGTCTCAGTCCCCTAGGCCTCCCAACACCATCCCGGAGAGGCCACTCCCATGGACCCTAATTGCAAGGAGAAACCTTTCTTTCAAATGGATTGCCAGGGAAACAAGAGGACACACCACCGGTGTGGGGACCCGGGCAGCTGCCCACACTGCCCATGCCTAGCGCCGGCCCCGAACCTACTACCTGGTGATTAGGTACACACCGTTGTGTCGGAATCTAGGTTTCAGGAAGTACCTACAGGCTTACAGGGTCATGAAGACCAACACTCTGGGCCACATTGTCTTTGCGATGTCAAAATTTCTGATGGCAGCATGGATAATAAGGAAGAAAATGTCTTCTTGAACTTATACCACCTTGTATTCCTCACCCCATGCAGGTCCAATAGATCTTTTATATGTAAATATTATATTGTTTTTTAAATATTTGTATCGTATTTTATTGTATCTTTTATGGCCTATGTGGCCGAAATAAAGAATTTTTGGATTGGATTGGTACACACCAGTGTGCACAAGAGAAAGTCTGCTCTTCTGCACTACTGGAAGAGCCCTTAACAGGTACTGTTGGTGATGAATAGTGCAATAATGTCAAGGATACAAAAATACTAGTCACTACAAAAAGACCTCTGAGCCTATAGGAGGAGGACAAAGAGTGTGAACTGATCTGCTGGAAATCTTTTGCCCACCAATCTTAGCAGTCAAGGAAAATGGAGAATCAGCACTTCCAGATGGCATCCATAATGTCAACCTGTGATCAGAGGCGGGGGAAAGACTGAGAGGAACAATGGCTGAAGTAGTAAAAGGGATGCCCGAAATCTAAAAGACTAAATAAAGTAATAATTGGTACTATTATACACTGCTTGGTGTGGCTATATGGTAGTGATTTTGGTGTGCCCACATCAACTAAGCAGTAAAGAGAGGTTTGCCCATTAATGACAATACGGTAGAGAGATAATTTTTTTGGACACATGATACTGGGTTATCAATGATTGTGAATGTAACCACTTGTTGTATCAGTCCACAAGTTCCTGTTAGTACAACCAGTGGGTTGCCTACATTGAACAATCGTCTTCCCTTTTGGGTGTCAGTATTCTTGTTTTATATGACTTTAACAAACAAAAATGGAAAAACAGAGCATTCTATGATTAGGAATATTGGCTATATATATTTCTTATCCGAGTTCTTGTTGATGTTAAAAACTATACTTCCATAGCACAACTGGCAGAAAGGATACATATTTTTCGAGAGGTTGCAAATGCTACTACTGCTAAACTCACACCTTTCCTGAAGTTATTTATTAAAATGAGTGGAGAATCATAAATTAAGAGTAATGGGAACAAAATATTTGAGTATAGTCGATGAATAATACACACAATTGGTTGCTTGTGGCATTTTAAACACTTTATTTTACTTGTGGAATTGGGGCTTACGCCTGGTTGTAAAAGAATTGGGGAGGACCTTATGTAGATCATGCTTACCAAACACCATGTTGTGTTAAATCCAGATTCAGGCCAAAGAAATCTAAGAAAAGTGGCATCCAGTGATTTTTGTTTTTGGATACCGTGATGGTGGTACCTTTAGGAGTGAATACTATCCAGTGTTTTGGAACATATGGCTAGTTCAACCACAGAGGATTTTTATAAGATGTGAACAGAACTGATTGAAACAGTGATACGGAATAGAAAACCATTAAAGTACCTACTGGCTAGCAAGAAAGGAGTTTGTAAGACAACTGGCCCAGAGTGTTGCAATAATTCTGGGAACATACACAAGGCAATAGATAGAATTAAGAAGGATGCTAGAGCGCTACATAAGATATCGAGACCGGGATTATGGGGAAAAGGTTTATGGTTGAAGAGGAAGCTGGGGAACCTACAAAGTAGAACAAACACTGGCAGTGATTGGAGTATTTATAGGTATTATAGTGATTATTCATTTGCATGTGTGCCTTAGAAAGTGCTGCATTGAGAAAACATTTATTTTGCACTACAATGGTCCCTAGGGAGGTAGGAATAGGGAGTAACACCCCACACACAAGATTAGAAAGAGAAATAGTTTGACGATTTATTTGATTCATTGATGTCCACCAAGAGAATATTCAGGGGACTCAGAATTATGTAGTTCTAAGCCAGGAGAGAGATTTTTCCGGTTGCAGAGAACTAGTTCCAGGCATCTGATAGCAAAGTTATCTCTTAGGGGTGAAATAATTCCCACAGGCTCGTCCCGGAGAGCTCTTCCTCGGGCTACAGGGTCTTCAGGCAACCCTATAGTCTTCAAGATGAAGCTCAAAGCTTTGTATCTTCTGACCACATTCTGCGAGACCCCTAGAGGCCTGAGGGCTGCCCCATTCACATGACACAATGCTGAAGGCAAAGTGGTGATCTGAGTAGGAGGCTGCAGAACAGCTTATCATGGAGGGCAGGCTGATACAGTTCGGGAACCCCACAGAAGCTCTACATAGTAAGCGAAGCATTTGGAGCAGGATGCACTGGTACTGTCTTCATAATCGTGGATGTGATCTGTGGACCTCTTTAAGGCATTAGCTACTCAACTAGATTGGAATAAATGCAAGAGTTGAGCTTTCAAAATGTAGGTCATACAACCAGGAAACTCGGCTGGAGAAGAACTATATCACCACAAACCGTTGAGTAAATGAGAAGATTTCGAATTGAAAACAATGCCCTTCTTTTATTTTGTTTTACACTACCTGTACATTTTGTGGTGCTTTCTGTATATATAATGTGGTAAACTACGCACACGTTAGGTTAAGGTGTTTCAGCAGGTGTGGCGGAACTATACTTTCATTTTGGGTCCTATTCTTCAGCCTTAAATCTGCCCTGTGTCTTCACCAAGTCTATGAGCTCATTCATGGGACTTCTCCACAAGCTGGTGATCTCTGTCCATTCATGCCTGAAATACTTGATGATTCATAAAGGGTCAGGCAGAATGTCACTTCTCTGGTATGCAAGGTGCTCTGCCATCTTGGATTCTTTGTAATCTTGTCCAAATCACCTCTTATTCCAAAGTGGGCTCACCCATTTATCGGCTCCTTCTCAGGGTCAGTACTGTGTGCTGTATTTATACCCGATGCTCTGGCTCACCTTCAACTCAAGCATTATTAAAATTTTGAACGATGGCCTGTTGTCACTAACAGTAACAGCAGCCTGGTGGCTCTTACAGCATCAGAGGCTTGCGTCATGTCGGTGACAGTGAGGCCCGTGCTGCCTCTAGATTCTGCTCTGCACTCTGTCATTGACTCCGGAACTCGTATTTGCATAAGCTGATCCCCCTTTTAAACATGGTAAAATTGGCTTACACCGAATTGGCAAATTAAATTTACTTGTAAGTCCCTAGAAATGTGGTTCTACATGTACCCAGAGACTGTAAATTAAATGCTACTAATGGGCCTGCAACACTTATTGTGCCACCCACGTAAGTAGCCTATTTGAACGTGTGTCAAGGCCAGGGCCTGTCATTGCAGTCTGCCTGTGCAGTTGTAAAACTGCCATTTTGACCAAAAATATTCCCTTTCACTACATAGGTCACCAGGATGTTACCACTAGCGCAAGCCCTTTCCATAAGGCAGGATGCAGTATGCCGAGTGCAGTTTATTTAAATGGTTTGGCATATACTTTTAAGTTTTATATGTTCCGGAATAGGCAAGGCTGAATTGCTACCCTTGTTCTTTGTGTGATACTTGAATTTTTCACAATCCCATGAATTCAGTGCAGTGATGTACAGGCAACATTGATGGCAGCACCCACACTCTGAAAAGTGTTCCAGTGCCACTGGCCTGGGTGCCGTTGTGTGAATTTTTCATGCTTTCTGGCTAGGGTGCCATGTGAGACATTTCCATACCTTCTGGCAGCCTTGGTGCTTATGTGTGACGTTTCCATGCTTTCTGGCCAGGGTGCTTATTTGTGATAGTTCCACGCTTTCTGGCATGGGTGTTTATGTGTGCTATTGCCATAGTTTCTGACCTCAGTGCCCTGGAGGCTCATGTGTGATATTTCCATACTCACTAGCCTGGGTGCTTATGTGTGACATTTCAGTGCTTTCTGGCCTGGTGTGACCAAGCCTGAGTCAGTGCCTTTGTGCTTATGTGTGACATTTCCACAGTTTTTGGCATCATGGGCCGTTGTTATGTTGTTATGTTATGTTACAACCGCACTTTTTGAGCGCACGGCTACCCCGAAAGGGTGTCCCGGCGCTGACATCACATGTCAGTGCTTAATGTGTGACAACGTGAGTGACAATTTATTGAAAACACAAAAAAGAATTTCAGCATGCTGTAAAGTTATTACGTTGAAACAGTCTTTAAAAAAAAAAACTAAAACGCATAGCACTTTTTGTTGAAACGACAAGAGTGGCCAGAAGGGCAGCAATGTATGCAATTTCACTCTTCTACACCTACCCAGGGAGTAATCTGTAGGTTGTCATTTCACTCTGTACTGTGCTATCTCTGAGCATGTCCTAGGGAGTGGTCTCTTCTTCAGTTGTGTGTTTCACACCATGCCTCAGTCTGACTCTGCTCAATGAAGCAGTTTCTCCTTCTGTTGCAATTTTAGCTTCTATAGAGTTTCTCGGAGTCTGTCCTGGCAAACACACTCTTGAAGAGTTATATTCACTCAACATTGAACAGTCTATTGGTGAAACATGACTATGCTATTTCTTAAACTGCACTGGAGAGAAGCTTTAAAAGTTAATACAATCTAATATGTAATGAAAAATGTGTTGAAAAATGCTTTGTTTTGGCCTTTCTGTCTCCAAATTGTTCTGGGGGGGGGACAAACTCCCCCTAGTAATGGTTGCTCACTGCGCTTGCTCGCTACACACCATGTGGGGGCTGGTCTCAGTTTTACTTTGCTCTCTCTGATTCACTACTTGTGTCTATTTTTGGTGCTCTTTTTTTTAAGAAAGTCTTTTTACAAAATTTTCTTTTGGGGGGGGGGGGGGGTGGGCGAAAACCCCCCAAACCCCACTAGTAGCAGACGGGCACGCTTGCTGCACTCGCTCATTACGTGCCGGACGGGGACTGGTCTGGCAAAATCTGCCAGGGCTGCTTTCAGTTCCCAGTCCAGCCCGCGTCTAGGGCAAATTCAACCTGAAAATAAGGAGACACTACAGCTTTGCTCGGCAACATCTCACTTGTAAACATCTGTTAAGCTGCCAAATTGTCTTCTCTCCACACATTCACTAAACATTCCTGTATGGATATTCATGATCGACAAGAAGCCCAAGTCAGATAAACTGTACCTAAAAACTCTGTTCTAAATGTCTCCCTTTGCCTTTTGCAAGCCACCACTTTCGGGAGATGCATTTCAGTCTCTGCACAGCATCTGATTTACAGCAGCACTCAGAAAACTGAAAACGTTACTTACCTGTATCAATCGGTTTGCAAATTGGGGTAGGATCACATGCACACTCCAACGATACAGCATCAAATATTACACTACATGCTAGTGTTCTAAATGAACATTTCTCTACCAGTACCCACACACTCAGCTGCTTTGGACCTCTACTGACGGTGTCCTGGGGCACTGCGTGGGGTAGGGGAGGTATCATTTGTCGCCCTGAATTCAAAAGCTCTTCTTCGAAGACAAACAACTTGCAACATCTGTGTGCACAGAAGGTGATCTACAGCAGGATATGCTGCTGAACTACAAAGACAAATATTGATATTGCAATTCTTAATTCACTTTCGCAACAAGTGGTCCAGATATACAACAACATGTACAAGTATCAGGCATAGTGTGGCACAGAGCATCAAAAACAACTAATACTCCAGTGTCAGTTCAATTTGCGTGGACAGCTCTCCAAGGGGAGCGCCTAGTGATGGACAATGTGCTATGATACAGAAAAATGCAAACATAGTTTAACACTATGTTATCAGAGCCATTTACTCATGAAACCAGTAGCAATTAATGAATATGCAGGATAAAGTATCCCCAAGTAGGAGGATATTGTAGGTGAATAAGGAATTCTGAGACCGTATTGATGCACAAGGCCACAAAGGAAGTGCCTATATAAGCTCATGGAATGCCTCTGAAACCTGAAATATTCCTTTCATTTATGGGTGGAGTATTGATCCATTATTTTACCTGCAGTGCTTTTCCCCCACTACTATTACAGTAGATCTCAAGCGGGTCTTGATCTGTGTTACACCATCAGCTAGCCCTAACTTTTAAGCCAAAATCATTTTGCATAATGGGATTTTTGAGTTTAAATGTGCAAATTTAACATATACACTTGCAGCCCCAGAATTTATTTAGCATGTGTATTGGATAAAATGTAAAGACTGGCTGAAGGCATCACTGTCACCCAGGTCCCTTCACAGCTAGGGAATAGAATAGTTCCAAGGAAGAACACAAATAAAAACTTTTTAAATATAAATTTGTTAGGGTATACTGCTTTTGCCAAGTGCTGCCATCTGATTTACTTGATGGGAGGGTTGGGGGATGGTGGTATAGGTTAGAGCATAGAGCAAATTGATCCTAGTCTTTACTGGAGCAGCTCAGTGTGCTGCTGCTTCTCTCTCCTGCAAGACAGAACCCAGGCACAGCTCTGCATATAGATGTGTTGCCTACGAAGAAAGACCTCTCTGTTGCATTACTGCAGCAGAGAGGCAGAACACGGATGGATCCCTGTCCTTCAGGACTTTTGAGAGTCAGTGCGCAGACACCAAAGCAGTATTTGCCTACTAGCAGAGGCAGAGGTTTTCCCTGCATCCGGAGCACAAACTGTGAGCTCAGGTAGTGCACATCACCTTCTCTCACAGACTCTGGAGGAAGACGGCATCCTGCTCTTTGCTGCCCTATTGGACTGCAAAAGACACACAATTGATGGATGGAATGCATAACAAATCAAAACATTCACCCCAGTCAAGAGTTCTGGGTTAAATCCATAATTCTTTTTCTCACCATGCCACCCAAGTTTAGACCTGGCCATCTGCAAATCAGTCTTGACACTGGGTCTCAAGGGTACAGTCCAGCCCGAACTGCCAAACCAGGTCCTCCATGGACCGGAAACAAGCATCCTAGGACTGGTTTGGGGGTTAACCCCTAATCAGCCAGGATAGCAGTTCGGGCTGGCCTGTTCCCATGAGACACAGGGCCAAGACTGATATGCATATGGCCAGATCTAAACTGGGGTGGCATTGTGAGCAAAAGAATGACGGATTTAACCCAGAACTCTTGACTGGGGTGAATGTTTTGATTTGTTCTGTATTCCATCCATCAATTGTGTGTCTTTTGCAGTCCATCAGGGCAGCACAGAGCAGGATGCCGTCTTTCTCCAGAGTCTGTGAGAGAAGGTGATGTGCACCACCTGAGCTCACAGTTTGTGCTCCGGATGCAGGGAAAACCTCTGCCTCTTCTAGTAGGCAAATACTGCTTTGGTGTCTGCGCACCGACTCTCACAAGTCCTGAGGGACAGGGATCCATCCGTGTTCTGACTCTCTTCTGCAGTAATGAAACTCCAAAACCGGTCCTAGGATGCTTGTTTGCGGTCCAGGGAGGACCTGGCTTGGCAGTTCGGGCTGGACTGTTCCCATGAGCCACAGGGTCAACACTGATTTGCATATGGCCAGGTCTGAACTTGTGTGGCATAGTGAGCAAAAGAATGATGGATTTAACCCAGATCTCTTGACTGGGTGTGAATATTTTTATTTGTTCTGCAGTCCACCAATTGTGTGTCTTTTGCTTCCTCGTCCTGATGGACTGGTTTCTCTGTTTTAGTGAGACACACTTTTATGGGTACACATTTATTCTGGTGTCACAATGTGCCTGCAGTAAGAACGTAAATGACAGGAGATAACGAAATCACGCTCTCCCATATATTATAAAATAATTGATACCTCTGGTTAATTCATCAGTCATTTATTCGAAATTGATATTGATACACCACAAAGCAGAATCACATCCTTCTTGTCACTGACAAGACATAATGAAGAGTCAGCCTTGTCAAATGGAAGTTTCATTGCCTTATTACCACCTACAGATTAAATTAATACTTAAAATTCTGTACTGACAACCTCAATTTTCTCTTGGTCAATTAAGAAACGTTTGAGCTTTACTGGGGTTTGAAAATCTACAAGCAAACATAGGGGTCATAAAGAGGAGTTCTTGAAAGAAGTCTGCTTTCATGTATTGCCTCAACCATTCTGTCCTATTTCTATAGGTCTATCTGGATAAAGCATTATTTATCGCTGAGAGATATGCAAAACGTAGTGCACAGATTTTTATTTTTTTCCAATTTTAGGTCTACTATTATCCATATTTTATGGATTGTTATACAGTTTCATAACCAAAAATTCAGGCAAAAAAATTGTTAAAACAGAGTGATTCATTTGTACTTTATTGTTAGTGTGTGTAGCCCTGCATCTACAACACCTCTCACCAATGTACATTCTGGAATGCGTACCTGTTTAAAATGGTTACAGCCTCTGCATCATCCCTACAGAGCAACAGTTTCTCCATGTTGTACTCCAGCACAGCCAGCCCAAGCTGTAATATGGCCTTTATCCCATCGTAGAAGAAGCAGTCCACAACGTTCACTGCACATTCAATGGGCAGGACACTGATGAAGAGAGTCAGGAACCAGGAGAGGGACACAGAGGAGAAGAAAGTCATGTCCGTCATATGGTCAGTTAACTGAGGCAGATGAACTCGGATTAACTCCTCAAAGACGGCCTGGTCTACCAAGGCCCCTGGAATGCAAGAAAGAGACATTTACTGCAATGCAGAAGAAACATATTTAAACTGCTTTCCGTGGCTTACAAAAGCACATTTAGTGAGTTTTCAAAATAGTACTCTACATAGGGTCAAGCGAGAAACATAACTACTACGGCTCGGGTGAATATCCACTACAATAAATCAGTATTCATATTATACTTGACAATATTTACTGTATAAAGACAATGTTTAACAAACTCCGATGAAAATTTTTGTTTATTACATGACATTGACGACCGTTACCATACCGTATTCTTTTCAGACACATTTGCAATTGTCCTATTCAGAAACCCAAGGCAAAAATAATCTCTTATGTTTCATCTCATGCAGTTATTGTATTGTAAAAGTAAGAAAAACAGTGCCTGGTGCATGAAGTGATGCACGCAGCGATGTAGGAAACAGTCTAAGGGGCCATTTTGTGAAAATAGTACAGCAAGCCAAATGAATATTAAATCCACAAATTGTGAGTTTCAACTGAGATTTTCAATAACCATTCTAAATAGCGATTCGGAAAATGTATGTACAAAGCATTTGAAAACATCAAAAAGTGAGAAAAACAGCAAACTACACCTGCAATTCACCACGAAGTGTAAGCAGGCGGTAACCAGGTGCATACTATACAATGAGATCCAAACATGTAAAACCACTTTTCAAAACGACTATCCTCTATGCCACAGTGAAACAGAAACAAATATTGTGAGCACAGCAGAGGAGAAGACGGCCAGGGAGAGATTTTTCGAGCAGAGCATTACACTTTTTGTGGAAACAGAGCAGTAAGTGCAGGGCTTGTACATGTTTAGCAGTCTAGTTATCTTAGCCCTCGTTGTATGTCTACAACATTCAGACAAACACCGGGGAGTTCGCACAAGCCCATCTCCTCTGT
This sequence comes from Lissotriton helveticus, assembly GCF_964261635.1. NCBI lineage: Eukaryota > Metazoa > Chordata > Amphibia > Caudata > Salamandridae > Lissotriton > Lissotriton helveticus. The sequence continues at coordinate 2,027,283,679 of NC_136063.1, forward strand.
TCACTACACCTGAAAGCTGCCAATCCACTAAAGCTAAGGTTGGTGGTAAATCCCAGAGTGCCCCATTCAGTAATCTCTTGGATGCTCAGTTGTACATAATTCATACATTATTAGCCTGTCCCAGATTTCCAGGTGAAACGTCCCTCATGCCACAGGCTCAGTACATGACTGACACATATTGATCTGTTCACCACCACCACCACCACACCACCACCTCTAAAAAAACTGAATACATCCACAGTGACAACCAACAATCCCTGGACATGCAAGTGGCGTGCAATGCTGAGTGCTGTGTCACTGACATGTGGCACGAAATCCAAGGGGAACAGCAATATTAACACATATCAAGAGTAAATCTGATCTGACTCTACAGGCTCAAATGCGGATTGGTTGGCATTTAACAACTGTTTATATCAGTAGAACACACCGCCCAAAAAATCTAAACTGCTTCGAAAGGGAGTTGTCTTCTAGCACAGGAAATCACCACCACACTTTATTTTTATTTAGATGCTCTGAATTGGAGAATAAAAAACTGCATTTTGAAGTCAACACAATAGTGAGACAAATAAAAAAAATATACATATTGCTCCTTATAGTAATAAGTTATTACCAATAATTCGACGATTGAAGTAATCAGGCAGCATTCTTTCACAAACAGCAACAAGCAGCCAAAAGGCTTCTTCTTCGTTGGCATACAGAAGCAGCACAGATGTCAGGATGTTCATTGCCTGTACAAATGCAAAAGAGGAGATTCAAGCAAACAATCAAGCAAGCAATTGGCACACAGCTGTGAAATAATGTACCAGGAAAAACATTACTTTCTTGTATCTTCAGTACTCTTTTGTCCAGAGAGCCCATCATCATTTGAACATTCACTTTATATATGAACAGGGAATTCGGTTTTAGTTTTAGTGAGACACACTTTTATGGGTACACATTTATTCTGGTGTCACAATGTGCCTGCAGTAAGAAAGTAAATGACAGGAGATAACGAAATCACGCTCTCCCATAGATTATAAAATAATTGATACCTCTGGTTAATTCATCAGTCATTTATTCAAAATTGATATTGATACACAAACGTATGACATCATTCGAAAATAAATCACATGAAACAATGTGTTCCGATATAAATATTGCTTATGTGTTTCTGGTGCATCCCAATGCAACTTTACCATATTAATTTCCTAAAAGTTAAGAAAATTCTGATGAATATGAACTCTTCTGTAAATCCCAAAATGGTCAAGTTGAGGCGAAACGGAGTTGGAGGGAAACTTTTGTAGGCAGCAGGAGTAGCTCCCTGGACTCGGCTACATATCTCCTTATGTAACATAAGGGTGCTGAGCAATTTTAAGAGATCGCACGTCAGCTGAATATACTCTTAGTACAGATGTAGCCCTGAATTTTGTAAATATCTGCACTATTCATCAAACATTATCTGTGTATTCTTCTATGCATTATCATAATGATGTGCTGTTTTGCTTGTGTGCACCAAGAAATAGGATTCTGCGAGTCATTGTGCAGGATAAATAATACAAATGCAAATAAACAGGCATATGCAACCATGTTTATTATTTTAACAGCCAAGTAAGGTACTGATGTTTGACAAGAGAACATATTATGTACTTGCCATATTTTCCGATAATTTGACGCTTGCTCCAACCTTAGCTCAAAAGTATAAGCGTGCCTTAATAAAAGGGTGATGGTAATTGAGATCAGACCGTGGAAGAACCCATATTAACACATTAGAAAAGAGAACAGTAATTACCCAAAGAAATGGCAGCTAATCACCATTCCATTCCCCAGCAAGGCAATCCCGTTCCAATTACTAATCTAAAATACCCTTGGAGTGGTATCATTGGATAACCAGAGGATGTCTTCTAGAGCTCCACAAACTGCAGTGGTGCTCCTTCAATAGCATACATCAAATTAAAGATGCTAGAGTATACCTAATTCTTGGCTGTATCAGAGTTGTAGGTCTCAATTCTAGATGGGCAAGGCCATCAGCCTGGACAGCAGGAGTAAAATCATTTTTAACTTCCACTGGCTTGAGAACAAGGATACATATATATTAACAGATGCTCCCCGGAGATCCTCAGTGGAAATAGCAGATGAAGGAGGCTATTCCAGTGTTAAAGATACTGGGTCCTCTCAACATGGGCAACCCAAATATTCTACGACGGTCCATAAGAGAGTGAATGCAGCAGCCCTTATGGAACCCCAGAGCTATCTTCTATGCTCACGAGCTACAGGAATTGGTGTAAAACCAGGATTCTAGTGTAGCAGGGCTGATGCAAGAAGTAAACAACATTGGCTTGCACTACACAGCAATAGGTCTTTGAGCATGGTTTATTGAACCGCAATCTCACCCAACACCATTCCAGCACTGCGTAATTACATCCCAGTGGACTTTTGTGGCAGCCACTCATCAAGGCTATGCAGCTGAGATTGCGTCACAATATCTAAAATCATGCAGGCAGTTCCAATCCTACCGCTCCCTAATATTTGGTGCAATCGGCAATCTCCCTGGAATGGAAGATTTTACACCCAGATTTATCTCTTAACATCTCTTTGTACATCTTACAAAACTATTTTGATGAGAGCAGCTGGATGAGTATAACAGCTGATGGAAGATAATGATCTTGTAGCAAAGAATCATCCCAAGTCACAAGAAGTGCCTTATTTACCATGGTCTTAGGTCTTGCTTAATCTCCACCTGTGCCATAGACTAGTTAATCTCATGCAGTTTACTAGAGGTTTTAATAAGGATGTCTGTCAAAGTATTTGATCTCTTCAGTCATGAATTTGGTGAGACCGATTTCTCCTCCTCCTCCTCTGTCAGACAAATATTTAGCATACAAGTCATGCCTTTTACTTTGAAAATCCAAGCTACCTGTATTTGGTTCTTTTATTCAAAAAGGGGCGCATCGGACTACGCCAGATAAGCAATTAATAAAATATAATTTGCAGTAGTGTAATTTTGCTCTCCCCAGCTCACTGTGCTACATTTCCATTCTTTCTCTAATCCTTTGTTCCAAGGGCTTGATCGAAGGGGTAATTCGAAAGGACGAGATATGTCATCTCCGCCTGGCGCTTCTTTTTAACCTGATCAGCTATGTTAGTGTTGCCTCATTCTCACTTTTAAGCAGTACTTAATTTGTAAAAGAATAAGTGTCAGTCTAAAGTTGTACTCAAAAGCCCACAGCGGGCACAACAGAATGTAAGGTGTGCCAAATACCTTAGCCGCCTACTCTTGATTCCACCTCATACCTCCTTCATCCACCACCATCCACTCCCTGCCCCCTTATTTCACTCTTCCAGGTTCTTTTTCATCCTTCCAGGTTCTTTTTCATCCCTGCTTTTCTCCTTTGTCACCATGTTTTTGTTTTTCTCCTCCTTTCCCAATTTGTGTTTTTCTATCATAGCTCTGGGTGAAAGTCTGATGAAGAAAGGAAAATGCTACTTACCAGTATGCATCTGTTCTTGGCATGTAGAGCTGCAGATTTCTACACTTTGCATTAGATCGCCACCTGGTGTTGGGCTCGGATGATTGCATGTTGTTGTCGTCTTGGAAGAAGTCTTTGTAGTCACGAGATAGGTGACTCCTCCCTTGGACGATAGTGCGCATGGGCATCGGCTCCATCCTTAGATTGTTTTTCGCCATGATGGGAAATGATGGAGTCAGTAGAAAGAAAGGATGTCCATGCGAGTATGTCTAATTAAGATAAAACTGGAACAGATAAAGGTCCCGGGGAGGCGGGAGGGCGTGTAGAAATCTGCAGCTCTACATGCCAAGAACAGATGCATACTGGTAAGTAGCATTTTCCGTTCGAGGCATATGAGCTGCAGATTCTACACTTTGCATCGATTGTGCAGCAGTGCTTCCCCTAGCGGTGGTCACCTGTGTCTGTTGCAGTAGTTTGAAAGAGAGTTTTAAGGACAGCTTGGCCTACTGCAGCTTGCTGCTTGGCTTGCACATCAACACAATAGTTTTTAGTGAAGGTGTGTGTTGTAGACCATGTTGCTGCCTTGCAGATGTGTTCTAGGGGAATGTTTTCTAAGAAAGCCATGGAGGCTCCTAGTTTGCGTGTGGAGTGTGCTCTAGGAGTAACTGGTAATGTGCGTTTTGCTTTGTGATAGCATATTTGTATACATTTAACAATCCACTTTGCAAATCCTGATTTAGAAATGGGGTTGCCTTTATGTGGTGGAGAGAAAGCCACAAATAGTTGCTTTGTTTTGCGAAAGGACTTGGTCCTATCGATGTAATAGAGAAGAGCTCTTTTGACATCTAGTGTGTGTAAAGCTCCCTCTGCTATAGAGTCTGGGTTTTGAAAAAACACTGGTAACTCAAGAGATTGGTTTAGATGAAAAGGAGTAATTACTTTAGGAAGGAATTCAGGATTAGTTCTTAGAACCACCTTGTTACGGTGTAATTGTAAGAATGGTTCTTGTATAGTAAAAGCTTGAATCTCACTAACTCTTCTAAGAGAGGTAATAGCAACGAGGAAAGCTGTTTTCCATGTGAGAAACTGTAGTTCACATTTGTGTAAAGGTTCAAAAGGGGGTCCCATGAGCCTGGTAAGAACAATGTTTAGGTTCCACACTGGAGAGGGTGGTAACCTAGGAGGAATAATTATTTTAATCCTTCCATAAAAGCTTTTATTGCTGGTACTCTGAACAATGACATATGTTGTCTGTTTTGTAGATATGCGGCAATGGCTGAAATATGTAAACGTATAGATGAATTAGCCAGATTACATCTTTGTAAATGGAGAAGGTAACAGATAATATTTTGGATGGAAGCATCTAAAGGATCAATTTGATTATTATTGCAGTAACTGGCAAATCTTTTCCATTTAGCAGCATAGCAAGCTCTAGTAGTAGGTCTTCTGGCTTCTTTAATGATATTCATACAGTCTGGTGGCACGTTAAGGTAACCAAACTCTAAGACTTCAGGAGCCAGATCGTCAGATTCAGTTGACCTGGAATTGGATGCCTGATGTCTCCATGGTTCTGCGTTAGCATGGATGGTGTCGGAGACAGTTTTTGGTGTGGAACTAGAGGGAGTTCTAGCAGTGTGGTAAACCACGGTTGGCGTGCCCTTGTGGGAGCTACCAGGATCAGTTTGAGAGACTGTTGTCTGAGCTTGCATACCACTAGTGGTATTAGTGGGGTTGGCGGAAAAGCGTACGCAAATCTGCCTGACCAGTTCATCCATATCGCATTGCCCTTGGACAACTGGTGTGGAAAACTGGCGGCGAAGGTTGGGCATTTTGCGTTTTCGTGTGTGGCAAACAGGTCTATGTCTGGATGACCCCACTTGTGAAGGAATGGTTGAAGAACTTGCAGATGTAGTTCCCATTCGTGAATCTGTTGTGTCTGTCAACTTAACAGATCGGCTATCTGATTGTGAACTCCTGGAAGGTGTTCTGCAAGCAGATATATCTTTTGTGGAATGGCCCATCTCCAAATGTTTTGTGCGAGCTGGGACAGTTGCAGGGAATGTGTGCCTCCTTGTTTTTGTATGGGTTACATGGCTGTCATGTTGTCCATCCGGATTAAGACCGCTACGTTACGTATGTGTACTTGGAAGGACTTCAGTGTCAGGAAAATCGCCAGCAACTCTAGGTGATTGATGTGGAGCATCTTTTGTTGAGCAGTCCATCTTCCCCGAGTTGTGTGGTGGAGCAGATGTGCTCCCCATCCTGTAAGGGATCCGTCTATTGTCAGTACTATCTGTGGATCAGGCTCGAGGAACAACCGCCCTCTGGACAAGTTTTTGGTGTTCCACCACTGCAGAGAGCGATGTGTGCGGCTGTCCACCAACACCAGGTCTGTTAGTTGTCCTTGTGCCTGATTCCACTGTTGTGCTAGATATTCCTGCAATGGGCGCATTTGCAGTCTTGCATATAGTACAATAAAAATGCAAGATGCCATCATGCCTATTAATTGCATGAACAGAGTGTTGGTTTTGAAACCTTGTGATTAAGGCTTGAATGCTCTGTATTTTGGTTGGACTGGGATAAGCTTGAGCTGTATTGGAGTTTATGGTAGCCCTAGGTATTGATGTACATGAGAGGGCTGTAGATGCGACTTGGTGTGGTTTATTGTAAACCCCAAGTTGTGTGGTGTCTGAATTGTGTGAGATGTGTGTTGAACACACTGGTTGAATGACTTGGCTTTTATGAGCCAATCGTCTAAGTATGGGCAGACATGGATATGTTGTCTTTTTTCATGAAGCCCTCACCCACCAATCTAGTTGGTGGCATGCTTCATCATCGGGCCAACCTGGTGACACCGAGTGTGTTCCTGGTGTGCTACAACGCCTGGTTACAGCCGAGCAAGTATTCTTACTGAGTGTACAGTGTGGTGATGTGATAGTGATGTTAAAAACTGTACAGTGGTCCCATTACCATCTAGGTTTATTTTATGTTTGGGCCACTGGCAGCAGTAAAAGCAAGGCAGTGGATGTGTGTGGAGCGGTAATTTGGAGCTCCTACATCCAGGAATTGGTCTACATGTTACAGCCAGGCCTTGATTGTATACTGGATTTCCTCAAGACCTTATAGTGTGTGTGCTGAGCGATCTAAACTAGGTTTACGTGTTTAGAGCAGGAATGTGTTGCACGCACTAAGGTGCATTATATATAAGAGGGGAGTTCCCTCTCAGGGTATTCACTAGCGATTAGCAGGATACACCTAATGAGATTCCAGCAGGGTTCAGGCTGTTAGAAAAAACTACATCTCCATGGAGATCCGAAGCAGACGAATTGTTGAGCAAATCAATGCCACAAGGGCCACTCTAGATGAATTCTGTATCCAGGAATTAACAGAATTGACAGCCACAGCCAAGGGCATAAAATCAGTCTCACCCGGAGATCCAGCCCAACCAGGAATAATAATGGAGGGAGCCACTGTGATTATGATACATATCTCAAAGATCATCTCCTGCTCCGTCCAACAAGGTGTGGTCCCCGCCAAATGGAAACAGGCCATTGTTAGGCCACTGAAAAAGAAACATCAATTTATAGTACCGTGTTAGAGAACCTGCGTCCAATCTCACTACTTCCTTTTGTAGCTAGTCGCTGGAAAAATCGCGAATAAACAACTGACAGAGCATATTAATACTAACAACCTGCTACACCCCTCTCAGTCAGGCTTCAGAATGGCCCACTCAAAAGAATCAGCACTACTTTTAGCTACGGAAGAACTGAGAAAGCAGTCAAATAAGGGACAAACGGCCGCACTGATCCTGCTGGATCTTAGTGCGGCGTTCGATACTGTATCACATAAACTACTCCTACAAAGACTTGAAGCCTGTGGCATCAGACTTAGTGCACTGAAATGGCTGACATCATTCCTTTCCGGAAGGAGTCTTCAAGTGTCACAACAAATCCACCTATCGAAGAGCTTTCCACTAGCACAGGGAGTACCACAAGGGTCAATCTTGAGCCCTACTTTATTTAATCTTTACGTGGCACCACTAGCAGAACAAGTGGAGCAATAGAATGTGTTGATTGTATCCTATGCAGACGACACGCAGCTGATTGTATTGTTGTCTCAAGATAATGACCAAGCTGCAATCCGTTTCTCCGAATGTCTAGTTGATGTGGCAGAGTGGATGTCCAACCACTGCCTTAGACTAAACGGGAGTAAAACTGAAGTAATGATTGTGGGTAAGGCACCCACCATCTGGTCATCCGCGTGGTGGACTGAATCTCTGGGCCAAGTATCAACCCCTAAAGCAGAAGTTAAAAACCTCGGAACCTGGTTCGATGACAAGATGACATTTGACAATCAGATCCGGAAAGTATGGAGCCATGAGAATCCTGAGAAAGATCATCGATCTTCTCCCGCCCATATCAAGGAAAACAATAGTACATGCCGTAAAAACCTCCCAGCTTGATTATGGGAATGTACTATACATTGGGGCCACAAAGAACGGACTGTCGAAACTACAGAGAGGTCAAAACGTGGCTGCACGGTTGGTACTCAGCCTACCGAAAAGAGCCAACACGAAGGTAAGCACTGGTAGGACTGCACTGGTTGCCAATAAAAAAGAGAGTGCTATTTAATGCATCTTAAAACCAAACAGCCCAAGATACCTGCAACCACTACTAACCCCACTATACTCCAGGACGGAATCTAAGTCCAGGGGTAAGGCTCTGGTCATGGTACCAAGAATTCACAGAGCCAGAATGGGGGCTCGTTCTTTTAGATATCTAGCAGCCAAGACTGGGAACACCTTACCAGTGACACTGAGAACAGAGACATGTGAGAGTATATTCCGCAAGCAATTAAAGACGTGGTTGTTTGCCAAAAATGACTAGTAGGAAAGGTCATCATAGATCGGCTGACAAATGCAGCAGAGTGACTTATTTCTCTCCTCAGAACCCTGTTCAGTTGTCTTAGCGCGGGTACACACCGGCGGTGTAAACAAGCGCTCTACAAATGGATTAAATAAATAAATATGTCTTCACACGGTTCCTGAGCTGCGATTTAGATTTTTTATAACAGCCTGAACCCCTGCCGAAATCTCATGAGGTGTATCCTGCTAATTCCCCACTTACATATAATGCACCTTAGTGCATGCAACACATTCCTGCTCTAAACACGTAAACCTAGTGTAGATCGCTCACCACACACACTATAAGGTCCTGAGGAAAGCCAGTATACAATCAAGGGCTGGCTGAAACATTTAGACCGATTCCTGGATGTAGGAGCTCCTAATTACCGCTCCACACACACCCACTGCCTTGCTTTTACTGCTGCCAGTGGCCCAAACGTTTAAAAAAACCTTGTTGGTAATGGGATCACAGTACAGTTTTTAACGTCACTATCACATCACCACACTGCACACTCAGTAAGAATACCTGCTCCGCTGTAACCAGGCGTCGCAGCAAACCAGGGACACACTTGGTGTCACCAGGTGAGCCCGATGATGAAGCATGACACCAACTAGGTTGGTGGGGGAGGGCTTTATGAAAAACAAAAGCTCTTTTCTTTTTCCAGTTTAAAACATACAGCTCCTTCATTATCACATAGCGTTTATAGGCTGGTAACACTGCAGCATGAAATTAGAAATATTACTAAAGAGCTGTAGTTTCTGGACAGAAAGTTTACTCCATTGATCAATCTACATGACAATAGGATTTTCTTGCTGCAGAACCATAAATCACAAACAGAATGCCTCCTATGTGTGCCACCTTCTCCTTGTGGAATAAACTATGTGATCTCCATTAATAGCCATTTACCACTGCTGCATATGCCAACAAATTACATTTTTATACAATGCATAATGTGCTCTCGCTTGGAGTTCTACGCTAGCCAACTTTATTGAACATTTTCCATTTAGGTGTATACTCTCCAACACCAAAAGAAAGCAACAGTTGTTGCATTTCTGTAACCCTTGTAACCAGATGCTGGTGAGTTTCTCAGTTAGTCCAGCCTGTCAGCAAAACCTGCCACTGTCACTTTTAATTTGCATGTCCTCATGAGCCAATTCCACACTGATCACCCAAATATCATATATGGTATCTGGCTTTAGATTTGAATTTCATGTTGACAAAAAGCCATGTAGGTAGTCTTTTTGCAAGTGAGGCTAGGCACTTTTAGAGGTTACATGTGTCTTTTTGTGACCATGGTTTGTTTTTCATTCTTTCGAAATCTCTCTTGGTTCATACAGCTCAAAGAAGAGACTTATGTAATCATATTTCCTTTGTGACACAAGTACATTGAAGAAGCATCACTTAGTCAGGACTCATTCTGTCCCTACTCAGGCAGTGTCAACGCATCACTGCCATGTTGAACGAATAAATGTGCTTTAGCAGAATCCTGGTAAAATCCTCCACTCTAGTAACTAGCCTTCACAGATCCTGTAGGAGCATGTAATAGGTACGGTCTCAAATTCACAGAATACAGCAATGTGTGTACAGCTAGGAATTAGCATCATACAGTTAAACCAATCAATGTCTGTTTTATTGTAACTCATACACTTGGGAAACTTAAAAGGTAGTACAACTCCTCAGTATTAGGCAGAAGGCACTGCTACATGTCCAAGGTCCCACATATGGAAGTGTGATTGCTTGGTGGGAAAATATAGCCTCAGAACCACGAGTTCTGCTAACTTATTTTCCTTTAAACGCGTTAAAATGTATGTGATGAGTACAATGGACAGAGTGAAGCTTTACAGGAAGAGTCAGAACAGGTGTCAAGGGAGCATCAGGGTGGCATAGGCAGTCCAGGAATGCAGACTTACTTCACACTTAAGACCATAGGCACCCAATGCATCTGTGACCTCATACATAACATAACATGAATTTGTAAAGTACATGTTCATACCAAGAGGGGTATGTTAGTGCTGGCTGAAATAACAGATGTTTAGTTTTTCATAACGGACAACTTACTGTTGGTAACGCCTTATGTGGTAGAGACAGGATTTAGCCGCATGTTCCTTATCTTGGAATCCTCCCCAGACGCCAGACTAGATCCAGAAATTTTCCAAGCAGAATCTATGCGCGTTTGTAGAGGACATCAAGCAACTTTGTAGTGACATCATCTCCCGAATGTGACATCAATTGAGTCCATATACGCCCTCTCCCGACGCACTGGCGTCAGTTTCCTTCGGGACTATTTCCACCCCAACAATGCTGAACCACTTAGAGTAGCAGTCACTGGAAACATTGTGCCAGAAAAGGAAAATTGTTTTTATCAACAAGTACAAAATAAATGGACAGTACTAGTAGGCAAAAAAGAGGGATCTAGGAGACAACAGGGCCCTCAGTTTGCGGGGAGGATGGGTGGGTTGATAAGGAATCTGCGGCTAGATCCTGTCTCTCCCAGATACAGCGTAACCGAAGGTAAGTAACTTGTCTATCTGATCGAGATAATTAGCTGCAGATTCCTGATCTTAGAATCAGAAACCCAAGAAATACCATCCCTGGAGGAGGGCTGCGAACTAACCTCACCAAAGATCCCCAATAGGAGAAGCTGGTCCAGAAGATAGAAAGGGACTAGACTATCCAAAAATGATAGGTGAAGCAAGACACTCACCAAGAGGACTGATCCCCTAGAAGGAGTATGGAAAGCCTGTAGGGAGTAGAAAGCTAGTAGAGACTGTAAGAACACCTTATAGAACCAGTAAAGAGGCAGCCACAAAGGGAATGCAACATAAGATTGGGGAATGCAAAGAGACCATAGACAATAGTCCATAGAGTCAAGGCTCAAAACAAAATGCAAGGAGCAGACAGAATGTTCAGCCACAGCAGCTCATACAAGGGAAAAAAGCACCAGATTTCGAAAAAGTTAACTTTCAATGATAGAATGGTGGCGAAAAGAGAAAGAGAACAAGGAATGCTGAAGAGCATTGCCAGGAAACAACAAGAACTGTAAAGAAAAAAGTATTACATCACAAACTTCAAAGGTATATAAACCATCCTACCAAAAATCTAACGGAGACGCTCACTGAAGAGAAGGAAGGAAACAGTTAAGTTCAACCAAGAATGCTGAAACGGGTCACCAAGAAGGGTGTAAGTAAAATGCAGCGACTTACAGAGTATAAAAGGCCTGACGACCATATGTGCTATATCTGCACAGTATATATATATATATATATATATATATATATATATTCACTGAAAAAAACATAGGTTTCAGGCCTTATATAGTTAAGAATTAGCATTTAAAAAACCTTTAAAATTCACTCAAAAAACTAAGTTTTAGGGGTGTTATAGTTAGCTGGACATTTCACTCATACAAAACCATTGAAATTGCTCCTATATAGTTAGTTGTACTAACTATATTTCGCGCACCCGCAATCCACTGCTGATGATGTCACATATTACATCATTCATGACCTGGTCAGTGACATCACTGATGACATCACTGATGACATCTCAAATGACATCACTGATGACATCATCCAGTGAATGTGGTTTGCTTCGTTATTTAAATATGCATTATATATATAGCAATTTGCATTGAAGAATGAGTGGATATATAAAAATAAATATTTGGATGGAGGATTTAGTATCAGTGTAATTGACTGTTTACTTGACCAATTTATAGTGTCTCACTAAATATAGTGGATAGTGACTCAACTGTTTAAATATCTGTATCACTGTCAGTTGTTGTGTACATTGGTTCTCCAGTTGGTTACTAGCTATGTGAAGGTCTATATTAGTTATTGATTAGTTAACTGAGTATTTGTATGGGAGAGTGAATGTGTGTGTGGTTTGTTGGGGGGTGTGTGACTGCCCAAAGATGTGTGAATTGTTGATTCACTAGATATATGAAGTTAAAACTACATGTTCTAACAGTTGTTTGGGTGAGTGAATATCTTTATGGGTGTGGTGATGAGCAAATATATTTCTCAATGGTACATGTCCAATAAACTAGAAAAATAAAAGGCAGTGTATGTGTCAGTTGTTGTATATAAATAAGTATACACAAGACTCAATGATTGTGTGAGTGACTGTATGCATAACTTTATACTTGTAATAATGATTTTATAATTCACTAAGTATGACTTACTATCTAAATGAATAGATGAAGTTGTGTTTGTATAAGTGTGTAGCTAAGTAAATATGTAAGTATGATCCATTGTTTGCATAAGTGAGTAGGATGACTTCATATGTGAATAGGATGTGTGCTGGTGTGTAATGTCGATTTAGGTGTATAAGTATTTTTGATAGTGTTCTATTGTTCATTGAAAGCATGTATGAGTGAATCTACAGGTAAGTGATTAGATGTGTGTATACATCTATGAATCACTGAGTGGGTTTTTAGATACTTGTATTGCTGTAACAATGGATTCAAATATGATACTCTGTATTTTACCAAGAGTGATGAAAGATTTTACTAGTGTATGAAAAGGTGTATGTGATTGTCACGTGGATGATGTCATCAGTGATGTCATCAGTGATGTCATTTGAGATGTCATCAGTGATGTCACTGACCATGTCATGAATGATGTAATATGTGACATCATCAGCAGTGGATTGCGGGTGCGCGACATATAGTTAGTACAACTAACTATATAGGAGCAATTTCAATGGTTTTGTATGAGTGAAATGTCCAGCTAACTATAACACCCCTAAAACTTATAGTTTTTCAGTGAATTTTAAAGTTTTTTTAAATGCTAATTCCTAACTATATAAGGCCTGAAACCTATGGTTTTTCAGTGAATTTCAAAGGTTTTTTAAATGCTAATTCCTAACTATATAAGGCCTGAAACCTATGGTTTTTTCAGTGAATTTGCAAGGTTTTTTTAATGCTAACTCCTAACTATATAAGACCTCGAAAGCCCACCAGGAATCTCCAGTATGCGCCAGGGGACTGCATTGCAGAGAGGTGTAATGAAGCCACGCCCCTTTTTACACCTCTCTGCAACGCAGCCCTCGTGCATGTTTGAAGAGGGGGGAACTAATTCCCCTTGCATACTGGGGGCCCCTGGGGGCCAACTAGCCCACCTGGAACCTCCAGTATGCGCCAGGGGGCTGCATTGCAGAGGTGTAATGAGGCTATGCCCCTTGTTACACCTCTCTGCAACTAATTCCCCTTGCATACTGGGGGTCCCTGGGGGCCAACTAGCCCACCAGGAGCCTCCAGTATGCGCCAGGGGGCTGCATTGCAGAGAGGCGTAATGAGGCCACACCCTTTTTTACACCTCTCTGCAACGCAGGCCACTGGCGCGTTTGCAGAGGGGGGACTAATTCCCCTTGCATACTGGGGGTCCCTGGGTCACATCTGCCCAAACGCCAATATTCCAAACGATTGAAAATGACTTTTCTTGAGAAACATTTGGATTTGGGTTATCATGTCCTATTCTTTGGAAGTTTTGAAAGACTGACTTTGAGGATGCTATAAATAACTCAAGTCTGCCCGAATTGTGTGGGTAAAATTGATACCTAGTCACTTTGAATAAGAATGTACTTGCGTCTCATCTAACATTTGGAAGAAATATCTAGTTATATGACAACTGGATACCGACATAACTTGAAGGAAAAAAGAACGCCCTGAAGAAGTTCTGTTGTACAGAACGAAACGTGTCGGCTGGCTGTGGTACATAAACTTAAGGAAAATAAAAGCATTTGAATATACACCAAGATTCAGCGCTTCAATAAGGACTCTAAGTGATATGATTTGATTGGACTTATTGTGCAAGTGGTGCTGTGCCAAACTTTGGAATATTCTCCACTACTCTCTACTACTTACTCTCTCCTACTCCACTACTCTCTAATACTCACTCTCTACTACTCTACTACTCACTCCCTACTACTCACTATCTACTACTCTCTACTACTCACTCTACTACTCTCTACTCTCTACTACTCTCTCTCTACTACTCACTCTTTACTACTCACTCTCTACTACTCTCTACTACTCACTCTCTACTACTCTCTCTCTACTAGTCTCTACTACTCACTCTCTACTTCTCTCTACTACTCTCTACTACTCACTCTCTACTACTCTACTATTCTCTCTCTCTGCTACTCACTCTCTACTACTCACACTTTACTACTCACTATCTACTACTCTCTACTATTCACTCTACTTCTCACTCTCTACTACTCTCTACTACTCACTCTTTACTACTCTCTACTACTCACTCTCTACTGCTCTCTACTACTCACTCTACACTCCCATTTGTTTACTCAACTTCTTTCACAACCCCTCATTTCCATTTCAACTGTCTGCATCCCCTCTCTCCCTTGCACCACTTTTCAGCTTTCAGTCTCTCTGTTTTACTTCCCTTTTCCGTCTTTTCCTCTTTTGCTCTTTTAGTAATTCCTCTTTACTCACTCACCAGTATTGTCGCACTCTGTCACTCTAACTCACCCACTCTCTCTCGCTTATCTTTGTTTGCTCCTTTCTTTTGACCTCTTCTCTCTATTTTCCGTTCACTACCTCTATGTCCTCAGTCCCTCACTCTCCTTGTGTTATGTTCACTTGTGTTTATCTACCTTCTATCATTTCTCTTACAACAACTTCACTGATCCTCTCTCATCGTTCTTCATCCCATTTCTTTTAGTCCAGTTCCATTACTACCCCTCATTTCCTATCTTTCAATGTCCTTCTCTTTACTTTCATCACCGAATCACTTTCTCTCAGTACCACTGCTTTAGTCCTCTTCTCCTCTCTTTCCTTCTTTTGCTCCCTTACTCATTTTCCTTTCCTCACTCAGTCCTTCCCTTAGTCTCTCTGTCTACTAACTTCCTCACTCCTTTTCCCTCAATCCTTATATATTATCCTCTCTCCCTTCATCCCTTCACTCTATTACTCTCCTTCACTTACTCTCAGTTATCTTCCATTACTCATTCTTCTAAATGCATCCTTAATCAGACTCCTTTCCCTCTCAGTCATTCTCTTTTTACTTACTCCTGTTTCCTGATTTAGTTTTGCTAACTCACGTTCTTTTAGTATCTTTCTTACCTTCAGTTAATTTCTGTCTTCTTCTCTTCCTCTCTGTCAGTGAATCTATACGCCTTACTCTTAGTAATTTGCTCTCCTTCTATTTCTTTTACCCTCTTTTTTTCCTTCTACATTACTTTATTTCTCTTTCTGTGTCTTTCACTCGTACTTTATTTCTTAATACACTGTTATGATTTTTAACCTCTTCATTTGTATCTTTTATTTTAAAATATATATTTTACTAATTATAACGTATTTTTTCTTCTCTCTTTCACAGATACAAAGTGTAGTAAAAAAATGTAATTAAAGTTACATTAATTATATGGTAAGTGTGACTAAAAAAATGTAGTTTGTCATCACCCTCTGCTTTAACCTCACTATTATTCTCTCACCCTACCTCACTCCTGTTTCCTTACTCTGCTTCCCTCACTTATTCTTATCCTCCATGTTTACTCCCCTTTCCCTAACTCCCCTCCCACATTCAACTTCTTTCAGTCCCCCTGCTTTATTTTCCTTACCCTCGGTTCCCTTCCTTTGCTCCCTCACTCATTCCCTTTCCCTTAATCATTTACTTCACTCCTGTCACTCCTTCTCTCAGTCCGTCTTTCTTACCGTCGCTGTCTCTGTCCCCTCATTTTGTCAATACTCTTTCGTCATGCTCACTCCCTACAACTCACCCACACTCCCTCACTTACCTTTCTTTGCTGCTTCATTCACTCCCTTTCAGTCACTCCTTCCTTTACTCTCTCTCTCCTTTCTCTCTGTCACTCCCCATGTCTTACCCTTATTCACTTTTATCCACCCGCTTTCACCCCTCTTTACTTACAGTCACTGCTCTTTTTTAACCGTCACTCACCGTTGTTCCTTTACTCCGGTTCCGTCACTACCCCTCATTCCCCATCCTTTACTGTCCTTCCCTTTACTTTCAACACCCACTCACATTCTCCCAGTACCTCTGCTTTAGTTTTTTCCTCTCTTCCCTTGTTTTGCTCCCTTATTCATTTTCCTTTTCTCACTTACACCCTATTACACCTTCTCTCTGTCTTACTATCTAATACACAGTCCCTCTATGTTGCTCCCTCTAGCTCTCTTTCTCTTAACATCACTCACTCTGTCTTTCCCTCATGCTCACTCCTTTATTTTTTTTTATTTTTTTTTGGTGTGCTCCCCGGTACGCGCACCGGGGAGCTTACCGGTACGTGTACCCTGGAGAAAAAAGAATGACAGAGTTCTAAATAGTACTGTTTTTTTTTATTCTTTTTGTTTTGTATTTTTTTTATTGTTTTTGTGAAAATGTTTTACTTTTTTTGGCAATTATGAAGAATTTTATATTTTTTTGTATTTTTTATGGGGACATACAAAAAACAGGGAATTGTAAACGGCTCAACTGGAGCAAAAAAAAACAAGAAAAAATTAAGGCTTCTTTCGGCACTGGTGGTTGTCACCAGCAAGGTTGATGAGATTTATACTTTGCTCACCATAGGTAATTGTTTTGCCACAAACAATGCAAACGATTTTGTACCCACCAAACTTGGTTTGTATGTTTGGCACCATCTCCCTTGCCTCTGGACCCGATGGAGTGGGTTCTTTGGTTGTTGAGGTTCGGGAAGACGACGGGGGAAGGTTTCTGCACAGTTCTCTCACCTCTGCTGCAGAATAGTTGTTGGGATGCAATCGTTGCATGTGGCGAATGATTGTGCAATTGCCAAATGAATATTTTTTGGCAGGGTTCCCCCTGGATAGTACAGCGCCACAGATGAGACAGGTCACCTTTGCAGCGTTTACTTTTTTGGAACCCCTTGGGATTTTATAAAACTCCCATATAAAGTGCTCCCTAGGTTTGTATGGGGGATTGTCTTCTGGCAGGAACTGCCTTCTCTCTTCCTCCTCTTCCTCCTCCTCCTCCTCCTCTTCTTCTTGACCACCAATGTGATGTTCTGGTGGTCCTTGTGGTGGTGGTGGTGGTGGGGCAGATGCTCCAGCTGCTGATAGTACTGTAGCCATATCTCTAAGAAAAAAGCAGGTCTTCCTCACTCAAAGAACAAAGTGAGAATGAGGAAAAAAGGTGGGGGCCTTCATCATTTGGAAAACAAAACTGTTCTGAACCAATGAAAAGTGTTATTTTCAAGTCACATGATCCGGGCTTTCATCATTTGGAAACCAAAACTGATCTGAACCAATGAAAAGTGTTATTTTTAGGTCACATGACCCGACGCGCTTATGCTACGCGCCCCGGGGCGCGCCCGGCGGCGCTTACATTGCGCGATCGTATGCGCTCGGGTGCGCTTACGCCGTGCGTCATATGACGCATCACACGGGTACGCGATACGTCACGATGTTGTTTTCGTTCGCGGCAATGGCGATAACGGGACGCTCACTGGTACGCGCACCAGGGCGCGCCATAACACTGCGCTTACCCGTGCGTTCACCGGTACGCGCACCGGGAGCGCACCAAGGCAAAGAAATTAAAAAAAAGAGAAAAAATAAATTAAAAAAATAGTATTACATAAACATACAATATAGGATTTATTATAAAAATATTATATTTCATAGCTATAGAAATTAGCTATTAAAAAACCTATGAAATTCACTGAAAAAAACATAGGTTTGAGGCCCTATATATAGTTAGGAATTAGCATTTACAAAACCTATGAAATTCACTGAAAAAACCATAGGTTTCACACCAGTTACAGTTAGGAATTAGCATTTAAAAAACCTATTAAATTCACTGAAAAAACCATAGGTTTCACACCAGTTATAGTTAGCTGGAAATTTTACTCGCATAAAACCATTGAAATTCCCACGTTATAGTTAGTTGGACTCACTATAACTTGCAAGTGCAATGCACTGCTGATGACGTCACATATTACATCACTCATGACGTGGTCAGTGACATCACTCATGACATCACTGATGACACCATCCTTGTGACAGAGTGACAGACCTCCTTTCACTGTAATGTAACCCTTGAAACACATATTCAAAAATAGAAACTAACATTTTCAAAAAAATGGAGATACCCATACCAGTTACAACAACCAATTCAATAATTCCACCATCTATATACACATCCACTCATTCACCAACAGTTCTATATAGTCACTCATACATATACTCACTCATCATATGTAGTGATACACCTATACATCCTGTTACACACCGACAGTCATCCAAAAGATACTCTCACACATACTCACACATGCAAATTAACTATTAAACATCCATTTATGTGCATATACAGCTATACACACACTACCACTTTACTTCTAAGGAAACTTACACACTCTCTTAAACAATCACTTATAGAAACACATACTAATTTAAACAGGAATTCTTAGAATCCCTCACTCTCACATATACTCACTTATATACATCAATATTCACATATACTAGATTAAAACATATGTAGTTACTGATAAAGACACTAGTGAGACAGTCATTCACTCTCTAACACACACATATACACACTCATCCACTCACACAGCCCTGCACATATGCTGTCTTCAAAACACATACAAAGAGAGAGTCAGTCATTCATGCATCTATGTGCTAAGTAATACCCCCACCAAACCATACAAACACTCATACTGATACTAAGAAAAACAT
Organism: Lissotriton helveticus; assembly: GCF_964261635.1. Taxonomy (NCBI): domain Eukaryota; kingdom Metazoa; phylum Chordata; class Amphibia; order Caudata; family Salamandridae; genus Lissotriton; species Lissotriton helveticus. Next base: position 2,027,302,698 of record NC_136063.1, read on the forward strand.
CTAATAACCCATATACATACAAGTGTACTACTCACCAACCCATGCAGCCACTTATACACAAAGTGAAACACATACATAGATTTAAATATTTAAACATTACTCTCTAATATATGTATTCACTAAGATACATTTAATAAACCAGTTTTTTTAAAACATCCATGTAAACACTTATTGAAACATTTATTCTTCCATCAACTTTTACATATACGTATATAACACATTTATTTTTTAAAAAGACACACATTCACTGGATGGTGTCATCAGTGATGTCATGAGTGATGTCACTGACCATGTCATGAGTGATGTAATATGTGACGCCATCAGCAGTGCATTGCACGTGCAAGTTATAGTGAGTCCAACTAACTATAACGTGGGAATTTCAATGGTTTTATGCGAGTAAAATTTCCAGCTAACTATAACTGGTGTGAAACCTATGGTTTTTTCAGTGAATTTCATAGGTTTTTTAAATTCTAATTCCTAACTGCAACTGGTGTGAAACCTATGGTTTTTTCAGTGAATATATATATATATATATATATATATATATATATATATATATATATATATATATATATACATACATGAGATGCTCTTTGCATTCCGAGAGCACACGACAAACTTCCAGCCCTCCAGCATATCTTCGCAGTCAGCCTGTGATGCTCCGCATTAAATTACTGTGCCGATGCGTTTCGGGACTGCCACGCCCCTTCATCCTGGGCTGCACAAACGACAAAGGATACACGGATTGGATATCATTTCCGGTTCCTTTTATTAAATTACAAGCCCCTCAGTGGGCGTCTGCTGAGTGCACAGCCCTCCTGATGCTTGATGGGACTCGTAGTCCGTAATGCGTGATAAAATGCTGCCTTTAAGTAAGTTCCATTGTCCGTTCATAAGTTTAGCATTGTCCATTAATTACCTTCGAGTAGGCTACTTCACATTCAGGTTAGCTGATTTAAAAAGGGAAATTTGTGTCCTCTAGTTTCACAAAGTTGGAGACTCGAGCCTCTTCCAGCTGAAAGTTACATTTCGCTTTCTGCAGGAGATGGTGCTTCTCAGCACGGCCGGGCCACCGTGTGAAGTATGTAGATTATCAAGATGCCCTTTGCATTCCGAGAGCACAAGACAAACTTCCAGCCCTCCAGCATACCTTCGCAGTCAGCCTGTGATGCTCCGCATTAAATTACTGTGCCGAAGCGTTTCGGGGCTGCCACGCCCCTTCATCCTGGGCTGCACAAACGGCAAAGGATGCACGCATTGGATATCATTTCCGGTTCCTTTTATTCAATTACAAGCCCCTCAGTGGGCGTCTGCTGAGTGCACAGCCCTCCTGATGCTTGATGGGACTCGTAGTCCGTAATGCGCGATAAAATGCTGCCTTTAAGTAAGCTCCATTGTCGGTTCATAAGTTTAGCATTGTCCATTAATTACCTTGAGTAGGCTGCTTCACATTCAGGTTGGCTGATTTAAAAAGGGAAATTTGTGTCCTGGAGTCTCACACAGTTGGAGACTCGAGCCTCTTCCAGCTGAAAGTTACATTTCGCTTTCTGCAGGAGATGGTGCTTCTCAGCACGGCCGGGCCGCCGTGTGAAGTATGTAGATTAGCAAGATGCCCTTTGCATTCCGAGAGCACAAGACAAACTTCCAGCCCTCCAGCATACCTTTGCAGTCAGCCTGTGATGCTCCGCATTAAATTACTGTGCCGACGCGTTTCGGGGCTGCCACGCCCCTTCATCCTGGGCTGCACAAACGGCAAAGGATGCACGCATTGGATATCATTTCCGGTTCCTTTTATTCAAATACAAGCCCCTCAGTGGGCGTCTGCTGAGTGCACAGCCCTCCTGATTCTTGATGGGACTCGTAGTCCGTAATGCGTGATAAAATGCTGCCTTTAAGTAAGTTCCATTCTCCGTTCATAAGTTTAGCATTGTCCATTAATTACCTTGAGTAGGCTGCTTCACATTCAGGTTGGGTGATTATAAAAGGGAAATTTGTGTCCTGGAGTCTCACAAAGTTGGAGACTCGAGCCTCTTCCAGCTGAAAGTTACATTTCGCTTTCTGCAGGAGATGGTGCTTCTCAGCACGGCCGGGCCGCCGTGTGAAGTATGTAGATTAGCAAGATGTATATATATATTCATTGAAAAAACCATAGGTTTCACACACGTTATAGTTAGGAATTAGCATTTAAAAAACCTTAGAAATTCATAGAAACAATCATAGGTTTCATACGTTATAGTTAGCTGAACATTTCTCTCATACAAAACCTTTGAAATTCCTCCGTTACAGTTAGCTCAGCTAACTATAACTTGCGCGCCCGCAATGCACTGCTGATGACATCACATATTAAATCACTCATGACATGGTCAGTGACATCACTCATGACATCACTGATGACATATCAAATGACATCCCTGAGGACATCCCTGATGACATCACTGATGACATCATCCAGTGAATGTGCGTCTTTCTGAAAAATAAATATTTTTTATAGATGTATATCTAAACATCGATGGAAGAATAAATGGGTAAATAAGTATCTAAATGGAGGTTTTTTTTGTAAAATTGATTGTATAACTGACTTATTAAGTATATTTAAGTGAATAGGTGTATTAGCGAGTAATCTTTAAATATTTAAATATCTGTATCAGTTTCTCACTTTGATATAAGTGGCTGCATGGGTTGGTGAGTAGCTACATCAGTGTGTATATGGGTTATTAGTAGCTTTTTTGAGTACCAAAATGAGTGTCTGTATGGTTCGGTGGGGAGTATTACTTAGCGCACAGATGCATGAATTACTGACTCACTGTTTGTATGTGTTTTGAAGACAGCATGTGTACAGGACTGTATGGGTGGATGAGTGTGTGTATGGGTGTGTTAGTGAGTGAATGACAGTCTCAATAGTATCTTTATGAGTAACTACATATGTTTAAAACTAGTATATGTGACTATTGATGTATATAAGAGACTATATGTCAGAGCGAGAGAATCTAAGACTTCATGTATAAATAAGTATGAGTTTCTATAAGTGATTGTTTAAGAGAGTAAGTATGTGTACGAATCTGTAGAAGTTAGTAGTGGTGGGTGTATAGCTGTATATGCAAGGAAATGGATATTTTATAGTTTATTTGCATGTGTGAGTAACTCTATAGATAAGTGTCGGTGTATAACAAGATGTAAAGGTTTAAGAGTACATATGATAAGTGAGTACATGTATGAGTGACTATATAGAATTGTTGGTGAATGAGTGGATGTGTATGTAGATTTTGAAATTACTGAATAGGTTATTCTAACTGGAATTGGTATCTCCATTTTTTTGAAAATTTTTGTTCCTATTTTTGATCGTGTGTATCAAAGGTTATATTACAGTGAGAGGAGGTCTGCCACAAGGATGATGTCATCAGTGATGTCATCAGGGATGTCATTTGAGATGTCATCAGTGATGTCATGAGTGATGTCACTGACCATGTCATGAGTGATGTAATACGTGACGTCATCAGCAGTACATTGCGGGCGCGCAAGTTATTTCAAAGGTTTTGTATGAGAGAAATGTTCAGCTAACTATAACGTGTGAAACCTATGGTTTTGTCAATGAATTTCTAAGGTTTTTTAAATGCTAATTCCTAACTATAACGTGTGCGAAACCTATGGTTTTTTCAGTGAATTTCAATGGTTTTGTAAATGATAATTTATAAATGTATTAATTATGTCTTTCTTTTTATACTAATTTCTTATATTTTTGATATACATATTTATATATATTTTATTTTTTAGATTATTTTTCATATTCTTATTATAAAATAATAAACAAACTAAATTGCAAAGGAATTTTTGGATTAATAATTTCTTGACGTCGGTTGCAAGTATAACACAGCTCCACCAATGCTCTTGGGGCCCTATGCTCACAATGCTGTATCAATCCTTACACCTGCTTCAAGCATGTGCAAGGTTTTGACGCAGCATAAGCTCAAAAGTGACTGAATGAAATGTTATACATTTCACTGAGTCACTTTTAGGAGGCGTTGCTGCACCCCCTTCTGCACAAGAAAGCCTCTTCTGGCGCAGCGCTTTACAATGTAATACACCCTCCAGATGCGTCACATTGTTAGTAGCACACACCATGGCACATCCTTTGCACCACCTCTGTGTCACAAAAGTGATGCAACGGCTGTGTAAAAGAGGCACAAGGGGATTGTAGATCCGCCCCTAACACATACAAATTCACCCAGGCAGTTTCACCAGCAGCGCAAATTGAAGCATAGATTTGGAACATATTTATGTACCTATGTTACATTCAAGTGCTTCGGACATACTACAGTATACTATAGATAAACACCTTATAGATTCATGCTGTAGCATGCTGTAGCAGTTCCTTATAGTTCTGCACTTTCACATTCTCCATACACTAGTAACATATTCATTCATTCATTTATGAACTACACATTCATTCTGACAAACTTTTACACACTAACATAGAAATATAGTTCTTTCTTTGACCAGTGAAGGTAGTTCTAAAAAGAACTGCATTTTTTGGTTTTAATTTTTTATGTGTTTTCTCAACAAATTCCAAGCGGAACAAAAGTATGAAAAAAAGAACAACTAATGTCGAGGACAGCAATGATCCTGCATCCTGCGTTTCATCAAGTCTATAGACTGTTCCCCATAACACAAAAGTTTAGTGCAATAAATGCATAGAATTTTAACTTTAGCAAAGTCAGAATCAATATGTGGGTGTGGACTGCTTGCTGAAAATCCTGCTGCCGCAGTTGATGTGCTTGGTGTAGCAGCAGGTGGGTTCTCGTGCAACCTCCGTCTTGCAGCTCGAGCAAAGTTCTTGGGGTGCAAATTCTTCACGTGTCGCACCATATTTGCTGTGCCAAAGGAGTATTTTTTACATGGATCACCCCTTGAAAGAATTGTTTCGCAAATTTTGCAGGTTACTTTTGGAGCATTAACCTTTTTTTGACCTTCTGGAAAAGTGAAAAACTTCCAAATTAGAGCTTCTTTCCTCTTCTTTGGACGTTCTTCAGGAATGAAACCCCCCTCTGAAGAACTGCTGCAAAATGACTCCATTGCTCTTATTATTGTGATCTTCCTTCTATTTGAGAAAATTCTCGGAACAAATGCTTCTTCTTAGAAAGTCAAAGTCGAATAATTATAATGGGACGCAATAGGAAAAGTTATGAACCAATCAAATCTCTACTTTTTAAGTCACATGGCTTTGCGTACGCTTATGATGTGCTTGCGCAGTTCTTTCAATACGATTCTGCATGATGTTCTACCGCAGTTTGTGTAATTCTTTTTAAAAGTAATATATGATTATTACAAGTATTAAAAAAATTCATAGTTATCCCAAATGTCTACCCTTAGTACTTGACCCCGGCTTCCTTAAAAATTTTAGGCCCATTTCCCTGCTCCCTGCACCTGCGAAAATTCTAGAAGTACATCTGAACTGTCACTTATCTTCTTTTCTTGAGGCCTCTGAGTATCTTGATATCACCCAACATGGATTTCGTAAACATCACAGCACAGAATCTGCTCTCACCTTTGTAGTCGATAACATCCGACGCAAAGTTGATGCTGGACAAACTACTGTTCTTGTGCTATTGGATCTCACGGCCGCATTCGACACCCTGTCTCCTGCCATTTTAACATCTCGGCTTAGGGAGGCAGGTGTCACCGGGTCGGCCCTGGGCCTCCTCAACTCCTTTCTCCTTGATAGGGAACAGAGAGTGATGCTCGGAAACCACCTCTCCCCAGCTAAGTCTTTGCAATGTGGGGTGCCACAGGGGTCGGCATTAAGTCCGACCCTGTTTAACATCTACGTGGCCCCCCTTGCCAGGCTTGTAAGATCGCAGGGGATGGAGGTGGTATCATACGCCGATGACACCCAGATTATGGTGTCACTCACCCATTCCTCAGTCATAACATCTGCCTCTAGCTTCAGGTCCTGTATGCAACATGTTGCAGATTGGATGGTCATCAACTCCCTGAAGCTAAATGGCGACAAGACTGAGGTACTGGTCTTTGGGAAGGACCAAGATGTCTGGTCGAGCGATTGGTGGCCTCCCTCTCTTGGTGCCTGTCCCACTCCTTCTCAGTCTGCCAGAAATCTGGGTGTGGTGTTTGACACTTCACTCTCGATGTCCCTTCAGGTGAATCGGACGGTTGCAACCAGCTGGGGAGTAATCAGAACACTCAATAGAATTCGCAGCTATCTGTCCCTTCAAGCACGTAAGCAGATTGCAGTCGCCCTTGTTGGTTCCAGGTTAGATTACTGCAACTCCCTCTACATGGAGTCCAACAAGGGCCTCATACATCGGCTGCAAATAGTGCAGAATGCTGCTGCACGTTTCGTCCTAGATCTCCCTAGGGCATCTTCTGCTACTACTGCAAGGAGAGACCTCCATTGGCTGCCTATTCATCACAGAATTTATTTTAAAATTCTTTGCATGACTTATGGAGCCCTCGAGGATGGACCGAAAGGTGCCATCAGCTCTCTGCTTACTCGCTACCATCCCACAAGGTGTCTTCGATCTTCGGGACTTTTCCAGCTTGTTGTCCCTCGTTTCAAGCTCACCAGATGGGGAGCCAGGGCTTTCTCTGTCGTTGCCCCCCAGCTCTGGAACATCGTGCCTATGGAGATCAAAACCCTACCTTCCCTGGATCTGTTCAAAAAGGCCTTAAAAACATGGTGCTTTTCAAGAGCCTACATAGGTTGAACTGCAGGGTTTTCGTTGTTATGAGCTGGTTTTCTGAATTAGGCGCCTTGACGCCCATTGGGCTAAGTTTGCGCACGATAAGATTCCTTTATTATTATTAGTATGTTCATTAAATACATACATGTTTTAAAACAAGTAGAAACATTGCCCCCTTTCGCGTACAAAACACCATACATGACGTCACACCGAAGCTTTAATGCGACGCGTAACGTCAAAGCATATTCGTACCATATGCGCGGGTACACGCTGAGTATGATAAGCAGTACAAACTATGATGCGATCACCTTTCAGTGACAAATCAGAGCTCAAGGCGCGCTGTTGTTAATTGTTAGTGCACACACTCATACTTGCACATGCGCGGTGCACGCCCGCCCACACTACCCACATGCCACCACCTAGCATGCTTGCTATCATTTAGCCTGGAAACCAATACATTACCCAATGGCATGTCCCCAAGGGCCATCATTCTTGCAGACCGCGAAAACGCTACCAATGACGGCCCTGGGCTTGGTTTGGTCAGCCCCCGCGGTTCCCATATAATGCGGGCACTGACGTGAGCACGCTCTCTTTTGCCTGCCTGTGCTGTGGTGACAGACAGACTGCCAGACTCAGCGAAACCGCAGCCTTTCAAGACACGACAAAAGACGACAGAAGCAAAGGTAAGAGAAGACGTCATAACATCAGCCTCCACTGTAAATTGTATATGCATAATGCTATTTTTGTATCCTTCCTATGGTTTTGCTACACCTCAATGGTTTTAAATTGTACTTAGATAATTGAAATATTTCTTTATAAGTCACAAGGTCCTATACACCTCTAATCTTAAAAATTGTGCGTGCATAAATTTCTGTGTCGTATTTCTGTACTACGCCACGTGCTTAGGCCTCTATTATTATTTATTGTGCGTCCATGATAGTATTTTTTTTTCTGCGTCACGAGGCCGTCCCAGGCCTATATTAACTTATTGATCTTCCTTTGTTTGCTGGAGCTGCAACAGTCTAACTACGAAATATTAAGAACCCACATTAAAATTCACTTTTGATGGTAGTTACGCATCTCAGTTTACGATGACTAATCAAAATGTCCTTTTGTTTCCTTCACTAAACATCGTTCAGAAGCAACCACGGCCTATCGAGCAACAGCAATGGAATTCTCTGCAACTTATTGAAAATACTTTGACGTATAGAAGCAGACTTCAAGTGGAATGGTGAACTCCGGTGGCTGCACTCTTTATACAAGGTAAGCACAGCACCCTAGATCTACAAATCCTTCATAGGAATGCATTAAAAATAAGTCGCCATAACGGGCGTCAGTAACGCAGTAGGCACATATAGACATCACTTGAACGCGGCACTATAACAAGTAAAATGTACCAGGTACACTGCACTCGTAAAACTGTAGTGTTAGCTTTATGCGTGAAACGAGAGAGGGCCATATTATCAACCCGTGGTGACAAAATTATCGCCACTTTATCGCCAGCAAACTGCCGCTAAAGTGGCCATAATAGGTGTGATAATATGCTCTATGGAATTCCAATCGAAGCTCATGTTACATGTGAAGGACATCTGACATGAGCTTCGATTGGAATTCCATAGAGCATATTATCAAACCCATTATCGCCACTTTAGCGACACTTTCCTGCCGATAAAGTAGCAATAACTTTGTCGCCCAGGCTTAATATTATGGCCCAGAGTGCGTAGTGTACAGCAGCTTCTCTGTAAAATCTATAATTACCTCCGAGCAGTGACCACAGATAGGTTACAACAGTCTGACAAACAGACCCACAACCTTATTACGCCACCTTTGAGTCATTTTTAACAAGGGTAAAGTGATGCAAGGAGCTAGTAAATGTACGTCTCACTTTTCAAGACAAAATGTCAACTCCAGACTCTGCGACACAGTTTTAATGTTGTTTTCTCTCTCTTTCTCTCTCTCTCACTCTCTGTGACATCATTTCTCTTTCTCTCAAACTTATAGACACTGCTGTCTTCGACGTGTAGAAGAATTGTTCAGAAAAAGTTGTGACACCAACTGCCTGAAATGTTTACCCACAAGGTTTATACAACGGTAAGCACAGAGGTCTAGATCTACAAACCCGTCTTAGGAATGCATTAGAAATAAGTCGCCATAACGGGCGTCAGTAAAGAAATAGGCACTTCCATATAGACACCACTTGAACGCGGCACTATAACAGAACTGGAATGTACGAGTCACACTGTACACGTAAAACCGTAGAGTTACCAAAACTTGTAGGGGCATAGTATCAAGAACGGTGATAAAATTATCGCGATAATGGGCTTGATAATATGCCCTTGTGAATTCCCATAGTAGCCCAGGTTAACACCAGAACCTGGACTGCTATGGGAATTCACAACAGCATATTATCAAGCCCATTATCGCCCCTTTAGCTGCAGTTTCCTGCCGCTGAAACGGCGATAATTGTATCGCCATTCATGATAATATGCCCCGTAATGCTTCAGCTCATTTAATCACATCTATATAATTCTAAACTCTAATTTTCTTTTTTCTTTTGCAGATTACCAATCGGACACCTTTTGGAATCCATTTCACAATTTGTTAATAACATTGTTTAAGTTATTTTTTCAGTTCTAATATAGTTATAATTGAGTTTCGTTTATATTTATTGTTTAATAAAAGTTAATAAAAAAAACTACATACTTCCTTTATTTTGTGGGGGAGGGGTATGACGGCCCACAATAAAAATAATGTTGAAATACTATAGTGAGATATTCAAGACTAGGATTGAAAACTACTGAGTTCTAACTAACAGATATAATAAAAACAACAGTGAGAAACTACTAAAATGGCGGTGGACGGAGTACGTAATCAACGTTTGGCGCCTCGGTACTTCCTTTCAAATAAATATATAAAAAATATGACTATTAATACTGTATAAAAGTACAGCAGCGGATGACACATGAACTGGGAAAAGAAAACAACAGATTTACTAACTGATATAAAGAAAGGTTTGCTTGTTGAACTTGAAGAAAAAGAAAACGCGGGCTTCGAAACGACGCTGAGCATGCGAAGAGAGTACAACTGCTACACCAAAAAAAAGGAAAGCTTTACATAATATCATAGAAATGAAGGAGCATATTATCAACAAAAGGCGATACATTATCGTTGCTTTTATCGACAGGAAACTGCTGATAAAGAGGCGATAATGCACTTGATAACAGGCCATTGTAACTTCCCATAGCAGCCCAGGTTCTGGTGTTAACCTGGGCTCCTATGGTTATTCACAAGGGCATATTATTAAGCCCATTATCGCCGCTTTATCGGCAGTTTCCTGCCGATAAAAGCGACAATAATGTATCGCCTTTTGTTGATAATATGGCTCATTGCTCTTTTTTGACCAGTAAACTTAGGTGCATATTATCAAGGACCGGTGTTACAATTATCGCCGTTTTATTGGCAAGAAACTGTCGATAAAATGGTGATAATGACCATGATAATACGGCCTTGTTATTTCCCATAGAAGCCCATGTTAACACCAGAACATAGGCTTCTATGGCAATTAACAAGGACGTATTATCAAGCCCACCCTCCCAACATTAATAAAAAACTCCAGACAATGCAGGTAGCCGGAGCTGGAAGGTCATTTTACATATCACTGCCCCAGAAATGTGGCCTTGCCCGCGACGTGTACGGGGGGAGAGAGAGAGAGAGAGACCTCAAAACATATATTTTTTTTTAAAAGACCCAAGGGGTGTCGCTCACCGAGACTGGGGGAGTAGGACCGTAACCTCTCCCCATACTTCAAAATAAAACCAGAGGAGTTCCGTTACCCAGTGCTCGAGGCACCTTACAAGCCCCCATTATGCAGAAAAATTGCCCCCGTAATTTCCCCCCTGGACCTAATGAATAAAACGGACTTTAACTTTTTTTTCACCTTTTCCACCGCGTACAAGTACTGCACGAGTACCCCGCCATTTTTTATTTTACAAAAAATACAAATTGAGCCTAAAGATCCATGTACCACCCCCTGACCAAGACTATAGGCTCAGAATGTTTCTACTCTGCCCAGTGTCCTTATTTCTCAACTTTGTTTTACTGTTTTCTTGTGACTCTGCTCTCCCGACAAACAACATGGCTGCCAACACTTCCTGGTTTGGAGTATTAACAGCCAATCAGCATGCAGCTCCTGTTCGTAATTGTACGTATTTCCATACGCGCACGCCACGATTTTTCTTTAAAAAAATAGAGCCTAAACATCCATGTACGACCCCCTGAGCAAGGTTACAATGTCTCTACCCTACCCCCTTCCCTTATTTCTCAACTTTGTTTTACTGTTTTCTTGTGACTCGGTTCTAGCGAGGCACAAGATGGCCGCCAACACTTTCTGGTTTCGAGTGTTGACAGACAGTTCACAGCCAATCAGCATGCAGCTCGCGCTCGTAATTGAACAGATTTCCGTACGCGTGCTGAACTCCGTCTCTAGACATCGCTATGATTTTACTTGCAATTTTCTCAGAAACTACTGAACGGATTTACACCATTTAACAAAAAGCACAATCTGCGAACAGAACTCTACCTCTCTGACAAATTTTGTGTAATTCTGTTCAGCCGTTCGGGCTGTAGCCCGGGCTAAAGATCCCTATGGAAAATTGCATGGGGAAAACACGTTTTGGGACCCCCTTTTTTCTCGGCCCCCACTTGACGAATCACCCCCAAACTTCCAGGGAAGGAGCGGAACCGAGCAGCCCATTTTCTTGGAGCAATTCATGAAGATTCGTCCACCAGCGCCAAATTTATTCCAAATAGAATGTTGTGGATTTTCTATGGAAACTAGGTCCTAACTATAACCACCTACTGGCGACCGCCAGTAGGATATATATATATATAATATAAAATCGGCAGGAAATCGGAGCTCGAATATATATATATATATATATATATATATATATATATATATATATATTCACTGAAAAAACCATAGGTTTCAGGAGTTATATAGTTAGGAATTCGTTTTTAAAAAAACCTTTGAAATTCACTCAAAAAACTATAAGTTTTAGTGGTGTTATAGTTAGCTGGACATTTTACTCATACAAAACCAATGAAATTGCTCCTATATAGTTAGTTGTACTAACTATATTTCGCGCACCCGCAATCCACTGCTGATGATGTCACATATTAGATCATTCATGACATGGTCAGTGACATCACTGATGACATCTCAAATGACATCACTGATGACATCACTGATGACATCATCCAGTGAATGTGGTTTGCTTCGTTATTCGTATATATAAATACATATTTGGATGGAGGATTTAGTAGCAGTGTAATTGACTGTTGACTTGACCAATTTATAATGTCTCACTAAATATAGTGGATAGTGACTAAACTGTGTGAATATCTGTATCACTTTGTCAGTTGTTGTGTAAACTGATTCTACAGTTGGTTACTAGCTATGTGAAAGTCTATATTAGTTATTGATTAGTTAACTGAGTATTTGTATGGGAGTGTGAAAGAGTGTGTGGTTCGGTGGGGGGGGGGGGACTGTCCAAAGATGTGTGAATAGTTGATTCAGTAGATATATGAAGTTAAAACTACATGTTCTAACAGTTTGGGTGAGGGAATCTCTTTATGGGTGTGGTGATGAGCAAACATATTTCTCAAAGGTACAGGTCCAACAAACTAGAAAAATAAAAGGCAGTGTATGTGTCAGTTGTTGTATATAAATAAATATACATAAGACACAATGATTGTGTGAGTGACTATGGATAACTGTATACTTGTAATAGTGATTTTATAATTCACTAAGTATGACTTACTATCTAAATGAATAGAAGAAGTGGTGTTTGTATAAGTGTTTTGCTAAGTAAATATGTAAGTATGATCCATTGTTTGCATAAGTGAGTAGGATGACTTCATATGTGAATAGGATGCGTGCTGTTGTTTAATGTTGATATAGATGTATAAGTATTTTTGATAGTGTTCTATTGTTCATTGACAGCATGTATGAGTGAATCCATAGGTAAGTGATTAGATGTGTGTATACATCTATGAATCACTGAGTGGATTTTTAGATACTTGTATTGCTGTGACAATGGATTTAAATATGATACTCTGTATTTTACAAACAGTGATGAAAAATTGTAATAGTGTATGAAAAGGTGTATGTGATTGTCACGTGGATGATGTAATCAGTGAAGTCATCAGTGATGTCATTTGAGATGTCATCAGTGATGTCACTGACCATGTCATGAATGATCTAATATGTGACATCATCAGCAGTGGATTGCGGGTGCGCGAAATATAGTTAGTACAACTAACTATATAGGAGCAATTTCATTGGTTTTGTATGAGTAAAATGTCCAGCTAACTATAACACCACTAAAACTTATAGTTTTTTGAGTGAATTTCAAAGGTTTTTTAAAAACTAATTCCTAACTATATAACTCCTGAAACCTATGGTTTTTTCAGTGAATTTCAAAGATTTTTTTAAATGCTAATTCCTAACTATATAAGGCCTGAAACCTATGGTTTTTCCAGTGAATTTCAAAGGTTTTTTAAATGCTAATTCCTAACTATATAAGGCCTGAAACCTATGGTTTTTCCAGTGAATTTCAAAGGTTTTTTAAATGCTAATTCCTAACTATATAATGCCTGAAACCTATGGTTTTTTCAGTGTTTTTAAAAAAAAAAAAATTGATTGGTTAACTGGCTTATTAAGTGTATCTTAGTGAATACATATATTAGCGAGTAATGTTTAAATATTTAAATATATGCATGAGTGATGTAATATGTGACGTCATCAGCAGTGCATTGCAGACGTGCAAGTTATAGTGAGTCCAACTAACTATAACGTGGGAACTTCAATGGTTTTATGCGAGTAAAATTTCCAGCTAACTATAACTGGTGTGAAACCTATGGTTTTTTCAGTGAATTTCAAAGGTTTTTTAAATGCTAATTCCTAACTATAACTGGTGTGTAACCTATGGTTTTTTCAGTGAATATATATATACATAACATTTCTATGGCAAAATGAAACCCCTCATTTTGTTCCTTTTCAAATTAAATGTATTAAGTGTTACCACTTTATTCCAATCAAGATGACTTCAGGTGTGCCATACTTTTGTCATAAGTAAGACTGTTCGCGTTCTAGTTGTTCTTTAGAACACTCTGGGACATTCTGTCATTGGGCTATAGTTGGGCTACATCTGGCTGATATTTGGGCTACATTTGGGCTCTTTTGTCTCTGGTGGCCATCTTGAGAGACTGCATATCAGAATTTTTTAACCACTTGGATGCTAAGGGTATTTGCTCTTCTTCATGTAATTTCCATTGAAATCAATGGAAACTCCATGACGAGTTACCCTTGTCATTAGCACTGAAGGGGTTAAATGAAATATAAGAGGATTTGAGAAGTCACTCAAAATGTGCCCTAATTTTTCTTTCTTCAGCACTAATCATAATTTCTATGGCAAAATGAACCCCCTCATTTTGTTCCTTTGCAAATTAAATGTTTTAAGTGTTAACACTTTATTCCAATCAAGATGACTTCAGGTGTGCCATACGTTTGTCATAAGTAAGACTGTTAGCGCTCTAGTTGTTCTTTAGAACACTCTGGGACATTCTGTCATTGGGCTATAGTTGGGCTACATCTGGCTGATATTTGGGCTACATTTGTTTTTTTTTGTCTCTGGTGGCCATCTTTGGGCTACATTGGGCTACATTTGGGCTCTAACATATATATAGCCCAATGTAGCCCAATATATATTTTTTCAAAGTTAATTTTCGTAAAAACCACTGGAGCACATATCTTGAGACATAGCAAAGGCACATCGGGCTACCAGTCCCTACAATTTTGCCAAGTTTGGTGGAAAACCATTCAGCCGTTCGGGCTAAAAGTGAGTCCAACCATCCTATGGAAATAACATAGGGAAAACACGTTTTGGGACCCCCCTTTTATCTCAGCCCCCGCTTGATGAATCCCCCCAAACTTTCAGGGAAGGAGCGGAGCGCCGCGAGGCAAAGTTAAGGAAAATTTCAGGAAGATTCCTCAACCGGCGCCAAAGTTATTCCCAATAGAATGTTGCGATTTCCCTATGGAAAACAATCCTAACTATATATACCTACTGGCTACAGCCAGTAGGTAATATATATATAAATATAATCAAATCACACAGGTTTCCCCCATGGAGATATCACACAACGAGAAGTTACCGCACTGACAGCACCAGCTGCGTTTAGCTCTCGAGCTTACAAAGAGGGCATGGCCAGTTTGGGCGTTGCATTGCGGTACTCTAGTCCATTCCATCCTGAGAGAAATTTGGTTGTGGAAGGAAACAAAACGGGACATAAAGCAGTCTATAATAGGTAGGGTATTCGGTTCGGGTGACGGGTGGGTCAAACATCTAATAAGTGTCCAACGTAGTCTTAACAACTTGCCAAGAAGTTGTCTAGGGGGTATCACTCCATATGAGGTCCTGTCTGGGACAAGAATGTTGATCTCGGACCTTAATTGTCACACATCAGTGGTGGAACATAAGAAATTTGATATCAAAGATTGTTTGGCTGTTTTACAGACTTGTTCCTGAGGCCAGCCACCACCGGGGAAAACCAACCGTCCCAGCAAGGCCTGTCTGGATCCCAAAGCTTGGTGATCTAGTCAGATAGAATATCACGGACAGGAAGGATTTTGGCCCTTCTTACAGACAGAGAAACCAGGGGGTCTAGACAAAGAAAACAGACTGTCAGTCATATACTCTAAACTTATAAGACTAAAAAGTCACCAATGTACGGCATAAAAAGCCAATAAGTCTTATATAGAGTTAGTAACCCAACGCATCTAACCACCAGCAAAAGTAGGTGAGACCCAAGATCCAGAGATGGATTCCCATCAAAATCTTGTTAGCGATCTAATTTTCTCATCTGGTCATCCAAAGGTTGGGCTGAGGTGTCTCTAGATCAATGAGACTGCTTTCAGACCCACCGAGTAGGACCGGGGTCGAAACCCGCAATTACTTGTAGACCATGCGTGAGATCACTAAATAGGACGAAGAGCAGTGCAAAACGTGAGTGTATGAAAAAAGTGATGATTAAAAGTAGAATAGAGAACAGACAGTAAGTCAACTTTAATAGTTGTAAGCCTCTTTCTGATTAAAAACCAGAACAGTGCAAAAAAGCAGTGTAAACAAATAACTGCTTGTGGGCCACAAGCAGTTATTTGTTTACACTTTTTGTAACTGCACTTCGTCCCATTTAGTGATCTCACGCATGGTCTACAAGTAATTGCGGGTTTGACCCCAGTCCTACTCGGTGGGTCTGAAAGCAGTCTCATTGATCTAGAGACACCTCAGCCCAACCTTTGGATGACCGGATGAGAAAATTAGATCGCTAACAAGATTTTGATGGGAATCCATCTCTGGATCTTGGGTCTCACCTACTTTTGCTGGTGGTTAGATGCGTTGGGTTACTAACTCTATATAATACTTATTGGCTTTTTATGCCGTACATTGGTGACTTTTTAGTCTTATAAGTTTAGAGTATATGACTGACTCTCTGTTTTCTTTGTCTAGACCCCTAGTTTCTTTGTATTTGCAGTATGTCCATTAGGGGATGATAGCCAGGGCTGGTCTTAAAACTCCCTTAGACCCTCAACTCCTCGTTTATGTAAATACCTTCTTACAAACAACCAGTACCTGTCCTAGCAATCCACAGAACCAGGACAGTGATACTGCGGCCCCTTGCTGGGAAAAAGGAGAACATGTTCGTGTGCATCGACCTGATTTAACCACACTATGTGGCTGATACTAAGCAGTAGGCCAAGTGGACTCCGCCAATGTAGCTGACGCACTCCTCTAGCTACAATCCAAGAGGTTCAAACTGAGAGACTCATCACCATTGAAAACTCTGCAGTGAGAAGAGAAGGACTAAGCAACAAAGCTATGGAACTCGTTCCTCTTGAGACTCAAATAACAGTTCATCCTGAAGCACCTGTCTACAATGAAGTAACAAGTGATCAAGTGGTTCCAGCGATTTCAACAAATACGGATGCCATTCCAACCATTGACAGAACTGGCTCTCACTATTTCATTAACTTTGCTACGTTTTCTGAGGATCCAAGCAAACCTGAAACAACGCCAGCAAAAAGAACTTTCAAAGAACAAGCATCTGACTTTTTTATCAATTGGAAAAAACTTATCTGGTTTCACCATGGAATGAACTTTGGATTGTGTTGGGAATATTTTTTCTTCTACTTTGGTTAGCTCTTGTAATAACTCTAGGTACGCTGATAAATGGAAGATATGTTAAAATGGACACAGCAAGTAAGAAAGTCAAATTACTCCTCAAGCCACACAAATCATCTCATTGTGAACAAAGAGACTTGTCAGTAGTGAACATCACGGCCGTTCCTATAGCTCATGGTATAGCTTGGGACAAAACAGAATATGACATTTTTGGCCCGTGTGAGCTGTTGAAGATTCCACACTTATTCAAGATTTCATTAAGTGACTTTATCACCTCTAGTACCTTTTCTGATGATTGGAACTTCGAGACGTCTGCAGTATTCACAAATCATGAATATTTAGAGGGTTCATCAGACTATGAACAAACGTATTGTTATAACCATTATGGTCATCATTTCTTGCACAAATCTACAATGCCTAGAAATGTATATATGTATAACCAATGGGAACATTGTCCTACGCCTCCAAACGGTAGTTCAAAAACGTTTGCAAATAAGTTTCCATATTTTTCAGGGTTTAATGTATCCAAGCAGAAACATTTTACTTTAAAAATGTGAACAAAACAGGAATGAAAAATTGATTGTTGCACGTTTTTAGGCCTCATTGAGGCTTTTTAAATTACTTGCCTTACCTACCTGACTTGTCCCCCCTGCTCCCCGGTCCACCACGGGTTTGCCCGCTTGTTGTGGAGGGAGCAGCGGGTTCTTTGCTTCGTGAGGAGGAGGAGCTCAATCTACGATAGAAGGGGAATTCTTCAAAAGGAATGCACACAGTAGGCGTAGCGGACGTGCGACAGAAAGATTATCTATGCGCTAGCTGCTTTGAACTGCGGTTGCTTAAAACATTTTATTAAATTGATTGTTGCACCTTTTTAGGCCTCATTGAGGCTTTTTAAATTACTTGCCTTACCTGCCTAACTTGTCCCGCCTGCCCCCCGGTCCACCATGGGTTCGCCCGCGTTTTTTTGGAGGGTGCAGCGGGTTCTTTGCTTCGTGAGGAGGCAGGGGGGGAGGGAGCTCAATCTACGGCGAAGGGGAATCCTTCAAAAGGAATGCACCACAGTTCACGCAGCGGGCGCGCCGGCGGCGCCCCAAAGACAAGCCCGTCTGCGCCCGTCCGCGCCCATCCGGGGCCAGGGGCCATAACTCCTGTCCCGCACACTAAAGAAATAAAGAAATATGCATCTAGTGCTTTGCTTGAGCTACAGAAGAATGTGCACGATGAGTGTATTTCCTTTAAACCAGGTAGTACTCTCATATCTAGTAACTGTGTCAGCCAGGGTCACTTGCTGTATGCAAGTATTGTTTCCACAAACCAAGACGGTCAGGGAGTCACCACTTTGGCCTTCACTGAACATTTCTTTTATCTGAATTGATACTCTACGCAGAATGAAAGCCATTCTTTTGCAGAACACTGTGCCACCGACCTCGGCCAAAGAGACCTATAATCTACAAGTCGCAAGGACTTCTGCCGAGATACATGCCCTTTTGAATACAAACTGCCCTATACATTTCTCAGAAATGTTAAGTCGTATCTTAAACATGTCTGATACGAGCGGTATAGTACATATATTTAAGACAGTGTTTTCCTGACTGTTAGCACCTTTTCAAGCAGTCCTCGGAATAATTCCAAACTTCGTGCATTCTGTGTTTGGCGGACTGCCCCTCCTTTTGGGACTCGTCGCAGGGATAACATTTTTGCTCCTACCGCTGCGATATGACAAGTCAAATCATCAGCGACACCCATGGAGACAACTTTACTGGCGATGAAGTATCGTGAGCGCATCGTCCAAATTCTGAGGGTTACCTCGTCAACGAGATTTAAATACCACATGGTTTCTGTCATTCAGACCAATCTAGCAAGATTGCATCTTACCTGTTCTACGCTGTCTGCTATGCGGTGAAGAATTCGTGCTAGACATCTGTCCAACACTCCCGTCAGTCATGCCAACGGATGTTGATACTTTGCTGGAACCCGTAACGGCCCATGCTCTGTGTTGTCCCCAGAGGCTACCAATTCTGAGGACGCATTCATTGAGATCTCATAGACACAAATTGCAACTGCTGAGGTACAAGAGGAGACATCAGGCATGCAGGTAACATCCGATTCGAACATTGCTGATGCGACCAATGCTGAAGGCGATAGTTCACATCTATGTGCGATTAATCTTCTAAACGAGGTATTCAAACTTTCACCTACATCAGTAGATTACTTTTTATCTACAGAAATAGAAGATTTCAGGTTTTCTCCAAGCCCTAACACTGACTTTTGATTTTGGTATACAGTGTTCTGAGAGACTTTGAATCTGACCTTCATTTTTTCAAAAACAAGGAACTAACTTTGGAACTTTTTTCTATGATTAATTCATTTTTTGGCGCAAGTAATCTGCTTACAGTAGAACTATTCATAGAGAACAAGAATTCATTGAATACTTCCAGAGACAATATATGACCTTGTCCAGAAACTAACAGTTTTATGTAATCTGAAATTAAATGGTTTTGGCACATTTTCTTCTGTATTTACGAGCCATTTCATAAATGTATATTTTCATGATTCATTCATTTAGCATTCAAATGTGAATATATCAGAATGAAACATTGCATTAATGTGTACAGCACCAATGCATTTTTTATGCTTACGACCAGTTCTAATTAAGCATGAGCGCAAAATCCGCTCCGCTCGCGGATTTTGCGAATTTTCGGTAAATTCGCGATCCGCGAACTCTCGCGAATTTACCGAAAATCCGCAATCCGCGAGCGGCGGATTCCTCGGTCAAAAGTTCAAGCCTAATTTACGATGGCGCCGGCAAGCTGCCAGCGCCATCCTCAAATAGTTACTTAATTAGCTTCAACAGGAAGCTCTAATAGATAAGATAAAGCAGGGGCTCGAGCGCCTGCTTTATTTTACCAATTGGAGCTTCCTGTTGAAGCTAATTAAGTAACTTTTTTACGATGGCGCTGGCAGCTTGCCGGCGCCATCGTAAATTATTTACAGCAGGCACAAAACGGTGGAGTCTTCTTGAATAAATATGAAGGGCAGGGTTCATTCTGGCACGACGGTCTCTGATCGGTCTCTGACCTTTTATACACACAAGAGGCATGTGTACTCGCATGGAAGCCCCGTCCGCCATCACCCACATTCCAGTTCATTCCTCGTGCCCCATGAAACTATTCATGCTGGTCTGCCGTGTTCATTTTCATTTGCATGGATGAATAATGCACATCTTGTAGCACGAAGGAAGCCTGAGTAAACATTTAAAACCTTTGCATACTCCACCTGCATTGTGAACTAAAGTTGTAGGAAACTCTGTGCTCTGTTTCTTGCAGGGAAATCTGATTTGGAACGGGATTTGTCTGCTTCTCTAAATGTTCCGAATCGGGCTGCCTTCTCGGATTCAGTGAAGTTCTGCACAAATTGCTTTAATTGCCCACTGTTGCATGAGCCTACCTCCAGCAGGTGCTGCGCTTGATTAAATAACGACTTCTGTGTTAAATAACACCTCTGCGCTGTTTACTGCCACCGCAAGACACGTTAAGCAGTTTTATACGTCCGTATCACCAGTTTTGCTTCATGTTACTCTTACATGCCGTTCTGAATGGCATCAAAATAATCTAAAACGGGAATAAAAGGTCAATAATCATGGAATATTCATGTACAGAGAGTACAAATAGAAAAGGCTGTCCCCTCCTCGTATTTCTAAAGGGAATTGGACATTTCGGGGCTAATTCAAAACAACATTTTTCAGTACGCTAAGTAGTGGTCCGGTAGTGCTACTTGACAGACTCATGATGCCATTTCCATTGGGTCTCTAAGGGTTTTTGTTTATCTTTAAGAGGAAAAACTGGTCTTCAAGTCGGAGATGAAAATTCTGTTTTGATGACATTTCTCGTGAGGAGGGTGAGCCTGAGTGCTCAAGCTGTAAGAGGGCTACAGGTCATAACATCGGTTTCCAAAAAGGTAAATAGTATACTGGAACGCCTTAAAATATGGGCAGTCATTACTCCTATCAGACTGAAGGCCTATTTCTAAGGTGTTAAGTTGGCCCCGCCCACACACTCGAGGAAGCCCCGCCCCCAAATCCGCCGATCCGCAAAATCCGCGGATTTTGCGGATCCACGATCCGTGAATTCGCAAATTCGTGAATCGTGGATTCGCTAAATCCGCCCATGCTTAGTTCTAATGCATTTCTTAATGTATTTTGGACATGTTTTTAGCACTTCATGTATAGGTATATTTTAGATATGTTAACATGTTTAGAACTTAGTAATGTCGTACATAAGAAAGTGGAGTGGGTGTTGTGTATCGATTTAGATTCCATATGAATTTCTCGATTTATGCCATTATATAGGTACAATTCACATTGCCCTTATGTAGGCATAGAAATCCAGTCCTTATTTAGGCATAGTCCATGCTACCCAAATACAGGCATGGCTCCTTACATCCGTTCATCTATGTCACAACGAGTTCCTGGAAAATCAGACTCTTAAGCATTTAGGACTTCCCTTTGCTTGGATATTGATTTCTCCAAGAATTAATTTATTATGCATGAACTTCTATTCCTTAGGGGTTCATTCATGACGTTCATATGCCCGACTTTTACGTCAACACTGGCATTCCTAAACACCTTCAAGGTATAAATATACCTTCACTTGCAATGGCAAGGCACGGTGCGGTTCGACTACCTACTTGCACGACGCGGCTCGCCACAGCAAGTCCCGAAGGAAGTCATCTCCCCAACTGACGCACTGACCAGACGCTGTCATCCTCCTGCCGAGAATCCAGCTCCAGTGTCTCTGACTCCCCTTGCAGGGTGTTAGAGAATCGAGTCCTGGGAAAGATACCAACTTCTCTCATTCTAAGGTACAAAGCTGATTAGAACCTAGAGAAACCTTTGGCAATTATTGGCTATACTAAACTAAACTTATGCTAAAACAGCATCTACTTCTTCCCTCGTACTAAACTTAGGTTAGGTACACTGGGGTAGGATTATTTTAGAAGCACCAGTTGAGTATTTTAGCCTGTGTTATTTATGTATGTATTTTTATATATGTCACAGCAACAGATCATGCTATTACAGTAATATTTTATTTTACTGTTTACGCTGTACACATTATAGTTTGCATTCTGTCTTACGATTGTAGCAGTTCATATCTCTTGCACGAGAAAGAAGACTGTCAATAAACCCTTTTTATTGAAACACCGGTCTCTCTATTTCTGTGCAACTCTGTAGAAACGAAGCATACACGATTGACTGAGTGAAACGGTTATCTATTGTTTCCACGACTCTGAAGATATTGTTCCGACTCTAAGGGAAACAAAGTTGTCATGTTTATGCGGTTGTCAGAGACTAATTCCTTCTTGTTCATTCAAGAAAGTTTGTAGTGACCTCTGAGTTAGCTGGCCCACACAAGTAATTAAGTTTCATGTACTCGATAGAGACATACTGACCTCAGTCCTATGTCAAAATTATAGTGTATATTATTCCAATGAGCAGAGCCTATTAGGGATATAGGAACTACACTACAGCGTCACCCAAGTCAAGTAACCCGGTAGACTGCATAAGGGGTGGAACAGTGTCCGAAATGGGAGGGGGGGGACATCACACCTATTGTAGTACTTCCACAACCATGCTCCTCAGAAGGAAATACCTGAGGAACAGAGTCTGAGACAGTTGGCTCCATTGGCGCTCCATTCGACCCAATGACTGAAGTTGGTTGATGCCGAGAAGGTAACGCCTCAACATCGGAAGAAGCATCGATCGGCGTTGATGGCACCAATCATCAGAGCCGGCGAACAAGAGCGTGACGCCAACATTGGAGTCAGCAGACCAGAAGCATACACAGAAGGTGGGAGCCTCAATGGGCTGACCACCGGCGCCGCTAAGTTGTAAGAAACAGGAATCCAAACTGAAGCCAAGGTAGAACACACCAGTGGGGGCATAGGCACAACCTCATTCACTTCCACAGGGTCCAAGGGCGATCCAGAGAAAGGCAACAACCCAAAATAGAATGAAGTGATTGAGAATATGGTCTCCTCTTGGTTAAAGATGCACCAGCCCAGGATATGCGGGGTGGACTCTAATCCAGACTTTTCAACCGAAGAGTGGCGACCAGTGGTAGGCGGCAAAAGCGGGAGGCGCCGCAACTTTGACAGCCTCCACTGAGACTTACCTTCGAGATGGCGAAGGAGAATGACGCCCGCAAGAACGGCTCCTAGAGCGGTGAAACGGATGGTCCGTGGATCGCGTAGGGGACCGAGGACGATGCGAAGACTTTGATGGCTGTGCCATCCGTGCCACAAGGAGCTTCATGCCTACGGTCG
This sequence comes from Lissotriton helveticus, assembly GCF_964261635.1. Classification (NCBI taxonomy): domain Eukaryota; kingdom Metazoa; phylum Chordata; class Amphibia; order Caudata; family Salamandridae; genus Lissotriton; species Lissotriton helveticus. Next base: position 2,027,325,958 of record NC_136063.1, read on the forward strand.
GAACTGGTAACAGGATTTGCATTTGTCGAAATCATGGTGCTCATCCAGACACAACATGTAAACCGAGTGAGGGTCCCTAGTGGACAGTTGTCATCCACAGGACTCAGAAGGCTTGAAGCCAGAGGACATTGACAAAGTTAGAAAAGGCACACTGCTTCATGAACTAAAAATGTCAAGTAGGCTGCAAAATGGCTGGAGGAACTACAGTGCAGATCCGCATTGCTAGCTTGGAAAAGAAGGAACTGATATCAGCATGTTGGGGTGGGGCATATATGGACTCCATTGACGACACATTTGGGAGACTCCATAGCTATGGAGTTGCTTGACGAGCTCTACCAATGCGCAGAGATTCTTTTGGGAGGATTTCCAGATTAGTTTGGCACCCAGGGAGGATTTAAGGTAAGGAATCTGCAGGTAGATGTCTCTATCAGATTCAAAGGTACTCATTTTATCAACCTCGGAAAGATAAAAGTCTGAGTGGGACGGGATCTGTCACCATGAAGTCAAAGTAAGATTCTTGCAGTAGATGCATTGTCTACTGAACCACCAGACTCCGAGCACTGAACCTTTGTTGCTTCCTGCTCTCATTAACTTCTTTCTACAGAGCTAGTCAAAACCTAGCTGTTCATTTAATATCACCAGTCCTTAGCTAATTTATGGGACTCAAAGTAGAGCATATTCCTTGCTGAATCACATGTACAGATTTTACATTCAGATAGAAGGATTATTGCAAATGGGAGGGAGCATGATGGCATAGTCATAAGATCCTGCACTTAGGTAAACTACCTATCAGTGGTGTAACGTAGGGCCCCGCAGCCCATGTGGATTGGGAAGGCCCCAAGCTCCTAAGGGCCACGTCTGCTAAGTACCCTGGCCTGAGAGCTCTTGACTGGGTCAGGAGGGGGGCCCTCGATGTACTTTGCAGAGGGGCCCCTTCCAGTTTCTTTACGCCACTGCTACCTATCTCCATCCACTGGTGACGGAGACCTCCGAAATTGTGGTTTTGATCCCTTTAAGGAGGTGATTGGTATTTCCACTTCTTTTAACATTTGGTCGGAACTGAAGACAGCCACTGCCTTGGAGTACGTCCACAAAATAGAAATTGGCCTTCATTGTGACTCCAGAACATTATGGACGTGCTCTAGAAAGCAAGAAAAAATTTAAATCTGGCAAATCCTTTAGGCTGCATTAAATCTGCCAATGCCAGTACAAATGCAGCTACTATGCTTTAGTATGGTTGCAGTAATCATCCAGCTATATTCTGCTAGCAGATATCCTACCAATGGCGAGCTTACTGCATTTGCAGGGAATCAGTGCATCCCTAAATCCGCTCCTATGCTCTCTCCAATTAAAAACGAATTGTAAAATGATATCGGCATCTAGGCACACTCAGCCAAAAAATAAAAAGTAACCTAGTTTAAATACAATAATGGTTGAGAGCCCCCATAAGATGCATATTGAGTAGTGAGGATAACTCTCTCACAAAACCAGACCCCCACATACATTGGGAGACCATCCTACAACAGAACGAAAGTGATCCTTAATAGTCACTAAGCATGCGCACAGATTAGAATTTGAAACAAGGTGAGCGCGTGGTCAACAGTAGGGAGTCACCTCTAATTTTTAACTCAAACTAATTAATATATTTTCGAGCAGAACCTCCAATACTGTATGGGTCAAACACACAGCAATGTTGACAACAATGTTGTATACATTGTCACATCACCACACAGGATATGGGAGGTACTCCACTTAACTTCAATGTGTAAATCACATTTTAAAAGTCAGACACTAAAATGTATACCCTGTAACCAGAATTATTCTAGCAAGGATAATTGTTTAATTTCTAGGTATGCTTAGCTAAGCTGCAAAAGGCTTGCTCTGCAGGTAAAACTCTTGTTCACGTTGATTAGCCATCCTTCTCTGTCTGATGTTGGTTCACAGAGATCTTGCATGTGCACTGGTAATGCTGAAAGTCCAATCAAAAGTAGGACCCCATTTAAGAACTACTTGCAAGAACTACACTCGCTCTTATCCCCCCACCTCCTGCAGGAAGCCTGTGTAGCGGCTATGCCGCAATTAGGCAGGTAAGAACACTAAAGGTTAAAACAGACACAAAGAACACCAAACTCATGAAGATTAACAGCAGCAGGGACACGACAAAGTAGAAAAAGGGCTTGCACAAGAACGCGGTACCCAGCCAAAAGTCTGCCTGCCTATTGTACGATTATAACCCATAAGGACACAGTGATAAGAGAAAAGATGAAGTTGTAGTCCCTACAAGGGATACTAAGTACATAGGTAGCTCACAAGATGCCTCTAAGGCATAAAAACTAAGGTCCCCGAAAAACAGGGAACAAGGCCAAAGTGGATCCGCACAATGTACCAAACTCCCGATTCAGAGTAAGTACTCAGGTAGAAAAAACAAGTCCCATGCTGAAACACTACACCTTCCGACTACAAATGTTTCCAACCGCCCACCTAATATTTCAAACTTTATTACATTATGTCAGGATATTTTCACTTATATTAACTATTGTCATCGTTCTATTGTATGCCTCACTGAACCTTAACATTAGCACCTCCTAGGCTTTGGAAACGGGGCAACTGTGTACGATATAGCAAGTCAGTGACCGAATGATTCTTGGTCTCGTCTGGTTTACGAGAATTTCCCATCACCTGAAAAATTTACACTAGCTTCCCAATTACAAGAGATGCATCTTCAACGCTCTCGCTTTTTGTCACAACATCCTTTTGCATCCTCTTCTAACTTTTTGTCATTCCTCTTCACCACAAACACGTCGTACAATTTTGCTACTGCTAATCTTCTCATGATTCTCAGATTTCATAAATCTTGTACTGGAGGCTGGGGCTTTTTGGTCCTCACTCTCAAAGTCTAACATGTCTACCACACAACGGACGCTCTATGAGCTTTTTGATTACCTCTAGCAACTTAAACCCTGATAGAGCGCTTACAGCACTCTAAATTGTATGGGTGCATTGTACTCATGGTTCAAATGCACTCACATGTATTTTTATTGTTTGCAGTGTTTTATGATTATTAAGATGCATTTATTCACGCTATACAAGTATTGAATTGTAGTGTGTAACTTCAAGCAGGATTTTACATGTATTAGAGACACTTATAATTCCTGTATGCCAGTCAGTCAGTCATGATAGCTTTATTTCGATAAAAACATATCTTAAAAGCTGTAGAACAAGATTTAAAAAACTATACAATTAAAATCAAGATCAAAATACATTCCAATAATAGCAAGTATATCCAAATCATTTGGCTAGCGAAGTTCATCAACAGCCAAGTAATAAATATTAGAATGTTAAAAACAGCATTTTCATCCTAAAAGAAGCACAAGGTACGGAAGGTGGGAAACACATGTCAGAAGAATTATTTAGGGGTTAGCATTCGGGGTTCTTGATCTAATGCTCCATACCCATCTCAGGAATTTGGCCAGACCACAGACGCAGAGATCCCGTGCCTCTGTTCTTAAAATACGTAATGCATCAGAGTGGCTATGAGTGCCCAGCTCTCTACAGAGCGGTCTGAGTCAACGTTCCCTTGGCACTTTATAGACTGGGCAGGCGAACATAACATGCGATATTGACTCAAGGGTAGCCTCACAGCTCGGGCAGGAGGCTGACGTTTGATGAGGAGGCTTCCATTTCGCGGTGAGCTCTCGTGTGAGGAGTGAACTTACCCTGAACTCAAAATACAGGGCTCTGTCATATGGCTTTTGTATGAGATCTAAGTATAGTTCATAGCGAGTAAGATGTTTGTGGTGCATAAACTCCTCTGTCTGCCTACCCATTTTGGGAATAAGGAGACCCTTATTAGTGACCCAAGACCAGTACGCCCTCTTAAGTTTTACCTTTGGTGGAGCGGTTGTGTTTAACCATGCCTTTTCAAGGTCAAGATCATACAGGAGTGTTTTTAGGTCCTTTAACCATTTAATCTTATGCCACCCATCCATGCTCATTACTTCGCTTAGCCCCTCAGCATATTTGGACAGTTCTGGTGTCTGCCATAAGCGGGCCCGCAGCAAGAGGGGGCGGAGTCTTGCTAGATCTTTAATTGAGTGGCACCCTAGATCTTGCAGTAGAGGCTTGGTGGGGGTCCTCTGGGGAAGCCTCATTAGCTCTTTTAAGAATTTGTTTTCTGATCTCTCAATTTGGTCCGGGTTAGTAGAACCCCAGAGTTCGGCACCATAAAGGGCCAAACTCACTCCTCTGGCCTTGTAGATAGCGATAGCGGGGGCAATGGGTCTGCTTGTTGAAGAGCGATGCTCTTTGAGTATTGCCCCCGTGACCCTTTTGTGATTCAGGAGCATTTTTTGCATGTGAGAGCTCCAGAGCATAGTGACAGAGATGCAAATTCCCAGGTAATAAAATGTAATGACCCTCTCTAAAGGGGCGGAATTTAGTACGGGTGGCGTCCTAAGGTTTTTCGGGGGGTTTAGTACTATGTACTTAGTTTTCTCAGAGTTGATAACCAGCCCTCTGTTGGTGCAAAATGACTGGAAGCTGTCCAAAAGACTCGGTAGGCCCGTCGGGGTCTTTGAGATGAGGAGGGTGTCGTCAGCGAACAGGAGGGTTGAAATTTTTTTCGTCCGCCAGGGTTGGAGCGTCAGATGGTATTCGCTGTAGGTGCTCAACCATCCCATTCACATAAAGAGAGAATAGGGTGGGAGCTAATACGCAGCTCTGGAGGACACCACTGTTCACTGGTATTCTAGCGGTTTTCTGCCCTTGAGAACCCCATCTCACTTGAGCATAATTGCCTTCATGGAGGCGGACTAGCATGTTTAAGATATACCTAGGAACCTCCTGCTCAGCTAACACCTGCCATAGATGTCCCCGAGGGACTAGGTCAAAGGCAGTCTTTAGGTCGATGAATGCGAGGTAAAGGCTGCCCTTGCCTATCTGGACCACCTTCCAGTAGAGGAGGAGTAGCGTAAACACCTGTTCGATTGTCCCGGTTCCAGCCCTAAAACCTGCTTGGTAGTCGGAGAGGACCCTGTTTTCTTCTGTCCACGCCAAGATCCTCTCCAACACCACCCTCCCGACGACCTTTTGAACTGAATCAATCAAACTTATTGGGCAGTAATTGGCGGGATCGTCCCTGGCCCCCTTTTTGAAAATGGGAACGACCTCGGCTCCCTTCCAAGAATCAGGAATACGGGAGCCATTGCCGATAGCATTAATTAGGATGGTGATAAATTTTGCCCATTTTGCGGGGTCTGCACGGAGGAGATCCCCAGGGAGGCCATCTGGGCCCGCTGCCTTTGCTGGAACAATACGCCGAACAGCAGTTGCCACTTCCAATTCGGAGAAAGGATGGCTATTATGTTCCCCAGGACCTATTCTAATATCAATGGCCTTCACACAAGACTTCCTCTGCGTTGGAGTAGAGTTTAAGAAGTGGTCATTCAAAGTTTGGCTTAAGATATTATTAGTGATTGTTTTACAAATCAGGTCGCGTTTTGGTTCTGATCAAATTCCAAAAGTGGCTAGCATCCTTCTCCAGACCGGCTATTTTCATGGCTTGCCATACTGCTCTTCCCATTCTTTCCTGGCTTTAGACACTTCCATCTTGTACTCCCTTCTTGCTGACCGGATCAAGGGGGGAGACTTGCTTTTAACAGCCAGAACCAGAGCTGATTTGTTTACGTCTACAGGTGTTTGTGTACCACGTATCACTACCAATGGACTTCTTACGCGATGTACGCAGCCCAGTTCCAACAGTTATACGGAAGAAAGTTCCCAAAGTGCTAATGGTTTTTTCATAGATTTTAGGTAGCTTAACAATGGCATTTGGATCTGTAAGAGCCTCTCCCATTTCTCCTAAGGCCTCCGCCAAGGTCCCTCTAATGCCATGCACTTTCTTTTCATCTAGTGCAACCCTACGCCATTTCAGGTATCTGCCACAATTTGAGGGAATTCCTTCCCTTGTTGACAGAGGGTTATGGTCACTATCGACAGTCGATGTTATCACCAGATCAATTAGGTGCCTCCACAGTTTATAGTTTAATAGGATATAGTCGATTCGCGAGGCGCAACCCACCCTATTATAGGTGTGTGCCCCTAGCGGATCAGACTGTGACCTACCACTGGTTGCCCTTAGCCCATATTCCAACGTTAGAGAGTTCAGCTGAACAGCCAATTGTGTCCACCTTTTTATCGGGGGGATGCTCAGCCGTCGAATTCCCCTTTTCGCATCGTCCTCTTGTGTGTCTAGCACATCCTTGGCAGCGAGAGGCTCAAAAGTACAATTGAAGTCTCCCGCTACCAGGATGTGCGAGTCTTGGGAGCAGTTGGAACGTTTGGCCTCCAGGGATGCGACTATAGATGATTGCGCACCACCCTTTGTTCCTCGAACATAGATGTTAAAAATTTCCAGAATTCTGCCTCCTTTGTTGTCCCTGATGGTTAATCCCAAGAGATCGGGCGAATCGCATTGGATCTGTTTCAGTGTACAATCTAGGGAAGTAATGATCCATATTAGCAGGCCACCGGAGAGGCGCCCCTTCCCTGTTAATGATGGTACTGCTGGGACGCAGTAAGACACAAAACCTACTTTGTGGTGGGGTATCATGCTCCATGTCTCTTGGAAAATACAAATAGTAAAGCCTTCAACAAAGTTGTTCCAGTCTGGCAGAGCTAATTTCTTAGAGAGACCAGCTATATTCCAACAAAGGATCTTTAGATTTGGGCTATCCACTTTAGTATGCATAATATGCAGGATGACCTTGTACCCATATAAATGTAACTGTGTTGTTTAAGTTGCCTGCACTGTAGGCCCAACATTGCAGGTTGTTGTTAGTTTTGTTCTTCTTGGTTGCTCAAGAATTAATTAAATGAATCCTTTTTGTATGCGAAGACAGTATGTTCTCATCCTACTGCAGGTGCAGGAATTCGACCTCGTTATTCTTAGATTTAAGGAGATACCCGGAATGTCTTTGAAGACGAGAAGGAATAAAGGGAGGACGCCTTTCGTGTCTAGTTGATCTGGGAATCATGGCCACTGGAGAAGGAGCTGATCAACACGGCTCCTGTGGAAAAGTACTGAAATGCTGCAATTAAATAGATTAACATATGACTTATGATGGGCGGAATATTGCCTTTTTGTATAATGCGCAAGATCAGAGATGGGGGACTTCTTGCATTTTCGGAGGGGACGGAGCATCTTAGTGCGAGCTCCATAGTCTTAAGCTATCAGACCCATTTGACTTGAGTACTTCTTAGGAAGTCAACACGTGCTGACACCTTTGGGGTAGGATATAAGGGAAATAGGCAGAACCCTCAGTTAGAGCAGTTTAGGGAAAGATAACGTATTTTCCTTCCTCATGAAAAAGGATTTGGGCTCAGCTTCAATTCTGTGTTGTATTTTGATTTTGGAGTTCATCACATTATGCCTTTTATGCCGGATGAATTATATTCATAGACTCGTCTCTGTATTGATTTTCATGTACCTCTATTCTCTGACATTAAGGTGTGTTTGTATTCAATTATTTTTGGCCTTATAATAAAATCCATACACGGGAATTCGGAATCTGTGGTCTTTTAACCCCTTCCATGCTGATGACGGCCCCCGGGCGTCATGCATCACGGTGGGCGTGTGCTGATGACGGCTGGGGACTGTCATGATTCCCTCCCACTGTTTAAAAGTGCCGCACAGGCGCAGAATCGCGGCCGCGCCCAAGAGGTTAAGCATGACTACATTGCAAGTATAATCTTGAATTGTTTACTTTTCTCAACCACTTTCAGCAGGCAAATAAAAGACCATCTGTGCTGAATTTAGTAGGGAAGGCAAGGACTAAATTTATCGAAATCAACCCCGTATCCCTTTCTCAGCTAATTTTCTATTCTCTTGGCCTCTGCAGCTCAAGCATCAGGATGCAATGTACCCAGGTATTTAGAAATAACAGAATACATCAGTATATTAGTTAACTTGTGCATCTTCTTCGATTGAGGATAGCAAGTTCTAGATATATGGAACTTTGTAGCACATTAAGCCATATTATGCCAGTGTCTTCAAACTCTGCGAGGCCAATGACGACTACAAGATTGAACCAAGGTTTGTGCTGTCATTACTATTTAATGCAAGTGGATTGTTTTTTTTATTTCATGTACACATTTGTAGGTATGTAAATTAAAACTTTCTATCAATGGGAAGTCAACAAAGGTTCCTTAGGGCAGAGGCTCAGGAGAATGGTGGATCTATGTGTGTGCTTCTTGTGAACATTTAAGCATATGCATGCTGAATTATTTTCCATCGATCAATATTTTAATAAGAGCTATGGAAATAAATATTTGTCATCATTCTAGGTCATACACTTTGCAATAAGACAAGAGCCAGAATTTACCTCAACCAGTTTTTCGGTACTCTGATATGTATAACCGGAACAACCTATTCTACATGACCACATCTTTACGCTACTACCCTGCACTTTTTGTCCTATATTAGGCAAGCTCTCCAACCAGTTTTCTGTCTGATCATATATTTTTGCTTTATATTTTCTCAGCAAACTAGCAGCAAAAGAACGCACATAAGGCTGTAGAACTAGCTATCATTTGTCAATGAGCATTGTCAAGCAAATGTAACTTAAAAATGGCAAAGGCAAACAATTTAATAAGCATGCGAAATTAACCTAAATCATGTTTATGCGAAATGGAACTTTTCCAATAGATATAAAAAATGAAGTAAATTACTATTATTACCTGGCAGTATCCAATTTTGGGATTTCTGTACGCATAGGCTGTAAGCACTCTCCTCAGTGCAGAAATCCCAGTGTCGCTCTGAAAAGCTGGGTGCTCGGGAAGAGAGCGCCGCAAATCACGCTCAATTTCATCAGTCGCCAATGTGCAGGTACCCAAAGATTTTGTTACGATTGCTTGATAGTACCCGGAATTGGTAGCCATGTCATTAACAGCACCTGTCAATGTTAATTTGGTTGTACATTGATCAAATATTTTCGAAATTTACAGAAGCGCCTAAAATACATATCTGAAAATACTTTAAACCATGTCCTAGGCATAAGCATTAGTGCCATGAACATTTTATAAAAAGCTTAAGGATAGTTTATTCTGTACAGAACTATAAAAAAAACTTTACACCGACCCCGAAGTGAGTGGTAGGGGACTACAGAAAACACCAATAGCAGGACTTCTCTGAAAATATTTTAAAAAAAATACTTGTGTGATTTTTGGAATATCTGGAGGAAATGACTTTCATAACTCTACACTGCATTCATTTTACCCATGTTATGAGATTTCTATATTTCGAGGAAAATCCTCCTTTCGCAAGAGAAACAGAACTTAACACGACAGAATTGTTTCAGTTTGGATTGTATAACAAAAATATAGCTTTTTAATACGATTAATCATGTTATCAATTCTGTCACAAAAACGTTAATGCTTGAAGTCCTTCATTGCAAAACACCCTCAGTTTCAGCAATGTGTCAATGGACTTGTCAATATCTTATTTTATTACAACAATCTATGTGTTTTTTCGAGCTTTAAACACCCTAGATAGGTTCAGAAACGTAACCTGTATGAGAACCAAATTAATATGAATTAGGAGTATAAAATACAAGTTCAACATACTCTATTAATAGAATTGTGACATAGTTATGGGTGAATCTTAATGACTTTATCGTGTAATATCTCCATAAAAATAAGGGATTGTAATCATTAAAGTATGCGCAGAGATGAAGAAACGTGATTGTAATCATGTTTGTCTGCGGGTTAAGCATCCCTGGAACACCTTAGTTGAGAACCAGTTTTGATTAAAGTGCTACACTGATGTGCAGAACTGAAACATGACAGGGCTGGGTAATCAGGTTCGCCTGTTTGTAATCGTGGGACGTGGGTCATAAATAGAGTGTTTCTAAATAGTATCCCACTCACACAATATTAACTCCTTTAAGGTTTCCTGTGAAAAGCAGAAATCTTCACAAGGATAAAAGTATTTCCTCTTTTTATTCAAGCTTATAAATTCAGTACATAAGACCCCACTCATCAGAGGCCAGAGCCACTCCAGCTTCCCAACTCCTCTTCAGTTAAAATCCCAACATTCTCTTCTGGAGTACTCAACACATTACTATCCCATAACACCAATTACAGAATACCACCCCCTCGTAATACAAAATAAAACATGCTAAATTCCACATACCACCACAACACCAATGCACACTTTACATTCTAATATCAAGGTAAGATACACATTTACACGAAATCCTCAAGACCTCAAGGTCTCCTACTCACATGTAAACCTTTTGACAGTCTGCATTTCACCACAATCAAGAGATTCTCAGTGCAGACCTTCTCAGACTCTTACCTGCCCTTTGTGACGAGTTCAACGTTTTCTTGCCTGCCCTTTGTAACAAGTTTATCGTGTGCAGAACGCTTCCAAAGTGCAACTCTAACCATTTTCCAAATGCGGTGATCCTCTGTTTTAATTGCGTTTTTGAACAGCTTAATGACACTTATGAGTTGACTAAATTTGTCCAGCAACCCTGCTTTACTTGGGGTTTTTATCTTCACCCAATCCCTAACATTGACTCTCGTGTTCTTCCCAGCCATCTGCTTATCAAAATATTCCTTTCTCTTCCTTAGAATCTCTCTTTATCTCTCTATCCGCTATTCTCTCCATTCCCAGTTCCTCACAGCCACGCACCTGCCTAGTTCCAAGCAATTTCATTCTGTTAACTCACGCAGCGCCCACCATGTCATTAAGGGATCTCTTCTTGAAAACAGAAAAGGTGTAACTCCCATTGAGGAGTTAACCTGTACATGCAAACCTCTCTTTTAAATTCCTCCATTCGATTCAAACCATTAGCCAGCGCATGCTGTAAGCAATCTTTGACAACCTTATTAAAGCATTCAATCATTCCAAATACTGATGATATAAGAATTTTCTTTATGTTTAATGCCCCTCTCATTCGAAAGCTCCTCCATCATCTTGGACCTTAGCTGTTCACCACTATCTGTCAATATGGAAAGGGGAAACGCTTCTCTCCCAAATATTTCTTCCAACAATGGTATAGCATCGCATGTTTCCACTGTGTTCCCCACTTTCAAGTCAGGCCACTGGGAAAACATATCCATGCATATGATAACAAACACTCAATACCCTAATCTAACCCACAACGTCCAGTGCTACTTCAATCCAAGGGCCAGATATTGTTTCTCTGATCACCATAGGTTAATAATAATAATAATCCACATTTGTAAAGCGCACAATCACCTGTAAGGGTCTCTAGGCGCTGGGGGCCGTCGGGAAGATTAAGCAAGCTATTGCCCAGAGTCACATGGTGCTGGGCTAACCTGCCGCCGGAGCCGGGGATCGAACCCTGATCCCATTGTCAGTCGCCCTGGCCGCGGCGCCACACCTCTCCCAGGTTGTGTTCTGCATTTAAAATGGTGCTACTCTTCCAACATTCAATACAATCATGCACCACTCTTTCAACCAGGAGATCCATGCCCGGCCACCTGTATTTTACCCTCACTCTTTCTTTAGTCTTAGATATACCTGGAAGGCTTTCATGGGCCCTACCAATCAGTCTCATCCTCACCTTACCATGTAGAACTAGTCTACCCCCTATCACCACCAAACCATCTTCCAATCAAAGCTCATTTCTCACTTGCCAAAATCCCTTTACCTCACCACACACCTTATCCTCTTCAAACCATCCCTCCTTCAACCTATATCTTACCCCCTGGAACTGTGTATCGTTCTCCTGGTTTGTGTTTTTTACACTCATTATCTTGAATTCATGCCACCTGATATACACACCATCACGTTCTCATCACCACATTTATCTCCAAAACCGTATTTTCCTTACCATTTGTCTCATTCACACACAACCCAAAGCAACAATCTGCAATGATATTCATGACTCCAGCTACATACGAAACAACAAAGTAAAACTCTTGCAATGCTACCACCCATCTTCAAATCCTACTAGAAATGGAATCAATTTAAAAAAAAAAAATTAAACGAAAAACCCCGTTCAAGGGGTTATGATCCGTTTTTTTTTTACCTCAAAGGGGCTTTCCCACGAGATTTCTTCCAGTCTCCTTACTGCCCAGTAGACAGCCATAGCCTCCTTTTCTATGGCTGAATAGTTGTTCTAGGCTCCACGCAATGATCTACACATGAATAAAATTGAGTTCATTTCCCCAGCAGACACTTGCTCTAACACTGCTCCCAGACCTTTTGTAGTGGTTCTCAAGATAGTTTGTAACACTTGGCTAGAAATTACACAAGATCAACATCTTACACACATTTTTCTTCACTTCTTGAATAACTCCACACTCACGCAACGTATCTAACTCCTTTTTCATCGCATTGTTAACCATTATAGGTACACTTCTCGCCTTTACCACCATAGGAATCACACCAGACCTAGGTTTTATGTGGTGAACATAATTCTTCAGGTGTCCTAACTCCTTTCGCCAGACCTCGGAGTTGTGTCTCAATCAGTTTTTTTTTCTTCACATTCTCAACCTTTCTTAGCAACCCACCATCTTTTAGTTTCATGGTAGGTGTTTCGTTTGGATCAAGGAACACAGATACATCTCTCTGATAAAAACAGCTAATTAAGGAATCTCCCTTAAGGGAGACATATATTTTAGCTGGAAACACTCTGTCACATAACTCAACAGTGCCCCAGAAGTAACAAATCAAGTTGATTGGCTGTCCTCAATGACCTCTGGACTTAATATAAGGTTTCACGAAACTCATTGAACCTTTTAAATTCTCTTTAAAGAATTGAAGAAACATTAATTCTCTCAAACGGCCCTTCACTCTCTACGTTTCTAATTTGTAAAACAATTTCCTCACATTAAGGATCAGAATCATAAACCACCTTTATCACCTTCATTGTATTTTTCACAGATCTACAGCAGGATGTAAAATGCCCTTTCCTTCCACGTGTTTTGCACGTGGCTTTCCATCCGGGACACACTTTGAAATTTGCCACATGTCCCATATTTCCACACCTAAAACACCTAATCTGGGATTTCTTCATCGTCTTTTCTTTTTGCCGACCAGCAGCAGCTGGAATGCCCTTTGATTTCACCACTTGCACTGTTCCCCTGTTTTCATTACTAGACCTCTGGTCGCAAATAACTTCCACACATGCTTGTGAATATTCACACAAAGCCTCCCTTGCTTTATCCTACAGGCATCTTAACATGAATTGGTGGTACAATCTCTTATCAGTTACCGCATCAACGTTGCATGTAGAAGCCAATTTCCTCAATGCTGTATAATAGCCCTACACTGACTCCCCCACATGCTGCATCCTTCTCCTGAAATGGTATCACTCTGAAAAGGTACTTTTCTTCGGCAAGTAGTGCAAATCAAATTTAAGGCAAACTTCATATTCGTTGAGCCTATCAGCTTCATCTAATGACGCGGCCTTCCTGACGGAGACCTGGCTGAACGCCACCAGGGCACCAGACATCGCCATAGCCATCCCACAGGGCTACAAGATCACCCGCAGAGACCGCAACAACGGAGTAGGAGGGGGAATCGCCATCATTCACAAGGACACCCTCATAGTATCGACCAACACAGACGACACCCTCACCACTGCCGAGAACATGCACTTCCAGATCCACACCGATCCCGACACGACCCTCCGAGGAACACTCGTCTACAGACCACCCGGACCAAGACCACAGTTCAGCGACACCATTGCCGACCTCGTCAGCACCCACGCCCTCGCTTCCACGGCCTACATCCTCCTCGGGGACCTGAACTTCCACCTCGAGAATAACAACGACGCCAACTCCACCGCCCTGGTGGACAACCTCGCCAACCTCGGACTCAAACAGCTCGTGACGACACCCACCCACGCCGCCGGACACACGCTGGACCCTATCTTCCCCACGAGCCCCCACGTCTCCTTCAACCACACCACCGAACCCCACTGGACCGACCACAGATGCGTCCACTTCACCTTCAGGAAACCCACCACACACCACCGCACCCAACAGCTACCACACCGCTGCTGGGGCAAGGTCAACAAGGACCAACTGACTACCACCCTCACCCTAAGACCACCCGCCGACCCCACCGTCCCCGACGCAACCAACCTCAAACAGTGGATCAACGACTGCACCAACACCCTCGCCCCTTTCAAGACCTCCACAACCAACCACAACAACAAGAAAGCCGCCTGGTTCACCGAAGACCTCCGGACCTCCAAGCGCACCTGTCGGAAGCTGGAGAAGAAATGGCTCCACGACCGAACACCAGACAGCCACACAGCCCACAAGAGCGCCACCCGCAAACATCATCAGGACCCCCAAGAGGACCGCCTTCAAGGACTGCCTAGACAACAACGCACACAACACCAAAGAGCTCTTCAGCATCGAGAAAGAACTCTCCAACCCCAGCTCCAACACCAACGACATACCACCATCACAAGACCTGTGCGACTCCCTGGCCACCTTCTTTCACCGCAAGATCACCGACATCCACGACAGCTTCAACTCCGAGACCCCCACACCCACCACCGAGTCCACCACCCCCACGACCACTACCCGCACCAGCCGCCTGACCGCCTGGTCCAACGTCAGCGACGAAGACACCATCAAAACCATGAACTCCATCCACTCCGGATCCCCATCCAACCCCTGCCCTCACCACTTCTTCAACAAAGCCAGCACAACCATCGCGCCCCACCTCCGGAAAACAATCAACAGTTCCTTCAAGATAGCAACCTTCCCAGAAAGCTGGAAGCACGCCGAGATCAACGCCCTTCTAAAGAAGCCCAAGACGGACCCCAAGGACCTCAAGAACTTCCGGCCCATCTCCCTGCTCCCGTTCCCGGCGAAAGTGACAGAGAAGATTGTCAACAAACAGCTAACCCGCTACCTCGAAGACAACAACATCCTGGATCCTTCCCAATCCGGTTTTCACAGCAACCACAGCACCGAGACCGCCGTCATCGCCGCCACTGACGATATCAGGATCCTAATGGACAAAGGAGAAACAGCCGCCCTCATCCTCCTGGACCTATCAGCAGCCTTTGACACAGTCTGTCACCGCACCCTATCAGCACGCCTCCATGACGCCGGAATTCAAGAGAAGGCCCTGGCCTCGACCACATCCTTCCTCTCTGGCAGAACACCGAGTGTCCGCCTCCCACCCTTCCGCTCAAAAACCACTGAGATCATCTGCGGCGTCCCACAGGGATCCTCCCTCAGCCCGACGCTGTTCAATATCTACATGGCACCGCTCGCCCACGTCAACATAACCTCAACATCATCTCCTACGCCGACGACACCCAGCTGATCATATCCCTCACCGAAGACCCCCACACCGCCAAAGCCAACCTCCACAGAGGAATGAAGGCCGTAGCCGACTAGATGAAGGACAGCAGACTGAAGCTGAATTCAGACAAGACGGTGGTCCTCATTTTTGGACCCACCCCATCAGCCTGGGACGACTCTTGGTGGCCCACATCGCTAGGCACAGCCCCGGAACCCACAGACCACGCACGCAACCTGGGGGTCATCCTCAACTCCACCCTCTCCATGACCAGTCAACACCGTCTCTGCATCCTGCTTCAACACCCTACGAATGCTCCGCAGGATCTTCAAGTGGATCCCTCCCGACACGAGAAAAACCGTCACCCAGGCCCTCATTACCAGCAGACTCGACTACGGGAACGCTCTCTACTTAGGAACAACAACCAAGCTCCTGAGACGACTACAACGAATCCAGAACGCCTCGGTACGTCTGATCCTCGACGTCCCCCAACGCAGCCACATCACACCCCACCTGAGAGGCCTGCACTGGCTCCCCTTCAACAAGAGGATCACCTTCAAACTTCTCATCCACGCACACAATGCACTACACAACGCCGAACCTACATACCTCAACAACCGACTCAGCTTCCACATCCCACTCCGAAGCCTCCGCTCATCCAACCTCGCCCTCGCCACAGTTCCTCTTATCCGAAAAACCACTGACGGCGGCAGATCCTTCTCCTACCTCGCCGCCAAGACCTGGAACGCTTTCCCTACCAGCCTACGACAGACTCCGCACCTGCTGGCCTTCAGAAGACTTCTCAAGACCTGGCTCTTCGATCAGTAGTGACCTCCCCTCCCCCCTAGCGCCTTGAGACCCTCACGGGTATGTAGCGCGCTTTAGAAATGCATTGATTGATTGATTGAAATGCTCGAACACCTCCTGAACCTCTGATCCTAGGCAATGCATAAGTAAAGAAATATTTCTCTCCACAGCCAGAGAGATAGCAAACACTCTGGCATAATGACTAAAAAAAATTCCATCTCCACAATGGTATTGCAGGTTTACCCGGAGATGAAAAGATGAAAGAAAGAAAGGAGGTGCAGTCACATTCTACATATTAACAGAAGTAGGGAAAACACAATCATAAAGAAAAGTAACCCACCCACTTTTATATTATACACACACATACTTAGTCCCACTCGGCAGTGCCCAATGAGATACTTGAGTTGTAACCAGTAGATCAAAAAGAAAAAAAAAGGTCTGAGCCATTCCAGCTTCCCAGTTCAAAGTCCTCTTCAGTTTAAATCATAATATTCTCTTCTGGAAAACTCAACACACTACCATTTAGGAACACCTAGTGATGCTTTTCCAGACATTATGTACTTCACCACATAATAGAATTTCTAACAGATTCCTAATAAGGTAACCCAGCTTCTTTCTGGATGCCCTCTACTGTTAGATAGAGGGCTCTATGATGACGCATGCCTTGTTATGTGGGTGAGGGTTTATAATCCTATTAATTTTATCATCCTGTAAATGCTGATGGATGGTTTGTGCTGTGGATTGGCAGCCTAATTTCTGTGCTCTGGCCCGAGCCCAGCAGTATCTTCCATAATCCATTGTTTGCTTCCCTGCTGTCAAGCTGGCAACAGTGTTTGCCGACTGGTGGTGCCGGGGAGGCTCCTGTGGTGCTGCCTGCTGATCTAGGCATTTGGTGGCCTTTAATCTGTACTGCTGTCAGGGACGGAGTCGACCTAAGGAGTGGCTGAGTGAGTCCCACTGACGCTCGAACACCTCCTGAGCCTCTGGCCCCAGGCATTGCATAAGTAAAGAAATATGTCTATCCACAGCCAGAGAGATAGCAAACACCCTGGCATAATGACTTTAAAAAAATCCATCTCCGCCATGGTATTGCAGGTTTACCTGGAGATGAAAGAAAGAAAGGAGGTGCAGTCACATTCTACATATTAACAGAAGTAGGGAAAACACAATAATAAAGAAAAGTAACCCACACACTTTTATATTATACACGCATATAATGCTGATGGATGGTTTGTGCTGTGGATTGGCAGCCTAATTTCTGTGCTCTGGCCCGAGCCTAGCAGTATCTTCCATAATCCATTGTTTGCTTCCCTGCTGTCGAGCCTGGCAACAGTGTTTGCCAACTGGTGGTGCCGGGGAGACTCCTGTGGTGCTGCCTGCTGATCTAGGCACTTGGTGGCCTTTAATCTGTACTGCTGTCAGGGACGGAGTCGACCTAAGGAGTAGCTAAGTGTGTCCCACTGAGGCTCGAACACCTCCTTTAATCTGTACTGCTGTCAGGGACGGAGTCGACCTAAGGAGTGGCTGAGTGTGTTCCACTGACGGACTCGGCCTGGGAGGGTGCGTGGCCCGCCACTGACGTCTTCGAGTGGCCAGGTTTTTGTGATTTGTGGTGCATTTTGACACAGATGATGGCGAGCCTGGAGCCGGATGTAGGAGTGGCATAGTGAGGGCTCCTCTGAGGTGCCAGTAAAGAGACCGGCAGAATTATTCCTGCCTTGGCCTAGTGAAGTCCTGCAGCCGGGGGATGCACTGCAGCCGTGTCCTTGTGGTTCATCTGACTGCGCCAAATGGCCTTATTGAGGAGGCCCATGTCCACACAGAGCCAGATGACCCCAGGTTGCTTTGGCTTGGGCGCAATCAAGAGGGGTGAGACACAGGGCGTGGGCCCAGTGACTTTCTAGATCACACCCTGTTGTTACAGGCTCCGCAGTTCTTTCCACTGATGGTCGAAAGTAAAATGGCACTCTGGGGCCGGAGCGCCATGGGCCTCAAAGTGTCATCAATGTGGAGCTGCAATTATGTGTTATTGAGCCGTTCCAAATACTTTGAACAGCTGGAGAAGGTGGCGCTATATACTCTTTCTGTCACTGCAGGCCTCCAACTGCCCAGCATTGAAAAGCACCAACAAATGGCCCTGGACAACACAGCCAAGCCAGTCCTCAGCAGGCAGCTGGGGGTGGAAGCTCACTCATGGACACCCATCATGCGGAGAAAAAGCAACGCGACGGCCCAACCACAGGCCCGTTGAGGACACCATTGGGTGCTGCACTGTGAGCAGCACAGTAATATTTCCACTTGCCGCAGTCGGGCCATGTCGACGGCACCAGTGAGTCCGTGACCAGCTTTGTCGCCAATGTAAACTTGCTGTGCATTTGGGAGTGCAGGTAGGCATAGCGAGGCGCGAGGCATTAAATGACTGTGATGCGTACACAGTGTATAGCTGTAGCCGGAGTGCCACAAGCAGCCGCTCTGGCATTTATTTATCCCCTCAGGCCGCATTCAGCCCACGGTGTGTATCTGCAACATTTTAGCATAGAGGCTGGGTGTGACTCTACAGGCCCCACCACTCTTCTGGTGGTGACTTGAAGTGGACCTGGACCTATGACTTTGTGCAGCCACATAATGGCCTTGTTTCGACCAGATCCCTCACAGCTCAGGAGGTAACCAGCTGACTAATATTGAGGGCCACCTTCGATGTTGTTGCCTCTGCTTTTCTTATTGCAGCAGCCTGGTCTGAGGTACTCCCTTATCATGCAGGGACATACTGCGTTTACTGCCTCCAACATTATACTGAAGGACAAGGCAACGTCAGTGCACCACCAACCTATAACTGACAAGTTTACCATGGTGGTGCTTGGCAATGGCACAGATAATAAAGGTTTGGAGAAAGAGGGACTCACAGCTGATTGGGAGGGGTGGATGTATGCTACCTCCTCTGACATGGCTGCCATTCTAGTGGCGATTGAGAATATTAAGCAAACCCTTGAGAACTGTATAGGTGAAGTGAGATGGGATGTCCTCCTTCTGTAATAGAACTTGACAATGCCATGGATAGGGTCTCGGAGGCTGAAAGTAGGATTGGACAGCTTGAAGATGCAGTCCAAACCCTAAAATTGGAGGTACATGAACTCTCCTCTTCGAACCACATGTTGCTGGACAGGGTGGAGGATGCAGAGTAGATCAAGTCACAATAAGAATTCGCCTGGTTAATTTCCCGGAGAAGGTTAAGGGCCCTCACCATTAATGATTTGTTTACAGCTGGTTGTGCTACCAGATTTTGGCTGATGACTTATCATGCTTTGTTGTTGAAAGGGCTCACCGGGCTCTAGCCATGCCCCCACCATCCCAGATCGCCACCAAAGCCTACAATACCTATGTTGCTTAATTTCAGGGACCGTGACTTGGTTCTCAAGGAGGCTAGAAAGAGAGGACAGCTTCTCTACAGCTAAGGAAGATAATTATATTTTCCAACTATATTAGACTGATCTATAGACTGTGCCAATCCTTTCAGGGAGTTAAACAGAAGCGTAGGGCAATGAAGCTCGATTTTCGCCTGATGTACCTGGCTAAATTCTAAATAAATTGGCAATCTAAAGCCTTCTTTTTGGAAATAACGGAGGCAGTATGGGTCTGGGCAGCTGAGCAAAAGACGATCCATATCATCAATTGAGTGAAATCTCAGATGGGCGCAGCTGATGTCTTGGTGATGTTGGGACACAGGGAACAGAGACAGATGTGCTGCTGCTCAAGGACCAGGACGCATTGTGAATCGACACATCCTGTTTAAGGTTCAAAGACCAACCTTGTTGCAGAAACTCTCTGGACACCATATAACTGGCTTCGTTGAGACGGTCACGTAAAACGGGCCATTTATTCATGTTTGGGTCCTTACAGTATTGACACCCTGGCTTGGACTCCTTACTCAGGGTACTCTATGGTACTTGCTGGTTATGGATTGGTCTATGTGCCTATCTAGGGCGAGGCGAGATCATGGAACCCTGGGACAAGTGGGAGCGGGTATATTTATATAATCTCTTTCTTCCCCTTTGTAGGTCAACAGACAAAATGCTTTAGTTTACTGTGCTGGGGTTCGGTGCCACAGTGCCCCATCTCCGTGATGTTTGGCTTTCTTTTATACACTTTTGTTTTATACTCAGGCAGATTTCCTAGGAGATCTTTTAGGGCAACATGGGTCTATAACCACACAGGGGATTCTCTGCCCTCTGACATAATCTCGCATGAGCCACACAACAGATACTTCTAGTTTTGGAGGTATGGGGGGCTTTACTGTTTGTTGTTGTTTTATTACTTGTTGAAATGTTTTCTTCCCCCGATTTGTGTCAGTCAATCAGATCACCACAAGAGCTGCACAGGTCAAGTGCTTAAATACACTACAGATATTAGGTGATACATTTAGAGATTCGATTCCCACTTGTCTCATGGCTTGTTGAGCAAGTTCAAACGGAGTGCAGTCCTTAACCCCTTCGCTGACAGACCTCCTGCACCAGGCCTTTTTCCGGGTTTTTAGGAGTAGCTAGCGCTTAGTTCTCCATAGTTTTTTGTCCACATAAGGTATGCATGCCAAATTTGCGTCCTTTTTTTCCAACATCCTGAGGATTCTAAAATTATCCTGGGATTGTGGATTTCCCTGGAGGGGACCGACAAATTCACCAAAATTCAGCAACATTTTGTTTTTGGGGGGAAAAATTAGAAAAAAGTGCTGCTGAAGAAAGCATCTGTTGTTTTCCCTGCAAATGGTATCAACAAAGGGTTTGCAGTACGAAAATCTCCATCTTCCCAGCTTTAAGGAACAAGCCGACTTTTGTCAGAAAACCAACATTTTCTTCACAGTTTTGGCATTTTACGGTGACATCGCCTATTTTTCCTACTTTTTTGTGCTTTCAACCTCCTTTCAGTTAGTTCACCTAGAACCTGAGGCCAATAACTGAGCTGCACCTTACAATGGTTTTTCATTGTGTACCGGGTATACAGAAATTGCTTTGGTAAAATATAAAGAGTGAAAAATAGGTATCAAGGAAACCTATGAATTTCCGAAATAGGAGCAGTATATGGAGCTAAGACGCAGTAGTTAATTGCAGATCTCTGCATTTGTGGGTACAGTAGCTAAGCTTCCATGAGTACCCCCACTTTTTGCCTAGTGTCAGAGTGTTTTGACTGTAGTTTTGACTGTAGTTTGCTGAGATCCTGCTAACCAGGAACCCAGAATCTGTTCTCTCACCCCCAAAATGGCTTTGGCAAGTACTTTTACACCTTCACAATTGTCTACTGGGTACCCTTATAAGTCCCTCGTATATGGTACCAAGGTCCATACAAGTCCACTTCAACTCAGACTACAGGCCTGCCATTGCAGCCTGTGATAGGTGGGGCTTGCACCTCTCATGACACATAGAAGTTTAATTATATTGGAGGTCACTACACCTAAAACCTACAAGTTACCCCTATGTTAGGCCCTTCAGTCCTGAGGGCAGGGTGCTTAGTTCTAAGAAACCCTGGAATCGATTCTCCAGGCTTTGTAAGTGTGGTCAGCCATTTCATAGCGGAAATCAGTCATTATGAGATGTCTAACTATATAATGGCTGCGCCAAACCTGGTCATGTTTGGTATCATCCTTGTAGGGATCATACCCCAACACCAATTTCAGTGTAAGAGGTATGATCCCATGTAAAGGGGGCCCCTTACAGGACCAGCCCCCGTGTACTCCCAATTACAACCGTTCAAATTCTGCCAGCAAAGATAGTACTGCTGCTGACTACAGACACTGTCCTACCCTCCTGCTGCTGAGCTTAGCTTGAACAGGGGAAGGTAGAACAATAGGTTTCCTGTCACAGGGAGGTATGGCCATCTCCCAGATAGGGCTTAGTGTACTGGGCTGGGAAAAGGGTGCTTTCCAGCGCCACCAGACTGCATTGAAGGGCACATTTGATGCTCTCCGTGCAAGTGAGGTATCATTTTACTCGGGAGAACAAGGGGAACGCTGTGTGGTAGGACATTTGTGCCTGCACGGTGATTCCATATGTGAAAATGTGTTTTTCAGCTAAATTTGAGGTTTGCATGGCATTCTGGGTAGGAAAACAATGGGGGATCCACGCAAGCCATACCACATTGGACTCCCCCGGGTGTCTAGTTTTCAGAAATGTTTGGGTTTGGCACTTTCCCAAGATGGCTGCCGAGCCCGGGTCCAAAATCTCAGGTACCCCTCCAAAACCAGGTAGTTTTGCTATAGGTAATTTTGCAGCGACTATGCCTACCCACACAAGTGAGGTACCATTTTTATCGAGAGACCTGGGGAAACGCTGGGTGGGAAAGGAAAGTTGTGGATCCACGCAGATTCCAGAACTTTCCCACACTGAAATTTGAGAATACAGTGAATTTTGGGGCAAAATTTGAGGTTTGCAGGGGATTCTGGGTAGGAGAATGATGGGGGACCCATGAAAGCCATACCTTGCTGGACTCCCCCGGGTGTTTAGTTTCCAGAAATGTGTGGTTTTGGTAGGTTTCCCTAGATGGCTGCCGAGACCCCGACCAAAAACTCTTGGGACCCCCCATGCAATTCAGGTTGGTTTATGGTAGGTAATTTTGATGTCGCCTCAATGGGTTTTGGGCCCTTGCCTGTCGCGGGTCCTTGACCCACCCATGCAAGTGAGGTACCATTTTTATCGGGAGACCTGGGGGAACGCTGGGTGGGAGGAAATGTGTGGATTCACGTAGATTCCAGAACTTTCCCGAACAGAAATTTGGATTTTTGGGCGAAATTTGAGGTTTGCAGGGGATTCTGGGTAGGAGAATGATTGGGGACCCACGCACGCCATACCTCGCTGAACTCCCCCGGGTGTCTAGTTTCAAGAAATGTATGGGTTTGGTAGGTTTCCCTAGATGGCTGCCGAGCCCCGGGCCAAAAACTCATGGGACCCCCCCAATGCAAAATCAGGTTGGGTTGTGATAGGTAATTTTGATGTAATCTCAATAGGTTTGGGGCCCTTGCCCATCGTGGGTCCTTGACCCACCCACATAAGTGAGGTACCATTTTTCTCAGGAGACTTTGGGGAACGCGGGGTGGGTGGAAATTTGTGGAACCACGTGGATTCCAGAACTTTCCACCACAGAAATGTGGGGAAAAGATTTATTTTTGACCATTTTTTAGGTTTGCAAGGGATTCTGGGTAACAGAACCTGGTGGGAACCAGTCAAGTCACCCCATCCTGGATTCCCCTGGGTGTCTAGTTTTCAAAAATGTATAGGTTTGTTAGGTTTCTCTAGGTGCCGGTAGAGCTATGGTTAAAAACTACAGCTAGGCACTTTGCGAAAAAAGGGTCATTTTTCACTGCGAAATTGAGGTGTGTTCATGTTGCGTTTTGCGCCGTTTCCTGTCGCAGGCCCTAGGCCGTCCCACATAAGTGAGGTACCATTTTTCTCAGGAGACTTTGGGGAACGAGGGGTGGGTTGGGAAATTTGTGGATCCATGCAGATTCCAGAACTTTCAACCACAGAAATATGGGGAAAATTTGTTTTTTTGACGATGTTTTAGATTTGCAAGGGATTCTGGGTAACAGAACCTGGTAAGCGGCAGTCAAGTCACCCCATCATGGATTCCCCTGGGTGTCTAGTTTTTAAAAATGTATAGGTTTGCTAGGTTTCCCTAGGTGCCGGCAGAGCTATGGTTCAAAAACTAAAGCTAGGCACTTTGCCAAAAAAGGGTCATTTTTCACTGTGAAATTGAGATATGTCCACGTTGCGTTTTGTGCCGTTTCCTGTCGCAGGCCCTAGACCGACCCACATAAGTGAAGTACCATTTTTCTCAGGAGACTTTGGGGAACGCGGGGTGGGTGGAAATTTGTGGATCCATGCAGATTCCAGAACTTTCCACCACAGAAATGTGGGGAAAAGATTTATTTTTGACCATTGTTTAGGTTTGCAAGGGGTTCTGGGTAACAGAACCTGATGGGAACCAGTCAAGTCACCCCATCCTGGATTCCCCTGGGTGTCTAGTTTTTAAAATGTATAGGTTTCCTAGGTTTCCCTAGGTGCCGGCAGAGCTAGGGTTCAACATCTACAGCTAGGCACTATGCCAAAAAAGGGTCATTTTCCACTGCGAAATTGAGGTGTGTCCATGTTGCGTTTTGTGTCGTTTCCTGTCGCGGGCACTAGGCAGACCCACACAAGTGAGGTACCATTTTTCTCGGAAGACTTTGGGGAAGGTGGGGTGGGTGGAAATTTGTGGATCCATGCAGATTCCAGAAGTTTTCACCACAGAAATGTGGGGGAAATGTGTTATTTTGTACAATTCTTTAGGTTTGCAAGGTATTCTGGGTAACAGAACCTGGTGGGAGGCAGGCAAGTCACCCCATCCTAGATTCCCCTGGGCGTCTAGTTTTCAAAAATGTATAGGTTTGTTAGGTTTCTCTAGGTGCCGGTAGAGCTATGGTTCAAAAACTACAGCTAGGCACTTTGCAAAAAAAAGGTCATTTTTCACTGCGAAATTGAGGTGTGTTCACGTTGCGTTTTGCGCCGTTTCCTGTCGCAGGCCCTAGGCCGACCCACATAGGTGAAGCACCATTTTTCTCAGGAGACTTTGGGGAACGCGGGGTGGGTGGAAATTTGTGGATCCACCCAGAGCTATGTTCAAAAACTACAGCTAGGCACTTTGCAAAAAAAGGGTCATTTTTCACTGCGAAATTGAGGTGTGTTCACGTTGCGTTTTGCGCCGTTTCCTGTCGCAGGCCCTAGGCCGACCCACATAGGTGAAGCACCATTTTTCTCAGGAGACTTTGGGGAACGCGGGGTGGGTGGAAATTTGTGGATCCACCCAGAGCTATGTTCAAAAACTACAGCTAGGCACTTTGCAAAAAAAGGGTAATTTTTCACTGCGAAATTGAGGTGTGTTCACGTTGCGTTTTGCGCCGTTTCCTGTCGCAGGCCCTAGGCCGTCCCACATAAGTGAGGTACCATTTTTCTCAGGAGACTTTGGGGAACGAGGGGTGGGTTGGGAAATTTGTGGATCCATGCAGATTCCAGAACTTCCAACCACAGAAATATGCGATAAATTTTGTTTTTTTGACGATGTTTTAGATTTGCAAGGGATTCTGGGTAACAGAAACTGATGAGCGGCAGTCATGTCACCCCATCGTAGATTCCCCTGGGTGTCTAGTTTTCAAAAATGTATAGGTTTGTTAGGTTTCTCTAGGTGCCGGTAGAGCTATGGTTCAAAAACTACAACTAGGCACTTTGCAAAAAAAGGGCCATTTTTAACTGCGAAATTGAGGTGTGTTCACGTTGCGTTTTGTTCCGTTTCCTGTAGCGGGTACTAGGCCTACCCACACAAGTGAGGTACCATTTTTTTCTGAAGACTTTGGGGAACGCGGCGTGGGTGCAAATTTGTGGATCCATACAGATTCCAGAACTTTCCACCTCGGATATGTGAGGAAAATGTGTTGTTTTGGACAATTTGTTAGGTTTGCAAGGTATTCTGGGTAATAGAACCTGGTGGGAGGCAGTCAAGTCACCCCATCCTGGATTCCCCTGAGTGTCTAGTTTTCAAAAATGTATAGGTTTGTTAGGTTTCTCTAGATGTCGGCAGAGCTATGGTTAAAAAACTACAGCTAGGAACTTTGCCAAAAAAGGGTAATTTTTCACTGCGAAATTGAGGCGTGTCCACGTTGCGCCGTTTCCTGTCGCAGGCACTGGGCTGACCCACACAAATGAGGCAACATTTTTCTCGGGATACTTTGGGGAACGCGGGGTGGGGGAACATTTGTGGATCCATGCAGGTTCCAGAACTTTCCACCACAGAAATGTCGGGGAAAATGTGTTTTTGTGACGATTTTTTAGATTTGCAAGGGATTCTGGGTAACAGAACCATGTGAGCGGCAGGGAAGTCACCCCATCCTGGATTTCCCTGGGTGTCTAATTTTAAAAAATGTATAGGTTTGCTAGGTTTCCCTAGGTGCCGGCAGAGCTAGGGTTAAAAAACTACAGCTAGGCACTTTGCAAAAAAATTGTAATTTTTCATTGTGAAAATGTGGTGTGTTCACGTTGGGTTTTGAGCCATTTCCTGTCGTGGGCACTATGCCTACCCACACAAGTGAGGTACCATTTTTATCGGGAGACTTAGGGTAATTCAGATTTGTAATGCAACTGTTATTACTTATAGACTTTCGATGCCTTTCTGCCTTCCAAATGAAAGACAATGTGTAAAAAAGAAGTCATTTTGAAAAATTATCGATAATTCTCATGCAAGTATGAGTATTCCCAATTTCGGAAATGTGCAAATATCTACTGTTTCTAAACTCTATATTTTGTTTCCATTTCAGAAATACATAGGTGTCTTTCATACCGATTTTTCCATGTACACATTTTCCCAGAATAATTGCTATATACCCGGCACATAATAAAAAACCATTGCAAGTCGCTGATCAGTTTTTGGCTCTGGGTTCGTCGGGTTCTTGGTGAACCTACTAGTCGTATATATCCCCACAACCAGGAAGGTCCAGTGGATGTAACTGTATATTGCTTTCATAGAGGTGTCATAATTAGTAGAAGCTACATGTACAAACGTAGACACAAAAAGCTGTTTTTTTCAACTAATTCGCCAATTTTTCTTATATTTAACGGTTAGTTTCTATAAAGAAACCTTGAAGGATCTACACAATTGACCCCTTGCTGAATTCAGAACTTTGTCTACGTTTCCAAAATATATAGCTTTCCAGGATCCATTATTGCATTTATACCCATTTCTACCATTAACTGGAAGGAGGTTGAAAGAACAAAAAATATCAAAAATAGGCAAATGTCCCAGATAAATGCCAAAACTGTGTAAAAAATTGTTGTTACAGCACCACAACCCCTTTTTTTGATACCAGTTGCAGCGAAAAACCCAGACGCTTTCATTTGCAGCCCTTTTTTCCCATGTCTCCCCCCCGCCGAAAAACAATTTACCTGTATTTTGGCTAATTTCTGTGACCCCTCCAAGGAAATCCACAAACCCTGGGTACTGTAAAATCCTTTCTTAGGAATAACTCCAATAAATATAAAGTAGAGAGGAGCAGTTTAATAGACTGGACACAGTACTGGTTTCTCAGGAATCCAAAGAAGAATGAGATTCAGTATGATTCCAAATTAAGTCACAACTAACAGCAAAACATGTGCACATTTGAAAATATACATAGCAATATAAGGGATAGGGGATATTTAAAGAAACAGGAGAGCACATATATATATATATATATATATATATATATATATATATATATATATATATATATATATATTATATATATACATAATGTAACACATCCTTCCCCTTAGAATAAAACAAATTATCTATTTCAGTTAATACATTTAGAAACCCGTACATTCCATACCTTTCCATCTTGGGTAACCACACCATTGCGATTTACTTTTACAATTCTTATTGGTTTTCCAAATTTCCTCTCACTTTTGGAGAGCAAATCCCAGTCGTCTAATCCTCACCCACTCCCCAACTTCAAACTGAGGTACTTTTACTTTCCTGCGTAAGTCATAATATAACTTACTTCTATGTTGTTTTTGTTTCACAGCATGAGCAACATCTTCTTGATTAATATCTCCATAATGAGTACCCCATGACCTTCTGAACCACCATGGGCAGAAATTTTGATACAGGTTCAATACCTTTGTGTAAACGAAAGGGAGAACCTTCTGTAGTTCAGTGGGGCGTTGTACGGTATAACCACAATTTCTCTCTCAATTTATCCTTCCAAGTTGAACCAAAATTCCGTGGCCATAAAATATCTTGTTTTAGCAGTCTATTGTACGTATCAACTTGGACATTTCCTTGTGGTTCATATAATGCAGTGGTCATATGCTTAATATTACACAACTTAAGAAAATCAGTCATTTCTTGAGACTTCAATTGTACCCCATTATCCGAAATTAGCACTTCTGGGAAACCTTCTCTGGCCAATACTTCTTTCAAAAACATTGTAACACTTACAGTGGTGGCTTGCAGAACTAATTTCACCTCAGGCTATTTAGAATGGTAATCTATAATTACTATAGCAAAACTACAATCTTGAGGAAAAAAACTGAAGGGCCCTGCAATGTCTAAGCCTACCTTCTGCCATGGAACATCAGGCCATTTGACAGGAATAAGTGGGGCAGGCTCACATCTGAGCATTTTCTCACTACTAACACACTCAGGGCATTCTCTGACTATTCTGTCAACAAACCTATCTAAACCTGGCCACAAAAATATTAATCTTATGAGTCTCTTCATAGAGGACATTCCCAAGTGGCTTTCATGACTCAAGGACACAATTTGATTGCGAAGTGAGGAAGGTGGAATACATTTACCATTTCTGAATATAAAATCACCTTCTATAACTAATTCATTTGAAACTTTCCAAAAAGGAAATAATTCCACAGAGATTTCATTTTTTGAAGGCCAACCAATCCTTGTATAATGCATAACTTGAGTGAAAAGTTCATCGTCAAACATTCCTTTTTTCCACTCTTCTTCAGAAATGGAACAAAACTTATCTGACATAACTTCAGAAATGTCAGCAACAACTTGCTCCACATCATCACATATCACATCAGCTTCACATGGAAGTCTGGACAGACAGTCTGCTGTAACATTGGATTTTCCTGGGATATATTGAACAGTGAAAGAATATTCTTGCAGACGAGACATTAATCTGGCAATACGTGTGGTGGCCTTGAAACCACCTACAGGAGATAAAATAGAGTAACGGTTTATGATCCGTTCTCAAAACAAATTTCGTTCCCCATATATAGTTTCTAAAATGTTCCACCCCCCACACACATGCCAACAACTCTCTCTTACAGCATACCGTCTTTCAGTCAAATTAAGTGTGTGGGAGGCAACCACAACATTCCATTCTTCTTTTCCAGCATACTGAGATAACAAACATCTTAGACTATATAGACTGGCATCCACTGTGAGCACACAAGTCTTTCCTATGCCAAATGTTCTTAAAGTAGGAGCTGTTGGCATCTCTGATTGATTATATCAAACGCTTCTTGTGGCTTCTCACCCCAGACAAATACAACATTTTTCCTCATCAACTCTCTCAACGGTTCCATCTTTGAAGCAAAAATCACAATGAATTTGCCATATTATATTCACAGAGACCTGAGAATGACAGCAACTTCTCTTTAGAATCCGGGGCAGGAGCTTTTAGAATAGCGTCAACCAAGGATTTCTTTGGAACAACTCCTTCTTTGGTAAGAGTGTGTCCAAGATACTCAACTGAATCCTGATAGAGTTTACACTTGTTTTTCTTAAGGGTTAGTCCATATTCCTTCAGTATGGAACAAACTTCCCTTAAATGCTTACCATGACTACCTTTGTCAGAAGAGTAAATAAGGATATCATCCTGAAAACATTTTATACACGACGGCATGTCCTTGAACATGTGGCACATAGATCTCTGGAAAACAGAGGCTGCAGAAGCCAATCCAAAAGGCATCCTTTTGAATTGGAATAAACCTTGTGGTGTGATAAATGCAGTCATGAGACGTGACTCTTCAGCTAACTCAATCTGATAAGCCGACTTAAGATGCAAGGTGGAGAAAACAGTGGCACCACCCAACATGCTCGCTACTTCATTTATATTAGGCAAGGGATGGCAATCAATTAAAATATTTGCATTTAGAGCCCTGAGGTGACCGCACAACCTCAAAGACTTGTCAGGTTTCCGTGCCAAAACAATCATAGACACCCATTCAGATGACTCTACTTCCTCAATTACTCCTTCATTCAATATTCCCTTTAAAACTTCACTCAGTTCATCTCTTACATTGACTGGCACATTTCTAAGTTTCTGCCTGACAGGAACCACCACTTTTTTAAGTTTAATAGCATGTGTAACTCCCTTAAGTCTTCTTAAGTCATCTGAAAAAACTTCAGGGAACTCTCTTTCAATACCACAAGTTTGAACATCTTCCACTACCATCACCGGTTCCATACAACGTGGATTAAGTATAATCCCTAATCTCCACAGGTCCCTCCAACCTAAAACATTAACACCATTTTTTGCTACCTAGACCTTGATGAATGCAGACCATCCTTTTAAATAAACATCAGACGCCATGTATCCTAACATCTCAATGGCGGAACCATCAAAACTATGAGCTAAATATCAGGAGGAGATGGATCCTTCACACATACCATGTTAGAAAACTTTTCACAAAAATATTCTTCCGCAATATTAATAGACCAAAGAGATCCAGAGTCCGCCATCAACTCCAAATCTACATTAAGGAAATTGACAACACACTTAGGAGAACTTAAAGTTTCTCCAAGAGAACAAACATCTACTACAGAAACAACAATTCCTCTTTCATTCACAGAAACATCCTCTCTTGACTGAACATCCATTACAGTGGATATTCCACCAGAGCTATTCAAAATACTTTGCCCTCTATTGATCGTCCTTTTGCGGTCATCCTTACAAGCCCTGGCAAAATGTCCTACTCTCCCACATTTAATGCACTCCTTACCTATGGCAGGACAAAATGTAAATGACGCTACATGGTTGGTATTACCACACCTAAAACACACAATAGATTTTTCATTCTTGGTACCTTGATAAACATTCTTGGGAATATTATTCACAGCACAAATTTCATCAACACACTTATTGCTCCTATCTCCTTCAGCATTAACATCATCAATGGTTTTCATCCATTTCTCGGATTGTTCAATGCTTTAGCTGTGGCTATAGTGTCATGTAAATTAGGATTCCCTAAAATCAACAGCTGTTCCTGGTTTTTTTTAACTCATAACATTCACAATTATTTGATCTCTTATCATTAAAAAATTACAAGAAACAACCAGAGTTCTAAGTGCAGTTAAGAAGTCAAACGATTCAGATTCTCTTTGAGACCTAGTGTAAAATTTGTATCTGTTCAATGCTATACTAGTAGTGGGTTTGAAACGTGTCTCTATACGTAACAAAGCTTCATCAAAAGTACCCAATTCCCCAGGTACTACAGGTAGAGTTCTGAAAACTGCTTGACCCTCGGACCTGAAACAATGAAGGGGAATGTTTTTCTTTCTCTCATTACCCATCCTGTCACCATCAATGGCTTTCATGTAGGTCAAGAATTCCTCCTTAGTCTTAGTAATGTTGTACACGAAGAAATATGATATTATGATACAAGTAATATTTCTTGAAGAAGTAATGTGTAGAAGATACAAGGAATAGTCTAATAACTTGAAGCAATAGTTCGCCCCAAAAAATGTAAGTAATGCGCAGAATCAAATGAAGGAACACCAATCTTACCAGCGTTTTTCAATAGTTCCTGTTTGGCTGCGTGTATGTGCACTATATTAAAATTAATTAATAATGCAGACATCTGCGGTCGTATGCATTCATTAATTGAGGATTGAACAGGCAAACTCAAGATGGCGGCAGCGAAGGCATTAAAACCACTTGCCAAGACTTAACTCCCTTTTTGTTAAACACAAGTCACCACTAAGGTAGGCCAGAGGTAGCCCATAGGTAAGGGTGCTGTGCAAATAAAAGGTAGGACATGTACTGTTGAGTTTTGCATGTCCTAGTAGTGACAAACACCCCAATTCGTTTTTTACTACTGTGAGCCCACTCCTCTCATAGGTTAACATTTGGAATTCCTTTACTTTTAAGCTGTACTTCCTGATCAGAAAGGAGTGAAAGCATCATCTTTTATATCTTTGTAATGGTAATTATAAATCCTCTTTAATGGTAAAGTTGGATTTAACATTACAATCTTAGAAATGCCAGTTTGAGAAAGTGCTTAAGCAAGGTAGATTTACCTTTACTGACATTAACAACACATTCAATACAGTATAGTGGGCACAAAACGTAATTAACGTGACCAGTTTTTTATTTTCTTACATTCATTTTCATTTATGACATTTACATTTAAAATCAACATGTCACAGACTTTGGAACTCAAAACCAATGGTGAAAATCAGGTAACTTTTTTCAAAGCCACAACAATAGTGAACACACTTGCATAATCAATAGCTAGCAATCAAATCAGTTTACATACAAAGAGATTCTTTTTTGATTAAAACATCACAAGTAATGACAATTATAATGTAGTTCCAGCTCTTAATTATAATGTTCAGCGAGTAAGTTTTTTATAACGTTTCTCTATACTCCTGCACAACAATCTAGGGGTTGGAAAAGCTGCCTTTGTAGGAGCTGTAAAGTGGGGATCCGGTATTTCTTTCAATTTTCGCCACGTTCCCTTTGTGCCATAATTTAATTGCCAACTCCCTATTATTCAAAGTGTTGACACATTTCAAACCCAACTTTTTTGGGTTCTCCTCAGGACCATGAACTAGGTGACACTGTGTATTTAAAGAAAGGGACATAGTTAGCTTTTTTTGTTGTTTTTGTAATGCTCCTCTCCGCATTTTAGAAAGTGGGCATTTCTCTGCTCTTACTGCTCTATGTGCCCGCAGCCTATATCAAATGCACATCTGGGGTGGATGACAGCTAGATATTGTGAATTCTCTCTACACAGCCACAAACAGAGGAAGGGTAGGTGTGACAGAGAACTCATCTGCATTCATATGCATTCTGATAACTCTTCCTGGGCAGGGAAACTGGCACTTACATCTTAATAGGCAGTGTTCTGTTTCCCACACCATGGGCTGATTACCCCCATACTGATACTCTGGAACCAGAGTTAGGAACAAAAGGCCTGTGCGCACTTCAAAGATCCTTCTTTGAAGTCATCCCCAATTCAAAGGCACAAATTGGTATAAGTACTTGGGCTCTGACCCTACCAAGACCGTACACTACTGAGAGAGAGAAACACTACTGGACCTGTGAACATCTCTGCCAGGAGTAAAGACTACTGTGCTACAAGGATTGAATAAACAAAACAAATTGCCAATACTGCACTGTTACTTAACCATCAGTTCAAGAGACAATGAATATAACAATTGCCCTTGCAACACCAATCTTTCAGTTTGAATTTAATAAAAAACGCTTTATTTTAATGTATTGAAAGTCATTTATCTTTTAACCACTTTTTACAATTTCTCTAAATTCTCGGGCAATATAATTATTTTTTTCTTTTTCTTATTTCGGAGCCCCTTTTAGATTTGAAAATCACATTCATTCTGTAAAAAAACAGACTTTATATACAACATATATACCATGACAGAATCATACACCTATTGCAATATTTCACACATCTGTCTGTGTTGCTTCATTTTGTTGCCAAAGTCTGAATTTTGTTGTACTGATAGATGGCCTTGTTTACTCAAACATCTTAGTTTTGTATATAAAATACTGAATTTAAAGTGCCGCACCATAAATAGGGCTTAGTTAAGCTTTCCCAGGGTGGGCATTTTGTGTTTGCATGATGTGAGAATGTATGAATGGATGTGTGAAATATTGCAATAGGTGTATGATTCTGTCACGGTATATATGTTGTATATAAAGTCTGTTTTTTAAGAAAATGAATGTGATTTTTAATTTTAAAAGGGGCTCCGAAATAAGAAAAAATGTATTATATAGCTCAAGAATTTAGAGAAATTATAAAAAATGGTTAAAAGATAAATGACTTTTGATAGATACAAATAAAGCATTTTTGATTAAATTCAAACTGAAAGATTGGTGTTGCTAGGGCAATTGTTTTATTCATTTTCTCTTGAACTGATGGTTAAGTAACAGTGCAGTATTGGCAATTCATTTTGTTTATTCAGATTTTGCCGTGGCCTTGCTGCGCTTAAGCCAAACCCTTGCTGTTTTTTCCCGTACTACAAGGATTGCCACTCTGCTTGACTGCTGCTCTGGAAGAACTACTTTTCTGCTTTGCTGTGCTGCATGTTTATCTCCTTCCTCCTGAGGACAAGGACTGGACCCATTTCACTTGAACCCAGAGTGACTCCGGGGTATTGCTACCTTGCCCCTTGTTCTGGAGTCTCAGGGCCATCAAAGACTTCCTTCAACCCTGAAACAGCACCTGGATTCTGCCATCTGTGAATGTCTGCCAAGTGGTGCCAATCCAGGCCTGGGCCCTTGTAAGCTGATCCATCAAAACTAATGCATTGATGACTTTGAGCCGATCGGAACCTATGTATCGGCCTTCGACATCGATGCTGCACAACGACATCGCTTCAACGGACTGCGCAGTTCGAGGACGACGGACTGCTCTGCGATGACGCATCACCTGCATCGTAAAGGGGTTCACCATCAAAGCCTTCATCGACGCACATCAGAACCAATGTATCGCCTGCATCCACGGGATCGATGATGACGCCTCACCTCATCTGCTCCTCACGTCAAGCCTTCGACATCAACGCTGTCTCCATCCAAAGTACTTTTTGCAGCGAGACCTGCGTGAACTCTGTAGTCAGTCTGCCCGCCATCATGGTCAACCTGAACTTTTGATTTATTCCGGTGTAGTGCAACCAGATGTCCCCAGTTGGCGCTTAAATATGACTCTTAGCACTATAATTTGATTTCATATTTAAAAATTCATACCTCCACTTATCCAACCTGGATTTTTGTTGTTTAGGTCTTGTTTTACTCATAAAAAATATAATCTATTTTTCTACCCCGTTGGGGAGTATTTGTGTGGTGTTTTTATTGTGTTACTGTGTGTGTAGCACAAATACTTAACATATTGCGGCCGGCCTGCCGGGGCCAGGGGCCATGACCCCTGCCCTTTTCTCTACTCAAATTAGAAGCTATAGTCCTAACTCTACTCAAACTAAGAGGAAAAGCCTCTGCTCCATGCCATTTTTCTTGGAACCTAGCTGATCAACACACCACATGCTCACACTGTGCAATTCAGCTCTACTCTTCCCCACTAACCAAAAAAACGCAGCGGAGCATGTACCTCTTGAATTGTTGGTCACTCTCTAAACACACTATGGAAATTTCCATGCTCTTAGAAGAGCTAAACCCAGATGTTTTATTTCTGACAGAGGCGTGGCTCCATGCAGAGTCAGAACCAGATCTCATCCAGGTCCTCCCTGAAGGATAACAAATACTACGTGAAGACCGCATTGTGGGAAAAGGAGGTGGCTTAGCAGTCATCTATAAAGACTGTTATAGGTGCCGAAGCGTCTCGGAGAAGGGTTTTTAGTCAGGTTAGAGAAAAGGGCGCGCGGCTAAGTGTTTGCGCAAGGATATTATGTGATTATTTAGTAGAATGTGAGGTGCAAAGCGGTTGAGGGGATAAGCCCTATAACCACCCGATGTAGTGACAGCCCAGGCTGACACTGCGTAAAGTACAAGACAACAAACCAATGCACACTCTAATCATTAAACAATAGTGTCAGTGTAGACATTTCAGAACACGGAGACAAAGCCTTTTATTATCAACAGAATAATTGGTATTCTTGGAATCGGTCGTTGGAAATGGTGTCTTTATGCTCAACAGAATCAGCCAACACGTGTTTCGCCGCGTTAGGGACAATCTTCCCGCGACTCATCAGGGCTCAGAACAAAAGAAGTGTATTGTTTAATGATTAGAGTGTGCATTGGTTTGTTGTCTTATAGATGCCGAAGCTCCCCCAATCCGATACCAGACTGCTAAAGTCTCTCTTTCGCCATAGAGTTCTCCCTCACTAGCACCTTTTCTGGGATGCTTATATACCACCCACCCAGAACTCTGGGACAATTTCCTAACACTCTTCCATCCAGTATAGCCAACCTAGCATGGAGTCCATCTAATTTTACACTGTTAGGGGATTTTAACATCCATTTTGATGACACGATGGACTGTACAGCCCTAGAAATGACCACTAGCCTCTCTACACTACAATTTAAACAACTAGTGCTAAAATCGACCCACACCAAAGGTCATCTTCTTGATCCCGTTTTTAGTAATTGCACATATTTCCTAGTGGGAAATCCCTCCCCCATCCCGTGGACGGACCACTTCCTGATCCCCCTTTCCTGGGTTACTCCAGACCCCTACTCTTCTACCACTAAAGTTATTCGCAGGGAACTAAACTGGTCAAAACTCCCCCAAGCTGAATGATTAGCGGCTGTTGAAATCTCCAGACCACCCAATAATTCTGACCCCACTCTAGCCAATGAGAACTACAATAGATGGATTTCCAATTCAATAGACTCCGTACTCCCTATGAAACGCACTGAACCAAAGCGCAGTACCGGGACTGCTCCCTTGCATACCGCTGGACTACGGGAATGGAAACGTCACTGTAAAAAATTGGAGGGGAAATGGCGACTGGATTATTCTCCTTCCAGTCAAATCGCATATAGAGCAGTGATAAAAACCTACAAAAATGAAATTAAAATGGCGCAATCGACCTTTTTCGAAAGCAAGATTAACGCAGCTGCCTCCAGGCCTAAGGAAATATACCACATTGCGAAAACCCTCCTTAAGCTCCCAGAAAAACCTCCAAACTCCATCAATGCACAAACCCGCTACAACAACCTGGCAGAGTTCTTTTCCCCAAAAATACAAACCATTTATACCTCCTTCCCCCCCCCACTCAGACTCCCACTCCGCTCACCAAATCACCTGAATTAGGGCCCCAGCCCCTAGCCACACTCTAATCCCTCCTCCTCCTTGAATCCACCATGTTAGAATCCATTGTGCATCAGGTGAAATCCGGCTCCCCCAATGACCCGGCACCCCGCGCACCCTGCTGCCAGTCACCGGTTACATCCTACCCACCATCCTTGATCTGCTTAATGCCTTCCTATCCGCCGTCACTGTCCTGCTTTCCTGGAAGTGGGCCCTGGTTAAAGCCCTCCTTAAAAAGCCAAACCTAGATCAAGACAACCCCTGTAACTATCGACCGATCTCCCTGTTACCTTGGCTAAGCAAGATCCTTGAGAAACATGCCAACATAGTATTGGCAGAGTTCCTAGAGACCAACCACCTGCTCGACCCTTCCCAGATGGGATTCCGTCCCATGCATGGGACCGAAATTGCCCTTGTCGCAGTGATGGAGTAGGCCAGGAAGATCCTGGACCAAGGAGGCTCCGCAGCAATCATCCTCCTTGACCTAAGTGCCGCCTTCGACACAACACCCTACTGCAGCGACTTACCAGTTTAGGAGTCTCAGGAAAAGCAATTGCCTGGTTTGAATCCTTCCTCTCAGACCGCTCCTTCCAGGCTTTTGAGGGCGAAATCGCCTCCCCCCAGCAAGCCTCTTAGCTGCATTGTGCCGCAGGGCTCTTCTTTGAGCCCAACGCTATTCAATATATATATATGAGCCCCCTAGCTGAGATTGTCCGCCCCTTCGGGATAAAAATTATCACCTACGCGGACGACACTCAGCTAGTGGTGGCTGTCATTCCACAACCACACACCGCGCCTAATAGCCTTAGGGACTGCTTAGAAAAAGTGACCAAATGGATGACATCGTCATGTCTCAAGTTGAACGGAGACAAAACTGAGATGATGCTCTTAGGTAACTCCCCCAATCCTACCATCGATTCATTGTGGCCTACCTGCCTTGGCCCTGCTCCTACGCCTAAGGACACAATTAAGAGCCTGGGCATCTGGTTAGATAAGTCCCTTAACTTTAATTGTCAAGCAGCGAAGCTCAGCTCCTTGCTTCGGTCTACTCAGGCTCTACGAAAATTCTCCCATTACTGCCCTTCCAAGCGAGACAGATCATAGTCCAGGGTCTCATTCGGTTTCGTCTGGATTTTGAGAATGCCCTCTACTTAGGGGCCACTCAGGCCACCTTGCGCAAGCATCAATCAATCACTGATCACTCCCTACCACCCAGACAGCTCAGCTCAGCGTCTTCCTTTCTCGCCATGGTGCCCAGGATTAAGAGAGCCAGACGTGGGGGTTGTTTGTTCTCCCATAACTCGGCTAAGCTCTGGAACTCCCTTCCCCTCCATCTGTGATCAGAGCCCAACTTACTGCTTTTTAATAAATCTGAATTGTCTCCAACTGTTCATCTGCACACGTTTGTCTGTAGCGCTACGGTAGCTATCACGCTTAACAAATGGTCTTTTCATTTAATTTCATTGCCTCTTTAGATAAGCCTGGATGCTCTGTGCTAAGTTACCAGAGTGTTAGCACAGGTTATCTTTGTCTTTTCTAGCTTACCCGGACTAGAGTGGTGGTTTCTGCTTGTTCAAGGTGCGTACTCTAACAGTGTTTCTAACAGTGCTGTACTGAGATGACCTCCACACATTGTTCAGCATCATGAAGGCATTCCTGGCCTTATTCAGTTTGCTCTTGATGTCACTGACTTTCCTTCCATCATGTTTGATATTTCTGGCTAGCTAGATGAACTCTTCAATCATGGAAAGGACCACTCTATCTACCTTGATTGGTAAAGGGGTTGGGAAGTTAACTTGCATGTCTTCTGATGCTTTCAAGCTGACCTTCGAGCCCACTTGCTTTGCATAGATGTTGAGGTGAGAAGTATTTTCCTGCATATGCTGGTGTGGGTGAGAGAGCAAGACTAGGTTAACCATGTAGTTAAGATCCTCCTGTGTAAAGAATAAGGTCCACCTGCTGCCTGTGGCTTGGACTTCTCTAGTGCGTGACTAGGTTGAAGAACAACACTGACTTCATGCACCCCTGTCTTGACTTCAAAGCTATATTCACTATCTTCCACCTCGTATATTCAATTATCATAGAAACTCTTGATTAGGAGAACTATATGCTGTGGTATGCCAAAAGCTCTTGGTATACACCAGATTCTGTCACAGTGGACACTAACAATGGCTTTCTCAAAATCAATGAAGCTGATGTATAGTTGTCTCTGCAGCTCCGTGCGCTGCTATATAAGGCAGCGTAGAGTAAGGATTTTTTCAACACACTCTCTACCCTTGCAGAACCCACACTGTACTTTTCTTAACTGCCTGTCCACAGCAAAGGAAATGAGAATAATAATTATTTTCACTCGGATTTACTTGGGAGGAACCGAAGGGTGATTCCACATTAGTTGTTACAGTTAGTTATTGCTCACTTTTTTGGAATCTTGATGATGATGCCTTGGTTTCAGTTGTCTGGTACTTACTTTCCCTCCCAAATCGATGTAAACAGTGGATGGAGGATCTTGGCTTATAATTCCAGTGTCTGCCCTGAATGTTTCTGCATTTAGGTTGTGTTGGCCAGGAGTTTTTCCATTCTCAAGAGATTGGATGGCAGTGAAAATGTCTTCTTTCTCTGGTGAGGCGGTGTTCATATCCAAGTCTGTCGCTTCTTCTTGGGTGTGCGCTTCACTTGCTGGTACTGATCTGTTCAAGACATCTTTGAAGTGCTCGGCCCAGTGTACTTCCTATTCTTTCTAGGGGTGTTGAATGTTTCCCCATGCTTGCATAAAAGCAGCATGTGTTTGTTGCTGTCCATTGCAAACAGGTCTATATTTGGCTTGCCCATGTTGAATTATTTGATTCAGTACACTGTCTTTCAACTTCCATTTGCAAAGTCTTGTAATGTTCTAGTGAGGTAATCTGCCTGATTATTGATAGATATTGTGGACAAAGGGTTTATCGTCCGTATTTTAGTCAATGGGGACACTCACTGGTGGAGGCAAATAAGTTGGAGAGTGCCTCTTATTCTTCCATTTTTCTGGTGGAGACTTTGAGGAATTTTTAAAGAGTCTTTGTCTTGCCTTCCGACCCCATGTTTTTCTGAACAGGATTCTTTAGGCTTAGAGCTAGCTTTAGAGGATTTTGAGTCATCAATCTTTCTATTTTCTCTTTCCTCTCCAAGTGAGAGGAAGGAGCCCTAGTCTTATCTCCTGAAGATGGCATTCTAAGGTCTTGTTCTTCAGGATCCACCTGAGTAGTCTTCCCTCTGTATCACTAAGGGTCTTGGCCTGAGTAGTCTTTCCTACCATGCATTGAGGGTCCAGGCTAAAAATGTTCTGCATGTTTTAGTCTTTGGCCTTGTGATCGGGATAGAGGCAATAGAGGCATCTCTTGTGAGGGTCATTAGTGAAAACCCATATTTTCCCAAATAAATCACATACCTTGAAGAGGTTTCTCTTACATGTCTCTGCCAATGCCATTTTTCAGAGGCAAGAGAGCAAAATCACACCTAAAGCCCAGCAAAATGGTCAAAAGGTGGCTTATCTGTTTTCGGAGGGTGAGCTAAGCTCTGGAATTCCCTTTCATATGACGTAGAAATCTGAGGTGTGAACTCCTTTGGGTAAGGTGAGTCACAGAGCACTACCACCATCTCACTACCTGGAGATTGGGCTTTTTTTTTTTAAAACAAGGTGAATGTGCTAATAAATGAAGCACTGCTATGGCTGTAACAGCTATCATTGATGACTGGGAAAGATTCAAGGATGTGAATCTAAGAAACATCCAATGCTGGAGAATCTATATATTCCTTATAGGAAAGTGGGATCTGCTTCTATGGTTCCCCAAACTTTTTGCCTGATGCTAAGCGGTATTTGACTAGTCTGACTGTGTTCCTGCTAATCAGAACCCCTATCTATCTGCTTTCTCCCTAAACTGTGGAATTCAGTATGTATGTATGTATGTATTTGAGCTTATAAAGCGCACTGCTACCCGTCCGTAGGTTTCCTGGGGCTGTATAACTCTGGGGAACCCGTCCTGGCTTTCCCTGTGGGATGGTCCCTGCTGGGAGTCCCCAAGGTGGAGCCAGGCATCCCCGGAATTGATGGGGCCGTTGTGGAGATTAGGCAAGCTAATGCCCAGAGTTGCCGAGTTGAAACCCTGATTAGAGTAAGCACCGAAGCGAGAATTATCGAGTCCGCTGACCCAAGTCCACGACCCTGCCGCGTCGGGAATTGAACCCTGGTCCCGGCCGACTTCTGCTCCCGGGTCTGCCGCCTCTAACCAGTGAGCAACACTACTCCACTATGGAACCACAGGTCTGCCATTGCAGCCTGTGTAAGCTGGTGATAGCACTACTTTCTAAAGATACAGGCTTCCTATATCTAGGGTCACTGCACTTAAAACCTATTTCACCCCTCTAACAGGACTTTGCAATCATGAAGGCAGGGTGCTTGGTTTCTAATTAAGTGGGTGCCCTTGCATAAGCAGGACTCCCCTGCAACCTACGGAGCCCATTCTCCTGGGTTGTCAGTGAAGTACGAGTTACTTACCTTCAGTAACGATGCATCTGGTGGAGACGTTGTCTGGTAGCAGATTCCTTAACTTAGAATATCCCCAGGCGTCAGACTGATCCGGAAAATGTTTTGCAGGAGCACCTCTGCGCGCTGGGGGAGGCGCCACACGACCCCGCCCTGACGTCGTCCACGTATGTGACGTCAGCGAGGTCATATAAGACCCTACCGGCGAGCTGACATCAGTTTTCTTCCGAGAAGCTTTTCCGCGACACAACACGGAGCTACCAACCAAAACTGTGAAGGCATGAAAACAGTGTGCAATGGATGAAAAATCCATGAATAAAGAAAGAGTGGCGCATGACACCGTTTATAGAAGACAGAAGTAGACAGGGTCTATGAAAGCGGTGAGAAAGAGCCCCGCAAGTGAAGCAAAGACCCCTCCCAAAGTGTAACAAGGGAGAATATCTCAACAGACAGAAATAGACTGTCATTATCATTCAGAATAGAGCACAGAAAGAACAACAGTCTTGTGCACAAAGGCAGGAAAGACTGGTACTTCCCCTACAGTAGTGGAGGTGTGAAACAGATCACCACCGATCCCCAAAAAGGACGACTAAAAGGAACCCAGGACCCTGACTCAATAGAGAAGGCGGAAGGATGGGAAGGCAATAGGAGAGGAAAAAGAGTCTCTTAGCGAAGGTGAATCAAGAAGGTACCATATTACATGAAGAAGTCCCTAGAGGGAATTGGCTGTACATGGAGATTCAGAAAGGGACGCAACAATGTGAACTCCCCTAAGAGAAAACCAATGGCACCTAAAAGAGACCAGTGGAGAACACCACTCTGCAATGTCCTCGCAGAACGAGGATGCTGGGTGGGCGTTCAGGAATCTGCAGCTAGACAACGTCTCTACCAGATACATCGTTACCGAAGGTAAGTAACTCGTACATCTGATAGACACATCTAGCCGCAGATTCCTCAACTTAGAATAGATACCACAGCCATACCCCAGGAGGGAGGTGGATTTGCGACAGGACAACAGAAAGCGTCAATCATCTGGGCCGGCAACCTGGTGACGGACAATGAGTAAGCTGTGGCGGAAACGCAAGACAGTGCCTCAAGCGGCTCGGAAGAGCAGACATAACAAGATGCAAGACATCCAAAAAATGCCAGAATGGCACAGGACCATACCCGCATAGAAATGACAGGTAGAAACAGCGCCAGCCATATACCAGAAGAAGGGAAGAGAGAGAGGAGAAATGGGGAACCACTCTCAGCTTAACGGTGCCCTATATGGACCCTGACCAAAGGACGAGAGAACACGAGAGATGCAACCACATGAAGAGATGCAACCAGAGCCTACCAGACCAGCCTAAAGAAAGAATGTTGGAGGAGCATCTGCCAAGATCCAAAGGGCAAGAGGCAAAAACTGAGTAATGCTTTGAGCACAACAAGCGGGTACAAGAAACACACGAAGTGCACACCCAGTCCCAAAGGGGAGAACAGGGGTCAACAATAGCAATGTAAACCCTGCTGAAGCAGGCCACTACCAACACAGCAGCAGGCAACCGGCTGCATAGACCTTAAGGTGGCATGGCTAAAGAAAGCATAAGACTGCCAGACCGTGCAGCATGAAGGTCGAAAGAAGAATGAACCCACAAATACAGACATGTCAGGAGTAGGCCAAGGACAACTGCAATCAGAAGGGCAGCCCCTCAGGCATAGCTGACATACAGTAGGATGACACCCAGTAAAGAGGCACATCCAAAGGACAGGGCAACAGAGGTACAAAAAGCCCCACGTACAAACGAGGGGAGAGTCTCTGAATCCGAGACCAAACCCTCCAAGTAGAGGAAGGTAAGATCAGTACAGTGTCTGAACACTAAGAAACAAGAGCAGTCGAAAAACTGGGCAACCCAGTAAGTAGAAGCAAAGAGGAACTTTATAGGTAAGTAGCAACAACTCAGAAAGGCTCCTCCACACATTGCGACACAGGTCCAGTCCTTGCAGCCTCGAAAGGAGGTGGCGACCCAACAAAGAGAAAGCCATGGCAACTGGCATGTATACATACATGCAGAATATCGAATTCTGTAGAGACAGAACTAGCCAGGAGCATAGAACATGTCCACACTGGATCATACCCAGCACGGTAAGGGCAGGCATTAGAAGCGGGGAACTTGAAAGAACACAGAGAACACCGTATAAGAGACCACCAAGGGCGCATGGAGCATACAGGTTCCCCAGGCCCTCTGGAGGCAATCAAAGCTATATAATAGCATTCAAGTACCCCACATGGAGTATGCACACCCCAAACATTGGCGGAACACCTCAGAGGACAATAAAGCCAAGCCAAAGAGCGCAGTAACGAGCTGAACCCACGAACGTGAGTTCCGAGCCCTTTGCCATTACCGATCCTAGCCATACGACTCAATACCACAGTCAGAGGAATAGACACAGCAACCTGTGGAACACTGCCACAGCAGGTCAACAGTTAGAGAAAGCAAAACTCATCCAAAGGATGACAATAAAAGGGTAATTCCCCTTGTAGACAGTAAGTCGTAAGGCTCACAGCCCATGCTAAACATAGAGCACATCTAAGGAATGCGAAATGAAAAAGTACCACCAGAGAAAACAGGCCTAGGAGGACCTAAGTGGGAGGACGAAAGCCCGCAAGGAGTAGCTGAACCGCCGACTCAGCATGATCAT
The DNA here is from genome assembly GCF_964261635.1 of Lissotriton helveticus. Lineage (NCBI taxonomy): Eukaryota > Metazoa > Chordata > Amphibia > Caudata > Salamandridae > Lissotriton > Lissotriton helveticus. The sequence goes on from NC_136063.1 coordinate 2,027,369,798, forward strand.
CAAATAACAAAACCCCATTAAAGGGTAAGTCAACCAGCCGTTCCCGGATATTTTCAGGGAAGACGCTGTCTCTCAACCAAGCGTGACGCCTTAAGGGAACAGAACCCGCCGTAGCTCGGCCTAAAGAATCCACCGTATCTAGGGCTGAACATATTGTGAATTCGGCGAGATCACAGCCTTCCCGAAGGAGGTGAAGGAGATCAACGCGAGCACCTTCAGAGGTGGTAGGAAGCAAATACTCTGCATAGTCCCACAGGGCAGAGGTAGTGTAATGATGAGAAGTCCACAAGTGATGTAATATGTAAGAGATACTTTAATCCAAGATGTACAGAGAGACCCCACCAGGAGCATCCATCATGGTGCTCAGCCCAGCCAACTGTGAACTCTTCAGGCAGATCACCAACATTCTGATAGATGCATCACATGAACATTCTATTAGAGGTAGAGAAGGACAGCATAGAGAATAATAAGATACTACATTATCCTCTCTTCTTAACGGAAAACAAAATGCTAAAAACAGTAACGGAGAACAAGAGAAAATGAAAGCAAGAGAATTGAGCAAAAGCGGAAAAATGAACAGCAAAGAGAAAATATTCATAAAAAGAGGACAAAGAAAGAAGAATGGAAAAAAACGTATAAACCATCCACCCTTCTTACACCATATAAACCATCCTCTCTTCTTACAGAACTTTAAAGAGAAGAAAACAAAGGAATGCAATAGAAAAGAGAAGGAACAAAAGAAACTTTTGTTTCAAGAAAAAAGAAGATGAGGAAAAGTAGAGGTGAAACCTCATCAAAACACTATTACCTCTAAGCAAAATACAAAACGTAATGCAAGAGATAACAGTGCAAACAGTTGCAATAAAAATAGATCAAATCTGAACATATTTAGCATAGAAAGCATAAATGCACATAAATAGAGAAAACATAAGCTAAATTTGTGGATGTAAAACTTTAAAACTTAGACTCTTAAAAATGACAATAATGACAATAATGTTATAGGATTAGAACCTTAGCATAGCTCCCCTGAAGGAGACTAAAATACGCACACCCAAAAGGGCATAAGACAAAAATAGACGAGGTTCGTGTGGACAACTGACATAGTGCCAGGTGGGACTAAAACCCACTACTGTAATTTAAATTAAGTAGATGGGACTATAACCCACTACAATCAAAGGGGACTGAAACCCATGCTAAAAACATGTAAATTAAGTAGATGGGACTATAACCCACAATAAACAAATGGGACTAATACCCATAGTAAATACAAAGAAACTGCGCACGTAGGACTAAAACCCACTGCAAGCAAATGGGACTTGAACCCATCGCAAAAACATTGCAAAATAAACAAATGGGACTAAAACCCATAGTAAACAAATGGGACTGGAACCCATAGCAAATTAAACTGGTAGGACTAAAACCCACAGTAAGCAAATGGGACTGGGACCGAATGCAAAAGAGTGAATGGGACAAGGACCCATCACAAACATTTATGTAACACAGATGGGACTAAAACCCACTGCAAAGAAATGGGACTAGAAACCCATCGCGAAAGGCACTTAAATTAAACAGATGGGACTAAGACCCACTGTAAGTAATTGGGACTAGGACCCATGGCAAAAGACATTTAAATAAAACAGATGGGACTAAAACCCACTGCAAGTAAATGGGACTGTTACCCATAGTAAAAACATTTAAATTACACAGGTGGGACTATAACCCACTGCAAAGTACGCATCCCAAAAATATTTAACCAAAACATGTGATCAAAAGAGCAGTTGGGACTACAACCCACTGCAAGTGCAGACTAGACACTGTTGTGCACAAGTGAGAAACATGACATGCATGTGTGTTGTGTGCAAAACGAAACAAAATGGCAAACAGGTCACTAAATAGCACACATATACGCATTTGCTATAACTAGACGCCGGAGCTCGATACTTGCCCCCGAAAAATAGTTTTAATTTGAGAAGATAAACACAAGGAATCCAGAAAGAGTTCCATATTGCTCCGTCGTTATCATGAAGAAATGCACACAGTAACTTAGATTCGTGATGGGTTTTTTTGTGTGAGAAAATTCTTTACTTGTCTTGCTGTCAGCTGCAACGTCATACCATCGAGATACACTTCTCAAGCGTGAAGAAAATCTCTCAGTCTTGTCCAAAGTAAACATGGCACGCACAGATTTCATCGAGGCTCCGAGCGTAGTGACAAATTACCTGAATAGCGCTGGTTTGTCATCCAAAACAAATATGGCGGCACGCACAGTGACGCAAAGCAGGATGGTTCACGGTGCTTCTTTGCACCAAACCGCATCAGCAGGCAATGGGTACAGTACGTCAGAGGAGGTCTGAGGAAGCATCGTCACAGAGACACCGATGAAGGCTCTGAAGAAGACAGCAGGTGAGAGCGTGCACAATGATAGTCACGCGCTGACTTTTAAAATGAAGAAAAGCAGTTGAACTGTCGAGTTTCAGTAGCTCAATTTTCGCCCAAAAACACAGGAAATGATGATTTTAGAAAAACGAAATCTCCCCAAACATTAAGCAGTGGCAAATGACGGTGGTAAACGGGTGAAACAAGCAGAAATCACCAAACAACGTCCATTGTTTACTCGAAAACATGGGCCCAGTTCTGTAGAAAAATGCCACCAGTTCTGTAAAGAAATGCCTCTTCTTGGCAAAGACTTTAAATAAATAACAACAAATAGTGATAAGTCACAGCTGCCAAATGTATCCATACATGAACAGTCATCTAATCTTCCAGAGAGATTAATGCTTACCCTCACGTGAAGGCACAGCACAGGATGAGCCAAAAACTGTAGATATTTGGGTTTACTCTTGAGGGCACAGCTCCAACACAGTATATAGTAGGCTCTCCTTGTAAATAGGACAACAGGCAGAGTTGGCAAGTGGAATGCTTACCCTCATGTGAGGATACAGCGTGAGTCCCAAAGTCAAAACAATCAGGCTTACTCAGTGTGAGGGCACAGCTCCAACTTAAAATTTGTAGACTCACTGGTACACAGGACGACTGCCAGACTGCTGTGGGCGACCGGTTGTGGGTCGCTGGTGGGGTCATGCTGGCAGTTGGGGTAGCTTTTCTTGTTGCAGGAGGTCCTTTCATGGTTTGTAGTTTCCTTTCTTAAATTTCAAACGGTTTGAAGTACTTCCAGACTTGACAGGTGTAGGTTCTTTCTTAAGATCGTCGCCATAAATGTAATGATGAGAAGTCCACAAGTGACGTAATATTTAAGAGATACTTTAATCCAAGATGTACAGAGAGACCCCACCAAGAGCATCCATCATGGTGCTTAGCCCAGCCAACTGTGAACTCTTCAGGCAGATCACCAACATTCTGATAGATGCATCACATGAACATTCTATTAGAGGTAGAGAAGGACAGCATAGAGAATACTAAGATACTAGAGGTAGCCCAAGCCAAAACACACACTGTATTTAAAGACCGCAGGGCCGCACTAGTAGATGCAAAGATATTCCTACCCCACGACTCAAGCCACCATGACTCCCGAGAGGGAGGAAGCGTTAGAGGTGGCAGGGAGGGGAAAGCAGTCTGTAACACAAACCCCTGCACATCAGGATGGACAAAAAGGCACACCGGGTCGCGTGGAGCTGGACGGTGGCAGTGCAAAAGTGAACGAGCCACCGGGTCACCTGAAGTAGGCCGGACCCCAAGCCCCCAGAGGGCATCATAAAGGGAAGCCTCAAAGGGCAGAAGACGCTCCACATTGCCGGACCCACGGTGAAGGACCTCAAGCAAGGGGTCCACAGACAAAGGGGCAGCTGGGCAGTGCCCTGACTCCACGTGGACCGAAGAGGACAGTAGGCCTGACCCACACTATGTACACACAGGGGTAGTGGCTTCTTATAGTGTTAGGAAGTTGTGCGTAGAATGGATGAAAACCTCAACATTAAAACTGGTGAAACAACACCTATCCCTTCGAGCAGACAACATGGGTCTTAGGGATTTCTTGTTAGGTCCCAAGAAACCGTGTAAGAAACCCTTCTTGTATGCCATCTACAATGAACTATGGAAAGTCTCCCAAAGGGATGCTGCTGAGAGATTACGTGAAATTGATAGGATTAACATAGAAAAGGCCCTAGCTGTGGTAGACAATGGTATGACCACACTTTCTTAATGTATTTATTCACGGAGCAACATTGTGTCCTCGGCAATCGACATAATGGAACAAGATTTGTCTATTCTAAAGAAAGGGCAATCTCAATTGCACTCCATTATGCGTTTAAGCTGGACGCACCAATCACTGCGTTCAGGCCACGTACCATGGTGATACATTGACAGTACAAACCTGTTCTTGGTTTACAATCTGACCGACAGACAGTTTACTATGGCACGCAGATATGCACCATACACCATGCTGCTCAGTGAAAAATGTTAGAAGTTACCTTTCACTGTAGCAGAGTCACCGTCTACTGAATGTTTAATTCATGGCTATATCACACTGCCAATCACAACATTTCAGTTCCAATACTGCCTTAGATACATCTAAGCAGGCATGTATGAAGCAGTGGGTGAAGGGTTCATTCAAGAAACCTGGGAGTTACGTATAGATATAGGTGCAAAAAAAAGGAAACTGAAGTTTTCTTAAGAGGTAAAGACTGCGGGAAGGCTTTAAGCGGGTCTTTAGTGTGCAAAGAAGTGTCTCTTTATGGAATGTGTAATGCGTCGAAAGCGAACTTATCATGCTTCTTGAAAGGCTCCCCAGCTGCAGTGATTCATCCAGTTTTTGAATTATTTTTGAATGGAAGTTATTTAGTGCTGAATGATCAAGGCTGTTGTGGAATGATGCCAGGCATCACATATCTTGTTCACAGTAAACTTCAGGGTTGTTTGCAAGCAAGTATTGTTTACCCTGGCTCGCACAGTTAGGGAGGCACCACTGTTGCCTTCACTGAATGTTTCCAGTATAAGGTTTGATTACCTGAGCAGACTGAAAGCCATGTTGTTTCAACAAAATGTTGCCTTAACTTCAGCCCGAGAGGCTTTTGGTCTCCAGATTGCAAGAACTTCAGCAGAGATACAGGCTCTGGTCCCTACAAACTTCCCGATCCATTTCAGAGAAATGGTTGATAGAATCTTTAACATATCTGATACAAGTGGGATTGTACACTTATTTAAGTGACTTGGATCAGGTCTCTTAACCACCTTCCAGACCATTTTCGGAGTAATTCCAGCCTTCATACACTCCATACTTGCTAGCGGTTTTTGAGGGCTTCCTTTGGTCCTGCTTTCGGTAGCGGGTATCCTGATTTTAATACTCTTGCTTCACAATGGACGTCGTAATCCCTTACAAAATGGAGAGAACACTGCTGGAACGACGTTGTTGTGAGCGCATGGTGTTCTACCTGACTATGCCTCGACTTAGAGAGCTGAGAGAGCATTGGTTCCGGTCTTTCAGACCAGTCTGGCTAGACTGTGTCCTATCTGTGTTCCGTTGCCTCTTCTGCGGATCTGGACCTGTGTCTGACACTTCCAATGGTTGCGCCGCCGGACAGAGAAGCGCTACTGGAGCCTTTGCAGGCCCACACATGCAGTTGTCCACAGCGTATTACCATGCTGATGACAGCATTTCTAAAGCCTCCAAGGGATGCTTCCGCTCCTGTTGAAAGGTATATCGGCTCAACTCCAGAAATGCGGGCATCGGCATCGGCATCAGGCATGCAGGCATTTAACTCTTCCCTGACAGCTGCCGTGGGACCCAGCGATGGCCACCTTTGCTCACTGGATATGATACTGGAAGTTCTTGAGGGTCTGCCATCGGCAGATACGATGATCAGCGATGTTGAGTCTTCAGCACAGGATTCTTAAAACAATCTGGACTCTCCTGTGCTGGGAACCGTTTGGCAACTTTTTAAACATTTACTAAAATTGAAGGTCGAAACTGACTTAGTTTTTTTTTCTTCTCTGCTGTAACTGAGCTTCATGGCTTTCAAAGTGCATAGTGCAATAATCACAATATATACAAGTTTAGAGGACCTTACGAAAGTTTTTTTAGGGAAAAATGAATTTTACTAATTTTAAGGCTGTTTAACCCCTTGCGTGCTTCTGTCGGTCAACGGCCGTCGCGTACACTAACTTCGTAGTGCTGCGCACGTCAGTTGGCCGACATGGCCCCGCCCACTTATTGAACCCGCCGCACGGTAAACGGGTTAAGATGCTTTTTAGTATGTTTATTATAAGTGATTTTTATGCCTTTTTAGAACATTAGCTTTATCATTACGTAGCTGACCTTGTTGACCTTTCGATGAGGAGTGGGTCTCATGTCTTTAAGGATAGTCCCATCATGTATACCCCATTTTACATACATTGTCCCATCCACATGACCCTAACGATTCTAAACTGGTGACCTTTTACCTAATAGCTTGCGCCTGACTCTTCGACACCAGGCTCTTAGTCTTCTACCAGAATCCCTGCACCAGACGTACATAAACATGTCCCTAGGCACAGCAGATTTATTCTGTATGAGGGTCACCACTTTTCTTCACCCTTGGCCAACAGCCAGCTGTGCATGATCACACTCGTTTAGAGAAGGATTGGTGATTGTTTTCAAAACATTTATGATTTTTTGCAAAAAATCCATGATTATTTTAAAAACATATCGATTCCAGAAGAAACCCTGGAGTGACCACTTTAGTATAAAAGACCCTCACTCCCCCCTAAAAATTACAGGAGAATTCCTTCCAAGCTGAGATGGGGGTCCTGCAAGCCAAATCATCGACACACAGCGGTCTGATATCCCTTGCAGGTTGTCATCCTCGACGCAGAGACGGGGTCCTTCGTTCTAAACCATCAGGTGAGGGGCTGGTTCATCACTGGGGGTTTCTTGGCTACAGATACACCTATCTATACGCATATACACCTACACATCCAGGTTATGCTAGGTACGTTTTAGCAAATTACTTAGGGCGCGCATTTTAGGAATATGGAAGCGCTACTGTTCTTATCTGAACTGTTTCTGTTCATCTTCTTAGCACAGTGGTAAACATGTATCTACCATTCACTATATTGGTACTAGCAATCTGTTTCGTATGCTTCTTTCTCCCGATTGTCACAGCACACATGTTTTACACAAGGCTGCCGCTGGGCCAATAAATACTTATTGAAACGTCCTAAACACCATCCTGTGTATTTTCTGAGAGTAAGCAAGCAGGAGTGTCTGAGCGAAAAGTACTGTACTTTTTTCCATGATCCCTGAGGAATCAGGGATGTCCCGTTCAGTGGCTGCCAGAGAGTACCTACACCATGGTAGTATACAAGGGGGTAGTAGTGGCACTGGAGAGCTAGGTGGTCTAACAGCTGACATATCCTTTGGGGGGTGTCAGGAAGCGGCTGGGACACTAAGCCCTCAGTTTAGGTCACCCAAAACATGCAGGTCCCGGGTACTCCTAGAAACTACACAACAACTTGTTGGAAGGGCTGACAGGAGTACACAACATGAAATAGCAAGTCCCTGACTGTCAAAAAAAGCTTCCTTTTCACACATTTTCTCCTTTCTATGATCTTCCAGGATTGCGTTAGAAGTGTAGTTGCTTGGACATTTCACAATGATACATCTTGGGTTATCTGAAGGGAAAATGTAGCCTGTGGTAATTAACCCATTAATACAAAATGCGCAACTCAATTTACTTGGGCATTTTAACAAAAACATGTCACAAAGCATTCTGAATTGGTAAACTGACTGAGAACCTGAACGGCTTAGTGCACACCTCTGCCTACTGTGACCTGGTTAAACCTTTTGATCATAGATGAGCAAACTCTCTAGCCTTATAATGTACTTCTGCCATATAAAGCTTGGACAGCTAATACGATCCCTGCCATCTGGCAGTAAGAGGGATATATGAAATAGTTGCCAACTAAGTAATCATAAAGTGTCTCCAACATGAAATCTAGACTCAGATACTGAAAAAACGGTTAACAGTAGCAGACAAACAAACACTTTAGAAAAGAAAAGTAGAAGATTTTGAAAAACAAAACCAGGGGAAGGTATTTTCCCCAAGGACTTCTATTGAACTAGGGGTAATATCAGGTGGGAGACAACTAAAAATAAAGCCAAGTTTTGCTTAAAAAAAATCTGGAGTATCCTGTCGGAATCGAGTCTTTTGGCATGTATACAGTAAGCATACGACTATATTTATATACAAATACTGAAAACACCGAGAGAAATATAAAAGGAACAGCACAACAAAATAAGTATGCTGCTTAAAGATCTGCATATGTATAATATAAAAGATATATTGACAGTATGTATAGTGTTTATCGCAAAGACAGGGACACACTGTTCAACTGCTCAGTATTGTACCTGAGAAAAGCAGCCAAAGCTCTCCTCTCAGCGTTTCCGGAATGCCTCTTACAACCAGGTCACGTGTTCTCTTTGCCCGGAACATGCTTACACCTCTTCCGCATTCTCTAAAAAGGAAGTTCCAGGTCTGTTCTTTCATCTTTTCTTTCAACTGTGGATAATAAAAACAAAATGAATGTGCCAACAATTTAAATGGGTTTCAAGTATATATTTGTGCATAGTAGTGCTATGTTAGACTTATAAAGCAATACTTTATCATGTTTTAAGTCACTCATTTACTTTCAGGTTTGTACAGACAGCCACAAACAAAGAGAGTGGCCCTTTTAACTTATGAGTTTGGGGTTTGCGATGTGACGAAGGAACTGCTCAAAGGAGAGCTTGTTAAAGGAGATATGTTCTGACACTCTATACAAGATTGTGTCCCCACTCTGGATGTTGTTGAGAATGTCTGCTGCTGCGAAGACATAGGGAACATAAATGTCAATCCAGCACTATAGGGTATCAGAAGGACGCTCTCAGCTACTCTCAGGACAAATTTAAAGGGGAACACTGGCAGCCCCAAGTCCCTAAAGAACAGAAGACTCCAGTGAAGGAGAAAGAACAATAGTGTCTTCTCTCTTCCTGAGTGACCATAGAAGCATTGTTAATCCCAAAGGAATCCTCATTTCATGCCCAGTGCAAAGGCAGGCATGCAACACATCTGTTATAAAAATGGTGTATGTACCATTTGTCATGATGTGGTGAAGGTTAGATATTCCTTGATATGTAAATCCATAGATTCAATGCTTCCATTTTCACAACACTGTGCAGGAGGCTGAAAAGGACATCATCCACTTACCATTTTTGGATCGAGGTTCTCTGAATCTTGGGGATGAAAGACAGTCATCAGTGCTTCAGTACTCACTGCCTTGCTGTTGCCTTTCTGATCCGCCATTGACTGCCCTTCATAATAATTTGTCATATCAGGATCGAAAACCTGAAAAGATCAATAAAAAAATTTGACACAAAAAAAAGAAAACCTGAAAAGAAACGTGGATACATTGATACAGCCCTTGAATCTGCAAAAGCCTTTCAATTGAATGGATGAACATTTTTATTTCATTCTGTAAGTGCACCAATGTCTACACAATGTACATTATTTAATTATTAACTTTTTTATATATCCTTGTTTTGCTCCTTGGTGTGTCAAGCTCCTTATATATATATAGCGCAATTTAACATGAGGCTGTGTGGCAGGCATGCATTTAACTGTGCAGGAGTACACTGGTAGCAACAGAAAATGTAGATAATATAGAGTCAACAATTTAGAGGAGGAACAGATGAAGAGGAGAAAAGCAAGAAGAGAGAAGGAGTAGTTTCTTACCTGTAACTCCAGTTCTGTAGTAGGGGTATCTCTGTGAGTCATAATCTGTGAATAGTACCGCCCATGTGCGTGGACCCCGGAGCAATCAAAATAGTCTCTTAAGTTGTCCTCTGACAGTAACAAGGCTACATTGGCCAGCACTTCATCCTGAAGTGAAAAAGGATAGCCAAATAATATAGAAATTTACACATTTTACAGAGTTTCACACATAGAGAAACACCCCTTCACAAAATCCTTTGTCATGATAGAGAGGAAGGGTTGGACAGACAAGCCCCATAGGCTGCCATTATGTGTCTTGAAAAGGGATACCTTTAAGGAACCCTCCAGAGACCCTCGATATCCCATAATACACAGCCACAGGCAAGTTACTTTCAGTTATCTTTGAAGGTTCATTAAGCCAGGCATGTAGCATCCAGGAAAAACACAGTTTCTTCCACCGGGGAGGAGGGTGGGTCGCTTATGACTATCACAGAGATACCCCTACTACAGAACTGGAGTTACAGGTAAGAAACTACACCTTCTGTACTAGGGGATATCTGTGTATAGTCATAATCTGCGAATAGAATGGCAAGCCCATCCCAAACAACCAACCCAGCGGTGGAAGAAACCTAGAAGAGAAATCCTTACTGAGCAAATAAATTCCTCAGCGAAGCCTGCCCAACTTGCGCATCTGTCCTGGCATCAGAATCCAGGCAGTAATGCTTAGCAAAGGTATGGACAGATTTCTACGTAGCCGCCCTACAGATATCTGCAATGGGAACGTTACGAAGCAAAGCTGCTTTGCCTCTAGTCGAATGAGCCTTAGGCTTACCCCCTAGAGTCTTGTTAGCCTTTTGGTAACATAGTTGTATACAGGACACAATCCACCTAGATATGGACTGTTTGTAGGTGGCAAGACCAGTCCTGACTGAACCATAATTAACAAACAACTGATCTGACCTACGAATGTCCTTGGTCTTATCCAAGTAGAATTTCAAAACCTGTCTCACATCAAGTGAATGAAGGGACCTCTCCGCCGGAGAGGAAGGATGTTGAAAAAACGTTGGTAAAGTGATAGTCTGGGTGACATGGAAATCCGATATCACTTTAGTGAGAAAATTCGGGTGAGTCCTCATGACAACCTTGGAAGCATGAAATACAGTATAGGGCTCCTGACAACACAGAGCCTGAATCTCACTCACACTGCGAGCCGGTGTTATAGCCACAAGGAAAGCCGCCTTCCAGGATAAATGCTGTAAAGAAGCCTTATGAATAGGCTCCTTCATCAACCTAGACAGCACCACATTCAGCTCCCACGGAGGCGAAGGACGCCTAATGGGGGGAAATACCTTCTTCAAATCCTCCCAAAAATCTTTAATAACCGGTATTTGGAGAGTTTGTCAAGGTCATTTCCTATACGCAGTTAATGCTGCGAGGAGAAACTTCATTGAATGGAAATTAAGGCCAGATTGAGCTAAATGCAGCAGGTATGGGAGGATGACCTTTTCCTTGCAGGACGTGGGATCAGCATTCTTGGACGTGCACCAAATGCAGAACCTCTTCCACTTGTAGGTGTAGGAAGTCCTTGTAGACTGTCTCTTTGCCTCCTTGAGTATCTCCATGCAGTTGTCAGGCAGGTTTAAGTGTCCATACTGCACTAGCCCAGGAGCCATGCTGCCAAACTCAACGATGAGAGGTTGCGGTTCACCATCTGCTCCCCGAACTTCGTGAAAAGGTCCGGCCGGCATGGAAGCCGCAGATGAGGCTGGAGATACCGGTGTAGCAGGTCAGTGAACCACCACTGCCGAGGCAACTCCAGAGCAATGAGGATCTCCCGGGCCCTGGATTGGAACAGCTTGATCAACACTGCTGGAATCAGGGGAATGGGCGGAAAAGCGTACAGAAAGCTGTTCCACCAGCTGATCCACAGTGCATTCCCCAGAGTCCCCAGTTGCTAAAACCTGGAGGCGAAGTCTCGGCATTTGCTGCTTTCGGCGGGGTCGAACAGATCTATTTCTGGAGTGCCCCATCTTGCGAAGATGTTTCCTAACACCTTGTCGTTTAGGACCCATTTGTGGTTTTCCTGAACGAGCCTGCTGAGTGTGTCCACCTGCGCATTCTGCACACCTGGTAGATGGGTAGCCGTTATCGCCAGTGCCCTGGCCAACAGCCAGTGCCAGATCGCGTGCGCTTCCTGAGACAGTGTGCGCGATCTCGAGCCCCCTTGCTTGTTGAGTTAATACACTGTTGTGTTGTCCCTCTGCACAAGCAGGGAGCTGGTCCAGAAGGACGGATGAAAGGATTTCAGCGCCAAACGAACAGCTCGGAGTTCCAGAAAATTGATGTGATACGTGGTTTCCGTCTAGGACCACGTGCCTTGGACCTGGAGATGGTCTGAATGCGCTCCCCAGCCCTGGAGAGAAGCATCCGTCACAAAGCTCTGTAGAGGAATGTCCTTGTGGAATGGAACCCCCTTGAGGAGATTCTCTGCTGAACACCACCACTTCAGGGACTGCTGAGCGTGTTGAGACAGTCGAATCCTGTCCTCCCAGCTCCCTCGTTTCTGGTCCCACTGATCCTCCAGACATTCCTGCAGCGGCATCATGTGGAGGCGTGCATGTGGTGTGAGAAAGATCCAAGAAGCCATCGACCCCAGGAGAGAAGACACCGTCCTCACTGTCATTGATGGAACGGACATGAGTGTCTGAGCCTTCCAAGGAACGATAAGCGCCGCTCCTCCGAAGGACACACGCTTGCTCTGAGAGTATCGATGGAGGCTCCCAAGTACTACAGACACTGAACAGGAGTCGGGACAGACTTGGACATGTTGATGTGCAGACCCAGTTGGTTCAACAGAACAGCCGTCTTGTTGAAATGCAGTTGCGCTTCCTGGAAGGTGGATGCTTTGATCAACCAGTCGTCCAGGTACGGGTAGACAAACACCTTGTTCTTCCTCAGGTGCGCTGACACCACTGCCATGCATTTTGAAAACGCCCTGGGTGCAGACTTCAGACCAAACGGAAGGACGCTGTACTGATAGTGATTGGTGCCGACTAGGAAGCACAGGAACTTCCGATGCTTCTGTGCAATGGGAATGTGGAAGTAAGCGTCCTGCAGATCTATTGCGCAAAGCCAGTCTCCTGGATGCAGCGGAGGATAAATCCGGTGCTAGGACAGCATGCAAAATCTTTCGCAGCGAATCCATTTGTTTGCTGGTCGCAAATCCAGAATGGACCTGAACTCGTTTGTGTCCTTTTTGCGCACAAGAAAGAACCTTGAGTATATAGTATCTTTGAGATGGAGGGACGTCTTCTATCGCCCTTTTTCTTCACAGGGTATTGGCCTCCGCTTGAAGTTCGCGCAGCAGGTATTGTGAGCGAACCGGTGGAATAGCTGGAGGAGGGCTCAGAAAACGTAGACTATATCCATTGCAAACAATATTCAGCACCCACTTGTCCTGAGTAATTTTTCTCCACTCTGCCAGGTAGTTCTGAATGCTTCCCCCCACCGGAGTGGGTAACAGAAGAGGGGGAAGTAATCCCTCAGGGCTTAGACTCAGCCGGGCCCTTATTCCCCGACGCAGACTGCTGGTTGCCTCTGCCCCTCCCACGCCTTTGGAAGGGCTGCCTCTGACATTGTTGTTGCTGCTGCTGCTGTTGCTCAGCTTGGCGACCCTGCCCGCATTGGAACCACTGGGAGGAATAGCGCCGTTGGTAGGGACGGAAAGCCTTCCGCTGTTCCTTGGGCTTCTCCGAGCCCACAGCCTTGAGTGTCTAAACTTCCGCATCATGCGGGCCATTTCCTCATCCGCATGGGTCCCGAAGAGCGTGAAACCCGAAAAGGGCAGGTTGGCAATCCGCTGCTGTGCTTCCGGCTTTAGGGAGGTAAGCCACAGCCAGGCGTGCCACCTCAGTCACACCGTGACAGTATCCATGGGCTGCTAGGAGAGATGTGTCCTTCATTAACAACCTCCTGTACGTCCTCACGTTTTTCCCTCGGGAGGAGTTCAATAAACTGCTGGAGAGACTCCCACAAGGAGCGGTCATAGCATCCTAAGAGGGCAGTCGAACATGCTGCCTTCATGGCTGTGGATGCTGTACTGCAGACCTTCCTTCCCGCTGAGTCCAGCCTTCGGCTCTCCTTGTCCGGTGGCACGGTAGACGATGGAGCCGTAGAGTGCTGTTTCTCTGCCGCCACCACTATGACAGAGTCCGGAGGAGGATCCGTCCGCAGGAATGCGGGGTCCGAGTCCAGGGGCCTGTATTTCTTCTGAAGTCGAGATGGAACTGACTTCGCAGAGGCAGGCGTCAAGAAAAGTTCCATAGCTGGTTCCTCCAAACCAAGCACTAAAGGAAGCAGGGGACGTGAGAGCTGCTTCCGCTTCAGCGTTTCAAAGATCACAGAAGTGGAAGGGGTAGGCGCAGTCAGCGCAATCCCCAGCTTAGCCGCTACCCTCAGCAAAACATCATGGAAGGTAGTGATGTCATCAACTGGACATACCCTCGTGGGAGGGGAGTCTGACAAGGACGGCGAATATCTCCCATCACCAGAGGAATCAGTGTCCCTAGTGTATCTGGATTGTGATCTCTCCCGGTGGTGACGATGTCGAGACCTGGTGGAAGATCTGCGCCGGCTACGAGAACGATGTCACGTTCTGGAGCGAGATCTCGGCCGTCTGGGCACAGGCGGAACCACTGGCATCGGTGGTTGAGGTGGCTGTGGTCAGAGGTGGAGGAGGAAGCAGAGGAGTGGGAATCCGAGGCCGTGGAGGCGACAGACGAGGGACCACAGGTTGGTCCATCCCCGGAGACCTAGTTGATGAATATGTCCTGCAGTATTCGGAGTCCGGTGAACGAGTCACTCTTCTCCTGTTACGGGCCAGCCTGGAAGAAGGTGCCCTGGAGGCCGTGTCCCTTGATGGAGACCGCCTGTGTCGCTCCGACTTAGAGCTGTCAGATGTAGAAATGCTGACCACAGAACTTGACTCGCTCCTGGAAGTAGTCCTCTTCCTAGTAGTCGATTTTCTCCTAGACGTCGATCTTCCGGACGTCGACGGCGAAGATCTTCTCGACGTCGACCTGCGTGTCGACATTGACGGCGAACGGCGGTGTCGCCTCGACGGCGAGCGACGATGTCTTCGGGACTCAGATCAACGACGATGGTGCGTCGACATCATCTGCGAAGTCCTTGACGTCGACCTCGTCAGAGGTCTGGAAGTCCTTCCCCTCGACGCCGAACGTCGATGTTGTTTAGACCCAGAGCCCTGGGTCGACGGGGAACATATCGTCGTCATACCTTTCGACGTCGACGTTGTAGCCTTGACCGACCGGGACAGATGACGTTTCTGGGCCTTCTTGTGACTGGGGTGCCCCCCAGAGGCCGATTCGTGGGAAGTGGAAGCAGATAGATTCCCTCCACGCCCCGCAGTCCCACCTGCATCCTGATTTCTTCTCTGCTCTAGGCCTTGAAGAAGAATCTTCTCCCTGTCATGCAGGGTCCTCCTGGAGAATGACTTGCAGATGACACAGGAGTCAGGAATATGAGAAGATGGAAAACAGAGTATACACACTCTGTGAGAGTCGGACTTGGCCTCCATCCTGCCACACTCAGGGCACTTGTCAAATAAAGCTGGCATTTTGACAAGAACGAGGTGGCTGAGCTGCACAAAAAAGGCAGCAAAAGGAAGAGAAAGACCACAGACGTCGAGTGAAACTTATCAAAAAGCTCCAAAAATTGAAGTTATACCAATAAAGGAAGAGCTTAATGCACCAGGGTCCTGCTAGCAGGAGCCGGAAAAAGACACTGAAAGTAACTTGCCTGTGGCTGTTCATCATGGGATACCGAGGGTCTCTGAAGGGTTCCTTAAAGGCACGGTATCCCTTTTCCAGACACATAATGGCAGCCTATGAGGCTTGTCTGTCCAACCCTTTCTCTCTATCATGACAAAGGATTTTGTGAAGGGGAGTTTCTCTTTGTGTGAAACTCTATAAAATGTGTAAATTTCTATATTACTTGGCTATCCTTTTTCACTTCAGGATGAAGTGCTGGCCAATGTAGCCTTGTTAATGTTAGGAGAAAATGAAAGACAAATAATGCAGCCTAAGTGTCTATGCAGGACTGCAGAAGAGGACAACTTAAGAGACTATGTTGATTGCTCCGGGGTCCACGCACATGGGCGGACTATTCACAGATTATGACTATCACAGAGATTCCCCTACTACAGAAACAACAACATACATGAAGAAGGGATCTACAGGATTCATTCGGAGAAAGTGAGGAAGAGGGAGTCATTTAACATTTGAATTCTTTATGGATGGGAGCATTTTTAAATTTTTCGGTAAAGTGCGTCTTGATGTTGTCTGTTAGGGGACCCATAAAAAAAGGGGGTGAGGGGGAAACACCAGAGGACGATTTCTCTGCTGCTGAGTTGGGTTTGAATCGTCTGATTTCTAGAAATAAGATTCTTCGCTCCTTAAGGTGTGGTATGAAGGGAAGAGGTGTGAAGGGAAGAATAAAGATAGGTGGTTTAAGTTGGAGGGCTTTGAATGACATACAGGCTGGGTGGAATTTGACTCTTGCCTCCAACAGTGGCCACTGGAGGTCTGTCAGTACTGGTGTTATGTAGTCAATTATACAGGTACCTGTGATCAAATGCGCAGCAGAGTAAAAGTGGGTTTTTAGTTGTGCCGGTGAGGTTTTTGTCACTCCAGTAAGTAAAGCATTCCCATAGTCATTTTCGGAAATGACTGACTTGGATGATTAAACAATTCCAACTCTTCCGGCATAACCCAGAGGTGGACAACTGTGGCCGCCATTTTAGGTACGGCGCGTTCTAGTTGTTCTGGGGGTTCTGCGTTCAAATATGCACGTGGCGCGGAGGTGCATCGCCATTTGGAGCTGGTTATTAGGAGTGTGATCTCTTGCACTCTGCACTTTAGTTAAAGTCTGCTTGTAGCGCTTCCCCATATTTTATTTCCGTCTTTGTCCCGATTTTAAAACTGAATTAGCTCCTTTTTAAAATTGCTTTTGCACTTTACTATTGAATCTGTATATGTTTGAAAACTTGAATTTGATCTGTGTTTTTTTTTTCTTTCTTTTTTTGTGGATAATCACACAGTGGTCAGCAGTAGTAATACATTGATACATAAAAGACATCAATATTTACATTGCATGTCAACTTCACGGCCAGCATGAAAAGATCAAACCCCCTGTACTCCTGTCAACTCTGACCATGAATTTCTGGGGTCTACACCGGTGGAATTTCTGTGAATGTATATCACTGCGTACTGAAGTACCACCCTCCTCCCATACCCGGTCTATTCCCCCCTCGCCTCCCATCCAACCCCTTCCCCCTCAAGAAGGGAGCGGGACTCGGGGCCTATTCTGTCTTTTAATCTGACTCAGAATCTGCCTGGGTGTCTACTAATTCTCCCCTGTATTGCCTCCAAGGCCCAACACTTTCTCCCATTTCTTAAGGCATCCTCTACTCTTATAAATAACTCTTTCCGCTCTTTGGCACCAATCAGTAGATTTCTATCCAGAGAGGTGCTGATCCAAGTCACTCTTGCCCTAGTAATGTCGCGTTTTGACTACACCAACTCTCTATACACTGGAATCCCTGCTTACCAATTATGCCGGTTGTGATTGGTGCAGAACCAAGCCGCAAGGCTTGTTTATAGCCAGCCAAAATCCCACCACATGAAACCATTGCTCAAGAGTCTTCACTGGTTCCCCGTGACCCAACGCTGTCTTTTCAAACTTGATTCAGAAAAGGGGGTGGTGATGAACAGAGTGTCTGAATTAAGCAGACCACTCTTACCCAGTCCAAAGATCAGGGCTTGATCCATCACCGTTATTTATCTCACTGCCCCATCCCAGCTCAGAACCTGGCTATATGCAAATTAGTCTGTCCCTGGCCCAGTGCATCATGGGAACAGGGCAGACCAAACTACCAAGCCAATTCTTCACCAGAAAGGAGACAAGCTACCGGGGACCGGTTTCTGGCATTTCAGCCTCTTCGGCCCGGCTTGCTTGAATCCTGATGGAGCAGTGAGAAAGGGACTCATGTCTGAGTATACCCTGCCACACCTATAGTGGCCAAAAACGATTCAGAAAAGGGGGTGGTGATGAACAGAGTGTCTGAATTAAGCAGACCACTCTTACCCAGTCCAAAGATCAGGGCTTGATCCATCACCGTTATTTATCTCACTGCCCCATCCCAGCTCAGAACCTGGCTATATGCAAATTAGTCTGTCCCTGGCCCAGTGCATCATGGGAACAGGGCAGACCAAACTACCAAGCCAATTCTTCACCAGAAAGGAGACAAGCTACCGGGGACCGGTTTCTGGCATTTCAGCCTCTTCGGCCCGGCTTGCTTGAATCCTGATGGAGCAGTGAGAAAGGGACTCATGTCTGAGTATACCCTGCCACACCTATAGTGGCCAAAAACGATTCAGAAAAGGGGGTGGTGATGAACAGAGTGTCTGAATTAAGCAGACCACTCTTACCCAGTCCAAAGATCAGGGCTTGATCCATCACCGTTATTTATCCCACTGCCCCATCCCAGCTCAGAACCTGGCTATATGCAAATTAGTCTGTCCCTGGCCCAGTGCATCATGGGAACAGGGCAGACCAAACTACCAAGCCAATTCTTCACCAGAAAGGAGACAAGCTACCGGGGACCGGTTTCTGGCATTTCAGCCTCTTCGGCCCGGCTTGCTTGAATCCTGATGGAGCAGTGAGAGTACTCTGCTTAATTCAGAGACTCTGTCCATCACCACCCCTTGTTGTAAATATTTTTGTCCACCCTAAGCGTGGAAGGGTATACTCAGATGTGAGTCCCTTGCTCATTGCACCATCAGGATTCAAGCAAGCCGGGCCGAAGACGCCTGAAATGGCAGAAACCGGTCAAAAAAACCCGGAAGCTTGTTTCCTTCCCAGTGTAAGAATTGGCTTTTGTAGTCTGGTCTGCCCTGTTCCCATGATGCACTGGGCCAGGGACAGACTAATTTGCATACAGCCAGGTTCTGAAACTGGGATGGTGCAATGAGCTAAAAAACGGTGTTGGATCTAGCCCTGATCTCTTGACTGGGTGAGAGTACTCTGCTTAATTCAGAGACTCTGTCCATCACCACCCCTTGTTGTAAATGTCTTTTCAAACTTGGCTGTTTGATCCACAAAGCTCTTTCGTTCCATGGACCTGTTTTCATTGCCACTAAAATACAGCAATATGCCCCTTCCCATGAGCTACACTCCTCTAACTTGAATCTATTGAACCCCTGCCAATTCAAACGGAAAAAACACAGTGGTCTAAGATTCTCGACTTATGCGCCACAATTCTGGAACACCCTTACCCCTGAATTGCACCTAGTAACCTCCTATTTTAAGTTTAGGAAATCTCTTAAGACATGGCTCTTTTCCCAGGCCTACAACTAATTAATTCTCACTGTGTCTATCTAAGCAGTTGTCTCCGCTCAGCGCCAAGAAACTGTTGGTGAACGTGCGCTTAAGAAGTCATTTTATCTTTATCACATCAACGGAAACGTGGCTTAACGAGCACTCGAATCCGGCTATTGAATTAGCCATTCCCAGAGGGTATAACATTTCCAGTGCCGATCGTAAGGAAGGTAGAGGTGGAGGTACTGCTGTTGTGAAAAGTGGATTCTACTCCGTGGCGAGGTCTCGGAAATCGGGGATGGAGAGGCTCTTGATTTCTCTATTACTATTTCACCACATTGCACGCTGGGGGGCATTTTGGTATATAGGCCTCCCGGCCCTGCTGGTCCATTCCTGAAAGCATTAGAGGAAGTGATTGTTCCCAGGGCTATTCGACTTTCTAACTTCCTACTCCTTGGGGATTTTAATATCCACTTGGATCAAGTGGATGCGAGGCACACCCGAGAGCTCTGTGACTCATTGAGTCTAGCCCAGCTCGCCCAGTGGATTAGCTCTTCGTCACACCGAGGGGGTCACATTTTAGAACCGGTCTGCTCTAATTTCCTGCTAAGGGTTAAAGAGTCTTTGCAGGTATCTTGGTCGGACCATTTTTTGATTCAGTTTTCATGGACCATTGAGATTATCACACCAGTTAGCAGCCTCAGCCAGAGCAGGCCATCTCATAGAATAGATCCTTCTGCCTTGAGTTCGGCCCTGCTCAGGGCGCGGGCTCCTATCGCTAATGATTTGAGCGGTGCTCTGGAGTGTTTTTCGAGCTGGATCTCACAGGCGGTGGCCTTAGTATCTCCCCCCCTCGCCCATAAGCGAGGTAGAACCTCCCACTCAAAACCATGGTTCTCTAGTGAACTTAAAGAACAAAAGCAGCTTTGTAAAATGTTGGAACGAAGCTGGAGGGTGGCTTATTGTCCCCTCGCAAAAATTGCTCTCAGAACAGCTCAGAAAGACTACTATGCTGCTATCAGTATAGCCAAAAGCCACCATTATGCGGAGCGTATTTATGAGTCTAAAAACAACGCAAAATAATTTTTCCGATTTCCAGAGTTTTGTTTCCGCATGTACTGAGCATATTACCTTCCTACCTCCGACACATGGTGCAAAAAATTGTCCAGGTTTTTTATTGATAAATCCAGATGATTCAGGCCAGCTTGGGACAAGGAATTTCTGGCCAGGTAGGAGTTCCTTCTAAAATGATCTTTGGTCCCAGCGCATTCCGATCTAGTTCATCCCCTCTCCTTAGCGGAATTTTCTTTGATAACTCTCCAGGATTCATTGACAATTCTCAATTCGTTAAAATCCGGACCTCCGGCGGACCCCTCTCCGGCCAGACTGTTAGCTGCCGTGGCAGAGGTAGTTAACCCTGATCAATATGTACCTTCAGACAGCTACTGTACCCTTGGAATGGAAGCAGGCCAAACTTCTTCCTCTACTTAAAAAACCTTCCTTGGACATATCCTCTCTGGCTAGTTTTCGTCCCATCTCACTTCTGCCTCCCATCGCAAAGGTGTGTGAGAAAGCGGTGTTTAGACAACTGTCTAATTTTGTTGAAACATCTGGCCTTCTACACCCAGCCCAATCAGGGTTTAGGCCCACGCATAGTACCGAGACGGCGTTGGTGGAGATGTCGGAAGCGATTAGAGAGTGTTTGGAAACAGGTGGTTGAGCGGCCTTGATTTTATTGGACCTCTCTACCACCTTCGATACAGTACCACACTCTCAACTTCTCGCCCGCCTCACTAGCATCGGTATCTCGGGTCAAGCATGGAATTTGCTTAAGTCATTTCTAGAAGACCGCTCACAGCAAGTATGGCTTCCTCCCTCCTCTTCGGCTCCTCAAAAGCGGTCTACAGGAGTACCGCAGAGATCAACTTTGAGCCCTCTGCTGTTCAATATTTATGTCACCCGCTGATCTATCTTGCAGAGGAGCTGGGAGCGAAGATCATTGCTTATGGGAATGACACCCAGCTCCTCTTCACTTGGAGGGAGGCAGATACATCTCCTGTCCTGCCCAAGGCCTGTCTTACGGCAGTTTTTGAATTGCTGGCTCGGGCCCAGCTGAAGTGTAATGAGGAGAAATCTGAGGTTCTTCTATATGGGTCTTTTCCTTTGCAGTTTAGAGAAGCCCTTTGGCCGACGAATTACCCCCTACCCAGCTCTGTGGGTCAGCCAGTTAAAAACCTAGGTGTCTGGTTTGATGAAGACCTTAGTTTTACTACACAATTAAAGAAAGTGGCTGGACAATGTTTTGGTACACGAAAGATGCTTGGGAAGTTTCTGCCCCTGCTCCCCAGAGCAGCTAAGGCAATGGTCACGCGGGCACTGATTCTTTCACGTCTGGACTATGCTAATGCATTGTACATAGGTCTGCCAGGCTTCCAGCTGAGGAAGCTGCAAGTGGTGCAAAATGCGGAAGCCAGAGTTTAACATTCCTGGAAGAACTAGTGTGAAACAACATTTGCATGACCTACACTGGCTTCCTGTGGCCCAACGGGTCCAATTTAAGGTTCTCACCCTGGCCCATGCAGCTCTTCATGGGTCGGGTCTGTCTTACCTGCGGAATCGTTTCAGCTTCTTTGTGCCACAAAGACTGCTGTATTCTGCCTCCCAGCGGCGGGCAGTGATCCCTTGGTTCCATCTGGTACGAGTGGGGGGCAGCTCTCTCTCTTTCAAGGCAGTGCAAGACTGGAACTCTCTGCCCTATACACTATGGGACACTACTAGCCCAAGGCTGTTAAAAACATGCTAAAAACTTGGCTGTTTGCATAATGTGCCGCTTTATCCAGCTCCTTCCCTCCATCATTTGGTTTTCCGCGCCGGGATACTCCTGAATAGCTGTGCACGATATAAATGATACTAACATTACATAACATAACTAAACTAAACCAGAACATGACTGAGGCGTTTCAGGGAGAAATCAGCTGCCTGCTTGAGAAGCCTTCATTGTGCGATCAATGTGAGTTTTGACAAAGAGGTCGTAATAAATCTGAAAGCCCAATGATTTGACTTCATGGGTTAGATTGGGGACAAATCCCAGAATGTTAGGTTATCTATCCGAATACGGAGGAGAATGATTTAAGTCTTCTCTAGATTTTGTTTTAAAAAGCTCACCAACATCCATTTTTGAATGCTGTTTAAGGAGCTTTTGAGAGAGAGAATATCGTTGGAGTTGGGAATTGTCATGCATAGTTGTGTCTTATAAGCATATTGGTGGTTTAGAATATCCAATTCTTCCATCAGAACACCAAGTGGATGCAGGTATAAATTGAAAACTGCAAGGGGTATGACAGAACCCTGATGCTCCTATTTCGATCAGCTGCTTTCAGTTAAGCAGATAGGAGAGGAAACACTGAACCGAGCCAGAAAAAAACCATACAGGACTCTAGGATCTCGATAAGCTACTGAACTTTGAGGGTGTCAAAGGTCAGAGACCTATACAGCACCAACAGCAAACCAGGGTGGCGAAGGCCCAGATTGCCTTGGTCCAATCAAAGTCCACAAGTTAACAGCTAGTCAATGATGATCAGTAAGATAAGAACCACTTAAGGACATGGTACATAATAAGACGTGCTCTGCCAAGACCTGGAAACATCCAGGCCTGCAGGGTGCTCAACCGGAGGTCCCTAGGGTTTCTATTAAGTGTATCTATTTATACTTGATTCTGAAAAATGGTTCTCCAAAATAAAAAGGTCTCATGAATAAACAACACATCATCAAATGAGTTAATCAAATTCATGTATTATAAATTCAAACTTTCCATCAACTTAGTGTTTACAAAACATTAATCCCTTTACAAAATAAATCAATCAACTCCATTACAGTCATGTAAAGTGATATAAACAATAACGTTAAAAACCCCAATGCATTTCGGGTTCTGAGTGAACCCTTCGTCAGGGGTTAAGTTATGAATTTTCTTCTTGGTTGAAGTTCCTCAATGCTGGCACTGAAAGTGTAAAACAAACATCTGAAACTGATTGCAAATACTTGAAGATTAATCATGCATTTTTAACCATAAACACGATATACATAAATATCTAATATTCGGTTCTTCAAATAGTTTTTGTTTTGGAATGAATATATACAAGCTGAATCAGAGTTGGCACTCCCTTTAACATGGTACAATGGTTAAGAGTGTGTCAGAAAATATAAGGATGGGAAAGGTCTGATACTGAAGTGCGTTGCAAATAGGAGTCCTAACGTTAAACATATCGTCGTTTATAGCAGGAATTTATAAACATTACTCACTAGAACGAGGTCCGCCACTCATCCAATTTTGTACGTGAATAGAATCAAGTCCTCCGAATACTGATAAGCAAAGGTAAAATAAATAGGCGAAGGTTGGTTTAATTTAATTCCCAGAATTCATATCTGTCAAGTAATTTAGGGTAACAGCACGTTATGCGCTGTTCCATGAGACCGCTTACCTAATTACTGAGTCCCGTTGTCGGTAAAGTATTCCCGTGTATTAAATGTAAATGTAAATGTGGGATACTTGTAAAGCGCACTATTACTCTACCCGAGTGTCCTGGCGCTGTAGACCGCTGGGGAACCCGTCCTGGTTTTCCCTGTGAGATGGTCCCTTTCTGGGTATCTCCAGGGTGAAACCAGGCATCCCCGGCGTCTGTGGGGGGCCGTTGTAGAGATGAGGCAAGCTTAATGCCCAGAGTTACCGAGTGTGTTCCCTGGTTAGAGTAGGCACTGAGGCGAGAATTATCGAGTCCGTTGACCCTGGTCCAAGACCCTGCCGCGTGGGGAATTGAACCCTGGTCCCGGGCCGTTCTCTGCTTACAGGTCTGCCGCCTCTAACCAGAACGAGGTCCGCCACTCATCCAATTTTGTACGTGAATAGAATCAAGTCCTCCGAATACTGATAAGCAAAGGTAAAATAAATAGGCGAAGGTTGGTTTAATTTAATTCCCAGAATTCATATCTGTCAAGTAATTTAGGGTAACAGCACGTTATGCGCTGTTCCATGAGACCGCTTACCTAATTACTGAGTCCCGTTGTCGGTAAGGTATTCCCGTGTATTAATGCAGCCCAATTGTAGAGAACCGTAGCTATATGTGGTCCCTGCCTAGGGTTAAAACAATAAGTAAATACTAAACCTTCTCACAATTCGTGACTATCAAGTAATTTAGGGTAACAGCACGTTATGCGCTGTTCCAAGAGACCGCTTACCTAATCGCTGACTCCCGTTGCCGGTAAAGTATTCCCGTATATTAATGCAGCCTCCCGTTGCCGGTAAAGTATTCCCGTATATTAATGCAGCCCAATAGTGGAGAACCGTAGATTATATGTGGTCCCTGCCTGGGGTTAAAACAATAGGTAAATGCTAAACACTTAAACCGCTGTGCTTGTAAAGGTCTGTCTCGCATATGCGCGGGCTTACCAAGATCTCAATTTGTTCGTGCGGGTGCATCAACTGTTCTTGTTTTTCCGTTCACTAAAAAGTAACGAAAAGGGGAGCTCAGTGCCCAGAACTGATACACATCTAATGCGTTTATAAACTTCGAAGGTTTTTTAGGTTCAATTACCTTCTATTCCTCTGTACTGTGTCTTCAAACGCCAATCTCATCCGTGTGATTACTTCCGGTATGTACGTCCGGGCCGAATCTCGAGCTATTTTTAAAGGGACACTCATTCTGAAACACTTTTTCCGGATCGTGATAGATAAAACTTTGTGTTACTGACAAAAGAATCACGTTCAGTGTCTATTTAACTAGTCGAGGGTAGAGTTTTAGATCAAATTCGTGGGGACAGGAACTGACTATTTGTCCTAGGAGATTGTTTGTTTATTGAAAATTGTATTTAACTGGTAAATGTAATAGAAAGAAAGAGAAAAAACGAGAAAAAACACAGATGTTGGTGAATGTAATAGAAGAGAAGAAAACGGCGAAGATATGTGAAACTATGTTAACGGGGTGCCAATTCTTTACAAACTGAAACAATCAATATCATTCATAATCATTGCGTTAAACATTTTCACAGTAATCAACGGACTACCTGTATTGACTGTACTGATATGGTATTTAACAGTGTTACATATAACTGATTTTTCCAATTACATTTATGAGCCTGATGTTAATGATCCTAATTAGTGGTCTAAAGGAAGCATAATAATTCATACTGGTCATTTAGCCCCTTTGGGCTCATGGTTCCTAAGAATTTTATCCAGAAAGTTTCTCTTCTGGATAACACTGTGTGATGATCCTTGCCTTTAATGGGTTCAATTATTTCAAGAACTGTGAATCTAAGTTGTGGAATGTTATGTGAGGCTTGTATCCAATGGGCAGCTAAACTGGAAGATGTGTGTCGATAGCGAATTGTACTTTTGTGCTCTATGATTCTTGTCTTTATTTTCCTGGATGTTCTTCCAACATATGTAAGCCCGCACGGGCAGCGAATTGCATAAATTACTCCCGTTGTATTACAG
Organism: Lissotriton helveticus; assembly: GCF_964261635.1. Classification (NCBI taxonomy): domain Eukaryota; kingdom Metazoa; phylum Chordata; class Amphibia; order Caudata; family Salamandridae; genus Lissotriton; species Lissotriton helveticus. Next base: position 2,027,395,364 of record NC_136063.1, read on the forward strand.
TCTGCACTGTGTTTCAATCGAATGTTTTGTCCTGTTGTAGGATGTGCAAATGTTTCTCCTACTATAACGTTCCCACACTGTCCACAGTTGTGACACTTGTTCATCCCTTTGTAGCTAGTAGTAGTGAGTCCATGTCTGTGTTTTAACAATTCTCTCAGGTTTTTGGGACGTGTATGAGCAAAAATCGGTGTCTCTGTAAACAGGTGAGCAAAATGCGGTTCGTTTGCTACTATGTCCCATCGCTGTTTGATGATTTTCTTGATCCTTACTGCTTGTGTTGATTGTTTCATGATAAACACTATGCGTTTATTTGGAGGTTTATTTTGTTTTTGAAGTAACGTTGTTCTGTCCAGTAGTGCGACCTTTGTTTGTGCTCGATCTAATACTTCATCAGGATAACCTCGTTGTTTGTACCGCTTTATTTGATCTTTGGTTAAATTGTCACAGTGTTGAGGGTCCGAAGAAATCCTTTTGATGCGTATTAGTTGTGATGTAGGTAGGTGATCCTTCAATGTTCTTGGGTGAGCACTGGTATAATGTAATGCATTGTTTACATCAGTCGATTTACGGAACATGGTGGTTGCTAGACCCTGTGGTGTTTTGTATATTTCTATATCTAAAAACTGTATTGTCTCTTTGGATGTTGTGGGTGAATTTTATCATGGGATTCTTGGAGTTAATCTCATGTATTCCTTCCTCCAATTCTGTTCTGTTCCCCTTCCAAATGATCAAGATGTCATCTATAAATCTGAGAAAAAGAAGTGTATGTGTTCTCCATGTGGGATTCTTCAATATGTGCGTTTCCTAAAATTGCGCCATGAACGTATTCGCGTATGAGGGAGTCCCCGGGAATCCCATGGATGTCCCTGTTCTTTGTAAAAAGAATTGGTTTTTCCAGACAAAGTAGCTGTGGTACAACGAAAAATGTAGCAATTCAAGTAATAGCACGCCCAAGTCTTGATCAACTTCTGAATTTAGTAGTCTCCATTCCATAGCTTCCATCCCTTCCATGTGGGCAATAGACGTGTACAGTGATACTACATCTATAGTACACAAAATGGTCTCGTCATCCACTGCATGGCTGATGGCTGATAATTTGGATATGCAATCGGTGGTGTCTTTGACCTATGTAATCCAGGATTGTACAAAAGGTTGCATGTGGTAATCAATAAAGCGTCCAATAGGTTCATGAATCGATCCACATCCTGCCACGATGGGACGAAACGGGGGATTAGTCAAATGTTTGTGAATTTTTGGCAACATGTATATGTGAGGTATCTGGGGATTTTGTGGTGATAAGTATTTTTTGGTGTTGAGACCAATGAGTCCCTTTTCTGCGGCTTTTGATATGATTGCTTCCAAAAGTTTACCAAATTGGTCTGTGGGGTCTCCATCCAAACGAATGTAGGTGTTCGTGTCATTTATGTGCTCCTCCACTTTCTCCTCGTAAAAAGTGGTATTCATCATTACCAGGGCGCCGCCCTTATCAGCTGGTTGGCAAGTGATATTTAAATCCTGTCTGAGGTCGTTTAGGATCCGTTTTTCTTTATGAGAGAGATTTGTGGATCTTGGTTTCTCATAGGATATCATCTCTAGATCCTTTTTGACTAGTGTTTCAAAATTATCCAGTGTCTTATGCGAGATGAGAGACATGAATTTGCTTCTGGGTTTAAAAATTTTCGGTGTTGCCGTTTTCCCATCATGTTCAGTTGTCGAAAAAAAACATTTCAAACGGAGCTTTCTCAGAAATTTAAACAAAGCTATTTCCGTCTCTAATTCATTAGAGCCATATGTTGGCACAAATGATGTCCCTTTGTTTAGTACGTTAGTTTCTTCTGTAGTTAACGTTCTCGAGGAGACTGAAGGGCCGTCATCTCTGGGGACTGGGTGACAACAACAGCGGCCATCTTAGTGTGGGCTCACTGGGAACGTCGCTCGGCCGACGTTATAAAAACATAAGTTCATGGCTCCGCGCAGCGGACGCGTATTGCGGGCGCGCCGATCGCGCGCCGGAGTCAAGCCTGAGTCCAGCCCGTCTGCGCCCGTCCGCGTTCGAACGGGGCACGGGGCCGGACTCCATATATCTGGCCTCCCACCACCTGCAAAGGCACACACTAGTATGACTCTTCGCCGATATTATTCAAAAGACGACTTGTTGAAATTAGGTAAGCCACTATCCCACTGTTGCTTGCACTCTATGGACCCGCTGTCTTTACCCTCACAATGTAATATATGCCATCAACCCCTTCCCAAAATTACACTCACTACGAATAAAAAGCCGAACCTCAAGATGGCATCATTGAACTGCAGATCCTTGCCTAAGCACAAAACTGAAATTCATGACTTGTTGATTAAGGAAGATCTGGATACCTTGTTTCTTACGGAAACATGGTTAGAGGACACTTCCTCTCCAGAGATCTTAGAGGCTATACCGAACAACTACTGCCTTCTAAGAATCGACCGCCAGAGGCAACGGGGGGGGAGGACTGGCAATGATATATAAACAAGAATTAGAATGTACACTAAATGAACTAAAAATTGCGGACAGTGAGTGCGGCCGATTCACCATAAAACTAGATGCCACCAATACAATCATGGGCTTACTTATCTATAGACCTCCTGGAGCAGCATTATCCTTCTGTAGCCAACTTATTGAACTGGCTACTCAGCTTGCCATTAGACATAAAAAGGTCATCATACTTGGAGACCTCAATATACATCTAGAGGATATCCACTCCAAGGAAGCTCTACTCTTATTGAATGCTCTGAACGCGGTGGATCTTAAACTTCTCTCTATAATGCCCACTCATCAACAAGGGCATCTATTAGACCCCATATTCACTAATTGGGAAGGTGTAAATATCTCTCCACCTATCCCACTAATATGGTCTGACCATAGCATGGTACCATTTGAGATAGTCAAAGAATACATCATAAATACCTATGCTAAAATGCCCCCCTATAGACGCCGTAATTTTAAAAAATGCACCCCTGATCTACTGTTACAAGAACTCACCAAACATTTTCCTTTAACCGGAAATTCCCTACAGGAAATATGGGATAATTTCGAAGCATGGATAACGAAAACGTTAGACAAAATTGCGACATGGACTACCAAACCCCCAGCTCGACAAACAAAAAATGCCCCCTGGTTTTCTGAAAAACTTAAAAATGCTAAAGCCCTATGCAAATCCATAGAACGAAAGTGGAGGAAAACCTACACTCCAGAACTCAAAGAAAATTACAGATGCGAGTTGAAAAAATACCAAAAACTGGTAAGACTAGAGAAAAGTTTCTACTATAAAAACAGAATTGTAGAATCTAAAAATCCTACAAAGGAACTATTTGGCATCTACAGAGAAATCACTATCTCTGCTCGCACAGATACCAAAGACACCTACTCCACGGAGATATGCAACCAGATAGCTGATTTCTTCGTGGAGAAGGTAGAAAAAATTCACGCCACCTTCCCTAGCTGTACCAGAATAGATAACAACAAGGTTGATAATCCAGTTTTCCTCTCTCACAAATCCCTTCTTACCAACTTCAGGACCCCCAATAAACAAGAATTAATGAAAATCATAAATAGTATCTGCTCAGGCTCCCCCATGGACGCATGTCCACCGGAACAGTATAAAGCAGTCATGGAAAATTTACTATTGGATCAAATACGCAACATGATTACTCTATCATTCCAAGAAGGTTATGTCCCGAAAAACTGGAAATCTGCCCAGGTAATACCATTAAAAAAGAAACCCAATATTCCCATTACTCAACTCCAAAACTTAAGGCCAATTTCGCTTCTTCCTTTCTGTGCAAAAATCATAGAAAAAAAGGCCAATCTTCAACTTATGGAGTTCTTAGAGAAGGAAGCACTCCTCCACCCTTCTCAGTCAGGGTTCCGCTCGAGACATTCAACCGAATCAGCGGTTTTGTATTCGACCGAACAGATTCGGAAGATAGTGGATGAGGGAGAGACAGCAGCGTTGGTCCTATTGGACCTGAGTGCAGCGTTTGATACCGTGCTGCACTCAACGCTGCTGTCTCGACTCTCAGACATGGGAGTAAAAGGCCCAGCTCTCACCTGGTTCCAATCTTACCTCACTGACAGAACTTTCCAACTTCACTGCCCACCCTTTAAGTCATCTCCTCGCAATGTGAGCCATGGGGTTCCCCAGGGCTCTAGTTTGAGCCCTACTTTATTCAACATTTATATGGAGCCCCTGGCACACATTGCGGAGGAATTTGGGGTGGGCATTGTCAGCTATGCCGACGACACCCAGCTGGTGTTTAAAATAACGCCAGACAATAGAGACTCAGCTGCCAACTTCTCTAATTGTATGCTATCAATAGCGGCATGGATGAACACCAACTGTCTCCGTTTAAACGGAGATAAAACTGAGGTATTGATAGTAGGGAAAAACGCCTCTGTTTGGTCCCAGGCTTGGTGGCCTAGTGAATTAGGAGAACTACCGCGGCCTGTGGAGAGAGTGAAAAACCTCGGAGTCATGCTTGACGCCGACCTTTCAGGCAAAGCTCAGGTGAATAAAGTCACAAGCAAATGCTATGGCACCCTAAAGGTACTCCGTAAAGTACTTGATCTTCTACCGACCGAAGCGAGAAAGACCATTGTCCATGCATTAATATCTCCTCACTTGGACTATGGCAATGTTCTCCTACTCGGTCTAAATCAAAAGGGGCTGCACCAGCTACAATGCATACAAAATTCAGCAGCACGACTGGTGCTCGGTCTCCCTCGAAGATCATCTGCTAAACAGGCGCTTGCCAAGCTTCACTGGCTCCCTATCAAAGAGAGAATTATATTTAAGTCTCTATGCTATGCACACCGCATTGCTCAAAACAAAGGCCCTGGCTACCTGAGAGATCTTATTACCATCCATAGGCCGATTAGAGACCTAAGATCGTCGGGCATGATGCTATTTAAAATCCCCTGCATCACAAAAGCTAAGATGGGCGGAAAATCCTTCCGCTACCTGGCCACCAAATTTTGGAATGCTCTGCCGATCCATCTGCGGATGGAGCCATCTGAAAAGAGTTTCAGAGCTAAACTTAAAACCCATTTATTTCCCAGATATTAGCCTCTGCTCTTAGGGTTTTTTGCTCTTCTGATGGGTTTGCATTTGCAGTCAGCGCGGGGACACACAGTTTTGTGCAGCCAGGCGCTTAATAAATGCTTATTATTATTATTATTATTATGTTCACTACTAGGTCACTCTTTTCACTATTCGCTGTGGTCTTCCGCTCTCTGTCGTTTTTTTGTGTGATTTTTTCCACTCCGAGGTCGTCTCTTCTTTGTTCCATGGGTTTGTCTGGTGGTAAATTGGAAGAGGGGCCTTCCGCTAAAAAAGGTGTGCGGTTAAATACCTTTTCAGAACATAATAAGACGTCCCAGAAGTAAGATACAATCCAGTGGGGGCCCAGACTAGGTGCAGATAATTTGTTTCTGTAGATGAGCACTGGAGAGATTTCAAAGCTAAAGTCCACAAACCTCGGGTAGTTTTGGACACAGCTTACAACCCCATATAGATTTTGCTTCTGGGTTGCGTAAGTGGCAAAAGCGCCGCAGAACTTAGATATTTATGTCGTTTCATTGTGTCTAAGGGTGTCTGAAAGTAGATCCAGTAATATTTTCGGGGAGAGCTGGAAGTTGAGCAGCTCATCAGTGTGAAGCCATCCTGTGATAGACACTGAACAGAGTATGAAATAAGTACCAGGGCATGAACTCAGTTTTTAGTGGTCATATTTTCTGCCATACTAATTATACAAGAAAGAAGAACAAAGAGTAAAATGTAATACTAATCAGAAGTTACAGGGGACTAGCACCCAAGCCAAGACTTTTATATCTCCATTGAAAAAAACTGTTTAAAGTGATATTATAGTTAGGTACGGCAATAATATCTTACTTTACATTTTTTTTAAACTTCAAAAATTCACAGAAATAAACATAGGTTAAAGTTAAGTTACAGTAGGTGAAACAGTTTAAACGTAACATTTTAAACTAAAAAAACATAACACTGAAATTTAACAGTTAGTTATTTCAAGTTACTAAAACCCTAACCCCAGCTATGCACACTGTTGTTGTCAATTATGTCAGTTCAGTTGTCACCAGCAGCGTTATCATTGATCTGAAAGAAATTGGCATGAGCGTTGTAATATGTGAGGTCATAAGCAGTGCCTGTGGCGAGGCCCTGCGTCGAACCCCCGGGGCAGCCCACCCCATTGCGATTGTCCTTCGCCTGTTCACGCACTCAGACCCGCTCCCTTTTTTCCCAATTTTTCCAACAGCGCAAGACTCTCACAGGAAACATAGCAGCTCTCAGTGCTCCAGTAAGAATACTACAGGGGGTCGAGAGGCCGGGATAATATATATTTTTGAATTTTTCTACACTAGGACCCCGCCCAAGGACCAGGAGGGTCAGGGTACTCCTAACATACCCCTTTTTACCTTATTTGTTTTCATTTTCAGAATACAGGGACTGAGTCCCTGTGTCCTGAAATGGCAGCCTCAACAGTTCTCTTCATGTTCCAGAGACCCCGCTGGAGTGAGGCGGTCGATGTGGATAAAAAGCCCCCTCAGTCAATCAGATTGTTCTATTATTTGTAGTTGCATGATCGCAGGACTCTCACGAGCATCCCACAAACCCAACGGTCCAAATATACAATGTTTTGTTCTAACCTTTATTTCTCAAAAATGAGTGGACAGATTTACAACGAATCACAAAAAGCCAGAACCAGAACCCAAATCTAGCTTTCTGGCAAATTTGGTGTAATGCCATTCAGCCGTTTTTGCAGTATTGCTGTTCAATATATCCATGGAATTTACCCATGGAAAACTGCATGCAGAAATTGTGTTTTGGGACCACCTTTTTTCTCAGCCACCACTTGACGGATCACCCCGAAAGTTTCAATGAGTGAGCGCCGGTAGGTGAACTTTTTTTAGGGAAGGTTTGTGAAGATTTATCAAATGGTGCCAACGTTATTAGCAAAACAAAAAACGCACTTCTCAAACTACCCAGTGGCAACTGCCACTAGGCAAGAGATATATTTATTGCTAATTGACAAACCTTCACTAAACTTTCCCCAAAAAATGTCATCCACCTTAGTTCCTCCCTGGAACGTTTCAGGCTGATCTGTCAAGAGGGGGTTGAGAAAAGGGGGTTGATTCCAAAATGCACTTTGCCTCTGCGTTTTTCTTGTGTTAAAATAGGTATAGGTACAACCAAAGTAACTGAATGGAATTACAATTAGCATAAAGCTTGATCCTGAAAGCATGATTTTAATAATTCGGTCTAAATTCATTCAGCAGTAAATATATATGTATATAAATCATTTTTAATCTTAATTATATATAGGTATTTATTTTTTTAACATTTCCGTCTGTATTTTTCCATATTTATTTTGTGTTTGTCAGATAAATGAAGTTGTTAAACTGTACATTTCCATATTTAATTAACTAAAAGACGTGTAGTCATAATTTCATTTCTATCGTGTATTAGCTACTTATGCTGCAAAATATTGCGTAACAGTACATTTACTGGTAAATATGACCATTTTACCACAAAGGTATTTTGACATACGCCTTTATTTAAAGATATTTCACCCTGTTTTTTAAATTCCAATGCTAACCATCTGCTCAGCTGTTGAGCTATATTTCATGAAACACAGCATGGAAAGCCACTTAAAATAAGCCCAATTTTCTGTATTTATCCACTTTTAAAAATAAATACAGACAGAAAACTCATTGTGTGCAGTCTGTATTTATCTGTAAAAATCCTTAAAAACGGATTTCTGGGAGCCTTAATTATATATATATACATACGTTAACTGATTGGAGAGATAGAGGTCTTCTGGAGTGGGAATAATTTTGCTTTCTCAAGAAGGATTTTTTTAAACTCCCTGTCCTCTATCTCCTTCCCAAAATCCATAAGAATGCATCCACCCTCCAAGCAGGCCCATTGTGTCTTCCGAGGGAGCTCACTTGAAAAAGTCTCCAGGAATGGGAAAAGCGATGGTCAACAGCGGACTCCAGTGGCCGCACCTCTTAGCTGTGTTCCCTTTGTACAATTTTTTGCCAAACTATTTACAAATGGTGTGCACCGACTGCTCCTGCACCTGCCGTTGCGAGGTGCAAACTGCCAAGCAGATTGTCAGAAATCAGGGAAAGAATGGAGCGGTGCAGTACCCTAGTCCTCTGTTTCAAGTAACAACAAATAGTCAAGTTTCCTTTGGTGAAAAAATATATTACCTTTATTCAATTTTTCCAAAATGGTGCAGAGTCTCAGCCAACGCGTTTCGTTCATCAGGGTGAACTTTGTCAGGGCACGTGTAATAACAAGAGGTCCAAAATGTCTCGGAACCATGTGTTGGTAGTCTTTTTGTAGACAGGAAACTGTGTCGCCGAAGTGGCAGCAGTAAAAACGGCAAGACAAAAAGGTGCAGCAGGGCCTCCTTGATAAGGGCCCCACGTGTGGAACTGGAGCCGTGAGTAGTCCTAGTTCCTTCCTCGAGTTGCCTCTGGATACAAGTACACTTGTATCCAGAGGCAAGTGTACTTGTCCCTACCCTGGACTAATTGCTGTGACTAATTGCTGTGCTGTAAGGCTGCATTTTTTTCTTTTTCTTCTTTTCTTCTCATGTTTCCTCAGCCCCCATCTATCTTTCAGCATTTATCTTTCAGCCCACCTGTCTTCGTCTTCCTCCCTGGAACATTTATGATTTCATGTGTTAATCGTTTCTTTTCTAGCTTTACATACTACCCTGCTTGCTTATCTGTCTGCATTACTTTTGCTGTCTCTGACATTTGTACTCTCTATTCTTGAAGGGGGAAAGGTCGGATTTGCACCAGTGACCTTTCGGAGCCCCTACCCTTTTCTTTGTTGGATTGCCCACGACCTGTCCACTGTGCTCCAGATAAGGATTCAAATGTTTCCATTTTATTTTAGCTTCCTTTTGTATCACTTTGTCCTATTGAGCGTCATAGGATTTGCTTCCATTGTGCCTCTTACACCCACTTGGTGGCCACATTCTACATATAGTGGCATGCTGTTTCTGCATTTGATCTACTGTTTTATTGCATTCTGTACTGTGGTGTACTTTCTGCTAAATTGGACTTTAGGCCCGCCTGCATCCTATTACTACATTGTGTCGCTAAGACTTTACTTTGAGACTGTTACGCATGTACCATTACAACCATGTTTATACGCCGCATAATGTCTAATGTGTACCATTCACTACCTTCGTGTTAGCACCCTGTCATACCCAGTTTGGCTCATGGACTAGACAATCTACTCACATCTTTCCAACCTGGCCCCCACTCCTTTGTCAAACAGGCCATGTTACTAATGGCGCTGCCATATTCCACATGACACCAGGTCGCCATTACACCGCCTTGCATTTGTACACATTTACCATCACAGCTATGACTCCACGTATTGTTATGTTCTTCACAAACCTGGCATTGTCCAGGCGGCACTGTCCTATTTTGTGTTCTCATATTGAAGTTCTACATGACCTTTCCAAGATGGCACTCACCTTTTGGCCGACAGTCCTCTCTGTGCATGCTTTACATGTCGCTGAGTCCTACCTCTGTTTCTAGCACTTGTACTTAGGCCGCTCTGTTCTGTATGGACACTTTGTGTAAGCAATCCCGCTTGATGGTGGAAATGCGTCACAATAAGGATTCATGACGGAATAAATCTCTCTGTATTGAACTTTTCTTGGCTTGGTTCCTGAGAGCGCGTGCACTTTGTTCTTTTTACCTGGAATTTACTGGTAGACCTTCAGCTCCTGCGCCACCTCTCACGGGTCTCCTGGTTTCCAGAAGGAGCACCTTTCTACTGTGGATATATATCTATATCTATAGATCTAAAGATACCCATATCTATATCTATAGCTATCTATATCTATCTATAGCTATCTATATCTATAAAGTATATCTTTTTCTGATCCTTCATAATGTGGTATGTTAAGAAAAAGGAGTACTACACTGAGATTTTTTTGAACTATTAGTATTTAAAATGATGTTGTAATTAATATATTGTTGATGCTAAAACGATGATGAAATTTACTGTCATGCTGATTATGAAGGAGTGTCGAAGGAGTAATTGTAAACTATGTAGTGGCAGCAGCTGTGATAGTCTGTCTTCCATATTCAGTAAACTACTGGGTCATGTGACCGCAGTACTCTGTCTATATAAAGCATTTTAATGTTTATGACTGCCAATGTGAGCAAGGCAGGTATGCCGAAACGCGTCATATAACAAGAGGAATGAAATAAAAGGATGGAATCGCGACGCTACACCTGTGTCGGTGTCTGATCTATATTTTTGTTCAGAATTGGTTGGATATATACATATATATATATATATATATATATATATATATATATATATTTCTACAATTTGGCTCACACACGGTGACCCCTGGCGATTCTCATCCCGGTGCGATACTGTCCGGCAGAGCCCCACCGAAAATTATTGATCCTGTGAGTGTGGACTATCATTTCAGAGGAGGAAAGTTGTGTGACATATATATCCCAGAAGATGTTGAAAAGGACATTTTCAAGGGTTTTTCCGGCAGGCATGGGAGGCGAAAATCGACATGCAAACACGCACTGAAGGCAACAGCCAACTACAAGACCCAGCATGCAGCAAATCCAAACAGCAGCTGAAACTGGTTCCCAACAAGGGGTTAAAAACGGAAGTGCCGGAACACTGAGGGTCTTGTGGCGAGCTGTGATGTCCTGAACCTGCGGCGCCTCTTCTTCTTCTCGCTGATGAAGCTCACAGGAGTGAGCGAAATGCATTTGAGCTAAGAACAATGCCGCTTTTAAAAGAATAAATTACACACTTTAAACCGGATGAAGGTTGCGACTCAATTTTTCTCTTCTCCGTTGTGAGGAGAGCCCTGCTAAAATATATATATATATATATATATATATATATATCCACGCTCCACTTGCACCTGCCTGTCGCACTCAAAGGCTGGTGCTGCTTGTCGGGGGTGCACCCGACATCAATATCCGCTCCAGGAACCCCTCACCGCACTCGTGCGAGAATCAGGAAGCAGCACTCGCAGGGTAAATTCACAGTTAGTTTATTTTCAAATAACGCGATTTCGGCACTCGGCCTTCCTCAGTAATGAAACGTAGAACGAGGCAACACTTTCCATTTTAAAACCATCACGTATCTAGTCATATCGACATCGAGATAGGACTCAATGCTCGAATGTTGGCCGCCATCTTGTGAAGGGTCTGTATCTATGTTACGATATTATACATAGAATGAAACAGTGAATCGCCCAAGATAATTTATAAATACCTAACAATTCGTACAATTATACAGTGGCTCGAGGAATTATAACAAAAGTATAACCACCTCACGATATCCATCTGTTTATACAATATCTATACTGCTAACATCAGACCTGCACCAGCGGTGCTGTTATACTGCCCTGTATGGGCTGATAGCTCTCACAATTAAAAACGGGGGGGGGGGGGGGGGGGGGGACGTGAAGGTTCACTACATCGACCAACCAATTGCATCACATGTTCAATAATATCTATCATTTAACAATTCATCATAGAAAAAAGTATAAGTATATATAAAAATCACATGTATATATGGGAGACCCCTACCCTTCAGGGCGCCTCTCAGCAACAGGCACGGAGAAGCCTGTCAATCCACAGCAAGTGAGTACAAAGAACAGAGGCCCGTTACCGGAGTCAGTTTCTTTATTTCAGAAATAACACTGCACCAAGCGCTTCCTTAAACCCTACATGTTTCGGCGCTTCTGCCTTGATCACGGGAGGAAGCAGTAGCAAAGTGCCTACGTGCGTGTGTTCTTTTAAAACGTCCTGGGTCACATGACTGGTATAGCATACATCTCCCAAAGTGCATCGGATGGCTCAAGTAAATGCTGGTATTTACGAAAAAGTTCTCATTTCCCTGGCATTGTTTTTGATTTGCTCATTGCACATTTACTGATGCACCACCATGTTTGTAACATCCAAATGGAACCCAGTCATGAAGATGATATTTACCGGCATGATGCTGAAATATGACATCTCTGAACAAAGTTCTTTCTCCGGTACGATCGATGCAGGAAGTACTCCCCACCGAATCCCTTCCAGCGCTGCTGTTTCTTTTTGCTACACTAGTGTCACCTCAATAGCAAGAGGAATGAAATAAAAGGATGGAATAGCGACGCTACCCCTGTGTTGGTGTCTGATCTGTATTTTTGTTGGCTTGGACGCGGGGTAACGAATACTGACAAAAGTGAAAAATTAATGAAGCAAAATGATTCCTTGAAACAGCGAAAAAGCACCGCCCACTGGAGGGAAACAAAAGCAGACTGCCGGTTGGAACCACATGCCCCAGAATACAATATAAAAACGAGCCATGGGAGGCTATAATTAGAAATTGTGGACATTTGGCTGTGGATACAAGCGGTATGCGAGGTGCAGGCTTACCTTTGATAAAGGTCGATGTTAGACTGAAACACGTCAGGACTTCCATGCTGTTCCAACAAACATTGAATTAAATTAATTCAGCAAGTTACGTGTTCGGCTCCCCTTTTTTCCTTCGGGGAGAATTGTGCTGAGATATATATATATATATATATATATATATATTTTTTTTCTGAGAAAACACAAACAATCAACATGCAACCATATTCCACATAAATCCGAAAACTCATTAGCGGAGTCCCTCAGAGTACCTCGCTCAAACAGAGCCTCTTCAGCATCTACATTACACCACATGGTGGTTTATGTTTGGATTGAAATTAATTTACAAAGAGGGAAAGGATGCTTCAATAAGAATTTGCAGTATAGTACAGAGACCCTCAGCCTCACTAAATTATGGCGCCTGGACACAAGTGAACAAGTCATTAAGAAATTGGTAAATAAATGCATCTGGCTGAAAAGTCGGTTGGAGGATAAAATGGCACTAGCCAAGCGAGCACATGGGTGGCTTGTGTTAAATTCCTACAATCCCAATAGGAACAGCACTACTTCGAAGCAGCATACTCTGTGACCATCGAGAAGAAATCTATTTCAATGAGATTTGCACAACTCCCTACCCTGGACTTAAAGCCTAAGTGGTAAAAGGAGGGACACTTGGAGGATCAATTAGAGGACACGAGGTGTCGTTTATGCCACCTGACAAAGGAAACATTGCAGCATGTCATTTGCATCGATCCAAGCCTACTGGGATATCAGAGGGCCCTTCTACGTTAAGAATTCTCAGTGTTAGGAACAAGAACCTGCAAGTCAGCAGTTGTGGAGTTTTTAATCCCCGAAACATCAAGTTGAACATTCAGCTGGTGCAGTTATATATTTTTAAAGGTTTGATTAGGGTAAAGGACATTTCCAAAGAGGGCCAAAGTTCATCGTAATTCTGGAAGGGCGCCAATAGTCTGGCGAACTGCTGAGGCCCATCTGAAGGCTTTTGTCAACAGCAGAGATTGTGCACTCATTTGAGTAAAATCTACTGACTACAAGTCCCATAAAGCTACGAATGTTCATCGGAGCAGCCCATTGGAGGGCGAGAACTGTGTATTAAATGGGAGTGTCATTCCTGCCCGAGTGAGTGTCGGCCCTCTGAAGAAAGTGCATCTGGCACTGAAATGCGTCAGGCAATAACCGACAAGACCACAGTAATCACGCATCGGTATGCTGGCTGTTTTTTTTACCTAATAAAGATTTAAACAAGATGTTCGAGTGCGTCTATGCCTGGGAGGGCAACTTGGAGCGAAGATATCTATATCTATCTATCTATCTATCTATCTATCTATATATATATATATATATACATATACATATACATATACATATACATATACATACACACACACGCACACGCACACACACACACACACACACACACACACATACACACACAGGGCTTTAAGTGGGCCGGGTCTCACCCCAGTTTTTTAAAGCAGGCCTCGAAACAGGTCTCTATCGGGCTCTATTTTGTGCCCTGGCACAGGTGATCCGTTTTTTTCCAGACTGCAGTGCCAGCAGGCACATCGGTGTGCAGGTGCTCACACTGCTCACTTCTCAGGAGTGAAGAAGTTACGGCATGCCAGGTGAGTGTTGTAGGGGAAGGGAAATCCTTTAAAGAGAGTCATTTTCTCTCTGGATTTCCCTTCTCTGTGTTTAACTCAGGAGCTGCAACATTGTCGTAGAGTCACCAGGGCTCAAGTAGAAGCTTTTTCAATATTATATACAAACCATAGTTGCTGCTTATTTATCTTATGCAACTAATGCAATAGTCCTGACTTGTAGGTATGATGTTACTTGTTGTATCGTATATCTGGATGCAATGACAGGAACAGCAAAATACAAGTCGGGCAGCACACTATGCTAAGCACAGATTTTTAGCTTGTGTGTTTTTAAGCCGCACCCTTAATTACATTGGCCAAGCCCGTTTGAGGGGCCCTCCAGTTCTTTCATCTCACTTAAAGCCCTATGTATGTGTGTGTATATATATATATATATATATATATATATATATATATATATATATTCACTGGAAAAAAAAAAAAGGTTTCAGGAGTTATATAGTTAGGAATTAGTTTAAAAAAAAAACTTTGAAATTCACTCAAAAAACTATAGGTTTTAGTGGTGTTATAGTTAGCTGGACATTTTACTCATACAAAACCAATTAAATTGCTCCTATATAGTTAGTTTTACTAAATATTTCGCGCACCCGCAATCCACTGCTGATGATGTCACATATTAGATCATTCATGACATGGTCAGTGACATCACTGATGACATCTCAAATGACATCACTGATGACATCATCCAGTGAATGTGGTTTGCTTCGTTATTTAAATATGCATTATATATATAGCAATTTACATTGAAGAATGAGTGGATATATATGAATAAATATTTGGATGGAGGTTTTAGTAGCAGTGTAATTGACTGTTTACTTGACCAATTTATAATGTCTCGCTAAATATAAAGGATAGTGACTAAACTGTGTGAATATCTGTATCACTTTGTCAGTTGTTGTGTAAACTGATTCTACAGTTGGTTACTAGCTATGTGAAAGTCTATATTAGTTATTGATTAGTTAACTGAGTATTTGTATGGGAGTGTGAAAGTGTGTGTGGTTCGGTGGGGGGTGGGTGACTGTCCAAAGATGTGTGAATAGTTAATTCAGAAGATATATGAAGTTAAAACTACATGTTCTAACAGTTTGGGTGAGGGAATCTCTTTATGGGTGTGCTGATGAGCAAATATATTTCTCAAAGGTACAGGTCCAACAAACTAGAAAAATAAAAGGCAGTGTATGTGTCAGTTGTTGTATATAAATAAGTATACATAAGACACAATGATTGTGTGAGTGACTGTATGGATAACTGTATACTTGTAATAGTGATTTTATAATTCACTAAGTATGACTTACGATCTAAATGAATAGAAGAAGTGGTGTTTGTATAAGTGTTTTGCTAAGTAAATATGTAAGTATGATCCATTGTTTGCATAAGTGAGTAGGATGACTTCATATGTGAATAGGATGTGTGCTGTTGTTTAATGTCGATATAGATGTATAAGTATTTTTGATAGTGTTCTATTGTTCATTGACAGCATGTATGAGTGAATCCATAGGTAAGTGATTAGATGTGTGTATACATCTATGAATCACTGAGTGGATTTTTAGATACTTGTATTGCTGTGACAATGGATTTAAATATGATACTCTGCATTTTACAAACAGTGATGAAAAATTGTAATAGTGTATGAAAAGGTGTATGTGATTGTCACGTGGATGATGTCATTTGAGATGTCATCAGTGATGTCACTGACCATGTCATGAATGATCTAATATGTGACATCATCAGCAGTGGATTGCGGGTGCGCGAAATATAGTTAGTACAACTAACTATATAGGAGCAATTTCATTGGTTTTGTATGAGTAAAATGTCCAGCTAACTATAACACCACTAAAACTTATAGTTTTTTGAGTGAATTTCAAAGGTTTTTTAAAAACTAATTCCTAACTATATAACTCCTGAAACCTATGGTTTTTTCAGTGAATTTCAAAGGTTTTTTTAAATGCTGATTCCTAACTATATAAGGCCTGAAACCTATGGTTTTTTCAGTGAATTTCAAAGGTTTTTTAAATGCTGATTCCTAACTATAGAAGGCCTGAAACCTATGGTTTTTTCAGTGAATTTCAAAGGTTTTTTAAATGCTAATTCCTAACTATATAAGGCCTGAAACCTATGGTTTTTTCAGTGAATTTCAAAGGTTTTTTAAATGCTAATTCCTAACTATATAAGGCCTGAAACCTATGGTTTTTTCAGTGTTTTTAAAAAAAATTGATTGGTTAGCTGGCTTATTAAGTGTATCTTAGTGAATACATATATTAGCGAGTAATGTTTAAATATTTAAATATATGCATGAGTGATGTAATATGTGACGTCATCAGCAGTGCATTGCAGACGTGCAAAGTTATAGTGAGTCCAATGAACTATAACGTGGGAATTTCAATGGTTTTATGCGAGTAAAATTTCCAGCTAACTATAACTGGTGTGAAACCTATGGTTTTTTCAGTGAATTTCACAGGTTTTTTAAATGCTAATTCCCAACTATAACTGGTGTGTAACCTATGCTTTTTTCAGTGAATATATATATATATATATATATATATATATATATATATATATATATATATATATATATATATATATATATACAATTTCTATGGCAAAATGAAACCCCTCATTTTGTTCCTTTTCAAATTAAATGTATTAAGTGTTACCACTTTATTCCAATCAAGATGACTTCAGGTGTGCCATACTTTTGTCATAAGTAAGACTGTTAGCGTTCTAGTTGTTCTTTAGAACACTCTGGGACATTCTGTCATTGGGCTATAGTTGAGCTACATCTGGCTGATATTTGGGCTACATTTGGGCTCTTTTGTCTCTGGTGGCCATCTTGGGAGACTGCATATCAGAATTGTTTTAATGAAATATAAGAGGATTTGAGAAGTCACTCAAAATGTGCCCTAATTTTTCTTTCTTCAGCACTAATCATAATTTCTATGGCAAAATGAACCCCCTCATTGTGTTCCTTTGCAAATTAAATGTTTTAAGTGTTAACACTTTATTCCAATCAAGATGACTTCAGGTGTGCCATACTTTTGTCATAAGTAAGACTGTTAGCGCTCTAGTTGTTATTTAGAACACTCTGGGACATTCTGTCATTGGGCTATAGTTGGGCTACATCTGGCTGATATTTGGGCTACATTTGTTTTTTTTTGTCTCTGGTGGCCATCTTTGGGCTACATTGGGCTACATTTGGGCTCTAACATATATATAGCCCAATGTAGCCCAATATATATTTTTTCAAAGTTAATTTTCGTAAAAACCACTGGAGCACATATCTTGAGACATAGCAAAGGCACATCGGGCTACCAGTCCCTACAATTTTGCCAAGTTTGGTGGAAAACCATTCAGCCGTTCGGGCTAAAAGTGAGTCCAACCGCCCTATGGAAATTAACATGGGGAAAACATGTTTTGGGACCCCCCTTTTATCTCGTCCCCCGCTTGACGAATCCCCCCCAAACTTTCAGGGAAGGAGTGGAGCGCCGCGAGGCAAAGTTAAGGAAAATTTCAGGAAGATTCCTCAACCGGCGCCAAAGTTATTCCCAATAGAATGTTGCGATTTCCCTATGGAAAACAATCCTAACTATATATACCTACTGGCTATCGCCAGTAGGTAATATATATAAATATATATATATATATATATATATATATATATATATATATATATATATATATATATATATATATATATATACACACATACATGCAATAATGTTCCTGTTCCGCCAATACTCGGCGATGGGAAACCAGGCGGGGACCTCAAGCTCGCCTTCACGCTTGCAGCAAACAAGACACCAAATCCGGATTTCAAGTGAAGAGCAGAGTGAATTTATTCAATACAAATAAATATGAAGGGAAGAATGCCCATCCATGACGCGTTTCGCTCCCCGAAGGAGCTTGGTCACATGATGCGCCCCAGAGTGCATTGCAAATAAATAATAAACATAGAAATAAGACACACCAAAGAGTGAAAAAAATGTGAAATAAACATGATAAACAGACTAATTTTGCATAGCTGCTTCGAAAATCACAACATAGTGTTTTTTTAGACAACGGGGACTGTAAAGCTTTTTAAATAAAGGCCAATCAATAGAAGACAAACCACATAGCGGATTGGAATAAGGAATGTATAAATGGGCAGCAGTTTAAACAAGTGTCAGAATAAGTAATTCATAGTCATTTTTAAGTATAGAGAAGCGAAAATTCATAGAAAAATACTCATTATATGGAAGATAGCTTACTATAGAGACAAATATGTACAATGACCTTAAAACAATACTTCATATTGCTACTCGATGTCAATTATCCACTCGTGCTTTCCAATAACCAGATCCATGTGGTTAAAAATTCATAAAACCAAAATATTCAAACAGTTCCCCATAACTAGTTACTAAGAAGCAGCATGATTTAAGACTGCAAAAAGTGCTGACGTGCTGAATAAATAAAAATAATTTTTTTTGTGTGTTTTATAAAACTATCATGAACTAAGTATACTTGTTCTTAACTCAAGAAGCAACTGTACAGAAAGCTCCCATTATTACTGTTTAGATAACAACTAGGTTATCTAATCGAATCCATATATATACACATATTGCTAAAATAGGGACCTTGGAGAAGTCATATGGTGAGTTGGTTTTAAGTAAAGACATGACCTAGAAGGATCTGGTATATTACTCACGATTCCTAGTGTAAGATCCTAAGTCAGTTAGAAAGATACAATACAGGTTATGTGTCAATAATGAGTAAATAAATCACAAAAAATTGTGAAGGTCCTCCGTCAAATTTAATTCATTAGGGGCTCGAGTGTCAAGCGATAGAATGAAATGTGATTCTTTCTGTCTTAATAACTTGTCCCTGTTCCCACCCCGGCCGGGCTGTGGAACAGAGCAAAGGACAGTATATTCCAAGTCCTTTATTTGGTTGTTGTGAACCGCCTTAAAGTGTCTCGCCACAGGCTAGTTGGTGTCGGAGTTCACAATAGCCCTTATGTGCTGCAGAATACGTTTATGCACAGGGAGTTTCATACTCCCTATGTACTCAAGGTTGCAGGTACACTTCAGTTTGTAAACAACATACTCGGACCTGCATGTTAGATACTCTGGAATCTGAATTTTAGTCTCACCAAAAGCTGTTAAATAGTGAGTACTATTCTTCACAAAACTGCATGCACGGCAAGATGTACATTTAAAGAATCCCATTTTATTTAGCCAGGACTTTGTGGGAGTAACTTCAGGCATAGGCTTGTCTAGGGCATCCCGCATAGAGGGAGCCCTCCTGAATGTAATCTCAGGTGTTTTAGGCATAATGGGTCCCAAGATGTTATCAGTTAATACAATAGGCCATTCCGCACAGATGATACGGCGGATGGTCCTTTCTTGGGCACAATAAGTGGTGATCAGCCTCACTGAGCATTCTGTGGTTTTTGGGATAAAAACTTTAGGAGCCAGTAGAGTATCTCGATCGAGTAACTTGGCCTTAGTTAGAGCTTGGTCAAGAACCTTCTTAGTATATCCTCTACTAAGGAAACGTTGCATTGACTCTGCCAGAACAGTATCAACTGTTGCCCTATCACTACAGATCCTATAGAGTCTGATAAATTCCCCGTAGGGTATGCTGTTGATCGTGTGAATGGGATGGGGACTTCGGGTGTGTAAAATCGAATTGCCCACTGTGGATTTGCCGTGAAGTCTGGTCTTTAATTCATCGTTATCCACATACAGTTGTACATCTAGGAACTCCACCAATTTGTGGTTA
This sequence comes from Lissotriton helveticus, assembly GCF_964261635.1. Classification (NCBI taxonomy): domain Eukaryota; kingdom Metazoa; phylum Chordata; class Amphibia; order Caudata; family Salamandridae; genus Lissotriton; species Lissotriton helveticus. The sequence continues at coordinate 2,027,415,269 of NC_136063.1, forward strand.
ATAGTGGCAGTAAACTTAAGATTGAGTTCATTAGTGTTAATGTCATCAATAAATGTCTGAGCGTCATCAACAGACCCCTTCCAGATTATACAAACATCGTCTATATAGTGCCAATATTTGACGATGTTATCCCACCAGTGCCTGTGGTTGACACTGAGCATGTGCTCCTCCCACCAGCCCACATGCAAGCATGAGTAATTGGGGGAGAAGCACAAACCCATTGCCACTCCACGCAGCTGCTGGTAGATGTTACTTTGGAATCTGAAAAAATTAGAGGTAAGACAGGTTTTAATAATTTCGATCAGCATCTCATTATGACCCCTAAAAACCACATCACGTCTACTAAGAAACTGTTCAACAGCTCTGATTCCATGGTGATGGTTGATGGAAGTATACAGAGATTCTATATCCATCACCAAGAATAAATAATTTGAGCACCATTCGACATTATTGATCTTAACTAGGAAATCAGTTGTGTCCTTCAAATATGAAGGTAGGTTTGTCATGAGCGGCTGGAGATAATAATCTACATATTTTGAAATATTTTCATTCATGCTGCCAATAGCAGAAATGATTGGACGGCCAGGGACAGGGGTGACCAGCTTATGAATTTTTGGGAGGAAATACAAGATAGGAGTGATCGGATGTTCAACATTAAGAAATCTAGACTCTTCTTTGGCCAATAGCCCCAATCTTTTCCAACTAACAATCTTTTTGCGCGTGATGTCATTACTTTTAAACATGGCAAATTGTGTAGAAATAGTGTAACAAGAAGAGTCAGACAACTGTCTTTCGGCCTCAACCACATAATCAGACCATGACCACAGTACCGTGTTCCCTCCTTTGTCGGAATTTTTTATTATAACATCATGGTTACATTGTAGTTTCTTCACCAGCTGATGGTATTGACTGTTATTATAGTTGGTATGTCTGGTGGTATTCATTACTTTTCTGTTTAATTCCTTGAGTTCTACAATTACCCTGTCTCTGAAGACATCCACCGCATCCCTGGGAATAAGTGGAAGGAAGGTAGATTTGGAGCGGACTGGGCTCGGAGCAGGTGCATTGAGTTTAATAATCTGACTGACTGCAGGAGTGGGTTGCGAGTCCTCTTCATAAACAAGATCATAGATTTTTTGTAGTCCAGCAATATCTTTTACATGCATAGTCACAGTGTTTTCAGTCACAATGCCACTAAAATCTTTCTTTTGACCTGAATTCAATTGGAAATATTTAATAAGTTTGATTTTCCGTATGAATTTAAAAACATCAATGCGGGTTTGATTGTATGTGAACCTGTTGCTTGGACAGAAAGTTAACCCTAGTGATAGTAACTGCTCCTCTGCTTTAGATAATGTTAAGTCAGTCAAATTAACCACTGTATTTTCCAAAGCTGATGTTACTTTCTCCAATTCTTTTTTACCTTCCCTTGCGTATAATTTTTGTTTGTGCTTACGTTTCCTTGAGCGCCTACGCTGGCTGCTTGAATTCCTTCCTTGGACTGAGGTTTGCGGGGGCGCAGGGAGTACCGCCGGTCCTCGCTGACAAAATTCAGTTCATCAATCAGTGAGAAATTTGCGAGACCAGCTGAGCCTGGGGGTAATGGATCCGATCTATTATCATCAGAGTCACTATTTGATGTTAAAGAGTTTAAAGAAACCGTGTCAGTATCATCTTGCACGATAGACAAACTGCTTGGCCCCGCTGTTTGACTTTGAGTTGGTTTGTTATTTGTTGTTAGGGCCTTCCGTTTATAATTATCATACTTTCGGGCGAAAGTGAAAATTTTGCCCGTAGCATAGTCATTCTCGTCTCGTGTAAAGTTGAATATTTTATGCTCAATGATGGTCTCTTCAAGTTTTTTGACCCGTATTTCGATTTCCGCTTTGCTTTTATTAATAAACTCTATTTCCCCAGTAGCTTCCAACAGTGTGTTTATGCGGTCAATTTCAATCAAAAGTGCATCACGGTCAGACTCTGCGTACTTGATCAGAATATGTATCAGATTCATAGAACTCCTGAGATTGTTTTCAGCCCATTCTTGCAGCATTTGCGGATTGGGATTCTCATAGGTTGGCACAATAAAAACTCGCAAACCACGCGGCACCCTATTGGCATCACGATATTTTTCTAAAAAATTTTTCTCACACTATTTTGAGAGCTCACTGCGTAACAGCTTCTCCAAGGTCCTAATTAAAGATTTGGCACCATTGTTGGTGGTAGTTATTGCCACATCAGGTTGAACATTACTGACAGCTGGGAGGTTATCAAACCGCGCTTCCGCTGTTGTTTCACGATTCCGGAGCGCGTCACTGGATAGCATTGTAAGTAGAATAATATTACGGCATATAACAGATTTAGCCGGCACTCTGCTCGATAGAGGTTGTGTCTTTGCTGTAAATGATGCGTGAAGGTGAATCCCGCAACCCACTATTATTCAATGGGGAAGAGTATGCCAATGCCTCAAAAGGGAGTGTCTTACCGGAATCGGTGCCGGGCTGCCTGTCAGTCAGCCGACCGACCGACCTGCCCCTCAGCAACCACGCCGTTCGACCAAACTCCGTGAAGAAGCGAAGACTCAGGCGATGACTCAAATCCACCATGGCGGGAGGCACAGCAAAAGCAAGACTCGATCCAGTCCAAAAACCAATACCAAACGTATTTCAGCTGCGCAGACGCTGTTCCTCTGTAAAGCGGGAGGGTCCACGAACCGGAAGCAGCAAATCCCGGTAGACAAATGCAATAATGTTCCTGTTCCGCCAATACTCGGCGAAGGGAAACCAGGCAGGCACCTCAAGCTCGCCTTCACGCTTGCAGCAAACAAGACACCAAATCCGGATTTTCAAGTGAAGAGCAGAGTGAATTTATTCAATACAAATAAATATGAAGGGAAGAATGCCCATCCATGACGCGTTTCGCTCCCCGAAGGAGCTTGGTCACATGATGCGCCCCAGAGTGCATTGCAAATAAATAATAAACAAAGAAATAAGACACACCCATAGAGTGAAAAAAATGTAATAAACAGACTACTTTTGCATAGCTGCTTCGAAAATCACAACATAGTGTTTTTTTAGACAACGGGGACTGTAAAGCTTTTTAAATAAAGACCAATCAATAGAAGAAAAAACACATAGCGGATTGGAATAAGGAATGTATAAATGGGATATATATGTGTATATATATATATATATATATATATATATATATATAAAAATAAATATATAAATATAAATATATAAATATAAATAGATAAATTACCTAGTTAAAGTTAGGACTTATTTTCCATAGGAAATCCGCACCATTCTATTTGCAATAACTTTGGCGCCGGTTGACGAATCTTCGTGAAATTTTCAAAACTCGTGGGGCGCTCCAGTCCGTTCCTATCCAGAAAGTTTGGGGGTGATTCGTCAAGCGAGGGCCGAGAAAAAAGGGGGTCCCAAAACGTGTTTTCCCCATGGAATTTCCTATAGGAACCTTTAGTCGCAGCTACAGCCAGAACTGCTGAACGGAATTACACTAAATTTGGCAGAGGTAGTCCTTGGTTCAGACTCGTGCCTTTTTGTTAAATGGTGTAAATCTGTTCAGTAGTTTTCTAGATATTAAAGGAAAAAATATATATGTATCTGGGCGGAGCCTAACGCCACATCTCCTCATGAGATCTGATTGGCTGTCAGCACTCCATCCAAGAAGTGTTGATATCCATTTTGGGACCAATATACATGATAGCACCTCATTAAAAAGCATTGCCGTTAATAGAAGGTTTTAACACTTTAGTTACATTATAAATCATTTGTTGATGGTACCATACTCATTTTAGGAATTGTGGTGTGTCCTAAGGTGATTTTACCATGTGAAAAAGCCTTCTGCTGGGATATCATGAATCATGTTTGAGAGAAAACTATTTGCTCATGCTTTTCCCACAGAGGTTTGGAAGGTGATCTATAAGCTAAACTGAGAGCATATTTTCGGTAAATTCATATTATCTTTCTCAGTCATGTGAGAATGAAGTCTGACATTCTCAGTAAAACATGTACATCCAACAAGGGCAGAGACTGTCAATTGATTCCTTTGTGTTCTACTGCAGCTTCCCAGAGTGTTCTAAAGAACAACTAGAGTGCGAACAGCCTTACTTATGCCAAAAGTAAGGCTGGCATCGTGATTGGAATAAAGTGGTAACTCTTAAAACATTTAATTTAAAAAGGAACAAAGTGAGAGGGTTCATTTTGCCCAAGAAAGTATGATTAGTGATGCAGAAAGAAAAAATACGGCACATTTTGAGTGACTTCTCAAATCCTCTTCTATTTCATTAAAAAAAATTCTGACATGCAGACTGAAACATGTACTTTCAATACCAGCAGCAGACTTCCCTGGTGAGCAGTAGCTTTACTACAGTAATCTAATGAGCAACTAGAGTACTAGCATTCAGAATGTATGGCAAATGTGTGATACATCTGAATGCCTTCTTGATGGAACCAAATGAAAAAACTGAAAGTATTTCCTACTGAGGAGGCTGTAGTAATTGAGGAAATTAGGAAACTTCATAACAAATAATTCTCCCAAGATGACCGCCAGAGACAAAAGAGCCCCAATGTAGCACAAAATCACTCAGATGTAGCCCAAGTATAGCCCAATGACAGAATGTCCCAGAATGTTCTAAAGAACAACTAGAGCGCCAACACTCTTACTTGTGAAAAAAGTATGGAACACCTGAAGCCATCTTGATTGGAATAAAGTGTTAACACTTAAAACATTTAATTTGCAAAGGAACAAAATGAGGGGGTTCATTTTGCCAAAGAAATTATGATTAGTGCCGCAGAAAGAAAAATTAGGGCACATTTTGACTTCTCAAATCCTCTTATATTTCATAAAAAAATTCTAACATGCAGAGTGAAACATGCACTTTGAATACCAGCAGCAGACTTCCATGGTGAGCAGTAGCTTTACTACAGTGATCGAATGAGCAACTAGAGTGCTAACATTCAGAATGTATGGCAAATGTGTGACACATTTGAATGCCTTCTTGATGGAACCAAAGTAAAAAAATGAAAGTACTTCCTACTGAGGAGACTGTAGTTAATGAGGAAATTAGGAAACTTCATAACAAATAAGTCTCCCAAGATGGCCACCAGAGATAAAAGAGCCCAAATGTAGCACAAATATTACCCAGATGTAGCCCAAGTATAGCCCAATGACAGGATGTCCCAGAGTGTTCTAAAGAACAACTAGAGCGCTAACAGTCTTACTTATGCCAAAAAGACTCATCGCCCGTTGTGGGAGCGCTGTGGGCAGAGCAAGCGCCTACAACTTCAATGAGGCTCTGGGGGCCGCGACGGACTGACAGCCCCTCCGCTTCCTGTTTGGGAGTATTTAAGCCAACTACCTAGCTCCGCCGCGCGGGACGTGCGCGGGCGGGCGCCGGGCTAAGCCCGGGCAAAGGGCGGGCCATCAGGGGCCAGAAGAGGCCGGGCCGGGCTATCCCCCTTCGACGTGAATACCAAATATGGGTAAGCGGAAACTCCATACTTCTCAGGATCAGGGGGGAGTAAAGGCAAAAGTCCCTAGGAAGTCATCTTCAATCATCTCCTAGTTGACCTCGGCGGTGGGAGTGCTAACATCGGAAATTGAGTCTGCAGAAAGAGGACTTGGGTTGGATGCAATTACCGCCCAAATAATAGCTACCCCACTCCTGGTAACCTCTAGTGGAAAGTGACAATCAAACTGGCTTAGAGAAAATAGATCCTGTTGGTCCCGTGGTTACAGCCCAATGTCCCACAAATGACGAATTTAGCGACTCTCCTATTCAGGTGAAAAACAACAAAGGCAAGAAGCAATGTATTGTCCCAAAGAAATCCCTGAAAAAATCGAACATACGGGAAAAAGAACTAAAAAATCCCACACAGACTCGGGGTCCGGCTTTAACAAGTATTACAGAGTCTAATGTACGGGACATGATGGAGGAACTTTTTACATCCCGGTTTGAGCAGGCTTTATCTACTATAGCTAAGGACAATATTGATACCCTGAACACATGTGTTGCTAACCTTTTAAATAAATGTGAGCTGATTAACACAGTTTTAAATATGCATAAATGTTATTCAGGGTCAGATCTAACTACTGGGCCCCCTTCATGTCCTCCCAAGCCTGCTATGGGGAAAATGGGGGCACAGGGTGGAGGACATGGAGCACAATGCCCCTTACAGGTTGAAAAGCCCAGACAGAGACATAGTTCGACTGGGGGAACTATTGGGGGGCGTGGCTTGGAAGGCCAGCATGGCGGACGCAGCTTAGCTGAGCTCCGTTCCCGCCGGCCGATCATCCGCCGATTATCCTTTTCTCCCCACTCCACACTCACCCCCAGGGTGGCTTCCTGTACCGGGAGTTTGCGGCCCCTGCCAGTGATTTCTCGGCTGCTTTGGTGTCCCGCGGGCGGGGGACGGTGATCACCGGCGGAGAGGCCTTGGTGGCCTGCAGCAGCCGGGGTGCTCGAGTTTGGCGACCCCGACCGGAGGAGTGCGGCGGCCCTCGGGGCACGGATGAAGAGCGGTGGGCCCGCAGCAGCGGCGGAGGACTGGGCTGAGCTGTGTGGGGGTGCCTGGGGTCCCCGCTGGCAGGTGTGGTCATTGCCTGCTGGGCCGGTGCTGCAACATAGCGGTGGGGAGGTGCTGCACAGTCGATCCCCGGAGAGGTGGCGGTATCATTGGAGCGGGGCAGCCCTCCCCTCTTTGATCCTGCGGTGGGACCTCCCTGTGCATAGCGAGCGGTTCGCTGGGGGGCCCCTGTCACCGGAGCACCGCGTGACCTTCCAGAAGACGCCGGGGAGAGTGAGGCCTGCGTGCTGGGTAGAAGCCAGGGACCTCGATTTTCGTGAGGCCCGGGGCTGGACCAGTGGCGGTGCTGAGGGCTTGCTCTTGGTGAGCGCTTGCAGGGGGCCGTTGTTGGACCACCGCGGCCCCTGCTAAATTGTGCCGGGCCACCCCCGCTGCTGGAACTGAGCACAAGGGGGCTGACGGGCCCAGGTTCGGGAGCACAGGCGGGATCGTGTCATCTGGCCCATAAAGTGGGGTGCTTGGAGCGCTCCCCCAGAGTTCTACCCCACCCTGGCATTGGAGGCGGACTATCCAGAGTGGTGTGGGCCCAGCGGAGTGAGGGGAGGACCGGTGGCCAGTGTCCGGCAAAGGGGCCAGGGGCGGGATACACTGCGGCTAGGTCGGGCCGCGGCGATAGTGGTGGCGTAGTGGACGGCACGAGGAGTCCCTCCCTTGGATCTGCTTCAGATTGCCTTCCTGCTGGCGAGGGGACTGTGGTTGCTGGAGGCCTGTTGTTGCGATCTTCTGTCTGTGGTTTGTGGCGGAGCGGTGATTCCTAGGGATCCACACCGACAGTCGATAGGTGAGAGTGGCCCTTGGTCTAGTGTGCCCGGGCAGGAAGGGCCCCTGGTCGTGGACGTAGAGGAGGGACCCTTGGCCCGCTGTGTTGGCGGTCGGATCGGGCCGCGGTCGGCGCTGGGGCGGACCTGCTGATTACGATCTGGTGGGTTCGGACGGCGGGCCTCGGAGCGGGGTCAACTGGACGGCCATGACACGCGGTGCAGGCGGTGGACGAGCCCCTAAACATGGCCAGATAGACAAATTCACGGGACCCGGTGGTACAGTGGGGGCCTCCGGTGGACCTCAGGCTGCAGGCCCAGACAATGCGGCACTTATGGCGGCCATCACGCAGTCCCGCGACATTTTCGACGCCAAGATAGGGGCAGTGGGGTCAGATGTTACATTGCTGCGCCAGGATCTGCGGAATGCGGTCTCTCGCATTACTGAGGCGGAGACGCGCATCTCTGAAGCAGAGGATGATATTTCTACTCTTAAGCGCAAGGTAGCCAGCCTGGAGTCTGTTCAGAAGGGCCTGGCGCTTAGTGTGGAGGATGCTGAGGGGCGCGCCAGGCGCAACAACCTCCGCTTTGTTGGCCTGCCGGAGGGCTGTGAGAAGGGGGACATGGAGGGCTTCTTGGCGAAGTGGCTCGAGAGTTGGCTTCCGCCCGACACTCTATCCCGATGCTTTGTAATTGAGCGGGCGCATAAGGCTCTCATGCAAAAGCCGCCAGAAGGGGCACGAACGCGGCCAGTGATTGCTAAGCTCCTTAATTATCACGACAGAGATATGATCCTAAAGCAGGCCAGAGCGAAGAAACCATTGCTATTTGAAAACCAGCGTGTCCTCATCTTCCCGGACTATACCCGCATGGTGCAGCAACGACAGTCATTTACTGCGGCCAAAGCCCGGCTGCGTGATCTGAAAGTACAATACGCTCTTCTGTATCTGGCCCAACTGAGGGTCGCTTATCAGTCCCGCACGCACTTCGACTTCCGGAGGAGGTGTTTACTTGGACTGATGAAATTGTGCCGGTGAGGGTGCATACGCCTCCGGGGTTGGACTCAGACTCCTCTCATGGTGGGTCACAGGCCCGGCCCCACCGGGAAGCCCGGCGCAACGACAATTGGAGGTCCAGGTCGCGGCAGCGTTCTACATCCTGTACGACCTCGGAGGACGCGGGAGCAGCCGGGAAACAGTCTAAGGGCTCCTGAATACATTGAGTGTCGTGTGGTTGCAGCCTTTTGTTTCTGTCTTGTCCTTGCCTCTATAGAATTTAGGTCCTGCCTTGAGTGGCCTGGGGGCCCCGTCAAAAACTTGGGGGGGTTGCGGGTTGGAGGCTCTGAGTGTTTCTGTGAGTGCCCTGGGGTGCTTAGTGTGGGGAGGGGAGGGATACCTTCGGGCGGGGGGACCCTCCAGTGGTGGGTTGGTAGTTAAAAGTTAACTTGGGGGATGGGTGGCTTTATGGGGATCCATTGGGGTGGAGGGTCATCGAACTCGAGTTGGGGGTGGAGACTCTGCTACACCGCGACAGGTGCTTCATTGTTCTTTGAGGTATGGGGTGGGGGAGGAGGTAGGTGTTATGGGGGAATGTTTGTTGTTGAAACAGGGGGGGAATGCACGGTCCTAGTGTTATTGCGGTGGTGGCTGATTGTGTGCATGCATGGCGAGTACGGTGGCTCTTGGATACGGGAGGTCTTTGATGTCATGCCCAGGTTATTGGGGTCGATGGGCTCAGGGGCACGCTGCGTGTCCTTAGCTGGAATGTGAGGGGAGTACTAGATAAGGTTAAGCGGGGGCGATTTTGAAGCAGGCCAAACGAGCGGGGGCGGATGTGGTAATGCTGCAAGAGACACACCTTTTAGGTAACAAAACCCTTTGCCTTCAGCGTATGGCTATACTCAGGTCTTTCATGCTGGCTTCGCTAGGGGCTCCAGAGGGGTGGCCATTCTGATACACCGTAGGGTTTCATACGTCCATACCACTCAATGGGTAGGTACGCAGGGTCGATACATATTTGTCCGGGGAACCATTGGAGAAGAGTCTGTTGTGTTTGGTTGCGTCTACGCCCCTACCCCGCTACAGTGGTCCCTGGTGAAAAAGATAATGGCAGTGTGGGCGGACATCCCAGAGGTATTGGCAGTGTTGGGCGGTGACTGGAATGATGTGGTAGATGGTGCACGAGATAGGTACAGGCCTGGGGGGGGGGACGGTAGCAGCCAGCAGTACCAAGTTGAGTGATATGATCAGAAATCTGGGCTGGGTAGACACTTGGAGGCACGTCCATGGTACACGGCGCGAGTATACCTTTCTTTCCGCGGTCCATAAATCCTTCTCCAGACTGGATTATTTTTTTGTCCCTACCGCAACTCAGGGTCGGATTGAGACCACGGCTATACTGCCGCGGGGACTGTCGGACCATTCCCCAACGACAGTTACTATTCGTCTGGACCGGCGGCGGCAGCCATTTCGGTGGCGCCTCTCCTGATGGCATCTGCAACTGGTAGACTATCAAATGCACATGAGGGAGGCCATTGCCCATTATATGGCTGAGAATGTGGGGACGGTAGCGGACAAGGCGACAATATGGGAGGCCATGAAGCCCACGTTGAGGGGCATCGACATTGCTTGGTGCGCGGCGGCTAAGAGGAGGCGAAGGGAGGACTTGGATCGGGCCAAGGCAGAGATTCGAGACCTGGAGCGGTGCAGCGGCCTAGAAGGTGAGGGCCAGACAGTGGGGCAGTTGTTGTATGCTCAGCAGTAATACGCCTCGTTGTTATTGGATGAGGCACGACAGATGTGGATTTCGACCCGCAGTCGAATATACCAATGGGGCGATAAATCAGGGACGATGCTGCATAGACTTTGTCAGGGCCTGACTCAGGCTCAGACCCCTCCGAGGGTTGTAGATAACTCTGGATCCCGGATTACAGAACCTGGAGCACTGGCGGAAAGCTTTGCGACGTATTATGCCGAACTGTATGCCCCTACTGAATGCATCTCCGCGGAGCTGGTCGACAAATTTATAGCTGATTTGCCGCCGCAAGCGGTTTCGGATGAGACTCGTGACCGCCTGGATCTCCCGCTGACGGAGGATGAGTTTGGGGGTTGCTTTAAAGAAGCTGAATTCTGGCAAGGCCCTGGGCCCCAATGGCTTTCCTAGCGAATTCTTTAAGAAATTTCACTTACAACTTGGGGCCCACTATAGAGCAGTAGTGGAAGAGGCTAGGGAGAGGGACTGCTTACCTCCAGATTGGCGACATGCTGAGGTGGTGGTATTTCACAAACCTGGTCTACCACCAGAGCAACATGCTTCGTACCGTCCAATTTCTCTTCTAAAAGTGGAGGCCAAGGTCTTGGCCAAGGCGTTGGCCAATCGGTTGCTGCCATATATCTCTGATCTCATACAGCCCGATCAAGCGGGCTTCATGCCCAAACGGGCGACGCTGCACAATATTAGGCGGGCTCATGTTGCGGTGGCGGCGATTCGCTCCACCGGGGTGCAGGCGGCACTTTTCCTGGCCGACATGGACAGGGCGTTTGATTCGCTTAATTTGACATATTTGTTTTCGCTCCTGCCCCGACTGAATCTGGGGCCCGTTTTCGTGTCCTATGTGCGGTTGATGTACACGGATTTGACGGCTTCAGTTCGTGTGGCGGGGTTATCGTCCCCGAGTTTCGCCAAAGGGAGGGAAAAAAGGCAGGGCTGCCCCCTTTCGCCCTACCTTTTTGCCTTGGCCATGGAGCCGCTGACTGCGTGGGTCCACATAGATGCTCAGATGCAGGGGTTTGAGTGGGAGCGTGGTTTGTCAGACAGGGTCGTGCTTTATGCGGACGATGTCCTGTTCTTCTTGACGGCGCTCAATAGATCCGGGCCCCGACTGATGCGTATTTTACAAATCTTCGGAGAGACGTCTGGCCTCTATATTAATCCGAGCAAATCAACCCTCTGGGTGCTGGGGGATGGCCCGGCAGTCGGAGACTGGGCGTCAGCCCTGCAGACCGCGGTGGGAGGCATTAAGTACCACGGGGTGTTCCTGTCCGAGGTCCCCGCGGTATCCTGGGAACGCAATGTGGCGCCAGTTTGGGAGGGCACCCGGGCGGATATTAAAGTATGGTCCCACATGCCACTGACAATCTATGGTAGATCGGCCATATTTAAAATGGTGGCCCTGCCTCGACTACTTTATCAGTTGCAAAATCATCCCTATTCTATCTATCTTACCCTCCTGGTTTTGTCAAGTAGATTCGGTTCTGGGACAATTCCTCTGGGTGGGTGGTTCGGTCCGGGTGCTTCCGATCGACGTACAGTGGGGGTTTGGCGACTTCCGATGTTCGCTCCTATTACCAAGTTTCGCATCTCCTCGTATTGAACGAATGGTGGTATGGGGACCGGGGAGACCCGGCCTATGCGCTGGAGAGGTTCCTTATGGAGCCCCACATGCTCCACACATTGCTATATGTGACGCAAAAGCATAGGACACTGCCGTTAGTGATACAGGTAGTATTTGATGTTTGGAGGCAGGCCCTGCGGCGAATGGGGTGGTGGCAGACCCTGACTGAGGAAACTCCTCTTTGGCGAAACGGCCGTTTTCCTGACCTGGCGGCCCTTCCGGGATTTGCGGGGTGGGACGATGTCGGGATTTCTAGACTGGGAGATGTCGATTCGATTCAAAATCTTTATTCGGATTGCAAGAAAATCCATAAAAGCACAGTTTAAAATACAATTCAACATATTTAAATTACAGTTACACTAGATGCAATAAATGTTTATAAAGTGCATATTAGTACAATTACAGAATCACATATTTCCATTATCTACAGTACAAAGGAGGTCAATAATCATGAGGAGTACAAATAAATCAAGGGCATTCCATACTTCTACGAACATTAAAAATAACTTTTAGGAAAGTGCTTGTGCGGAATACAAGTTCATCGTCCTCTAATTTTAGAGGTCTGTGTTTTTTAAAATATGGGGCTAGAAACCATTTAATATATTTCATATAATACTTACGCATAAAAAGAAATGTAAATCACTTTGTTTACTAGTTCCGTCACAAGGGCACGGAGTATTTCCATCTGGGCTGTGTCCCAAAGGAAAACAGAGTGAAAACTTTATCGTTCCTGCTCTCATTCTGAGGAGTAAGGATCTTTCCCAATTACACATTGGTAGTATCGAATTAATAATTACAATACATAAAACTATTGTACAACGGCTTGGGACAATTAAAAGCCACTGAAACACTATTGCCATTACTTAAATGGGTTCCTCTACCCACTGGGTTGTTGACAATGCCCCGGGGACTAGGGTAAAGCATGTAAGACATATTAGGATAAAAATTATGCAGGTTTCAGGTGGAAATAAGTCCATCGCCATTTTGAGATAGCCATGTCTGTATATATGGCACAATGTGTCTGCTCCTAAATCGTATCAGGATCAAATCGACCAAGATGTCTTTTTTAAGGGGTCCAAGCCAACCCACCCTCCGAACACTTATTATTCGGCCATCAAGATGGTAGGACAGAGGTCTGTTTTTAGATAGCCAGAACTTGACCTTGTTCATAAGTTCATGGTGTCTCTCAGCTTTACCTTTTGTTAGTTCAGGGACTCCTGAGAGAACAATTACAAAAGGCGCTGCTTCTGGGGGTAAGTGTATATGAGTGGTGCGCACATGTTTAGATGGAATATGGTGTGCTGTTGTCAATTTCGGGGGGGCTTTGAGATTGATAGGCAACGAGGAGGTGGGAGTTGGCAATTGAGTAGGCACCGCTTCATAAGGAGTGATCAGATTAGGTAGATTTGAAAGAGCGGTTGTCGGCGAGCATTGAGTTGTTGCAACGTGGGTTGAGGATTTCAGGAGAGATTCAACGGAGTACTCCAACCCCGTCAGCTTCTCCCCCAACGTAGTAATTTTGTCCATCAGGGGGTGTATTAAAGATTTGATCAGATTCTCGATCATAGTCAGAAGAGCCTGATGGGAGGATGGTGATAAGTCGTCCAGGTTAGCAACAGGTGACGAAATAAAGGACGAGTTAATTAAAGATGGTATAGGACTTAGAGAAGGTTTATCAAGTTTTTGTGTTTTAGGAAGACTCCCATTGCCTTTGTCCCCATCGATCTTCCTTTTGGCAGGTGTAACCCTGGGGGGTATTTTATGGATATCAGGAAAGGATTTCAGCTCCCTTGGATGTGGTGATAAGCTGCAGCATTTTAACATGGGGGAAAGTGCTGCTGGAACGTACTTAACCTTACACAGGCTATTTAAATCATCCAGCCATGGAAAACTAGATGGAGAATGTGCAAATATATCTAACGGGATTTTGTCGGACATATCCCCTGTTTTGGGCTTAGGCATAGTTAAAGAAAGTACAAGTCGGAAAATTACCTCTCAACAGACAAAGGGGGTGGCCCGTCCCCGTCCTCCTCAGTCCGATGAGGGCCGTAGAGGGCCCGCCCTTTGCCCGGGCTTAGCCCCGGGCGCCGACCCGCGCGCGATCCCGCGACGCGGGGACTGCTGTCCTTTTGATGCGCCTCCTGGCGCGCTGATCCCGTGTCTGGCGAGATGCTGGGGCGTCTGGGGAATGTAGTTTCCACCCCTCGCGCTCCGGCCGCTGTTGTACTTGCGGCGGCGAGGGGGAAACTGGCAGGGAGAGTTGACCCCCGGTGCAGGTAAGCCTTTCAATGTCCCCGATGCTGCTTGCTGTCCCCCCGCTCCCCCGGAACTGCTGTCCTTTTGATGCGCCTCCTGGCGCGCTGATCCCGTGTCTGGCGAGATGCTGGGGCGTCTGGGGAATGTAGTTTCCACCCCTCGCGCTCCGTCCGCTGTTGTACTTGCGGCGGCGAGGGGGAAACTGGCAGGGAGAGTTGACCCCCGGTGCAGGTAAGCCTTTCAATGTCCCCGATGCTGCTTGCTGTGAGATGTCATGGTTGGGACGTCGCTCAAGTCGTTCCAGGACTTGAGTGCAGAGTATCCGATGCCCCGTACTCCGTTCTTCCGTTATTTGCAGTTCCGACATGCCATCGCCCCATACTTGGAGGGCTTGACGTCTCTTCCAGAATTTAGCCCACTGGAGGCTTGGGTCTTCATGGGCGATATTGAAACCAAAAAAATATTGCGCATATATCAATCCCTGATTATACATTGCTCTTCCAAATTGCAGAAGCTGAAGGGGACCTGGGAGGATGATGTTGGTGCGTTGGAAGAGGAGGACTGGAATGAGGCTCTAGCTGGCCCCAGAGGTGGGCCATTTCTGTCCGCCTTAGGCTGATCCAATTCAAATACTTGCACAGGGTATATTTTACTCGGCGGAGGCTGTGGCAGGCGGGCCTCATTGCATCTCTAAGCTGTACAAGGTGTGGACATGAGGAGGGCACTTTCTTTCACAAGGTGTGGAGTTGTGGTAATCTGCATAAGTACTGGAATGGGGTTTGGAATGGCTTAGATGAGGTTCTTGGGTGGGTGCTACCCTGCACTCCGCGCTTGGGACTGTTGCATGTGTTGGATGGAGTGGAGGGAAACCTATACAAGAGGCATTTATTGTTACTGGGACTCAAAGTTGCCAAACGAGACATAGCACAGGCGTGGAAGGACCCGAGGGCTCCAACAGTGGTAGCGTGGAAGAGGGGGCTAGATTTTTGTATGGGGATGGAGAAGCCCATATTTCTGGCCCGGAGCTGCCCTCGGAAAAATTATAAAATCTGGAAGCGCAGGGCTGACTTCAGGGGCATTTGGCTCGAGCCTCCGCCAGAACAGGACAAGATACTGGATGTTTGAGTGCGCTGTGCCGACGGATGTGTGTACACAAGTTGCTGACATTGCTTGAAACCGTGCAGGGGGGGAGGGTTTCAGGAGGGTTGGAGATCTGGGGGGGTTGGGGGGTGGGCTGGAGGGAGGGAGTTAACTGCATTCATTTTATGGTTATCAATGTAAAAGACATGATGGATCGCAAAGCACTATGTATGTTTATATGATTGGCAGTTGTCTCTGGGCTACAGAGCTCTGTGATTTCTATGTGATCTATCAATAAAATCTGTTTTCAAAAAAAAAGAAAAAAGAAAATAGGAGCTGGAAAAAAAACAAAATCCTTGCAGGGAGCAGGGGTTAGGCTGGAATTTACAGCATAGGGAAAAAGCTGTTATTCAAACAAGTATTAATCTACCCCCTGAAGCAGCCCCCCTGGTGGTAGTATTAGTACGGTTTCCCCCGCTAGTTAAGGGAGAAATTGAATCTACAGATGCTCTTTTAGCCACAACTAAAAAATGGTGTAACCTTAATTGTACGGGTGGCTCAGAAATCTCCGCAAATATTATAATGGCAAGACGAGTGGGTTGGTTAGGATGCACCCAGAAAGCAATTAAGGGTGATTGCGTTATTGTAAACTTTAACAATCCCAACAATGCCTCCCGGCTGCTGAGGGACGCCTCTGATTTACAGAGAGAGGAAGGCAAAATCAGGGCATTATTCCTGGGCTATTTCTATCCCCCTATAAGAAGGATTAAGGAATACCCTAATTTTGTTCCTGGGTTAGGCAAAAACTCAAGATCTACAGACTGGCCAACTCATAAAACCACAGTTAGGGATTTTTGCCATGATAAGGTTAGTACGGACTCTGTCCCTACCCCTAGATCTCTGTGTACCCAGGTATCATTTTTTACTGGTTACTTCGCCATCTATTGAGCCCTACTTAAAGTTAGTAACAAGGCCATATCATCGCTGGTTGCTAACTAAATTTTGTTTTAACCTGATTAATTTTTTTCTGGGATCCTTTGAAGGATGGAGTAATCCTGGGGATAGTGTACCCTGTAACTGTGACAGTAGTTCAATACAAGACACAATGCACTTTACACTTTTTTGTGACTACTACTGTGAAATCAGAGCCAAATTTACAATACCACTATTAAAGGGGAAGGGGTTTCTACAGGCTAAGCCTGCTTTACTGTATTTACAATTGCTGGAAACCCCCTGGAATATTTTTAACAATGCAAGTTATTTTGTAGCAGCTGGTAGGTTGAAAAAATTAAGTCGCTTAAATATGATTGTATGATATATCCCGGTCTTTTTTTAAATTGTATTTTATGGATTTCAATATTCTGCAATTTTAACACTTGTAATATTTCAATTGTACTTATGAACTGTGTGATGTAATTTGACTGTGTACCTTTTATGATTTTAATTAATCGATTAAAGTGGTTTTGACTTGACAAAAGTATGGAACACCTGAAGCCATCTTGATTGGAATAAAGGGGTAACACTTAAAACATTTCTTTTGCAAAGGAACAAAATGAGGGGCTTCATTTTGCCATAGAAATAGTGCTACAGAAAGAGAAATTAGGGCACATTTGACTTCTCAAATCCTCTTCTATTTCATTAAAAAAATTCTGACATGCAGACTGAAACATGCACTTTGAATACCAGCAGCAGACTTCCCTGGTTAGCAGTAGCTTTACTACAGTGATCTAATGAGCAACTAGAGTGCTAACATTCAGAATTTATGGCAAATATGTGACACATCTGAATGCCTTCTTGATGGAAACAAAGTAAAAAAACTGAAAATATTTCCTACTGAGGAGACTGTAGTAAATGAGGAAATTAGGAAACTTCATAACAAATAAGTCTCCCAGACGTGGTTCCCGTGCGCTCCATGCCACTGGAGTCAAGCCTCGCGTACCGTAATGCGCATGCATTGCGAATGCGCAGGAGTCGCGGACTGGTGCATACGAATCGCGCACATCACGTAATATTAAATGTAAATGATGTAACTGAAAAACACGCAGCCGCCGCACACCGTACACAGATCCTTCACGACTTTTCTAAAATGGCGACTAGAATCTGTGCACCAGTTGATGTGATGATCTGCGCTTTGGGTGCGCGACTCAGAAAAAAAATTGGAGAAAAAAAATGTAAAAAAAATAATAATATAAGTATATTAAAAGAAAAAATAAAACAAAAAAAGAAACAATATTTCAGTTTGATTTTAAAAAAATCTTTTTTTTGCAATTTTCAGAAAAATTTATAATGTTATTTAATGAATAAAATATTTATAAATAAACAATTAAACAACTGTAGAAAAGCAGTACAAAAAAATAGATATAACTATCACACTTAAAAATTAGCATTTAAAAAAACTTTGAAATTCACTGAAAAAACCATAGGTTTCAGAGACGTTCTAGTTAGAAATTGATATAAAAAAAGCGAGCGGCCCAATATACCCTTGAGAGTTCGGGCAAGAAATATGGGAGGGTAAAAGTACCTTCAAGGGATTTAATACATATTATTTATAACTTAAACCAAACAGTACTGATTTATGACCCAAAATAATGTCAGTCAGTCGTGCAGATATGCAACAGTGATTAATCATTCAAATTATAATAGTCACACTAGGTGATCTAAGCATAGAGAACAGAAACAAATCTGCTGTATATGAAAAATTTGTATTTAATACTTCTCAAAAAATTATTAAAAAGGGTACAAAATCAATATCAACAATATTGCAAGAAGTACATATTAAAATAATGAATTTGAACATTTCTGTGGAACAATTGTCTATGCTTTTCTCCCTTGGTGTAATTGATATACTGAATTCAACAAAGAAAAAGCATGAGTCGACGTTATAAATAATACGAATTAAATCCCTTGAAGGTACTTTTACCCTCCCCTAGTTCGAAATTAGCATTTGAAAAAACCTTTGGAATTCACTAAAAAAAACATAGGTTTCATAGACAGAGTTAGAAATCAGCATTTAAAAAACCTTAGAAATTCACAGAAAAAAACATAGGCTTCAGGGGTGTTCTAGTTAGCTGGACATTTCACTGGTACAAAACCCTAGAAATTCCTCCGTTCTAGTTAGTTCTGCTAACTATAACTCGCGCGCCGGCAATGCACTGCTGATGATGATGTCACATATTACATCATTCATTTCTATGGTTTTGTACGAGTGAAATGTCCAGCTAACTATAACACCCCTGATATATATATATATTTCGGCACACACTTCCAAATCGCTCGGATGAGTAAAAAGGCGGCACTCCAAGTCAGCGTTTTCACCAAGATGGTTTATTTGGCAGACCCCTGCCCCTCGACAAACGCGTTTCACCTCTTAGGCTTAGTAAAAAAAAAAATATATATATATATATATATATATATATATATATATATATATGCTAAAAGAGCTGATCTAGCGGAACGTTGTACAACAACAACTTTAACTTCTTTAACTTTGCATAACACAGCAACGCATGATTCAGTACATAAAGTTTCATAAAGGAAAAACACAAAGTACATGACTGGAACAAATCAGTCAGCCAGTCATGTCCTCGCTGCGGAAGAATCGCACAACACACTGCAAAATATAAAAAATGTCCTGTTAAACGTGTTAAATGATTTGAATGTAGAATAATAGGGCCCTCTGCACTTGTGTGCAATTGGCACTTAGAAGACGGCTAAATAACAAAGGAAAGTTCCGTGGCTGTTGAGCTCCACTGTGTATCGAGGATTATAACAATGAAAACACACCTCAAGCGTCTTATACTGGCAATAGGGGAATTCACAGTGGGGAAAACTACTTATAAATACCAGCTGTGTTTTTAAGAATTAATCAAAAGTGAAGTCAACCTTCTGGGGATTTAAAAACAGGACCTACAAGCTACATGCGGATCTCTCCAGCGAGAAGTTAGATGCTCATTAATGTCAGCAAGGCAGAGGGACATATTCTTACAGCCCTCGAACAATGTTTCTCCTCTCCTATGACCCTGTCATGAGACCAGAACTGGCTGACCCGCCAGAGAGAAGTACTGGCTGTACCTTTTCAAGACACTCCCTTATGGAATTAAAGGTTACAACACGCGTGCTCACACCAAACAACATCTTGTAACCTATTTTGAGGCAGAAAAAGGTTTTAGCACTCATAGCAAGCTGAGAAAGCAAAGAATGGTGACAGCAGTCATAAATAAACATTTTGGAACCATTGAATAAGGCAAGGATTTTCTTTCAGCGTCAATCTTTTCCATAAACTGTAATTATTCAGCTACATAAGCAGTGGTGAGTGGCTCTCAGCAGGGAACCCTAAGTAACACAACTCTTGAAAGATGCATGCCCTAATTTAGGGGGTCATTATAATGTCGGAAGAACTGCCACCGGTGGTGGCAGTCCTTCCACCATCACGTAGTGATTTACCCATCGCCAAATTAGGATGGCGGTGGGTACCGCAGCGGACGCAAAGTCCATCCGCCGCTTCACCGCCAAAGGCAATCGCACCGATTGCCTGGCGGACAGAGCTTGGCCACTAATATGGTGGCGGTGCCTAGCAGGCACCGTCCACCAAATTAGGATGTGGGTTTTAAAAGGCCTTTCCATGGAGGCTTGGGGACCCTTTGCGGGCGCCCCTTGTTGGAGGGGGGGTGTTGCTGCAATGGGTACCCCCCCCTGCATTTCCATGCACCAAGTGGCAGGCACCACGTGGTGCCCGCCACGTAGTGCAGAGAAATGCATTGCAAGCACTTTTAAAATTGCGGACGGTGCTGCAGCCAGCAGCACCGCCCGCAATGTTAAAAGCCCATACTGGCGGGTGCATACTAATCGCAGTAGTGGGACCGCCGCCTGTCTGGCGGATGGTTCCAAACACTGGTACGATGGCGGGTGGATCGTAATCACCCCATTAGAATCGTAACAAAGGTCTATATCAAAACCAAAACATTCCACAAAAAATTCTGAACATATAAAATGCTACTGTGATTATCTCTTGACAAAGGTGAGGCTTCTGAACTCCTATCTTGCAGGACGTTGAGTAGGAAGCTTTGAACGTTGACACACGGCTTTGTTTTTCTTTCAGCTAAAGTAATTGGAGCTTGTTGGCATACGCAATGGGGAGGGGATGCCTTACAGTACCTCTGTCTAGCACCCTTGTACCTAAGTAAGGCTTAATGTGACCCCTTATTCAATAAAAGAGTATGGCATGTCAGCACATGCAGACCCTGAGAAGCTCAGATAGATCAGTGCCTAAAATAGACATGTTTCCTGTTATGACTGACTTGTTTCTACGTTTCCAAAAGCTTTATTCGACAGATAAGTCAAAAAAGCACATACACAAAATACTACATAACACACTAGACAATAAATAAATAATTTTAAAACATTATTAAATATTCGCATCAACTGTCGAGGCGAGTATTACAATTTTTCATTTACTAAAAATCAGGGAATAAAATTGATAATTTTATCGCTGAAAGTAAAAATTAATATGGCACTACTATACATGATTTTTCAGGGACCTTACACAACCACAGAACCAGACATAAATACATTACAAAATGAATAAAAACCACCAACTTATCGCAATCGCCAGGGTAGCTCTTCTCAGTGCATACTTCCAATTACAATGGTTCGTCGTGATTTAATGGTACATGACCAACTCAAGAACGTAGCCATTGTGATAGTAATCCATTGAAAAGTTTCAGTGTGTAAAATTCTCAATGCATTGGCGCACCTTCTGAAGCCCAAGGACCTACAGATTAGCTTAAGCCACACATGACGGGTGCCTCATAAGCTGGGCACAAACAAGTGTGCCAGGATCTCTTGTTGGTCCGGGAACAAGGGGCACTTACTATTACCAGATGGAATCCATTTTGCAGTATGCGATCTTATTGGCAGTGTGCCCACCCTAAATTGAAAGTACAGCTCCAGGTCAAGTGGGTTGGTTATTACATCCCAGTATTGCTCTAAATTTGGGGGAAACTTGACTTCCCAAAAACTTTCGGTAAGCATTGAAGTAGCGCTATTTTGATGAATCTCAGAGAAAACCAATTCCCAGTACTTTTCTTTCATATACTCTTTTGGGGGAAAAGACGCATTAGCGGGGTCTTCCCACAACATAGCCACACCAAGCTTAACTAATACAATTCTAATCTCCCGTAGCCATTTGATTTTATGGTAGCAATCTGCCCGGATTAAGTTGCTAAAGCCAGAGGCATAAGGTGCTAATTCTGGCGTGCACCAAATTCTTCACCAATAGAGTAGTGGGCGTAATCTTGCAATTTCACCCAAAGATTTTCTGCCCAATTAAAATAGCATTGGGCACACTGGGGTACTTTGCAGAAGGCTCGTAATGCTACGTAAAGACCTGTTTTCTGCAATGGCTAATTGAGATAGGTTCTCAAAACCCCAGAGCTCGACCCGTATAGGGCAGAGCTCACAACTTTCATGTCATAAATCTGAAGTACAGGGCTAATTGGCTTTGTGAGCGAAGTTTTAAATTTGGTAAATAGCGCCCCAGACAGTAAAATGTGTCACGTTACAAACATGCCTACGATCAGTTACATTACATATCCGGTTAATCATAGTTCCATGCAATTATGCAGTCTTCTACCATATCCCATCTACTACAGATTCACTTTATACATAGAATGAAAGGGTCAACATAAAATAACAGGTAAAAAGCATGTAAAGGTCCTCCACGTGACTGGTTTAGCATATGAGGCACATCCCCCACCAGTTCCAAAATCTTGGTGGGGTAAAACAAGATAATGCATGCTGCAGGTACACACCCTTTTCCCCATCTATAATCAGTCATCAGTTTGCATGGAATTTAGAAATAGCACTAGTGGTTCCCAAAAATTCCTCGGACAAGAAGCCTGTGGTAACTCCTCTGCATATGTTTCCAGCTATGTTTTGCAGTATGACATATCTACTATCCAATCTTTGCATTTCGGTACATTTTCTACCCCATTTCATTTCTATATGTCTCTTTGCTAGCAACAGTGCTACTGCTAGGAACTCGCGTCTACGTGCCAACTTGATCTTATAAATGCCTAGCAAACATATCTGGGACCTATTGGGAATATGTTCCATCAATATGGTAGTGAGTGTGTTGGTGACCTCTGCCCAGTAGGAATGGAGTTGTGAGCACTACCAGGCCACATGCAAAAAATCCGCTTCAGGAGCGCCACATCTGTGGCATTTGTCATCTTCCCTCAAATCATATTTATGGAGTTGTGCAGGTGTGTAATATACTTTGTGGAGAAACTTAAAGTGTATGATTTTCAAGTTGCAATTGGATGTCAGTAGCTGTAAGCAGTTGTAGTCCCAATGTTTTGCAGTGATACTTTCACCTAATGTGTCTTCTGATCTTATTTTGGGTCTGTTCTGAGCACGGAATTGTTCCCGTTGGGCTGTGATATATAATTACGTAACAAGCACTTGCCACGTCGGAGATACCAGCAGGGCCTGTAGCGTATAATGCATCAGTGGTTCGTCCGGAAATGAGGGATACAAAGCTTTGAGTGCTGCGCGCAGTCTCAGATATGCAAAGATTTTCAGCGGAGTATGATGTGTGCACAGGGTGACATCGTTTTGTGATATAAATTTCCCATGTGGAAGAGCATCCCTTATTTTATGAAACCCCATCTCGTTCAGTAAATCTAGCATTTTGGTTTCTTGTGTCACTGAGTTGTGGATGGTGATTCAGTGGGAGCGCTGGTGCATACGTTGGGAGTTTGTGCACTCGTTTTGCCAATGTATGCCATGCTTTAGAAGTGCAGAGCGCTGGGTATTACCCCTGCTGATGAGGCATTTTGTTTTGGTGATGAGATAAGTGCAAATAGTCGAGTGGGAAGCATATTTTCATGTTCCACAGCTACATGCGGTATATGACCATGTGGGTGTAGCCAGTAGTGGGCATGTTGCGCCTGTGCGCAATAATAATAAAGTTGAAGGTCCGGGGCCCGAAACCACCTTGTGCGTACGGTCTAGTAAGGAGCCCACTCGTGCGTGCTTACCCGCCCATGTCAGCCCAAGTAGAGCTGTACGGAGTTTAGCAAATAAAATCGGTTTTATCCACACTATGTGTGGGAGGGTATGCTCAGACGTGAGTCCCTTGCTCATTGCACCATCAGGATTCAAGCAAGCCGGGCCGAAGAAGGCTGTGATGCCAGAAACCGGTCCCCGGAAGCTTGTTTCCTTCCCAGTATAAGAATTGGCTTGGTAGTTTGGTTTGCCCTGTTCCCATCATGCACTGGGACAGGAACAGACTAATTTGCATATAGCCAGGTTCTGAGCTGGGATGGTGCATTGAGCTAAAAAACGGTGATGGATTAAAACCATGATCTCTTGACTTGGTAAGAGTATTCTGCATCATTCAGAAACTCTGTCCATCACCACCCCCCTTTTCCAAAATCGGTTTTATCCACACTATGTGTGGGAGGGTATGCTCAGACGTGAGTCCCTTGCTCATTGCACCATCAGGATTCAAGCAAGCCGGGCCGAAGAAGGCTGTGATGCCAGAAACCGGTCCCCGGAAGCTTGTTTCCTTCCCAGTATAAGAATTGGCTTGGTAGTTTGGTTTGCCCTGTTCCCATCATGCACTGGGACAGGAACAGACTAATTTGCATAGAGCCAGGTTCTGAGCTGGGATGGTGCATTGAGCTAAAAAACGGTGATGGATTAAAACCATGATCTCTTGACTTGGTAAGAGTATTCTGCATCATTCAGAAACTCTGTCCATCACCACCCCCCTTTTCCAAAATCGGTTTTATCCACACTATGTGTGGGAGGGTATGCTCAGACGTGAGTCCCTTGCTCATTGCACCATCAGGATTCAAGCAAGCCGGGCCGAAGAAGGCTGTGATGCCAGAAACCGGTCCCCGGAAGCTTGTTTCCTTCCCAGTATAAGAATTGGCTTGGTAGTTTGGTTTGCCCTGTTCCCATCATGCACTGGGACAGGAACAGACTAATTTGCATATAGCCAGGTTCTGAGCTGGGATGGTGCATTGAGCTAAAAAACGGTGATGGATTAAAACCATGATCTCTTGACTTGGTAAGAGTATTCTGCATCATTCAGAAACTCTGTCCATCACCACCCCCCTTTTCCAAAATCGGAGTTTAGCAAATAACATTTGTGGAACCCATGTAGGTATGTTCATATACAGATAAAGAAACCGTGGTAACACCACCATTTTTTGTACGGCTATTCAATAGGCTAGTGATAAGGGGAGTCTGATCCATCTGTTAACCTGTTCTTCTAGCTTAGTTATCGTTTTCCCGTAATTTTCTCTCAGAACCAAGTCTGGATCTCGGTGTATCCAGACCCCTAAGTATTTTAATGGTTCTGTTTTCCATTGCAGTAGATAGTCAATTGTTGGTTTGGTTGTCCCCGGAGTGAGCGGGATCACAACTGAATCCTATATATTCTCGGATCAGTTTGTTTAAATTTACATCCGGTTGTCTTGTGCATAGGATCATGTCGTCTGCATTTAGTGATATTGTTATGAGCCGAAGGTGTAATTTCAGGGCTGTATCTTCAGGTTTTTGACTAATCTTACACACGAATTGCTCTCGCGCCAATGTGAATAAGAGTGGGGATAGTGGGCAGCCCTGACGCATGCCACGATGTATATTAATAGGTTAAGACGTACCACCATTTATACGTATGCGAGCGCTGTATTGTGAATACAGTAGGGTTATCCATCTCGAAAATGGTTCTGGGAATCCCATCCGTCTCGGAACCTGAAACATATAGAGCCATTCCACAGAATCAAATGCCTTAGCGGCATCAAGTAGAGTCGCAGAGGCCGGCAGTTCCGGGTTTAAGTGATGGAACATGGCAAATATAGTCCGTATAATTTGTGTAGTTGAGCGTGATGGGAGAAATCCAGCTTGATCTGGAAGGACTAGGTTTTGCATCAGCGGTTTGAGTTTAAGGGCAATGATTTTGGCTAGTATTTTAGCATCTGTGTTGATTAATGATAGTGGGCGGTAGGATTCACATCTAGACGGGTCTTTGTTGGGTTTGAGGAGTGTGATTAAGAGTGCCTCACGTAGTGAGGGGGGTAATATGCCCTCTTCATAAGCTTCCTCATACATTGCTGCTAGGTGGGGGAGTAATATATCTTTATATTCTTTGTAGAACTCTCCAGGTAAGCCATCTATTCCTGGCACCTTGTTATTTGGCATGGAATTTATAGCTTCCGTCATCTCATCTTCCGTTATGTGATGGCTAAAGTATTCCCGATGGTCGTCGGACAGCCACGCCAAGGAAATATCATCTAAGTATTTGTTTACCTCAGATTGAGTTGCATTAGTCTCGGCAGTGTACAGTTGAGCATAATGGTCCGCTAAGCAATGTGTGATAGAGGGGGTATCACACTTAAGTGTATTTTGCCTATCTATAATTTGGGTTATGTACGACGTAGTGTGTCGAACGTAACTTACTGGAAAGCGTTCTACCCGGCCTACTACCTTCCCCATAGGCTCTAGCCGTGTATTTGTGAGATAGGTATTTTATTTTATCATCTGCAATTGTGGTATCTAACTATTTTCTCCCGAATTTCAGCCAATAACTTTGGATCTAAAGTGGTCAAGTATGTAGTCTCTAGCTTCGTAATGTCTTCTTCAATTTTGGACAGTTGTCTTTAGATGTCTTTGAGTATAGCAGCATGTTTACCAATACAGAAGCCCGGGATCGTTACTTTCAAAGCCTCCCAGAGTACTTTAGCACTATCACTGAGTCTACATTGTGTGTAAAGTATTCATTAATAGGCTGTTGGAGTTCTACTCTGAATACTTGGTATTGTATTGCACTGGGGTTTAGGCGCTATGTATACTGGTGTGGTGTGGGGATGGTTAGTTCTAATTGAACTGCAGCATGATCTGAAAGAGTTTTAGGCATTTGTGTGAGCACGGTCATCCAAGCGTTTATAGCCGCGGTGGCTAACCAGAAGTCAATTTGCCACCGGATGTTGGTTGTGGTGGATATGCAAGTACCCTCCCTACGAGAAGGGTAGCGCAACCTCCATATATCTAACATAGCGTAGTCTTCCATACCTTCCTTGAGTATCTTGGTGGATTGTTTACCATATCTATCATTACAGGTGGACTTGTCCATATTGGGGTCAAGGCACGTATTAAAATCTCTGCCCCATAATATTGCAGATGGCGGAAGCGTGCGTAGTTTGGCCCATATACCCGTGAAGAAAGAGGTGTCATCTACATTTGGTCCGTAGACATGGACTATAGTCATGACAGTTCCTCCAAAATTACCTTGTACAATAACATATGTCCCCTGATCATCCGGAAACGACTGGAGTAGAGTAAAGGGAACATTTCTCCTAATGAGAAGCAAGACTCCTCCAGCATCAGTAGAGTAGGAGGATGCAAACCTGTACGTGGCCCACTTTGCCCCAACTCTGCACTCTGCTGTGTTAGTAAGGTGTGTCTCTTGCAGGCAGGCGACATCTACTTTGTGTCGGTCTAAGTATGCAAAGACTTTTCGTGTTTTCTGTGGGTTGTGTAGGCCTCACACATTCCACGTCATAAATGTTAGTTTCCTTGCGGTTGTTAACCTGCTATTCTGTCAGAGTCACCTTCAGATATTGCGCAGGAACAGAGATGCCTTTTCCTAAAACCACCCCTGGGAATCACCAGCTCACCACGGATTTAATCAGTGCGCTGAATGTCTCCCATTAAGGGGGGTAGGGGAAGTGGATAAAATAACAAATAGAGAAAAGAGACTGCCAAAGGTTATCTGCTTCTGCTCCAATCTTCTTTCTGCTCTTCTCGCTTCTATTGGAACGTTCAGGAAGCTAAATAATAACAGCATTCATTATCTCTTATTTTCCAGAATTATCTTTAACACTTAGACTTCTCTAGTTATATGAATTACTATAGATACACACCAGCACGACCGTCAGCATGAGCCCCTTTTCTATTGTTTTTGTCTGTACACTTGTATTCTTGTTCTAATTCTTTCTTTCACAAAATTAATATATATACCTTAGTGGCTGAATTACATGTCACCTCTAACCTCTATATTTTCTAATAAATGTTTTCTACTAACCTTAATATTCTTTCTATTGTTATTAAACTGAATAAAGTCTAATATTTACATTTCTTTTCTTTTCTTTTAGGATGAAGATATTGAAGAGAAAACTTCCACAGGTAAGTTAAAAACCTTCACAATGTTTACCCAATGCTAACATTCAATTTTAATTGTCACTTAGCTTATCGGGAAAAGTCTTAAAGAACTGGTTGAAGTCTCTTGATAATTTCCTCCTTCTCAGGTGCTCGGTCTAACTTCACGGAAGACTCCTCTCTGGTAGATGGAAGTCGGGTCTTGATTGTTGCGCAGCTTTCCCTCGGCTTTTAGACCGCTCGAGAGAGACCGCGCATTTGTCGGGCTCAGACATTTTCAGGGTGAGGAGTTGCCACTACAAATAATCGCGCAGCTCTCTCGGCCTTTCCTCCGCACGAGAGAGACTGCACATGAGCCAGGGAAATACACTTCTAATTTCATAAAACAGTGAACGGACGGGGAAAACTACACTACCAGATACCGAAGACTCTAGTAAGCACTACAAGCAAGGAGACATTAAGGGGAAACCCCTATCTAAACTCTAACTCGGGCAGCTAGGGAAAGACGCAACCGGACGGGGAACGAACTCAGGTGAAATGCACCAACGTTCTAAGTTGAGCGCTTCACCAGAGTTCTAGGGCAGGCTCAAAAAGACTAGACTGTTACTTCGCCCCAAGCATCGGCCATCCTGGTGTTCCTTATTCTCCAGGCCTTGCTCCAGGTCGAAAGACCTCTGATTCTTTTGGTAAAAGGAAGTCTTTTGGAACTTCTAGCACAAAGTGAGGGTCATTGTCTAGAATAGTCATGACATTCATTTCTGTATACAGTGATTACTTGAACGGTCTATATCTGCATATCATGAGATAAGAAGTAACAGTCTTCTTCTCTGCGCTGACTGTTTTTCTTGTTTTCCACCCTTCCCGCCCCCCACTCACTTCGCCATCCCAATTATGGCAAAGACAAGCCCCTTAAACTGATGAATATACTCTTGTCCCCCGAACATTACGTACTAAAACAAAAATACAAGATTGAGGTGTACACAATGGTGCCAGGAGTAGCCAGCCCTAAACCCCGATGAACAAGTCATACGGGGGTTATCTTTCAAGTTGCTAAGTGTTATGTTTGGCACAACTCAATATCAGTGAGTAAAAATAGTCCTAATACGATCTGTCGGAGGCAGTGACATATATGGTCCAGGCATTGACATGTTAGACAGAATTAGCGCTACATATTTCTTTGGGCCAAATAGTGCACAGCCAAACAAATAGAACTGTTTCTTATCGGAGTCCACAATATACCGATATAGGATTTCTCAGCTGTAAACTTTGCCTGAAAAAGTGTAAAGTGAACGTAGTCAGTGTACACAACATTATTTAACATCCAATGCAGTCCCTTGTTCTTCATGTGCACATATTGGGGATTTCCGATGCGGCTGCCACGATGGTTTCGATTTTAAGTATTTAACCCCTTGCATGGTCATGACAGAACCACGCCGTCATGAGTCATGGGTGCCGTGTGCTCATGACGGCGTGGTTCCGTCATGAGCATGCAGCTCTGCCCACTGATTCCCCGCTTGTGCGGGCGACTTAGTGAGTGGGTCCGTGACAGAACCACGCAGTCATGAGCGCACGCCGCCCGTGGCTCATGACGGCGTGGTTCCGTCACGAGCGTGATAGCGGCGTGCTCACCCCCCACCTCCACAGCGCCGCGGTGGAATTCCCGCTGCAGCCAAGGAGTTAAATACTTCAGTAGGCGTGTTATAGACTGTACTCTTACCGTCATCTGTGATTCTCAGATGTGCTGGATAGATCATCGCATAGGGAATGTGCATTTCTCTTAGTTTCTTTTTGACGTCTAAAAAAAAATTCCGGACAGAGTCATACCTTCATAATTCAGAGTGCCCAGTTCTCAAGCCTTACGAAGTGCCGCATCACGATCCCTGTCGTTGAGGAGTTTGGCTATTATGGGGCGTGCCTTACCCCTAACGGCAAAAGTGCCAATGATCTGTGTGCCCGCTCCACAATAAATATGTCTGAGAAGGTTTCTCTGCACAGTAGTATGGATAATAGGGACTCAATACATCTTTCCAAATTGCCTGTGTTTGTTGTCTCCGCAATGGCCATGAACCGCAGGTTGTTGCGGCGTGACCTCGCCTCCAAATCTTCGGTCTACGCCAGTAACGCTGTTAGGGTCTTGTCCGTTGTTGTTTGTTTTGTTTCCATTTGGTGTTGTGCATCCTCTGTTTCCGAGAAGCTGCGCTCTGCCATATCAATTCTCTCTGTATGCCTATGGAAACGCTCATACATGCGGTCAACTCGGTATATTAAGGAGTGAATTTTCCCATCAATATTTGTCAGTGTGGACTGGATCGCTGTGAACATGGAGTGAAAATCCACTGTTGCGTCCGTGGTTCCTGTGGGTGAAGGCGTCTGGTTCCCAGATGTGTCGTCTGTTGAGATCCGAGTTATTTCTTTGGACTGTTCAATGTGCAGTTTAGGGTGGTTTTTGTCTGGTTTTCTCATGATCAATTTTCTCCTTATAGCTCCTGATTAATGAGGGAGTGAGTGGTTGGCCGTGTCTCCGCAGTACGCAGCACCACAGCTCAGTGGTTTATCTCTATGATATCAGAGCACTAGGTCTCAGGGCCCCAGAAGCAGTCCGAGGCGGGAGGTCACTGCTTACAACTATGGCTCCAAGATTGTAGAGCTGTAACGGTATGCATCCATGGATTTCGCCGCCCTACATGTGTCCCATATGTGCCACGCGTCACTACTTTCCAGGCTCCGGCCAGGGAATGTAACAATTCACTTGTTGAGGTGTGCAGCAGCCAGCACTGTGCCCTGTGAAGTTCACATATATCCACCACAGTTGTTTAAGCCTTAGCAGCCTTTCCTCAAGGGTGGTATTGGTATCTCTGTGTGCAGGCTAATGTGAGAGGGCACATGCTCCACGCGCGTCAGCAGCACGCTCTTTATTGTGGAATGGACAGTGGGGGGGGTGAGGTTTACTGGCCCTCAGTAATGTAATGTCCGTATGGATTGCCCCCAGTACTCAGCAGGAGGTTTTAATATGTGCCGGTGTTCAGTTGTTTGTATAGCATGAACTGCGCCATAGGACCACTCCATCTTTTCAGCACCATGCGCAGCGTCGTCCAATGCGGCGCGGGTGTATCCTAACTGTCCCGACTCCTGAGCCACACGCAGGGTATTTTATGGTGGTACTCACTGAATATGCGGTGTCGGGTCCACGCGTAGTCTTTTGGTGACCTGGCCGCCCCGCTGCTCCTATCGACTTTTCAGGATGTTTGCACAGGAGACAGCAAGCGGCACATCAGGAAGGCAGTCTGCTTGGCCAAGCCGGTTCAGCTCGCCAACCCAGTACGTTGCCTAGCGCGTGGTATCCCCACGTCACCACCTCCGAGTCTCAAGTAGCATACTCGCCGAGCGCGCAGACCCACACAGGACAGGGCACGCTCCGGTCTAGTTTTCTAGGCAGTTTGGAGGGCCTGTGGCGGCGATGTCTTCGGCAGCGATGTCGGGTATGGACGTTCCCACCATTATCCGGAGGCTGGATCAGGTAGTTTTGTGGCGATTTTAGCGTTGTGTATTAAGGATCAATGCAGGATACGAACATGACCGGAGGAGCTCGCTCACATTGCGGCCATTTCCAGGCGTGGCTAGCTCTGCCCCCCTGAATTTGGAATTAAGTCTACTTTCCAGAAATCTATCGCTTTCCTGATTAACCCAGGAGTTTCACACTGGTTTCCACCGCAAACTGAAAGTAGACTGACCAGACACTTATCTGTAGAACCTTTTCCTTGTTTTCCCAAATTACTCAGAATTTAGCTGTTTTGCCCATTCTCTCAATTCTCTCCAGAAGAATTCACAAACCCTGGGTACTTTTAGACTCCCTAGGATGTTGAGAAAAAAGATGCAAATTTGGTGTGAATAACTTAAGTCGAGAAAAAAAAAGGTAATGAGTCCTAAACGCGAACTACCCCAAATAGTCTCAGCTCCTGAGCACCAAAGTTCAAGAAAAAAACCTACCATTCAGTCTTAAGTACTCCAAAGCACAAAGTATTCTTTAATTCAGATCATATGTATCCAAACAGGCCCAGAGAAATCACTGTAACTCAATGTAGTCATCCATGTAGCCAATACATGTTTAGTCTTTGTGATTTCAGTCACCACTGAATTCTTTAGGGCTACAAATAAGTAAAAGCATATACACCATTTTGAAAACCACATTTCATCATAATACAGACATCCATCCCCATTCCTCTGTGACATGTGCTGTATACATGGTAGTATACAAGCAAGTACACCCTCAATTACTAGTGCTCTGCTTATGCAAAAATATTTCTTATCATGTGAGATTATAACAATAGTACTCATGTAAACAAAAATAAAACACTGTTGTCAAAGTCGAGTAGCCAACATACAACCAATAGAGGAGACCAAAGTCCCTCACTCATAAGTGCAGTCCTTCCTGGTGTAAAAACAATATCACATTAAAATTCATACATATAAGGGGCTTGGCCTAGGCGCACATGGAGTAGGACGTGTCTCGTCATACCTCTGGACCCCCATGCCCTTTCATTCGCCACTGAAAGCATTGGACCTGGCCCGCAGCGGCCTGGCTATCCCAGGAGCACTCGAGGATTGCTCCGGTGGTCCGGGGTGCACTGGTGGTACAAAAGGGGGTGGTGATGGACAGAGCATCTGAACCAATCAAACACTCACACCCAGTCAAAAGATCTGGGTTTGATCCATCACCGTTCTTTAGCCCACTCTGCCACCCCAGTTCAGACATGGCTATAGGCAAATCAGTCTGACCCTGTGCCGCATGGGAACAGTCCAGCCCGAACTGCCAAGCCATGTCTTCCCTGGACCGGAAACAAGCTTCCGAGGACTGGTTTCTGGCATTCCAGTCGTCTTCAGCATGGCTTGCTTGAATCCAGTGGCAAAGTGAGCAAGGGACTCATGTCTGAGCATACCCTGCCACACTTATGGCGGCCAAAGCGGTACAAAAGGGAGTGGTGATGGACAGAGCATCTGAACCAATCAAACACTCACACCCAGTCAAAAGATCTGGGTTTGATCCATCACCGTTCTTTAGCCCACTGTGCCACCCCAGTTCAGACATGGCTATATGCAAATCAGTCTGACCCTGTGCCTCATGGAAACAGTCCAGCCCGAAGCCATGCCTTCCCTGGACCGGAAACAAGCTTCCGAGGACCGGTTTCTGGCATTACAGCCGTCTTCAGCCCGGCTTGCTTGAATCCAGTGGCAAAGTGAGCAAGGGACTCACGTCTGAGCATACCCTGCCACACTTATGGCTGCCAAAGCGGTACAAAAGGGGGTGGTGATGGACAGAGCATCTGAACCAATCATACACTCACACCCAGTCAAAAGATCTGGGTTTGATCCATCACCGTTCTTTAGCCCACTCTGCCACCCCAGTTCAGACATGGCTATATGCAAATCAGTCTGACCCTGTACCTCATGGGAACAGTCAAGCCCGAACTGCCAAGCCATGCCTTCCCTGGACCGGAAACAAGCTTCCGAGGACCGGTTTCTGGCATTCCAGCCGTCTTCAGCCCGGCTTGCTTAAATCCAGTGGCAAAGTGAGCAAGGGACTCACGTCTGAGCATACTCTGCCACACTTATGGCGGCCAAAGCGGTACAAAAGGGGGTGGTGATGGAAAGAGCATCTGAACCAATCAAACACTCACACCCAGTCAAAAGATCTGGGTTTGATCCATCACCGTTCTTTAGCCCACTCTGCCACCCCAGTTCAGACATGGCTATATGCAAATCAGTCTGACCCTGTGCCTCATGGGAACAGTCCAGACCGAATTGCCAAGCCATGCCTTCCCTGGACCGGAAACAAGCTTCCGAGGACCGGTTTCTGGAATTCCAGCCGTCTTCAGCCCGGCTTGCTTGAATCCAGTGGCAAAGTGAGCAAGGGACTCACGTCTGAGCATACCCTGCCACACTTATGGTGGCCAAAAGCGGTACAAAAGGGGGTGGTGATGGACGGAGCATCATCGAGCTACAGCTGAAGCAAAAGGACCTTGGAAATCTGACCCGCCGGAACATCCGCGCCAGGTGTGTGTCGCAGGGGGCAGTGATATCATGGCATTCCCTAATGGGCTTCTCAATACGATACCTGGCAATCATAATGCCTCCCCTCCGACGCTGGACAGGGCAAATCGTGTGGTACCTCATCGGGGGTGAATGGAGCCTGGCCCAGACATTCTGATACACGTCCATTTCTTTTCATGAAAAGGAGGCCGTCATTAGAGCAGTGTGTAGCAAAGATACTTTGGAGTCCCGTGGCTATTCCGTTCAACCCTTCCAGGACCTCTCCTCTGCTACTCTCAGCAGTTGCAGGGACTTCGGTCCAATCACTGGCAAGCTGCGGGACCTTAAACTTTTTCAATGGGGTCATCCTTTTGTTATGTTCACAAGGGAGGGCAAGAGACGTGTAATCCGCTCCTTGGCTGAAGCCAAGCAATTGCTTGGCCTCCAGGTAGACCCATTGGAGGGCGCACCATCGCCTTCTCGACTCACCCGCAGGGACTCTCTGAGGCCTGTTTGGTGTCTGGTGCCGCCCCGTCGCACGGACGGGGCCCACAAGGCAGCAACATCTCAGGATACCAAAAGAGACATGATTTAGAACCTCAGTGCCTTCCCAAGCTCCTTTGACCACTGGCTCGCCAGTAACTTGCACTACCAATTGTTGCGATGACGGGAGGAGGAGCTGTAATGCATAAAGCCCACCTTGTTGGGGGACCCCCAACCATGTGACACTGTCTGTGGGTGCTGAAACTCAGTGCGACCGGGCCGCTTGCCTGGGACTTTGCCTGGCAGCCCGGGGCTGGTGCGGCACGTGTGCACTAGCGTGTTCTGCGCTTTCTGACTGTGATGGACTAGGAACTTATAAGCGCAAAGGCTGCCTTAGATGGTGGCTTTGATGCCAGCCGGCTGCAGGGGCCTGGGATGCGTGGACGACATCTTGGATCTGCTGTCCCCCCTTGTTCCGTGATAGGATGCTTTCCCTGCAGCCTGAGGGTTGCCTCCTGCTTCTGGGCACCCCCCTCCCTCAATTCACACCTCTGGAGATTGAATTCTCCGTTTTGGCTGGCATATTTGTGCGCAGGTCGCAGTAGGACTTGAATGGAGCTGTTAGGCCCGGTTGGCCTGCTGTAGTTTACTGTTCTTTTGGAATTTTCTTTTGATAAGGGTCGACGACTTGGAAAGCGAGTGCCCCTACCCGATCTCTGTCTGCACTTAACGGATACCTGTTTGCACATAACAGTCCCATCCCCTCCCAGGTCGCCTCTTCTTCCCAGGTTCTTGATGGAATCATGTCAATCACCATGCTCTGCTCTGAGATCTGCACTTCTGGGGGTGATGCCGCCCTGCTGGGATGCATCAATGCCATCCCCAGGCATACCTTTTCGTCTATACCAGAAGTACTCAAAATACGGCCCACGGGCCAGTAGCGGCCCGGCAAGCCTTCAGTGGCGGCCCGCGGAGCTTGAGACATCGCACCTGTGTGTGTTTTTTTTAAACTTAGGAAACACCTCGGGGAGCAGCAGTGCGAGTCAGAGACACTGCTCTGTGGGGGCCCGGGCGATTCCAGCCATAGTCAAGAGTGGAGCTGCAGGGGGCTAAGAGGTGAACAAAGCCTCATTAACAAACAAATGGTTGTTTACAGACGTGTTAAGTACTGGGGTGCCCGGGAGGCTGTGTCAGCCAGGCTGACGAACAGGGGAGAGGGGGTGGGAGGGGGGAGGACAGCAGGAACTGAGAGCTGGGTGAGGTGGGAGGGCAGCGCAGGGAGTGAGAGCCCGGGTGAGGGAGGTGGGAGGGCAGAGCAGGGAGTGAGAGCCGGGTGAGGGAGGTGGAGGGCAGAGCAGCGAGTGAGAACCCGGGTGAGGGAGGTGAAGGGCAGAGCAGCGAGTGAGAGCCCGGGTGAGGGAGGTGGAGGGGAGGTGGAGGGCAGCAGGGAGAGAGAGTCGAGTGAGGGAGGTGGAGGGCAGCAGGGAGTGAGGGCCCGGGTGAGGGTGGTGGAGGGCAGAGCAGGGAGTGAGAGCCCAGGTGAGGGAGGTGGAGGGCAGAGCAGGGAGTGAGAGCCCGGGTGAGGGAGGTGGAGGGCAGCAGGGAGTGAGAGCCCGGGTGAGGGAGGTGGAGGGCAAAGCAGGGAGTGAGAGCCCGGGTGAGGGAGGTGGAGGGCAGCAGGGAGTGAGAGCCCGAGTGAGGGAGGTGGAGGGCAGAGCAGCGAGTGAGGGTGAGGGAGGTGGAGGGTAGAGCAGGGAGTGAGAGCCCGGGTGAGGGAGGTGGAGGGCAGCAGGGAGTGAGAGTCGGGTGAGGGCGGTGGAGGGCAGCAGGGAGTGATAGCTCGGGTGAGGGAGGTGGAGGGCAGAGCAGGGAGTGAGAGCCCAGGTGAGGGAGGTGGAGGGCAGCAGGGAGTGAGAGCCAGGGTGAGGGAGGTGAAGGGCAGAGCAGGGAGTGAGAGCCCGGGTGAGGGAGGTGGAGGGCAGCAGGGAGTGAGAGCCCGGGTGAGGGAAGTGGAGGGCAGAGCAGCGAGTGAGAGTCGGGTGAGGGAGGTGGAGGGCAGAGCAGGGAGTGAGAGCCCGGGTGAGGGAGGTGGAGGGCAGAGCAGCGAGTGAGAACCCGGGTGAGGGAGGTGAAGGGCAGAGCAGCGAGTGAGAGCCCGGGTGAGGGAGGTGGAGGGGAGGTGGAGGGCAGCAGGGAGAGAGAGTCGAGTGAGGGAGGTGGAGGGCAGCAGGGAGTGAGGGCCCGGGTGAGGGTGGTGGAGGGCAGAGCAGGGAGTGAGAGCCCAGGTGAGGGAGGTGGAGGGCAGAGCAGGGAGTGAGAGCCCGGGTGAGGGAGGTGGAGGGCAGCAGGGAGTGAGAGCCCGGGTGAGGGAGGTGGAGGGCAAAGCAGGGAGTGAGAGCCCGGGTGAGGGAGGTGGAGGGCAGCAGGGAGTGAGAGCCCGAGTGAGGGAGGTGGAGGGCAGAGCAGCGAGTGAGGGTGAGGGAGGTGGAGGGTAGAGCAGGGAGTGAGAGCCCGGGTGAGGGAGGTGGAGGGCAGCAGGGAGTGAGAGTCGGGTGAGGGCGGTGGAGGGCAGCAGGGAGTGATAGCTCGGGTGAGGGAGGTGGAGGGCAGAGCAGGGAGTGAGAGCCCAGGTGAGGGAGGTGGAGGGCAGCAGGGAGTGAGAGCCAGGGTGAGGGAGGTGAAGGGCAGAGCAGGGAGTGAGAGCCCGGGTGAGGGAGGTGGAGGGCAGCAGGGAGTGAGAGCCCGGGTGAGGGAAGTGGAGGGCAGAGCAGCGAGTGAGAGTCGGGTGAGGGAGGTGGAGGGCAGAGCAGGGAGTGAGAGCCCGGGTGAGGGAGGTGGAGGGCAGAGCAGGGAGTGAGAGCCCAGGTGAGGGAGGTGGAGGGCAGCAGGGAGTGAGAGCCCGGGTGAGGGAGGTGGAGGGCAGCAGGGAGTGAGAGTCGGGTGAGGGAGGTGGAGGGCAGCATGGAGTGAGAGCCCGGGTGAGGGAGGTGGAGGGCAGAGCAGGGAGTGAGAGCCCGGGTGAGACAGGTGGAGGGAAGAGCAGGGAGTGAGAGCCCGGGTGAGGGAGGTGGAGGGCAGAGCAGGGAGTGAGAGCCCGGGTGAGGGAGGTGGAGGGCAGCAGGGAGTGAGAGCCCGGGTGAGGGAGGTGGAGGGCAGAGCAGGGAGTGAGAGCCCGGGTGAGGGAGGTGGAGGGCAGCAGGCAGTGAGAGCCCGGGTGAGGGAGGTGGAGGGCAGAGCAGGGAGGAGTGAGAGCCTGGGTGAGGGAGGTGGAGGGCAGAGCAGGGAGTGAGAGCCCAGGTGAGGGAGGTGGAGGGCAGAGCAGAGCAGGGAGTGAGAGCCCGGGTGAGGGAGGTGGAGGGCAGAGCAGGGCGTGAAAGCCCGGGTGAGGG
Organism: Lissotriton helveticus; assembly: GCF_964261635.1. Taxonomy (NCBI): domain Eukaryota; kingdom Metazoa; phylum Chordata; class Amphibia; order Caudata; family Salamandridae; genus Lissotriton; species Lissotriton helveticus. The sequence continues at coordinate 2,027,452,431 of NC_136063.1, forward strand.
AGGTGGAGGGCAGAGCAGGGAGTGAGAGCCCGGGTGAGGGAGGTGGAGGGCAGCAGGGAGTGAGAGCCGGGTGAGGTGACAGAGGGCAGCAGGGAGTGACAGCCCGGGTGAGGGAGGTGGAGGGCAGAGCAGGGAGTGAGAGCCGGGTGAGGGAGGTGGAGGGCAGAGCAGGGAGTGAGAGCCTAGGTGAGGGAGGTGGAAGGGCAGCAGGGAGTGAGAGCCCGAGTGAGGTAGGTGGGAGGGCAGCAGGGAGTGAGAGCCCGGGTGAGGTGGGAGGGCAGCAGGGAGTGCGAGCCCGGGTGAGGTGACAGAGGGCAGCAGGGAGTGAGAGCCCGGGTGAGGTGGGAGGGCAGCAGGGAGTGAGAGCCCGGGTGAGGTGGGACGGCAGAGCAGAGAGTGAGAGCCCGGGTGAGGGAGGTGGAAGGGCAGCAGGGAGTCAGAGTCTGGGTGAGGGAAGTGGGAGGGCAGCAGGGAGTGAGAGCCGGGTGAGGTGGGAGGGCAGAGCAGGTAGTGAGAGCCCGGGTGAGGGAGGTGGGAGGGCAGAGCATGGAGTGAGTGCCCGGGTGAGGGAAGTGGGAGGGCAGAGCAGGGAGTGAGAGCCCAGGTGAGGTGGGAGGGCAGAGCAGGGAGTGAGAGCCCTGTGAGGTGGGTGGGCAGAGCAGAGCCCGGGTAAGGGAGGTGGGAGGGCAGAGCAGGGAGTGAGGGCCTGGGTGAGGGAGGTGGAGGGCAGAGCAGGGAGTGAGAGCCCTGTGAGGTGGGAGGGCAGAGCAGAGCCCGGGTAAGGGAGGTGGGAGGGCAGAGCAGGGAGTGAGAGCCCGGGTGAGGGAGGTGGAGGGCAGAGCAGGGAGTAAGAGCCGGGGTGTGGGAGGTGGAGGGCAGCTGGGAGTGAGAGCCGGGTGAGGTGACAGAGGGCAGCAGGGAGTGAGAGCTGGGTGAGGTGAGACAGATAGAGATAGAGACAGATAAATACATATAGAGACAGATAGAAGTAGAGACAGGGACAGACGGAGCTAGATAGGGTCAGAGACTGGGACAGCCAGAGACAGATAGAGGCAGAGACAGACAGCAATAGAGACAGCGATAGAGACAGCGATAGAGACAGACAGAGATAGAGAGACAGACAGAGAGAGAGATAGACAGAGAGAGACAGAGAGAGAGATAGACAGAGAGAGACAGAGGGAGAGCGGGAGACAGACATAGGAAGGGATGGAGACAGACAGAGAGACAGACAGAGAGAGACAGACAGAGGGAGACAGACAGAGGGAGACAGACAGAGGGAGACAGACAGAGGGAGACAGACAGAGGGAGAGAGGGAGACAGACAGAGGGAGACAGACAAAGGGAGGGAGACAGACAGAGGGAGATAGACAGAGGGAGGGAGACATACAGAGGGAGACAGACAGACAGAGGGAGGGATGGAGGGAGACAGACAGACAGAGGGAGGGAGACAGACAGAGGCAATGAGGGAGGGAGGGAGACAGACAGACAGAGGAAGGGAGGGAGGGAGACAGACAGAGGCAAGGAGGGAGGGAGGGAGACAGAGGGAAGGAGGGAGGGAGGGAGACAGAGGGAAGGAGGGAGGGAGGGAGACAGAGGGAGGGAGGGAGTGAGGGAGACAGAGGGAGGGAGGGAGTGAGGGAGATAGAGGGAGGGAGGGAGACAGAGGGAGGCAGAGGGATAGAGGGAGACAGACAGAGGGAGATAGACAGAGGGAGGGAGACAGAGGGAGAGAGGGAGGGAGACAGAGGGAGACAGACAGAGGGAGACAACACAGACAGACAGACCGACAGAGACAGACAGACAGGGAGACAGAACGACAGAGGGAGGGAGACAGAAAGACAGAGGGAGACAGACAGAGGGAGGGAGGGAGGGAGACAGACAGAGGGAGGTAGACAGAAAGACAGAGTCAGACAGAGGGAGGGAAACAGACAGAGGGATGGAGGGAGACAGACAGAGGGAGAAAGGGAGAGAGAGGGAGGGAGAAAGGGAGACAGAGGGAGGGATGGAGACAGACAGAGGGAGGGAGACAGAGGGAGAGAGGGAGGGAGACAGACAGAGGGAGACAACACAGACAGACAGACCGACAGAGACAGACAGACAGGGAGACAGAACGACAGAGGGAGGGAGACAGAAAGACAGAGGGAGACAGAGGGAGGGAGACAGAGGGAGGGAGGGAGATAGACAGAGGGAGGTAGACAGACAGAGGGATGGAGGGAGACAGACAGAGAGAGAGAGGGAGACAGAGGGAGACAGACAGAGGGAGGGAGACAGACAGAGGGAGACAGACAGACAGAGGGAGGGATGGAGACAGACAGAGGGAGACAGACAGAGGAAGGGAGGCAGAGGGAGACAGACAGAGGGAGACAGACAGAGGGAGGGAGGCAGAGGGAGACAGACAGAGGGAGGAAGGGAGACAGACAGTGGGAGGAAGGGAGACAGACAGAGGGAGGGAGACAGAGGGAGATGGACAGTGGGACACAGATAGAGGGAGACAGATGGAGGGAGACGGAGAGAGGGAAGGAAAGAGAGGGAGGGAGACAGAGAGAAAGAGAGGTAAGACAGAGAGAGACAGAGGGAGAGAGACAGAGGGAAACAGAGAGAGGGAAGGAGGGAGCGAGAGAGAGAGATAGAAGGAGGGAGACAGAGGGAGAGATAGGGAGGGAGGGAGAGAGAGAGAGAGAGAGAGAGAGAGAGAGAGAGAGAGAGAGAGAGAGAGAGAGAGAGAGAGAGAGAGAAAGAGAGATGCGTGTGTATGCTGGTCTGTTGGCTCAGTGGATGAACGCGTCAGCTGCAGGGGCCTGTGTTCAAATTCATGGTCACAGTTTTTTTCTTTCTAGCCCCTTCCCCCTCCCCCTCTGATCCTGCCTTCAACGGTGCGGCCCTCGGCCACAAACCACACTGTAAATTTGGCCCCCGAGAGAAAGTTTGTGAGTACCCATGGTCTATACTAAAGCCACTAACCCTCTTCCCCCTTGCAATGTCCGCCATTGAACACACTAAATTGCTCTCCTTTAATGTGAAGAGTACGAACTCTCCTAATAAGAGGAAACCAATACGGCGCTATCTCCTTTCACACGACCCAGACCTCATCTTCCTCCAGGAGACTCATCTCTTGAAGGTCGACAGCCCGTGCATACTTCACCAAAAACCCCCTCATCATTTTAGTGCGCATGCGACCACTAGAAAAGCGGGAGTGACCATTATGCGCAAGGCAGGCTTCTGCACACATATTCAAGACAGTGCATGATACCAATGGTCGCTTTGTGAAATTTACCATCCAACGTGGCTCGCACCTCCTCAGATTCTTGAATGTTTATGCCCCTCATCAGGTGCAGGATCTCATCCTTGTAGACTAACTGTGTGGTGACCAGCTGGCATCTGTGGAGGGTGATATTGTCATGAATGGAGATTTAAAATGTGTTTGGGACCAGCAGCTAGATTTTATCACTTCCACCTTTAAGGTTGTGGGGGTGGTGTCAAGAGAGACCTTGCTGATATGGGCTTGGTGGATGTCTGGAGGTACAAACACCCTGACACCCGCAAATTTTCTTTTTCTTCACATTTACCCGCCTCTTATTCCAGAATAGACTATTTCTCACTCACTCCCTCCTTAGGGATCTGGAAACTGTCACCATATCAGATCTATCCATATAGGATCATGCACATGTGGAAATTGTATGGAGTTGGGTTGGACGTTCGAACTAGACTCTACCTCGCTGGCGATTCCCCCTGTATTTCTTCCGAGATCCAGTAGACATGGCAGAGATTCGAAAGGGGATTATCGACTATTTTGAGCTCAATGGGCTTCCCGGCACTTCGGCTCACAGCCTTTGGGATGGTTTTAAGGCTACCATCAGTGGGCAAGGGGGGGTTGTCACCTCCGTTGCAATAGCCCGCACTCAGGAATCCCGTCTGGTAGAGGCGAGTTTAACCTCCAAGATCAAATCTCTTAAGCATCTTGACGAGTCTGCCCGCTCCTGCGCAACAGGAGACAGCTGGCCTACTGTGCGCCCACAGAACGAACAAAGCAGAGAAGGCCTTGCTTGCTTTGAAAAAGCGATACTAAGAGGGGGGAGATAGAGTAGGTACACTCATAGCACGCAAATAACGAAAGCAGCATGCTAATACACAAATAGCCAAGATCAAGACTGACAGCAGTGGTTGGGTCATCACCGAACAGGCAAAACAACAGGCCTTCTATGATCTTTATCAAGCTCTTAACTCGGAGGACAGGGCCTCCCGCACACTCAAATTTCTATCTTTGCTCCTGCACCCGGGATCCTATTGGCCGGGCCCACGCAAAACTCTTGGAGGCCTATATTACTCTTGCTGAACTAAAGCAGGCCCTAAAGGATCTGCCAATCTGTAAAATGCCCGGCCTGATGAGCTACATGCTGCCTTCTATTAAGCCTTTCTCCCTCTTCTCCGGGACCGTCTGCTAGGGCTCCTTGATACATTCTCCTCTGAATCTGGCCTCACCTCGACAAGGACAGCGGCGGAAATGCTCTCATACCCAAGACTGGCAAGAACCCCTCCCTGTGCGCTTACCATCCCATTGCACTTTTAAACACGGATGCTAAACTCTACTCCAAGATACTGGTGAATCGCCTGGAGCCATATGTTATGTTATGTTATGTTATCATTATTTTTAATGCGCACAGATGCTCCAGCGAAGGAGCGTCCTGGCGCAGGGAAAGGTGGACATAACACAACACTAAAAACCAGAAACAAAGAAGAAACAGGAGTGATTGAAACAAAAAATTAAAACAAAAAAGTTTTCAGAGCCCTACGAAAAGTTAGTAGATCATCTAGGAGGCGGATTTCTGAGGGAAGCGCGTTCCAGAGAGTCGCGGCTCTCACTCGAAAGGAGCGTCCGCCCATCCGGCTGAGTCTGAAACGTGGGACAACCACTAGGGATTGGGATATCTTCCTGGCTTGATTGATCATGGCCAGGTTGGCTTCATCCGTAACCGGAAAGGGGCCGATAACACCTGCAGAATCGCCCATTTAGTGGAGAGATCCCATCATCGTTCTATACCTTCCTGCCTTGTCTTGCTCAATGCAGCGAAGGCTTTCGACCAGGTGAGCTGGCCATTTCTTACAGTGGTGCTAAAGAAAATTAGTCTTGGTCCGAGCATGGCATCTCGTATTTTGGCTTCCTACCATGCCCTGGCTGCTGTTGTCCATGTTAACAGCCTTCATACAAAGCCAAAACGCCTAATGAGGGGTACTCGGCAGGGATGCCCTCTCTCGCCTTTATTGTTTGCACTAGAGGTGGAACCCCTGTCTATTACCATTTGGCGGACGGATTCCATCACTGGCATCCCCCTTTGGAGGCCGAGCACATACATTGGGCGAACAAAGCAAAACCAAAGGGGGTGATGGACGGAGTGTTGAACATTGCAAGCACTCACCCCCAGTCAACTGATCTGGGTTTAATCCAACATCATTCTTTAGCTCACTCCGCCAGCCCAGTTCAGACATGGCCATATGCAAATCAGTCTGACCCTGTGCCTCATGGTAACAGTCCAGCCCAAACTGCCAAGCCATGTCTTCCCTGGACTGGAAACAAGCATCCTGGGTCCGGTTTCTGGCTAATCAGCTGTCATCAGCCAGGTTAGCTTGAATCCAGTGGCAGTTCGGGCTGGACTGTTCCCATAAGGTACAGGGTCAGACTGATTTGGCAGGGTATACCCAGACGTGGGTCCCTTGCTCCCTTTGCTACTGAATTCAAGCTAGTCTGGCGGATGATGGCACTCAAACACAACTAAGGATATCTCGCAAAAGCAATGGGAGACATTCTGGCGAGATATCCCCAATATACACAGTAGTATACCACAAGGTGAGATAGCCTACAAACTGATGACACAGTGTACTATTTATCGCACTACATCGGAGCTTTGCTGGAGTTGTAATGCAGCCTCAGGTGATTTTCAACACATTTGCATGTTGTGTTCGGTCATAATCACTTACTGGAAAGAAAGTTTGGGCCACATCAAGGGTGTGCTGCGCTTTCCCCTACCGAACACCTACATTATTATTATCCTGGGTTTACGGCCTATGGAACTTGAGGGTATGACTACTGAGCTAAATACTCATTACAGTTCTTAATTTCAAACCTGCAGGATCTTTATGGTATATTCAGTGGTATTTGCTCATGACATAAATATTTCCTATTATACTCCCAGTTTTTAAACATATTGCATATTACTCAGCTGAAAGCTAATTTAAATATTTAATTTGCATGCTACAAATATAAAATGGCAGTGTAGTACACACCAGTCCATCCACATTATGACCACTACAATTGTTGTCGGATATACAGATGCTGTACCTCTGAACTTGCGGTGTGCTGGGGACTCGAAGTTGCTCCACACTTGTTTCTGAGCCGTGCCACAAGATTCTCAAAATCTCTAACTTCTGTAAAACGGACAGGTCTGTTCCCTCTGGTACTGATGCTCACAACTTTATTGGCTGGATCCGGTTTCTCGACCCCGATTACCTGATGATAGAATTAGATCTATAAACAGATTCATGGTTTTGATTTGCACCAGCACATGCACTGGTCCACATGCACTAGTCATTTCTGCACAGAATGAACGTGTTCCATGAAAAAAATACAAAATTGCCTGAACTAATTGGTCACTTAGATTCTCTAACACAAATTCCCTTCATACTGCCACAATTTATCCTCCACTATTTTAATTGTGAAACACAAGAAGTACATTACTGAAATACATATCAACTTGGTGACTAGACTTTCTAGGGCAATCTCTGTCAAACCTTGATGAAATAATTGAAAATGAAGACACAGCCATGCAAGGCATGGAAGATTTAAGACAGCTGTGGTTCTTGGATTACACCAGCCTAGTTAGGAATGTTATGAAAGAAACTGCAGGTTTGGATAGCAGAACAATTCACATTGGCAGAAAACGATCAAACAAGCAGTGGCAAAACCAATGGAAATGGATTTGGCAAATTAGTGCAATGTTTTTTAATTAATACAAGCATATACTACAAACAAACAAAATTGCCTAAATGTGGTTGCCATATGCTTGCAAAAAATTAACTATTGTATATAATTTAAAAAGAAAAGTACAAGTGCTTCCTAGTAGGCACAGGCCAATATGATTCTTACTGTTGTAAAGAAAAGGTACCATTCGCTATGAATGTAACCTTAAGAGATAGTTTAAGCACACAAGGATGACTGTGGAAGAAAAAACATGCATTGACAAAGACAGCACGTCTTGCCTTTAAAGGGAAGTACCCACTTATTGGCTTTGCCAGTGGATATTTGCATCTTTCTGGCATGTCGCAACACGAGTGTGCAAGTGTTGCAACCTCTACTAACCAACGGGTTTTAAAGCCAGCATTCACATGTGTGCCCAGGGTGGCCATCTCATACACCATTCTAAGGTGACCAATGTGTGCGAACATGCTTATAACAGCGTAGCATCATAAATCGTAAATGTCATGATACCACCACACACATGCATCCTCATCAAACAGAGATGAAAGGATGAGCACTGGAGTGGTTGCAGGCGGCAGATTGGAAGTGGAGGTTGGGGGTTTGAAGGATCAGACTAACATTGAATAGGTGGGTGGGGGCAGTAAAGAAATTATATTAACGAAAAAAAATAAAAGGCAATGTGATGTGGACTGCTTTTTAAACTACTTCACATTCACAAAATGCCCTGGGCTGATATCAAGGTTGAGGGACAATCCTTTCGGACAATTCTTAAAAACCAGCTGGCCCACATTAGCTAATAGCTGCGATTGAAAGAGGCTGCCCAAAAGCTTCTTTGTATCTGTATGTATGCGAATATGTTTGTGTGTGGTGTGTGATGACAGGAGGTCTCCCCAGACAGCGCATGCTGTCTGCAGGCAAGACATAAATTATATAGAAGGGAAAGAAAAAAATATTGGTCAAACAGCACTTAGACTGAAGTGCACTTCTTTTTCAGTGGAGATGTACATGTGATCAGACTAAATGACCTCCCTTACAGTGTAGGAGAGGCAATGGCTGAAGTGGGATTACCCACTGGCTCGTGCTGTACTTGGTGGTGGTCGAAAGCTAAATGTGAATGACAGTTGAACAGATCAATTGCTTAAGAGCCCTGAGCATAAGCCCTTCAATGTATTCTATGTGTATGTAGTTTATTTACGACATTTGTTGGATAAATGAGGCTAGGGGACAATTAAACATGCCTTCTACACCAGACCAAAAAGTAAGAATAGAAATCGAATATGCTGCATACTAGCTATGTAGCTATTACATTGAGAAATAGTCTTAGGAAGTGTAACAGGTAGCACAGGGTATGTTCCCTGTCATTTAATTTTATTCAAATCATAATTCGAATGTGTTGAACTTTGCTATGGAACAACGGGGGCAAATATATTTAATTGGTAAAGCTATTCTTCAGGAAAAGATTGCGCCATTGCGTTTTAGTAGCTGTGGAGTCATTAACCGGTGTTCAATAGCCACAAGCAAGACAAGTCTGTTTATGGGTTCCAAAAGGTGCTAAAAAATGTATGCTCATTAATGCATTAGTGAAATTCTACCTCAACAGAAGTCCATAAAATGGTAGCTTCAGAGGCATGAGAAAATGTACCTGAAAAAGAGCCTATGCCTTTTAAGGATCACAAGATCAGATGGAGTACTGGAGTGAAGAAGGTGCAAAAATGATGTACTGGTGACCTGTTATTTCTTTTAGGTAGGGCTGCAGAAGCATAATATGTATTTCTTTCAATGTCACTTCTGAGTCTCATAGGACCAGTATGGATGTCTTTACAACCTGTAACACACAGTACCACTGACCTCTGCTTGTCAATGAGGGCATTAAAATCTGAGTAGAATTGGCCTCTGCTGGGAGTATTCTAGAGGGCGATAACAGCTGATTGGCTGAATGCCAACATTTGGTCCTTTTTTTAAAGGACATAGATAGGCTACTGTTTAGATGACCTTGGACGATTTTAGCCTATGAAAGTTTTAAGAAACTGCTTGAATATTTTACCGTGGGACTCCCATCTTGACGACGGGCAATGCTTCAGGCATGTGAAACTAAGAAAGATACCCCAATACTGGATAATTGTGAGGGTTGAGCATAGTGGCAAGATGATCCTGGATCAGTTGGGTATCACTGTCAGTTGTATTCTAGTTCTGTATTTGTATTTTGTTTAAGAATGAACTAAGTAAACATAGTTTCTATGGATGTTCCAGCACTAGCTACTTCATTACACTTCTTTGTCTGAAGAATTATGATTCAATTCACAAGTGTCAACTAGCATTGGTACATCTTCCTTTAAAATCACTTTAATTTCATGACCAGAATAGTACGAAAGCAAATGCAAAACTTTGAGGGAAATCAAAGAACAAAATAGCATACATATTGCAGACCATTTATGGTCCTCAACACTTGAGTAATAAATATCTTCAAAGGAAGGTTTGCAAACAACTGCCAGGATCCCACAACAACACAAGCAGAAACTATTGCACTTGTTTGCACCCCCAACCCTCAGTTAGAATCCCTTGAAACTAGTAATTATTGGATTATAGAAAATATATACCCACATTTAATACAGAATAATGTTTTTGCAGTGATGATGAATGTCCCTGGCAGTCTTTAAAAGTTGGATCAGGACTGATATCAAATTTGATTTAAACATGCTGGGTGTTAAACATGAGAGAACAGGGAGTCCGGAAACACTTGGTGATTACAAGGCTACTAAATGACCTCCTGTTAAGAGGATTCACATGCCAGATGCAGGCTCTTGTTATTACGTAGAAGGTGGGCTCCCATCCCAAGTAAAAAATGTTATCAAGGAGTAATCACGGCATAAACCCGAATAATTTCAGTAAAATGAGTCATAACATCATCTGCTTTACCTCCCTCAGTGGAATGATCACGCTGCACTGGCTCCCATCCTGGCTGGCAAAGCAGACGTAGTTTTCGGAAATGCACATCTTTCCCAGGGTGTTATAGTGACTAGACGGGACCCATAAGAAGCATTCATGAACTTCCACTAAGCGCTCTTCCTTCGGTAGCCTGAAGAATATGCAGAACTGTTCACTGTGGGCTCGGCTTTCAAGACCTCTATGTAGAAAATCATTGCTCCATTAAAAAAATATCCACAACATTGGCGCATAAGCAAGTAGGTAAAAAGCTGTGGTATATGCTACTGGCAAAGCAAAACTCCCAAAACAGTCACGCTTCAATCTAATAAGTTTGCTAAAACAAAATGAAAGAAATGCTGGTGGAGTCGCATGCTGAAACACATGCAGTACATGTCATGTCAACGGTGCATTATCCACCCAATATATGAGTTACTGGATGCAAACATTTGGTTGCAATTTTAAGATCAGAAAGAAATTAATGCATCAACATATGCACTAAAAGGTCGGTTCGCTAATTCCAATTCCCAATCTTACTTACCTCATGAATATTAATGAGGTAGGTTGTACATTGAGACTTGCTCCGATTGGAGGCCTCCTGAAGTCTGCAGACCACCATGTTTGTGATCACCATCCAATAAAGCAAACTTTGTTTAGTGCAGCCCATGTTCCTTAAAGGAAAAAGTGCTGCGTTTAATAGGAAATGTTTTCTTTTCCTGAAAAGTCTGTTTTAGAGTTGACCGTGGCAACTGGACCACTGCCTACTCGCCAAAAACCCCTTTTTCCCCTCAACACTCTGTAAGGAAAATGGGCCCCAAGGGGACAAGAATACATTACTCGGAAGTCTGCACTTTTTCAAAGTTTTACCATATTTTCTTAACAAACCACTATATATATATATATATATATATATATATATATATATATATATATATATATATATATATACACATACATATATATATTATGTTTGAAATGCAACATAGTGAAATAGCAGTACACTTGCAATTCTGTGTCTAAATTATGTTGAATAATCATTCGTTTTCTGTCACGTAAGGTGTCACTGTAAAGATATATGTTTTTTAAACTACGTATCCCAGAATTCCATGGGATACATATTGTAATTGCATAGCCCTTTAAAAACAGAGGCAAAAGTAGTGCCACCCACCGTGAGAAAGGGTGTATGACCTTCTACACGCCCACCCGCCAGCTACGGTCCACCAGCCTCGCCCTCACAGCCGTACCACGCTTTCGAAGAGCCACCGCCGGAGGAAGATCCTTCTCTTACCTGGCTGCCAAGACTTGGAACTCCCTCTCCATCCACCTTCGGCTGACCCAGGACCATCTCGCCTCCAGGAAACAACTCAAGACCTGGCTGTTCGAGCAGTAGCATACCCCTCCCCCCAAGCGCCTTGAGACCCTCCCGGGTGAGTAGTGCGCTATACAAATGGCATGATTGATTGATTGATTGATTGATGCCCGAAACGCGTCGGTGTGACAGACTGATTGTGGGAGTTTGCTAAATAAATCAGTCATCTATGATTCCTGAGTGCTGCGAATTATTTTTGTACTAAAAAAGGTTTGGATCTGCGGTTGATCCCTCGCATGCACCCGCTGCTGAGCGCTCCAGGCTTTACCGTCATTGCATCAATCTTAATTGTCTTCTGGAGGCGCCCGGATTTCATCGAGATACAGCCGACACAAAGTTTGGGAAAGCCGAGCAATCGAGTGATTAACGAGCAGAGTAACGAACCACGCCGTGCGGGGACCTCGGAGGTCGGGGTGGAGAACGCCGCCCGAACAGGAAACCTGTTGGCTGGGTGAGTGAAGCAACTGTTGCGGATCAATAGCACGGCATTTCTTTGTCTCCGAAGCGGCTTGTGAATGGGGAGAAGCGCGAAGTGAAAGTTGAACAAAATCGTTTCCCTTCGCTACCCATAAGAGTGGGAATCATTACTGTTACGAACATTTAAAATTGCAAACTCAAACACGATCGAGTTGACACAAAACAACTCAACATTGCGGAGCCACAAAGCCTGCAAAATTGGCAAAAATGTCAAATCCTTCAGAGACCCAGAAGGACGACTTGTGGAGGTAAAGACAAAAATAACCTGCACTACGCAATATGTTGTATATGCAATTCAATGTGACTGCAGACACATGTACATAGGGAGCACAATCTGTACCCTAAAAAAGATGATGCTTGAGCACATAATAGCGGTGAAAAACAGAGACCTGACATACGCCACGGCAAAGCACATGCTTGACTGCCAAGGAGGAGACTGGAGAAAGATGTGCTTTTTTGGAATTGACAACATAGAAGCTAATGAAAGACTAAGCGACCGAAAACTAAAACTACGTCAGTTAGAGTCAAGGTACATTATTCGTATGAAAACCAAGACCCCGAAAGGGATGAACCTGGACAAAGAACTTTTTGTACACCTATAAATTGAGAACGGACATTAGCACACTATGTTTTTCTCTGTGTCTTAAGTGATAACAATGATAATGGACATATACACAAAGCACTGTTGGGATTTATGTTTGAATTCGATCTAAAATATACACATAGGTTACAAATATATTGGTACTATACCTAAGAAAGCAAAAATCAATAACTGGTATGATTATTGAAACGTCAAGTGTAAGTGACAAAGGCTAAATGCTTGCAAGTCTCTGCTTTATAAGTACAATTCAGAAAATGCATAAGGTACTATACCAAAAATTTATGTTTGAAATGCAACATAGTGAAATAGCAGTACACTTGCAATTCTGTGTCTAAATTATGTTGAATAATCATTCGTTTTCTGTCACGCAAGGTGTCACTGTAAAGATATATGTTTTTTAAACTACGTATCCCAGAATTCCATGGGATACATATTGTAATTGCATAGCCCTTTAAAAACAGAGGCAAAAGTAGTGCCACCCACCGTGAGAAAGGGTGTATGCCCGAAACGCGTCGGTGTGACAGACTGATTGTGGGAGTTTGGTAAATAAATCAGTCATCTATGATTCCTGAGTGCTGCGAATTATTTTTGTACTAAAAAAAAAATACATATATATATATATATATATATATACACACACACACACAATAACACTGATTAATTGTTTGGAACTGACACCTTAAACATGGCACCTACTAACAGGGCTTCAATATCCGGTTGCAAAGTCATTTTAAGATTCATTGCTAAAACGGTTGTGCAGTTGCTAACAGCAGTTCAGAACGTTTTGTGGCCGTAAAAACATTTTTACTTTTGGCCCTACAAACATCATGGTGGGTACATTTATATTGTGTGTTGCTGCCACCAGCATGGAATAGCAATCAACTGGAAAGTAAATTATCTTCTATATAGAATATCGCTCTATTTAATGTGCATATGTATGGAATGTACAGGGCCAGAATTGGATCCAAAACCAACCTGGAGCACTCAGACTTAAACAAACACGTTGACAGGTGGAACTGAAGAAACAGTAAAACAATCCAGTACGCAACTAATCTTGTGTCTATCGCAGTAAATCAGTTTACATGCCCATCCCAAAACTGAGCGGATAGTGCCACAAAGGGAAAACGGCTTTGCGCATGTTACTACAAGCTTTATTTTTGCAAAGACTTTGTATGTACTTTTCACATGAGAACTGCTTGCTGTGTGAATTCTCGGCCAGTTCCTGGGATTTAGACTGAACATTTTGAGCAAGGTTGACAAACAATGCCCCTTGTTATTATGTTCTGGCCAGGCCCTACCACCTAGAGAAAACACACCAATGCAGCTGTTCTTTTGAAATCGTATTTTGGTATTATGGGGATACGTGCATAGGGAACACGCACTTCGAGAGGGACTTTTCCAGGGAGAAGAGCGAGACAGCACCTATAATGTGGAACTACCATATGTAGTCTAAGGTATTGGGTCTGCAGACAAAGCTCAGATCTTCTAATATATAATAATACTGCTTCTTACCAAGGGAAGGGAGGTTAGGCTCGATTGTCTTTTCATGAGGACATCTCCCTTCATGATTTACGGACTAGCTGCTGTGCTGACTGTATTTGTATTATGCACGTTCCTGCTTGTGGTGGCACGTATACTCCATTTTAGAGCACGTTAGTTAAAATACATATTTTAAACTAGTTTGTGTCTCTGTCAGATCTTGTGGACGAGTACTAGAGTGTGCGCGAAAGCGTGTTTCTTGTAACCGCGATTCCTGAGAGATTCAGAAGTGTTGTGTTCAGGGGTGTCTAATCACTTGATCCTATGTGAGTGAGTAGGAGGGCAAGTGAGACACTATAGCTAGCCCGTCCTGGGTTCATGTGTACTAAGGTGGTAGGACGACTCAGTCCCTGTGCACCAAGGTCCCATAATCCTATGCATAGTTGTGTTCTTGGGCAGAATCCCTGAAACATGGAGCTGCCAATGTTTGGTCTGGTACTTATTCACGAGACCCTTGAGTAGCGATTGTGCTTGTCCACAATACCCTCTCACCGGCATTGGAGATGTCCGGGGTGATGGCGGAATAGCCTCCTATATTGGTAAGGTATACCTATTTCTATAGGTTTTTCAAGCTTGAAATTTAAAAGGTTGTTAGACGCAGTGATGCGCTACCGTTTTGCTTTTTCTTCTTTTTAATCACAAATATGGCAAACCCAGTCTCTATTGCGGCTCCTAACCACGTGGTGGTTACAGATTTATTGACTCAACACGTTGTCCACGATGTTGAGTCATCCTTCTATTCCTGGGTTACTTTTCCTGCGGTGAATGCAAATGATAATGCTTTTCACACTTACACGGCCACTGCTCCTCCGCAGCGTATAGGCCAATTGCATTAATTGAAGTTCCGCTGACGTCTGGAAGCACACCATTTGGTTTAATGGCACCCTTCCTCACCCTGTTTCTTTTGTTAGAATGAGCCCCTTGTCTATCGATGGGATCACTTGGCTTGTTTTGGCAGCCTTTACACTTCATCCAAATGATCTCAATGTTACTATTGCAGACACTGTACACTTTATACTCAATTGGTCCTTATTTATAGAAGAGTCATACAATTTATGGCTCGTGCACTTCAAGCAGCTTCGGCTGGAGCTGCTCTCCTCCGGCACCTGGTCAGGGCAGAGGTCTTGTGATTAGTCCCATCATGATTAACTTTGTGATGGGTAAACGTCCTCAAAATCGTGATGACATGCCATTTTGGCTTGCACAAAAATTTGAGCAACTTGAAGCTGTTTTTCCACATACTTCTCCTGTTGAAAAACACAGGATCCTTACCATGAGTTTACAGAGTGGTCTTATTCCTCCTTTGCGGACTGCACAACCTGGGGGACAGTATTCGCTTCGGTATATACACTGTACTTTGGCACTCGCTCCATGAGCGTTCTATTGACCATTCTGGTGAAGGTACGAGAGGAACATGGGGCTGGTTCAGCCCTGGATTTGGGGATGAAGTTAGTGGGAATCTTCCCGGTTGTCTTCGACATGATTCTGGCCAACATTAAAGGTGAAGCCCTTTGCTTACAAGTGCGTGAAAGCCTAGTGGCGGTGGTGGACATAGATCGGGAACATCAGTTACCGATTATTATTGTGGAGGTGTATTCATTCTTAGATCGCAATAGTTTGGGGTTACGCCCATTCACACAGGCACAAAGTAAACCCCCTCCTGAAAAGGAGGATCGTCCAGACTTTCCTAAAAAGGCTTGGTACAGACATATATGGCAGCAACAACAGAAGCCTGGTTCTCGTACAGGTTCGCCTCCACCTGATGCTTCTGAACTTAGATATGATTTACGTGACCGCTCTAAAATTAAGACACCCGAGAGGTTCAGAGTTCCTGATCCTCGTTCTCCTTGTTCCTTTCAGGAATAGTCAGATCAACAGTTTGGTGGAGGAGAGCGGCAGGATCGCAGACAAGGCGAGTCTACGCAAACGAGACATGACCCGTAGAGCCAGTTTGACGTGACAGTCAAGCAGGAGGGAGCCCCATTTCAGAAGAAAAAGTTACCGCTTCGACTGCAAAGTATGCCTCAGATGGTGAGAACCCTCCTCCTTGACAGGAGTTGGGCGGTAACCCTCCTCGACAGTGTGGCAGACACTCCACCACCGTCTGGAGGCAAAAGCAACTGATACTTTTATTCCCGTGATAACAGCGGACACTCTTGTTGACCCTCCTGATAGGCTTTAGGAAATAGGCCTCCAAATTCAATGTGATATTAAACGCACTATTAAGTCAGTCTTTTGGGATAACCTTATCTCTTCTTCTGATATTTTATTGGCGGAGGTAAATTGGCCTCCCCCATTTGTTCTGGCTTCCTCTAAAGGGGAGTATGTTATTCTGTCGAGTTTTTCGCAATATGTCCCAGAAGAGGCTAGATTTGCTTATGCAGCGGAGTGGGCACTAGCCCTGGCCCCTGCATTGTATCGAAAGCAGACGGGTTAGGACAGGGATTCGCCAGAGCATTTAATGCCTTCGTGTTCTACACCGCAGCCGCAAACCCAATTAAAAGTGATGCTAAAGCGTCCGTTGGTGAGATTCTTACCTCGTTAGAATATCAGGGTGTGATTGAACCCTGTGTTTACTCAATGAATAATCCTCTTCTTCTGATACTGAAACAGGACGGTTCATATCTCATAGTTTAAGATTACAGACATTTAAACAGTCATGTTTATATCTTTGAGGTACAGAACACCCATATAGCTCTGCATTGGGTGACAACATTGTTAGAAAAAAACATACAACTACTTTGAATATTTCTAAAGGTTTTGTCAGTCACACTTTGGCTCTTCATAGCTGTGACTTGACAGCATTCAGTGCGCGAGGCAGATATGCGAGATTGCCTATGGGATCTAAGAACTTCCCAGGTGCTTTTGCGGCACGCATAGTGTCGATTTTACATGATTGACCCTGATGCCTTCTCATACGTCGATGACATATACTTGATGGATGATGACTTAACACTGCATCTTGTGCATGTTGACCACATTATTTCACACTTTGCAGACTTGGGTTAAATGTTTTATTGTGCTAAGACTCATATTGCCTTTTCGGTGGTTCTTTTCCTTGGTAATTAACTTAACAATGAACGTAGGGTGTTGGCCCCTCACTTTCTGGAACAATGTGCTCAATTGTAACCTCCTTCTACACTTAAAAAATTGCAATCTTTGCTGTTTTTTTTTATTTTGGGAGGACTTACAATCCTGATTATGCCCAGCATATCTAACCGCTTTATGCATTGATGCAACCTTCTTTTTCTTCTTCCAGTTGGCTTCCGGAATATACTACAATTCTTCGGTCTTTGCAGTCTAATCTGCTAACGACCCAGTTCCTGTTAACAAGAGACAATACTACAAATGTGGTCACACGGATTGTATATGGGGCATTAGGTTTTACCTAAGTGACTTTCAATGAAGGGGACACGGTCCCCATTGCTTATTAGTCACATTTGTATACTCCTGGAGAGTTGCGTTTTTCTTCGACCGAAAAAATCTTGACCGCCTTGTAGGTGGCGATTCTTAAAGAACGCTCTCTGGTTCCGGGAAAACGAATGTTTCGCCAGTACCTCCTTTAGAAGCTGTCACAAAGGCAAGTGGTCCAAATTCCAAGGCTTTACATCCCTGTTGGATACAATGGTCTAGTTTATTGACTTTGGCTGATTTTTTACAATATGAACATGTTCATCCTCCTACATTGTCTTTGCTTCCTCTTGATTAGTACAAATACATTATCTACACGGACGGTTCTGCACAGCCTGCCATTGGTTCAAAGCATGCTTACTCCGCAGGCTGCGCATTTGTGGCAGGCACGATTCTAGATGGGGATTCTAAATCTTCCTTGGTGCACACACAATCCTTAGGGGATTAGCTGAGTTAAATCCCTTGGCCTTAGCTCCAGAATTTGCTGAGCCTGAAGTCCCTACACTAGGGGTGTGCGATTCATTTAACTGTGTACAATCAGTCAATGGCAACTTGTTCTTCTGGTCACAAAATGTTTTTTGTGATTCTAAAGGTTGCGCAATAATGCAATAAACGCTTTGGGTACGAGTGGCTGCTCCTAAAGAATGTTTGCATCTCACACGTTATTCATACCCTAAGACATCAGTGTGTGGGAGCACACGCTTTTGGTAATTCATTGGCTGATGAGGCAGCCAAATCTGCAGTAGCCACTTGTTCAGTAGCAGCAGTCACTAGGGCTATGACGAAAATTGATGATGATATTCTGGCAGCTATAGCTGCGACGAAGGAGGGAACAGAGTATCCCCCAGGGTTTCCTCTCATGTTATACATATCACTTGACGTCCGATCAAATTCCATTTGCAAATATACCATCCGATCGTGATCGGTTGATTCCCAACAAGTACCACAGGCTTTCTTTGATCATTGCCGCACATGAAGGCGAGGCTTCTGCCCATGCTGGCGTGACAGCAACACTTTAGCTTTTACAGCAATGTTTTTGGTGGCGTGGTTCTTATCAGCAAGCACGTAAAGATGTTCTTTCGTGTGACATTTGTCAGCAAATTAAACGTTCTACTGTTTCACGCCCACCACATACTCCACTTTTAATTTCAAATCAGCCATTTGGCTGTATTTATCTTGATCACTGCAGTCCTTTAACTGCTGACACTGCTTTTAAATATATCTTGGTTGCAGTGGATTCTTGCACTAGATTCCTTTGGGTTTGGCCGCGACATAGTGCTGACGCTCGAACTGTTATAAAAGATTTGCATGTCTTTGTCTAGACATTTGCCTGCGGCACCTTCCATTCTGACAAAGGGTGGCTTTTGCATCTAAGGCTTACCGTGATGTGATGAAGTCGCTGGGGGTGCAGGTGCAATTTTCATCTCCATATCGGCCTGAGAGCAATTCTCAATGTGGAGCGGATGATCCGTGCCTTAAAGCAATCTTTAACAGCTAGAGTATTAGGTACTGACAGGGATTGACTGACTCATCTTTTTGGAGTCCAACGTGCACCTAATAATCTCCCTAGAAGATCTCTGTGTGGGCGGTCTTCAAGCGAAACGCTCTTTGGCATTAAAATGTTTGTGCCAGACCTTGATGGTCTAGACGTTGTGTCGGCTGCCGCAATGTTTGAAGTAGATAACCATTGTTCTATGTAACAGGATGTACAAAAGACTCATGACACACTGGCGAAAGACCATTTGCCCTCATCCACAGATGCAGCGGTGCTGATTCCGGTTACAGGCTGGCTTCCTAAAGTTGGAGATCTGGTCTGAGATAAGGTGGAGAACACAAAAGAATTTGGTCCTTCATACCGTGCACCAGTCCCAGTCCTTGGATAGAAGGGTACCCGTACTGTGATGTTACCTCCGCTGCCTGGTCGCAAGGAGAATCGATTTAGTTCCATCGAACATGTCAAGTTACACCCTATGGCCGATACACAATAGTATGCCTGCAAGCATTCCCCAACAGGATGTTTCACAGCATCCAATGACTGCTCTCTCCCCTGTCACTCCTCTCCAACCTGAAGGGGAGATGGAATCTTCCATTGACTTGTTACCCGTTTTACCTTCGACATCTATGAATGAATATGAATCCCCACCATTGAAGTTAATATCTCTGACCGTGCACCTTTTCCCCATTCCAATGAAACATCTTCCTCATCTTTATCTGAAACCAAGCCCCTAACACAGATATGTGTTTTCATCTCCTGGTTTAAAAGAATTTACCCTGTCCCTCCTTGGACCTACGTGTGGATGGTGCTTACGAATGCTTACAATGGTGTTCCTCTTTATGTGCATTGGTTTCTTGACAGTTTTTTCCTCCTAATAAATGGCCATTACTTACCCGATAGCTCTGTTGTACACTTGGTGGACGGTGTACTGGCCCCTCACACTTCGTCCCACAAAATGAAAAGGGATCAATCCCTGGTTAATATTTCGGCATTCCCAATTGTTGATGGCATATTATGGGATAACATACCATTTGAAATCTATGGCCCAACCAAAACTTTACAATTACCATATGCGTTTCGAGTTTTTTTTAGGTGATGTCATTATGCCTGGAATACACTCTGATGATTGGGATGTGAACGCTGTTTATTCACTGTTTTGAGACTTAAAATATTATACTGCCTATGATACCGAAGATCTGTATTTACATTATGCAAATTATGTTGATTTACCATGTTACCAACATTATGGCCATAATCTTTACACAAAGGCCATTTTTTAATTACACACAATGGGAACATTGTCCAACAACGTTCCAGGGGAGCTCACAAATTAGAAAAAAAAGTACATTTGTATATTTTTCTGGTTACAATCTTTCTGAACCAAGATCATACTTTTACAAATTAAATTTGCCTACCAGCACTAAATTTGTGCTGACCCATTCTAAATTAATCTATTCTTCTTTCAGATCAGATTTGTCCCTGAAGGGTTACGATTACTAGAAAGACACACTCTATTTAAAATATATTTGGGGTACCAAGCATTGGCAGGTGCAGGGCATAGAGCCACTGCATCATGCATGTTTATTACCGTCTCAACTGATATTTTTTAATCAGACGGTTCAACAAACTACAGGTTTTGGATTGGCCACTGCAAAAAAATGTGAATGCTCGCGCAATCCCGTTGGGTGCCTAGGAGGCATGGCAAACATATACTAACTATACACTAGAGAACTTAGCTGAAATGTTTCAAAATGGTACCCTTAAGTCCTCTGATATTGATCCTTTGGGTTGGTTACAGTGGCCAACTATTACTAATGCTTGTCAATTACGTTTTTCTAATGCCTCTACAGGATATACGTCAAGCAGACCTGATCCTCGTTTCCCACGTTCTCACACGGTTAATACGTATTCAGTAGGTAAATTGTATCAACAATAGTTAGAACATTCCACACTGTCATATGTGAAACAAATCCTTTATCTTTTGTCAGGTGAGATTGATCTGCCAGATTTCCTTTAAGGTCCCAATACCGGTATAACCAAATGTTTTGCATATGAAGCATACAGATCGTTTTGGAAAATGTTCCAGATGGAAGTGACAATACGCTTACGACAAATTGATCAAGATAATTTTGAAAAAATTATAGCCATGGTTGATAACAGTATTAACACCGTGTTCTCGTATATAAATATATATTTATATATATATACTTTGGATAATATTGTATCATCTGTAATTGACATTGTTCAGAATGAAGTGTCTGTATTGTATCATGGTCAAAATCAGTTATGCTCTGTTATGCAATTTAGTTGGACTTTGCAAACCTTAAAAGTGGAAAAGTACAGTGGGATTATAAGAATAAGAATAATAATACCGGAGTGTGTATAGCACAACACAGCTACCTCAAGCAGACGTGTCCCGGCGTTGTAGCAGGAGGCATTGCGCACAGAGGAGGCTGCGGCCCTAAATGCTATCTGAATACTAACGCCCTGTTTTTACCATTTAATTAGACAGATAAACAGAAACTCGTGTCAATGAAGGGCACGGCATACAAATTGTTACACATTGAAAAACTTGAACAGTTACTGTTTTCAATAGCGGAAACTAATTCTGCTGTGTGGTTAATACATGGGGTTATTTCTTTGCCCTTCTTACTTTTCCAGTTCACGGCCCGCATGAAACATTATCCTGTGGGTAGATATGAACCACTTGGGAGTAGCTATATTCATGAATTATGGTCTTTGCCTTTTGCATTTTATTGTCAACAAGCAGATAAGGAGGTATTCCTTACTGGTGAAGATTGTGATTCTACAGTCGGACACTCCCTTGTATGTAAACAAGTGAAACTACACGCCGGTTGCATAATCTCTGCCCCAAATTTAGCTTGTTTTTTTTAAAGGGACTCTGGTCCCAGCTATTATTCCCACCCAAACTCAGCTTTCTAAAGGCAGTTATCTTATTCTAAATAATCAGAACTGCTGTGGCTTAAGGGCAGGTATCCCTTATTTAGCAACAGTTTCACAGCGTGTTACATTGTGCAGCAATGTTCTTTTTCCATCCCCACATGGGACTGTAGATAGTTCATTGTGGCCGTCCATTCCAACTTTGACAACAGATTTCAATAATCTAAGCAGACTCAAAGCACTATTGTTTCAACAAGAAGTCGCTCTGACATCAGCTCGTGAGACCTTCGAATTGCAGGTGACTAGAACAGCACGTCATATTCACACACTTTTGAACACAAATCTCCCCCTACATTTTGGAGAATTAATTCACCAAATAATTAATGCGTCTGATACCGAGGGCCTGGCCTACTTTTTTAAACTTGTGGGATCCGGCCTGCTCTTGTCCTTTCAGACTATTTTGGGAATAATCCCGGCCTTTATTCATTCTATTTTTTCCAGCGCCTTCTGAGGGTTTCCTTTGCTGTTCCTCTTGATTTGTGACGTAATGATACTTCTATTGCTGCTCTGTAAGGACTGCTCGATCTGTGGTGCTGCCAAGTTGGACCAATTGCAGCTGTACCGTGAACTGATGAGCCAACTTTTTGGTTTAATGCCATTGGAAGCGCTTAACATCGACTATTGGCTCACCTTCCTTTATGCCTACTTCACCTGCGTGCAACCTGTGTTCTACTGCCTCCAGTGCCCCTTTCAATGAGTCCTGATTGTCTCCAATACTTCACACGTGCCCTGAATTATGAACTGCTAATGGGTCCGTTGATGACCCAGGACCAGGACTGTTTCGTGGGTAGGCGTTTTGTGTATGATCCTGCACTTGGAGAGTTGGCTGGCCTGAGTACCTGTGCTCGTGCACCGCGCCACTTGGATCAAAGTTTCATCTAATTTAACATAGGTTGACTGAAATGTTCCTGGCGACTTCTGTCTGCCCGTTCGGTTTGCTTAATTGGATGGCACATCTGTTTAATATGGAAAGTTTGGACTGCCTATTAGAGCGCATGGCATTAAATTTTTCTCGTGATGTTCTTGGCGCCGAAGATACACAGTAGTTGAGAACTGAGATACACAGCTAAGGCCTTGTGTTCTCATTGTTTGTTTTCCACAGAAAATATTTATATATTTTTGGTTTCTCCATTGTGCAACAAGTTTGGCCTTTGCTCAACCGGCTTTGCCTCTGCTTACCTCTACCTTCTGTTTTGCCGCAGAACTACAAACCTGACCCAGGGGAGGGTGTCACGTGGGCCATGGGGACATTGTCATCTTCTCTAAGTTTGAATGAGCTCTGAAGACTCGGCTTTGCGCATGTTACTAAAAGCCTTTATTTTTGCAAAAACTTTGTTTGTACTTTTCACATGAAAATTGCTTGCTGTGTGCATTCTCTGTCAGTTCCTGGGATTTAGCCTGAACATTTTGAGCAAGGTCGACAAACAATGCCCCTTGTTTTTATGTTCTGCTGAGACCCTAGCACCTAGACAAAATATACCAATGCAGCTGTTTGGGAAATCGTACTTTTGGTATTAGAGGTATACATGCATAGGAAAAAACACAGTTGGAGAGCGACTTTTCCAGGGAGAAGAGCTAGACAGCACCTATTATGTAGAACTCCCTTCAGTAGTCTAAGATATGGGGTCTGCAGACAAAACCCAGAGATCTTCTAATATATAATTTTACTGCTTCTGAGCAAGGAGAGGGAGATTAGGCTCTATTGTCTTTTCATGATGACATCTCCCTTCATGATTTATGGACTAGCTGCTATGCTGACTGTATTTGTATTATGCATTTTCCTGCTTGCCGTGGCACGTGTACTGCATTTTAGGTCACGTTAGTTTTAATAAATATTTGGAACTAGTTTGTGTCTCCATCAGATCTTATTGTGATGAGTACAAGAGTGAGAGTGAAAGGGCATCTTGTAACTGCGATTTCTGAGAGATTCTGTGACTGAGTAGGAGGGCAACTGAGACACTATAGCTGGTCGTTCCTGGGCTCATGGGTACTAAGGTAGTAGGATGAGTCAGTCCCTGGGCACCAAGGTTCCATAATCCTAGGCATAGTTCTGTTCTTGGGTAGAATCCCTGCAGCACCCTAAGAATTCTGTATTCCCAGATCATGTTAATTCTTTCACCCAATCCAACCCAGCACTGATGGCTGCCTGTACACTACCCATCATCACTCCATTGAAGCGTTCCACAATGCCATTCCCTTCAGGATGCTAAACTGGATTCTTCCTCCTACAAATACCATTCTTGCTCAGTAATTTTTCATACTTTTCTGAAACAAATTGCGGTCCATTGTCACCGTCTTTGGAATGCCCTCTCTTTTAAATACAAAATAAAATGATTGCATTCGCATCTGTATCCTTTGACACCTCAGTCTCAGCCCATTTGGAGAAATGATCCACAATGACAATGACATGCTTGGAAATTGCCAAATCATTTGAATGGGTCCCAGAATGTCCACACTCAGATCTTCCCAAGGTCCCTCTGGCTCCCTGCGGTCCCAAAGAGTTGGTCGAAACACTGTGCCTTGTTGGAATTGGTCCATATCGGACAACCCCTCACAAACCTTTCAGTGTCAATATCTATGTCTGGCCACCAAAAAGATGATTTGTCTCAGCTTTTTTAGCTAGACTATGCCAAGGTGTCCCTCATGGTTTATTTCCAGAATGCTTAATCTTAGGCCTGCAGGAGCTACTAATCTGTCCCACCTTAGGATATATCCAGTTCGCTAAGGGACAATTCATCCTTAATTTCCCACAACATCCTCCAGTCACTGCTCAAGTCCCCCTTATTCATCCAACTCTTTACAATAAATTGTTTGACCGGCACCATGGTTTTATCTTCCTCTTATTTTGTTTTCCACTCCTCATCAAAAATAGCTGCCTTACTTTTGCCAATCATAGCTACACTGTTCTTCCCACTCTCCACATGCTTGTTTTTTCATGGGTAAGGGAGAGCGGCTCAAATAATCAGCCACCCTGCTCCTTATACCAGGTAAATATTCTATATTGTACACAAAATCCAGTACCCTCGAGGTCATCCTAGCAATGTGAGGCGATAATACCATTGGATGTAAGGACCTTCACCAGTAATGTGTGGTCCGGGCAGAGCACAAAATAAGGATCAATTTCAGTAGTTCTTCGCTAAAGAGTTATCTGACCTCGTGGAACCGTCTTCGGCAACAGCCCTCTGCTTTGTCCCAATGGAGATATTTGCCTACCAATTCAACGACTTTGTCCAAACGTAGAACTTTTCACTGCAGCTTCAACCCAAAGCCATCCAATGATGAAGCTCCCTCCTCAGACACTTCCTGCAGGCTTTCCCCACTGAACTTCACCATCTCAGTCCCTTTTTCTCAGAATTTCTTGCAGGTACGAAGGTAAGCGCTGACTGGGCCCAACCCACTTTGTGCATCCGTACCACTCTCCATCGCGGTTGGCCATATCATGTGACTAGATGCCCGTGTTTGGGACTCTGATCTTTTAGGCACTATTTTTTTAATAACATCGTTAACAAATTCATACCTTTGGTTTAACTGATTAGATTTTTGTTGTTTTGGTGTCAAATAATTTATTTAAATGCATATATTTTTCTAAATTGGTTTGCAATTTTCCTTGTGTTGTGTTTTCACTTTATTACTGTTTGTGTGCTCCATAAATACTTTGCACATTGCCTCTAAGTTTAGTCTGACTGCTTCTTGTGCCAAGCTACCCAGAGTTAAGCACATGATAATTTAATGCCTTTTTGTGGTCCACCCCTCAAGGGAATGTGGCTATTGCTTGACCAGGCTCACAATCTAGTCAACCAACAACCCTAATAAAAAATGTGTGGACACACATTTAAACCAACAATTAGAAGAAAGACCCAATATGCTACTTTTACCAGGAACACCTATAGTGCACGCCTTGACAAAGCATGTGGATTTTATAGCACTTGCGACCTTAACTGAGCTGGGTTCTAAGCGTTCCTAATGTTTACAGATAAGAGACTAAATGAAAAAGAAGACTATGAGGCCTAAGGTTC
The DNA here is from genome assembly GCF_964261635.1 of Lissotriton helveticus. NCBI lineage: Eukaryota > Metazoa > Chordata > Amphibia > Caudata > Salamandridae > Lissotriton > Lissotriton helveticus. The sequence continues at coordinate 2,027,478,191 of NC_136063.1, forward strand.
TTTTTCATTCCAATTCAATAACCAAGTACTTTCTTTGCACACTTGACTCGCTTGAGATTGTGACAGCAGGCATAAAAGGTTTACCCCCAGGGTGGGGAGGGGGGCAGCGACTCAGATACAGCATAGCACAGTATTATCAAATCTGGATCTCTTCTAGAGACTAGCCGCATTATTTAAAGGGCAGTATGCAATGACTCTCAGTCCACATCATGTACATCCTTCGCTCTAACTACACCCCCAACTTACGTCCATGTGTCACCTGACAACCCCGCCAACAACCACCCTGCTTGCATCAATGCATCTGTCTACTGCATTACAGATCATACTCTTTGGCTTCTGAGACAACTGTTGGGAGTACCCATGGTGTACAGTACCATTAAACTCTCTGGCAAAGCCAATAGGTCCAATGGCGGAACCTATTGGTTTTGCTGATGCTCGTTTCCCTTTTCTAGCCTTATTTTCGCACTCCGGTTCCCTACAGACTAATTTCTTTCATATTTTGGCTAACACTTTTTATTTACTTTACTCTAACTTTAGTGATTTTCCCTCAGTCCCGCTGTTATATCTTTTCTCTGGTGTCCTATTTCTTTGTCCGGTATATCATCTTGTTCATCCTTCACGCTGAAATGAGAGGTAGAGCAGAATGACTTACAAAGCAACTGCTTTTCAGCTGGTAATCCTAAAGATCTCTAAACACAGAGGAGAGGCCTGGAACAGAGTACATCTGCTAAGACAGGCACTCTGCAAAGAGAGCCTCACAGGCACACACACTGCAGACAAGTCTCCTATTGGCACAAATATTCTGCAAAAACAAAACTACCTGCTTATCGCATCCCCACACATACAGCCTTCAGACAGTCTCCTGAAGAGGCAAATTAAAAACAAACACACGTACGTCCATTGCTTAACAGGCCTCCTGCTTAGCAGACCCAAGTGTATGTGCACACACAACATGACAACACAACCTCTGTAACAAACGATGCCATAGGCAGACCCATGACAAATCAAGCACACCATTGCTATGACTGAAGCTTTTGCCTAGACAAAGATGGAAATAGAAAGGAAAGGGACATGGACGGCAAGCTAAATTTAATTCATATGGTGAAATTATCCCCTCATTTTGTTCATTAATGTGTTGTGTGAAGAAGGTATAAACCCAAAGCTGATTTGGTAGAAGCCATACGTGCTGCTCCTCCTCCTGGTTCCTAAGATGATGTAAGGTCTTTCCTAGGATTGACCGATTTTTTTCAAAGTATGTGCAACATTTCTCTTGCAGAACATATAACATTAGGCAATTGGTTAAAAACAAGAACAAGTTTGTATGGAGTGCTGAATGTGAAAGGGAATTTTGTGATGTGAAAAAGAAAATTTGCAAGGCTACAGCTCTTTGTGTTTTGATCCTCAACTCAAAATGCATCATTACCACTGATGCGAGTTCAAAAGGTTTAGGTGCTGTGCTGGCACAAAATTCTAAATGTGGCAAATAATTCATTATAGCATATGCATCCAGAGCACTTACACCTACAGAGGAAGGAAAACTCTTGCCTGCGTATGGGCACTTGAACATTTTAGAGTTTTCATTTGAGGCAAGCAATGTGTAATAAGAAGTGACCATAAACCTTTAGTGTGCTTTCTCACCACTGAGGCAATGATCAAAGCATCGGTGCACATTGCTTTAATGTCCATGAGGCTCCAGCATTTTGTTTACAATGTAGTGTATGTTCCTGGGAGAGATAATGTTACTGCTGATTTCCTGTCCAGAATGCCCTTATCTAATAAAGCAGACATCCATAATGAGTGTGATGATTATCAAATTGCTTTAGTGCATGGTGAAGGTACAATGCCTATTGATAAGATTTTTTGGCGCGAGGAATTTGCCACAGATAAGAGTGCTACAAGAGATTGAAAAGTACATTGTAAGAGGGTGACCAGCATTCATCTGACCTACGGTGTTTTGGGGAATTACAGGATGAGTGGTCTTGTGTGGAGGGGGTAATCAGCAGAGGTGATAGAGCAATACCTCTCACTGGTTTAAGACCAAATATAGTTCGACATGAAGAACACAGTGGAATCATTAGAACTAAACAGGCTGTATAAAAAGGATTTTGGTGGCCAAGTGTTGACATTTTTTGTTGAGCGTTTTTTCAGGTACAGTGTTGTGTGCGAATTCGGATAAATCCCTTAAAACTCTGAGGCCAAACATTGGAGAACATGTTGTTCCAGAGAACCCATGGGACACCATTGCTATGGATATTATGGTCAAAATTCAAAGTTTATTCTTGGTGCTACGGATGCTTTCTCACGGTGGCCAGTAGGAAAAGTAGACACAGATGCAGTATTAGCATTTCTTGATGATACTTTTACGGAAGAAGGTTTACCAGTATGTCTCATTACAGATAATTGAGTGCAATTTTTATCCAGCAAGGTAAAGAATTACTTCAAGAGAGTAGGAGTTAAACATTGCACCACTACCCTGTATAACTCTAGTGGCAATGGCGTTATTGAGAGATTTAAGAGTGCTCAAGAGTGCTATTCAAATGGCTGGGGTAGACAGTAATAATTGAGAGACGCAAGTATTTAAAACAGTTTGGATGTATAGAACCACCATAAATGACATGACGGGATGCTATCCTTTTGAAATAATGAGGGATAGGTTACCTAGGACTAAGTGTAACCCTGCTTGGTTAGTCCAGTCAACTTCCACTAACATGGATTTGGAAGTAGTCAAAGAAAGAATTGTAAAAACACACATAACCAAGAAACAGAAGTTTGAAAAGAAAAGGGGATTTAAATGTAATCCTGCAGTCAGTATCGGAATGATTGCGAAGGTTAAAAAACCATGGAGAGTAAAAAAAGGAGAAAGTCAGTACATGGGCCCTTTAGCAGTCACTTAAGTTTTAAAGAACGGTGTGAGACTCACAGATGGCGGGGTGTGGAACCTAAGAAGAGTAGCTGTTCTCAGAGGAGACAAAAATGTCTATGAAGATGAGTGTCAAGGCAGTAGTATTGAGAAAGGTGATTGCACAGGAAATGACTTCAAAAGAATAGCCACGCAGGATTTTTTAGAGGAAGAAGCGACACAAAGATATGACCTAAGAAGTTTGCAATGAACCTATGGAGAATCAGCATAATGAGTCAAACAAGCGATCTCGTAAAAGACCAGGATAGTTGACGGATTTTGTTGCTCATGTCAAAGGCAAATTCTGGGTGTGAAATAATACTCAATTGTTTCTTCTCTCTCATTGCATTTATTTCGTTTTATTTATTGCATTTATTTCACTTTACTTATTTTTATTTATTTTTGTTTTATTAAAGGAGGAAGAGGTTTTGTGTATTTATGTTTGAATGCATTGTCTCATGGCAGGAACTTGGTGTTCCATTCTAGAACAACCAGGTCCGTGCGGTGAGTTGGTGGGGACAGTTTGTGGGAGGCTACCAGAGCTGGAAGACGTGTACCCAGTGGTGCTTTCATTTCTACCAATAAAGTGCTTCTACCTGCAGGAAGACTATTTATTCAAGGACTCCTGAATCATGCCGGCACCCAGGAATTAGAACGGCTCTCCAAGGATCAGGTGGTTAACCTCCTGTTTACCTGCTTTAGGTCCACAAAAAGCCAGAGGACTCTCCCCGGACCTTCAATCCTTGTACCGGCTACCCTTGGAGGCGAGAATCCAGCTGAAAATTGCCTGCATGACACACAGAGCCATGCATCACAAGTCACCCAGCTATCTGGCACAGAAATTGACAATCTCGGGTGGGTCTTCTGAAACCACAAAAATTCCATAAGAAAAAAACTTATAACAGATCCTTCTCTGGGATGGCACCCAGAATTTGGAATGCCCTGCCCCCAGAAACCAGACTCAACCATTCCACTACCTTGTTTAAAAAGGAAGTTAAAGCCATCCTCATGGCCAAGTTCACATGATTATAATCTACTGAAACCCGGTGTCGAAACACTCATGCGCCCCCACCCCAAGACACTTTCGTTTTTGATGTTACACCTATTTATGCTGTTTATACTATATGCCTTGTACACATGTCTTGATTTGCTCTTATTTTCGGTATTAGTAACATTTACTGTCTGTACAGCGCTCTGATATCCGCGAGGATCTTGTTCGCGCTCTATAAAACTTTCTAAATAAATTAACTGCAAGAGGAAACCTGCTGAAGAGACATCTGGTGTCCACAAGACTTCCTTGAAGAGCCAGGGTTTGCAGGACTAGCCAGAAGCAGTTTTATCAGCAGTTGAAGGCTAAGTGTCAATGTTAAACCTTTGACTGGGACAGCCTGCAAAGTGTATCCTCCCTCTGCTCCATTGCGGTTGCCCTGAAAGTGAGCCTATGTCTCAGTCCACCACAAACTGTTGTATTTCCATAATGCTTGACTGCTTCTAAGCAGTTTATGCCGCAAAACAAAAAAATGATATCTCCTGCTTCCCTCTATCAATTTTGATGCATTTTGCCAAGTATATGTTTCTCTATTTTGTTCTAATATTGGTTTGGGAATTTTAATGTGTTTGAACTTAGCACACGCTTTGCTGGGGATTGCCTGTTGCATTTCTGTAGCTACCAGGGGACGAGGCGAGATTCCCCCAGAAATGTATTTTGTCCTACCAAGGATGGGTTTATTGAGTTGATAGGGGGTTTCCCTTTTCCACAATGGTAAACTCCATTTGTGGCACCCTCAAAACCAGGTACTCAATGCGAATTTCTAGTGGGAAAAAAACTGCAGTCTTAACATCAAAAACAAACAGGTATGCTCTTGTAATCTTCCACCTGAAGAAGTTCACAAAACGAAAGATCTCTTCTCTATAAAAGGATCTCATCTCTATCTTTGAAGTTCAAGAATCGGGCAATTATTGGATGGAGTGAGCCTCCTCCCCATTCCTCCTCCACTGTGGCGGTTTAGGGGTTTAGTGCCTAATAGGCCCACTCAATCACAAAGCAGATAATCCAGTTGGGGGGGAGCAGAGATTTTACCCAATGCTTCAGGATATGTGCCAGTTAAACGCCCCACAGTCCTTTGGGATTCCCACAAATCTTAAGTTGCTGTGGCGTGAATGGCCCTCAGTGAACTCAGCTCTGACCTCCAGGTTCCTTGTGGAGGTTCTTAGTTTATTGACCTTCTATTGCAGGGTTTATAATTAGTCTACCATTGTTGACAGGCATTCTTCGGCTTCTGTGATCCTGTCGACAGACTGATGCAGGTCTTGGCGCCTACCTCCATTTTAATGAAACTTATCGAAGTAGCTCTGACAGATTTCTTTCCAGTTCAAGAGCACATTTTACTATCAAAAGAAAGTCATATCAATGGGAGCTGGATTCAAGATTAGGCAAATCTGTTCATTGATGACTATCAACACAAATATATATTCAATAACAGTCCTCATAGGAGGAATAGTGCCATTTGGCTACTTACATCAGGAATACGTTTGTGATCTGGTATGATGACGAATCATCCGTCTAACATTTTCTGCATTGGATTAACTCCAGGTACACTGATATACAATTTACAGTGGCATCTGAGCCAAATGCTATTTCTTTTATTTGGAGTTGACAATATATGTAGGTGAGGGCAGTCTTTACGTTAAACTCTTTCTCAAGACCACTAAAAGTAGATTGCTTCTAATGTATTTCAGTTACCACTCCAGGGGACTACATGACTACCTAACCCTTAGGCTGTTTTTAGGGATTTGTAGGATTTTTACTGTGAAAAGTGACTTATTTATGAATCCAATTCCAAATCTATGCTACAGAGGTTATCCAGTAGACTTAATGACCATTGAGAAAAATGGGCCTGGTACACACATAGGGAACACATATTGGTCCCAAAAGTATGTTCCATTATCAACAACAGAATAATCTTTGGAAGCACTTTTAATAGTGCCAACAATGCTATTAAGAAAGTAATTTGCAGACATTGGCACATTATTCTGGACACTCTTCACAGCAGGAACCAACCACTGTAATTGTTCAAAAGAGGGCAAAATATCAGGGATAAGATTGTCAGGGCAGCTCTTCAGACCACCACCACACCAACACACCAATCACAGTGGGGTCTCCCCCCAGTTAAAGGGCACTATAAATGTGCAGCATGCAGACATTCACTTGAAACTAAAACTATTGAACACAGGAATGTTAAACATGAACTGAACACCTTTGCAAAGTGTAATACCAGCAGAGTAATTTATACAATCTGGTGTCTATGCCATAATATTTACATTGCAAAAAACACACAAATGCCTAGACCACTCTTTTTTTTTTAAAAGAACAAAAACAATTAATGAAGGTCAAGAATACTCTTTATTGAATTCTGACCTGGTAGTTATATTTTATACCTTTGACTTCTGTTTTTACTTTCAAAGATTTTTTTAACATATATATTCATCATCAATTTAATGTGTTTTTTGTTGTGGTGATGTTTTTTTGAGTTTGTGTAGATATATTGTGACATGTTTTGTTTATGAATTGGTTTGTATAGTATTGTAAATATATGTACAGTTTGTCCTATCTTTGCTAATGAACATATATGTTAAAAAAACTTTGAAAGTAAAAAAAGAAGTCAAAGGTATAAAATATAACTACCAGGTCAGAATTCAATAAAGATTATTCTTGACCTTCATTAATGGTTTTTGTTCTTTTTAAAAAGAAGTGGCCTAGGCATTTGTGTGTTTTTTGCAATTATAAATGGTCCAGCCTTGTCCACGTCCAATAAAGACCTAACTCCTTTGGGTTACAAAATAATATTTGCATTGGACATACTACACAAAAGATAAAAACAAGCATTTGCAATGTAATAGATCTCACATTTATGAGAGTTTGAGCTATTGGCATTGCAAATGATAATGCCTTTAATTCATGTGTTGTTTTTAAAACAGATAAATAAAAGGCATTGTCATTTACAATGCTAATAGCTTAAACTCTTGCAAATGCGAGGCCTATTGCATTGTAAATGTGCGCTATATAAAAATAAAAAAAGCATTAAAGAGAGCGTGTCCTGCCTGCAGGACAAAGCTATTTAAGAAAATAGTGCTCTGAGGTTGTAATTAAAGCCTACCGAGCAACAATACTTGTACTATGGGGTGTCACCATCGGAGGTTACAAAATGAGACAAGGCGGTACCATACTAAGCCTTTTGACCAATGAACAGCCACAGTTTACACCGGACAATGACACAAGCCACTGAAAAATGTGAGCGGAAAGTGGGTGGAGCTTCAAGTCCCTACCTCAATACAGCATGCCTCTAAGAGCTGCACATGCGCTGTCCAGGCTAAACCTAAAAACAGGATACTGCAACACCAATGCCTTACTAACTGCAGTCGTACTAACCAGGACACTGCAACACCGCAGTGGTATTAGCGCACAAGTTACTTACCTTCGGTAACGATATATCTGTAAGAGACATTAGTTAGTGATAGATTCCTTACCTTAGAATTACCCCCAGGCGTCAGACTGGATCTGGAAAGTTTTCGTCAGCAGTACCCCTGCACATCGGAAGCTGGCATCATGCAGCACCTCGTCCGCCATAGGCGTCGTGATCGCTGGTATGACGTCGCTGCAGCTACTTAGACGCCGCCCTCGCGCACTGACAATATGTATTGAAACTAGGGCCCTGAAAGGGACGACCTTAACTCTAGAAATCAGTTCGGGGAGGATGGGAGGGGCGGTAAGGAATCTATCACTAAGTAATGTTTCCTATAGATATATCGTTACCGAAGGTAAGTAACGTGTGCATCTGAAAGAGACAAGTTAGTGATAGATTCCTCACCTTGGAATAGATACCCCAGCAATACCAAACCTGGTGGTGGGTCTGCGAACCAAGATCACACCAGAAAGTCACGGAGAACAGAACGGCCAAAGATGCTGTCTCACCAGACGTGGCTGTCAAGGCAATAATGTTTAGTAAAAGTGTGCAGCGAGGCACCCCTGGCTGCCTGACAGGATGTCTTGCAGGTAGACAACACGTCTCAATGCAGTAGTAGCTGCCGATGTCCTGGCAGAATGGGCAGGTAGCCCCACCAGAGGTTCCTTTTTAGCCAGGGAATAACTGGCTTTTATAAACAAGACCACCCTGTGGGAGATTGTCCTCTTATGTACAGTCCGGCCATTCTTGGCACCTATGTAGCCAACAAAGAGCTGGTCATTCACCCGGAACTGTTGTGTGCGGTTCAAGTAAAATGAGAGCGCACGTTTTGGGTCCAGACGGTGGAGCCTCTCTTGCTCTCTGGAAGGCTGCGGAGGCAGAAAGAAAGTAGGAAAGGTGATAGTTTGCCCGATGTGGAAGGCAGTAACAACCTTTGCAAAGAAGGAAGGACGAGTAGGGAGCACAACCTTGTCCGGATGAACAGACCGAAAAGGAGGCTTACAGGAAAGATCCTGGAGCTCACTCACGCGCCTAACGGAGGTGATGGCAACCAGAAAAGCAGTCTTTAAAGTCAGTAAACGAAGAGGACAGTTGTGAAGCGGCTCAAAAGGAGCGCACATCAAGTAAGTAACAACCAGATTCAAGTCCCACTGCATCATCACAAACGGAATAGGAGGGAAAAGGTGAGTAATGCCTTTGAGAAATCTATTTACAACAAGGGACTTGAAAAGAGAGGGCTGATCAGGGAGCCTGAGAAAGGCCGAAATTACTGAAAGGTAGCCAGAGCATAGCCCTGCCGGGCCACAGACAGAAGGAACAAAAAGACTTCTGAAAGAGGGGCAGAAAGGGGTCTACAACCTTTGCTGTGCACCATGTCACAAATTTGTTCCACTTACAGGCGTATACCGATTTAGTGGAGGGACCCCAGGCTGCTAGAATGATATCACAGACTTCAGGAGACAAGTCAAATTGAATCAACTCTCGCCGCTCAATCTCCACGCAAGGAGGTGGAGGCTGGAGAGTTCAGGTGGAGGACCGTCCCCTGTGACAGAAGATCCTCCCGAAGAGGCAGTCGGATCGAGGGATTCACGCTCATCCTGAGTAGCTTGGGATACCAAACTCTTCGAGCCCAGTCCGGGGCCACAAAAATGACTTGGGTCCGGTCGCGCCTGATCTTCTTCAGCACTCTGGGTAGAAGTGGTATAGGCGGAAAGACGTACAATAGACAGCAATTCCACTTGTGAGGAAAAGCGTCGCCGAGCGAGTGCTGCCTTGGAAATTCCAACACGCAGAACTGCTGACATTGCACATGCTCTTCGGTGGCAAATAGATCTAACCAAGGGTCTCCCCACTGTTGAAAGCGACCTTGCGCCACTTCCGAGTGAAGACGCCATTTGTGATCCATCATGCACCTGCAGCTGAGTTCGTCCGCCCTGGCGTTCAAAGAACCTGCCAAGTGTTGAACCACCAAGGACATGCCTTGACGTTCCAGCCATGTCCAGAGATGCAGAGCCTCCTGACATAGGGTCCACGACCCCCCCCGCCTTGCTTGATGCAGTAGCACATGGCGGTGGTGTTGTCTGTGAACACCTGCACTACTCGCCCCTTCACAGAGGGAAGGAATGCCTTCAGTGCAAGTAGGCTTGCCCGGAGCTCCAGAAGGTTGATATGAAGTCTGGACTCCACCGGAGACCAGAGGCCTCTGATCTCCGCCTCTCCCATGTGGCCGCCCTATCCCAGGAGGGAGGCATATGTCACCACTGTGTGCTCAGGTTGGGGAAGGGAGAGTGATCTGCCGCTGACCAAATGCTGGTTCGTGAGCCACCACTGCAATTGTTGTGCAGTGCCCTCCGAGATCTGGACGAACTCGGACAGGTCCCCTTGATGCTGAGCCCACTGGAACTTCAGGTCCCACTTCAGAGCCTGCATATGCCATAACCGCTCACATGCTGTCTCTGTTCTGATGTATTAATTATGCTTGTTAAAAATGTTGACTGTTTTTATTTAAGTGGTATTGATTTCCTCCCACCCGCCTTACTAGCTTAGATATACACTCCCATTTAACAGCCATGCCACGATTGTTTAATCGGTGATATATGCCATTCATTTGTTGTCTCCTTTCTTGATATATCATTATGCTTGCTAAATATGTGGCTCTCACTTTTTACCTCCAGACTGTTAGTCATCAACTTGTCACCGTAATTTGGGATCACAACTATGTTTTGATGCTTCAACCTTGAATATCGCCATGTTTTATTTGTATTCCTTATGTGGCTGTCACTAGCGTGTGCACATCCATTACTGACAACTCCGGTCCCTGAGAGGTTTCCCATTGTGAATCTATGCCTCCCCTGGTTGTCGATAACTTTACGCATTGAAAGGCTCTTGCCCCTCCCCTTCTGCACCTAGTCCCCGCCCTCCCTCCCTCCCTCCCTCCCTCCCTCCCTCCCTCCCTCCCTCCCTCCCTCGCGCGATACGGCACACGCCCCCCCGACGTGTCATCAATCACGTAACACCGCCCCTGCTCCATACACGGAAGTACAGCAACTCCTTAGTTGCCGCTGCCATTCACCAGCTCCAGGATTTACTGCACTGCAGGCCCGCCGATTAATTCAGGTACAATCTCGTCTCCCACTGCCTTCACCCGCTGATAACTTATTATCGCCTTCCTGAGGCGTTCTGTCACTTACATTATTTATTAACAGGACCTGTGTCCCGCATCTGGCCGAAACTTTGACGGCCACGACTCTTCAAAGACCCGTCAGTATTAATTTTGAGTTTTCCCTCCACCTCGATCTTCCTTTCCCTCCCACACAGCTCTCACCGTTCCCTTTTTTCACCACCAGTGCCCTCGTGCAGACGCGGCACGATCCGCCGTATACGAATTTCTCACGGATTAATTCATTGATCCCGCTGGTCCAACCGGTATGCGCCTTCTCCCATCAGCATTAGATTCCGCCTGTCCTTTCGCCCGCCATCCACGCATGCTACGTACCCTGTTCACTCAGCAGCTCCTCCAATACCGGCAAGCCTAACGCATCCCCGGTTTCCCTAATGCTCCCCCGTGGTCATCCACCCCAGTGCGCCACCAATCCCGTGCAGTCCAGGCCCCTTCCAGGCACACGAGGGTTTCACCCGGTAGGTCCCCGAGACTCCTCATTTCCCTGCGTATCCCAGGGTAACGCACCGGGTCACACAACTGCTTCCACGGCCGAGTCATCCGGTAGCTAAGTCTCAATATGCGCACATGATTGTTTCACTACCTACTTGCCATCCACTGCCTCTCCGTTTTCCTACCTGCCCACTGACCCTGGTCACCCCGCGCGGCACTGAGCCATTCGTATGCGTTCCCTGATCCCAGCCTCCCCCTGAATTGTCCCCTCTTCTTCGCAGCACTTCATAAAAAAGACAACCTTGTCCTGATAACGATCCCAATTCAAGAGGATCGAAACGCCGTTGACTCTACAGCGCAATACTAGGCGCACTTCTCATTGTGGCTCAATACGAATTACAAAATTACCGTATACAGTGATGTCACTTTGTCACAATACTTGAGACACCCACTATACATTATTTGCACCATTGTTCACTGTGCGTCGTCCACGCTGTTCACTCTATCACTTGCGTCGCCACGTTCTTCACAGACACGTTCTTGAGCACCAAGTGCATTATGGTTGTCACAGAATTTGTTCTATACAGTGCTGCTTTAACTGTATATGCCCGACCATGAATAATAACTTCTTAATACAAGATGATTCCCAATCTATAATCAACCGAATAGTGGTCTCCTTATTTCTGTCATTGTAATGCCTGTTGCATACATGCTTATTTGTTTTATACTATTACCTGTTGGGACATTGTTTATCTATCTACTTTCTTAACCCAGTCCCGACGTGGTGTATGGGTCACACTCCTGTAACTCTTTACTGCATATGCCATATGGCATGATTGGTCAGTAGAATGCAGGAGGCCATGAGGCCCAGCAGCCTCAAGGTCATCCTGACTGAAACCCAGGACAAGGGCCGAAAGATCGGAATCATAGCCCGAATGTCCAGGACTAGCTGTTCGGGAGGATAAACCCAAAACTGCGCCGTGTCCAGAACTGCTCCGAAAACGAGGAGCTTCTGAGTGGTAATCAGGTGCAACTTTGGCACGTTGATGGAGAACCCCAGCAAATGCAGGAGGCAGGCAGTAGTCTGGAGGTAGGAGACGACTGCCTGGGGCGAGCCCGCCTTCAACAACCAGTCGTCGAGATAGGGGAAGACTAAAACCCCATATCTGCTCAGATGAACTGCGACCCCCTCCATCACTTTCGTGACACCCGAGGGGAGCTGGTAAGGCCAAAAGGGAGCACGGTGAACTGAAAGTGCTTGTGGCCTACAGTGAACGGCAGGTAATGCCGGTGGGCTGGCGAGACGGGGATATGAAAATAAGCGTCCTGCAAGTCCAATGCTACCATCCAGTCTTGCAGGTCCAGGGTAGACAAGACTTAAGCAAGTGTGAGCATTTTGAAATTCTCCTTCCGGAGGAAGCAATTGATGTTCCGAAGGTCTAAGATAGGACACAGGCCCTTGCCCTTCTTTGGAACAAGGAAATAGTGGGAGTAACAACCACGATTTACTTCTGGAGTCGGAACGCACTCAATGGACCCCTTGGCCAAGAGCGCCGCAACATCCTGCTGGAGAAGTGCCAAATGATCCCCCGACATGCGGTGGTACTGAGGTGGCATGGCTGGAGGGGTGTTCTCGAAGGGGAGGGATTAGCCCCTTCGGACAATCTGTAAAACCCACCTGTCCGTAGTGATGGTGCGCAGTGGGGGAGGTGATGGTGAATCCTGCCGCCCATTGGTGTTTGGTGGGCCTGAAACACCGGACTAGGAAGGTTCGGAGGCTGTGGTGGCAGGGAAGGTAGTAGACTGACCCGCCCGCTGACCCGTGACCCACCTCGGCTGGTCCCACATCCGCGGCTGCGCTGAGACTGTTGCTGCGCAGGCCTGTGGCTTTGAAACTAACGTGTCTGGGCACCCCTTTCTTGGCCATGAAAGGAGCAAAAAGCAGACGCCAATGGAGTGCACTTGACCGAAAGACCCAAAGACTTTGCCGTAGCCCGCGAGTCCTTAAAGTGCTCCAAAGCACTATCTGCCTTGTCGCCAAAAAGGCGAGTGCCATCAAAGGGTATGTCCATCAGAGTGTTCTGGACATCCCCTGAAAAGCCAGTGGTCCTCAGCCAGGCGTGACGGTGTAGAGCCACTGTCGTGGAAATCGCTTTGCCAAGCGAGTCGGCGGTGTAGAGGCCACAACGAATCATGAACTTGGCTACATCTATCCCCTCAGCAATAGCTTGGGAGAGCACCGTTCGGGCCTCCTCCAGACACTGAGGCACCAGCTGCGCCACTGTATCCAACACAGAGTGGGAATAACGGCCCAAGAGGCATACGGTGTTCACAGACTGCAGCCCTGAACTGGCGGAAGAGAAAATCTTCTTCCCAAACTGCTCCAGTTTCTTGGATTGCCTGTCTGGAGGTGCGGAAGGGAATGCACTTGGGGACGCAGAGGCTTGGACAACCAAGCTCTCAGGGGTAGGGTGTTGGGAGAGGAAATTGGGGTCACCCGGTCCGGGCAATGGTGTCGGGCCACGTTCTTATCCACAGGAGCCCCTGTGTTAGGCCTGGACCAAGTGCCCAAGAGGATGTCTGATAGTGCATCATTGAAGGGCAGCAGCGGCTCCACAGAGGAAGCCGCCGGCCAAAGCACTTCTGTCAGGAGGTTAGTCCTAACGGCCACTGTAAGGAGCTCGAGGTGGAGATCTCTGCTGCCCTATGCAACACCACTGAATAAGTACCACCCTCCTCCGTAGCCACTGTAGAAGGAGACAGTGCGCCAGGTTCTGGTGAGAAATCCAGATCACCGGCGTCCCCCAAATCCTCTGCCCAGTCCAGGTTTAACTGGCATTGGGCTGCGAGAGGGTCTTCAGACCCCTCTCAGTCCTCCCCGTCCTCCATAACCTGCTGGGCAGGTGGGAAAGATGGAGGAGGATGGAGATAGGGATAAAAATTCCCCATCTGCGTCGATCGACTCTGGTCCGGCATCGTCTCCACGTCGGGGTGGAAGCCGGGAGGACATCGGCTGGAGAGCCGGCCGACGCCGGTGGCGTTGCCGTAGACATTAGTGTCGGTGGAGGTCGGACGAGGTAAACCGGCATCGGCTGGGATCCTTGCATGGATCCATGGGGGTCTCGTGTGGCTCCGCCAGAGCCGCGGGAGAGGCACCACCCGCACCCTGAGCTGTGTCGCATGACAGGCTAGGGGAAGGCGAAGAGCGACGTTGCTTCTTCGACTTCTTGTACTTCGTCTTACCTGACCCCGAATGCGAAGACTTTGTCGAACAATGGTGGCGGCTCCGCAACCGGTCCCTCGACCTCCCTAGGGACCTTGAACGGCGTAGAGAAGACTCCCGGGCCTCAAGCAACTTTCGTGACTGCTCCCGCAAAGTTTTCGGAGCCATGGCCTGGCAACCGGAGCACGACTCGGGGTCGTGGTGGTGCCCCAGGCAGTAGAGACACTTGAAGTGCAGGTTCGTCACCGACATCATGCGGGGACAAACCTCGCAAGACTTGAAACTGGGCATCCCTATACACCAGGAGACTCAAAAAAGACTGAGACAAAAGTACCCAAAAAATCTGTCAAACATTGACTGGGGGTACTGCTCTCTCCGGACCTGCGCTTGCTGGCACGGAAAAAGAAAGAAAAGAACTGACGTCAGCGCGCAAGGGCGGCGTCTAAGTAGCTGCTGCAACGTCATCCCGGCGATCACAACGCCATGCGACGGACATGGAACCGCACTACGCCACCTTCCGACGTGCAGGGATACGGCTGACTAAAACTTTCCGGATCCAGTCTGACGCCTGGTGGTAATTCTAAGGTAAGGAATCTATCACTAAGGTGTCTCTTTCAGATTGCGTTACAGCTGAAGCTGCCCTGGTCGAACATTTTACAGAGAATGGACACATTTTCTGATTATATTTCCTGTTAAGTCGTGGAAGCCCCATGTTCCAATCCATGTGGTGGGAATTTGATTCTGATTCAGGTCGACAAATGGACTGAACATGTACGATCCATATAGGATGGACTCTATTCACTTGATTAATCGAGTGAACTTACCCCAATGATGTACATTTACTTATGCAGCAGACTCTGGTCTTTCTACGAATGTTGAATTTCCTTTGTTCAGCACCTTTGACTGAGGTCCGTAACTCTGTAATTGATGATCCATGCCTGTGTCTTTTACAATATGTTGATTTGTATGCACATAATTATTGAATTTCAGTCATGTTTCCCTTTTTTTATGTGATTTTCATGATTTTTTTCATTATACAGAACATGCATGTGCTGCGTTTAGACATCTATGTCACACACAGACAGTGTTTCCATGTAAACACTGGACAACTATGAGCGCATCTAGCCCTCATTTCCTACAGCGATCCCTTCCAGGAGATTCTTCATAAGCATGCCTCAATTTCCCCTCTTGCAGACACCACGAGTGCATATCCGCCTCGTTATCTCTATTGCAGACACCACACAAGTGCATCTCTGCCTTGTCTATGTAAATTGTCTGGCACTCCTTATTCTTACCCCCACGCCCCTGCATGCACTTTCCACACACACTCCATGAGTGCATCTCCACCCAGAGATGCATGCTCTAGCTCTTTCCCAACAGGGCAGTAACCTTGCGCTACCGGTTGGGCTTTGTAGCCAGCCTTCCACTGCCCCTTTTCTCTCGGACAGGCCCCTGCGTTGTTCGAGCCACTGACACACAGAGGTAAGGACATGTACCTCCCACACTTCCGAGAGACCTTCCCTCCTCGGTGCATCTCAAATTACTTCATTTCACTTTTTACATTTTTTACAGTGAGCATTGATGTAATTTATTTTCTTTGAAGTCAATGTAAAATCGACAGGTAGGCTTCTTGTGGTCAGCAGCATTTGGCTTGTCGTTTGTACTGGGGCACTCACTGTCCCTGGGCACACAAGATGATTTCCATTAGGTCATCACTACAACGGTGCATGTCACCTCTATGCATCTATAATCGGACTACATTTTATTGGGTGACGATGACTCACAATGATTTAATTACATGTGACCGTTCGTCAGTCTCTCATTTATAATTGCTTTTTTAATAAGTACAGTATACTGGTTCACTAGACCACAATATTGACACATGAATTCTTCCGGATTTTACCAGTAGTTGTGCATGGTTTGTAGGACTGTCTGCATGTGAATTTTTTGGATTGTGCGCAAGTACAAAGGCAAACTTTGTGCTAAAAGGATTCGCTATGTGCTCCTTTTTGGGCATCTCTACACATACCAATAATCCACCAATGGTCCCCATTAAGCATTTTTAAGGTTCAAGCTAATGTCTTTCGGCATTCCTTATTTCCTTTGTGATTTTCACTGCCCTACCACTCTGATGTTGCAAGTTTTTAAGTATGTCCTCAGACTACAATATATATTTTTAGGTCATTGTGACCATTTTCTGGGATGCACACCTAATTCGCACCAGAACTCTATAGCCAGGTGAGCTCCTTTGTTCCTCTTGGCTCACAGACTACCCTCTGCACCTCAATTGTTGTGCATACTGAAAGTTCTCATAATTCTAAATTGCTACCTGCTTTTCTATTAAAAGGAAGACTCAGTTTAAAACACTTCATAGGGGTTGAAATGTTGGCATCTTGTCTGTCCCCACCATTCATTTATTGCTGGTCTTAATATTATCCTGAACTATTATTTGCCTGGATTTTGATGTGATTCAGTCCTAGTGTTAGAACTTTCTGTATATATTGTCTGTACATTGCATTCTTGGTTAACTGTCATAACTTGCACTGTGTCATCACCAGGAGCACCTTGATGTATTGTTGAACTGTCTTGACTACAGCTTTGTAATCTATTTAGCAGAATAATCCTTTCAGGTGCATTTATTGCTAGTGGTTAGGAGGGAGGGCAAGTTTAGACCTTTCAGATTTAGGGAGGTCTTTCCCCCAAAGTTTTGCCTTATCCCCATCTGTTTTGCTGAATTAGCTTATGTTGGTCTTAGAACTACAGTGCACTTCACCACTGCTGACCAGTGTTCAAGAGCTTGTGCCCACTCCCTAAAACATGGTAAAATTGTCTCACATCTGATTGCCATATTTAATTTACTTAGAAGTCACTAGTAAAGTGGTATAACATATACTCAGGGCAGTTAAATTAAATGCTAATAGTGGGCTTGCAGCACTTATTGTCCCACCCACTGAAGTAGCCCCTTTAAAAAATGTCTCACGCCAGCCATTGCAGCCTATATGCAGTTTTAAACTGACAAATAGACCTGGCAAAATAAACTCCTTGCAAGGCCTAAAACTCCCTTTTAAATACATATAACTCTCCACTAGGATAGTCCCTATATACCTCATAGGGCAGGCTGCAGTGTAATTAAGGCGTTGGGCGTGTACTTTTAAGTTTTATATGCCCTGGTAGTGGAAAATTCTCAAATTCGTTTTTCACTAGGGTGAGGCCTACCACTACAATAGGATAACATTGGGTTACCTTATTACCTTTAAATAAATGAAACGTTTTGATTGGGAGTAGGTAGAAATGCCATGTCGATTCTAAGGAATCATAATTTTAAATCCTCATGAATGATGAAGTTGGATTTTAAGTCAAAATTCAGAAAATTGCACTTAAAGAAAGTTGCCATTTTCTCGTGCTAACGAATTGGTGACTGAAGCCTGTTTTCTAGGTCACATTGCTAGGTGTAGTTGGCCTTTGTGTATTCCTCCCAGACAGCCACTTAGAGGGACAAGATGTTGGCAGGATAGGCCATCCAAGTAAAATGGCGGGGTGGAGCTATGCACAGCCCCACTTGCACTTCAAAGACACTGCATCAGCATGGGCCCATTCGCAACAAGATCTTGCTGACTGGGCTGCCCGCCAACAAGAAGCTCTAGCGAACCCAACTCTTCGCGCTACAGCAACTGCCAGAGATGACTGGCAACACAAGACCTCCACTTCACGCTACAGCATAAACAGCCGCAGTGACCGCCAACACAAGGCTCCAGCAACGACCTGCTGTGACACCTGACAGGGTCTCTGTGCTACAGCGACGACTGTCTGCAACACCCGGCCTGCTATTCGTGCTACAGCAACGACCATCCGCAACGCTTTCCCTTTTTTAGCGGGTCTAACCTGGTCCCTGTATTTGCTCTCAGCTCCATCGCTGTCGGCCTGAACTTGTGAATTTCTCCCAGTCACACAAGATCAGATATCCAAGAATGGAAATTAATGCTATTAGGCGCTATACTTACCTTAAATCCTTGAAATTGCATATCTCCAGTTCTAATGGTCGGATTATTGTTGTTTGGTCTATAAAATTTGATTACATTTCACTCTATTTTTCTAAATTGAGGTGGGATTTTTTGTGTGTTGTATTTTCACTTTATTATTGTTTGTATGCTGCAAAAATACTTTACACATTGCTCCTAAGGTAAGCCTGATGGCTTTCGTGCCAAGCTACCAGATGGTTAAGCACAGGTTTTTGTGATTCACCACGACAAGGATTGTGGCTGTTGCTGGAGTAGGATTTCACCCCCATCAACCAACAACCCAATTTTTCGGAGGCATGCTCCAAGGTTCCCAGTAACCATGGGCGTAAAATCCGCTCCGCTCGCGGATTTTCGGCAAATTCGCAATCCGCGAACTCTCGCGAATTTGTCAAAAATCCGTGAATCCGCTCGCGGCGGATTTTTTGCTTGGTTGCGGGGCGCGGCGTGGTGCACGGCGTTCACTTTCCGTCATTAAGCGTTTGCCGAGTTGTTTTTCTCGATCATATTTTGCGAGTGCCGCGCCATTTTGGATCTTGCTGCGTGATCCCGCGGGAGTTTGGCGCCCGCGAATACGTAAACGCGGCTTGCCACCTTGCACAGCACACCTCGCGAGAGTTCGCAATTGCGAACACGTAGTTGCGGCGGAAAGGAACAATCTCGCACTCGCGAAATAGAGATTTTGCAATTCTGCACAAGAAATCCACCAGCAAACAGGATAAACCTTCAGAAAATGATGATTTTTATCAGAATCACTCCTCAGGTTGACATTTGCATGGCCTTTTTTTTTTGCAAGGAGTCCATTTTTTGGGGGGGGAGGGAAGGAAGTGCCCCACAGTCTCCAACTTCCTGTTCCTGTCCAGCAGGCTCCTCCCAGTGCTTTGTCCATCTCCTGGTCACTTTCATTTGGATCTGGAGCTGGAAGGATTACTTTTTGTGGGTGCTGCTGGATATTTGGATTTGAGGCCTTTTTGACTTTCTTTGGATCACTTTTGGATTAGAAATCAACTTTCACAAGTAAGTTTGTTTGGGGCATTACAGTTGCTGCAACTACAATTTTTGAACTTTTTCAGAACATTAAATAAATTATATTGTGGGTAGCCACAGTATCCAGTAGGACCAGGGTTGGTTATGGGTGCATGATACAACTGTTTTGTTGAATTTAAACACCATTGAGGCCATGGATGGGCTGGGATTGTGCTGATTTCTGTTGTTTTTGTTGTTTTTTTGGGGCTGCTGGTGGGGCCCTTTGCCCAGGGGTGGTGAGTGTTGCATGGGCCTAGTCTTTCTGTGGGGTGTCTTCTTGAATTTAAACATCATTGAGGCCATGGATGGGCTGGGATTGTGCTTATTTTATTGTTTTTTGTCGTTTTTTGGGGGCTGCTGGTGTGGCCTTTTGCCCAGGGGTGGTGGTGCATGGACTGAGTGTGCCTGTGGTGTGGTCTCACTCTCTTTAATGTAAACATCATGGATGGCATTGGATTGTGGTGATTTCTGGCTGTTTTTCTGTTTTTTGGGGGTGTACTGTTGATGTGGACTGGCCATGTGGGTGGTGGTGGTGGCCATCTTGAGTGCTGGCTGGTACAAGCAACATGTGCTTGGGGTGCAAGGGGCCATTTTGAAGAGAGGCAGTGTCTGAGGCCTGCACTTATTTTGCCTACTTTTCATCCATTATGCCCGGGGTAGTGAGTGTTGCATGGGCCTAGTGTTTCTGAGGGGTGTCTTCTTGAATTTAAACACCATTGAGGCCATGGATGGGCTGGGATTGTGCTGATTTTATTGTTTTTTGTCGTTTTTTTGGGGCTGCTGGTGGGGCCCTTTGCCCAGGGGTGGTGAGTGTTGCATGGGCCTAGTCTTTCTGTGGGGTGTCCTCTTGAATTTAAACACCATTGAGGCCATGGATGGGCTGGGATTGTGCTGTTTTTTGTCGGTTTTTTGGGGCTGCTGGTGTGGCCTTTTGCCAAGGGGTAGTGATGCATGGACTGAGTGTGCCTGTGGGGTCTCACTCTCTTTAATGTAAACATCCTGGATGGCATTGGATTATGGTGATTTTTGGCTGTTTTTCTGTCTTTTTGGGGTGTACTGTTGATGTGGACTGGCTTGGGGTGTAAGGGGCCATTTTGAAGAGAGGCAGTGTCTGAGGCCTGCACTTATTTTGCCTACTTTTCATCCATTATACCCAGGGGTAGTGAGTGTTGCATACTTGCATGGCCCTAGTCTTTCTGTGGGGTGTCTTCAATGTAAACATCATGGGTGGCATGGGATTGTGCTGATTTTTCTGTGTTTTGTCGATTTTTTGGGGTGTATAACTGAACTGATGTTCCTCTGTCTTCCATTGCTTTTAGGTGCACAAGACTCAAGAGAACCACCAGTGCCAGGAAGAAGTCCTGCAGCGGTGTGTGTGTGCAGCATAACGTCACGCGACGTCACGTCTGGACACAGACAACTCTGCAACTCGTGCAACTGCTGCCTGCTGTTCTGACCTGCTCTGAAGAAGATGGCCCCAAAAAAAGTTACCCGTAGCTCCTCTAGCAAGAAAGGTGCCAGTAAGGAGCAGAAGAAGCAAGTTACCAAGGAGACTGGTGTGCCGGCCGCCCCTTTTTTTGGGAGTAAAAAAAAAAGTATGCCTGCAGCAGCAGCGGGATCTGCTGGGGACCAAGCTGGGAGCAGCACCCCCGCTCCATTGGGCTCAGTGCCACCACCACCACCACGCCAACTTAAGTCCAAGCCCTTGAGTGCTGCAGAGGCAGCCAGTATAGTTGTTCAATCACCATCGACCAGTGATGTTGGATCATCGCAAGAAAGCAGCAGCAATGTCCCTCAATCAACACAGGTTGTTGTAGCTCATCTGACGAGTGTTGAACAACCACAGCCGCAACAACTATCACATGTGCAAGTACAAGCCCAAGTACATGTGGAAGGAGAGGCAGCGCAAGGAGATGCGCAAGCAGAGGTGCATGGAGGGTCACAAGTGCCCACAATAGTTGTTCCTCCCGAAGTAGGGGCACATCAGGAAATCGACAATCAAGGCGAGGTATCATTTGAGGAAGACACTCCTCCTGATGATCATTCATTGTCTTCCACACCCCTAGCAAGGAAGAGATCAAGGGTGGTGTCTACATCTTCTTCAAGCACACCTCCTTCTGATGATACGGATCAAAATTGGGAACCAGCACCACTGCCGTCTGAGAGTGAGGCACACCATGATCTGACAAAGGTAGTTAAGCGTAAAAGGAAGCTCGTCCAAAGTCTCAGAGTTATGGAGTGTGATGATGAGGCTCAGCAAGAAGTGGCGGATACTGCTGCTGATGAAGACTCTGACAACGACGACCCAGTCATCATAAAGGTAACTGCAGCCCCAGCGGGCATGCAGCAAACAGACATTTTGACCCTAGCCCGAAAAGCTGCTGAGCGTGATGATGATGATGTTGTCGACGAGGAGGCAGTGGAAACACCACCACAATCATTGGAGTTAAGTAGTACACCAACTCGTACCGCTTCCATATTTCTTTCTGGCAAGAAGGGACCTCCATCCACCTCGATCTTAATTAGTGGCGGTGAAAGTGCACAACGTACAAAAGTTGGGCAATCCAGATCCTCCACTTCATCTGGCATTAGCAGCATGACCACCACCACCAGTATCGCCACCTCCTCCAGGCCCCACAGACACTTCAAGTCACCAGTTTGGGACTTCTTTACTGTTTGCCCAAAAAGGGAAAAGTTCGCCATTTGTACCCTTTGTAAGGTTGCAGTTAGTCGTGGTAAGTCAGGTACCAACTATGGTACCGGAGGCCAGAGAGGTCATCTTAAGAGACAGCACACTGTCCAATGGTTTGCGCACCTAAAGGCGATCAAGGAAGCCCGAATTGGAAGTCAAGAAAACGTTGATGTTTCATCTGATGATGACGAGGAGGAAGAAGACGTGTCAAACACTTCACTTACACCCAGTACCCCTGGTCAGCAGCACACCCCATGAGAGGCACACTAAGAGTGTTGGAGCGAGTGAGACACCAACGCGCAAAAGTTCACCAGCGAGCATAATTGCGTCAACGAAGTCATTATCATCCCGTAAATGCTTGGTCCAGGGCAACATTAGAACCATGTTTTCTTCAGACGCGCCATATGAACGCAACCACCCACTGACGCGTCTGTATAACACTAAGCTGGCTAAAATGCTAGCTGTGGACCTTCTCCCTTTTTCTTTTGTAGAAGCGGTAGGTTTTCTAGAATTAGTGGCAACGCTCTGCCCTAAATGGAAGGTTCCTAGCTGTTAGAAAGGCGTCCCCGGGGGAGGCAGAAGATGTCTGACTGACCACCCCTAGGGCCACCTCTCCGTCGAGGAGTAGCCGAGCGTTTGCTGAGAGGCCTCCTGAATGAGGGTCCTCTCCTAGGATCGTACCGCAGAGTAATCACAACACTACAGATGGACACCACACAAGAAGTTAAGGTCTCAAGCTTTTATAGGGAATAAACGGTTGCTGGTTCTTGGCAGTATGTACAAGCAGATCGAGGGATCTGGAAAGTCTCGTAAAGGGGGGTAAGGTAGCGGGACAGTCTTACTCTGGGCGGAGGAAGGGATACCCTACGCACAGCTCTCAATCCTCGAGCTGGGGGGTTCCGCGATGTTCGGGCCGCGGCAGCGCCAGCAGGCTTGTAAGGTGGTTCAGCGAAGTAGGCCGCGGCAGCGCCAGCAGGCTCTCGGAAGGTTCAGCAAGGTAGGCCGCGGCAGCGCCAGCAGGCTCTCGGATGGTTCAGCAAGGTAGGCCGCGGCAGCGCCAGCAGGCTCTCGGAAGGTTCAGCAAGGTAGGCCGCGGCAGCGCCAGCAGGCTCTCGGATGGTTCAGCAAGGTAGGCCGCGGCAGCGCCAGCAGGCTTGTAAGGTGGTTCAGCGAAGTAGGCCGCGGCAGCGCCAGCAGGCTCTCGGAAGGTTCAGCAAGGTAGGCCGCGGCAGCGCCAGCAGGCTCTCGGATGGTTCAGCAAGGTAGGCCGCGGCAGCGCCAGCAGGCTCTCGGGTGATCGTCGGGTTACGGATGAGTTCGTCTGGTGTCGGCCGTGACAGCGTCAGCAGGGCTTCCAGTCCAGGATACAACTGAAGTCTTAATCCAGGGCTGGCCCAGATATAGGTCTGGAGGTCTTTGAAGTCTGGACCCTCGCGCCTGGGGGTCCAAGGGGCCGGGATGATGGTGTCCAGACACCCAGCAGGGGGGTGGAGCCAGCGCCCAGGGAGGCCGGAGGGCGATCGATACCAGGCGTCCGGGGACGGCTGGAGGCCCATCGAAACTCCCCTTCCTCCGGGATCTGTCGAGTGGCTACTCGACCACCTGGGTGGATCTTGGTGCCTCGATGTCGGGCTTCGCTGGGGCCTGGGCTGGGGCCGAGGCCACGTGGTTGTGACGTGGCGGGTCCAAGATGGAGTCGGGCACGGCCCCGTGCTGAGGCCGTGATGGGCCTACGCTGGGGTCAGGCCTGTGCTGGTGGACCGGGATGGTAGCCGGCCCTGTAGGGTTGGGGCGTGCAGGATCGGGCCGAAGGGGCCGCCCGAGGTCTGGTGGAGGGCGGATATCGTCCTGGGCCCGCCAGGCGGGAGGGGTAGGACCACGCCATGAGGCCGGGTCCAACACGCGTCCCCCCCAGCTGAAGGTAGGGGAGAGTCACCCATCTTCTTGGGGATTCTCCTCGCCAAGGCGGAAGAATCTGGACAGGCCGTCAGCATTGGCGTGGTCGTTGCCGGGGCGATGTTCCACGGTGAAATCCATTCCCTGCAGCGAGATGGACCAGCGCAGCAGCTTCGGGTTTTCTCCCCGCATCTGCATCAACCAACGCAGGGGCTGGTGGTCGGTCTGGACCCGGAAGTGGGTGCCGAAGAGGTAGGGTCGGAGCTTCTTGAGGGCCCACACCACGGCGAAGGCTTCCCTCTCGATGGTGCTCCAGCGTTGCTCTCTCGCCAGCAGGCGTCGGCTGATGAAGGCCACAGGTTGGTCGATTCCTTCGGGGTTGACTTGGGACAGGACCGCCCCGATGCCGTGCTCCGAGGCGTCGGTCTGGACTACAAACTCTCTGCTGTAGTCGGGGGCCTGGAGCACAGGGGCGGTGCACATGGCAGTCTTTAGAGTCTCAAAGGCCGTTTGGCAAGCAGGGGTCCAGTGCACCCTCTTTGGTAGCTTCTTGGAGGTCAGTTCGGTCAGGGGCACCACAATGCTCCCGTAGTCTTTTATAAACCACCGATAATATCCAGTGAGCCCCAGGAAGGCTCGGACGGCGGTCTGGGTGACTGGGGGCTCCCAGTCCCGGATGGCGTCTATCTTTGGTTCGAGGGGAGCCACGTGGCCGCTCCCCACTTGGTGTCCCAGATAGGTCACAGTCCCTTGGCCTACCTGGCACTTACTGGCTTTGATGGTGAGTCCGGCCCGCCGAAGGGCCGTCAGGACCGTCCAGAGGTGGGTCAGGTGCTCACCCCAGTGAAGGCTGTACACAGCAATGTCATCGAGATAGGCAGCGCTGTACTCCTCTAGTCCGGCCAGCACCTGGTTCACGAGTCTCTGGAAGGTTGCTGGTGCGTTCTTCATGCCGAAGGGCATCACCTTGAAGGGATAGTGGCCATCGGGGGTCGAGAAGGCTGATCGTTCTTGTGCACCCGGGGTGAGGCCGATCTGCCAATACCCCGCCGTGAGATCGAAGGTGCTGAGGAATTTGGCAGCTCCTAAGCGATCGATTAGTTCATCTGCCCTGGGGATAGGATGGGCATCGGTTCTGGTGACTGCATTCACCGGGGACATGACCCAGACCTGCTGGCCCGGCTCGAATTCGATGGACGAGGCGTTCTGGTCATACCAGCATTTCATCTCCTCCTGACTAGCCTCCAGGTTGGCCTCGGCAAGTCCCCGAAACTTCTGAGTCTGATTGCGTAGGGTCAGGAGGTACCGGTAGACATCAGGTGGGGCATCTCGGACTGCCGTCTCCCAGCCTTCCTTGACCAGGCTGAGGGGGCCTCGGACCGGGTGCCCGTACAAGAGTTCGAAAGGGCTGAAGCCCAGGGACTTCTGGGGTACCTCTCGGTAGGCGAACAGGAGGCAAGGCAGTAGGACATCCCATTTGCGCCGGAGGGGCTCCTCTAGGCCCTTGATCATCCCCTTCAGTGTCCTGTTGAATCGTTCGACTAGTCCATTTCCTTGGGGATGATACGGAGTGGTGAACTTATAGGCGACCCCGCACTGCTGCCAGAGGGACCGCATATGCTTCGAGATAAAGTTGGAGCCCCGATCACTCACGACTTCCCGAGGGAAGCCGACTCGGGAGAAGATGCTCATGAGGGCTCGGCCCACCACGGGGGCCGTGATGGTTCGGAGGGGGATGGCCTCGGGATAGCGGGTAGCATGATCCACCAGGACGAGGATGAAGCGGTGCCCCTGCGAGGTGCGAGGATCCAGGGGCCCTACGATGTCGATCCCCACTCGCTCGAAGGGGGTGGTGACCACGGGGAAGGGTTGGAGCGGGCCTTCACCTTCCCCCCGCTCTTTCCGCTGGCTTGACAGGTCGGGCAGGTTCTGCAGTGGTTATGCACATCGTTCCGCATTTTCGGCCAGTAGAAATGGGTCACCAGGCGGCTGTAAGTTTTGTCCTGCCCCAGGTGCCCGGCGAGGGGCACATCATGTGCTAAGTTTAGGAGGAAGTCTCTGAATCGGAGGGGCACGACCAGCACCCGGCTGGCCCCTAGTTAGGCAATCTTCTGCTCACTGTAGAGAAGGTCGTTGTCCCAATAGACCCAGTGGGACCCTGCGGGGTCTCCCGCGGCTTGAGTAGCGGCTTGCTGTCGGACCCCCTCAAGAGAGGGGCAGGTTTTCTGCTCCTGCCGGAACTGTTCGCGAGTGGGACCCCCTTCTTGGCGCCATTGCGCGAGTTCGGGGAGGTGTTGGAGTTCGGGGAGATTTTCTTGGTCGGGCTCTTGGGAGCCGTGTTCCAGGCCAGGGTCCTCGGGGATGACGGGTGGCGGCGGTGCGGGCCACTCCGGCTCTTCAGTCGAAGCTTCCCCCGCTGGGGTGGAGGCTCGGGCGGACATGGAACGGGTGGTCGCGCAGACCCACTCGGGAAGGCCTAGCATCCCTAGGTGCTCTCTTCTTTCGACGCCTGCCCAGGGAGAACTTTCCAGGTCGTTCCCAAGGAGGCAGTCCACGGGGGCATCGTCGCGGACAGTCACTTTTAGCATGCCCGACACTCCCCCCCCACTCGAAGGGGATGCGGGCCATCTGGCACAAAGTCTCTGAGTTATCTGCGGACCGGACTGGGCACAGGACGTTAGGAAGGATCTGTTCGGAGGTCACCAAATGGCAGCGGACTGCTGTTACACTGGCTCCAGTGTCACGGAGGGCTTCGGTTCGGCGACCATTGATGGTGACCCACTGGCGGTACTTCTGGGTGTTGCTGGGGATCGGGCCTCGGGGGATTAGGTCGTGAGTCCCCAGGCAGGCTAAGGTCATGGCGGCGGGCTCCCACCCGGCCTGCTCGGGGCCGTTGTCCTCTTCCTCACTACCTTCTTCACCCAGGGCCGTGGCCATTATCTGGCGGGCTGGGGGCCCGGTGGTGCCGGGTCGCTGATTCATCGGGCAGAGGGGGTCATTCGTGTAATGACCCTGTCGCTGGCATTTGTGGCACGTAACATTCGGGCGGGGCCCGGGTCTGGCTGGGGGGCCCCCTCTCTGGCCCCAGGGTGGCGACGTGGAGGCAGGGGATGACCCCTGGGGGGCGTCTCGTCCCCGGCTCTGGCCTACTCTGCCGCCTCGGGGTTGGTGGTTTCCCGGAGATCCCCGGCCGGAGTCTTCCGTCGGACCCCGGGCGACTCGGGTGCTCGCCCATCTATCCGCCTCGACAGCGAGTTTTCGTGGCTCAGTCAGTTTGCTGTCGAGGAGGTGTTGCCGGAGTTCGATGAAGCAGTTATTGGATAGATGTTCCCACAGAATGAGGTCGACCAACTGCTGGTAGGTGGTGACCTGACAGCCCCGAGTCCACCCCTCGAAGGCTCTGCTGTAATAGTTCACGTACTCCACCCACGTGGTACCGGGGATTTTTTTGCAGTCTCGGAATCGCTGCCGGTACATCTCGGGGGTGAGTCCGTAGCGAGTGAGGAGGGCGGTCTTCATGTGCTCGTACGAGGTCATCTCGGCGTCGGGGAGCTCTAGCAGGGCGTCTCTCCCTTCGTTGATAAACTTCCCCCACAGGCCGGCGCCCCAGTCCTTGAGGGGTACTCGATGGGCGGTCATGGCGACCTCGTAGGCTTTGAACCACTGTTGGATGTCGTCGTTCTTATAGTACTCTTTGACGACATCCTTAGGTATGTGCACCTTGGTGTCCCCCGGGGGAGGTGAGGTCTTCCCCCCGGAGCGATCAGTCTCGTTTGCCTTGGCTTTAAATTCCATTTCTTTGAGGACGCGCTCGTGCTCGAGCAGGAGTTTCTTCTCCTCGAGGTCTCTTTGTCTTCGCTTTTCTTCTAGGTCTCCTTCTAGCCGTAGCTGCTCGAGGGCTAACTTCCTTTCTGCCAGTTGGATCTCTCCTTCTTGTCTGAGTCGAACGAGCTCCAATTCGTGGAGCCGGTTCTTCTCTCGTTCTCTGGCATCTTCGTGGGAGAGGCCCGTGTCTGGGTTCGCGGGTCTCCCTCCCGCTGGGTTCGTCGCAGCCTCCGTGCCTCCGTTCGGGCCCGGGTTATCTTCCCTCGGGGTGGCGCCTCGCCGGCGTCCACCTAGGCCTGCAGGGCCGATTTAAAGTCTTCTTTAGTACTTAAGCCAGTGGTAGCGATGCCTAAGTCCTTGCAGAATTGCTTTAGCTCCTTGTGACTGTAGTCTTCCATTTTCTCTTTCTGGAATTCTGTGCTCATGGTTGCAGTGGTTTTTTCTTGGTAGTGAGCGAATTACTCTCTGTACGATCTGCGTGGGCTCGGATCCCAGCGCTTGCCACCAATGTTAGAAAGGCGTCCACGGGGGAGGCAGAAGATGTCTGACTGACCACCCCTAGGGCCACCTCTCCGTCGAGGAGTAGCCGAGCGTTTGCTGAGAGGCCTCCTGAATGAGGGTCCTCTCCTAGGATCGTACCGCAGAGTAATCACAACACTACAGATGGACACCACACAAGAAGTTAAGGTCTCAAGCTTTTATAGGGAATAAACGGTTGCTGGTTCTTGGCAGTATGTACAAGCAGATCGAGGGATCTGGAAAGTCTCGTAAAGGGGGTAAGGTAGCGGGACAGTCTTACTCTGGGCGGAGGAAGGGATACCCTACGCACAGCTCTCAATCCTCGAGCTGGGGGGTTCCGCGATGTTCGGGCCGCGGCAGCGCCAGCAGGCTTGTAAGGTGGTTCAGCGAAGTAGGCCGCGGCAGCGCCAGCAGGCTCTCGGAAGGTTCAGCAAGGTAGGCCGCGGCAGCGCCAGCAGGCTCTCGGAAGGTTCAGCAAGGTAGGCCGCGGCAGCGCCAGCAGGCTCTCGGATGGTTCAGCAAGGTAGGCCGCGCCAGCAGGCTCTCGGAAGGTTCAGCAAGGTAGGCCGCGGCAGCGCCAGCAGGCTCTCGGATGGTTCAGCAAGGTAGGCCGCGGCAGCGCCAGCAGGCTTGTAAGGTGGTTCAGCGAAGTAGGCCGCGGCAGCGCCAGCAGGCTCTCGGAAGGTTCAGCAAGGTAGGCCGCGGCAGCGCCAGCAGGCTCTCGGATGGTTCAGCAAGGTAGGCCGCGGCAGCGCCAGCAGGCTCTCGGGTGATCGTCGGGTTACGGATGAGTTCGTCTGGTGTCGGCCGTGACAGCGTCAGCAGGGCTTCCAGTCCAGGATACAACTGAAGTCTTAATCCAGGGCTGGCCCAGATATAGGTCTGGAGGTCTTTGAAGTCCGGACCCTCGCGCCTGGGGGTCCGAGGGGCCGGGATGATGGTGTCCAGACACCCAGCAGGGGGGTGGAGCAAGCGCTCAGGGAGGCCGGAGGGCGATCGATACCAGGCGTCCGGGGACGGCTGGAGGCCCATCGAAACTCCCCTTCCTCCGAGATCTGTCGAGTGGCTACTCGACCACCTGGGTGGATCTTGGTGCCTCGATGTCGGGGCTTCGCTGGGGCCTGGGCTGGGGCCGAGGCCACGTGGTTGTGACGTGGCGGGTCCAAGATGGAGTCGGGCACGGCCTCGTGCTGAGGCCGTGATGGGCCTACGCTGGGGTCAGGCCTGCGCTGGTGGACCGGGATGGTAGCCGGCCCTGTGGGGTTGGGGCGTGCAGGATCGGGCCGAAGGGGCCGCCCGAGGTCTGGTGGAGGGCGGATATCGTCCTGGGCCCGCCAGGCGGGAGGGGTAGGACCACGCCATGAGGCCGGGTCCAACACTAGCCGGTTCTATTTTGCCAGAGTTGCGGTTCCAGCACTACATGAAGATGTGCTGGAGGCGATTGGGGCAGCTTTGCAGAAGAGTGCTGTTCTCACTATACATCTGACAACAGACATGTGGACCAGTGGCGCAGGCGCTGATTACATGTGCATCACTGCACACTGGGTCTCTTTTTCAGGTGTTAAAGCAAAGCTAAACGCAGGTGTTGACCCAGACCAAGTTTTTAAAGCTGCTCGGAAACATGCAACACTAGCCATGTTTGGCTTGGAGAAAAGTCACACAGCACAAAACATTTTGGACGAGTTTAACAAAAAGGTCTTTCACTGGCTGTCCCCCAAAAAACGCCGGATTGGTTATGTTTCCACGGATAATGGCGCCAATGTAGTTAAGGCCATGGCGCTGGGTGACTATTTCAGAGTGCCGTGTTTGGCGCACTGTATCAACCTGGTAGTTCAAAAATTCTTGAGTGATAGAGACAGTACAGCGTTCGAGGTAATGGCCACCTGCCGCAAAATGTGCAACCATTTCAGCCATTCTTTTAAGGCCCGGAAGCATCTGAGGAGGCTGCTACTTGAACGTCGAATGCCAGTGAAAGCACTCATCCAGGAGGTGGCAACACGTTGGAACTCAACCTTCTACATGCTTGAGCGTCTGTATGAGCAGTATACGGTACTCGATCACTATTTCTTAACAGAGGGTACAGCTCAGATGGACCTGCGGATGGGTGCGGCGCAATGGGACATAGTTAAAAGCCTGACAGACATGCTTCGTCCTTTTGAGTTCTTCACGCGTGCAGTCAGCCAGGAGGACTGTAATTTGGGAAAAGCTATCCCATTGTTGTGCATGCTGGAGCACCAACTGAAGGCGGTGTCTTCTGAGTTTGAAAAAGATGCCCAAAAAAAAGATCCTTTTTTTTTGTCGGAGAAATTATTAGAGCGCCTACGTGGTGATGAACGTCTTAAAAAGATCAACTCAGAACAGCATTACATTTGTGCTACTATTCTGGATCCACGCTACAAAAAGGCACTGGCAGGCCAAGCATTCTTTCCTTTTGCTGATGAAGATGTTAAAAAGTACAAACGTTGGCTAGCCTGGTCAGCCAAGAGGTTTGAAAAAGAACGGCAGGATATTGAAGGAGAAGAAGGCAGTACATCAGCATCAGCAGGCCATCCCCAGTCAAACAAATCCACTTCTGCCCCTGTGGCTGTGACACAAGTGACCTCTCAGCCGTTAAAGACACCGGCAACCGGATCATCTGCACCAGACACAACAGTAACAGTGGCTGCTGTAGAGGATTGGCTAACTTTGCTTGGGTATGGTTCTCGAAAAAATGTCACAGGCACAGCAAAAAGTAAGCAAAGTGGAGGAACCGCTGAGGACCTTGAGTCGATGGTGCAGGACTATCTGAATGACTCAACAGAGGTCTTTCTTAATGATGAGCCATTGCAGTATTGGCATGGGAAAAAACAATTGTGGCCACAGCTCTCCAACCTGGCTATAAACTATTTGTCTTGCCCACTCGCAAGTGTGTCTTCTGAACGGGTTTTCAGTGCTGCTGGTGGCATTGTAACTCCCAAACGGAGCCGCCTCTCGCCCAAAAATGTGGAGCGGCTGACAATGATCAAGATGAATCAGCACCTCATACCACTAGATTACAAAGTACGAGAAAGCACGCCGCATGAAGACCAGGAGGACGGCAACGTAGATGAGGGGATTTGTTCTCTGTTCGGTCACACTGACCTCATCCTGCCTGAATTCGCAGAGTATGATGACGAAATCTTCTTCTTATTCCCTGAGCCCTGAAAATGAGACAATGAATCAATAACTTTCTTTTTCGTCCTTATTCACTTTTATTCCTGTGTGTCTGTCTTTCTTTGTTTTGCACAGTTAATTTAATTCAAACTTTAATCACCTAATCCCAAAAACAAGCCCATCAGCAGAACTGTCTTCACTTGTTTGCTTATTGATTTGAAGGTGCCGCAGTCTACATTCCTCAGGTTCACAAGTTCTGAAGAACATGCTCCTCTATCCTCCTCCTCCAGACTCCTATTTCCCTCAAAGCAGAGGGCTGGAATACGCCCAATGAAGAAAGACTCAGCACTTTTGGAGGTGTTCTACTTCTTTGCGGGTGAGTTGACGGCTCTGGGCCCATTGCTGTGAAGCTCTAATAACGGATAAAAGTGTTTTGGACCAAATATGACACGGAAATTTCTTGCCGTTTTTGCTGACTTGCTTGCCTTTGAGGTGCTCTTTGGCGGGGTTCCGGGTGTTTGTGGGTGAGTTTTGGGATCTGGGAGCACTGCTGCGACAGTCTAATCTTGATTGCATTTGCTTTTCAGGAAATCCGTGGTGGAAAACAGGAGTTATGATGATGACCTAGCTGCACAGCGCGTTTGGACCGACGGCCGAGAGATATTGTAAGTATGAGATTTTGCTTTTTGGCTGTTTGGGGGTGTTGTCGTGTGCTTTTTGGCGGGTGGGTTGGCGGGTCTCTTGGGGCATTCCTGTGAAGGTCTAATAACGGATAGAAGTGTCTAGGACAAAATCCATGCAGATTTTTTTTTGCTATTTCTTCTGACATCTTGCTCAATGTAGCGTTTCCGGGGACCTGTTTGAGGGGCTTCCTGGTGTTTGTTGGTGGGTTTTGGTGTCTCTGTCGGAGCACTGCTGCGACAGTCTAAACTTGATTGCATTTGCTTTTCAGGAAATCCGTGGTGGAAAACAGGAGTTATGATGATGACCTAGCTGCACAGCGCGTTTGGACCGAAGGCCGAGAGATATTGTAAGTATGAGATTTTGCTTTTTGGCTGTTTGGGGGTGTTGTCGTGTGCTTTTTGGCGGGTGGGTTGGCGGGTCTCTTGGGGCATTCCTGTGAAGTTCTAATAACGGATAGAAGTGTTTAGGACAAAATCCATAAGGAAAAACCTTTCGGCACTTTTTGTAACTTAGGGTTCGTTAGGGTTAGCTAACTATTATTTTGGCCATACTTATTTATCCTTAAAAAGGTGACTCAGACAGAGTACGCAATTTCAACAATATTGTACTGTCTTAGGGAAATCAAAATGTGACTTTTTGCACCACACAGCGTACATACCTTATATTTATTTATCAGTGGTATTGTAATAGCACTTCCTGTTTTACGTTCAATAATTACAGGCCGGGTTTCAGTCAACATCCGCCAGGCAGGCAGTGGACAGGGTGTCTTCTGTCAGTGGTCACCAACATTGATGGACGAAGCATCATCTGGAATGGAGGAGTGCTGCTAATAAGAGGAATTGTTTGCTGCATGCAACTTACTTACCAAATTCAACAGGACAACTCCAACAACATACAGAATACAGATACAGTATCCATTGTTTTCTTCTATGAGTGTGACTGCATGTGGTTAGCTTTAGTTTGTACCCAAAGATTTCTTTATCTTCAATTATTGTTTGTCCATGCTGTGCTTTTTTTTTCTTCTCTCAACAAAACCTACCCAAAAAGAAACCCCCATTCCCATCCATTTTCCAAACCCTAACCCTCTTCCCCCGGGCTGTGTGGTTTTGCTTGATGACTGACTAAATGACATCAATAATTCCACACACTTGCTGGGGAGGATAAGGTCATAGCAACAGGCTGGTGAAGGAATACGAGGATATATCCAAGCCTTACTCAGCTTCAGTACTATTTCTTGTAGTAGTAGGAGCCAATGTCAAATAAATTCAACGCAAGTACTAGTTATACTTGCAATACTTTACCATTTGTTAGGCTACATTGTGGCACTGTTCTAGTGTACTGTCACCTGCTATATTCTCGATCGTGCCGTAACCGTTGTAATGCTACAGTAAGGACAAACCAGGTTTCGTTTTATTTTTTTCCATAGGCATGCAACTGCCACTGTGTCACACCACTAGTACCACCGCAATGAGGAAATTTCATCCGCCCAGGATTGCCAACCTTAATCCCCATTTCACGTGGAGCCAGCCCTGGGCCTAGCCCTAATTTCTAACACAAATTACAGGTAAGATAAGCGTTTGGTGGGAGGTAGTATAATGGAGTATTAGGACTAGACGAGAGATTGACGGTAGTACTACTAAAGTCCAAGGACTCTTCAGGAAAACAAACTTACTGTTACACCCCCACCCACCAGACTGAAAAGCAGTAAAAAACAGGTATGGTCAGATAAAGTTTAAAAAAGTTTATTTATGTAGCCCTAACAAAATAATCTCCCTCAAGACCCTCCCTAACCCCAACGATTGTCTTTGAAAAGTGCCAAAAAGCACCCAACTCCCAAATCCCACCCCCCAAAAGTCTCTAAAAAAAGGGCAAGGGACACTCCACTACTGGAGGGTGCTGGTGAATTTTGCGGCCAGGGCATCATACTCCTTGCGGAGGGTGGCATGCTCGAAGCGGAGGCCCTCCACCAAGTTCTTGTACCTATGGACCTCCTGCTCCAGGTAGGACATTCTCACTCCTAGGCGGCGCTGGCGTGCCTTGCAGCTCCTGTGGGGGGCAGCTGGTCTTTTTGCTGCTTGGCGGTGGCGGTTGGCTTTGTTAGCCCGGCTCCGTACCGCTGGAGCACTGCGCTGGCTGGCAGCCCGTAGGTTCACGGAGGAGGATGCAGCTGTCCCAGTCGAGGATGTTGTGGTTGCACCGGTCGACTGCGTGTCCTCCGACTCCTCCAGGGCCACCAGCCGCCGATATTCCGCGACAGTGGCATCCAGCCTCCGTTGCCGGGCCATTCGAGCCTGCTCCCTCCGTGATGTCGATTTGGAAGGAGCAACTATATGAAGAAAGAAAGACATAGTCTGTAACCATTGCTCCTTAACATTAATAACACAAAGTGATTGAGCCGAAAGTTGTGTCACAGTACAAGTAGCAAATTGAAAGCACAGTACATAACTATTGAGGACAGTATCTATCTAACCTCCCACTTCTGCATCCTTGCTCTAACATTAGTGGTAGTTTAATGAACAAATTCTACGACCACTATGGACTTCCATTACAGTCGACTATGACAGTACACCAGTTTTATTCTTCTTCTTCTCTCTTGTTTCGGAAAATTGGTACGTTATCTTATGCAAGCCGGCAGAATGCCAGCGCAGTGAACTTGCACCCGAGAAAAACAGACGCACACCATGATGAGTGAGACAGACTTGCGTTACTGTACCGGTCCAGTACATGCAGGTGGTGAAGCTATTACTTTTCTATTACGGGTGGCACTGAGAATACTCTGTTACAAGGGCTACTGCTTAATTAATTTACCTTTCACCCTACAGTGCAAATAAGTACTAGAAAAGGAAAATGAAGAAGCTAAATAATTAGATTATCTATCACTTCACATGGGATGTATTTGATGACATATGGGATGACTTTAGGTGCTTTGCTTATTATTGAGTGAACAGTGATACACCCACACATGAATGACGTACTACTACTAAAACTAAAGTTATTAAGAGAGGTACGGAGTGTCCACCGTAATAACCGGATATATGCTGTGCTTGCAGTTGCAATACAAACTATTGCTACTATTCATGGTAGTATTGGACAAATTTACAATTTCTTTTCCTTGCCTTCCCTACACTGGAACGGACGTGCGGGTGCGGTGTTACATGCTCTTCAAGGTAACACTTAGTTCATCCAGTGACCATCTACTCTCTCTAGATACACATGTGCTATCTAAGAGTCAGATAATACCATGCTCCAGGCATCCATCCATTCAAATTATATGCACACATACAGTTTATGTTTCACCCACCCAGGCTGTTGTCCTTCCACCCATCCTTGCTTCATCATTGACCCAGCCATGCACCATACCATATTCTTTCCTTCCCAGCCACCTCGGGGGCCAAGCAAACACATATCATTCTTCTTTGCCAGCCATCATAAAATTTCTCATCCTTCCACACTTACTTACACCCTTCTTTCGCTTTTCGAATATATTGCTTACCTGTGCCCGCCACCACCGTGTCAACCCTCACAGGCACATTGGTGTTGTCCAGCACTCGCACCGCCTCCTCCCCAGAAGAGTTGTCCTCCTCATCCACCACCTCCGCGCTGGCCCCGCCACCAGATGTTCCACCTACAAAGTAAATTTTTAGAATGTTAGAATACACCACTCACTACTGTATAATATTTGGTCGAGGAGGAATAAAGAAAGTTTAAAAAAACGAAATACAATGTAATAATTTGTAACTGTATACTCTACAGTAAAAATGTCCCTTTTTTCAGGGAAGGCTGTTGTCTTGCTGCACTTTTTGTCACAACTGATGAATACTTGCTTTTTATTTTTAACACACAACACTTTTTCTCCTAACAGAAGCTTGACTTCTAAGAACACGATCAGGGTCAAGCTCAAGTTCAAACCAGGTGAGAGCTCAGCTCGACCACAAGAAATGTGTCCAATTAATCGTTAGCACTAAGCACTTTTCCATTTTCAGTTAAAAGTTTACTTTTATGACAAAGTTGATTTTAATAAATGTGTTTAGTTTTAATAAAGCTTTTAAACTTAAATAGACTCTGTGGTTTTTGGTCCTCCAGACTAGAGTGGATGAGCTAAAGGTTTTGGAATTTTTGCAAGCATGAGTGCCTCTGACACTTCTTGACTGTGACTCCGTACTCTTGCCCTGCGTAGGATAATCTAATGATCATTGGGGATCAATTATCGGTGACTTAGGGAGCTAAATGACTCTGCCACACTATCTAGTCAGTAAGGAGATTGGGGGTTCTTCAAAGTCTGATATCACTGAGGTATGTGGAAAGAAAGTCTACCTGCGCCTATTATAATTGATAAACAATGCACTATTTAGTGTTCATAGTTCGGTTTGTGCAGATTTGTCCCTGCAACAGTGGTAGAATGGATTGTCCTTCTATCCAAAACAAAAGTAAAGTAGTATCTTATTCTTTCTTGGTGGTCATTCACCTTTTTATTGTTGGCAATTGTCAAAGCATAAACATTTAGAAGACTTGAAAAGACATTATGGACAATCCCAGAGGACTGCACTCAGTGCATAGAGCTATTGCTGACTAGAATGGGAGTCCAATGGAATTGCCAAATGTGCAATCTTAGTTAGCTACACAGACAGACTAATAAGAATAATCTAGTAATACCACAGGAAGTCATAGTCGAGGCAGGATAAGAATTTAGATCCAGTCTACAAGAAGATCAAAGACGATTTAGAAAAAATCGAATGAGGAACGCTAGGAAAAAATAGGTACTCTTTATTAAAATTAAAACTTACTGGGGCCAGCAAAGGAGCCCTTGCCTGCCCGATCCTGGCCTGCATCCTCCTGAACAGCACCCTCCTCCTGTGTCCTCTTGCCCTTGGGGGGAGCCGATGTACAACATGAAAGAAAGACCAGAAAACATGGATGAGATTTGTCAACCAAATCAAACATTTCAAAAGAACTATAACAAAATATTTTTGAGAAATAGCAAATAGATAGACAACTATTCCACGGGATATATTGACCTATCTCATGTGGTATACTACGTTATTCGTATTGCCTGATTTGCGGACCGTTGACTTTCAAAGTTCCTATGTAACTCAATAAACAGACTACTAAAAAGGTTTGCCTAGGCCTGGCAGGCAGCAGTCCGCAGCACGCAAAGTGACAAACAAAGTCCATCCTGCTTGCAGATCAGTGAATACTCAAACTATCAATCCACCGACCACCACCACTATTTCTTCTTATAGCCATGTGTCTAAAGGAAGGACTGGACTTCAGTCTGTTGGGGCTGATTTAGAAGTCCCTTGCGGCTCATTTTCCTCCATTGTTGCGTGACTTTTGTGACGCAGCGGCAGAACAAAAGAGTCGCCATGGTGCGACGTATATATTAAAAAAAACGCATATGGGAGATGCATCACGTTGTAAAGCCCTGCGCCATCAGGGGGCGTTCCGGCGCAAGGGAGGGCGTTCCTGCGCAGGAACGAATCCTAAAAGTGGGTGAGGGAAATCTACAAGATGTCAATCAGTCGCTTTTAGGACAATGATGCGTGACTCAAACCCTGCGCCTGCTTGAAGCCGACGTACGGCTTGATGCAGCATTGGGGAGATAGGGCACCCCAGAGCATTGCTGGAGCTGCGCCATCGTTGGCACGCAACTCCAGCAATGCGCCGCCTTTACGGCACAGATGCGTAAGGCTTCTGTGACGTTTTGGGCCAATGGGTGGTGGTGGCATGGCGCACAATTACTGCTGCATCCCTGCTACTTTGCAGGGATGCGCCGGTAATTGAAAATATGACCCTTAGTGTCTAGCATTACGCAGTTCTTATCTTTACACTACACTCATACATAATTT
This sequence comes from Lissotriton helveticus, assembly GCF_964261635.1. NCBI lineage: Eukaryota > Metazoa > Chordata > Amphibia > Caudata > Salamandridae > Lissotriton > Lissotriton helveticus. The sequence goes on from NC_136063.1 coordinate 2,027,516,025, forward strand.
CTCAGGCCAATGAAATGAACACAAAATACAAAACAAATAAGCATAGTAGCAAGCAAGGCTACTGAGAAGGAGAGCAGTGCACCTGAAATGCATAGAAGATTTTGAAATATAATTTACCTACAATGTAATCGGCAGCATTATTGCTCTTGGTAAAGAACAAAGATTTGCAAATAACAGAGCCGGATAAAACAGAGTAGTGATGAATAGCTACTACTACTCACCAAGCCCGGGGACCTCTACGTCGAGCGCGTCCAGCAAGTCCCGTTCCCGGTCCATGACATCCGTCCAGCGGTGGGTGGCCTGGTTATAGGTGCGCCGGACCCCAGAGAGCTTAAACATGGCCCGGCACACCTTCTCCCACCGCTTCCGGCGCTCCCGGATGCCATAGCCGGTTGCGATCTTGCCGCCTCCCAGGATGGTCTTGGGGAGGCGGCGCTGGACGTAGAAGATTAGTGCGGCCACCTCCTCCGCGCTAAAGATCTCCCGTGGCACCACTTGCTCCCCCCTCAAACGCCCGCACGGGAGCCGGGCACGGGGTGCGGGACCCTTCCCCTTCTCAGGGTGCTTCCCGGCTCCCTTTACCATGGTCTGGGCAGAAATAAAGTTAAATGATAAAGAAGAAATAGAATAGTGAAGAAGAAAAGAAAAGAGTTTAAAAAAGTAGTTTAAAATTAACTAAAAGTAGCAGAAAACACAAAAATATAGAGCTAGAAAAATAGAGGGATAGATAATAAGTAAAATAGATCAAATAAACTTCAAACAAGCAAAGGATGGCAGAGATTCAGAGAGGATACAGAAAGCATGCCCAGAACCATAGCAATGAATGAGAAACAAGATGGCCGCGCCCATTCACGACCGCGTGGGTAAGTTCGCACGAGATTTTCCTCGCGATCACGTGCGAAATTGTACTAGCGAGCAGCACACTTTGCGAGATTACACATAGCGGCCAGAAACGGAATTACGTCACACAAACAAGAAGGCCGCGCCCGTGTACGACCGCGTGGGTAAGTTCGCAAACGTATCACTACAAGCGCCTTGCGAACATGCAAAAAATCACGCGAACATACACGCCGCAAACAAAAAATTAATGTATTCGCACGCATTCGCGGCTTCCGAAATCGATCTCGCACGGATTCGCGCCCCGCGAATAGCGCGAAATTGCAGAAAAACGATTTTTGCTAAACTGAAAGCAATCACCAGGTGCAAAAGTTCAAACTTAACATTAGTAACCATTCACTCTAGTGCTTCCTGAGGGGCCCCTCCAGAGTTCAGTTGCCTATTTGCAACTATTGTATGACCCTGCTATGACCCAAACAGCAGGCTCATAGAATAGCTACAAGTAGACCATAAAGGTCCTGTGAAAAAAAATAGCACTGCAACAGAAAGCAAATTACAGATAAGGAAGGAAGCAGGTGCCAGCCAGACTGAAAGTTTCAAAATTACTGACACATTAATCACCCCCAAATTAATTCATGGCATTGAAGAAGGGCAGGTGTGCTTGCTTTCACTGCAACAGAAAGCAAATTACAGATAAGGAAGGAAGCAGGTGCCAGCCAGACTGGAAGTTTCAAAATTACTGACACATTAATCAACACCAAATTAATTCATGGCAGTTGAAGCAGGGCAGGTGTGGTTGCTTTTTTTCACCCCCATAATATACAGTGATAAACAAACCTAATGGGTGGCAGTGAGGATGTACCAGAGGGTGGCATGGGTGTACCAGAGGGTGGCAGTGGTGAAACAGAGGGTGCTGTGAACCTGTGATGATAAACCAGACGTAGAAACAACATAGTCGCGGCCGTTGCGAGCCAAAAAGTAAGTTCGCAATTGCGAAAGGGTCCACAAATCCTCACGAACGCGCGCCAACACAAAAAACGTAAAAATCCGCAAATCCGCGAGAGTTCGCGTATTTTTGCGGATTGCGAATCCGTAAATACGCAAATTCGCGTACGCGAGATCCGCTAGATCCGCCCATGCTTAGTTCCCAGTTGAAAGCTTAAAGATTCTTGAATCGGTCATAGTGGAACATTCAATCTATACATGTATATCTAATTACCCATGTTCCTTGGAATACAGGGTTGCCCCTTTGTTTTTATGGTGCTTCCATGTCAAAGCAATATATTACACAGAACAAAATAAATAGCTAAATATAAGATAAATAATAAGCAGCTAAACATGTGGTGCCCAATATTTCATAGAGACATTTCTTTCCAAACAATTCAAGTCTATAATATTGACCTCTGGGAATCCATGACAAAGAAGGATAATGCATTTCAATCACTGAGTCTAGCTAGAAGAGCACGACGAACGAAAGGGTATTTTTAAATTTGATTTATTTAATGGTGTTGGCAGAGTGGTGCTGCTTTTCACTATTTCTGGTTACAAAACGGTCACCAAAATCCAGTCTGCTTATCTGAAATAGATCCTGTGTTGACAGTTTAATTTTTCAGATCACTCTTCCAAACCACACTCTTCTACTAATTTATTTGTTCATTTATTTGGGGAATAAATCCGCCAAGCCATCACAATGTGACGTCTCTCCTAACCCCATACTATGAAGAGTTCAACCAGCACACAAACCTCAATGCTTTGGAACATTCCTTCACACATTACCGCTGACACAACCCACACACACTCAAATCACAGATTCCACAACACATCCTATTACCACATTCACCACAGCTGCAAAACCATTATACAATCCAATATGAATCTGGTAAAGCAAAGTCAGACGAATTGCTTTGCAAACTAACTAACTCAATCTCATCATTCTTCAAATGCTCCACTGTAGAAATTACAAAAAAAGAACCACACCTAAAGTACTGAGGCATATACCGCCAACTGGGCAGCAAAAAAACATTATATTGTTTGTTGCATTTAACAGTTAATCAACCCACCTTTTCTTGCGATCTGATTTTCCTGGGAGATTTCAACCACCACTGGGATCGAAACATGTACACATCCCATCTCAAATCTTTCCTGTTGGACTACAACCTTCTGCAATACTGTATCATTTATCCCATTATAATGGCTGCACCCTGGATGTCAGTTTAATAAACACCACATATAAATATATAACGGACACAAATTGGATTGCCTTCTCTTATGTATTTGTTCCTTTCAAAATTCTAACCCCAACAACAATCTCTCTAAACTAATCCAGAGAGTGAGACAAAAGTATTATCTAGAGTTCAAGAACATACTGACCGCCAGAAATTGTAAAGCCCTCAACTCTAAGCTTTAATGTAATAACAAGGCCTGTAGACACAGTCATGCAAAAATGTCTATTCTGCCTCTGTCCAACCTGCCTCTTCGTGACCTCCTATGTCTTCACCATGTTTTTCATCCCCTGAGCTTCCACTGCTACTATTTGAACTCCCTAAACTTGAGGTTGTGAATCCATACAGCAAATAGAATGCAGATAAAGAGGGGAAGCAGGTTGTACAGAGACAAACCGCCCATGCGCATTTGTGCGTGCCCTTGTTTGTATGCACTGCCGCACTAAACCCAGGCCACCTGGCTTTGCCAATGCTTGTGGAAAGAGCGGTTAGCAGCACGTACGCATCTTCGCTATCAGGTCTAAACATGCAGGGTCCGTACAATAGGAACACAGAGAGAGGGCTGTGACCCACGCTTACCGCTTTGTGATCTGCAGGGGGTCATTCAGTACCGGGTCACGTTCGAACGTGTCCTTGTCAAAGAGTCTCTTCACGGCGTAGCTCGCGAGCTGCTCCATGAGCAGGAAGGTCTCGTTGATGTGCATGAGCATGGAGAAGTAGTGGTCCTCCCCGCGGGAACACACGTGAATGCTCTCAGTCAAGAGAACATTCGTCGTCTTCTCTAGTCTGGAGATTTCATCCCAGGCAATTATCAGTTTTACTGCAGACAGAAGCAGGGGGAAAAAATGACTGATTAGTTTTTAAATCTGAGTTCAGGTCCGTTAATGTATACGCGTTTGAGGACTGCATCTCACTTTACACACACTTCATTTCTCCACTTGCTTCGTGAAATAATTGGACCTTGGCCTCCGCTGATTCTAGGTTAGTGACACGCTGTATTTATGTCGTAGGTCATAAAAGTTGTACACTTTTCTTGGGTGTGCACCCATGTAATTTAAATATTTTCATTCAGAAGTGCACCTGGCACATTAGAGCATGCTGTTGTGAGATCACTTCATTAATTTTGAGTGGCCTTGTAGGTCTGTGCAAAAGTAAGTTTACTAGCCTGCCTGTCTCACGCTCTGCTCTTCAATAAGGATGCACTTAGAGGTCACTCCCTTTGGAGTGCAGTGCCCTACAGGCTCCCCTATTCACACTTCTTTTTTCTCAAGTAGGAGTACTGCAGACGAATTCATATTCAGCAAAATACAGATGGTATATGTAAGAAATTGGAGCATTAGTTGAAGGGGTTGAGAACCCACCTCAAATAATAACCATCATCCATGTCAGGGTGAACTAAGAAGTCACTAAATAAACCTCTGCTAAACCCTATGGTACCATGGCACATAAGCAGTAAGGGGTAAATTAAAGACAACGTCTGAAGTATTTAAGTAGAACTCAAACAGTAATAAAGTTAAAACACAATCAAGAACAATCTTACACCAATTTTGAGAAATACAGTACATTTGAAAAAATATAATGACACAGAAACAACAGACATCCAAATAAGTAGAACTGGAGATATTATTTTTTTAATTTGAATTAGAAATAGCGCCACAAAGCACCCATTGTGGTTATCTTGTCGCACTAAATTGAATCAAAGTCAAAAGTTAAGGGGGTGTTGCGATAATCATCAGGGCAAACAGGGGGATAAGATTGTTAAGAAGTGACACGGATCAGACAGGCAGGTGGCTTGTGGTAGTCCTCTCGATCTATAGTATGTGCTTTACATATGCCGTATATCACGGCCCCAACGAGGATAACCCTGGCCCTCTTTTGAAGTTGGCTGCAGGTCTACTTGAAACCTCGGCTCCAGTGATCCTGGGGGGTGATTTTAATATGGTTTTTGATTATGAAATGGACAGGACCTCTAAGGCGAAATATAATCCTCCTACTAAATCTATTTCAGTCCTGGGATCTATGATGAAAGATTTTAATCTTTTGGATGTCTGGAGATCTAAATATGGTTCTACAAGAGGCTATTCATTTTACAGCAAAAAGTACAAGAACTATTCGAGAATAGACTACTTTCTGGTGGACCAGCATATGCTCACGGACATCTCGTCTATTTCCCATACACCGGTGGGGATTTCAGACCATTCTGTTGTAGAATTCGTTTTTTTATTAAGTTCCGGACCCTCGGATATTAGATGGACACTAGAAAGGACCTTGCTTTTGGATGTGAGAGTAAAATTTGAGGTGAAAGAAAGTGTCAAAGAATTTTTCCGTATAAACATCGGGTCCTCTACTGTGCAGATGGTGTGGGAATCTTATAAGGCTTTCTTACGCGGGGTGTTGAGTTCCTTAATGATCCATAAGAGGAAATCTATTAAACAAAAAAAATTAGAAGATTTGAAGGCAATAACAGATAAAGACTCTGAACTGCAGCAGGCACTCATCTCAGACAGAGGGAGGATCCCAGAGAAGGAGCTTTTAGATTTACAACTTTCTCTTAAATTAAGCGAAGAAAAGATTATTAAGGATAGATGGGACATTAGTAAACTGAAAAATTTTGAGTATGGAGAGAAGTGTGGGGCCCTTTTGGCTTGGAAATCAAGGGAAGAAAGAACTAGGAATAATATTAAAGTATTAATACAGAGGGAGACGGGTACTTTAATTATGGAAGATGGAACGATTAGGGAGGAAGCCAGGGGCTTCATGCAAGGTTTATATAAGGAGGTTATGAATTTTGAGCCAGTGGAGGCCCAGATCTGGTTGGCTCAGAAAAATCTACCCCAATTATCAGAATCTGATAGGAAGTATCTGGAGAGTGAGATTACGGAAGGGGAGGTAATGCTACAACTTAAGAAGATGAGCCGGGGTAAGGCTGCCGGCCCTGATGGGTTACCAATTGAGGTTTATATGGATCACTCTGAGTATTTGATACCTGTTCTTACTACATTATTTAACCACCTACTGATTCAGGGCCAAAGGATCCCCCCTACATGGTTTGAAGCCACGATCACTCTTATAGCTAAGCCTAATAAAGATTTTAAAAAAATAGAATCTTATAGGCCTATTTCTCTTCTAAATTCGGACCTAAAGCTGTATTCGGGGATCCTGGCAACTCGACTTGCTAAAATAATAAAATCTATTATCCATCCTGACCAAAGAGGGTTTATCCCTGGAAGGCAGCTGAACGAGTTAACCTTTCAGGCGATTGGAGCAATCGATTTTGCTGAGGCCAGTGGGCTGCCGCTAGCCTTAATTGCGATAGATGCAGCCAAAGCTTTTGACCAGGTAAACTGGCAATACCTGTGGGCCGCTATGGCCGGGTTTGGGTTTCCTTTAGTTTTTATTGAGGCCATTAAGTCATTATATCAGAATCCACGGGCTAAAGTGCTGGTCAATGGTGGCTTGTCTGACTGGTTTAATATTTCCCGTGGCACTAGGCAGGGTTGTCCCCTATCTCCCCTATTGTTTGACATTTATATTGAACCTTTTGTTTGTGCTATCAGGGCAGATCACGTAATCCATTCTTTTAATATAGCAGACCTTGAGCTTAAAACCGCGTTGTATGCAGATGACCTTCTCCTCTACACATCCAATCATGTGGAAGCTATACCCAGGCTATTTTATTTAGCTGAGGAATTTGGAAGGCTCTCGGGGTATCAAATAAATAGGGAAAAGACCGAAATAATGGGGTTGAATAACGTTATACCTATTCAGGGTTCTAAACATAGAATGAGGTACTTGGGAATACATTTGACTCAAGACTTAGATGGTATCCCGAAAATTAGTTGGCAGATAGTTGCGAAAGAAATCATTAAAACACTATCAAGGTGGGGCAATCTGCCACTAAACATATATGGACGTGTTAATCTTATTAAAATGTCAATACTCCCTAAATTAACGTTCCTCTACAATCCTATTCCGTTGACTTTTCCCCTAAAAGAGATCATGAGCCTCCAAGGAAAGATTGGTTCCTTCATCTGGGCTTGTAAATCTCCCAGAATAGCATGGAAGAAATTAAGAAGGGGGTTAAAAATAGGTGGTTTGGCTCTTCCGGATTTACTCATTTATTGTCATGCCTTTCATTTTAAAAATTTCAGGTTATTGGCCAATAAATTGGACGCTACCTCACAGGGCCGTTTATTTCAGGCACTTTTGCACGACCAACCACTGGGCCTAGAGTATTTCCTATTCAAATTTGGGGACAAGAAATTTTTTAAAAAGGTCCGACTTAAGATCCTGCAGACGGCACTCAAAAACTGGGCCTTTGTCCGGAGAACCCTGGGAATTACATATTACAATTCTCACGCCCCAATTTGGGATTCCCCGGGCACTCCGGAGTGCCTTCAAGACCAATTATCCCAGCCGTTAAAAGCTGCAGAGCTGATGAGATGGGGGGACCTTTGGGTTAATTCTGGTTTTGTGGATTGGGACACGCTTGTATTCTTAACAAATGGATCCCTAACACGGTTTACGTTTTATCAACTCTCTGCCTGGTGGGCTGGGCAAGCTTTGAATCTGGGAGGGGACACAGGGGTTCTTGATTCTGTCTGTAGGCAAGGAGGGTGGAAACGGGAGGTCTTGTTTTGGTATGGGGCATTAACCGGGGTAACAGGAGTGTTAAATGGTGAATTGACTAGCTTATGGGGTAATGTGATATCAGATAACCCGGAGGAGACCCATAAGGTTTGGACCGATTCTTTCTCCATGTCCCAGAATTTAATAAAACCTGCTAATCTGAGGAGGAATCATCTGTTCACTGCCTATCGGGTGTACTGGACTCCTGCTAAACTATCCAAGGTCAATCAAGCCAATTATTGTTGCCCCCGTTGTAAACTCCCGGAAGCTGCTGACAGACATATGTTTCTAGAATGCCCAGAGATTCTCGAGTACTGGAAGGCGATTGTGGATTTCTTGGAAAAGGTTTTATCAATTACTGTTATATGCTCTCCTAGGTTAGTCTTTTTTGGTCTACCAGCTGGAGATAAGATTAATAATTTTTCATCACAATTTATATTTTATGTTGTGGTTATAGCTAGGAGGGAGATATGCAGATAATGGAAATCTGCCGCCCCACCCAGGTTCTCTGATTGTTTACGGAATATCATGGCAGTAAGTAAACTAGATATGGCCTGTCAAGAAGAGAGCTCTGACAATGTATGGTCTGCATTGGTGGCCTGGTCGAAGAGGTAACGGTCCAATGAATATGCCAGAGGTTTTGTCGGTCCTGTCCTCCCTGGGCTCGAGGTATTCCATCAAAGGGTATGGGAGTTGGACAAGGAAACAGCCTACCTCTGGGAGACCCCTGTTTGCTGCACATTGAGTCCTGGGCACCCGCACGATCGGCAATGTGAAAGGCATATGGGGTTCCCATCTAGAGTTTTGTTTACATCTGGTGGCATGTATGAGGACGAAAAAAGAAAAAAAAAGTCAAAAGTTAAGGTCAACTGCGATGGAGCACGGGTCGGCTACAGAGACCACATTTGCCACTAGAAAGCTCAGCAGACGAATTTCAAAATCTGTGGCAATGACGGCCTTGACATTTGTCCCAGTGAAGCCCTCTACATTCAGACGTATATTTTTCTGGAAGTCAGCTCTCCTTTAACAGAGTAAACCAGCAACTTGAATACGAACAACAAATCGATGTAGATGGCTTTGTCTCAACAACAGGCCCGGTCTCCCACTGGTTCTCTGGAGGGAAAGTTGGCAAAAAGTTTCTAAGTCCAATTGTTTCCAGGTTTGGTCAGGAAGAGTGCACACTACACCATCCAAGGGCCTAGGACTTGAGAGGTACCCCTTGGGGGTTAGAACTCACTCCAAAAGTGGCCAACAGAAGGGTTCAGGTCAGGTCCAGTTGGAATTGGTCAGGTAGACAGTTAAAGGGAGAGGTGCCTTTGGAAGCTTGTTGTGTCCCTGTAGCTCAAATTAGAGTTCAGCCAACTGACCCTTGGAGTCAATAATGGAGTCCTGGATTCAAGTCAAGAGAATCCAGTATTTCTTGAGGTTCTTCAGAGAGTAGTTGAATCTTCACAGGTCCAGGAGTATTCTGAGGAGGGTATTGGGGTTGCCAACTTTACCCAGTGCCAACCTGTGAGTGGGAGAGGGGGGACTCCTGGCCGCTCCCTAACCAATGTCGTAAATATAATAAGGGGTGATCTCACCCACTTTAGTTGCAATACCTGAGTGCTTTAATGTAAACTATCCCACAGTACCACTCTTACCTTAAAACTAACACAGGAGAGCCGCTCTTCTACTGGTCAGAGCTCCCCGTACTACTTTCTAAAAATGCATTTTCTAAAGGAGTAATAAAAAATTCGACCTGCCCATTAAGTTGAATGTTAAATAACTAATAGAATGAGTCTTGAATAATTTTTATAGCTGCTGCCAAACTAAAATAGCAGGTTATAATACATGGGATTCGGTAATGCCTAAATATTCGCCAGTCTCTATTTTCTTTACAATCATTTACTTGTTACGCTCCTAGTCGCCGTTTATAAACAAAAGACGTCAGAACTCGATTATACGTTTTTTTTGTTGTTTTTTTAAACATATTTTATTGATTTTTCTCCAAGCATCTTACAATCATACAATACAATCTAGGTCCTCATTGCAGTGTTACATCCTCAGGATACAAATCAACATTAACCAACAACCCAATGCCTCGTCTATCTCCCCTCTCCCACCTCCCCCCCTACCCCCACCCCCCCTGTCAGTGTGCGTTCTCTGCTCCCCCTTGGAATGGCAGAAACCCCCTATGTGTCGGTGCCCAACTCCTCCTCATCGCCACAGTCAACCATCTACAGCCTGGGGTACAGGGTGGCTAACCAATGAGCTTACATCGTCCGTGTCCTCAAACAGGTTCGCCTTTCCCCTCTGCTTGTTGTGCAGCAATCATCACCTATTGTAATGGTCAATACTCTATTTGGTTCCATCCACCACCTATTCTCCCACGTTCCCTACTTCAGCTGCTGAACCAGACTTGCTGGCGCATCCCTCCCGTCCTCCTCATCCGTCTCTGTTGTAGACCGAAGCTCTATTACTAACGCGCCCCACGCTCTGGCCGCCTCTAACGCCTTGTCACTGGAAGTGCGCCTAGCTATTTGTAATCTGAGCGTCCCTTCGCTGCCCGCCCATTGTTGAATGCTCCCATTCCATCTCGAAAAACTGGGCCCCGCTCTGGATTTCCAATGCATGGTGAGCTCCCTTTTAGTCATAATCAGCCCCAGGTCAAGGAATTTACTTGTGATTTTCGTAGCAGGCGTGTGCGGGAACCAAAGCAGGAGGCACGTCCCCATTCCCACTTCAATCTGTCGCTCTGTTGCCCTATTCAGACATGCCATGACATCAGTCCAGTATGTACCCAGCCTCGTGCAGGACCAGAACATGTGACCAAAGTCAGCGCCCTCCATATTGCATCGGGGACACATTGATTGAGTTCTCCCAAATATTTGTTGAAGCTCGATTATAAGTTATTACAGTATGATGTCACAATGCCAGCAGCCAAGGTGAAAGGCAGGTCATAGAGCACAATTGAATCAGCTACTTAGCAAGGAAAACTGAATGTTGCTTTTCTTTCTTCTACTCTATTTTTATGGCAAGCAGAGAGAACATCTTTTTTTCCACTCCTTAGATAAAAGCTTGAATCTTTCTGCAGGTTTCTACACATTCCGAGCTACTGCAGCTTTTTTTCCAAAACGGTCTTGTAACAGGTTTTGATAGGTATAATTTTGCACTAGAGGTTTTATTTGTATTCTTTATGTTTGCGAACATGCTTGCTGTTTCTTATTAATTCCAAGGTTTTAAGTGGTTTGTAGGAAAAGGGATGGTGTAATCATATTTTATATGGGAAAAAGTAAGACCTGGCATACATGATAACGATAATGATATTGCCAGTCACCTCGGAGTTCCATACCTTATAAAGCAACTCTGCCTTCAGCCTCCTTCCTCTACATGGTTATGGAACTCCTCTGCAACTTGCCTAAAGCTAAAGTTCTCGCCACCGGGCTAGTTACGGTTATCTCATCCCTGGTACACCTTGACCAATCTGGGTTCATGCCAGAGAGTAATACAGCACTCAACATTCGCCGTCTCAACAATGTTCTGGCACGTAGGGAATTCTTAGAGAAAGACGCAGTAGTGCTGTCTCTAGATGCCTCCATGGCGTTTGATTCTATAGAATGGACGTATCTATTCGAAGTCTTGGCAAAGATGGGATTTGGTCCGAAATTTTTAGGTTGGGTACAATTATTATACACAGATATACAGGGCCAAGTGAAAGTTAATAACGATACCTCACGGACATTCATGTTACGGAGGGGGTCCTCTATCCCCACTGATATTTTCTCTGATGTTAGAACTGTTGGCCGCCTGGATCCGTCGGGTTGTCATGGTGAGGGGTTTGAAATGGGGGAGGTCAGGAAGATCAGTATCCCTCTACGAAGATGATTTTTTACTATGCTTAGTCTCCCCGTATAAATCCATATGTGGCGTCCTGAACATCTTTACGAACTTTGGGAAATATTCTGGTTATCAAATAAACTGGAGTAAATTTGTACTTTTTATGCTCCGGGGCCGGTTCCCCATCTCCCACCGGATTGCATGATTGAGGTTGCAGTGGAGGGCTTTCGCTATTTGGGAATATATGCCACATCTGACCAAACCATCACAACTTAGCCCCCCACTGACCCGGCTCAAAACATATGTTAAGCATTGGAGGTCCCTGCCACTGTCTTTGGTAGGTCGCGCTGCCCTATTTAAGATGCTGGCTGTTCCACGATTCTTGTAGATTCTTCAGAATTGCCCACACCGAGTTCAGGACACGTATTTCTCTGCAGAGGAGAGCGAGGTCCGTACACTGCTCTGGGACGGCAGAAAATTGACAAAAGGATAGTGTGATGGAGGAATAGCCCTCCCAGACCTTAGACTCTACTACTGGGCCAAACAACTGGTGGTGGTAAACCAGTGGATCTATCGCTCTCCCAGTGATCCCGCCTATGTGTTAGATAGATTTTAGACTGGGCGATCTGGTTACCTAGGAGCACTATACTCAAAAGTGAAACAAGGGCAATATTTTGGGCCTCTCTCTCACACTGTAGCGATCTGGCACCAGGTAAATTCATGTCTAGGATGGTCCAATGTCCTCACAAAAGCAACACCGCTGTGGTTTGCCCAGACGTTGGGTTCTCTCTGCCATCAGCCCGGCTTTGATAGGTCGGATACTATTGGGATTTCTGTGGTCGGGGACCTAATTAAAAGAGGGTCGATCCTAAGTTTTAAGGAGCTCCAGGAACAATATAAGATGGCGCAGGGGGATCGGTTTCGATACATGCAAGTTTGCCACGCCCTCACCACAGCCCTGCCAGACCTCACAGAGATACCAGGGTCGCCACCGCTGGAAGATCAGCTGCTAGATGGGCAACTACACTCCAAAGCCATATCATTGACCTATAAAAAATTATGTAAAAATATGCCTGACACACTACATAAACTTAGAGAGCAGTGGGAGGGAGACTTGGGACCACTCGAAGATGAGGACTGCCAGGCAGCCCTGATGTCCCCTAAAGAAACGGCCATCACCCTCTGCCTCCGATTGATACAATTTAGAATTCTCCACTGATCATATCGAACAGGAGTGACATTGGCAAAAATAGGGGCCAGAGCTGATGCACTTTGTCTCAGAGGCTGCAGCCAAACAGCTACCTTTTACCACATGATATGGGAGTGCCCAGAGCTCTTGCGACTATGGGTGGGGGGCACTATCCATATCCAGGCTGCCTTGGGGAAAGTAATCACTCTCACACCAGGGCTAGGCCTGCTTAATATCTGTGCGGCAACTTACCTCACAGAGGTGGAACAGCAGCTGGCCACACTCAGCTATACTCTTGTCAAAAGAGAAATAGCCAAGGGATAGGGAGGCAAGTTCACCATCTATCCAGATATGGGCAAAAGAAATTGATAAATGTATGATTGCAGAAAAGTAAGTATTTATAACTCGAGGGTGCCCGAAGAAGTGGGACAAGAAATGGGGCAATTTCAATGTATACCGTGGAAATATCTGTAGCTCCCCGATGGTGGAACTTGAAATGAGAAGTCGAGATCGAAACGACGATATTGTGTAAATGTGACTTTTCTTCCCCCTGCTATTGTAATGATGTAATATGTGATTGTCAATAATACTGATTGCTAATGTATGGATGAAACTAATAAAAAGAAGTTATAAAATAAAAATTATAGCCAAATAACAATGATACAGCCATATTAAAATCACAATAAGAACAATAAAACCATATAAAAATGTGTTCTAGTTCAGAATTCACAATACATAAAACATTTCATAGATCAATTGCAGAAATAAAATCAGTCACCAAACAGACAAAAAAAAGTAACGTGAGGGGCGTGGCAAATATGGCGACACCGAAATAGAATGTAAAGACCCCACAAGGATAGAGGGCAGCAGCGTGACCTCAAAGGTGTCCTCTAATGGTGAGATTGATGCACAGAAATTAAAGTTTGAGGCGCCGAAAGCGGCGTTTGCAGAGAAGTAAGATGGCAGCGTGCTTCACAGACCGAGAGCGATCGCCGAAAGCAGACCGTAGAAAGAGAGGTGTACGGCGAGGGGAGTTGGTGAACGATTGAGCGGAGGCAGCAATAGGAAGAAAGGAGTACAGAATTGAGGATCCCAGAATCCAGTATCAGAACCTACGTCCATCGAGGCAGGGGCCGGAGAGAAAGCACCCGAGCAGGGCAGAGCATAGAGGCAGACTAGAGAGAGAGCGAAATGATCCGGACTGCCCTGCACCCGGCTGTAAGCATTGCCAAGCACCGTTGGGGGCGGAGACAAAACGGGCAGACTGACAGGGCCGGAGAGGCTCCCTCAGATGAAGACACAAGAGAAAACGGGACGGTAAGTCACTCCAGGCTCCCAACCCGCGCAGAAGGTGGACGGGGAGGAAGGGACAAATGAAGCAGATCCCAAGTCTATGAGGCCCATGGAGTTGCGAAGGGAAACGTAAAAGACATGGGGGTTCCCCTTCTATAGTACTAAAATCGCAGGCAAGAGTGCACGTATAAGTCAGAAGTATTATTAAAGCGTCACCGGAGCGCGGAAAGAAAGCTAGGTTGCAACAGGCCAAAGAAAAACAATTGCTTGCCGCACCCCCAGCGATAGCGAAAGAGAGGCAACACGGGCACACGCATAGCTCTCTGGTGAGGCCTTGCGATTCGACAACTGGTCTCTGCTTCACTGCCAGTGCACTAAGGTTGGTTACAAGAAACAGTAAGGAGGCAGCAGCAGAGACCCACAGAAAGTATGTCTACAGTACGGGGGAAAAAAGATAGGATTGTAAAGGACATGTTCTCCAAGATATCCGGAACGAGTGGATGAGATGGAAGGAACTCGCCGCTCGTACATGGGGGGCAAGATATGGAGAATGCTGAGGAGCCCGTCAGGCGGTCTTTTCTGGAGCAATTGTTCAATACACTCAGAGAGAACTTGCAGTCCCTTAGAAGAGACTTCTCAAACTGAGAAAAAAGGCAGTCAGGCAAGAGATAGAAGCGGTAGGGGATAGAGTGGCTAGTATAGAAGACCAAGAGAAGGCCCTGGATGAAGTGGAGCAGCTCCAGCATGAGGTCATACGTCTCCTTTCCCAGCAGATCGATATCCAGGCTCATGCAGAAGACTTGGAGAATCGATCTCAAAGAAATAATATTCGGTTCAAGGCTGCACCCTCTACAGAAGAAGGATCAGACATAACACAATATCTGCAGGGCCTCTTCAGAGACATCTTACAAGTACCCCAAGTCTTTGAAACTAAAATAGATAGAGCACACAGAGTAGGCCTGCAAAGAAGAGTGCCGGACCCTCCCCCAGATATTCAGGCATATCTACAGGACTTTCAGCTGAAAGAACAAATATTACGCAAAGCACGCAATAGATAACCCCTGAGGACATGCCATTGCTTTATATCAAGATCTGGCTATAATAACATTGCAGAAAAGACACGAGTTTAGATCTGTCACAACGCACTTGCGGAATTTAGGGATCACGTACTCATGGGGACACCCCTTCAGAATAATCTTCAGATGAGAAGGCAAGTTGCACCAACTTATATCATTGCAAGACACTTGTAGTATCCTGGGCATTGAGAACCCCCAACAGGAAGAATCGGAGAAAGGAGGTACCACAACACAGCGAGAGCAGTGGAGACGTGTTCGAGGAGGCAGACCCATGGAAACGATCCTGAGATGATCGCACAAGAGAGACAAGCTATTCTGGAGACACTGTCTGTTGAATCCCGCTCTAAAGATGGCACTCGAGATACCTGGGGTCAGATAAGTGACTTGAGATGTGTTAAGCAGGCGGGGATCATGGAGCGGGGAGGAAGCTTGATGGCCACTTAATGCACCCTACTATTTGTTGCACCGAGGACACGCAGACTCGATTTATATGTCCTGGACTAAACTGTGAAGTGTTTAATTTTGTTTCAGTTGGGGTTAGGGAGGGCGAGAGGGTATACCGGTACACAGAGAATGAGGAACTCGAAAGGGATCGGGGGAACGCCATGGGACAGACTAGAAAAAGAGAGGGTTGGGAGAGGAGGAAACAGGGTGGGCTTCAGGGCTCAGTTGGGCTGTGGGATGAATCAGTAGGAATGCTGAAAGATATATTGAAAGTCCTTAGACTCAATGTGAAGGGGCCTAACAACCCCGTTAAAAGGAGAGCCATTCTCTCCTACTTAGAACATTCAGAAGCAGATATCTGCTTGCTGCAAGAGACACATCTCGTCTAAAGATTGGCACCCCAACAGTTTTTTTCTTCTACCACAGAAAAGAAAGCAAGAGTCGCCATTCTGATTGCTAAACACTGTAAAGGGGAGTTGAGAGACAAAGTGGCAGAAATAAAAGAAAGACTACTAGCATACAAGATCCAATTTGCAGATCAGTCATTGATGATTGGGTCGATATATGCACCAAACGCAGGACAGGAAGGTTTCTTGAAATCGGCCCTATTGGAGACCATGGTGGTGCAAACATGCATGACATTGGTAAGGGTGGGGGGGGGCCTGAATTTAGTCCTGGAGGCGGCCAAGGATAGATCGAGTAGTCGCTTCAATCAGAAGGGAGAATTATCGGGGGAGGGGAAGGAATGGCTATAAAAGATGGGCCTGGTAGACCTATGGTGGGAGGCACATCCCCAGACATTGCAATACTCATTCTTCTCACACACGCATGCGTCTTATGCTCGACTCAATTATCTCTTGGGCATGAAAGAAATTAGTAGGACAGCAACAGAGGTAGACATTGAACCTGCGGCACTCTCTTACCATGATGCAGTGATCCTCACCTTACCATTACCGCAACAACAGAGATGGGGCAGTGTTGAACATTGAAGGAAAATATGCTTCATAAAAAGGCCGTGACACAACAACTCACCAAAGGCGTCCAGGACTAATTAGACATTAACGACTCCCCAGAGGTGTCCATCTTTATAGTGTGGGAGGCTCTGAAGGCAGTAGTGAGAGGTGAACTAATAGCTATCGTGGCTGCTGAGAATAAAGAACGTAAAGAGAAACAAGATCAACTATCCACACAGGTTAAGGAACTAAAGAGAGTACATGGCCGCACTGGGGCGCCTAGAGTGTGGAGACAGTTGAAGGCCACGAGAGCTCAACTAGCGGGTACAGACCTAGATAAAGCAGAGTATGCAGCGCTACAATTAAAAAATTCCTATTACTTTGGGGGAGACAGAACAGGGCGAATGCTGTCAAGCAAACTTAGAGCTCAAAGGCAACAAACAAAGATACAATCCTTCAAGGGGTATATAGGTGAGGAAATCACAACTGATGAAAACATAGCACATACTTTCTGCGACTTTTACGCGGATTTATATAAAAGAGAAACACCAGCCGAGAATACCATAACATCCTATCTACAGAGTGTTCTCACGTCCAAGACAACCCTCGACCAAGCAGACGCTCTTGACGCCCCATAAGGATTGAAGAGGTGGTCACGGCGATCTCGCAGCTGAAACTTCTTAAATCGCTAGGGCCGGGTGGATTTTCTGAGGTTTTTTATAAAAATATTGTCACATTCTAGCCCTAATATTGACAAGACTGTTTAACTCCTTATGCTATATATTAGCGGCGGCTATAGTGGTGCTACCGAAACCTAGGAAGGGAAAACAGCTGTGCGGGTCTTATAGACCTGTGTCCCTTCATAGCGTGGACTTGAAATTGTTAATGAGCACATTAACCAGGAGATTAAGTCCCTTGATGCTAAACATAACAGAGCCAGACCAAGCAGGTTTTAGCCAAAATCATCAGAGTGGGGATAATACCAAGAGGATCCTCCACTTAATTGATAAGGCACACCACACAAATATGGATGCACTCCTGTTGATGGTAGATGCCGAGAAGGCATTCAACTGGCTAGACTGGAGCTTCCTGGAACATACATTGTCCCACTTTGGGATGGGGGATAGATTTCGGGCATGGGTTGGGAGCTGCTACAGTTCTCCTACTGCCACAATCGGAGGTAACGGCATCTCCTCACGTCCTTTCTTCATTCAACGGGGCACCAGGCAGGGGTGCCCTTTGTCGCCCCTCCTGTATGCCCTCTACATCGAACCGCTAGCTCACAGGATTAGAGAGAACCCAGGGATTCAGGGGATTCGGTTTGGGGGAGAATCACACCGTCAACACGCTATATGCAGATGACATTTTGGCAGCATTTGAGAACCCAAAGAGATCACTCCCTATCTTTTTAGAAGAACTACAACTTTTTGGGCGGGCTTCGGGGTTCCAAGTAAACATCAGTAAGTCATAGATCCTTAGTCTGAACCACACAACCTGAGACTCAAAAACGGGAAGGAACTTTGCCACAGGGATTTGGGGATAGAGTCGGCAGCCACTACTCAACAAACAGTGGCGATTAATTATTCTAAACTGGCGAAACAGATTAAGAAGGATTTAGGTAACTGGGGTCGCCATCACTTAACACTCATTGGTCGTACTGCAGCGATCAAAATGTCCATACTTCCCAACGCACTATATCTGTTTCAGACCTTACCAGTCTCCCTGCCACAAGGCATCATCACCTCATTACAAGCGGACATTCTTCGCTTTGTGTGGGCCTGGGCTAGATCTCGTATGCGACGAGAGTTGGAGTATTTGAGAGCAGAGAGTGAGGGACTGGGAATTCCAAATTTAATGGACTACTTTAAGGCGGCTCAGCTGAGATATCCTGTCGAGTGGAATAGGGCCGAGTCTGAGAAAAGATGGCTATTAGGGCGGTAGCTGGGCTTCCCCTGTGGAAAATTCCTTTTTTAAAGAAACCAGATACGCCGAAAAGCCTTCAGAGGTCACCAATCACGAATACCGTGATGAAGATATGTGATGGAATGGCTAACGAAAGGAGCCTCACAATGTTCCCCCCACCTATGACAGAATTGAGATTTCACTCCAGGAATGGAAAACAAGGCATTCATAGCATGGCAGGATTCGCAATGCAGATCCTCAGGTCACTTGTTCCACGTAGAGGGCATCATCCCCTCAAGACAGGATTATGGGCTGCCGGAATCAGAACGGCTACGATATTTGCAACTCCGACAATGGCTGAATAATCCTGACATACGGCCACAGGTTATCCGTAAATTAACAAAATACGAAAAATGGTTGATTACAAAACAGACCGACAATGGACTGATCACCGAACTCTATGCTATGCTTCAACAACCAGCCCCAATACATCCCACACCTAGCCAAAAAAGGTGGGCGAAAGAGTTAGGAAGGGATTTATCAAACAAAGAGTGGGGAAAAATGTATTATAGAGCTAAGCATCCAACGCGCAATGTGTCCAGTATTGAGACAGCTACCAAAATTGCTACATATTGGTATTTTACTCCAGACCGCCTTAACAGAGGTAATCCGGACTGTAGCCCTACATGCTGGAGGGGCTGTGGGGAAGAGGGGACTCTAGAGCACTTATTGTGGGAATGCAAGGCCTTGCCAGCTTATTGGTCTAGAATTTCGAATGAAATTTATCAACAGTTTGAAACACAGATCCCATGATTCCCAGCGTATGTGAGGTTGGGCCTGCACAACCCACTAATATTTCCACTAAAATCTTGTAGAGGCAGACAGCTGGGGCTAGCGGTGGGGCGGCTCTCCAAAATATATTGACACATTGGGGGACACAAACAACACCCACATATTTAGGCTGGCTCCATACGTTGTGGTATATTATCGGAATTAAGCTTATTAATGCCATGTTGACAAATTCCGAAACTGCATTCAAAGAAGTTTGGAGGCCATTCCTTTCTCTCCTAACAACGTAGTTTAATGAAATTTCTTGCCCTAGATACTTTCGCTTGCTGCGTTTAACAGAATCGGATCGAGCATCCCCAACCACCGAGGGGACTTAGAATGGAAGGCCCACGGGTCCTTAGAGAACTCATTAATGGAAGACAAGAACCTACCTGTAAGGGGGCGGAGGGGAGGGCAGTTTGAATCATTTGTAAATTGTTGTTTTGTTTTAAAGAAATGAGATGGCATCACAGTGCAGATCGGACACTGCTTAGGAGGGAGGAAGCTCCTACGGAAAGCTGGAATTAGAATTGTAATATAATGGAAGGTCCCTTGAAGATCTGTAATGTGCTTAAAGCAAATGTGGGGATGTTGAATTTTCAATGTGTGTTAACAAAATAATGAAAAAAAAATTCTACATAAAAATAAGTAAGTTAACCTTATTAAGCACCCCGTTGCACAACAGCGGGAAACTGGTGATGTTCGGCACCATCACAAAGTTACACTTCAGAGTAATAAATAAGCACACAAATGACAGCTTTTGGCATCGCTTCCATGGGAGAGGGGCTTATAAGGTTCTGGTACAGGGCCTGAGAGATGGGCCGGGCGGAGGAGCATTATCCAGGTGGCATAATAGGTGGTACTGCAGAGCCACCCAATGGACCACCTAAGCACCTAAACCTTTTGTATGCAAGTAGGGCAAATTTAGTCAGCCGGATGTTTAAGGCAGTGTTATCTGGATTAAGTGCTGCTATAATGCTCTCCTGAAAAATTTGAACTCCCAAACTGTTCGCTCTTCCGGAGTCTTGCTTTACGCTCATCCAAAAGGGCTGGGCAAATGGATAGGACATGCTCAAAGGATTCATCACATTGGCTACAGCCCCTGCATTTCATCCCCTATATTGGATAGCGCCAGCAGAATAGATGCTTCAAAAATAGGCACTCCCCCAGCCTGTGGGCCATAAACCTTAGCTTCAGGCGATTGAATACGTGCAGGCGAGGTAGGGGGGGGAGGGGTGGGTGAAGGCTGATAGGAGTTGATAACAGCCCATGCATGCTTGCGGTTATCTAGAATTGCTCTGTCTGCATGGTACGACCAGACACAAAAAACATAATAATAATAATCTTAAAGCCACCCCAGAATGGCCCTTGTCCAACATGACTTTTTCCTGAAACATAAATAGTCGAAAAGCCATTTATCACCACTGGCACACACAACTGCCAGGTGGAATTGGCAAACCTCAAACATGGGATACTCCTAAGACAAATGCTGCCACTAAATAATTCCTCACACCCACCCTCCAGTCCCTTTAGCCTGCAAAACCAGCAGTTCACTGGTAAGGATACTTCGGAAGCACTGCAGTAGTTATACACTGTGCAGAGCAGAAGATACTCGCTCACATAATTTTTTCATGCACTTTCACTTAGAGTCGTCAGGTCCTTTAAGGACAAGATGTTGTCTGTAACCTCTGGAATCTAGTAGTTGTTCTAATGAAACAATATAACACGTTTAAACAACCTTATTGATATTCTCGAGTCTTGCACGACAAGTAAAGGACTGAACCCGAAACGTTGACGCTGATCAATTGAAGTTAGGCAGGTAATAAACTTCATATATTCATAGTGCATAATTATACTTCTGATACTTCAAAAGTGATGGACAGCAACAAAGACAACGTATCAAAGTAACAATGCAAGAGTAGATGTAAAATCTACAAAATAAGTGCATTAATTCAGTAGGAGGACAGTTGAAAACTAGTATGACAAATGTTTTTTTCATCCAATTTATTTGTGCAGTCCTAAACACGGTCTAACAGATTAGAATGACATTTTCAAGATACCATGTAAGTGCTAAAAACCGATTTATTTCACGTAGATACATAGGAGGCCTAGTCAATTACCGTCCGCCCCAGAGTCCAACAAAAATGTCTTATTCTAAATACTGACAATATCATTTTATGGCCGTTTTCAATTCTGAATAGACTATAAATATGTAGTTCATTTGAAATAAAATATTGGATTTAGTTCTTGCGTAAATCAGAAGAATGCACATAATAAGGTTCAACTTGATTTTACTGTTTTATTTCAACAATGAATTGTACAAGTTGCCCTCTCGGAACCCGAAGAATTGAAGTTATAATGCAATTGTGTATGGCATCATGTATTAAATGGTTACTAAATGCTTAAGGATTTAAGTACAGTTTCAAATTGCACGTTCGAAGTGGATTTGTTTTCCCCTCTTTACAAATCAGTCATACTTATGTAATGTGTAAGCTCCATAGTTACACAATGTGCAAGTCTATTCCAAATGCTTTCTGTTTTTCCTACACAGGTCCACAATCTCAAATCTGGAAGTAGTGGGAATAGAAGACTAGTCTTCACAGCACTAGAAGGAAACACCGTTCACTACTAATCTATAAACTGCATTAATATTACTGAACTTTCAGCCATGTACACGTTGTAGTCTCCTTCTTTAACATGTGGACGAGCATCATGGTCACAAACACTTAGAAGAAACCCCAGAGGGCTAGGTTTTCCTGAATGCATTGTTTTCAATTCAAAGCCATGGTTCTAACAGTCTAATGGTAATTAGCATATGAATAGCCTACTTCATTTGGATACATACCAGCGGGAACAGCATAATTAAAAAAATATTTTAAAATGTGGAATGCTTATGTAGTATCAACACATGAGAAATTAATAAGGCCACTTTATGAACTGCCAAAAATTTTAACGGTGCTCATCCAACAGAAATATACAAAGCCGTGATTCACCTGAAGGTACACTGTAAGCTTTCATAAGTTATTTTGTAATAATGGACTATGCTATTACAAAATAGTAACATGTATATCAATCCGCAAGGATTGCAATTAACCTCTTTCCGATCGCATATTGAACTTTCCTTGTTTTCTACGTTTTTGAAATTTGTATAGTGCAGCATATTGCAGTATTGGGCTCGCGGTTGTCCATTTGTGCTCTTTCGCAAGATTCAGAGGTTGCAATTGCAAACTAGAGTGTGAATAGTACTGTGGCATGTTGTCAACCCCTCATTTTGGTCCATTTATGGGATTGTGTAGTGTAATCTGCATAGAGTGGATAGGGAATTGGAAACCTATACATTAGCATTGGTTGTGCTCCTCCTGGATGACTGAACAGCAATGTTGACTTCCTCGAGGTGTGGATGATTAGGACTGGTGATAGGCAGTGAGACTCTTCGGTAGCTTGATACCCAGCCGTTAAAAATAGTCTGAGTTGTGGCCGTGCTGTTTGTGTGTGGTGTCTGAGCTATGTTGATGTGTGTCTGATGTTCTGAACACGGAACACTTATGATGTGGAGGTCTACTTTGTGGTAGGTGTTGTTGGTGTATTCTTGGCTTTCACTTTTGTCCGGTCCTTGCTACCGTGTGTCCGAGGGGCACAGAAGGCAAAAGAAGCAACAAAAAACAGGACTCTAGAGGAGTTGTTTAAATTGCGTAGTTTTTAGGTCTCGCCTAGGCAGCGTCTGCACGCTATCCCTTCGAGAAATGCTATATCTACAATATGGGCTTCAAGCACCACCCATCTTTTTCATTGTTTTCTCTTACTGTCCGTTGTAAATGCCAGCTTTTGTTTGGTGAATACGCTTAGTAGTCCCTCTTTTGGACTTTTGTATCCTCCCATGAGGAATGCCCCTGTTACATGTGCTCTTTCTCTTCAGTATATTTAGAATACTTATAGAGCACTCTTTTTGGCCTGCCTCTGCTCGTGTTAAGTGTTTGTGTTTTGTTTACTTCATGCACCAGCTTATTTATCTTTAGTGCGATTTGTTTATAGGCCTGCCTCTGCTTGTGTTGTGTTTGTGTTTTGTTTACTCCATGCGCACTTGATGAAAGGTTTGCAGCCGCTTCATTTCCTGCCCTTGTTATTTCTCTTTTGTGCACCAGGAGTGTACCATAACTCCCTTAAAGAGAGCACCCCAATTTTTGTTCTGCTGGACACTGTGGCTATTGGGGACACATCGCTTTATGTTTAGACAGCGTGGGACTCAGGGAAGACGTCTTGATATGTGCTAATGTTGCTCGTGCCGGACACATTGTTTCTTGGCTGACCATGTGTTGTCTGGTAAAGACGCATCATAACTGTCCTGTATAACTGGCAGAACACCCGCTAGCACTGCTAGCTTTGAACATGACGTGTTCTTTCCTCATTCTGAGACACTTACCAATGTGCTGGCGCTGCTAATACGGATTACCTCCTCAGTTTACATGAAACCTGTCATGCCTGTCCCCGCAAAGCCGATTAGGAGCCTCCCTGGATTCGGAGGTTGATACGGTGTGGGGAAGAAGTGTAAAATTGCCATACTTCCCGGAGTATAGTCGTAGGTCGTTTTTTTGCCTTTTCAAGAAAAGGGCTCTTAACTGCATACCCTTAATTGGATGATTGCTCCCTTACTGACCCTGTGTACTCCTGAATGATGCAGCTAACACCTTTTGTTTGGCTTGGAGAAAACACACTAGCAATGCTAGGTTCGGACACTGCAGCAATGGCTGCAGGCACGTTTGGGATGCTTGAAAATCACAAATGTCCAGAATCAGAGCTCCTCCGTATGGGAGGATTTGTTGCTTCTCGTGAAGTGTATTGCAATACTTTCGCATCGCTCCCCTCCCCCACACAAACACTTGGAGACAGGAGAAAGAAAATCTTTAACCCTAACTACAAAATCAGCCTTGTTTCCTCAGAAACTGCAGCTACTGCTACAGCAGAAAATAGGTCAGGCTGGCCCTCTAACGTGCACAGATGTACACTTCTAAATCCACATAAATGCTAGGAAAGGATTGCAAGTTGAAGCAAAAAAAAAAAAAACATTAAAAATAAAATATCCCATCACCTCTTTCCTCACTGCTGTTGCTGTGTATTCGAGCCCCTCCCCTTACACTTCTTTACCAAAAGAAACAACTAACTTTCACAGCGGAAGCTGAATTATCAAAATCCAAGGTGAAAATTGTTTTAGGCTGTTTCAAGTCTGCCCACTGGCTTAGAAAGCGAGAGATGGCTGGAGATGCGATCCAGTTCTTTTTCTCTCATTTATATTTTCACAACAGTGCAAAAAAAAAAAAGAAAAGTTGTCGACATTTTTTTTTTTACATTTCTTTGTAGGACTGTTCGTGACAATGAGGCAGGAAGAATGCAGATGCCAGATTTTTTATTTACTTCTTTTTTATTTTTTTCACTTTTTTGGGAATCAATAACACATGTGGCTTTGTTTCCTGCAGAGGTAGCCAACCTTGCGATAGCCTTCTAGTTGCATTTCAATACAACCACGAGATTTACTCTTTAGGGAGCTGGGCATTTTTCCCCGTGCATGTTAACCCCTTCGGGGCCCCAGCTCGTCATCGCGCTTACCTGTCGTGCGCTGATGACAAGGCCAGCTCGTCATCAGCCCCACCCTCGGGGGAAGCGCGGGCGCTCCCCCCCCCCGAGGGTCTCTGATCTTCGTTTTTTTGCTGGGGGCGGCAGCGGAAGAGCTTCCGCTGCCGCCCCCGCCCCCCCCCCCCCATGGGAATCCCTGATGACGTCAGCGCGCACGGCGCGCGCTGACATCATCAGGGATTCCCAGCGCTCGGGAAGCCATTTGCTTCCTGAGCGCTGGAGAAGCAGGTAGGTTTTCCGTGGCTGGCGGGGGTTTGGGGGCAGCGAAGAGGCATCAGGGGAGAGGAAAGAGATTTTCCTCTCCCCTGATGTCTCTTTGCAGGGCATTTCTGCCTCACGATCGCGCACAGCGTCGCGATCGTGCGCCGGAAATGCCCCCACTAGACACCAGGGATTTCATTTTAGTTTTAGGAAGCGACCCCTTGGGCAAGGGTCGCTTCCAGGCGGGCAAAAATTATGTTTTCGTTTTTCTGCCCCCCCCTGGGGGGAAATCGGCCCGTTTTTTCGGCCGTTTTGCCCCCAGATGGGGCAGAAATTCCCCACTAGCACCAGGGTTGTGTTTAGGAGCCAAGATGGCAGCCATCTTTTATGTTTACGTTTTTCTGTCCCCCCTGGGGGCAAATCGGCCCGTTTTTTTGCCGTTTTGCCCCCAGGGGGACAGAAAATACCCACTAGACACCAGGGATTTCATTTTAGTTTTTAGGAAGCGACCCCTTGGGCAAGGGTCGCTTCCAGGCGGGCAGCAAATATGTTTTCGTTTTTCTGCCCCCCCTGGGGGCAAATCGGCCCGTTTTTTTTGCCGTTTTGCCCCCGGGGGGGGGGGGGGGCAGAAAATGCCCACTAGCACCAGGGAATATTTAGTTTTTAGGAAGCGACCCCTTGGCAAGGAGTAGTGCTTGGCTGGCGGTGTGCGTGGAGTGGCGCTTGGCTGGTGGTGTGCGTGGAGTGGTACTTGGCTGTCTGTGCACGGAGTGGTGTTTGCTGGTGGTGTGTGTGGGGAGTGGTACTTGGCTGGATGGTGTGCGTGGAGCGGTGCTTGGCTGGCGGTGAGTGGCGCTTGGCTTGCGGTGTGCGTGGAGTGGTGTTTGGCTGGCGGTGTGCGTGGAGGGGTACTTGTCTATCTATGCACGGAGTGGTGCTTGGCTGGCGGTGTGTGTGGAGTGGCGCTTGGCTGGTGGTGTGTGTGGAGTGGTACTTGGCTGTCTGTGCACGGAGTGGTGCTTGGCTGGTGGTGCTTGTGGAGTGGCGCTTGGCTGGTGGTGTGCGTGGAGTGGTACTTTGCTGTCTGTGCACGGAGTGGTGCTTGGCTGGCGGTGTGTGTGTGGAGTGGCGCTTGGCTGGTGGTGTGCGTGGAGTGCTACTTTGCTGTCTGAGCACGGAGTGGTGCTTGGCTGGCGGTGTGTGTGGAGTGGCGCTTGGCTGGTGGTGTGCGTGGAGTGCTACTTTGCTGTCTGTGCACGGAGTGCTGCTTGGCTGGCGGTGTGTGTGGCTGGTGGTGTGCGTGGAGTGCTACTTGGTTGTCTGTGCACGGAGTGGTGTTTGGCTGGTGGTGTGTGTGGAGTGGTGTTTGGCTGGCGGTGTGTGGGGAGTGGTACTTGGCTGGATGGTGTGCGTGGAGCTGTGCTTGGCTGGCGGTGAGTGGCGCTTGGCTTGCGGTGTGCGTGGAGTGGTACTTGGCTGGCGGTGTGTGTGGAGTGGCGCTTGGCTGTCGGTGTGCGCTGAGTGGTGTTTGGCTGGCGGTGTGCGCTGAGTGGTGTTTGGCTATCTATGCACGGAGTGGTGCTTGGCTGGCGGTGTGTGTGGAGTGGCGCTTGGCTGGTAGTGTGTGTGGAGTGGCGCTTGGCTGGTGGTGTGCGTGGAGTGGTCATTTGCTGTCTGTGCACGGAGTGCTGCTTGGCTGGTGGTGTGTGTGGAGTGGCGCTTGGCTGGTGGTGTGCGTGGAGTGCTACTTTGCTGTCTGTGCACTGAGTGCTGCTTGGCTGGCGGTGTGTGTGGAGTGGCGCTTGGGTGGTGGTGTGCGTGGAGTGGTACTTGGTTGTCTGTGCACAGAGTGGTGTTTGGCTGGTGGTGTGTGTGGAGTGGTGTTTGGCTGGCGGTGTGTGTGGAGTGGTGTTTGGCTGGCGGTGTGTGTGGAGTGGTACTTGGCTGGATGGTGTGCGTGGAGCGGTCCTAGGCTGGCGGTGCGTGTGGAGTGGTATTTGGCTGTCTGTGTGCGCTGAGTGGAGTTTGGCTGGCGGTGTGCGTGGAGGGTTACTTGGCTATCTATGCACGGAGTGGTGCTTGGCTGGCGGTGTGTGTGGAGTGGCGCTTGGCTGGTGGTGTGTGTGGAGTGGTCATTTGCTGTCTGTGCACGGGGTGCTGCTTGGCTGGCGGTGTGTGTGGAGTGGTGCTTGGCTGGTGGTGTGCGTGGAGTGCTACTTTGCTGTCTGTGCACGGAGTGGTGCTTGGCTGGCAGTGTGCGTGGAGTGGCGCTTGGCTGGTGGTGTGCGTGGAGTGGTACTTGGCTGTCTGTGCACGGAGTGGTGCTTGGCTGGCGGTGTGTGTGGAGTGGCGCTTGGCTGGTGGTGTGCGTGGAGTGGTACTTGGCTGTCGGTGTGCGCTGAGTGGTGTTTGGCTGGCGGTGTGCATGGTCTTATTCTTATTAATCCTTCCTCATTGATCCTCTGCTAGCCACTTACAAGGTCCCCTCTGTTATTACCAGCGCTTTGACGCCTCTGGGCAGCAATTCGCGCTCTATAAATTTACCTCCATTTCCATTTCCATTTCCATGGTGGTGTGGGTGGACTGGCACTCGGCTGGCGGTGTGTGAGTAGTTACTTTCTGTTGGTCACTACACACACTGCTAGTTGAGTGACACTCTACGCATTCCAACATTTTCTGAAGTTACTGTGTCAGATTTGTGGGTGTGTGAAAGTGATGGGCCCTTGAATGGCGCTGGCGGTGTGAATGTTTTGTATGTGTCACACGTACAAAAAGTGTATGAATGTCCTTACTGCCCCTGTGTGATGGGGGTACTGGTAGGAGCAAAAGACTGACTGGCACCAAAGGGGTCAGGCTGTAAAAAAAATTCAAAAAGTTATCCAGTGTCTTGATGTTAAACCTCATCTAATTTCAATTGGTCTAAGCCCTATTTGATGGCCCATCTGGCCGAATTTAAATTTGGGGTGCAAATTTGTGTGTTGTTGTTTTAATTGTTATATTGTTTGTGAAATGTGGTAGTAATTTTTTTTTCTTCTCTATTTTTGTCTTGTTTCAGGCTTTTGCAGATTGGATTGTTGTAGGTTGCGTGTCTGTTTGCAGCTTGTGTAGTTGCTTGTGCTTGGTAAGTGAATGTATTTTGTACTACTTTCCCTTGATGTTTGTCTTTTTGAAAAAGGTTGTACTTCTAGCAGTTTGTGTGGCTCTGTGTTTTTTTTTTTCAGCATTAGTGTTTGATGTGCACTTTGTTTTCTAATCTGTCATTCCTTTTTTTTTCTAGTGGGATATCATTTCTTTTTGCTGTGTCTCAACAGAGTAGGTGCTGGTGAGTGTAGCTATATTTGGTAAGAGTGAAATTGTTTTGGATTGTATTTATCTTTTTGTGAAAGCCTTACCTTGTTTACTTCTTACTTTGCACAGTGTAGGTTGTTGTTCACTTGTGTGTGCAGTCTTCTTGCTTTGTAAGGATAATGGCTAGTCGCAGGATTACTGCTCAGCAGGTTCTTGGTTTGCTTTTTGAGTCTTCCTCTGACCATGGTTCAGAGTCTGAGTCCGATTCGGACTCCCAGGTAGGGGCATAAGATTCAGGCAGTGAGTTTTCTCTTCGCATGGAATCATCATCATCGGATGATGAATCTTCTTCTAATGCTGATGAAGGGCCTATGGTAGAGGAGGACATTGAGGTGCCGGTAGTGGGCCAAGAGGCACCTGTGCTGCTGCCTAGGGCCGCAAGGTTTCCTTTCTTTTTACGTCGGCAAGAGGCATCTGGGCTGGAGCCTGCACCCAAAAGGCTTCACATTGCTGATGTGCGCAAAGAGGCATCTGGTGCTTTTCGTCTTCCTGCTGGTGTAGTGCAGCAAGAGGCATCTGGGGCTGTTAGGCTTCCCATTGGTGTAGAGCGGCAAGAGGCATCTGGGCCGGCTTGGTTTCCCGGTGGTGTAGTGCAGCAAGAAGCATCTCAGGCTGCTGGGCTTCCCGTTGGTGTAGTGCAGGAAGAGCCCTCTGGGGATGCTATGTCTTCTGTTGGAGTTGTGCAGCCAGAAGTATCTGTGGCTGGTAGGCTTCCCATTGGGGGAGAGCGGCAAGAGGCATCTGGGTCTGCTTGGTTTCCCGGTGGTGTAGTGCAGCAAGAAGCATCTCAGGCTGCTGGGCTTCCCGTTGGTGTAGTGCAGGAAGAGCCCTCTGGAGATGCTATGTCTTCTGTTGGTGTTGTGCAGCCAGAAGTATCTGTGGCTGTTAGGCTTCCCATTGGTGAACAACAGCAAGAGGCTTCTGGGCTGCAGGCTGGGGTGGCTGCTCCCCCCGTTGATAGGGATGGCCTCTGGGTTCCCCCTGGCTTGGTGCAGCCAGCATTGCCAGAGTTCACTGGTGTTCCTGGGTGTAGAGTGAATACTGAGAATTTTCTGCCAATTAATTTTTTTCAGTTGTTTTTTGACGATGTGTTTTTGCAAGAGATTGTTGAGCAAACCAATTTGTATGCAGAACAATTTTTGAGGGCCAACAGTGCCAGCCTTAGGCCCTATTCTAGAGCAATCCGGTGGACTCCCACAAATGTTGAAGAGATGAAGAAGTTTTTGGGATTAACTTTTTTGATGGGCTTGCTAAGGAAGCCATCAATGACTTCATATTGGTCCACTAGTCCGTTGATGGCAACGGCTATATTTCCAGCAGTCGTGATCGGTATATGCTTCTTCTTCGGATGATGCATTTTGTTGCTAATAGTTTAGCTTTGTCACGCGATCACCCTGATTGTGACCGTTTGTTTAAAATTCGGCCTGTCCTTGATCACTTTGTTGATCGTTTTTCTGAGATCTTTGTCCCTGGTAAAGAAATTGCAGTGGATGAGTCTTTGGTGTTGTTCAAGGGCAGCTTGGTTTTTAGGCAATACATTCCTAGTAAGAGGGCAAGCTATGGAATCAAACTGTATATGCTGTGTGACAGTGAGACTGGATATGTCTACAATTTCAGAGTGTACACTGGTAAGGAGTCCAGCATTAACCCTCCTGGTTGTCCTTCTACTTTTGGAGTGACTGAGAAAATTGTGTGGGAACTAGGTAGAGGATTATTTAACAAAGGCCATCATTTATATGTAGATAACTTCTACACTGGTGTGCGGTTGTTCCAGGAGTTGGCCAAAGTGGGCACGGTTGCTTGTGGCACAATGCGCAGTAACCGTAAAGGTTTCCCAAAGGAACTTGTTTGCAAAAGGCTTGTGCGGGGACAGTCTACGGCATTGCGATGTGGGGAGCTTCTAGCTGTGAAGTTTTCAGACAAGAGAGATGTGTACATGCTGACTACTATCCACGATGAAAGTACAGAACCAGTGCCTGTTTGGGGTCAGGGTGCTGAAGTGCGTAAACCTGTGTGCATTTTAGCTTACAATAAGTTCATGGGTGGTGTTGACAGAGTAGATCAGAGGTTGGAACCTTATATTGCTCTTCGAAAGGCTTACGTTTGGTACAAGAAGTTGGCTATCCATCTGTTCCATTTGGCAACCTTTAATGCTTTTGTTGTGTACCAGAAGTCTTGTCCTGAGAAGAAGATGCCTTTTGTTAAGTTTCAGGAGTCTATAATAGGCAGCCTTGTACTTGTGGAGCAGGCAAGTGTTCCTAGATTTGGAGTGGTGGAGGAAGTGGCTAGATTGAAAGATCGCCACTTTCCTGAATCTATTCCTTCCACTACCGCAAGAGACTTTCCGACTAGAAGATGCAGAGTCTGTTGGCGAAGAGGCGTGCGAAGGAGTCTCGTATATACTGTCCTGACTGTCCTTCTAAGCCTGCATTGTGTCAGTCACCTTGTTTTAAATCGTACCACACGCAAAAGAAGTTTTGGGAGTTTTAATGAGCTGTAAAGTGAATTGCCTGGTCTGAATTCTGTAAAACATTTTTAGTTTGTTTCAAGGATTGGCATTAGTGCAAAGTTTTTATTTTAAGAATTTGTGTTAGCTGATTTGTAGGTATTTCCATTTGTTTAGTGTTATTGTCAAAAAAAGAATTCTAAATGTGTTTGTGGTGTGTGCCGGCTGGTGTTTGGCTGGCGGTGTGTGTGGAGTTGCGCTTGGCTGGTGGTGTGCGTGGAGTGGTACTTGGCTGTCTGTGCACGGAGTGGTGCTTGGCTGGTGGTGTGTGTGGAGTGGCGCTTGGCTGATGGTGTTCGTGGAGTGGTACTTGGCTGTCTGTGCATGGAATGGTGTTTGGCTGGTGGTGTGTGTGGAGTGGTGCTTGGCTGGCGGTGTGTGTGGAGTGGTGCTTGGCTGGCGGTGTGTGTGGAGTGGTGCTTGGCTGGCGGTGTGTGTGGAGTTGCGCTTGGCTGATGGTGCTTGTGGAGTAGTACTTGGCTGTCTGTGCACGGAGTGGTGCTTGGCTGGCGGTGTGTGTGGAGTGGCGCTTGGCTGGTGGTGTTTGTGGAGTAGTACTTGGCTGTCTGTGCACGGAGTGGTGTTTGGCTGGCGGTGTGTGTGGAGTGGTGTTTGGCTGGCGGTGTGTGTGGAGTGGTACTTGGCTGGATGGTGTGCGTGGAGCGGTGCTTGGCTGGTGGTGTTTGTGGAGTAGTACTTGGCTGTCTGTGCACGGAGTTGTGCTTGGCTGGCGGTGTGTGTGGAGTGGCGCTTGGCTGGTGGTGTTTGTGGAGTGGTACTTGGCTGTCTGTGCATGGAGTGGTGTTTGGCTGGCGGTGTGTGTGGAGTGGTACTTGGCTGGAGGGTGTGCGTGGAGCGGTGCTTAGCTGTCTGTGCACGGAGTGGTGCTTGGCTGGCGGTGTGCGTGGAGTGGCGCTTGGCTGGTGGTGTGTGTGGAGTGGTACTTGGCTGTCTGTGCACGGAGTTGTGCTTGGCTGTCGGTGTACGCTGAGTGGTGTTTGGCTGGCGGTGTGCATGGTCTGGTGCTTGGATGGTGGTGTGGGTGGACTGGCGCTCGGCTGGCGGTGTGCGAGTAGTTACTTTCTGTTGGTCACTACACACACTGCTAGTTGAGTGACACTCCACGCAGTCCATCCTTTTGTGTAGTTGCAGTGTCAGAAATGTGGGCGTGTGAAAGTGATGGGCCCTTGAATGGCGCTGTTTGCTGGTGTGAGTGTTGAAATGTGATGGGTCCGCGGCTGGCGGTATGAATGTTTTGAATGTGTCACACGTACGAAAGGTGTATGAATGGCCTGTAAAGAGGTTGGTGCCTTGACGTGGCTTTACAGCTCACGAGCTGTGAGTCAGTGGTTCAGTTAATCATACTTTCAATTATACGCAGTGTATTTAATTTTTTGTGAAATTACTTGCGATTACAATTGTATGTACTGAATCATCACTCACCCTCGTGCCAAATCCAACCAGTATGTGTGTGTGCTTGCGGATTAGATGGCTGTGCAGTACATTTTTTTTCTCTTTCTGCAGTAGGGTGTACCTTGTCCCTTATTGTGATTGTTGTAATGTGTTGCTTTTCTTCCAGATGGTGTCAGTGGTCTTGTTTGTATCAGGTATGAAAGGTGCGTGAATGGCCTGTAAAACGGTTGGTGCCTTGTCGTGGCTTTACAGCTCATGAGTTGCGAGTCACTGGTTCGGTTTTTATGCATTTATTTATTAACAGAGCATTTCATTTTTTTTGAAATATCATGTTAATAAAATTTTATGTACTGAACCATCACTCGCCCTCGTGCCAAATCCAACCTGTATGTGTGTGTCTTTGAGGAATAGATAGCCGTGCTTGCTTCTTTGTCTTTTGAGTAACTCAGTTATGGTGTATATTATAGCTATAAATAACTTTCTAAATTTAGATATTATTGGCAATTCATGGCAGTATATGGTCATGTCTTGTTGGTGAATTCTATTGTTGTTTTTTGTGCACAATCTCTTGCAAACTTGAAATTGTCTGTCACAATTTTCATGCGATATTGTCCCCTGAATCGCACGTTCTCCATCTGAAAACTTAATTCATTCAAAACAATCTTGTTTTGCAAGGGGGTTCCCATGAGTTTTTGGCCCGGGGCTTGGCGGGCATCTTTGGAAACTACCAAACCCAAACAGTTCTGAGAACTAGACACCCGGGGGAGTCCAGGGAGGTGTGGCATGCATGGGTCCCCCAATGTTTTCCTACCCAGAAACCCCTGCAAACCTTAAATTTAGGTCAGAAAACCCACTTTTCTGTACTTTTTTGGGTGGGATCTCGCTGCCGGCACAAATGTCCTACCACCCAGCGTTTCCAATGTTCTCCCGAGTAAAATGATACCTCACTTGTGTGGGTGGGCCAAAGGCCTGTGACTAAGGCAGGGGGGCTTAATTTGTAAACCTTAAAAATACTTTTCAAAATTCATTTTTGGCCTGTTCTGCTTTGGGGCACCCACACAAGTGAGGTATCCTTTTACTCGGGAGAACAAGGGGAACGCTGGGTGGTAGGACATTTTTGCCGGCACGGCGATCCCACGCAAAAAAGTTTGGAAAAGTGCTATTTTTACCTAATTTTAAGGTTTGCAAGGAGTTCTGGGTAGGAAAACATTGGGGGACCCACGCATGTCATACCTCCCTGGACTCCCCCGGGTGTCTAGTTTTCAGAACTGTTTGGTTTTGGTAGTTTCCAAAGATGGTCACCGAGCCCCGGGCCAAAAACTCAGGTGCCACCCCAAAAATCAAGGTTATATTGCTTCAGGGTATTTTAAATTCACCACCGTACGATTTGGACCTTTTCCTGTTGCAGCCACTATGCCTACCCACTCAAGTGAGGTACCGTTTTTATCGGGAGACCTGGGGGAACGCTGGGTGGGAGGTTTTTTGTGTGAGCCCAGTGATGCCACGCTTTCCCACACTAAAACGTGTGAAAAAACTAATTTTTTTCTGCCAAAACTGAGGTTTGCAAGGGATTCTGGGTAAAGGAACGTTGGAGGATCCACGCAAGCCATACCTCCTTGGAAGCCCCCGGGTGTCTACTTTTCAGAAATGTGTGGGTTTGGTAGGTTTCCCTAGATTGCCGTCTAGCACGGGGCCAGAAACCCAGGTAACCCCTCTTGCAAAAGCTGGTGGATTTGACAATGGTGACAAGGAATTCTGGGTAGGAAAACATTGGGGGACCCACGCATGCCATACCTCCCTGGACTCCCCCGGGTGTCTAGTTTTCAGAACTGTTTGGGTTTGGTAGTTTCCAAAGATGGCCACCGAGCCCCGGGCCAAAAACTCAGGTGCCCCCCCCCCCCAAAATCAAGGTAGTTTTGCAATAGGGTATTGTAAATTCACCACCGTACGATTTGAACCGTTTCCTGTTGCAGCCACTATGTCTATCCACGCAAGTGAGGCACCATTTTTTTCGGGAGACCTAGGGGAACGCTGGGTGGGTGGAAATTTGTTGATCCACGCAGATTCCAGAACTTTCCACCACAGAAATGTGAGAAAATGTATTTTTTTTGTCATATTTTTAGGTTTGCAAGGGATTATGGGTAACAAAACCTGGTGGTAGGCAGACGAGTCACCCCATCCTGAATTCCCCTGGGTGTCTAGTTTTCAAAAATGTATAGGTTTGCTAGGTTTCCCTAGGTGCTGGCAGAGCTACGGCGCAAAAACAAAAGGTAGTCTTTTTGTCCAAAAAGTGCTAGATTTCACTGGGAAATTGAGGAGCGACCATGTTGCGTTTTGCGCTGTTTCATGTCGCAGACACTATGCCTACCCACGCAAGTGAGGTACCATTTTTTTCGGGAGACCTGGGGGAACGCTGGGTGGGTGGAAATTTGTTGATCCACGCAGATTCCAGAACTTTCCACCACAGAAATGTGAGGAAAATGTGTTTTTTTTGTCAAATGTTTAGGTTTGCAAGGGATTCTGGGTAACAAAACCTGGGGGTAGGCAGACGAGTCACCCCATCCTGAATTCCCCTGGGTGTCTAGTTTTCAAAAATGTATAGGTTTGCTAGGTTTCCCTAGGTGCTGGCAGAGCTACGGCGCAAAAATAAAAGGTAGTCTTTTTGGCCAAAACGTGCTAGATTTCACTGGGAAATTGAGGTGCGACCATGTTGCGTTTTGCGCTGTTTCATGTCGCAGCCACTATGCCTATCCACGCAAGTGAGGTACCATTGTTTTCGGGAGACCTGGGGGAACGCTGGGTGGGTGGAAATTTGTTGATCCACGCAGATTCCAGAACTTTCCATCACAGAAATGTGAGGAAAATGTGTTTATTTTGACAAATGTTTAGGTTTGCAAGGGAGTCTGGGTAACAAAACCTGGGTGTGGCAGACGAGTCACCCCATCCTGAATTCCCCAGGGTGTCTAGTTTTCAAAAATGTATAGGTTTGCTAGGTTTCCCTAGGTGCTGGCAGAGCTACGGCGCAAAAACAAAAGGTAGTCTTTTTGTCCAAAGAGCGCAAGATTTCACTGGGAAATTGAGGTGCGACCACGTTGCATTTTGCGCCGTTTCCTGTCGCAGGCACAAGGCCGACCCACACAAGTGAGGTACCGTTTTTATCGGGAGACCCGGGGGAACGCTGGGTGGGTGGAAATATGTTGATCCACGCAGATTCCAGAACTTTCCACCACAGAAATGTGAAGAAAATGTGTTTTTTTTGTCAAAATCTTAGCTTTGCAAGGGATTCTGGGTAACAAAACCTGGTGGTAGGCAGTTGAGTCACCCCATCCTGAATTCCCCTGGGTGTCTACTTTTCAGAAATGTATAGGTTTGCTAGGTTTCCCTAGGTGCCGGCAGAGCTAGGGTGCAAAAACTACAGGTAGGCACTTTGCCAAAAAAGGGTCAATTTGTAACTGCAAAATTTAGGTGTGACCACGTTGCATTTTGCGCCTTTTCCTGTCGCAGGCACAAGGCCGACCCACACAAGTGAGGTACCGTTTTTATCGGGAGACTTGGGGTAATTCAGATTTGTAAATCAACTGTTATTACCAATTGAGCTTTCATGCATTTCTCCCTTTCAATGAAAGACATTGTGTAAAAAAATCTTTTTGAAAAATGACCAATAATTCTCATGCTAGTATGAGTATTCCCAATTTTGAAAATGTGCAATTATATACTGTTTCTGAACTCTATAATTTGTACCCAATTCAGAAATACATAGGTGTCTTTCATACAGATTTTTCCATGTATACATTTTCCAGGACAAAATGCTCTATACCCAGTAAATGAAAAAAAAAAAACATTGCAAGTTGCTGCTCAGTTTTTGGATCTGGGTTCGTCGGGTTCCCAAGAGCTGTCAAAATTAGAAAAAGTTATAGGTGAAAACGTTAAAACAAAAGGCTGTTTTTTTCAACAAATTTTCAATTATTCCAATATTTAACTGTTAGTTTCTATAACGAAACCTTCATGGATTTAGACAAATGACCCCTTTCTAAATTCAGAATTTTGTCTACGTTTTGAAAATGTAAAGCTTTCCAGGATCCATTATTGCTTTCAAACTCATTTCTACCATTAACTGGAAGGAGGTGGAAAGCTCTAAAAATAGCAAAAATAGGCTATGTCCCAGAAAAATGCCAAAACTGTGTGCAAAATTTCGGTTCACTGACAAAAGACTAATTCCCTAAAAGCTGAGAAAATGGAGATTTCATCCCCACAAACCCTTTTTTGATAACATTTTCAGGGAAAAACCCAGAGGCTTTCATTTGCAGCCCGTTTTTCCCATTTTTCTGAAAAAAACAAAAAAAATCACTATATTTTGGTTAATTTCTGGGACCCCTCCAAGGGAATCCACAAACCCTGGGCGCCTTTAGAATCCACATGATGTTGGAAGAAAAGGACGCACATTTGGCGTGGATACCTTATGTGGTCAAAAAGTTACAAGGGCCTAAGCGCGCACTACCCCAAAACGCCAAAAAAAGCCTTAGCACAGGAGGGGAAAAGGCCTAGCAGCGAAGGGGTTAAACAAGGTTTTTTTGGGGGACCTCTGGCGTCCATTCAAAGAGAGAGTTGGGAGAGGGGCAAGGGGTGTTTCAACTGTGTTTAGAGCTACCCCCTTTACTGAATCTTGTAAGCCATTACTTCAGATTTTAAAGTGGGCTGTGAAAATAATCTTCCAGTCCCATCTCTTGCAGGGGTTGATGAAAAAGGCAAATGTAGCGAAACAGTTTTCAAGAGCCACGATACAGTCCTCGGGTAAACCACCAAAAGGCAACATTGAGCACCAAATTTTGGCGTGTTCCACAGCGTTTAATTTTGGAAGCATTTATATTTGCACACATGCATGCAGTCTCTCACACAGGTGCTCTTCCCTCCCTACATGCCTCGACGATCGCGCTTCATAGGTCAGCATGTATAGCAACATTTTGCCACACTTCTCGTCTTGTTTAGAATGTTTTTTGTACGTCCTTTATCGGGATCTATTAAAACCCTCACGGCCACGCACTCCTGCATGC
Organism: Lissotriton helveticus; assembly: GCF_964261635.1. NCBI lineage: Eukaryota > Metazoa > Chordata > Amphibia > Caudata > Salamandridae > Lissotriton > Lissotriton helveticus. The sequence continues at coordinate 2,027,553,364 of NC_136063.1, forward strand.
ATAGCTACCCGCCTGTATGTGTACTTTCTCATTAATCTACTCTTATAGTGTAAAGTTTGTTTTCCATTTGTGATTTGGCTAACACATGAACATACTAAATTCAAAATCATCTCGCTGCATAATTTGCCCCCTGGCATGCTTTGATTCCCCACCCAGTCATAGCTCAGAAGAATGCCTTCCCCGCCACTTTAATTAAATGGGCTGTAAAATGCGAGCATTCCTCAGCCCTCTTCTCCACAGGAGACTCTGCAGGCTCTCCTGGCAGAGACACAGAGTTGTCATGCAGCAACGATCATGCTTAATTGCCACATAGCTTCACTAACCTCAAGGAAAGATAACCCTGGCAGTTTTATTAATTCCCGCCACTGATTGGTTTAATATGAAAGTGTTTGCGGTAGTCCACTGTATTAGAATTTTCTTCCGCTTGTAAAGTCGCATTTTGGCCTTCGTTACTTTAAAACAATAATCAATTTTACTCCATATAATGAGGATGTTCAGTTATACATAATAACTTATTAATTATATATAACGTAACAAAAATGCGTATAACACTTTTTTATTATAACTTTGCAACATGCTGCACAGCAGCCACACTACTCCACAACATAGATTAAATACATTGGCAAAGCCAATAGCTCTGACTAAACACTTATCAAAGGCGAAACCTGTTGGATATGCCAATGCTGGTTATTCCTTGTTCCTATGCTGCAGAAAATCGCTGGGTGTTGAGGGCTAAGAGTGGGACTGGGGTTAATTTTGAAAGGTCACTGGAGTGAGGGGAGTCAAAGGGTGCATGCCATTCTCACATACCTACGTCTACACATCTACAGCTACTCACACACCCTCTCACAAATCCATACAGCTAATCTCACACCCACAAAACCACACACACCCATACAACCACACAGATACCCACTCACACACCCATACAACCACTGACACAGAAATCCACTCACTCACCCATAGTCACTCATGCATGCATTCACACACCCAGTCACACAATAACACAGACAGTAACACACCCACTCAGATTACACGTTAGAGATAGTATCACTCACTAGTAGTGCAACTAGCATACTAATCTAACTTTTGTAGTAGGTTAGTATATGTGTTTAACACACATAAACTCTTAAAACACTTACACTCACTTAATGATGTCATCAGTGATGTCACTTGAGATGTCATCAGTGAGGTCAATGACCATGTCATGAGTGAAGTAATATGTGAGGTCATAAACCGTGCATCGCAGAGGCATAAGTTATATTTAGTTCAGTTAACTTTAACTGCTGAATTTCAATTGTTTTGAATGAGTGAAATTTGAGCCTAACTATAATGTCCCTGTAACCTTTGGTTTTTCAAATGAAAATAAATATATACACGGCAATAGGTAGTTCTAGTTAAGACCTATTTTCAACAGGAAAAGCGTATTTTGACTTGCCTATAACTTTGCCGCCGTTTGACGAATCTTCATGAACTTTACCTGAAAGAGTGAGATGCTGATCTAATTGTGCATGGAAAGTTTTGGGATGATCCATCAAGCGGGTGCCAAGAAAAACAGGAAAGGGGGGGGTGAAAAAAAGTGCACTTTCCATGTTAATTCCCATGGGTATTTTGAACACTACTACAGCCCGAACTGCTAGACGAAATTACACCAAAGTTGGCAGAAAAGTAGCTCTTGGTCCAAAAAGAACCCTTTGTGATGTGGTGTAAGTCCATTCGTAGTTTGAGATATAAAAGATAAACAAGTTTGTATATCTAGAGGTGCGAATCCTTGCAGAATCACAATGATCTCAAACTGAAATCTGATTGTCTGCCAAAACTTCAACCACGAAGTGTTGGCAGCAAATAAAGTTAAAAATAAAGAAAAAGGGGCAGGGTAGGAATACTCTGACCCCCTAGCCTCTGGTTTTGGATTCCCCCAGGGACCCCGCCAGGCTAAAAAAGCATTTTGTTTTTCAATTTTGACTGATTCGCAAATTCATGCCAAAATTAAAAAAAAGAAAAAAGCAGTCTTCTGTGGTTGTTTAAACATGGGTCCCCAGATGTGCCAGGTCCCAGGGGCTTTATTATCATTGAAATAAGGGGAGGGGGACTTACAAGGTCCCCTCCCCATGGCAAATCTTGTCCCTCGAAACCACCACCTCCTCCGGGCTGGCCGAATACAAATAAACGCAGAGGAAGGCCACGCAGCCCCCCTCCTGAGCTTCTTATGAGCCCAGGGACCCATCAACTCACTGGCCTTTATGATAAAAAAAGAAGGGGGGCATGCATACTCCCCTCCATTGGATGGAAGGGCCCAGGGACCACCACCACCCCGGGGCCACCTGTATAATAGAGAAAGGGTTGGGGTGCCGAGTGGCACCCCTCCTGGAGTATGTACGGTCCCAGGCAGCACCAACTCACCGGGGCACTTTAGTAAAAACATTTAAGGAGTGGGCCACACGCCCCACCGCCCTTACTGGCAGTTATCGGCCCCGGGGCCCACCATCTCCCCAGGGCAGGAGGCCCCCCACCTGGAGCCATTAAAGCCCCTTGGGACCTCCATCCCCCTCCCACCCCCCAAGCCGGCTTCCTTAGTCCTGGGGTTCCTACCCCGGGACACAGCTGTTTGCTCTCGCTAGGTGGGAGCTTCGACAGCTCCCGCCAAGCAAGAGCAAACAGTAAATCCACTCCCAGTGGGTGGGAGCAGGAAAACTGCTCCTGCTCGTTGGACTTTTCTTCTGTTTTTCTGCCTGCTTTCAAATGATTACTTCTGCACGCAGGGTGCAGTATTTTTGGCTGCTCCCTATGTGCAGCAGCAATGCTGAATCTTGCTGATGATGGAATCTGGCAGGGAACAGGGTGGTACTGTGACTCCCCCACAGTCCTCAATGTAGCACACTGGGTGGGCTCCAAGACAACCCGGGGCAAGAGTCCAGGCCCCCAGGTGATGGGGTCCCCAAGGACGAAATCGTACAGCCGCAGTCCCCTTCCAAAAATTGGCTGGGCCCCGAAGGATAGGGTACCGGGGCAAAAATCAGCCCGGGGAGTGGGACTGCACGGTCCCCGCCTTTACAATAATTGTCCAGACCCCAGGTAAATGGTCCCATGGGGCCTAAATCATCCCTGGGAGGGGGCTATATGCAGCCCCTAGTTCTATAAAAGACAAAGGATCCTAACTTCCTGGTCTTGGCGAAGTCAAAGCTAGTGTGTTTTCTCAGCAATTCCACACTGAATAACGATCTGACATACTTGATGAAGTTTAATGCATTATTGATCTGGTGGAGTACAATCTGTAGTGACTGTGACGAGTAGGTTTGTTCTTGGCCTCTCTTGGTGAGAACAGAGTCCATGGTTCTCCCTTTAAATCACTACGAGTATGCAAATATGCAAATCCCTTGGAAGCTTCGCCCATTTGGCCCCACCCACCTTGGTATTATGCAAAGGTCTTCCCACCTTTTGCAAGGATGCTAGACAGCTTAACAAGAGCCCCCCACGCGCTTCCCGATGCTTTTGGTGTGGCATTCTTGATGCCGAGGAATATGAGGACAACCCCACCAAACAAAGAAGCACATTTCATATAGTCAAGAAGAAGGACCCTGGTTTGGTGAAGATTTAACTCTTTGTAGTCTCGTTGTCTTACCTATAGAAAGATTTATGTTATCATAGATTTCTGGATAAAGACGAAGGAGCAACAATCACATTGCAAAAACACACAAGGTCACTGATGACATTTCCTCGTGTTCCATTACACAGCTGTAGTCTAGAATACGCACTAGACATTTACCAAGTGAGATAGCACTGTAGTGTGGGCTGGGCCTTGTAGCGCACATTGTTTTTTTTTTTTTTTTTTGTTTTTTTTAAAACCTTTATTGTACAGGGAAGGCTCACAAATACGGGCCTACAACCCAGCGGGCCGGCCACCACAGATAAGGAGCATAATAAACAATACAGAAACGCATACAGAATATCACAACAAATCATACAGGAAATAAGGGCTAAAAGCCATATAGCAACCAGCAGGGACAGGATACGAGAAGGTTGATTTTCTAATATATAGAAACGGGTACAACAGGATAATAAACAGGTAGGAAGTTTCGGAGGGCCGTGGTGGGCCGCGAACAGCCATGGTAAAAGATACAGGATAACTCAATAACGACAGATATCTATCGGTAAGGGCAGAATATGAGTCGCACCAGAAAAACAGTGGCAACTGCCGTTCAACGCCACCCAACACAATAAGAACATATCATATCAAACAGAGTCGAAAAAAGCTTATCAAATAAAGCCCTCCGTCACACAACCCAGGGGATAAGGAAACCCCCCCCCCACGAAAGGGGGGAGGAAGGGAGGAAAAAGAGGGAAAAGGGACAAAAAGCGAAAGGAAGAACGCCACCTCAAGCATGTGCCCCATGGCAAACGAGGCCGGAAACCACAAATCGGTATACAGAACCGGTAGTAACCAGAGCAAAATTAAATAGTGAGCCAAAGTCACAGCAAGACCCAAAGGCCAGCGCATCAAGAACAACCCACCCAGGGGGACACATGCTGAGACCGCGTCCCGAAAAAGAGGACACACAAGAGCCATAGAACCAAAAAATAAGAAAAAGGAGGGGAAAAAACCCCCCCAAAGAAATGACAGACCCCCCCCCCCCACCCCGCAAGCCCACCCTGCACCCCTGCAGAAGGCTATGGCCCACCCCCCAGCAGCGTGCCTGTCACCCTAATCAGAACCCAAAATATAGAAGAGCTAAAGCAAGATAGAACCATAAAGACAAAAAAAGGGGAGGAAAAGAAGGAATAAGGGAGAAAGGAACACGGGAGAGGGCCATATAACAGAATCAACGGCTCCCACCCTCCCGTCCGAAACATCAGTGTCCACGGGAAGACGAAGAATTGAAGGATACAGAGCAGGAATACGACAAAAGTCCGACATGGTCATACCGTACTAATCGATCATCCAACCATTGCAAGACAACAGTCCACAAAGGCAAGATCGTCTCATCCCTGTCCTTTTCTTTCCAAATCTGTAGCAGTCCGCCTCACGAAGAACCAGACCACAAGGAACAGGAGGCAAAGAACAGGGAGGTCAAACTTCAAACCGCATAAGATGTTCCGTGCACCACTCGAATGATCCGGAGCAGTCAGAAACCATTGTACACAAGGCAGGCACAGTTCCGAAGATGATCCGAGGAAAGTCGACCCAGCGGAGTCAGCACAGGATCTACGATCGGCCATTCAAGGAGATGAAGAACAGGAAGAACCACCAAGACCGGCCTGGACAGGACCCGGCCCACCGACCCACAGCACAGGAGAGGACACATCACGATGGAGGGCAGCGGAACTTCGCACATCAGCAGAAACGGCAGCCACCGGGTCCATAATTTCCAGGATAGAACCAGCCGCACCCAGCAGCGACGTAGCCGCACACGCCAGGGGGGGCTCAAACGGCCCAGCGAAACGAGCCTCTTCCAGGTTAACAGCGGGTGCGGCCACAGGAGTATCCCAGGAGCGCAGGGCGGCGAGGATGCCCTTAAGTGTAGGAACACCTTTACAGTATCCGGTTTCTGTGCCACATCGTGGACCACCGCCGCCCATCTCGGCCCGGCTAAGATATACAGGGTCGGCCGCCATCTTGGAAGCCCGGCGGGGTCGCAGCGATCCCCGACCCCCGACCGGGCCACAGCAAGGCAAACGGAATTCAGTCGACCACCAGCAGAGGCACGTCCAGAGCAGGAAGGGGGGCCACCAGAAGAAGGTGGATCGCCGGCCCCCCAATGCCGCCGGCCCCGTTCTCCGAGTCCGGGCGGAGGCACTCAAAATGGCCGGACCGGAGAACAAAGGGGGGGGACAAGCCACAACTACGGTCAGTCCCGTCAACAGATGGCAGCGCCTCCACCCCAGGCCGCGGGACCGCCTGATCAAACCAGAAAGCCGCGACCGGCCTCTCTGCACAACCGCCTCGTCGGCCGAGTCCACTGCGCCATCAAGGGCCGGCCATAGCGTAGCGCCCCGTCCGGGCGCCGCCAAGGAGAATCAGGCCAGTCCGCTCCGGAGGTCCCGAAGCGAGCGAAGGCACAGTTCCGGAACCACGGCACCCAGAGACAACCGGAACAGACGGTAAGTGTCTATAAATCGCCGTAGATCCACAGCGTAGCAGAAATTGTCTTCCCGGGGCAGGATAAAGGCAGGATTTATGTTTCTAACAGGAAAGTTGACGGAGCCGAGCTAAAGCGCGGCCATCTCGGACGCGAGCTTGGCTCCTCCCCTCGTAGCGCACATTGTTAAGTTAGCATAGGCTTATTAGAAGTTTAAACGCCATTTTACATTTTGCCGCTTTTGCACACGACACTGCGTATAACTGTTGTTGTAAGTTAGGCTGCGTGAAATGCTTCACATGAGAATGGCTTGTTTTCAGCATCCCTAGACTTGCATCGTGGCTCTAGTCTGCACACTGAGCTCTAAAGCTTCCAAGGTCATCATAACAAGCTAGCTGTTGTTCGAGCTGATCGGCTCACGCTTTTAGCCATAACACAAATGCAGCTGCAGCCAACGTGATTCTGGCGCCTTTAATATAGGACTGTAAGCATGATTTCAGACACTTGGAAGAGGCCCGTTTTTCCAGAGAGACAGAGAGCTTTTGCAGATCCTGATGTGATTAATTCCTGCTGATTCTAGAGGTATGGGGTCCCCCGTACAAGCCTAAGAGACCTTTTATATTTTATAAAACATAGTTCCTAGCTAGGGAGGGTGTTATACTAGGCACTATAAGACCTATTTTCACCATCATTGTAATATAAAGTCTCCCTTTGTGGTTCATGGAATTGTAACAATGCTGATCATATTATTTCTAATCATAAGTCTGCTTATGTTAGCAAAAGTACTGAATCTTAGAGCACGTCGTTAAAATAAATATTTTAACCTTACCCGTGACTGTTTTTTACTCCAGTTGTGGACTGGTATGAGAGTATAACGAAAGAGTGTTCTTTTTTTCCACCATTCTTGAGTATAACCGAAGTCGCATGTTCTGGGTTGTCTAATCATTGGTTCCTTTGCTATAGGACGAAGAGCTAATGTGACACTGATGCTAGGTGGTTAGGGTTTCTAGGCACTAAGGTGAGTTTTTTGGTACACCACAATTCACTGAGGTCCTTGGTCTCTGTGCTCAGTTCTATGTAGGAGCTGAATCCCTGCGACATGGCGCACCTAACGTTGTGGTCTTATTTTGAGACTCTTGAGTAGTGCTTATATCAGTCCACGACCCCCTCACTACTGTTTCCGGTTGACAGTGGTGACGGATATACCTACCTATAGTTAAATAGGTCTTTTCAAGCTTGGTAATTTAAAATGGTTTCTTTTGAATTACTACATTACTTTGCATTGTTTCTATTCTTTCTGTGTCGTTATGGCTGCCGTTGATATCCCGCAACACAATCAGTTGGCTGTTCGCAATCATTTGCAGGGTTTCAACGTCCCCTTAGATGGCATGGCAGCTGTTTTTGTCATGAGTGCTGTCACAGCTTACCCGTTTGAGCTTTTCGACTCATGGGTTACGTTTCCGGCAGTTAATGCGGATACCAATGTGTTTCATACATACACTCCCACTGCCATGCCTATGGAGTACACTCCTTATATGACACAGGAGATCCCAATTTCAGTACCGAATTTGGTTTGATGGCACCCTCCCCCACTCTCGAACAACAGTTAGACTAGGTCCATTGTCCATTCCAGGCGCTTCTTGGCCTGTTTTGGCTGGAGTTACCCTGCACCCGAGTGCAGGGCGATGTCCCATTGCTGAATTAAGGCCCCTTTGTACCTCTGCAATAGTGGTTATTAGGGCCTTGGTTCATTACATATCATGCAACATGCAGGGTGGGGCCTCTGGTGTTGCTGCGCATCCAGTTGGGCTGAACGAGTTGAAGCTTAGTCCCATTATGGTTAATGCGGTTATGGGCAAGCGTCCCCAGGATAAGGATGAAATGCCTTTTTGGCTTGCCGAGAAATTTGACCAACTGGAGGCAGTATTTCCCTAATAAGACTCCTTTGGAGAGAAACAGGAATATAACCATTAGTTTGCAGAAAGACTTAGTGCCTGAAGTAACTGACCGTCAATGGCTGTTCTACCCTCCGTCATTAAACGTGTTCAGGATGAGCACGGGCCGGAGGCGGCTGTTGAATTGGGAATGAGACTCGTTGGAGTGTTAGACGTAGTTTCCGATCTCATCCTTTCTAATGTTAAGGGAGATGCGGTAAGCTTCCAGGTGTCTAATGCTTTGCGCGATGTCCGATGCAGAGAAACCCCGTCAGTTACCAAAAATTATTACAGCGCCATATAAAACCATTGGCCGCATTAGTTTAGGTGTTAAGCCTTTTGCCACACAAAAGCAAAAGCAGACTCAGGCGGCGAAATCTGACAAAGACGATCGCGCCTCTGTTCCAAAACAGAATTGGACCAAGAATAAAAAACAGGGGAAAAAGAAACAGAATCAGGGGTCCCGTCCTGCTTCACCAATACCTGTGTCTACTGAGCGAACTTATGAATTACGCGACCGCGCCACGATTAAGTCACCTGATCTTTTTCAGGTTCCTGATCAACGTTCTCCTCGCTCTTTGCAGGATTCATCGGTCTCACCTACCGGTGGAGGAGACGGCGGCAAGGTCAGGGGTGCGAAGCAGGACCCACCCCGCAAGGCAGACGGTAAAGGCAAGCAGGACGACTCTCCACGACAGAGGCCCCAGTTTCAGAAGAAGAAAGTTGCTGCTTTAACAGCGAGATATGCCACGGATAGTGAGAATGCAGCTTTGGAATCTGACATGGGCGCTGACGCTGTTGGACAGCGCGGTGGAGATTACCATTGTGCGAGAGGCGCTGTGTCCACTACTGAAGATGACATCGACTGACACATTTGTTGTAGTTGAGACTGCTGACACTAGAGTGGCTCCCCCTGAGAGACTTTTCGAAATTGTCCTTTTAATTGAAGGTGACATACAACGTACTATAAGAGGGGTATTTTGGGAGAATCTAACTACTACTAATGACATTTTGTTGGTGTAGGTCAATTGGCCCTCCCCCTTTTGTTTTAGCAGCTCCGCGAGGGGAGGAAGCGATCCTCCCTAGTTTCGCGCACACAGTGCCGAAGGAGCAGGCGCTGCATTTTGCAGAATATTGGCTAAGGTGCTTGCATCGGCTTTGTACCGTACTCACAGTGGATGGGACAAATTATCCCCCAGCTACGAGATACCATTGCGGTCAATGCCACAGCCGCAACCCCAATATCCCATGCGATGTGAAGCGAAAGCTTCCTTGGCGGAAACCCTTGAGCAATTAGAATATCAGGGTGTGATTGAAACGTGTGTCTCCGATGAATAACCCTCTTTTTACTGTGACCAAGCCTGATGGGTCGTACAGTTTGTGGTACGTGCGCGGTGCAGAATACTCACAGTTCTGCTGTAATGGATAGTCTAGAGCAAAAAAGGTTTAAGACCACACTTTTTTTTTTTTTTTTCCCAAACATTTTATTAAGGCAGATGTTGCAATTCACAGCAGTAAACCAGCACTTTGACAAAGGCTGTACATATGGCATTCAAACAGCGCAGTCAGCAGAATAATGAGTACAGCAGGAAGTATATTCTTGACATATCCAATGGGTTTTTCGCCCATAATCTGTCCTCTAGTAGAAGTCAGTGGACAGCTTTTACCAGTGGTGGTAAACAGCTCCAATTCCGCCGTTTGGCTATGGGCTATAAAAACAGTCCTGGCGTATTTGCCCCTCGCATAGTTTCTCTTTTAGAGGGGCTTGACACAGATGCATGTTCGTATGTGGATGACATTTATCTCACAGACGACGAGCGATGGCAGCATCTAGGTCCTATTAACCGCATAATTTGCCGTTTTGCGGATTTTGGCTATAAATTCAACTTTGCGAAAGGTCACATTGCCGAGTACACAGTGTTGTTCCTGAGCTACGAGCTCAACAATGAAGGTTGAGGTTTAGCACCACACTTCTTGGAGAAATGTGCACAACTGTGCGCTCCCTCAACACTGAAAAAACGACAGTCTTTACTGGGCTTTTTAAACTTTGGGCGTACTTACATTCCTGATTATGCCCAGCGTATCAAGCCTCTTTACGCTTTGGTACAACCTACTTTCTCCAAATCTTGCTGGCTGACAACACATTCAGCCACCTTGCAATCTTTGCAGGCTGATCTTTTAGAATCTAGATTCTTGCTGACTCGTGATAGCCACACCAACCTGGTAATAAGAATAGTACCTTTAATGAGGGTGACACAGTCCCTATCGCTCACAAGTCATACTTGTACACTTCGGCTGAGTTGCGGTTTTCCACTGGTGAAAAAGTTGACAGCAGTGCAAATGGCGATTCTCAAGGAACGGGCACTATCGCAGGGAAAACGCATTTTGGTTGTTACTCCGTATCCTGCCTTAGAGGCAGTGACGAAAGCCAGTGTACCGAATTTGAAAGCCTTGCGCCCACGGTGGATACAATGGGCCACGTCCTTCTCATCTCCAGATGTCACGTTCATTTTTGAGCTCTTGCAGTATGAATTCGTTCATCCTGCTCCTCTGACTATGCGGCTTCTGGAGGATTTCCATTGTATCATTTACACCGACGGTTCAGTGCAACCGGCTACGGGATCAAGGCACGCCAATTCTTTGGCCAGCGCAATAGTGGTTGGTACAATGGTGGATGGTGAATTCAAGTCCGACGTCATGCATACATAGACATTAGGGCACTGTACCGCCCAATTGGCAGAGCTTCATGCTCTGATGCTTGCATTGGAGTACGCAGATCCTATTGTGACTACTCTTGTCGTAAGTGACTCTTACTACTGTGTTCAATCATACAATGACAATTTATTCTTTTGGACTCAAAATGATTATCGTGACTCCAAGGGTCGCACAATAAAACATAAAATGATCTGGGTTCGAGTGGCTGAACTTAAAGAACGTCTCCCACTCGTGTTTGTAATTCATACACCTGGTCACCAGCGTGTTGGAGTTCATGCTGTTGGCACTAGTCTTGCCGATAAAGTGCCCAAGACAGCAGTTGCAGCATATTTAGTAGCAGCAATTACACGTTCCAAAACTAATATTGATGAGGACATCTTCGCAGCTATTGCCGCAACAGAGAAGAGAGACAATTACCCGAAAGGTTCCCTTCTAAATACTCTCATCATTTAAGTCCTGATAAAGTTCCTTATGTGAGAATTAGCGACGGTGGTGACAGGTTGATTCCCAACGCGGACCGCAGGCAGTCTTTGATTACAGCGACACACAGGGCATAAGGAGGAGTTTGGTCCCTCATATCGTGCTCCAGTTCCTGTGCTTGGCGTGCAGGGTACAAGAACAGTCATTTTACCTCCACTTCCTAGCCGAAAGGAAAACAGGTACATCTCCATTGACAATGTCAAACTACACAGAGTGGCGGATTCTTCTTAGTATGACACCTGCGGTCTCTTGTCCAGCTATGCTGCGATACTCTGTTTTTGTTCCGACACCTGCTGCCGGACCTGATGTTGCCATCAAGATGACAACAGTTACAAATCCTTTATTGAATCCACCAGTTGCTGATCATCTTGATGATACGGAGTACACTTATCCCACAGATTTATCCATTCCTGATTTAGAGATCTGTGTGGCTAATCAATCACGTTTTTCATTTGACACTAAATCTACCAGATCAAAGTCTCCTTCAAACATTTCTATTTTTGTCGTTTGGTTTAAAAAACATTTTTTTAATTCCTCCATGGACTTACATTTGGCTGGTGCTTTTTAAAAAAATTTTGTTCATGTCCATTGGATTTGTGGTGTATTTTTTCCATCTTGTCAACGGACACTATGTTAAAGAAAGAACAACAATTAGACTAATTGATGGAACTTTGGCACCCCACTCCTCTTCACACAGAATGAAGAGGGACCAGACTTTCGTGAATATCACAGCTTGGCCTGTTTTAGATGGGATTGTATGGGATGCTGTTAAATTTCAGATTCACTGGCCCACAGACGTTATTAATGTCCCCAATGTACTTCGTGTATCTATGGGGATGTGGTTAAACAAAATACTCGCTCTGATGATTGGGACGTCCAAGTCGTAGAGGCTTTGTTTTCTGATTTGAAATATTATGCTGCTTTTGATGCTGAGGATTTGTATTTAGATTCTGCAAATTAGGGTGATTTGTTCTTTTATCAACACTATGGTAATCACGTTCTGCACAAAGCAAACCCGTTTAGAAATGTGGTTAATTTTACACAGTGGGAACATTGTCCAGCCCTGTTGAAGGAAGCTCCAAAACTCTTGATTTTTTAAAAATATTTTACTGATTTTAATCAATCCAACCCTGATGCATTTTATTTTAGGATGACTGAGAAGTCCTCTTCCAAGGTTATACTTATCCACACAAAATTATTGCATTCAAAGTCCTTTATAGACCAGTTGGCGATAGGAGGATATGAACTGTAGAAAGATACCATTGGTCTTGTGGGGCGATAGGTGGCTCACACGCAAGATGGCCACACAAGTGTGAGGCTCCTGCAGCCTGGCATTTAAACTCCTTAATTTATCCTGCTCAACGGTCCGGCTGATGCCCTATAAATCAGTCTGATGTTGCTCATGGCCTGCTGAGGACCCGCTGCGAGAATTGGCCGACTCAAATCGATCCTGCTCCTGCCGCAATCGTGTGAAGGTTTTACAGAAGTGAGGGGTGGAACAGAGTGGAGCTCCGGAGCGGCCACAAACACTACGCGAGCCCGCTGCCCACCACGAGGCGCGTTGGCCCTGCGGCATAGATCGGCTGACGGAATCGGAGGTGGCGGCCCAGATCCCTACACCATAGACCGCAGCAGCACCCTGGGTAAAGTGAAGAGATCCTGATTGCCAACTGACTGAGGTGGACAACACTGAAATCTGTGACAATAATGGGGGTAGGTGATGCACAATGCGCGCTCTGTGCCGGACAGCTGAAGGCGCGTACTCCCCAGCGCCCTGGCACAATCTAGTGCACTCAGCAACCCCCGAGGATATCGCGCTGCCCACGCTGAAGTGGATATTTACATCCTGGAGATGGGCCGGTTGCATTTAGGCCCTGCCACCCCAGCAGGATATCATACGCCCGGAGGCGCACAGAGGCAGCTGCGCTCCACTGGCTTGAATATCGCTGCGGCTACCGACTGAGGTGGGACCCACTTCTGGAGCGGTGCGACTTGACCCTCTTTTACAAACACCTGCCCTTGATATTGCCTGAGGGACGGGCGGCAGACTCCACCATTTGCCTGTGCCCTCGTGCTGACTGTTGGTGGGCGTCTGGGAACCCCGGGCTGGGGCCTGCTGATGGTCGGATACTATCAGCCTCCATTTTGTGTGGTGGGGCGCTGGGCGCACATCGTGATCCATGCCACCACTCAGTGGTCAATGACTCGGGATAAGGCCCTGGAGTGTTGAAGCGCTTGAAGATATAGAACCCCGGTTGTGGTGTGCAGTAATAAATAACCCCTTGAACTAACCCTGATCTCTACCTGTCTGCAGTGTGGAGGTCGCCCCAGCAGCACACTGAACACTCCATTGTGTTGATACTCTGAGGTGCATAGATACAACTCTCTCGCTTCATTGGTTTGTCTATACTTACCTGCCCCAAGATACAGCGTGCAATATATTCATTACTCACAAGGTGCAAACAGCGGCACTGCGAACGCAAATTCGGACAGTGACTCCAGGTCGCCATGGGCAAGCCAGATGCCAAACAACCTAAACTAAATTTGAGGCAACGAGATGCAGCGCCCAGAACCTGCAAGATGACCAAGAGCTCGACAGAAAGGAGGGGGCCCAGGAAAATGAAAACGCGCACACTACGGACATGAAAAGTATCCTCCAAGAGGTCCGTCAAGGATTTGCCACCATTGTTGACAAAGTGGACAGGATGTTGTCACATATGGACGCCATTACGCACAAGTTGGAGGGGCATGAGGACCGGATAAAGGAGGCAGAACGGCGCATCTGAGATACCGAGGACACAACATTCAGAGCCACAACACAAATTGCCCACATGGACAAACTTCTGAAGCTCATCGCTGCAAAGAATAAGGACTTAGAAGCGTGAAGTCTGCACAATAATATACGCGTCCTAGGGATTCCAGAATTGACCAACACAGGCAATATGGATGGAGTATATCGAAAAGCTGTTGTTGTCCACCATCGGAACGGAGTCTTTCTCCAATCAGTTTATAGTAGAACGTGTACACTGAACCCTGGGGCTGCGACCGCCGCCGGGCAGCACACCACGTCCCATAATAGCGAGACTTTTGAACTATAGGGATTGGGACGTAGCACTATGAGTTGCGAGGAGCAAACAACAACTCTCCTTTGATGGGAACACCTTCTCCATTTATCTGGCTATTACCCCTATGGTCCAAGAAGAGAGGCGCAAGTTCACAGATGTTAAAAACAAACTGAGACTGGGCCAAATCGATTATGCAAATTTGTACCCTGCAAGCCTCAGAGTCACTTATAGCACAAGTTACTACTTGTGTAACGATATATCTGTAAGAGACATTAGTTAGTGATAGATTCCTTACCTTAGAATATCCCAGGCGTCAGACTGGATCCGGAAGATTTTGCGTAGCAATACCCCTGCACGCCGGCAGGCGTCGTCCGCGTCGTTAGCGCCGGAATTACGTCGGAGTACTTAGACGCCGCCCATGCGCGCTAACGTCAGTTCTGATACACAGCTTTTCCGCGCCAGATACGCAGAGCCATGATAGAACCAACACTGGTGCCATGAATCTAGGGCCCTACAAGGGGATGACCTTAACCCTAGATATCGGTTCGCAGAACGGGGAGGATGGGTGGGTAGGTAAGGAATCTATCACTAACTTACAGATATATCGTTACACAAGTAGTAACTTGTGCATCTGAAAGAGACACGTTAGTGATAGATTCCTTACCTTAGAATAGATACCCCAGCAATACCAACCCCGGTGGTGGGTCTGCGAACCAATAATCACACCAGAAAGTCCTGTAGGACGGAACGGCCAAAGAAGCCATCCCTCCGGACTTGGCTGTCCAGGCAGTAGTGTCGTGCAAACGTGTGCAGCGAGGCCCACGTAGCTGCCTGGCAAATGTCCGGCAAGGGCACTCCT
The DNA here is from genome assembly GCF_964261635.1 of Lissotriton helveticus. Taxonomy (NCBI): domain Eukaryota; kingdom Metazoa; phylum Chordata; class Amphibia; order Caudata; family Salamandridae; genus Lissotriton; species Lissotriton helveticus. Next base: position 2,027,568,494 of record NC_136063.1, read on the forward strand.
CGGCCCAGGGCAGTGGTAGTCGCCGTGGCCAGAGTGAAATGAGCCCTCAATCCAACAGGGGGCTCCTTCCTAGCCAAGGAGTAACACGCCTGGATACACAAGATGATCCACAGAGAGATGGTCCGCTTGTGCACCGCCTTTCCCTTCTTAGCGCCCACGTAACCAACAAAGAGTTGGTCATCCACCCGGAACTGGCGTGTGCGATCCAGATAGTAAGAGAGCGCACGTTTTGGGTCCAGACGGTGGAGCCTCTCTTACTCTTTCGAGGGATGCGGAGGCGGAAAGAAGGTGGGCAAGGTAATGGACTGCCCGATGTGGAAGGCCGTGACAACCTTGGGCAGGAAAGAGGGTCTTATCCGCAACACAACCTTGTCCGGATGGACAGAAGGAAAGGAGGTGTGGAAGAAAGAGCCTGGAGCTCACTCACTCTCCTGGCAGAGGTGATGGCAACCAGGAAAGCAGTCTTCAGAGTAAGAAGACGGAGAGGACAGTTATGGAGCAGCTCAAAGGGAGCACACATTAGGTAAGTAAGAACAAGTGTCAAGTCCCACTGGGACATCACGAAAGGAACAGGGGGGAACATGTGTGTGATGCCCTTCAAAAACCTATTTACAATAGGGGACTTGAACAATGAAGGCTGATCAGGTAGCCTTAAGAAGGCGGAAAGGGCAGAAAGGTACCCATTGATAGTGCCCAGAGCAGAGCCCTGCTGGGCAAGAGAAAGAAGGAAGAGGAGAACCTCAGAAAGGGGTGCAGAGAGTGGATCCATAGCCTTTGCTGTGCACCATGCCACAAATCTGTTCCACCTGCAGGCGTATACCGACTTTGTGGAGGGACGCCTGGCTGCCAGAATGACATTACAGACTTCAGGAGGCAAGTCAAATGGCCTCAACTGCCGGCGCTCAATCTCCAAGCTTGTAGGTGGAGACTGGGCAGGTTCGGGTGGAGGACCGTCCCCTGCTGATGCGACAGAAGATCCTCCCGAAGAGGCAGACAATCGGGGGATCGACTGACATGCTGAGTAGCTAGGGATACCAGTATCTTCGTGCCCAGTCCGGAGCCACAAGGATAACCTGGGCCCGGTCGCGCCTTATCTTCTTCAGCACTCAGGGCAGAAGTGGTATAGGCGGAAAGGCGTACAACAGACCGCAACTCCACTCGCGACGAAAAGCGTCTCCGAGCGAGTGCCGCCTTGGAAATTCCAACGCGCAGAACTGATGACATTGCGCGTACTCTTCTGTGGCGAATAGATCTAACCAAGGCTCTCCCAACTGCTGAAAGAGGCCTTGCGCCACGTCCGAGTTCAGACGCCATTCGTGATCCATCATGCACCGACGGCTGAGTTTGTCCGCCCTGGCATTCAGAGAACCTGCCAGGTGTTGAACCACCAGGGTCACGCCCTGATGTTCCAGCCACTGCCAGAGGAAAAGAGCCTCCTGGCATAGGGTCCACGACCCCACCCCGCCCTGTTTGTTGCAGTACCACATGGCGGTGGTGTTGTCCTTGAACACCTGCACTACACTCCCCCGGACAGAGGGGAGGAATGCTTTCAGTGCTAGTCGGATCGCCCGCAGCTCCAAAAGGTTGATATGGAGCCGGGACTCCGCCGGAGACCAGAGGCCTCTGATCTCCGCCTCTCCCATGTGGCCTCCCCAGCCCTGGAGGGACGTGTCCGTCACAACCACCTACTCCGGGTGGGGTAGGGAGAGGGATCTGCCACTGACCCAATCGCGGTCCGTGAGCCACCACTGCAACTGTCTTGCAGTGCCCTCCGAGATCAAGACATGATCGGACAAGTTGCCCTGATGCTGGGCCCACTGAAACTTCAGGTCCCACTGCAGAGCCCGCATCCGCCACCGGGCGTGATGCACCAGAAGGATGCAGGAGGCCATCAGCCCCAGAAGCCGCAGCGCCAACCTGACCGAGACTCGGGATAAAGGCTGAAAGATTGGAATCAGAGCCTGAATATCCCTAACCCGCTGTTCGGGAGGATAAACCCGAAAATGCGCCGAGTCGAGAACCGCTCCGATGAAGAGGAGCTTCTGAGAGGGACACAGGTGTGACTTCGGCACATTGATGGAGAACCCCAGCAGGTGCAGGAGGTCGGCCATAGTCTGGAGGTGGCTGACAACTGTCTGTGGCGAGCCCGCCTTCAACAACCAGTCGTCGAGGTAGGGGGAAGACTGAAACCCCTAACCTGCGCAGATGAGCTGCGACCACCGCCATCACTTTCGTGAACACCCGTGGTGCGCTGGTAAGGCCGAAGGGGAGCACGGTAAACTGAAAGTGCTCGTGGCCTACCGTGAACCGCAGGTAACGCCGGTGGGCCGGCAGGACGGGATGTGAAAATAAGCGTCCTGCAAGTCCAACGCTACCATCCAGTCTCCAGGGTCTAGGGCACCTAAGACCTGAGCCAATGTCAGCATCTTGAACTTCTCCTTCCGGAGGAAGCCGTTGACGTTCCATAGGTCCAAGATAGGGCGTAGGCCCCCTTTGCCCTTCTTGGGTACCAGAAAGTAGTGGGAGTAACAACCACACCCTACTTCCGGCCCCGGAACGCGCTCGATGGCCCCCTTGGCCAAGAGGGCCGACACTTCCTCTTGCAGAAGTCGCAAGTGAGCCACCGACACACGGTGGTATTGCGGTGGCATGGCTGGAGGGGTCGCCTCGAAGGGGAGGGAGTAGCCCCTTCGGACGTTTTGCAGCACCCACCTGTCCGACGTGACAGTGTGCCAGTGGAAAAGGTGATGGCGGACCCTGCCTCCCACTGGCGTCACTTGGGCCTGAAAGCACGGACTAGGAGGGTTTTGAGGCGGGTGCTGCAGGGGAAGGTGTAGACTGGCCTCGCCGTTGTCCCCGACCGCTGGCACGGCGGTTTCCACGGCCGCCACTGCGCTGTGTAGAAGTCTGCGGCGCGTGGCTGGCTGCACGTGGGGGAGCGCCCCTTACTTGGCCACGAAAGGATCGAAAGGCACCCGTTTGCTTTCGTGGGACCGAGAGGCCCAAGGACTTGGCCGTAGCCCTGAAGTCCTTAAAACGCTTAAGCGCATGGTCTGCCTTGTCACCAAATAGGCAACGGCCATCAAACGGCATGTCCAGGAGGGTGGCCTGGACATCGGCCGAACAGTTGGTGGACCTCAACCAGGCGTGGCGTCGAACCGCCACCGTCGTTGCCATCGCTCTGCCCAGTGAGTCCGTGGTATCCAGCCCACACCGGATGGAGTAGCGCGCTGTATCTCGACCCTCCGCAAGGGCTTGGGCGAGTTTAGCCCGGGCCTCCTCCGGACATTGTGGCAGCACGTCCGCGACCGTGTCCGACAGGGTGTGGGCATAGCGGCCCAAGAGGGATGGATTATCCCTTAGAGTGGTGGGATGAGGATCTGCGTTAATTGGGCATTCTTGTCACCAGAGATAAGGACAAACTGATGCGCCTTAACTATGGTACGGCATTGACGCACATTGCATACTGCTTTGCCCATTGGATTACATTACCCCTTTCAATGGCAGGGAGAGTATCCTTAATTAAAATGGTGATACTTCCCCAATTGCTTTATCTGTTTTTAAATATACCATATCATCTGGGGGGATATTTTTTAAAACACTAAGGTCAGAACTGATATGCCTGGTATGGGGGGAGGAGGGGGGTTAACAACCGAGACTGCAGTGGAGTGTCCTCACTAGACCATACTCGAAAGGAGGGTTTGGAATTCCAAATTTTGAATTATATTATATTAGTGCACAAGCCCACTACGTGTACTACTGGGTGAATCAACATCGTTATATGCCACAAGTAGCGGCGGAGCACTGGCTTGCACACCCTTTTCCGATAGACGGCACGTTGTATGACGTACCTAACGGAACGCTAGGGAAAAGACACAGACTACCATTGCCTGTACAATCACAGCGTGGCAACGCATAAGTCGCATGCTAGACGTCCCCCTGCTCTACTCCCCGCTGCTACCTCTCGCATACCATCCAAGCATGCCCCTTCTCCAAGAGACAATATTTCATAACTTCATGGAGCGGACAAGCATTAAAACTTGGAGAGACTTGTACCATGCTGGCCAGTTTCGCAGTGCCGAGCATATCTTTCAAGGCATACAATAAAATCCACTTAACGTCTTTTTATATATATATGACTCTGCCAGGGTGTCCGCTCTCTAACCCCTGATTTTCCGGCTGAACACCCAGCACTTGCCCCGCTACAACTGATGCTTAACATTGCGACGGTTAAACGCCTTGTCACTCTGATATACCGCACAGTGCAGACACAGACCGAAGAACCGACTGCACTATCATGTACACGATGGGGCGAGGAACTGGGCTTTGATTTGACTGAGGAACTCTGGGAGTATTGCTGCTTGCAGACTGAGCAGGTTTCGGCCAGCAGCAGGCTATGTATAATACATTACAAATTTCTCCATCGGTTATATTACACACCAGCCAGGATGCACAGATATAAGCTGCGAAACACAGACAGGAGTGACAGATGCCAAGCTCCGGGAGGAGACTTTCTGCACCTGGCCTGGGAATGTCTGGGAGTGAACGAATATTGGGGCAAGTTTTTGAAGTCTTGACTCTGATGACAGGTACACACATTGAGCCCACGCCACTGCTGGCTCTGCTGGGTTACGTCAAACCGCTACAGGCTGCGCATCGCAAATAAGTAGCCCTCGCACTACTCATGGCTAAGAGACGGGTGGCATGCCGTTGAGGCGGGGGACGGGCACCCAAATTTAAGGTCTGGCTCGATGATTTGTTTTATGGTCAAGATACACTAGCCACTTATGCAAAACTGTTACCAAGCAACTTCAGGCCTAGAGACATATGGGGCCCACTGACATGTTACCTATTAGCACATCCGCGTGAGAATCCGACACCTGAAATGGGGGTGCCTGAGCCCTAAAATTTACCAAGTATGTACACCACTATCATATAAGTCATCCCTTGAAGAAGTTGGAGATGCCTGCCCTGCACTACATGTATCACATTCTAGCATGATCTGAATTGCCATATATACATGTTATTGGAAACTAATGGAACAATAGCAATATAGCTTTTTTTTCGGATACACTGTTGTACGCAAATAGTAATGTCTGATGGCTGAGGCACTATGTACTGCTCCAATAGGTTGTCATTTAATCCTTGATTTATGGGTTAATACTGTATTACACTCTGATGTATTGTGGACTCTAATCCAGTGCTATGGACAATGACGTCGTCCTGTACAGATGCTGTGTCGAATATTATGTTGCATAAATGTTACCAATGTATTGTTTGGATGAAAAACAAAGAAAGATACAATGAAAGAAGAAAAAAAAGATACCTTTGATCTTAAATCTGTTTGGGTTTCTAAGCTTTGGCAATTGCAACGCACTGAGGCTTTGCATCGTGCAAGTCTCATCCCGAACCATATGTTATTTCTGAATTCGACAATTTCACAAACTACCTGCTTTGGATTGGCTACTTCCAAAAAATTAAATGCCCCCTCTTATCCTGATTTGGGAGATTACCCCAATTGGAACAATCACACCAGTATGTACCTTAGTGACTTAAAAAGCTCTGTTAATAAATTTGTCTTTAACATTTCCATCCCCAAGGTTGACTGTTATGGCACAAAAGTGCTGATTCATGACAGCATCGTTTTCTGGGTTTGACTCCTGGCTATTCACAGGTCAGAGTTGATCCCTGTTTCCAGAGTGACCATTCTGTCACTGCCTATTCGGTAGGCAAGCTATGTCAGAACTGGCTTAAAATTCCACCTTAGCGTCAGTTAAGCTGCAATTGTCCAAATTATCTGATGATGTTGATTTGAATGACTTTGTGAAAGGTCCTGCTGCAGGCAGATCCAAAAGATGGATTTATGCTGTATATAATGAAGAATGGACATTGTCCCAAATTGAAGCTGCTTCTAGGTTGAGAGCTATTGATCAAGCTAATTTAGAAAAGGTGCTTGCAGTTGTAGATAATAGCATTAACACACTTTCATCCAGAATATATACATTAGATAATATTGTTTCTTCTATTGTCGATATTGTGCAAAATGAGGTCTAATATACAGTTTGCATGGACTTTACAAACGTTGAAGGTAGGGAAGGTGCCTTGGGACTATATGAACACTTCTTCACTGTTTTTACCATTTAATTTGACTGTTAAACAGAAATTCATGTCCATGAAAGATGCTACATTTTTGCTTTTGCATATTGGAAAGTTAGAACCCTTACCATTTTCTGTGGCCGAGACAAATTCTGCAGTTTGGCTTATTCATGGGTTAATAACGCTCCCTTTCCCGCTGTTTAAATTTGAAGCATGCATGAAACACTATGCCATAGGCAGATATGAACCACTTGGTAGCGCATACCTCCATGAGGTTTGGTCTCTTCCTTTTACCTATAGGTGTCTGAGGGAGAGAAAAGAGGTTTATTTAAAAGGTGAAGATTGCACTTCCACTCCCGATCACTCACTGGTCTGTAGGAATATACAATTGCACGGTTCTTGCAACCAGAAAGCACCAAATTTAACGTGCATTTTAAAAGGTACACCAGCCCCAGCTATTACACCGACTTTCACGTTGTTAGTGTTGAGTGGCGTTTTAGGCTCCGAGTGAATTTTCCCGATCTATGCCCTTATATAGGTACAATTCACATTGCCCTTATATAGGAATAGAAATCAATCCCTTATTTAGACATAGCCCATGCATACCAAATACAGGCATGGCTACATACACCCATACCAAACGTCACAACGATTTCTTGGAAAATCGGCTTAAGCAGTTAGGGAACTTCCCCGTGCTTGAATATTGATTTGTCCAAGAACTCATGTACATTGCAAAGAACAACTATTCCCTAGGGGTTCTTTCCCGACGTTATTATGCCTGATTTTACCTCAAACTATGGCATTCCTAAACACCTTCAAGGTATAAATATACCTTTACTTGCTATTGCAAACTACGGTGGTTCGGAGCAGTTTGACTATCTACTTGCCCGACGAAGCTCGCTACAGCAAGTGCCGAAGGAAGCCGACCCTCCAGGTGACGCACTAATCAAGACTGCCTTTCTGCCGCCGAGAACCCAGCTCCAGTGTTTCCAAGCTACCCTTGTGGAGTGTTGGGAAATCGAGTCCTGAGACAGAGATACCAGACCTCCTTCATTCTAAACCAAGGTATGGAGCTGATTAGAACCTAGAGAAACCTTTGGTAGATTCTTGGCAAAAACAACTAAAAGTATGCTACACAATATTTACTTCTTCCTGCGTACTAGACTTAGGTTAGGTACATTGGGGTAGGTGTATTTAGAAGCACCAGTTGAGTATTTTAGTCAAAGTTATTTATGTATGTATTTTTATATGGCATAGAAACCATACAATGCTTTTACAGTATTATTTCAGAATACTCTTCTCGCTGTAGGCATTATACTTTGCAGTCTGCTTAACGATTGTAGCAGTTCACTTCTCTTGTATGAGAAAGAAGACTGTTCAATAAACCTCTTTATTAAAAACGCCCGTCTCTCTATTTTTCTGCAACTCTGTTGAAACAAAGCATGCACGATTGACTCAGCGAAATATTTATCTATTCTTTACGCGACTCTGGAGATATATTTCTTATTCTTGGGAAACAAAGTTGTCATGTTTAAGCGGTTGTCAGAAACTAATCCCTTCTTGTGAATTCGAGAAAGTTTCTAGTGACCTCTGAGCTAGCTGGCACTCACTATTAAGTTTAGTATATTCGATAGAGACCTAGTCGACCTCAGTCCTACGTCTAATCTATAGGATATATTATTCCAATGCGCAGAGCCCATTGGGAATAAAGGAACTACACTACATTAGCAAACTGTAGTTATTTATTATTAAATAATGAAGATTGCTGTGGTATGCTCGTGGGAATTCCGTACATAGTAACTGTTTCCCAACGTGTAGTCTGTTGTAAAAATGTACTGTTTCCTCCTCCGCATGGGAAGCTCGATATATCAATCTGATCTTCCATTCCGACCTTGAAAGCAGAGTTCAACAAGATGAGTGGAATAAGGGCTCTTTTGTCTCAAAAAGAAGTCGCCCTTACATCTGCGCGTGAGACATTCATACTTCACGTGGCTAACACTCGTACTGAGGTACATGCCTTACTAAACACAGATCTCCCCCTGCATTTTGGGGCGTTGATTCACACTATCTTTCATGCCACCTCGACCACAGTCCTGGCACACTTTTTTAAAGTAGTAAGTTCTGGCCTTGTGCCTTCATTCAAAGCTATATTTGGTGTGATACCGGCATTTTTTCATTCTAATTTTTCCAGCGTCCTTGGCGGTTTACCATTAATTCTCGCCTTGGGTGCCGATGTATTGCTATTAATTTGCTTGCTGCAAAATGGTTGCACATCCTGTGCCCTGCGACGGCCAGCCCCGGGTGCTTCAACTTCGTAACCGGATGCTCAAATACTATGGATCGCTACCTCTGGCTACTCTGATTGTATTGTATGGTCTATCTTTCTGGTTTTCGTACTTTACATCCGTGCAGCCAGTTTTCCATTGCCTGGATTGCAATTTTGAATGGGCTCTGGATTTGTGTCTCTGCAATACGGTGTCTCCTAACCCGGATTATGATCTACTAATGAAAATTGCCCCGCTTTTGTCTGTTCTCCGATCAAGGGTGGGTGTAGTGTGGGCTGGGCCTTGTTGCGCACATTGTTAAGTTAGCATAGGCTTATTAGAAGTTTAAACGCCATTTTACCTTTTGCCGCTTTTGCACACAACACTGCATAGAACTGTTGTGGTAAGTTAGGCTGCGTGAAATGCTTCACATGAGAATGGCTTGTTTTCAGCATCTCTAGACTTGCATCGTGACTCTAGTCTGCACACTGAGTTCTAAAGCCTCCAAGGTCATTATAACAAGGTAGCTGTTGTTCGAGCTGATCGGCTCACGTTTTTAGCCAGAACACAAATGCAGCTGCAGCCAACGTGATTCTGGCGCCTTTAATATCACACTGTAAGCATGATTTCAGACACTTGTAAGAAGCCCGTTTTTCCAGAGAGCTTTTGCAGATCCTGATGTGATCGATTCCTGCTGATTCTAGAGGTATGGGGTCCCCCGTAGAAGCCTAAGAGACCTTTTATATTTTATAAAACATAGTTCCTAGCTAGGGAGGGTGTTATACTAGGCACTATAAGACCTATTTTCACCATCATTGTAATATGATTTCTCCCTTTGTGTTTCATGGAATTGTAACAATGCTGATCATATTATTTCTAATCATATGTCATCATCTTAGAGCACGTCGTTAAAATAAATACTTTACTCTTACCAGTGACTCATTTTTACTCCTGTTGTGGACTGGTATGAGAGTATAACAAAAGAGTGTTCTTATTTCCCACTATTCCGGAGTATAACCCAAGTCGCATGTTCTGGGTTGTCTAATCATTGGTTCCTTTGGTATAGGACGAAGCGCTAATGTGACATGATGCTAGCTGGTTAGAGTTTCTAGGCACTTAGATGAGTTTTTTGGTACACCACAACTCACTGAGGTCCTGGGTCTCTGTACACAGTTCTGTGTAAGAGTAGAATACCTGCAACATCACTTAGTAATTAACCAGTAGAAAGTACTCCACTTGGGTAAATATTTTGTGCAAAAGTGTTGACCTTTGCTGGATGAAGGGGCAGATGTGGTTCAGTTGTGGCCCATTCACTCCCCCCACAGCTACTGACACACCCACACAGACAAGATACTCTCACACACACTAAGGCACTCACACACCCACCGACAGGCCCACTCAGACAATGATAGACCCACTCACAGAACTACTCAGACACTCTCACATCCACTCAGACCCACTCATACTCTCACACCCATTCACAGACCTAGAGACTCCTGCACCGACTTACAGACCCTCAGAGACTCGCACACCCACTGATGCACCCATGCACAGACTCATTCAGACACTGATACACTCACTCACAGACTGACTCATGCAGGTACTCAAAAACCCACACAGTCACTCTGACACTGAGACACTTATGCACCCACTCCCAGACCCACTCAGACACTCATACACCCACTTACATACTTAGACCCTCATGCACCCACTCCCAGATCCATTCAGATATTCATGCATCTACTCAGAGATCCACTCAGACACACATGCACCCAGTCACAGCCCCTCACACATCCACTCACAAACCCATAAAGGAACTCACACACACCGAGTCACAGACCCACACAGCCACTCACTGACTGATGCACAAGTTACTTACCTTCGGTAACGATATATCTGTAAGAAACAGTAGTTAGTGTTAGATTCCTTACCTTAGAATATCCCCAAGCGTCAGAATGGATCCGGAAAGTTTTGCGTAGCAGTACCCCTGCGCGTCGGTAGGCGTCGTCCGCGGCTCCGCATCCGTGTCGTTGACGCTGGGTTGACATCGAAGTACTTAGACGCCGCCCTCGCTCGCTGACGTCAGCTCTTATACACAGCTTTTGCGTGCCAGAAACGCAGAGCCATGATAAAAACCGACACTGGTGCCATGAAACTAGGGCCCTCAAAGGGAAGAACCTTAACACTAGATATCGGTTCACAGAACTGGGAGGATGGGTGGGGCGGTAAGGAATCTAACATGAACTATTGTTTCTTACAGATATATCGTTACCGAAGGTAAGTAACTTGTGCATCTGAAAGAGACAAGTTAGTGATAGACTCCTTACCTTAGAATAGATACCCCAGCAATACCAACCCCGGTGGTGGGTCTGCGAACCAATAATCACACCAGAAAGTCCTGTAGGACGGAACGGCCAAAGAAGCCATCCCTCCGGACTTGGCTGTCCAGGCAGTAGTGTCGTGCAAACGTGTGCAGCGAGGCCCACGTAGCTGCCTGGCAAATGTCCGGCAAGGGGACTCCCCGACCCAGGGCAGTAGTAGCCGCCGTAGCCAGAGTGAAATGGGCACGCAGCCCAACAGGAGGCTGCTTTTTAGCCAGTGAATAACAAGCCTTTATGCACAAAATGACCCATCGAGAAATGGTTCGTTTGTGCACCGCCCGTCCCTTCTTAGCGCCCACGTAACCAACAAAGAGCTGGTCGTCCACCCGGAACTGGCGAATGCGGTCCAGATAGAATGAGAGCGCACGTTTTGGGTCCAGGCGGTGGAGCCTCTCTTCCTCTTTCGAGGGATGCGGAGGCGGAAAGAAGGTGGGCAAGGTGATGGACTGCCCGATGTGAAAGGCTGTAACCACCTTGGGCAGGAAAGAAGGACGTGTTCTTAAAACAACTTTGTCTGGATGGACAGAAAGAAAAGGAGGCAGAGAAGATAGAGCCTGGAGCTCACTCACTCTCCTGACAGAGGTGATGGCAACCAGGAATGCAATTGTGAAAAGGCTCGAAGGGAGCGCACATCAAATAAGTCAGAACAAGGTTCAAGTCCCACTGAGGCATCACGAAAGGAACAGGAGGAAACATGTGAGTGATGCCCTTCAAGAATCTATTTACAACAGGGGACTTGAAAAGAGAAGGCTGATCAGGAAGCCTTAAGTAGGCCAAAATGGCAAAGAGGTAGCCTTTGATAGTGCCCAGAGCAGAGCCCTGGTGGGCAAGAGAAAGAAGAAAGAGGAAAACCTCTAAAAGGGGGGCAGAAAGGGGATCCACAGCCTTTGCTGTGCACCATGCCACAAATTTGTTCCACCTGCAGTCGTCTACCGATTCTGTGGAGGGACGCCTGGCTGCCAGAATGACATCACAGACTTCAGGAGGCAAGTCAAATGGCCACAACTGTTGCCGCTCAATCTCCACGCATAGAGGTGGAGACTGGACAGGTTCTGGTGGAAGACTGTCCCCTGCTGCTGCGACAGAAGGTCCTCCTGAAGGGGCAGACGAATCGGGGGATCGACTGACATTAGCTCGGGATACCAGTACCTTCGTGCCCAGTCCGGAGCCACAAGGATGACTTGGGCCCGGTCGCGCCGGATCTTCTTCAGCACTCTGGGCAGAAGTGGTATAGGCGGAAAGGCATACAACAGACCGCAGCTCCACTCGCAATGAAAAGCGTCTCCGAGCGAGTGCCGCCTTGAAAATTCCAACGCGCAGAACTGATGACATTGCGCGTTCTCTACTGTGGCTAATAGATCTAACCAAGGCTCTCCCTACAGCTGAAAGAGACCTTGCGTTCAAACGTCATTCATGATCCATTATGCACCGACGGCTAAATTAATCCGCCCTGGCGTTCAGGGAACTTGCCAAGTGTTGAACCACCAGGGACACGCCCTGGTGTTCCAGCCATTGCCAGAGGCGCAGAGCCTCCTGACAAAGGGTCCACGACCCCACCCCGTCCGGTTTGTTGCAGTACCACATGGTGGTGGTGTTGTCCGTGAACACCTGCACTACACATCCCCCGACAGAGGGAAGGAAGGCTTTCAGTGCAAGCTGGATCGCCTGCAGTTCCAGAAGGTTGATATGGAGCCGAGACTCCGCCGGAGACCAGAGGCCTCTGATATCCCACTCTCCCATGTGGCCCCCCATCCCAGGAGGGAAGCACCCGTCACCACTACGTGCTCCAGTTGGGGTAGGGAGAGAGATCTGCCGCTGACCCAATCGCTGTCCTTGAGCCACCACTGCAACTGTCTCGCAGTGCCCTCCGAGATCAGGACGTGGTCGGACAGGTTGCCCTGATGCTGGGTCCACTGAAACTTCAGGTCCCACTGCAGAGCCCGCAACCGCCACCTGGTGTGATGCACCAGAAGGATGCAGGAGGCCATCAGCCCCAGAAGCCGCAGCGTGAACCTGACCGAGACTCGGGATAAAGGCTGAAAGATCGGAATCAGAGCCTGAATATCCAGAACCCGCTGTTCGGGAGGATTATCCCAAAACTGCACCGAATCCAAAACCTCTCCGACGAAGAGGAGCTTCTGAGAGGGACACAGGTGTGACTTTGGCACATTGATGGAGAACCCCAGCAGGTGCAGGAGGTTGTCCGTAGTCTGGAGGTGGTTGACGACCGTCTGGGGCGAGCCCGCCTTCAACAACCAGTCGTCGAGATAGGGGGAAGACTGACAGCCCTAATCTGCGCAGATGAGCTGCGACCACTGCCATCACTTTTGTGAACACCTGAGGGGCGCTGGTAAGGCCGAGGGGGAGCACTGTAAACTGAAAGTGCTCTTGGCCTACCGTGAACTGCAGGTAACGCCGGTGGGCCGGCAGGACGGGGATGTGAAAATATGCGTCCTGCAAGTCCAACGCTACCATCCAGTCTCCGGGTCTTGGGCAGCTAAGACCTGAGCCAAAGTCAGCATCTTGAACTTCTCCTTCCGGAGCAAGCCAGTGACATTCCGCAGGTGCAAGATAGGGCGCAGGCCCCCATTGCCCTTCTTGGTAACAAGAAAGTAGTGCGAGTAACAATCACACCCTACTTCAGGCCCAGGAAAGCGCTCGATGGACCCCTTGGCCAAGAGGGCCATAACATCCTCTTGCAGAAGTTGCAAGTGATACCCGACACGCGGTGGTACTGTGGTGGCATGGCTGGAGGGGTCGCCTCGAAGGGGAGGGAGTAGCCCCTTTGGACGATTTGCAGCACCCACCTGTCCGATGTGATGGTGCGCCAGTTGGGGAGGTGATGGTGAACCCTGCCCCCCACTGGCGTCAAATGGGCCTGAAAGCTCAGACTAGGAAGGCTTTGAGGTGGATGCTGCAGGGGTTGATGTGGACTGGCCTCGCCGCTGTCCCCTGGCCCTGCCACGGCAGTTACCACGTCCGCCACCGCGCTGGATGGTAGTCTGCGGCCCGTGGCTGGCAGGACGTGAGGAGGTGCCCCTTCATTGGCCACGAAAGGAGCGAAAGGTAGACGTTTGCTGGCGCTGGCCCGACTGGCCCAATTACTTGGCCGTAGCCCTGGAGTCCTTGAAACGCTCAAGCGCACTGTCTGCCTTGTCACCAAAAAGGCGACGGCCATCAAACGGCATGTCCATGAGTGTGTTCTGGACATCATCTGAGAAGATGGCGGACCTCTGCCAGGCGTGGCGGCGAACCGCCACTGTCATGGAAATCGCCCTGCATAGTGAGTCCGTGGTATCTAGCCCACATCGAATAGAGTACTGTGCTGCATCCCGCCCTTCCGCAAGGGCCTGGGCGAGTTTTGCCCCAGCCTTCTCCGGGCAGGCTGGCAGAACGTCCGCAACCCTGTCCCACAGAGAGTGGGTGTAACGGCCCAAAAGGCAAGCGGTGTTGACCGACTGCAACCCCACACTAAGTGAGGAGAACAGCTTCTTACCGAACTGGTCATACCTTTTGGATTCCCGATCAGGAGGGGCAGTCAGGAATGCGGTCTGGGAGTTAGAGGCCTGGATAACTAGGCTCTCAGGGGTGGGGTGGGTGGACAAGAAGGTAGGGTCGCCCGGGGCCAGGTGGTGGCGTCTGGCCACGTTCCGATCTACAGGGGGGTCTGTGGCGGGCTTGGACCAGATGCCCAACAGAACGTCAGTAAGGGCCTCATTAAACGGCAGTAGAGCCTCCGAAGTGCATGCCTGCAGTTTGAGGACCTCTGTGAGGAGGTTAGTCCTCAGGGCTACGACGGGAGGCTCAAGAGCCACGGCCTTGGCCGCCCTCATCAACATTACGCTGTATGCAGCCCCCTCCTCCGTAGCCACAGTAGGAGGGGAGACAAATTCAGTGTTGGGCAAAGTGTCCAGACCACTGGCCTCCCCTAGCTCAACTGCCCAGTCCTGATACGACTGGCACTCCCGTGCCAGAGGGTCCTCAGACCCCTCCCAATCCTCCTCGCCTCCCATCTCCTCAGTCAGGTGCAAAGGATGGGACCGGATCATAAAAGAATTGCTCTTCTATCGGCGTCGAATGCGGCCTCATGGCCATGAGGATGGCATCGATCTCCTCCGGCGTCATGTTCAGTCCAGGGACCAGCGGGTATGGAGCTGGCCGCGGTGCCTGCGGCTCCGGCCGCATCGCGCGAGCTTTGGGGGGGAGTTGGAAGAGCGATGTCGTCTCTTCGACTTCTTGTGCCTCTTTCCTGAGGACTTGGAGCCCGACGAATTGTGTCGACTCGCCGAGCTGTGTTGACTGTGGCCCCCGACCGGTCCTTCGACCTCCTCCTCGACCGGGACCATGAGCGGTGCGGGGCCGACTGCCTGAGCTCGAGGCACTTACGGGACCGCTCCCGCTTAGCCTTCGACGTCAAGGCCCGGCAGTCGGGGCACGACTTGTCATCGTGATCGCCCCCAAGACAATAAAGGCAACGACGGTGGGGGTCGGTAACCGACATCAGGCGGTTACAATCGGCAAACGGTTTGAACCCGGGCATCCCTATCGGCACCGAGAGTCTACCGACTCGAAAAAAGACCAAAAAAGGCTCGAAAAAGTTTGTAAAAAAGTGACTAAGAAGTACTGCTTTTTCCGGATCTGCGCTTGCTGGCGCGGAAAAAGAAGAACGGACGTCAGCATGCGAGGGCAGCGTCTAAGTACTCCGACGACGTCATCCCGGCGCCAACGACGCCGACGATTGACGCTGAGCCGCAGACGACGCCTACCGACGCGCAGGGGTACTGCTACGCAAAACTTTCCGGATCCAGTCTGACGCCTATGGATATTCTAAGGTAAGGAATCTAACACTAACCTGTTTCTTTCAGATACAGTCACTCACACACCCACTCACTCATACAGTCACTCACACAGCAGCTCACTCAGCCATACAGCCACTCACATACTCACAGACCCATACTGCAACTCACACACCCACTTATTCAGCCATGCAGCCACTCACACACCCAAACAGTCACTCACACACGGATACACACAGTCACACAGCTTCTCCCATAATATATGTTACCAAATTGAATCACTCATTAGTAGTACACAAAGTATAATAATTTAACTTTTGTGGTACCTTAATATTTATGTTTAACATTTAGAAACGTTTATAAAACACTACAAATCACTGGATAATGCTATCAGTGATGTCATTTGAGATGTCAAAAATGATGTCATTTGCCATGTCATGAGTGATATAATATGTGAGGTCATAAGCAGTGCACTGCACGAGGCTTAAGTTATGGTTCGCTCAGGTAACTATAACTGATGAATTTCACTGGTTTTGAACAAGTATAACGTCCCTGTAACCTTTGTATTCTTCAGTGAATATAAATGTATGTGTGTGTGTATATATATATATATATATATATATATATATATATATATATATATATATATATATATATATATATATATGCCACGTGTTTGATCCGCAAGAGCATGGACACATATCAGGGCGGCCAGGTCGCTGGGGGCGAACCACCTCCAATTAACATTCAACACACATCCTCCTTATTAAAAGAAGTACGCCCGGCCAGATTCCAGGATTCACAGGTATTCTTTATTTTATGCAGCAGCCTAATTATTTCATCCTAACGCGTTTCAACTACATCGGTAGTCTTGATCACAGGTTATGAGCTGCATACGGGAGTCTCTGGCGCAATTGATTTATACGCCGTCAAGGCCACACCCATCACGTGTGGTCCCAAATCACTACAGTTCCCAAGGTGCACTGTTAAAATGACACAGTCTACCCTCAATTCTTGAAAAACTGAAAGACGGTTTCCCTTAAGTCATTTCAGTTCAAGATACAATGTTATTTGCAGGGTTAGAACAACACCTTTAACGTTAACAGTTCGCTCGTATTTTGAAGGCTGCTGTTGCACATCACAATGTTCACAGATACCTGCCGCCTGAAATCCGACGTGACACACAAGTGTGCTACACCTTCCCATGCCTTACAAACTCCTCTGTTGGCAAGTGTTCGCTAGATCACGCTGTGCTTGCTGGGATACTCCGTGCTGCCTTCCGAGGGTTGCGGGCGGGTCCTGCTCTCCAAATTAAATGCCACGTGTTTGATCCGCAAGAGCATGGACACATATCAGGGCGGCCAGGTCGCTGGGGGCGAACCACCTCCAATTAACATTCAACACACATCCTCCTTATTAAAAGAAGTACGCCCGGCCAGATTCCAGGATTCACAGGTATTCTTTATTTTATGCAGCAGCCTAATTATTTCATCCTAACGCGTTTCAACTACATCGGTAGTCTTGATCACAGGTTATGAGCTACATACGAGAGTCTCTGGCGCAATTGATTTATACGCCGTCAAGGCCACACCCATCACGTGTGGTCCCAAATCACTACAGTTCCCAAGGTGCATTGTTAAAATGACACAGTCTACCCTCAATTCTTGAAAAACTGAAAGACGGTTTCCCTTAAGTCATTTCAGTTCAAGATACAATGTTATTTGCAGGGTTAGAACAACACCTTTAACGTTAACAGTTCGCTCGTATTTTGAAGGCTGCTGTTGCACTTCACAATGTTCACAGATACCTGCCGCCTGAAATCCGACGTGACACACAAGTGTGCTACACCTTCCCACGCCTTACAAACTCCTCTGTTGGCAAGTGTTCGCTAGATCACGCTGTGCTTGCTGGGATACTCCGTGCTGCCTTCCGAGGGTTGCGGGCGGGTCCTGCTCTCCAAATTAAATGCCACGTGTTTGATCCGCAAGAGCATGGACACATATCAGGGTGGCCAGGTCGCTGGGGGCGAACCACCTCCAATTAACATTCAACACACATCCTCCTTATTAAAAGAAGTACGCCCGGCCAGATTCCAGGATTCACAGGTATTCTTTATTTTATGCAGCAGCCTAATTATTTCATCCTAACGCGTTTCAACTACATCGGTAGTCTTGATCACAGGTTATGAGCTGCATACGGGAGTCTCTGGCGCAATTGATTTATACGCCGTCAAGGCCACACCCATCACGTGTGGTCCCAAATCACTACAGTTCCCAAGGTGCACTGTTAAAATGACACAGTCTACCCTCAATTCTTGAAAAACTGAAAGACGGTTTCCCTTAAGTCATTTCAGTTCAAGATACAATGTTATTTGCAGGGTTAGAACAACACCTTTAACGTTAACAGTTCGCTCGTATTTTGAAGGCTGCTGTTGCACTTCACAATGTTCACAGATACCTGCCGCCTGAAATCCGACGTGACACACAAGTGTGCTACACCTTCCCACGCCTTACAAACTCCTCTGTTGGCAAGTGTTCGCTAGATCACGCTGTGCTTGCTGGGATACTCCGTGCTGCCTTCCGAGGGTTGCGGGCGGGTCCTGCTCTCCAAATTAAATGCCACGTGTTTGATCCGCAAGAGCATGGACACATATCAGGGCGGCCAGGTCGCTGGGGGCGAACCACCTCCAATTAACATTCAACACACTTGTGTGTCACGTCGGATTTCAGGCGGCAGGTATCTGTGAACATTGTGAAGTGCAACAGCAGCCTTCAAAATACGAGCGAACTGTTAACGTTAAAGGTGTTGTTCTAACCCTGCAAATAACATTGTATCTTGAACTGAAATGACTTAAGGGAAACCGTCTTTCAGTTTTTCAAGAATTGAGGGTAGACTGTCATTTTAACAGTGCACCTTGGGAACTGTAGTGATTTGGGACCACACGTGATGGGTGTGGCCTTGACGGCGTATAAATCAATTGCGCCAGAGACTCCCGTATGCAGCTCATAACCTGTGATCAAGACTACCGATGTAGTTGAAACGCGTTAGGATGAAATAATTAGGCTGCTGCATAAAATAAAGAATACCTGTGAATCCTGGAATCTGGCCGGGCGTACTTCTTTTAATAAGGAGGATGTGTGTTGAATATATATATATATATATATATATATATATATATATATATATATATATATATATTGTCGCAGGGATTCTGCTCCTACACAGAACTGTGCATAGAGACTTGGAACCTTAGTGAATTAGGGTGTACCAAAACTCACCTTAGTAACCAAAATCCCCTACCAGACTAGCAATCAGTGTCTCATTGGTTCTTCCATACCCCCAATGATTAGACAAACCAGAACATGAACTTAGAACACCTCAGGTAACGTGGAACACATGAACACTCTTTCGTTATACTAACATACCAATCCAAAAGGAGGAGTAAATGAAGACACGTGCAAGTTTGAAATATTTATTTCTAATGCTGTGTTCTCAGGCGCAGTATCTTAGCTAATACAAGCAAACATATTATAAGCAACAAGGTTATCAGCATAGTTACTAGTCCATAAAATACAAAGAGAGAAAGCATGTTAAAATGCTAAAAGGAAGAAGGCTAAATGGCACCTCAGTCTTACCCTCCCTTGCTAGTATATTATATTATATCTGCAGAAGGTCTCTTTGGGTTTTAGAAGGGCGGCCCCATACCTCTGGTCTTAGTAGAAAGAGATCACATCATCTTCTACCCCAGCTCTCTGCATGCGAATATTCATCAAGTGAGTTTGCAAGCTCTCTGCAGTGCATTATTAAACGCGCCAAAATCCAGAGTTGGCCACAGCTGCTTATGTGTTATGTCTAGGACGTGCGCTGATCAAACCGAACAACAATTCTACTAGGCTCAAGGCATTAATAACAATATGTGCCGTGTGCAGAAGCAGAAAGGTAAAATGGCATTTAAACTTCTAATAAGCACATGCACAAGCACATCAGAGGACAACTCGGTGGGTTTTCAAGGTAGCTACGTGCCAAGAAATCTTGCACCGCTGCGAACACATTCCAACTACCTAGAACTCCATGCACCGCTGCAAAGGCCATAATCCCCGTCACAACAAAGCAATTCATGAGCAACTAAGGGGCACATAAGCCGATTAAAATCCACATGAGGAGACACCGTATTGCAGAGACACAAATCAGGGCCCAGTCGAAATCGCAACTCAGGCAATGAAAGACAGGCTGGACGCATGTAAAGTAGGAAAATCGAAACGATAATCCATAAGCAGCACTCAAAGTAGCAAGAGGCAGCGCTCCATAGTATTCAAGCATTCGGTTGCGAAACAGCGCCAGTCGTGACAGCTCATCTCAAAACACAGGATGTGCATCCATTTTGAAGTAAACAAAACAGTAAAAGAACGCCTGCAGCTAGAGCCAGCAGTAAGGGAAATCCACCAAATAGGCTGGAAAAAATCGAATGAAAGAAAGCAGGGAAGACACCGAATATAGTTTGAAAAGAAGTCACAAGGCCACCGCTTACAACTTTAAAAAAGTGGGCCAGCCCCGTTGTGGAGGATGCATTAAAGATAGTGTGAATTAATTCACTGAAATGCAAGGGCAAATCAGTATTTAATAAAGCATGCACCTCTGTGCGGGCGTTAGCCACGTAAAGGACGAATGTCTCACGAGCAGATGTGAGGGCAACTTCTTTCTGGGACAATAGAGCTCTTATGCGACTCATCACGTTGAACTCTGCTTTCAAGGTCGGAATCTTGGGCCAGATGGAAACATCAAGCTTCCCATGCGGGGGTGGATACATTACATTTTTACAGCAAACCACACGTTCACTGACGGTAACTACATAAGCAATTCCTTTTATTAACCCACAACAACCTTCATTGTTTAAAAGTAAATAGCTCCCATTTCCCAGTAATGTAAATGTGGGCATGATAGCAGGCACAGGTGTACCTTTCAAAATACAGGCTAAATTAGGCTCATTCTGGTTACAAGAGCCATGCAATTGGATGTGTCTGCACATAAATGAGTGATCTGGTGTTTCAGTGCAATCCTCACCATTCAAATAAACTTCCTTACCCTCCCTAAGGCATCTATAGGTAAATGGAAGCGGCCAAGCTTCATGGAGATAAGCACTCCCAAGAGGCTCATATCTACCAATTGCAAAGTACTTCATACAGCCTTCAAATTTGAAAAGAGGGAACGGGAGAGTTATTAACCCGTGGATAAACCACGTTGATGAATTGGCCTCTGCCACAGAAAACGGTAATGGTTCCAATCTCCCAATGTGTAACATAGAAAAGGATACATCTTTCATTGATAGCAAACGCTGCTTATCAGTCAAAATAAACGGGGCAAACAATGATGACGTGTTCATGCAATGCCATGGCAACTTGCCAGCTTTTAAGGTTTTCAAAGTCCATGCAAACTGCATAATGGAACGCAATTGATTTTGACCATGGTACAAAACAGACACTTCATCCTGCACAATATCAAGAACAGACGATACAATATTGTCTAACCTGTAAATGTGGGAAGAAAGCGTATTAATGCTGTTATCTACAACTGCTAGCACTTCCTCTAAATTAGCCTGATCTATAGCTCTAATGCGGGTAGCCGCCTCAATCTGGAACGTTTTCCAGACTTCGTAGTAAATAGCATATATCCATCTTTTAGATCTGCCGTTAGCCGGCCCTTTATAAAATCATTCAGATCAACATCGTCAGTCAGTTTAGAGAAATGTAGTTTAACCGACGCCAAAGTGGAATGTTTGAGCCAATTCTAACATCATTTGCCTACAGAATAGGTAGTAACAGAATGAACACTTTCAAAACGATGATCCACCCTGACCTGTGTAAAGCCTTGAGCTAAACCCAGAACGCGATGCTGGCAAGAATCAGCACTTCTGTGCCAAAGCAACCAACCCTTAGGATCCAAACTGGATATGTTAAAGGAAGAATTTTGCAATAGAGTTTGTAACTTTCTGATTGAAAATTTAGTGGCATTATTCCAACCGGAATATTCCTCTAATTCAGTAAATGAAGGAGCATTTAGTTTTTTAGTAGTAGCCAATCCAAAGCATGTTGTCTGTGAAATTGTAGAATTCAAGAACAACATATGGTTCGGGATGAGGCATGCACGGTGCAGAGCCTCAGTGCCTTGCACTTGCCAGCTTTTTGAACCCCAAACTGATTTAACGTCAACTGTATCCTTCCACAACTCTTAGACACCTACAGCTAACTGGTCTAGAAAGGACTTCGAATACAATAATTTAGTATCCGTAAGTCTAACTTTGGATGTGGACTTCTCAGTCATCTTAAAATAAAATACCATGGGATTTGACTGATTAAAATCAGTAAAATAAGTGAACCTTTTCAAAAAGGAAGCAGAACTGCCTTGTATAGGAGCTGGACAATGCTCCCATTGTGTATAATTTACAGTGTTTCTCCTGGTATTAGTTTTATGCAGGTGGTGATTGCCAAAATGTTGGTAACAATATAAATCACCGTAATTAGCAGGTTCTAAATACAAATCTTCAGCATCAAAGGCAGCATAATATTTCAAATCAGAAAACAAGGCTTCCACTGCCTGAACATCCCAATCATCAGAACGTATATTTTGTGTAATTACATCCCACATAGAAACTCTAAGCACATTAGGGACATTTATAACCTCAGTGGGCCCATGAATTTGAAAACGAACAGCATCCCATACAATACAATCTAAAACAGGCCAAGCAGTGATGTTAACAAAAGCTAAGTCTCTCTTCAATCTGTGCGATGAGAAATGGGGAGCCAATGTGCCATTGATATGTCGAATGCATTTTCTCTCCTCGACATAGTGTCCATTGACAAGTCGAAAAAAATACACCACAAAGCCAATTGACATGAAAAGGTAAATTGAAAAAAGCACCAACCAAATGTAGGTCCAGGGGGGAATCAAAACATGTTTTTTTAAACAATTTAGCCAAATCAGAGACCCTTGAAGGTTTCCTTGATGTTTGTGAAACAGTGTCAAATGAAAATCTGGATTCTGTAGCCAAGCGAGTCTGCAAATCAGGCATCGATAAGTCGGTTGGGTAGGTGTAGTCCATTTCATCAAGTTGAGTACCAGGCAGTGTACTCAAAGGACTAGAAACTGCAGGCATCTCGAGGGCAACATCAGGCACTGGATCAGTAGCCGGGGCCAAAACAGAATTTCTCAAAATCGAAGGACATGAGACTGCCGGTGTCATACTAAGAAGAATCGGCCACTCTGTGTATCTTGACATTGTCAATGGAGATATACCTGTTTTCCTTACGACCTGGAAGTGGTGGTAAAATGACTGTTCTTGTGCCCTTCACGCCAAGCACCGGAACGGGAGTTCGATATGAGGGTCCAAATTCTTTCTTGTTCTCGATCTTCTCTCGAACCAGTTCTCCAACTTGGGGTAGCCAGCCAACTACCGGGATCTGCAACGCATCATCCGAGGTGGAGGGCAAATGTTCCTTTGCAAGACTGTCTCTCGTCTCTTGTAGATTCTGTAAAACATTGCAATGTTCATCTACTTCAAAGGAGGAAGCAACAGCCACCTGGTCTAGACCGTCAAGCTCCGGTACAAACATCTTGATACCAAAGAGCATTTCGTATGGGATCCGCCCACCCAGAGACCTTCTAGGGAGATTATTTAGAGCACGCCAGTTCCTGCCAGTGCCTATAACTCTAGCTGTCAAAGACTGCTTTAAATCTCGGTTAATTCGTTCCTCAACACTATTACCCTCAGGTCTGTATGGAGACGAAAACTTGACTTGGACCCCCAACGAAGCCATGGCATCCTTATACGCCTTAGAGGCGAAAGCAGGACCCTGATCCGAATGGAAGGTATCACAGGCACAAATTCCTACAAAGACACACAAGTCTCTTATGACAGTTCGTGAATCAGCGCTGCGGTGTGGCCACACCCACACAAAGCGTGTGCATGAATCAACTGCAACTAAGATATACTTATACACAGTATCAGAAGAAAAAGGACCGCAGTGATCTAAATAAACACAACAAAGTGGTTTATTAGAAATGTACAACTGAGTCTGGGGCGGACGCGCAGCAATTGAAGGCTTAATCTGCTGGCAAATGTCACATTGAAGGACATAATCACGCGTCTGTTTGTACAGTCCCCGCCACCAGAAACGTTGTTGTAACAGATACAGTAGCCGAAACGCCCGCATGCGCAGACGCAACACCTTCATGGGCAGCTGTAATCAGTGCTGGCCTGCGGTCCGCGTTGGGAATCAACCTTTTACCAACGTCCGGTATTTTCACATAAGGAACTTTATCAGGAGTTAAGTGGCATGAATACTTCGAAGGGAACCCCTTAGGATATTTACTTCCCATCTCAGTCGCAGCAACAGCTGCCAAGATATCATCATCAATCTTACTTTTGGAACGTGTAACTGCTGCAACCAAATATGTTGATACTGCTGATTTTGCGGCCACATCGGCCAATGAATTGCCAACAGCGTGAACTCCTACGCGCTGATGACCGAGAGTATGAATTACAAACACGAGTGGTAACTGCTCTTTAAGCTCAGCCACCCGGACCCAGATCATTTTATGTTTTATTGTGCTACCCTTGGAATCACGAAAATCATTCTGAATCCAAAAGAACAGATTTTCATTGTAAGACTGGACACAGTAGTATGAATCACTCACAATAAGAGTTGTCACACTAAGATCAGCATACTCTAATGCAAGCATCAGAGCACGAAGCTCTGCCAATTGTGCGGTGCAGTCCCCTAAAGTCTGCGTGTGCACGACACTGGACTTGAACTCATCATTCACCATGGCACCTACCACAATGGCGCAAGCTGAAACGTATGCGTCCTTAGACCCATGCGGAACTTGCGCTGAACCATCAGTGTATATGATGCAATGGAAATCCTCCAAAGGCCGCATAGTCAAAGGAGCAGGATGAACAAATTCATACTGCAAAAACTCTTGCGAATGTAGGGAGGCATCCAAAATAAATGTGACATCCGGAGACGTCAATGATGCTATCCACCGTGGGTGCAAAGCTTTAGAACTCGGTACACTGGCTTTCGTCACTGCCTCCATAGCAGGATACGGGTTAACAACCAACATGCATTTTCCCTGCGACAGTGCACGTTCCTTGAGAATCGCCATTTGCACTGCTGTCAAAACTTTTTCCACAGTGGAAAACCGCATTTCAGCCGAAGTGTACAAGTGTGACTTGTAAGCAATAGGTACTGTGTCTCCTTCGTTAAAAGTAAGGTAAGTGAAACCCACCGCCCCCGGGATGATTCTTATCACCAGGTTGGTGTGGTTATCACGAGACAGTAAGAATTTAGATTCTAGAAGATGTGCTTGCAAAGATTGCAAAATAGGTGAATGTTCCGGCAGCCGGCAAGATTTGGTAGAAATTGGTTGTATCAATGCATACAAAGGCTTGATACGCTGGCCATATTCTGAAATTCAAAAATCCCAGCAAGGACTGTAACTTTTTCAGAGTTGTGGGAGTGCGCAGTTGTGCGCACTTCTCCAAGAAGTGAGGAGCCAATCCTGGACCTTCATTGTTGAGCTCGTAGCCCAGAAACAACACTGTGTACTCTGCAATGTGAGACTTTGCAAAGTTGAATTTGTAACCAAACTCCGCAAAGTTACAAATTATGCGGTCAACGCAACACAGATGTGCCCAAAGCTTGTCGTCTGTGAGATAGATGTCATCCACATACGAACACGCATCCGTGTCTACTCTCTCTAAGAGAGAGACAATGCGGGCAGCAAACACGCCTGGACTATTTTTATAGCCCATAGGTAAACGTTTGTACTGGCGCTGTTTGCCACCACTAGTAAAACTGGTCGATTGGGAACTAAGACCATCCAAATTGTGGGCAAAAAAAACTGTGGATATGTCAAGGATGGTTTTAAACCGTTTACGCACAAGACCATCCACCAAAGCAGAGCCGTGGGTATTCTGTACTGCACAGGTACGACAATGAGAGTTCAAATGCCGGTAATCCAATACCAAACAGAACGAGCCGTCTGGCTTGGTCACAGTAAAAAGAGGAATATTCATCGGTGACACACATGTTTCAATTACACCTCGATATTCCAATTGTTCAAGAATTTCCGTAGCGGAAGCCTTAGCTTCGCGTCGGATGGGATATTGAGGTTGAGGCAGTGGCATAGACTGTAAAGGAATCTCGTGGTGCGGGGAAAATTTATCCCAAACACAGTGAGTACGGTACAGAGCCGGCGCAAGGACTTTAGCCCACTCTTCTTCAAAATGCAGCGAATGCTCCTTTGAGACAGTATGCGCGAAACTAGGGAGGATCACCTCCTCCCCTCTCGGAGCTGTGAGAACAAAAGGTGGGGGCCAGTCAGCCTCCGATAACAAAATGTCATAGGTAGTCGTAAGATTCTCCCAAAATACCCCTTTTATGGTACGCTGTATGTCACCTTCAATCAAAAGGACAATGTTATAAAGTCTATCAGGGGGAGCTACTCTGGTATCAGCTGTCTCCACAACAACATACTGGTCAGTCGCTGTTACCTTCAGTAGTGGACGCAGGCCTCTCACACTATGGTAATCTCCGCCGCGCTGTCCAGCAAGGTCAGAGCCCATGACAGTTTCCGAAGCTGCGCTCTCACTATCTGGGGCATATCTCGCTGTTAAAGCGGCAACTTTCTTTTTCTGAAATTGGGGTCTTTTCGGTGGTGAATCGTCCTGCTTACCTTTACTGTCTTCCGGGCGGGGCTTTTTGCGTCCCTGCTGGCCACCCCGACCTCTGCCGCCGCCTCCACCACCGGTCGATGAGGCTGATGAGTCCTGAAAAGAACGTTGTTCAGAAACCTGAAAACGATCAGGAGCTTTTATCATCGCGCAAGTCCTAAACATGTTCTGTAGGTGCAGGCACTGGTGATGCAGGACGTGACCCTTGTTTCTGTTGTTTACCCTGTTTTTGTTTTGTTTTTTCGGCCAATTTTGCTTTTTAGCCTTGGGCTGGTCGTCGGTTTCCAAATTCTGCCCTTGGGGTTGTTTTTTCTCTTTTGTAGAGAAAGGCTTGACACCCAAACTATTACGGACCACGGTCTTATAAGCCGCCCAATAATTCTCGGTAACTGGCGGGGTTTATCGGCATCGGGAACAGCCTGCAAAGCATTAGACACCTGAAAGCTTGCCGCATCTCCCTTGACATTTGCAAGTACAAGATCGGAAACTACGTCAAAACTGCCGCATACCCAATTCAACCGCTGCCTCGGGTCTGTGCTCATCTTAAACACGTTTAATGACCGAGGGTAGGACGGTCATTGACTGAGTCCCAAAGCACCTCGTATACACCACCGCAAAGATCTTACCCCAAGACTCACAGTCACCTGCCTCTGGTATCAAGTCTTTTGGCAAACTAATTGTCAGAATCCTGTGTTCTTCAACAGGAGTCGTGTTAGGAAATACTGCTTCCAGCTGGTCAAATTTCTCGGCAGGCCAGAAAGGCATATCATCCTTATCCTGAGGGCGCTTGCCCATTACGGCATTAACCATAACAGGACTAAGCTTCATACCGCCCGGTCCGGCGTAATAAGCTGCCCAATAATTCTCAGTAACTGGCGGGGTTTATCGGCATCGGAAACAGCCTGCAAAGCATTAGACACCTGAAAGCTTACCGCATCTCCCTTGACATTTGCAAGTACGAGATCGGAAACTACGTCAAAACTGCCGCATACCCAATTCAACCGCTGTCTCGGGTCTGTGCTCATCTTGAACACGTTTAATGACCGAGGGTAGGACGGTCATTGACTGAGTGCCAAAGCACCTCGTATAAACTGCCGCAAAGATCTTACCCCAAGACTCACAGTCACCTGCCTCTGGTATCAAGTCTGTTGGCAAACTAATTGTCAGAATCCTGTGTTTTTCAACAGGAGTCTCTGTTAGGAAATACTGCTTCCAGCTGGTCAAATTTCTCGGCAGGCCAGAAAGGCATATCATCCTTATCCTGAGGGCGCTTGCCCATTACTGCATTAACCATAACAGGACTAAGCTTCATACCGCCCGGTCCGGCTGGAAGCGCCGCAACACCTAGGGCCCCGCCCAGGAGATTGCGGGTAATGTATTGCACTAACGACCAAATGACACTAACCGCGAATGCATGTAGCGGCCGCAAGTCTGCAACGGGAAACGCTCCATGACGAGGATGCGGTGTAAATCCAGCCAAAACAGGCCAGGTAGCGCCTGGAATGGACAAAGGACCTAATCGTAAGATTAACAAAGAGTGGGGTAGGAAGCCATTAAACCAAACTCGGTGCTGCCAAGCATTAATCGGAACCTCCTGTGTCCTATACGGAACATATTCCTGTGGCACGACAGTAGCAGTATAAGTGTCGAGCACTCCAGTATTTGCGTTCACAGACGGGAAGGTTACTCACGAATAGAAAATTTCGTATGGGTAAGCTACTTCCGCACTCACTACCATAATAACTGCCATGCCCTCTAACCAGACGTTATAAGCCTGCAAACGATTGCGAACCGTAATTAGACTATGTTGCGGTATGTCAACGTCAGCCATAGTGACACAGTAAGAAAGAGGTACAACAAAAACCTAATTAGCACAACTGGGTAGTAATTTAAAAGGAAACCGTTTGAAAAGATTCAAGCTTAAAATGCCTATGTTACCATAGGTAGGTTTGTCCGACACCACTGTCTTCTGGAAACAACGGTTGGGCACCATGTCACAGGGATTCTGCTCCTACACAGAACTGTGCAGAGAGACTTGGAACCTTAGTGAATTAGGGTGTACCAAAACTCACCTTAGTAACCAAAATCCCCTACCAGACTAGCAATCAGTGTCTCATTGGTTCTTCCATGCCCCCAATGATTAGACAACCCAGAACATGAACTTAGAACACCTCAGGTAACGTGGAACACATGAACACTCTTTCGTTATACTAACATACCAATCCAAAACGAGGAGTAAATGAAGACACGTGCAAGTTTGAAATATTTATTTCTAATGCCGTGTTCTCAGGCGCAGTATTTTAGATAATACAAGCAAACATATTATAAGCAACAAGGTTATCAGCATAGTTACTAGTCCACAGAATACAAAGGGAGAAAGCATGTTAAAATGCTAAAGGGAAGAAGGCTAAATAGCACCTCAGTCTTACCCTCCTTTGCTAGTATATTATATTATATCTACAGAAGGTCTCTTTGGGTTTTAGAAGGGCGGCCACATACCTCTGGTCTTAGTAGAAAGGGATCACATCATCTTCTACCCCAGCTCTCTGCATGCAAATATTCATCAAGTGAGTTTGCATGCTCTGTGCAGTGCATTATTAAACGCGCCAAAAGCCAGAGTTGGCCACAGCTGCATATGTGTTATGTCTAGGACGTGCGCTGATCAAACCGATCACCAACCACTGTGTTGAAATAACCTTGAAGGCCTCGGCACTCACTGTTCAGACATAGCTTACCAAGCAAAGCTGATACTATAGGAAAACCTATTATTCTCGTGTGAAGTAAAATATTCTACTAGGCTCAAGGCATTAATAACAATATGTGCCGTGTGCAGAAGCAGCAGAAAGGTAAAATGGCATTTAAACTTCGATTAAGCACATGCTAACTTAACACAGTGCGAAGGCAAAGCCTATCTACATGACAATATATATATATATATATATATATATATATATATATATATATATACACACACATACGCTTCAGTTTCAACAAAGAAACACGCTGCACGCACGGGACCCCATGGAAGATTTCTTTATTACAAGGGCGCGTTTTGGCGTTGTGCCTTCCTCAGCTTGTTAAAGATAGTGCCACCTGTCCTGATGAATTTTTAAACAGGTAGATGCAATTCCATTGGTTGGGGCAACTGGACATAGAAAATGGACTAAATGCATTATCGGAGCAATGCTCCTTCCACTCAGATGTATTCTGGGAGTTGCGGTCCAATGATTATCAAGTGGGTTAAATCAGGTCTCGTATGTCCTGCCCTTGTATAGGCAAGTCCCACAGATAACAGTTCGTACAACAGCTTTAAGGCAAAGGCTTGATCCTCCCCTTTACCTTCCTCCTTCCTAGGCACATTTTGCAATCTCCAGGTGCCATAGCAGGGTGCACTGTGTTCGAATCTCCCTCAAGAGGCCCCTCGTCATGCCCCAGAGTCTTTCGGCACCTGACGCTGGAGACGGTTGTTTGGCCGTCACCCCAACAGTATTGATGACTGTCGACTTAGTCGGCGACTGTGCTTGGTTTCTCCATTGGTGGTGCGAACTGCCTCTATAAATCACGCTCCAAAGTCCACTTAAGAGCAGAGAACCACTCTTGCTGACGGTAGCAGCGAATGCGGAAAGTGGATCCGCACAAAATACACGCTTCAGTTCCAACAAAGAAACACGCTGCACGCACAGGACCCCATGGAAGATCGACAGTCATCAATACTGTTGGAGTGACGGCCAAACAACCGGCTCCAGTGTCAGGTGCCAAAAGACTCTGGGGCGTGACGAGGGGCCCCTTGAGGGAGATTCGCCAAATTTGGCAGGGAGAAAGGTGATGGCCCAGAAAGCAGGCTTTTGTTTAAATGGTGTAAATCAGTTCAGTCAAATTTATGATATCAATATTTGAGAATTCTGAAATCTGATTGGCAGTGGTGTTACGAGCAGGAGATTGCGGCTCATTGGCTGTGAACTGTTGAAACCAGGAAGTGTTGGCAGCCATTTTGTGATTCGGTCCGTCTATTCGCATCTCTTCCTCAACAAGCCATCGGGTCAGCAGTTTTACCTCTGCAATACAACACTGGCATCTGTGTCTGTGTGAGATACCCCTTTCACGCTGCCTCTCCTCATATCACCTGGTCGCGGCTATGCCTTTAGAAGCCCGTCTGTCGGCTCGGAGCTCTGTGAGTTGGTCTGTCGGTACGATCCCCTACAGTACCCAAAGACTACCCAAACACCACTGCACTGTCGTAAACTCTAAAACACTACCTCCAGCATGATCCCCTACATTACCCTAATACCACTGCACTACCCTAAATCCTAAAAGACTACCCCCAGTACCACCTCCTACACTACACAAACACCACTGCGGTACCGTGAACCCCAACACAATAACCTTACCACAACCCCCTAAAGTACACAAACACCATTATAGTATCTTAAATCCTAAAAGACTACCCCCAGCACGACCCTCTAAAGTACCCAAACAGCACTGTACTACCCTAAACCCTAAATCACTACTCTCAGCAAGACCTCCTACACTATAGAAACACCACTGTGCTACCATAAATCCTAAAACACTACTCCTAGCATGAACTCCTACACTACACAAACACCACTGCGCTACTCTAATCCGTAAAAAATTATTTTCAGTACAAACCTCCAAACACTACACACACACACTGCACTACTCTAAATCCTAAAACAGTACACGCAGTACAACCCCGTACAGTACACAAACACCACTGTACTACCCTAAAGCATAAAACAGTACAAGTCCGTGGGCCACAGGTCTGCGTCTGTGACCGTTTGCGAGCCGACAGCCCATAGCTCTCTCTGTGTGAGCAGAGCCGACGGGCCGCAGCTCTCCCTCTGTGAGCTTGCCCGACGGCCCGCGGGTCTCCCTGTGCTAGCCGGATCGCAGCTGTCACTCTGCGAACCGATATTGGGAATATAAGGCGGCTCTAAAAAAAGCTCTTGTGTTTATTAGTTGGAGCTACATATAAGGGCGGATGCACAGCTTCAAGTTATTCAGAAAAACTTGATTTTCCTGATATGTGAAGTATACTCCATCAATTCTGTAGATACCAGCCATATCAAAACGTATGTTGTTGTTGTATATCAACCCCATTCTATGATATCTGAGGTACGCAGGCACAGCTTTGTTGGCATTCTTCCTAGATTTTTCAATCTGAGGACAAAATTGGTTTGGCCATTTCCACTTCTGTCTTTGGCATATATTGGAATATACAAAGACAGTTTGAGGCAAAAGCAACATCAATTTTTGAAAGGTGTCCTTCATTAGCATTTCCAAACCTACCCCAGTCAATGCGCCTAGGTCGTTTCCACCACAGTGTACAATCATGAAGTCAAGGTGTTGGAGATGCATACAGGTTTTAACCAAAGGGAGCAATTGGTGCTACTTTAATCCTCTTTGTCCAAACGATTTAATGTCCACATTTGGTAAACCTAGGTCTAAGTCAATACGTCTCTGTTCTGCATACCTCTTCAACCAGAAAATATAGCTATGCCCTACAATCCACACTAGCATTGTGAAGGTATAGCTGTAAGATATGGATAGATGTCTGTAGCTCATGCAGTCCATTCGTAGAATAAGAGATATTTTCAAAGATGGGAAACTACTTTTTTTCCCCCATACAAAACGATAACTGATTGGGTGATGAAAAGTGTTGTTTATAAAAATGAGGGTGCATATTAGTTTGTTAAAAAGCATCTTTGTCATTGGTTAATAAAAAGCAGTTTGAACGTGGACTTCATATGATAGGATAACATTTTCTCAGTTCAACCCCCTGCTACTTGCATTTGGAAAGCACTGTTCGAACTTAAAACAATGGTGATCTTTTAACCTGCAGGTGCGTTAAGTGTTCAAGAAAATGTTGCAAAAAAATATCTGTAGGTTTGAAAAAATTATGAACTTTTAACCTGCATGTGTTGTAAAATGTTCTAGATAGTGTGTTGATAGAATACGTTCAACGTCTCATCTGTATGGGTTACATTGTTTTTAAACTGTTTATATGGAAAGTTGAAAAAACAACAATAGAGAAGTTTTGCAATTTGAAAAAAATCAAGGAACTATTCTGATTTGTTCTTTACATGTATTTATTTGTGGAGCAACAGGGAAATTGTGCCATTACTGGTTCTATTCTTGATGAGAGCGGTGCATTACATGTACTGTTTGACAAGGAAAGAATTACATGAGTTTGTGACACTTGGAATCTGCATACTAAATACGAACATAAGTACAATTATGCTTAGTGTGCAAATAATGGGGAAGGGGTAAGAGTAGAAAATTCATGTGTTATTAACTAAAACAAAGATGGAACAAAAATCAGAAATGTTAAGTGGACAATTTGTGGACTCATTTTTTTATACTGAGGTAGATTTCAACATCAGTGAAGACTAGTGTGTTACTGGGAGGCCTTGGATTTTGGTGGTGTTATCAAATGGAATTTGTTGGGGAGCGTTTCTTCTCTGTGCTGAATATACGCAGGCTTTTAAGTGGGCCGGGTCTTATCTGTACTATACACTTTCAGATATCCACAATTATTTTATCCCTCTAAAAGCTGTGAATATACATATATTACATGAATCGTAGAATGAAAGTTTAGGAATCACACCTCTGTTAACGCTCGTCATCTCACATTCTCCATTCTGTGCACCCAATAGTAGTGTTCATAAAAATAATAAAAATTAAATAACAGAGCTTTATCCAGTATAAAAATAGCACTTATACTTTTATTGGGGTGTTGGTGGGGTCGTAATGAGTTTGTATGGTACAAAAGGGACGTGACATATGTTTAAATTATTACATGGTTTTAGGCCTAAGCTGTCCCTCTGTGAGTCCTCAGGCATGCAGTTGTACCTCTGCAAGCCAACACTGGAAATATACCGCAGCTCTCGCTCTTCGAGATACCTCCTTCACGTTCCCTCTGCCGTCCCGCACCTATCTCTTTATAAGTTGACGGCCTGCACCTCTCCCTACACTAGTCGGCCCCCAGCTGTTCCCGTGCGAGCCGACTCGCAGCTCTCTCGCAAAGACCCAGCCAGTCGGCTCGCAGGTCTTCCTGTATGAGCTAGCCCACCGGCTCGTAGCTGTCCCTCTGCAAACTACCGGTCGGCTGGCAGTTGTTGGTCTGCGAGCTAGGTCAGTGTTGTATCTCTGCAAGCGAACACTACAAATATACCGGAGCTGTCTCTCTAGGGGATACCCTCTTCACGTTCCCTCTCCCAACATCACCGTCCCTCACCTGTCCTTTTATAAGTGGACGGTCCGCAATTGTCCCTATACTAGTCGGCCCACAGCTAATCCTCTGTGATCTGGCCCGCAACTGTTCCTCTTTAATCCGGCTATTAGGTCTCCCTCTACGAGCCAGTCAGTCGGTTTGCAGGTGTTCCTCTATGTGCCATCCCACCGGCCCACTACTATTCCTCTGTGAGCTGGCCCGCAGCTCTCCCTTTATGAGCCAGGCAGTCGTCTCAGAGATCTTCCTGTACGAGCCAGCTGGCCGGCCCGCAGTTCTCCCTCGGCGATTGACCGGTTGGCTCGCTGCTCTTGCTCTGCGAGCCATCAGGCCCGCAGTTATACCTCTGCAAGCCAACAGTGGAAATATACTGCAGCTTTCTCTAAGAGATACCCTCTTTACGCTCCCTCTGCCCACATGACGATCGTGCAAATATCCCTTTACAAGTGGACGGCCCGCACCTCTCCCTATACTGGTCGGCCCGCAGCTGTTCCTCTGTGAGTAGGCCTGGAGTTCTCCCTCTATGAGGCAGGCAGTCGGCTCGCAGTTCTTCTTGTACGAGCCAGCCCACAGCGGTTTCTCTGTGAGCCGGCCCGCAGCTCTCCCTCAATGAGCCAGTCAGTCAGCTTCCGGCTGCAGCTCTCTCTGTACGAGCCAGCGAGTTGGCTTGCAGTTTTTCCTGTACGAGCCAGCCTGTCCGCGCGCAACTTTTCCTCTGTGAGCCGGCCCGTAGCACACTCTGTACGAGCCACCTAGTTGACTTGAAGGTGTTCCTCTAGGAGCCAGCCCGCTGGCACGCAGCTCTCCCTCTGGGAACCACTGGTGGGCTCTCAGCTCTTTCTCTGCGAGCCAGTCCCCAGTGGTACCTCTGTAAAGCAAAACTAGAAATATAGCACAGCTGTCTCTCTACGAGATAACCGCTTTACGCTCACTCTCTCCACATTACTGTCCCGTACCTATCGATTTGCAAGCCAACGGCTCACACTTTTCCCTATAGTAGTCAGCTCGCAGCTGTTCCTGTGCTAGCTGGTCCACAATTTTCCTTCTGCGAACCAATGGGTCGCTGCTGATACTCTATGAGCTAGTCCACCTAGTAACTGTTCCTCTGAGCCGGCCCGCAGCTCTCCCTGTACGACCCAGTTAGTCGACTTGAAGGTTTCCTCTACGAGTTAGAGCGCCAGCTCACAGCTCACCCTCTACAAACCATTGTTCGTCTGCGAGCCAATGGGTGCGTAAGTGTACTTGTGGAAGCTAACACTGGAAATATACTGCACTTGTTTTTGCAAGATATCGCGTACATGCTCTCTCTTTGGACATCAACGATCGCAGCTATCCTTTTGCAAGGGGATGGCCCGTACTTTTAACTATAGTATTTGGACCATAGCTGTTCCTGTTCTAGCTGGCTCACAGCTCTCCCTCTGCATGCTATGCAGTTTAGCAATCCTACTGTCAGTGCCATGCACTTCTCCAATCAATCGTTGAGCAGTATCTCCTTATTCTATCTCTACGTCAATATCGAAGCACTTATTGAATATGAGCTCTGTTTACAGCACTGTAATCATTTTAGTTAATAGTCATGTACTTATAGAATGGCGTAGGTACTAACACTAGTATAGCTACAATATTCTGTGCAATATGTAGACCTGTAAGAAGTACAGACTATTGATAACCTGTTCTAAATACGTAGTTAGTACCTATGTAGTGTAGGAATTCTCTTGTCAGTTCCATTCACTTCTCAAATCACCCATCCAGCACTATTTACTTATCTTACAACTCTGCCAATACGTAAGCAGTTATAAATTGATCATGCACTTTGTTTGCAGCAGTGTAATCAATCCAGTTTGTAGTAATGTACTTATGGAATGGCTTAGACAGTAACAGTAGTACAGCTGCGATATTCTGTGCACTATGCATGCAGACCTCTAACAAGCTAAATACGATTGATGCACTTCTGTAAATTCCCAGTTTGTAACCAAGCAGTCTAGGAATCCTTCTCGCTGTGCCATGCAGTTCTGCTATCACCCATCCACCACTTATGCTATCACTCTGGCAGTACTTATAAATGCACTATGCACTCTGTTTGCAGCACTGTAATTATTTTAGTTAGTAGTTATGGAATGGCCTAGCCAGTGACAGAAGTACAGCTACAATATTCTGTTCATTCTGATCATTTTTAAATGCTAATGTCCAATTATAATGTTCATTAAACCTATCTTTTTTTCTGTGTTTTTAAATTATCATCCCATTCTCAACCTGGTGAAAACTGTAAATCTCACCACTTTTGCATCGATACCTTACGCCAAAATATCGCCACAAATGAGAGCTACAACTAACGCTAATGATATGCACAGTAGGCGTTCCCGTTGAAAATAAACACAAAACACCACTTCCCCATATTTTCAACGACCAGCCAAATCACAATGTTCGGTGCACTATCTATGTACACCTCTAACCAACGACATACTATTGGTACAGTGGTGTTAATACCCAGTTAGTATGCATGTAGTGTAGGAATCCTCCTGTCTGTCCCATGCAGTTTTCTAATCACCCATTCAGCACTATGTACTTATCCTATCACTCCATCAAAACCTAAGTACTTATAAATGCACTCAGGCACTCTACTTGTAGTATTGTAATGTTTTAGTCACTAGCCATGTATTTATGGAATGATACAGGTTCTAATCATCCGGTTACAGAATCAGATGTGTACTACTATTGCTGTGCTCTAGTATCTTTCACACTACTCTTATACTACCACAAATATGCAGGTAGTACTACTCTTATACTACCACAAATATGCAGGTAGTACTGTTCCATTGCGGAAATCATTGATGTTGTTTCTTTGTATGTATTTTTATAAATATATATGTGAATATTTTTATAATTATA
This sequence comes from Lissotriton helveticus, assembly GCF_964261635.1. Lineage (NCBI taxonomy): Eukaryota > Metazoa > Chordata > Amphibia > Caudata > Salamandridae > Lissotriton > Lissotriton helveticus. Next base: position 2,027,604,901 of record NC_136063.1, read on the forward strand.
CGTTTGAATATTTATATATAATTATTTTAATTATATTAACCTGTTTTTTACAGATATTTTGCATCATTATTAAGAAGGAGATACAATAACGAGAAAACAGCAAAGAATAAGAAAACAAAGAAAGGAGGTTTATTTGAAGAAAAAAAAGGAAAAGAGAAATTAGATCCAGTACAACATGGATGTCCAAAGAAAAAGTAATCTGGTAAGCAAAGTTACGTTTTTTTTTAAAAATAACTTGCAAAGACTTTTTTCAATATTAAAAATATAGAAGAGACTGATAGAACAATAACAGTGAAATAAAATAAAAATGTTCCAAAAAGTGGAAAATTGGATTATCGCAAAAAGAATTATGTTGGAATACGGAACAAACAATTTTCAGAAATTCGAAAGCGAATATATAAAAGTAGAGTACTCCAGAATATACTAAAAAAATGAAAAATATATAAAAGGAGATCAACATTTTACAGACAAAAAGATTCTAAGTGTTACTGAAGAAGCTTTTGAATTAAAAAGAAGATTGTTCATCTTAATTTTAAAAAGATTGAAGACTTTAAATAAAATAATGCAGCGTATGAAGGACAAATGTAAGAGAAAAAGAACTGTAAATAGAATACATTTTTGAAAAATATTTTACGGGGAATGGAAGCATACTTCTAGTACGGAACCTTTTTTCAACAAATTAGTTAAGTGCATGCAGTTGATACCTGTGGTCGTTCTATTGAGGTGCGAAATGGTTGTCCAATTCAAAAAGAAAAGATAGTTCCTAGAATTTTTTATTTTTTATTTTTTTTTGTTCCTTATATGAACAAACATACAGAAGAACAACAATATACGAATGACAGCAGAGTTAACAAAAGCTAGCTTTTCCTCGTCGTAGCACCAATACATTTACAAAAATAAAGATGAGAAAAATTAAACTGGGCAAAAGACAGATAACGACAGATCATACAATATACCGATAGGGGGTTTGAAAGCATCAACAATTATTATTAAATTCATCCTAGGTTCAAGGCTTACTCTTCTAGCTTAATCCTTCCACCCAGTCTTTGAGCGGGCTCCATATCTTTAGCTCTCCCTTTCCTTTCTTTTTGTACATAAAGTGCTTTTTCCACGTTAAAAATATGTAAAAGCTGAGCTTTCCATTGCGCAAAGGTTGGAGATAGAGGATCTAACCAGGCTGAGGCGATACATAATCTAAGCACAGACATAGCTATAAAAACAAACTCCTTACCAGAGTCATCTTGGGTGGTTACGCCTAATAACTTAAGCTGAGGAGTCAGCTGAACTTCTCTTATTAAAACATATTGCAAAAACCCTGAGACTTCGCCTCTTAATGTGTCTAAATTAGAGCATGTAGAAAAAATGAGGGTCATATCCACCCTATTAAGTCGATAGCAAGAAAATTACCCAAACTGGGAGATATTGGTGACCTTGATGACTCAGAATGGCAGTAGGCACTCTCCTCGACAAAGGAATCGGCGATTCCGTCCAGACTTAAACTGGTCCAGTTGAAAATCGTTCACCGAACATACTATACCAGAACGGTTCTTCATAAAATAGGAAGAACCTCTCCCGAATTTTGCCTCCGTGGATGCGGGGAGAGGGGGACATTTTACCACACGATCTGGGACTGTAGATGTGTAGCCACGTACTGGGCGGCGGTTATGCGGACCATTTCCCAAACCACAAAGGTTTCCCTACTGCCCAACCCACGTCGCTGTCTGCTAAACATTTGGGAGGCAGAAGATCTAACCCATCGTCAGCTGGACTGGGCTGTGCTGGGTATGATGGTGGCGAAGCGCAATATAGCCAAACTGTGGGGTTCCAACGTCCTGCCCACGCTGAGAGACTGGTGCAAAGATATGGATGACGCCATGGTGGCCGAAAAGGCGGTGTTTGTTCATCGAGGTTGCCCGGCGAAATGGGGGCAGATCTGGGGGGCATGGAATGCATTTAGGGGGGATATATGTGAGCCACCGCGAGTTGCCCTGGATGAGGACCTGTCAGATTGAGGATTGAGCCTGGTCTTTATGTGCTGATGGCTGTGTCACCTAGTGTGCTGCTTTCCGCCCTTTGGTGGACGGATATTGAGATGTGGGGATGGGTTGGTGGCCACACAGCTGGTTAACAATATACTGCAATGTGTGACTGTCTGTTCTCTCATCTTCCAAGGATTGATTGTGCTGCGCGTGCCTTTACGTTTCACGGAAAAGTTTTGTTATTTGGTTATTGTAAACTCTTAGACCTAAGCCATATCGTATGCCTGAAATACTCGATACATGATACACCTAGTTTCTATTCGCCGCCGGACCCCTGGGTTGTCGGCTATGCGGCTGTGTTATCCTATTGACAATGCCTGACCTCTATTTCTGCTGCGGCCGGCCCGAACGGGTTGTAGGCCTTACGCCGTGTCATGCTGGAAGTGTACAATAAAGGTCTTTAAAAAAAAAAATGTTAAGAAAATTACCCAAACTGCTCAGCCAGTGTCTCAACTTCAACCAAAGCACTCCCCAACTTGGAGATAACAATGGCCACGTCATTGGCATATGCCAATAGATTTGGTGTCTCTACCGTGTAGACTAAGCGGGGAGATGTTCACAGAAGCCTCAAGACGCCTGAGAAAGGGATCCATATATATTGCGAATAACAAGGGGGAAGATGGGCACCCCTGTCTTGTGCCTCTAGCAATCACAAAAGGCTCTGACTCGCCTCCCATAATCTGTAACTGAACTGTAGGTTTATAATACAGAGCCTGCATAGCCTTAATAAACCCTGAGCCTAGTGCCATTGGCTTTCAAACACATCCACAGATAACTCCACCACACGCGGTCGAACGCCTTTTCGGCGTCTAAAAAGGCCGCTGCCATTGGTTTCCTAAAAACATCTGCTGCGTCAAACAGTGAAATGCCTGATGTGATCATCCGTCCTCCTACCCTGAGTAAAGCCATGCTGCCATGCTGCCAATAAATGCTGCATAACCTTATTCAAACGTGATGCAAAAATCTTTGAATATAATTTCACATCACTATTTAACAATGTTATGGTCTATAAGACCCCATGTTCAAAGAAACCTTCCCTTTCTTCAAAAAGAGAACAATATTTGCAGTCTCCTGACTTCTTTAAACAGATCCAAAATCTCTTGAACGACCTCCTTGAGAAAAACTTTATAAAACTCCAGCGGTATAGCGTCCGTGCCAGTGGCCTAACCAGAGGGAAGGTCTTGCAGTGCCCTTTGAAGCTCTTCCTGAGAAATTTCGGTGCCCAGAGCCTCCTCCTGTGATAGCCTTGCCTTAGGTGGAAAATGAGACTCATAAGTAATGTCCTCTTCGGCAGACGGGGATGCCGCAGTATAGAGTACCTCATAATATTCTTTAAAGGCTTCTCTAATCTCGGTGGCATTAGACAATATGTCCCCCTGCATATTCCTAATTTGTTTTATATACCCCGCCGCTGTCTGTTGCCTGGACCTGACTGCCAATAGTTGACCTACTGTCTCACTATATTCGTATTTAGCCTGGTACTTGCCAGCCAATTTGTCTACATAAAAATCATTTAGGGCAGCTTTAGTCACCATAATTGAGTCTGAGATTATAGAAGAATCCCCACCATTATTCACAACCGAGATTAATTCAGTCTCCAGGCGCGCTAGTTTCTGATAGTAACATTTAATTTGATCAGTACTTTTCTTTTGTTTATTAAGGCTTAATCTCAGGGTCTCCCCTCTAACTGAAGCTTTAAAGGCATCCCATACCATTCCTGGGGATGCACTATCTTTATTGAACCTGAAGAATTTGCAGGATCCACCCTCTCATATAGTTTACGCACTCCTGGTCAAGAAGAAGTGCTCTCTCAAAAGTTTTTCTGAGCCCTTATTACCCCGCTAGAGAAAATTCATACATTCCCGGGTTGTGGTCCGACATTACCCTAGGAAATAATTCTATTCGAGCCTCCTTCAAAAGAGACGGTGAGACTAGAAAATAATCCAACCTAGCGGATTCTTGTTGGGGGGCCGAATAATATGTATATCCCGGGTCAGTGCCCCTCAGGTTAGGCCATGCATCAATCAAACCTACATCTCTTAATAAATCTTTCAGTGCCCTACAGACTTGAGGCTTGAGAATTGTGCTTGCTGCACCGACTACCCCCTTGGATCCATCCACATTTAATCCCCACATACCAAATAAGGAGAGGGCCCAGAGAGGAGCTCGATGGATAAGTGGGTCAGTACTGAGGGTTCATCTAGGACGGGAACATATACTGAGCATAAAGTGAATGCCCCAGCCCCACACTTGATTCCCATAATTATCCACCTTCCATGCTTATCAACAATCTTTCTCTCACAAATAATGTTTATCTCTAGACAAAACTGCAACTCCGTTAGTCCTGAAATCCTGAGTCGTATGCGCAATCAGCTTAAACCCTATAGTATTGAGTTTTTTAAAGTCTTTACAGGCTATATTCGTCTCTTGTAGACACACCAACACTGCTCGTAAAACTTTGAGGTCTTCTTGTACCCTTATTCTTTTAATCCCATTGTTGAGGCCACAGATATGCGAATATTAGCCATTATTCATTAAAAACATCCCTTCGAAGAATCCCAGCAAAATTAAACAAAGACTTCGGGCACCACAGTACGCAATGCATTTCACAGTTCCACGAGAGCCCTGAATGCTTATTCTGGCAAATTCAAAATGTTTACACATCGAATACAGGCAAAACATCAAGCTAGAAAATATTACTTCATTCAACTGTAGTTTGTTCTCATCTCTGAAACCAAAAAGACGATCAAGCCCCCCACGTCACCCCGCCCCTCCCACTTGCTCACTCTCCCAAGCCCAACCCCACCCCATGAAAGCTAACAGACCTCCCAGGTCTGAGTGATAGAGAAAGCACACAGCGCCACAGAACGCCCTTCCCCCCCACACGAAAAATCTAAAGAAAACCATATCCAAACTGAGGAGGAAAAGCCTGGAGGAACACTACATGAAGCCAGGGCTAGTCATAATCATTCTTATTCTTTTTGTTTCTCCCGTGAACCTGATCAAGATACTCCCAGGCTTATTTATTTATTTATTTAAACGGTTTTATATAACGCTGGGCTAGACCCAAGGGTATCAGAGCGCTTTACAGGAGAAGGACATGAGCGCAAAATACAATATTACAATCGAACAAAAAGGAAAAGCAAATATATGAGCAAACAGTAAAGAACAATAAATACATAATCAAAGAAATAGGCAGTAACATTTAGTACCAAACTAGGACATGGATATCTGTGCAAGCGTCGTTGGCCGGGGGTAGTGGGGAGAAGGTATGTGGGTACGGTGGAGCAAGGGGGGAGAAGGGAGAGAAGATTACATGTAGGTGTATGAGGTGAATATATGTGAACAGAAGGAATGAGGATAGCGGTATATGAGGGGGGAGAGAGGTGGGGGAGGCAGGTCAGGTATAATGCAGTGAGCAACATGGAACCATAAGGGGCAGGTTGTGAAACACCTGAGAGGAGATGGGATTAAGGACCCCAGTATTTGAGGAGAAGGTGTCGTTTGAGATCTTTTTGAAGCTTAAGTTTGAGGGGTTGCAAAGAAGGTCTTTGGGGATTGAGTTCCAAATGGTGGGTGCATTATAGCAGAAAGAGCGTGATTGGGTGGATTTCTTGTTTCCCAAGGGAGGAACCAGGAAGAGGGCATTGGTGCTCCTCAAATCTCTGAGCAGCCCGCTTTGTGAAGTTTTTGAGAGTGATACAGTGGGGTTTGAGGATGCAAGGCTTGATGCGTAATGCACGCGTTCTTGTAGATGGATCTGCCATCCAAGGGAAGCCTTTGGTGATCTTTAAGGATGGGGGAGATGTGATTACACCTCTTGGAATCGGAGATAAGCCTGGTCGCAAGGTTACGGACGGACTTGATTGGGGCTTATAC